>NC_138165.1:45699335-48099335 GCF_964165515.1 Mesoplodon bidens | reverse complement strand
ATATGTATTTGTGACCCTTTATTTTTAAAATAAAAAATTCTAGTTGCTGTTTTTACTGTTCTGTGAAACTTTAAATCATATGTGAATTAAAATTTATTTTTTCTTCAACTGAGTCTCTAAAACCAATTTTTTGATGTCTGCTTGTGAACTCCTCTTTGGTCAATGCCTTATACTTTGGGAGTATTCTGTGGTTGAATATAAACACTATATAACTCCATGATTTCTCCTGAGTTTGAAGAATTTCTTTTTCTTTTCTAGCCTTTAATCTAGACAACGAACAACCAGATTATGATATGGATTCAGAAGATGAGACCTTATTAAATAGACTTAACAGAAAGATGGAAATTAAGCCTTTGCAATTTGAAATTATGATTGACAGACTTGAAAAAGCCAGTTCTAATCAGGTACTGTACCTTGTAAAAATGTCTCTTGTATTAACAGTTAATCTAATTAGCAGCTTTATTTTGTATTTTCTTTAGACCTGAGTATATTACATTTTACTGTCTCTTGAATTTCTTTTCCTGAGATCCTAGAATTTCTATTTACAATATTCCTTGACAGTTCAATATTCCTTAAGGAATACTTAAGCCTACTTTCTTTGAATAGGAGCATGAAGGGTACAGTTCCGACTTTTTTCTTATTTGGATATAAAACTAATACTAGGTACATTCTTATAATATTTCTTGATCCTTTTCATGGAGCTGTCTTTCTGGTGCTTCAGTAACTGACTTTGCTTGGCTGGGTGTCTTAGGTAGACACCTCATACCAATTCAGTTGCTCGGATTTATATTAAGGTACTCTTATCATTTAAAATGTATTTTAGTTTTACTTATTTATATATTATTTAAAATTTTAAGTGAAGGAAAAATTATTCATAAAGTAATAAAGAATTTTCTTTAATGGGACATTCTATATATGGTATAGAGAATTTAAAATGGTATGTTCCTTCTGGAAAGCAATTAGGCAGCATATGTCAGGATCCTTAAAATGTTTATACCTTTTGATTTCGTGGTCCTACCTCTAGGAATCATTCCCAAGAAAAATAATTAGTGAAGGTGTCAAAGATCTCTGAACAGGGTTGTTAAGAATAACTTATGAGTTGTCTGTAGGATGGAATATCATACAACCATTAAAAATTGTTATTTTGAAGAGTATCTAGTGGCACAGGAAGTTGATCATTATATAATGTGAGATTTCAAAAACAGGACATGGAATTATTGAAGGTTTGTTTAAAGCATTTCTATATGTGCATAGAAGAACAAGAATGTACAACAAAATGCCAACAATGGTTATATTTAGGTGCTGGAATTATGGGTGATTTTATGTTCTTTATTCTATTTTTCTATATTTTCCAAATTTACTATAATGAGCATGTGTTGATATTACAATTAGATTTTAAAACTTTTAAAAAATAATTGTTGGTATACCTGTGTGGTATATTAGTATGCTAATTTTTATTTATGTAGTAAGAAGTTACCACTATAAATAAATAAGTTTTTTACACTAGACTGTTAAAAGTTTTCACTTGTTTACCTATACAAATTCATTATTTTCCCTCCAACTTCCAAGTAAGTCCTTTAAAACCCTGAGGCATTACCAACTCTTCAGAACATTTCCCAAACTTTTCCATTGTAAAGTGACTTTCTTGCATATTTAGCCTTTCTACCAGCCTCCCCAACCCCATTTTTTTAAATTAAAATAAATTTTCTATTGAAGTATGGTTGATTTACAATGTTGTGTTAATTTCTGCTGTACAGCAAAGTGATTCAGTTATACACCGAGCTGAGCTACTTGTGCCATACAACAGGTTCCCACCAGCTATCTGTTTTACACATGGTAGTGTATTTATGTCAAACCTAATCTCCCAATTCATCCCAACCTCCCCTTCCTGCACTGTGTCCACTCGTCCATTCTCTACGTTTGTGTTTCTATTCCTGCCCTGCAAATAGATTCATCTCTACCATTTTTCTAGATTCCACATATATGCATTAATAGATGATACTTGTTTTTCTCTTTCTGACTTACTTCACTCTGTATGACAGATTCTAGGTTTATCCACATCTCTACAAATGACCCAATTTCATTTCTTTTTATGGCTGAGTAATATTCCATTATATATATGTACCACATCTTCTTTATCCATTCATCTGTTGATGGACATTTAGGTTGTTTCCATGTTCTGGTTATTGTAAATACAGCTGCAATGAACATTGGGGTACATGTGTCTCTTTGAATTATGGTTTTCTCATGGTATGCCCAGGAGTGGGATTCCTGGGTCCATGTGGTAGTTCTATTTTTAGTTTTTTAAGGAACCTCCATACTGTTTTCCACATTCCCACCAACAGTGCAAGAGGGTTTCCTTTTCTCTGCACCCACTCCAGCATTTATTGTTTGTAAATTTTTTGATTATGCCCATTCTGACCGGTGTGAGGTGATAACCTCATTGTAGTTTTGATTTGCATTTCTCTAATAATTAGTGATCTTAAGCATCTTTTCATGTGCCTCTTGGCCATGTGTATGTCTTCTTCTTTTCTATGTACAGTGTCACGTCATCTGCAAATGTCTATTTAGGTCTTCTGCCCATTTTTTGATTCAGTGGTTTGTTTTTTTGATATTGAGCTGCATGAGCTGTTTGTATATTTTGGAGATTAATCCGTTGTCTGTTGCTTCATTTGCAAATATTTTCTCCCATTCCATGATTGTCTTTTCATCTTATTTATGGTTTCCTTTGCTGTGCAAAAGCTTTTAAGTTTAATTAGGTCCCATTTGCTTATTTTTGTTTTTATTTTCATTACTCTAGGAGGTGGTCATAAAAGATGTTGCTGTGATTTATGTGAAAGAGTGTTTTTCCTGTGTTTTCCTCTAAGAGTTTATAGTGTCTGGTCTTACATTTAGGTCTTTAATCCATTTGGAGTTTATTTTTGTGTATGGTGTTAGGTAGTGTTCTAACTTCATTCTTTTTCATGTAGTTGTCCAGTTTTCCCAGCACCATTTATTGAAGAGGCTGTCTTTTCTCCATTGTATATTCTTGCCTCCTTTGTCATAGATTAGGTGACCATAGATGTGTGGGTTTATCTCTTGGCTTTCTATCCTGTTCCATTGATCTATATTTCTGTTTTTGTGCCAGTACCATACTGTCTTGATTACTGTAGCTTTGTAGTATAGTCTGAAGTCAGGGAGCCTGATTCCTCCAGCTCTGTTTTTCTTTCTCAAGATTACTTTGGCTGTTCGGGGTCTTTTGTGTTTCCATACAAATTGTAAAATTTTTTGTTCTAGTTCTGTGAAAAATATCATTGGTAATTTGATAGGGATTGTGTTTAACCTGTAGATTGCTTTGGGTAGGATAGTCATTTTCACAGTGTTGATTCTTCCAATCCAGGAGCATGTTATATTTCTCCACCTGTTTGCATTGTCTTTGATTTCTTTCATCGGTGTCTTATAGTTTTCTGCATACAGGTCTTTTGCCTCCTTAGGTAGGTTTATTCCTAGGTATTTTATTCTTTTTACTGCAGTGGTAAATGGGATTGTTTCCTTAATTCCTCTTTCTGGTCTTTCATTGTTAGTGTATAGGAATGACAGAGATTTCTGTGCCTTAATTTTGTATCCTGCCTGCAACCTTCCCAAATTCATTGATTAGTTCTAGTAGTTTTCTGGTGGCATCTTTAGGATTTTCTATGTATAGTATCATATCATCAGCAAACAGTGACAGTTTTACTTCTTCTTTTATAATTTGTATTCCTTTTATTTCTTTTTCTTCTCTGATTGCTATGGCTAGGGCTTCCTAAACTATGTTGAATAATAGTAGCGAGAGTGGACACCTTGTCTTGTTCCTGAGTTTAGAGAAAATGCTTTCAGTTTTTCAACATTGAGAATGATGTTTGCTGTTGGTTTGTTGTATATGGCCTTTATTATGTTGAGGTAGTTTCCCTCTATGCCCACTTTCTGGAGAGTTTTTATCATAAGTGGGTGTTGAATTTTGTCAAAAGCTTCTTCTGCATCTATTGAGATGATCCTATGGTTTTTATTCTTTAATTTGTTAATATGGTGTATTGCATTGTTTGATTTGCATATATTGAAGAATCCTTGCATCTCTGGGATAAATCCCACTTTATCATGGTGTATGCTCTTTTTAATGTGCTGTTGGATTCTGTTTGCTACTATTTTGTTGAGGGTTTTTGCGTCTGTGTTCATCAGTGATAGATATATTGGTCTGTAATTTTCTTTTTTGTGATGTCTTTGTCTGGTTTTGGTATCAGGGTGATGGTGGCCTTGTAGAACAGGTTTGGGAGTGTTCCTTCCTCTGCAGTTTTTTGGAAGAGTTTGAGAAGGATAGGTGTTAACTCTTCTCTAACTGTTTGATAGAATTCACCTGTGAAGCCATCTTGTCCTGAATTTTTGTTTGCTGGAAGATTTTTAATTACAGTTTCAACTTCCTTACTTGAGATTGGTCTGTTCATATTTTCTTTTCTTCCTGGTTTAGTCTTGGAAGGTTATACCTTTCTAAGAATTTGTCCATTTCTTCCAGGTTGTCCATTTTATTGGCATAGAGTTGCTTGTAGTAGTCTCTTAGCATGCTTTGTATTTCTGTGGTGTCTGTTGTAATTTCTCCTTTTTCATTTCTAATTTTATTGATTTGAGTTCCTCTCCCTTTTTTTCTTGATGAGTCTGGCTAAAGGTTTATCAATTTTGTTTATCTTCTCAAAATCAAATTTTAGTTTTATTGATCTTTACTATTTTCTTCATTTCTATTTCATTTATTTCTGCTCTGATCTTTATGATTTCTTTCCTTCTACTAACTTTGGTTTTCTTTGTTCTTCTTTTTCTAGTTGCTTTAGGTGTAAGGTTAGATTGTTTATTTGATACTTCCTTGTTTCTTGAGTTGGGATTGAATTGCTATAAACTTCCCTCTTAGAACTGCTTTTGTTGCATCCCATAGGTTTGGGGCCATCGTGTTTTCATTGTCATTTGTTTCTAGAAATGTTTTCATTTCTTTGATTTCTTCAGTGATCTCTTGGTTATTTAGCAGTGCACTGTTTAGCATCCATGTTTTTATGTTTTTTTACAGTTTTTTTCCTGTAATTGATTTCTAATCTCATAACGTTGTGGTTGGAAAAGTTGCTTGATAGGATTTCAATTTTCTTAAATTTACTGAGGCTTGATATTTGACCCAAGATGTTATCTATCCTGGAGAATGTTCCATGCGCACTTGAGAAGAAAGTGTAATCTGCTGTTTTTGGATGGAGTGTCCTATAAATATCATTTAAATCTATCTGGTCTATTATGTCATTTAAAGCTTGTGTTTCCTTATTAATTTTCTGTTTGGATGATCTGTCCATTGCTGTAAGTGAGGTGTTAACGTCCCCCACTATTATTGTGTTACTGTCAATTTCCTCTTTTATAGCTGTTAGCAGTTGCCTTATGTATTGAGGTGCTCTTATGTTGGGTGCATATATATTTATAATTGTTATATCTTCTTCTTGGATTGATCCATTGATCATCTCTTGTAACATTCTTTATTTTAAAGTCTATTTTATCTGAAATGAGTATTGCTACTCACCTTTCTTTTGACTTCCATTTGCATGGAATATCTTTTTCCATCCCCTCACTTTCAGTCTGTATGTGTCCCTAAGTCTGAAGTGCGTCTCTTCTAGACAGCATGTATGCAGGTCTTGTTTTTGTATCCATTCACCCAGTCTTTGTCTTTTGGTTGCAGCATTTAATCCATTTACATTCAAGGTGATTATCGATATGTATGTTCCTATTACCATTTTCTTAATTGATTTGGGTTTGCTTTTGTGTGTCTTTTTCTTCTCTTGTGTTTCCCACCTAGAGAAATTCCTTTAGCATTTGCTGTAAAGCTGGTTTGGGGTGCTGAATTCTCTTAGCTTTTGCTTGTTTTTAAAGCTTTTAATTTCTCCATCAAATCTAAATGAGATCCTTGCTGGGTAGAGTAATCTTGGTTGTAGGTTTTTCCCTTTCATCACTTTAAATATATCCTGCCACTCCTTTGTGGCCTGCAGAGTTTCTGCTGAAAAATCAGTTGGTAACCTTAGGGGGATTCCTTTGTATGTTATTTGTTGTTTTCCCTTGCCACTTTTAATATTTTTTCTTGGAATTTAATTTTTATTTGTTTGATTAATATGTGTCTCACTGTGTTCTGCTAGGGTTTATCCTGTATGGGACACTCTGTGCTTCCTGGACATGGGTGGCTCTTTCTTTTCTCATGTTAGGGCAGTTTTCGACTATAATCTCTTCAGATATTTTCTCAGACCCTTTCTCTTTCTCTTCTTCTTCTGAGACCCCTATAATTCGAATGTTGGTGCATTTAATGTTGTCCCAGAGGTCTCTGAAGCTGTCCTCAATTCTCTTTTCATTCTTTTTTCTTTATTCTGCTCCTCCTCAGTTATTTCTACCATTCTATCTTCCAGCTCACTTATTCGCTCTTCTGTCTCAGTTATTCTACTATTGATTCCTTCTAGTGTGTTTTTCATTTCAGTTCTTGTGTTGTTCATCCCCTTTTGTTTGTTGTTTATAGTTCTTCTAGGTCTTTGTTAAAGATTTCTTGTATTTTCTCAATCCATGCCTCCACTCTATTTCTGAGATTTTGGATCATCTTTGCTATCATTACTCTGAATTCTTTTTCAGGTAGGTTTCCTATTTCCTCTTCATTTATTTGGTCTTGTAGGTTTTTACCTTGCTCCTTCATCCGTAACATATTTTTTTTGTCATCTCATTTTTTTGGATGGGACCCGTCCCCCGTTTTGATGGAAAGTATTATCTAGTGTACTGTCCAAAAAAGTACATTAAAACTGAACTTTGTAAAATTCAACTTAATTTGTTTTTTGAGGGATTGTCTTTTTTTATTGGAAATTTGTTTAATTATCAAATTGATCCTCATTATAATTAGTGCTCACAGTTTTCCTAGGATTTTGATCACTGGCATCAGATATAATTTCAGTTTTTCTTCTGTATGTATAAATTTTCCTAGCAAACCTAGGCTTGATCAGACTTTTGGCATTTCTTCTGTTTTCTATGATTGCTCTGAAATTCTCATGGTGGTTGAAATTATATCATCAGAAGCTTTCTGCTGTGTGTTTTGTAATTTGCTTTTTTCATTCAGTTAGTAATATTTATTTAGCACTCAGGTGAGCAAGACAAGTGACAGAAGTTCTGCCCTTGTGGAGCTTATCATCTAAGTGGGTACAAGATAAACAAAAAGCATGTAAACAGTAAATTAACTATGCACTATAATCAGCACCATCCTATTTTAGTTCTCTTTGCTCAGTGGCAAGCTTCCAGACTCTAAAACAACTGGCTAGGTTCTCAGAGCTTGATAGCATCTGCTTTCTGCAGAAGAGATTAAGGTGAAGCCTTTGTTATAGGAACAAGGAAATTGTCTTATTAATAGAACCAAGTATTAAAGATAGCAAAAGCCTCCCCTCATTCCAAGTGTCTGATCTGGGGGATTCATGGAGTTCTTTATTTTCTCTTTTTGGGGGCTAGGATAATACCAGATCACAGGGCAAGGAGTCAAGTGTGTGGTTAAACCAATATTTATTAAGTTGGTAGAGAAAGACGTAAAAGATGGACTGGGGGCTTCCCTGGTGGCGCAGTGGTTGAGAGTCTGCCTGCCGATGCAGGGGACACGGGTTCGTGTCCCGGTCCGGGAAGATCCCACATGCTGCAGAGCGGCTGGGCCCGTGAGCCATGGACTCTGAGCCTGCGCGCCTCCGGAGCCTGTGCTCCACAACGGGAGAGGCCACAGCAGTGAGAGGCCCGCGTACTGCAAAAAAAAAAAAAAAAAAAGGATGGACTTGGGCAGAAGCTTCTGCTGGCATTATTCTGTGGAGACTATTGCAATGAAGTCATTATTGAAAACTCTTATTGCCAAAGTCTGTGATTATTTTCAGTTCCCATCCTTTGTCTTATTTGAGTTCTTATTTCTTCAAATTGACCTCACCTTTGTTCTTTTGAATACAATTCCCTTTTGGTTTTCTTATGATTTTTTAATGACCATTCCTTCTAATTTTCTTTTACTGACTCCGTTTCATTCAACTCTTGTAAACATCCGGGTTTCTTGAAATTCTGTTCTTGGTATTCTTGTCCTGATTATTTTGGGGGATGATATCACCTCATCGAGCATTTTTGTGGTTATAGTAATACCTATGCCTTTAGCCTTGACCACTTTCTCAAGCCCCAGGATTTTCTTTTTTCTCTTTTTGTGCTGACTGTTGGCATCTCCATCTAGATGGTCCACAGACCTCTCAAGTTTAACCTTTTCAAAACTTAACTTACTCTCTTAACTCCAGATGATCCTATACTGTATTCATTCTCTCTCCAGTGACTCCCAAAACTCAGGATCTTGTGGGTTTTTAAAATCCTTTTCCTTTAGTCCCTAAATTTTCAATAAACTACTAACTACCCTACGTCTCTCCTTTTTTATTAAGTCACAGTTAAATTTTCAAAAGATAAACCATATTGTTTACCTTTTAGTCCATTTTAGTTTACTGATATTGCACTGTTTAAGGTCACTGATGGCCTCCTAATTATCATCAGGAGCCTCTTTTTAGTCTGCGTCCTACTTAATATCCCTGTAGTATTGGATTTGTTGACCTCCATCTTTCCTGATTCTTCTTGTTTCTTCATCTCCTCTTCCTTTGCTCCTCTACCTCTTGTTCTGTTCCTTTGGTATATATCCTCAGAATTTATTCTTGTACCGTAAGCTGCCAACACAGGCACTCTCAGATGGAGTTTTTTGTGACTGTGTCCTCTATCTTACTGCACTAATACTCAGTTGCAGAGTTCTTACATTGTTCTCTTATTGTTTAATTTGTATTTGTCTAACCTTAATTCCCATACTGTAAGTTTGTTTAAGTACTGGATTTGTCTTAAAGTTTTTTTTGTTATCTTCCCCACAAGCTATAGCACAAATGATGGCCTGATAGTAGTTATTAACTACTTACTGCTTAATTGGCTATTTTATATGTAAAAGCATTAATTTTTACATGTAGTTTATTCATTTGTGTATTAAATTTGTGCATTTATTGAAATTGCTAGACCATGAGTTTTATATATAAGCAAACTAAATGATCTTTGTCCTCATGGAGCTTGTTGCAGTCTAGAAGAAGAAGAATTTTTATCTCCCATCCCTAAGCCCCCAAAATAAGTAAATCAAGTAAGTCAGAGCTGTCTTGGAAATAATAACTTTATCACAGACCCCTTTGCCACTTGAATACGGGTTTCTACTGTTTTCTAGTAGATGAAATGCTAAATGGCAGAACTTTTTCCTTAGGTATAAAAGTAGTAGGATTCTGATTTTTGTGGATTTTTAATCATGTCACATAATTTGTGACTACTTTATCTGTAAATAGTTCTTGTCCACTCAAATTGATGCTCTCACCATGATAGTAGAGAGGCACTGATACTAGTTGCCCTAGAATAGCTAAAGATAAGTTTTACAGAATGACTAAAACCAAAATTATCCAATAAAATAAAAATTGGCCGTATGACAATATAAAAACAGCAGTTGTTGACTTACAGCTAACATAGGAAAGTAATGTCAGGATGTTTAAACTGTGTATTGAATTCTTATTACCTCAGATATAAAGAGGGTACTTAAGCACCAGTCAGAAGGACATTTCTGAAAGCAGGGGCAAGAAGCACCAGAGAAGAAAATTTGAGGCCGTGTTTTAATCTCCTGACACCTCCTGCAGGAAGATAGGAAGCAGTGTTATTTTGATAATGTTGTTATATAAGAAACTCACCACTGCTCTGCTGGTTGAAGGAAAGAGATTATCTTCCACCCCACTCAAAGGTTAGATTAAGTTCTTGATTTAATTAGTGAAGGTTATAAAATTTTATCAGAAGCAGAATGACCAAACAGCTGAAGCACGTATAGCATATCACAGCATTGTTTCCCTTTAGTCCCCAGAGCACATGAGAGCTACCAGTTATGCTATGCTCTAAGCATTTGGTGGAATTTTGTTAGATCCAGAAAGCTCTATTTTTATTCTGCCACCGTCCTTGTAGACTTTGGAGGTTTACATCACCATTCCAGAGAACTTCAGCTAACAGTGGGAGAGTGTCCATTTAAAGTTGATGTTTGGAAATATTGGTTCTTTTGGTTTGATCTCGTTTCAGGCTCTGGCTCTCCACTTTAAAGGTCAAGTAACTCGGCGTCTCAGATGCAGTTAAGCTGACTCCACTGAGACTTTGAATAAACCAAAGAATGGCCATTTATAATTTTATTGTCATGTGGACTAGAATACTTGAGTTGATACTGTCTGTATTCTCTTCCTGTTGTCAAACCATCTTGGCAGCCAAATTATAATAAGAAACCAACTAATTAGCTTTAGTAAGCACCATCATAGGACTGGAAGTCCAAATGATTATTACATTTATTCTATGAAGTTATACCAATGTGAGAAGTCAGATCATAGCAAAAATTTATTTGCTAAGTCATGCTTTCTTCAAATGAATTCATACAACCTGCAAATTGATTAGTATGTTGATCTTAAAATTTCAGTGATAAAAATTTTCCCCTCATTTCCAAGTTTTTAGAAGATATCTCGATTTGTTTTGAAAATGAATCTTCACCTCTAGAATGATAAAAGTAAAAAGATTGGGATAGCATCACTTCAGTAAGGGTTCACAGCCCTAAAACTCCATAATCTTTTTCTAAGCTTCACTATAAATGGATATGTGTAACCCCTAATCCATCTTACTAAAGCTGATTAGCCTCTCTGATCTTCACAAGGAGCAAGGAAACAGATGTGACCAAGCAAATTTCTACAAACTTTACTTTGAGATAATGTCAGCATATATTGGCTGCACTGATAAAGGAGAAGTAGATCCCTGAGATGCCACTGTCCCAGACATGACAATGTCATTAACAAAATGAGTGTTTAGAACAAGGATTCTCTAGTATTTAATCAGCTTTGTTAGAGGAATTGTTTATATATGTAATTGATACAAGAAATTCAAGATTGCATAGTGTTGAGACTTCTGGAAACATGCTAAGTTTGTTCTTTTCAATTTCAAAGGAGGCATGTGTATATTTAGTTGCAATACGTTGGAAAATATTCATAGTTTATTTTGGAGGGAGGTAAAAACCACCTATAAATTCTAGTTTCCGTTGAAAAACAAAAACACTGAAAGAAGCTAGTAGACTATTGAAAACTAGTAGATCCTCCAATATGTGGAATCCCAGAATATCAGAATTTTGAAGGACCCTGGATGTCTTCCAGTTCAAGACTTTCCTGAGTCATAAATCTGTTGTAGTCTTATCATTAATCCAGGCTTCTTAAATATTTTAAGTGGTGGAACTCACTACCTCTTAGGGCAAATTTCTAATTTTGGTAAATCTTAATAAAGTCTTTGTTAGATTGAATTGAATTGTGTTTTCTGCCATCATGATATCTGATCATAATTGTTAGACTGATCACATTTTTTCCTGTAGGTATAGTTTAATTTTAATTTTTTTAAGCATTGTAGTTGATGACATTTTTTATTTTTTATTTAGCTTGTAACACTTCAAGAAGCAAAACTGCTGCTAAACGAAGATGATTACCTTATTAAAGCTGTATATGACTACTGGGTGAGAAAACGTAAAAACTGCAGGGGACCATCCCTCATTCCTCAGATAAAACAGGAGAAAAGAGATGGCTCTACCAACAATGACCCTTATGTTGCCTTTCGGAGGAGAACAGAGAAAATGCAAACTCGAAAGGTAATATGCTCTAGTAGGTCTGTGTCTTACTAGAGCATGGACTTGAGGATATGGGGAGGGTGAAGGGTAAGCTGTGACAAAGTGAGAGAGTGGCATGGACATATATACACTACCAAACGTAAAATAGATAGTTAGTGGGAAGTAGCCACATAGCACAGGGAGATCAGCTAGGTGGTTTGTGACCACCTAGAGGGGTGGGATAGGGAGAGTGGGAGGGAGGGAGACGCAAGAAGGAAGAGATACGGGAACATATGTATATGTATAACTGATTCACTTTGTTATAAAGCAGAAACTAACATACCATTGTAAAGCAATTATACTCCAATAAAGATGTTTTTAAAAAAAAAGAAAGAAAGGTAATATGCAAATTAGATTTAACTGAATGTACCTTGATAGTATTTAAGACCAATATTTTTTTTTTGCTGATAGCTTGAGTAATTTTCAGTAATTTGAATATAAAGAGAAGCTAATGACATTGTTGAACTTTATATTAAGAAAGCCTGCTTTTCAGTAGCTTCTATCCCCCAGTTGTTTGCAGTGTTTATTTAATACCTATGGGCTTTATAAATCTGTTGGTTATACCATTTTAGGCTTGCAGTTGAAGTGATGTGAGAAAATTCGTGTTAGGAGGAAAACTCTGAAGTTTTGAATTCTTCAGTAAACTGTACATTCTATACGTATCCTCTCTTTGGGAAGCTTAAGAGTTCCTTTGAAACCATATTCTAAATCATGCATGTGAAAATGGACTTTACTCCCTCTAACTACTGTGGGGTCATGGGAAGTTGGGAAAGGTTCATTTTCAAGCCTGTTCTGCTAACAGTCGCAAGTAACACAATGGAACCTTTTTCTTCTTTTCTGAGTTTTCAGTTGTGTCAGATTTCGAATTGACAAACTTGTCCTAATCTGGCTTTCAGAAGCAAGATGAGCCAGAATTTTAAGAGAAATGGGGTCTCAGGCTGTGAAATGATACGGTATAGAAGAAAGCATTATTTCAGACTGGTAGTCACTGCCTTCCATTTCTCATAATTAAGGGTAAACATCAGACACGGTAACACATTCTCTAACATTGCAGAATATTAGGAACATATAAATGTAAAAACCATGAGGAATGATAATTGGAGGCAAAGCATTTTCTGTGGATTCCTGTTTCTCCTAACATTGAATGCTTGTCCTTGTCAGCTGTTAATATAACAGCTGTGAAGCATAACAGCTGCCAGGGATAGTACATTTTAGGGGAAACTTCCCTACTGGTTAACAGCCAGAGTTTTTGTAACTCTTTCTTGGATTTCCCAAATGTATATGACATTCCCTAACCCAGACTGAATTTTCAATTTGGTGTTTTGGTTCTTAGCTAAGGAAATATTAGATATTTCTTGAAGATTTAGTGCCTTGTTTAGAAAAGACTATAATGAGATAAGTTTGTAAATACAGTAAAGCTTTATAAATATGGACATGAGGAAGGAGAGGTTTATCTGAATTATTGAAAAAATCTGAACTTCCAGTTACTTTTTAAAAGAAATGTAATTGATTCAGATGTATTGCAAAACATAGACTTAGAGCAATGTCTTTTGAAGGAAAAGTCCTGTTGGGCTTCTTTTAGTGAACGGGTATGAAGTACTTAAAATTATCAGTATTTATTGACATATAAACAATATTCCAAATGTTTAAATATGTTTTATTCTTAAATAGGTTAAATCACTATTTTCTAACCAGTGTGTTTTGAGAATTGCTAGAAATAGGTTCCTGTGTTTAGGCATTTCTCCATTGTGTAATAACTAGGCCAGCATTTTCCTGACACTCTGATTCCTACCCTTTCTCTTATCTGTTATTTTCATCTTCCTCTCCAAGGTGGTATATTTTCTTTCCCAATGGTCTTTTTATTCCTCTCTGTTTTCAGTTATGGGACCAAAGACTATTCCCCTTCATGTACACTCTTGCTGCTTAGAAATGTCTATGAGTTTTAAAATGAGAAAGTTAGGAAAGCAATCAAGAGTGGACACCCTAGGTGTTCAGGAGGTGGTCACTGGGATATGCAAAAATGAATACCAGCTCACAGAGGTGCTCTGCTTCCTGTTCTATTCCCACATACGTAAAAACATTTATATAGCTGATGCAAAGGCTAGAGTAAAGGACTTCTGAAATATTTGCTTGGAAGTCTATAATTTAATTTTAATCATTAAACTAATGTTTAGTTTGGGAGTGCTTAAGTGCTTTAGGACATTCTCAAATGACATGGTGTTAAGGTACCAGCATGTCTGAGTGCACTGACTGGGAAGTCTTGAATCAGCATATACATTTATATGTTTAACCCCATAGGTAAAACTGTTAGTGTTTGTGCCTTCTCTCCTCCCTCTATGTGGCAAGATAGTTAGGAGAGGAAGCTTCCAGGATAGTGGTTCTCAGTCTGGCTGCACATAACAATCACTTGTGAATTAGCCTTGGTTTAAAAAGATCTGTAGTTAACTCTAAATTACAGCAGTTTGAAAACCACTTCCCTATATATTTGGCAGTTGGTCAGAACTATAATATGTAACTGGAACAAGAAGACAGGAATTTGCTCCAAGCAGAGACAGTTGTGAAGAAGGGTAAAGGGAATTGAGTAGATTTGAATATAGGGAGTAGGGCCATCTTAAAAGCACAGAAAAGAGGGCTTCCCTGGTGGCGCAGTGGTTGAGAGTCCGCCTGCCAAGGCAGGGGATACGGGTTCGTGCCCCGATCCGGGAAGATCCCACATGCCGCGGAGTGGCTGGGCCCGTGAGCCATGGCCGCTGAGCCTGCGCGTCCGGAGCCTGTGCTCCACAACGGGAGAGGCCACAACAGTGAGAGGCCCGAATACTGCAAAAAAAAAAAAAAAACAGAAAAGATGTCAGTATGAACTTACAGTTTTTAATATTGATATAGCTAGAAATAGATATAGATCTATGCATGGGTATGTACATCAATATATTACAGGCTTATTTCCTAGCTCTGTTTGCTGAGCAGGTATAGATGCAATTACAGTAGCATGTAAATCTTGATTTTAAATACCATTTTCCATTAAAGGGAACCAGAGCTCCTTAGAAAAATGGTTGATTTTAGGTCTGGTGCTAGGAAAGCATAAAGATAAGCTTGGAACATTCTGCTTTGCCAGAATATAAGAATGTGATTGAAGAATGTTGGAGCCATGTCAGAAGGCCTCAGGAGCCAGCATAAAGGGTGACCCTGCTGATCAGATCTGGGGAAGTTTGTATGTCAAAAGAAGGAGAGTAATGGATTATAACCCATAAAGTAACCCATGAGTCTATACTGATATAAATGGATGGATGGATAGATGGATAAGTAGATGATTGATTGATTGATAGATAGATGAAAGAGAACACTTTTCCTTACCGTAGATTTCCAACTTATAAATGTCAGTGGAATGATGGAGTTCAAAAATCACCATTTGGCAACCACCATAGTAGCAATTGTTTCTGGCAAAAGTTAGAATTAATGGAAGCTAAACTGATGGGAGAAATTTGATGAGAAACAAGATGCTTATATAAGTCCCACCGCATACTTTTTAATTAAAAAAGGAAAAATACTAATTTGACTAGGGAAACCTGGCAAACACCATCTTAAGTGATCAAAGCATCAGCAGTAATGGGACAAATAGGTATCATTTAACTCCTGATATGCTGAGTGAGAGACACAGTATCTCTTCTGTGATGGTCCTACCAAAAGTTTACAACATGAATTTAATTGTGGAGAAACATCAAAGAAACCCAAATTGAGGAACATTCTACAAAAATAAGTGGCTTCTACTCTTTAAAACTATCAAGGTCATGATCACCATAGAAAGACAGAGGAACTATTCCAAATTATAGGAGAGTAAAGAGACATGACAGCTAAATGCAATTTGAATCCTGAATCAGGTCCTAGACCAGGAAAAAGAATTTATTATTATTAATGAATTTTAATAATAAAAGTTATTATTGTCCCATTAATGTCCTTCATAGCAATATTATATAAATATATAAAATATGTATATAACTATTTCTTGCTGTGAAGGACATTAATGGGACAGTTGGCGAAATATGAATAAAGTCTGTAAATTAAGTAATAGTTTTTATATCAATGTTAATTTTCTGATTTTGATGATGGTACTGTGATTGTATAAGAGATTATCATTGTTTTTAGAAAATATATATTAAAGTGTTTAGGGGATAAAGGAGCATTATATCTTCAACTTTTCTCAAAAAATAAAACACCATTGCTAATAGTTTATGTATGTGTGTATGTGTTTATATATATATACATGTATATGTGTCTTAGTTCATTTGAGCTGTTGTAACAAGAATACATTAGACTGGGTGGCTTAAACAGCAAACATTTATTTCTCAGTTCTGGAGGTTGGGAAGTCCAACATCCAGGTACCATCAGATTTGTTGTCTATTAAGGGACCACTTTCTGTTTCATAGATGGTCCTCTTGCTGTGTCCTCACATGGCAGATGGGGCAAGAGATCTCTCTGGGGTCTCCTAGGGTACTAATCCATTCTACAGGACTCCCAAAGGCCTTACCTCCAAATAAAAATCACATTGGAGAGTTAGGATTTCAACATATGAGTTATCAGGAGATGCAAACATTCGTTCCATAACAATATGTATGGACATACATACATAGATACATAAAGAGAGATACATAAAGCAAGTGTAAAATAGTAACCTTTGGAGAATCTGAATGAAGATATATGGGAATTCTTTATACTTTTTTTGTAACTTTTTTGTAATCTGAAATTATTTTATAATAAAAGGTTAAAAAGTAGAGCAGAAAGGGCAGGACTCGGGTAAAGAAAAATTAGGAACACTAATTATTTGGGCCTAAAGAGAGCAGGAAATGAATGAGTAAGAAAGGAGAGAGGCATACAGTCCAAGAGGAGCCCTTAGTGAAAAGGAGGACAATTTTAAAAGGTTCTGGTGCACTTTTGATTCAGCTGCTGTTATTATTCATCTTTTAAATCTGTATATCTCTCATTCTTATTAGACTTTTAAGCCTTTTGAGCATAGGGGACATGTGCAATACTTTGTACAGAGTGAGCACTTTTAATATTTCCTCTTGGTAATGTTAGGTTTTTTTCAATCAGAAGGTATTATTGCTGCCTGGTTACAAAAAAATTTTGCTTAATACCATGCTTTAGATTTTTGCCTTTTGTCACATAGTACTGCTGAAGGGGGAAAAAAGATTGATTTCCTTTGGATAAGATAAAAGGATGATTTATTAACATAGTATTTTTTAATATTTGGTATGCACTACCTTAATGGGACTTAGTTTAGGTAATGTTTTATAAGTGATGATTAATTTTCAAATACAAGTAACTATACACAAAAGGAAAAAAGTAAAACTTTGAATCTTTCTCAAGTTTTATTTTCTCTTTTATAATCCTCCAGTATGAAACCTGGCTTTCTTTGGGTTCTTTCTAATGTCATATTGCTTTATTAAGTCAGGTATGGAGAGCTTGCTTAAATGCAGTCTGTCTAGACATATAGAATGAGGGGTGGTAGTGGTCTGTTTTTAAACAAATAGTTCCATGCCTAATATAAAGTAAGTATTCTGTGGATATTTGATTGAACAAAATATTTTTATTAACAGTTACTTTTATATGCAAATGACGCTGCTATTTACAGTTGAGCCTTCTCTAGTTATGATAGGACTTTCACCTGTGAGTTAGTTCAAGTTAACTTCTTACAGTTCAAAGTAAGAACTTCTAATGAAATTCAGACTTTTCACCGGATGTCTTTTCTACTCTGCAATGAGGTGTTACTACACTGAAGCATGATCATTCCATTCCTTGAGATCCTTTATATCCCATAATCAGTTTTATATCTGAGTTTCTGAAATGAAGCTTTGCTTGTCATTGTGAATGTTTACACTGTAGTGTATTGAACTGTCCAGCCCCCAATTACAGAGCTGGATGGATGAATAAGCCACTCATTTTAGCTATTTTTAGGTAACCTTGATTTGACAACTGTTTCCCTCTGTCATTGTAAAATACCTTGTAACAATATGAAAAGACTGCATTTTCTGATATAGTAGGTTTTGTTGCAGACAGACTTTAAAATTTTTGTTTACATTGGAATTATCCCTTCTATGTCATTCCATCTTTTCAACAGCTGGCAACATTTTTTTTTAATATTTATTGAGATATTTGCTTATACTTTTATTTTCAGAGTTAAATAGGTTTTCTTAATGTAGTTGCTTTTTAGATGATTTTTTAACATTTTGCTTTTATAGAATGAATTTGGGTCTGATAAGATTTTGTTGAATGAAGCTGGAAATGTGGACAATTGGATTTATTCTTCTAAACTTGTTATTTTCAATAGAATCGTAAGAATGATGAAGCCTCTTATGAAAAGATGTTGAAACTGAGACGAGAGTTTAGTAGAGCCATAACAATTTTGGAAATGATTAAGAGAAGAGAGAAAACAAAACGAGAATTATTGCACTTAACCTTAGAAGTTGTGGAGAAAAGGTAACATTGCTACTATTACAAACCAGTAACAGCTTTAGTCAAATGATAGGCAAAATGTAACCACATTTAAGCTTTATAACAACTGAAATTGATTATATAACAAAATTACATTTTTTGAAAATTGTGATTACTACTTTTTTGTTTTAAAAATCAGATTAAGTTACCAGTTCGGGTTGCAAATTTGGGGGATATTTTTGTGTGTAGTGTAGATCCTCTGTTATACGTAATTTTTTGTTGTTGCAGAATCATTGAGTTGTATTTAGAAAAGAACTTGGAGATCATTTTGTCCAATTCTCTGTATTAAAGTTTCTATTAAACAAAATTTGAGAGAAATAAATGTTTATTTGATTTTATTTTCTGATTAGTTAGGAAATACTTGTTTCATTGCATTTTGAAAACGTATTCTCTGATGTAATAATCCTTTTCCTGCATAATTAAGTAGACTATGCTAAACCTAAAAATTCTAAACATCACTTCCTAGTGCTTGAAAATATAAAATATATGAGGATTCCGTCTTCTGTGTCCCTTAGAGATTAGGTGGGTGGGGGCGGGGGTGGTTTTGTTTTTACTAAATCCCAAATATGGGCTACTTTATTCCCGTAAGTTTTCTCTCTTAAGAATAATCTGATTAATTGTTGGCTCTGTTTGATTAGTTGTGTTCCAAGTAAATGAAGTATCATTGTTTTTTTATTTCTTTTTTATTTTTAAACTGTAACATTTTCTTATATATTATTTCCTTTTCAAGATATCATTTGGGAGACTATGGTGGTGAAATCCTTAATGAAGTGAAGATCAATAGGTCAGAAAAAGAGTTATATGCCACTCCAGCAACTCTTCATAATGGAAATCATCACAAAGTCCAAGAATGTAAAACTAAGGTGACTATCTTCTAGGGAGAAGCATGTATGGTAGTATTGATCAGACAATTGGTTTCTGAAGTTGTCTTATAATAGTTTGGTTGAGGAAGAAAGTTATTAACATGCTTGAGTTCCTACTTTTTGCCAAGCACTTTGCTAGGGTTTTTTATACACACGTTGATTCATTAACCCTTATAACTTCCCTTTGAGATAGATTTTTACCTCTGTGTGACTTCCAGATCATAAAGTTGTTAAGTGGCAGATTCAAAATTTGAGTCTAGATCTAACATCAAAGACCGTGTGCTTTCAACTATGCTGTCTTTTTCTTTATAGAATATGGGTAATTAAAGCTTAGTTATTATCACGAGCCTTAGCAAATCCTGCATCATAGTGGCAGGCATCAAAATCTAAACTTAAAGCTTTCCTCATTGAGACTATTGGAAGTTATTCTTTTTTTTTTTTTTTTGCGGTACGTGGGCCTCTCACTGTTGTGGCCTCTCCCGTTGTGGAGCACATGCTCTGGAAGCGCAGGCTCAGCATCCATGGCTCACGGGCCTAGCCGCTCCGCGGCATGTGGGATCTTCCCGGACCAGGGCATGAACCCGTGTCCCCTGCATCGGCAGGCGGACTCTCAACCACTGTGCCACCAGGGAAGCCCGGAAGTTATTCTTTTTGTCATCACCATTGCCATAACAAGCATTTATCAGTTGCTATCTATCTTGACTTGAAAAAGTCCTATAACTTCTAGATCACAGTTTCTTCCTAATAAAGAGTACTAGTAATTACTTTAGTTTCTTAGACTGAAGAATTATATTTATTCATTATTCACTGTTCCAAGTGAATATTAAAGTATTCAGTTGAGAAATACAAAAATTAATAAAACCTTTAAGGAGCTTAAATTTTAGAAAGAAACAGGTTATTGGCTGAGCATTTAGACAGTAGAGCTGTACTGTGTAGCAAGATTTTAAAAATGACTTAGGGTGTTTGTGGAAAATTCATCTTTTAAAAATGTGCACAATCCTCAGTTTTCATGGGTTCATTCCTAAAGGTCAAGGAAGAATGTGGAGCAGGAAGACTCCTCCATTATTCAACTCATGTCAATTCAAACAGCAAAGTTCTTTCTTATTAATCACAGGCCTCTAGCCCACCTACCCTTTAACTCACACTTGCTTCGCCATAAACAATACAATACATGTCATTTTGTACATTATTTTTAAAAA
This sequence comes from Mesoplodon bidens, assembly GCF_964165515.1. Classification (NCBI taxonomy): domain Eukaryota; kingdom Metazoa; phylum Chordata; class Mammalia; order Artiodactyla; family Ziphiidae; genus Mesoplodon; species Mesoplodon bidens. Next base: position 48,079,041 of record NC_138165.1, on the reverse strand, counting down.
TCCTTTTTATATAAATCAATGCTTTTCCAAGGCATATTATTGGTAGGCATAGAATATGAAAATCTCAACCCCAAATTACTGACAGAATCAGCCTTTGTTATATATTGATTCTTATTTTAGATCATCTCTAAGATTAAACACCCACCCTATTTAAATATTAATTTTAGAAATATGGTTGCATCCATTGTTGCTCTACCCTATTTCACATAGTTAACTATATTTCCTTTGTCACACATCCCACCTTAAAATATAAGTAGTTTCTGAGAAGTTGGGGGTTTCTTTTGATGTCATAACTATATCCATTGTATGAAACCATTTATATCTCAGTAACTTGGCATTTAAGCAACATTTTCATCGTGTATAACATTTTTGACCCTAAAGTAGTTTTTACAAAAATCTGAGCTACATGGGGAAAGGTATAACTTCCTCAATATTTTTACACTTTCATAGTGCTTGTACATTGATGCTTAGAACAGTCATTTTCAAACTTTTTAAAGTAGTAGATCTCTATTTATTAAAAGAATGCCAATATGTTAAAACAGAAACAGAGCTGCTCTTTTGAGGAGAGGTGGGTGCTAGAACCCACCCCATCAGTCAGTCTCTTTGCCAGACGGCCTCTCACATACCACCACTGAACTCTGGGGTACCTGAGAACAGTTTGATTATTGTTCAGTTGAGGCAGTAATTATTCATTTGAAAAGGTGAAGTTTTTTTCCTAATTAATAAGCTTATCTGTCTCAAAAAAGTTACCACACATGTAGACATTTTTAAAAATTGGAAATGAGCATAGAAATGAATTTATGAATTCATAATCTAATTCAAGTCATTTAAAAAATAAAAATAATTGTTAATTTTCATCATTAATTAATAGATTTAAATAAAATTAAAATAGAATTTAAATACTTTTTAAATGCTGGATTGCACAATAGAACAATTTTTAAAAATCATTAACATCTTAGTTTAAGTATTGATAACAATGTAAAAAGTAAATTTAAGTGTCATAATTATTTTTCACTGTAATTTGTGAAAGCAAAACATTTTTCAGTTTATGGTCACATAATAATTTTTGCATATTAAAACCAGAAAATAAAATCACCTCTGGGGTAAAAATGTATGTTTTTCAAAGAGCAGTATAGTTTTTCGTGCTTTCTAAAATGATTTTCATTTCTTCCTTTTGGGGGAAAAATCGTCATGTAAACAGCACCCGCATCATTTGTCTTTGAAAGAAGAGGCTTCTGATGTGGTTCGTCAAAAGAAGAAGTACCCAAAGAAGCCTAAAGCAGAGGCTTTGCTAGCGTCTCAGCAGCCCGCTCCTGAGACACTGCCTGTGATCAATAAGAGTGACATTAAGCAGTATGACTTTCACAGCTCAGATGAAGATGAATTTCCACAGGTGCTTGTTTTAAAACTATTTTAAAGATATTTTCTCTAGTCTTTTATATTGCTATATTTTAAAACATAGTTGACATCTTAGAGTTTTGATTCTTGCTTTCTTCACCTAATGTTATGACATAAACAGTTTCCATGTTATTTATGTTAGTTACTGAAATGGTATTTGCTTCTGTTATTTTCTATCAGTTGAATGAAGTTTACTCTGTTGTGTAGCATTTAGGTGGTTTTCAGCTTTCCCTTTTATAAAAATCAGCATCTCTACCTCTTCCCTCTGTATTTAAAATAGATTATTAGAAATGGAATTCCTGAACTAAAGATTATAAATATTTTAAGACATTTAATACATCATTGTAAATATTCACCAACAATAATTCCACCAGCATTGTATTTTACAACTTTTAATATAAATTCTGCTAATTTGTTTGGCAATAACTATTTGTTTCTAAAGAAAATTTAGAACTGGTTCAAGTTTTAACTTGTGAAAATAATTATTTGGTTATATTACAACAGTTTTATAGAAAAATGTTTGCAGTTTAAAAATATTAATTTTTGTTTCATATGTGCTATCTTTAAAACAAGACCTTTATTTTATATATTAAAGGATCAATTTAAAACATATATTGTTTAGCACCTGAACTAGCAATGCCCTCCTTTTTTCTTTTCCGTATGTTGTAGGCAACCTAAAGAGAGTACTATAACAAGCTTTATCATATTTTAACATTTTGACTTACTTGATTTAAAAAACATTTTTTTTTAACCAACATGACAGATATGTTTGGAAGCAATGACAGATATGTTTGGAAGCAAGACAGTTCATAAAACACCTTGTTGTTGTAACTTTTTTTTTTTTTTTTCTTTTTGCGGTATGCGGGCCTCTCACTCTTGTGGCCTCTCCCGCTGCAGAGCACAGGCTCCGGACGCGCAGGCCCAGCGGCCATGGCTCACGGGCCCAGCCGCTCCGCGGCATATGGGATCCTCCCAGACCGGGGCACGAACCCGTATCCCCTGCATCGGCAGGCGGACTCTCAACCACTGCGCCACCAGGGAGGCCCTGTTGTAACTATTTAAAATCTAGAGTTTACATAAAACTTGTCCCCTTTGGCTAGATTATATTAGTTTTATTCTTTTGTAGATGATTTAGTTTTTCTACCCCAGATAATATTTTAGCATCCATACACGTGTAACAAATGCACAAAAAATGTGTTTAATTTCGTATGCCCTTAAAAAGCACTTAAATGAAATCATTTATTAAAATTGTCAGGGGATCATGTAGTGAGACTCAGGCAGGGCTTTGAATAGTCATGGGACATTAATTAGATGACATTTGAAGGAATGAGAGAACAAATAGTAGGTCTTTCCCAGGTAGAAGATGTAGGGAAGGGCTCAAGGCAGAGAAAACAGCATATTAGAGGGAACTGCTAGCAGTTTTGCATTGCTGGAACATAAAACACAAAGGGGAAGAGAGGTGAACGGAATGATGCCTGGAGAAGTAGTCAGATGGCAAATGACCTCTATCTACATTATATATACTGGGAAGTTCTTAAAGAATTTTAAGTAAGAAATGACATAGTTAGATAAATGCATTTATAAAAGCCAGTAAAGTTTTGCTATACACTCCCAGCCCCTTAAGAATGATGTCAGGGGGATACTATGTCCAGTAGAAACTTTTCTCTTATTGCTAGAATCAGTCCATCCATCCTGATAGGCACACTCAGCATACTAGTCATATATTCCTCATCTATTAAGGGATCTTCATTTCTGTTCTAAATTCATATGTTTATTCATATAGTCCCCATTCCCACATGAAATTGCATTTTGAAACTTTTAGGTTCCTCTGAGTCCTTATACTAGGTCTTTGACAACATTAATTTTTATAATGGTATCCCCCTGTTGCTAAACTGTAGGTAGGCATGTACCTAAAGTTGGACATTATTCAGTGAGGCAGCTATTTAGAATGTAGCTCTTACAAAATCAGGATTTTATTGATAAAAAGATAATTAAAATAATATATGCTTCTTCTTTGTCCAATAAACAAGAACAAAGGAATAGGGAGCCTTAAGAGAACAAGCATTTTAACCAGACTTCTCCAACTGATTTGCAGCAGAGCAGAATAAAAACCCAGTCTCTTCTCGATCATGCTTCTGATTCTCCTAACATCAGCTCTCTCTTCCTATGTCTCAGACCAAATCCTGGAATCCCCTCCTGGGGTAGTCAGGAGGAAGGGATGGAAAAAATTTCTGAGGCTTTGTGACACTTCCTGTATATATTTTAAAGGAGGTAGATGATTTGTAAAGGAATCAAAGTTTAAAATTCACATTTGGGATTTCCTTTCAAATTTCAGGTTTGGGTTTGGTTCCCCAGGAAGAAGAATTAGCCCCAGCTTACTATTTCTGTGTCTCCCCCATAGTGTTGGTGGAGGTATATTGGAACCTCAAACAAATGCCTTTCTCCCCTGGATGACCCTGCTCAGTGGTAATTACCACAGTTTGGAAATAATGTGGAGAAAGCATTTTTCCTCTCAAAATAGGAAGAGAGGGATTCGTGAGGTAATTTGCAAGTAAATATGGTTGAGTCAGCGTTGTCAGAAAAAGAGATGTACTCCAAAGTGAAATTGCGAGACAACTGAAACTTAAGTACTAAAACTTTTTTTTTTTATTTTAACCATTATGGGTAGAAATTTACCTAAACCATACTATTTCCCTGCCATATCAGAGTATATTTGTATTTCATTTAATCTGTTTTTGATGACATTTATAAAGTTTGCTGTTGTATAATATATCAGTGCTGCCCTAGAGGTCCACTCAGATTATGTAGGGATATTTGACCTAGTATCACTTGGTCCTATGCTTTTTAATATGTGACAGCTTTTGGAAAGTCTTTATTCTTTTGCTGTCAGGTGGTGGGCTTAGTACTTCTCTCTGCAACCAGTCTGCTTACCTTTTAGCGGGTCCTCTTTCCTCTTTTGATTCTCTGCTTCTGAGCTGCTAAATTTAAAAGTGATTTATAAAAATGAGTGGGGAAATAAGGGACTCCCCTTTGAGTGAAATGTATGACCTTTTTGGCTTTTGGGGATGGGAGGCTATTCATAAACCTTTTTTATCTTCCTAGTTTGGGGCTTTATTATAGAGAAATAAAGTTATTGTGTAAAAACATCTCTACTTATAGGTGAAGCATAACTATTATTACAAAGTATTTATGGCCACATACAATATTTACAAAATGTAAATGGGATATATAAAAACCATACTAATTCTTTTTAAGCCTATAACCCTTGCATGTTCAGAAACAGTTAAGCAATAATACCATGTGAACTTACCTGCAAGAACCAGTATATTAAGAATAATGATTTTTAACCATAGAAAAATTTTGCTAATCTTTAAATGTTTTGGGGAATTCACTGCCTATTGTATGTAATATAGGAGTGATTCACTGTTTGTGATCAGATTCTAATTTTAGACCATTACAAAGATTGTTGACTTTTCATAACTCCTAAATGGAATGCTTCATCCCTCTTTTTCTAGGTACCGTCCCCAATATCAGAACCCGAAGAAGAAAATGATCCTGATGGTCCCTGTGCTTTCAGGAGGCGGGCAGGATGCCAGTATTATGCTGTAAGAACTTTATTTTTTGTGGTGTTTTTGTGAACTGGAATTAACAGGTAACTCATGTCAAGGTGACTTAGTCTTGATCTAAAAACAGGCAGTCAATCAGCATTTTTTATTTAATATCCCCTATGCAGATACCAGTAAAAGATGCTCGAAGGTACTGAGTCCTTTCAAAGGAGATCAGAACCCTTTATTGGGAAATTGATAACTGCTCATATTTTAGAAATCTAGCTCACTTTGGGCTTTAACTATAACTTCAGCAGTTACGACAGCTACTCACTATGTCATTGCTGGAGTTAGGTGAGCCCAGAATCTCTAATGGAACCCTAGATGGCTGATGAGTGTTTATTAAAATTTACTTTTGGGCAAGCCCATCTTTTCCATACAAATCTAGTAAGTATCAAACATAAAGGAATCATTTTTAAACCTCCCCTATGGCAATATATTGTCAAATAATTATATTCATAACTTTTTGTCCCACTTAGAAAATGCTTTGTGCTGTTAAGTCAAGTTTTGGTGCAGATTATATCAAGGAATGATCCTCACTCCCAGATGCTAAGGTTTCAAGTAAGGTGTAACGATGGAGTAGTGAGGATGGCTCTCATATATGGCTTTTGGAGACCTTTTGTCTTGTTGCATTATGGTAAACATATACACTTATAGCTTTTTCAGGGGTGTGTGTGTGTGTGTGTGTGTGTGTGTGTGTGTATGTGTGTATGTATGTAATGTAGGAGAGGTGTAGAGAATTGTTTATAAGTTATGTGTTTGAGAAAAAGGAGACAGAAAGTGGTAACATAGAAAAATAGAATGCTAGAAGAAGTAGGAAGGCAAAGAAATGGACTGTATGTTCTTACAAGTAAAGAGGAAGTATGAATTTGACCCATGCATACCTTCTTGAAGTGCAATTTTTACTCCAAAAAATTTCCTTCTAGTTTATCTCTGTAGGAAGTCTATAAATTACTAACTTCATTATCTCTACTTTTCTATATAAATGTTAAAAGCCACATTATTCTTTAAAGATATATTTCTTTTAAAATATAATATTATCTTAAATGTATTTGTAGTCATAAACTAAATTTAGTTTGAGTTATTTTGATGAATGAACTTTTAAGTCAGTTTTATAGAATTTTACCTGGTTAGTATTTAAACCCTAATTTTAAAGTTTTATATCTAAATTTTAATTGCTCTGCTAATGCTGTAGTTACTTTATTTTTATCATGATTTAACTTTTCTTCATTTCAGAATCATTCCATGAGGTTTTTTTTTTTTAATTTTTTATTTATTTATTTATTTTTTGCAGCCTCGTTTGGACCAAACTAACCATTCATTTGAAAATTCAGAATTGGTAGATTTGGATAAGTTGAGATACAGGCATTGCCTTACAATGCTCACAGTCCCGAGAAGATGTATAGGATTTGCAAGGAGGCGAATTGGCAGAGGTGGAAGGTAAACTATTTGTTTTGACCTGGTTTTTGTTTACAATCTGGAAGGGAAGGTATAAAGAAAATGTTATTAAGTTCTTCTAGGTAATATTTGGCTTTATATTGCTTTTCAGGGTCATAATGGACCGGATATCCACAGAACATGACCCAGTCCTGAAACAGATAGACCCTGAAATGCTGAATGGTTTTTCAAGCGCTTCCCAAACTATAGACTTCTCTTCTAATTTCTCTCGGACCAATGCTTCCAATAAACATTGTGAAAATAGACTTTCCCTTTCTCAAATATTAAGCAATATCAGATCATGTCGACTACAGTGTTTCCAGCCAAGGCTACTAAATTTACAGGACAGTGATAGTGAAGAATGTACCTCAAGAAAACCAGGGCAGACTGTGAACAATAAAAGAGTTTCTGCAGCATCTGTAGCTTTATTGAACACCAGCAAGAATGGCATATCAGGTAAGTTGTCAGTTTGTTAAAAGTATATCCTCTTCTCCTTAATTTTTCATTATCCACTAAATAGACTCTCAGGGTGAATTTTTTTTTTTTATTAGTTTCTGCTTTCTAACAAAGCGAATCAGTCATACATATACATCTGTTCCCACATCCCTTCCCTCATGCATCTCCCTCCCTCCCTCCCACCCTCCCCATCCCACCCCTCCAGGCGGTCACAAAGCACCGAGCTGATCTCCCTGTGCTCTGCGGCTGCTTCCCACTATCTATCTAGCTTACGTTTGGTAGTGTATATATGTCCATGCCTCTCTTTCGCTTTGTCACAGCTTATCTCAGGGTGAATTTTGAAGGTTTATTTTCATGATCCTACCGAGGACCTACTACATTTTTTTCCAGCCTAAGAAACTAAACTCTATTATTGTGGTTCACATTTTAACCCAAATGTCCTAACTGATACCTATATAACCACTGGCGTGTATTTTGAATGTGTGTGCCTGGTATGGTGACTGTGTAGGCACAATGCATAAGGAATTCCCTATGGGCAAAGTGGTTATAAGCTGCTGTCAGATCATCATAGCACAATACTGTCTGCTTTTGTTACAGAAAATTTTCATTTTATTGTATTCACTTTTTAACATTTTATTGTAGTAAGCATTGCTTCTCAGGAGTACCATTAAAAGTTTTCTTTCTGGAAAATGATTTTTAAAGAGGTTCCCTATGAATAGTTGTAATTTTGGTCTGATAACTTACCTCTCTAATTGAGATTGGAAAGTTTTTTTCCTCTTAAGAGACATTGTATTCAAATTAATATTCATAGGCATTGTAAAATAATGTATAACATCTAGAGGATCTAAAATGTAATTTTGATTTGTTTTCTTCTGTGGATAGTCTTCTCTTTATCACATGTATACAAGTATGTATAATTTATAAGTGTCTTTGTAATGTATACATTGCAAAAAAATGTGTGGTATCCAGAGGCAAAGCTAGATGTGGCTTGGCTTATACTGTTGATATTCTTTCTTTCTCTAAAATGTACATATTTCTAAATTATTTCCTAGATGGTGCATTTTAGTATGCAAAATTGTTACGTTAAACTTCTTCAAAGTGATTTTAAATCATTTTAGGTTGACATTTGGTCTCAATAGTGTTCCGTCTTTCTTAATTACTGAACTGTTTATTTTCAGACTTGACTTAGACATTTATCTATTTAAAGGTTTTTGTTATGGAAAATTGGATTTGTTTGAATGATTGGAAGGTGGCATATCATTTCTCCAAATTAGTTGGTTAATTTTCTCCCAAACGAATTTAGGTAAGGAAAATGGCATCCCGTTATATAAAGTTCATGAGTCTGTGAAGTTTAATGACCTTTTGAAGCTCAAATGGATAAATACCTATTATGACTTCAGGTTGCAGGATTCTTAGAAATCTAAAAATAGTAGGAAGTTGACGAATATTAGGTCAAATCTTTTTTTGAGCCAACTCTAAGACATTGTTCAAATTATTTAACTTAACTGGAATTCCTGTACCAAAAATTACTCACAATAGTTTTTGCCAAAAAGTGAGTTTAAAAACATCATATATAGGCATTTATAATTAGATTTGACCATAGATTGAATTTTTCCTCTACCGATGAATACCATAACAAAAAAGTGATTTTAATAGTTCCTTCTTAAGTTGAATATGGCCAAATATTTGCAGCTTTCTACTGTACATTCCTGATACACTCCAGGTCTATGTGACTCGACTGTTTTCCAGAAAATGTTTGTTGAGCATGTTATTGTATCATCAGTACTCTGTATGTATGGATTCAGAATCTAACGTAAATAATTCCATACAATCAGTTCTAGAATTTTATGACACTACCATATATCAGCATAAAATAAGCATTTAAAGTATTATTTTAGGCATGCATGCACTTCTCAGGGAACTTAAATCACAAATATGCAATGCTAACATCGTAGATAATAAGACTTTTTTTATTTTTGCCTTTCCCCTACCATCAGAAAAAAAATAGTAGTTTTGGTCTCTGTAATTTTTCCTGCCTTATGTTTATGTATGTTATGTAATGGTACTACGTCTCAACTTAGTACCATTTCTTTCTTCCCTTAAAAAAGTTCAAGGTTTGAGCAACAGCTAAGCTACATTAGAATCAATGTTTTAGAATCAGGTCTTTCAAATATGTATTTAATTATTTATTACTAGAGTAAAGGATTTTGTTCAAGTTTTTTCTCTGCTAACTATGACCCTCTAGTCATTGAGGCCACAAGGTGTTTTGTTTTTAACAAATTTCTTTTGTTTCAAAATATTAGGCACGATGTGTAAATTCATAATGAAACAAGTCTTTTTAACAGCAGTTTTGTAAACAACTGAAAAGCTATGGCAGTATTTTTGTTTGTATGGGGCGCGCCATGCCTCATGCGGGATCTTAATTCCCCTACCAGGGATCAAACCTGGTCCCACAGCAGTGAAAGTGCGGGGTCCTAACCACTGGATTGCCAGGGAGTTCGCCCGTGGCAGTTTTAAGTACCCACCTGTACCAGTTATATTCATTACATAGTTTCTCAGTTCTGGATAGATCATTTTAAGTGGATTCAGTTATAATTCAGTAAATATTGATAGAAATTCCTTTTCTACCTAAAGAGAAGGTTATAGGAATTTTTTTTTTTTTTTTTTTTTTTTTTTTTGCGGTAGGCGGGCCTCTCACTGTTGTGGCCTCTCCCCTTGCAGAGCACAGGCTCCGGACGCGCAGGCTCAGCAGCCATGGCTCACGGGCCCAGCCGCTCCGCGGCATGTGGGATCTTCCCAGACCGGGGCACGAACCCGTGTCCCCTGCATCGGCAGGCGGACTCTCAACCACTGCGCCACCAGGGAAGCCCTAGGAATTTTTTAAGTTATATTTTTATATTTGATGAATATGTACAAAAGAATTGAATCTTCATATATTTGGTTTCTTTTAATCTGTGTGTCTAACACTTTTGCCTTCTGCTTACCCTTCGTGGACTTGATCAGGAGAGCATGCATGTCTTTAAGAGTAACAGGACTGATATTTGTCAGTTACCTGGCAGAGTCAAGTACTGAGTTTTCTGTTTCACAGCTGGGAAATCCCGGCAAATAAAGGGTTTAATCAGAAATAGAAACCTGACATATATACATATATACACTATTGATACTATGTATAAAATAGATAACTAATGAGAACCTACTGTATAGCACAGGGAACTCTACTCAGTGCTCTGTGGTGACCTAAATGGGAAGGAAATCCAAAAAAGAGGGGATATGTATACGTATATACGTATATGTACATGTATATACGTATACGTATAGCTGATTCTCTTTGCTGTACAGTAGAAACTAATGCAACATTGTAAAGCAACTATACTCCAATAAAAATTTTAAAAATAAATAAATAATGGGGGAAAAAAGAAATAGAAACCTGATATACTTGACAATAATATTTATTTGTATCACAAGTTCCTTAGTTCTTTAAAAAAAAAAAAAAAAACCTTGAACTTGAGGGCCAATGGCCAAGTATTTTCTTACTTTTATGTTGTTCATAACCCAGTTAATGTTTTTCAAGTCATAATCCCTGTGTCCTGAATGTATTCTAATTATTATTTTCGTTACGGTACTGAATGGACTTAAAGGGAAACAAATAGAACTGTGTGTCGTAGTTATTAGTAAGAACTAAAACTAAAGACTTCATTTAGTTAACTGTTAAATAAAAGTATGTTTTCTTAATTGAAAATCTCTTCTCAAAGAATAGAAGCAGGACAGAAAGGAAAGATAGATGTGCTGAACATAGCAAGTGGATAACCAAGGAAAATTAAGTTTATACATAATTATTTAGGATCTAATATATGCAAAGCACTATGTTAAGTGTTTAAAAGTTGCAGAGTTTTAGAAGACAATAATCCTTACCTTCAAGGAGCTTATACATGGATTATACATGACAGATATTATATTCTTTATATAAATAGGTGGTAAGGTTTTCAGTCATTTGAAACTGCAGTATTTATTCTTTTGAGATACTATTCTTAAATCCTAACCTTAAGCAAATATATTTCACACCTAAAAGCATTGCTTGTTCAGAGTTGAAGGGCCGGATTAATTTGCTTTTTTTTTTTTTTTTTTTAGCATCTTTAAGGATTAATTTACTTTTAATCTTGGTTTAGGCTAATGTATGGTTGCAAATTAACATGTTTTTTCTTTTCTCATTTGTCTTATATACTGAATAGATAGATACCAGCAACTCTTCTTGAAGCTTTTGACCAGCTTCAAATATCTTAATATTACCAGTTTGTAAAATCAGCAACATTTTGGGCAGTTTTCCAAGAGAAATTCCTGGTTTTTAATTTTTCCAGTGTCTTTTCCTATTCTTTTTTAAATTGCCATAAAATGTTTGCAAGCATAAAAGTTTTAAGAAAGGTAAAACTATGTTTTTAACAACTAGCTAAGGTACTCACAAGGATTTATTTTTTTAGTTAGGGTCACTTCTAAGGGTGGGAAATGGATTCAGACTTCAGGAGTTTAAAAGATTTTAGTTCGACTGCTAAAGGAAATAATATTGAAATTTCAGTTATAACTATTTAGCTTGGATGTCGGAAGTTTAAATGGATCTTTAGTCTGTTTTCTTTATTTTCACATCTCCTTTGTTCCTCATTCCCCACCCCCTTCACCCTCTCACCTCCCATCTTCACCCTCATTATTATCCCCACAGTTTTGCAGTTTATTCATTAGTTACATTATAGGATGTGTAGTCTTGGACACACAGGTAATGTTGTCTTTCATGGATTGGAAGATTTGTCCTCAGAGTAGCTCCAGTGTTTTTATGTGAACTTTTACCTGATTCCTTGCTATGACCTAGAAGGTTTAAAATAGGATCTCTCTCCCCCTCCATATAGCCCCAGATCTAGCTTTTAAAACAAACAAAACTTGCGTATAGTCAGCATTGCTTCAACAAAGCATGTATTAAAACTTTTATAACAAAGACCTGCCTGGTAGGTGAAGAAGTGCTGAATGATATGTTAATTTCGACTTTTAGATAATCTTTACTACCACATTAAATGTTCTTCATTAAGCTACAAAAACTTGGTCTAAGCTAGTGTTTTTAAAAATGCATGGCTTCCCAAGAATACATCATCTTAGCCCACTTTGAGAAACACTGAATTAAAAGTTAAAAGATTATATTTTAAAAAGGCAGCAGGTACAAGCACAAAAATCATATGTTTATATTCTGTTGTGGGGTGGTCATCCAGAAAATACAGAATGTGTTTTGATTAGATTTTTCTTTTTATTAGTTTATCAATGAAACATCAATACAAAGGTGACAAATACTTGTAAAGATTTCACACATACTCAAGAATATATTCTCCATGGGTCCAAGTTTAAGGAACAGTGATCTAGGGCTTTATAATCAATACACCAGTGTAAAATCTAGTGGATATAACTAGAGTATGTTTTTGATGGATCACTGTCAGATTATGAGAGGGAAAGGTGTTGAGGGACCAACCTAGCAGAACCACCTTATAGGAACCACATGCCTGAAAGGTGAAGAAAGAAATGAGGGATGCCTAGGATCTTTGAAAACAGAATCAACATTCTAAGGATGGTGACAAGTGTTCTAAGACAAAGTACATGGATTCATCTGAGGAGTAAATCAGACAGATAAACCCAAGATAGGTAAAGAGCCAGGTATGAAGATAGCCAGCAACGTTAGAGGCTTTAGTGAAAAACAAACTGTCAGTTATATACACAAAATATTTAGAAATGCAAGTGTGTTACTAATGTACAGAATGACATATTTGCATACGTAAAAGGGGAAATTCTGTAATATGTGACCTATTAGAATGTGTTACCCAGGGAGATTTGCAAAACTCCTTACTTAGGGAAAGGAACACTTCCTGTCTGTCTGGAATAGTGAAATATTGCCTTCACAAAACAATCAGAGTGTGGTTACTTTTAAACTGACAGGACTTGGAGGTGTGGGGTAGGGGAGATGGATGACCAGCATGGATTTTACTTTTAAGCTAGCAACTCATGAGAGCAACTAGTAGAAAGAACTTGGCTTGGCCCTAAGCAAGAGAAGCAGATATCGTTTCTCTTTTCATACATTCCCACTTCCCCTTTATGCCACTACCACCCATCCATAGCTGGACCCCTATTCTGTATCTCATTCCTAAAGAGATGTCTTCACACTGTTAAGTATGACCTTTTCCTGGTGTTATTTTAATGCTTGCCTCTTGATAACTCAAAGCCAATGTAAGAAATAAATTTCTTATGGAAGTATTTCAGTAATTTATGAAAGGAAAAATAATTAGTGGAGAAGGTGCTTTCAATCAAATTACCATCCTCCACCTACTAGTAAGTCAACCCTGAAGATGATAATTCAATACTGTGTCTGTGTCATTAAAACCATACATTTCTTACCATTTTCCACTTACCCTAACAAAATGAAAGAGGTCAGGGAGGATTTTTCGCATGTGTTCCAATTCTGTGTCATGATTACTAATTGCTATTTTTGTCTAAAAGTGTTTAATGCTCTAGAAAATTCTGAATGGGGAACGTAAGCATTTTTCAAGCACAAAACACCTTTTAGTAAAAAAAGAACTAGATGTCAAGAATGAATCCAACATGCTGAGCTTGTGGTGAGGGGGAGGAGGGAAAAAATGAATGTAATATTTTAAGCATATCCATATTTTGGAATTAAGTTTTTTATCAGTGGTTTTCAACTAATAACAGAATCAGGGATGAGAATTTTGGTATCAAAGTCAGCCTGAGTTTTAAAAAGTTAGGCAACACTTGAACATTAATTTGAGTAATTTCAGTTGCATCTTGGTTGGGATTTTATGTGTTTTCTTTGGGGAAAAGGATGGGGTTCCTGAGCAAATTAATGGTTTCAACAAGTCAGGGCAGTAAGTAGACGTATCCCCCCAGAAAATAGGAAGTTTTATTAGCATCCCTTTTTAATAGCTACATAAAGTGATCATCTTTTTATAAAAGCAAGTAGAATACCTCTAGTTGGCAACACTTTGTTAGCTAGTGACTACTAACCAAAAGTAATTTTTTTATTAAAAGAATACAATTTGTTCTTTCTAGTAATTCATATGTATACTTTATTCTGATTGGTAAGATTTTATAATTGTCTGACTTAAAAGCTTTTGGAAAAAGAAAAGATTCTCATTTCTCTCTCAATTTTTAAATAGCTATTAAAAGTGTATTCTCTTTATTTGGTTTATTCCTCACTTAAAATTAACCACTGTGACTTCTCACATTTTCATCACAACATAAACCTCAGCTCTGGACAAACATAACGCTGAATTTGAGGGAGTAGACCATACACCAGATTCCAAGTCCATTTCTTTTGAATTGGTATGCTGTTTATATACATAGGACTTAAACAGATTTATTTGGATTTAACTTAAGATTTTCCTTCCTGGCTTTGTATCTAATAAACTATTTTTCATCTCTTTCCCAAGGTTTTCAAACAGCTGGAAATTCATGAATACTTCACATTTTCATTTCATTTTGAAGATTTTAAATTTAGAATTAAAAATTTTTTTCATCTAAAACTAGAACACTTGCAGTGAACTTAACATGTGCAAAGAAAGACATTTGATTTTGTTGGTAATTCAGTAAGATAACTAATGTGTACTTCAAAAATACAGGTAATAGTAAAATTTTAGAGTGAGCACTATCATAGGCCCAGGTTTTTTAATCTTCTAAAAATAAAATTGCTATCTCAGAACTGTTTTTTCCTGATAGTCCAGTACTAATTTTAATGATAACATTGTAGAACAGAAATGAAGGTATATGTAACGCTTTGTCCATCTCTGGGGCCTAATTCCGTTTTCATAGAAAATAAGCTGTACTTTGCATAACTTGTTATATGTCTATTTTATCATCAAAAATTTTTTTTAAATTTCTCAGTCATGATCCTACTAAATGGAAAACTTGAGGACGGGGGCTAGTTAAGTAACATAGGTTGAAGGTATATAGTCTCCTATCTAAACTCCTTCAGGTCATATTGATTAGATAGCTAGATTACATTTAAAGGTTGACTCATATTAGTTGGTATTTCTTTATATGTATCGTTTCTTCCTAACTACACTGTAGGAGTTTATAGCAGGGACCCTCTTTTTAATTTATTTTTTCCCTGTATTCATTCTTAACTCTTAATGCAGCACTTTTCATCATAGATAGTAAATACTTGTTGATTAAGTGAAATAGTTGGGAGAGAGGAAAGAAAGAAGTAAAGAAAAATAGAGTAAAATTACTCTAGTAGTACATGTATTCTGATGTGATTTAATGTTTTGTGGCTCTAGTAACATACTGACTTCTGTGGAGATAGCTTTGTGTCCTCTAAATCAGTTTATCAGTGATCTCCTTAAATATCAGTGGTGAATGAAAGTTTGTTTACATTTCTTTGAAAAAAGTGTTTCTTATTGTAACTTTTTCTTAAGTAATTTTTTAAATAAAAGTTTTAAATGTCTTCTTTTTATTTGACATTTAGTAACTTTTAACAGTTGGTAACAGCATAGTTGATTACATCTGAGGATGCTGAACACTTCTCTGATTTCCAGCCCGTGTTTTTATAGATAGGACTTATTTTAGACATCAAATCTATTGGCTTAAACTATGGTTTAAGTCTGAATAAAAGGGAGAATCCTTATATTTGAACTACGTTATACAGTAAAATCTACATATAGGAACTTTTTTAGCATGTGATATTAGAAGGTCATAGATATTAGCATAAGCCACTTTGGCTGAAAGATCTGTCGTTTTTATTCAGTTCTTTGCTGCTGATGTATATTGTGATTTGAAATTGCTTTTCATCTTAATCGTGGAATAACTTCATATTGTATTCTACTTGTGTTGTTAAAGGTACTTTAAAACATATGTATTTCTAAAATTAATGTCCTTTTCCAGTGACAGGGGGTATCACAGAAGAGCAATTTCAGACTCATCAACAGCAGTTAGTTCAAATGCAAAGGCAGCAACTTGCTCAGCTTCAGCAGAAACAGCAATCTCAGCATTCCTCGCAACAGACACATCCAAAAGCACAGGTAAACCTGTCCTTTAATCATGGTTATGTCTATTCCTTTCTTTCATAATTATGTCTTTTTTTGAAAATTTTAGTCAGGTCACAGAAGATAACCTTGTCATTGCCACTCTTGATTCTGGAGATCAAACCTAAGTGTCTTTTCAGTTAATTTACATAATTTTAAGTGACTAGTTTATATTTTATGAGAGGAGCACTAGAGCCAAATATAGTATTTTTAATTTAAGAAAGAAATAAGTACATATTTTTGGAAGGGTTATTAAGAATTCATAGAAGTAATTATATTCTCTTAGAACCATTATCCCCCACGCCTACTCCCCCAGAAATATTTTTGTCAAGGATATGACTATCCTGACTCCTTCCTAACCTGTGCATTTAAGTGCCATGTGAACATGCCCCATGAGCTGAGAGGTAATTGTCTCGACTTGTGCCATAAATCCAGACAACATAGCCCTTTGCCTATTTGAATCACATTTCCCTGAAGAAAAAAAAAATTGCCACTAGGTGAGGTTTTCCTAGGCACCATTAAATGATTGACAGTAGGGATAAGAGTAAAAATACCTTATAAAACTGTATTGCCAGAAGAAAAAAAGCCCTGCCAACACCTTGATATGAGCCTGTAAGACTGATTTTGGACTTCTGGCCTCCAGAACCGTTTGAGAATAAACTTATGTCATTTAAGCCACTAAAAAGCTGTTAGTAACAGCTAAGCAGTTTAATACAGAATCAAAAGGAATATGACCATTCAATTTGCCTTTGTTTGCCTTTTCTGAATCTCAGGTATTTCCAACCTACTGAAACATTAGGCTAAGACACAGTTTTACTTTGGGACAAAAATGACTGTTAGTCATCTCTGTTATTTCATTTTGCCCGTAGTATGTAGACTGTCAAGTATTTTTAATGGCATTCATTAACACTTACTGGTAAAATGAATAGGGCATTAAAGGTGTGGGTTGTTTACTACCCTAGTTCTTTCTCATAAATAATTGCTTCCCAGTTTTTAGTCACTTTCCTGTTTCATATGATGAAAATAGCCTGTGGAGTCCTAGATCTCTTAACCTAAACGCCTGTAACTGTTCAAGATGAAAAAGGCAGCAGCCTCTTGAGTTTGCTCATTTCTTAACATGTTCGTGAACTCATGTCTGAAAAGTTGAGAGTTTAATTTTGTTTATTTTATAGGGCTCAAGCACCTCTGACTGTATGTCTAAAACACTTGACTCAGCCAGCGCCCATTTTGCTGCATCTGCGGTGGTCAGTGCACCCGTTCCAAGTCGCAGTGAGGTAACCAAGGAACAGAGCACTGGCCACAACAACATAAACGGTGTAGTCCAGCCTTCAGGTAAGCCTGTTGTCTCATGTGATACTTACTAGCTCAAAGTTGCAACTCAGTGATTTGAGGTATGGTTTTTGGTTTTCAAATCCAAGGGGAAACATCGTACAAGAAATCAATCTGGACTCTTCATAGTATCTATGGATATGTATGGTGGAATAGCTGGATGTTTTCTAGAATTCACATAGAGCCCGCTCCCTGTTTCCTCCCACCCCCACTGGATTCCTACCTATGTAACACTTCACCCTGCCTCGTTTTATCCACATACTGTCAGTTGCCTCACATCTTAGGAAACACATCGAGCTAATTGCTAACCATCATCGTTGAATCATTTGTACATTTATAAAAAGGCGAAATACAATTTATCAGTAAATTGGAAATTGGGTTTACCTTCCCAGTCTTACATACTCACAGGCCTGCTTTCTCTGACTCCTCCTCATGAAATACAGTGTTGCTGTGAATGTATTTCTGCTGCTTACTACCGAGTCCTCAAAGATTTGCTGTTCCTATCAACCCTCAACTACTGCTCAGACCCTAAGGTTTTCCTCTTGCTTTTACATATACCCATGATTGTGATTGCCCTTCCTTACTGATGTTCTTGCATGTGTAAATTCTAATGGAAGTCCAACCTTCATCTGCACCTGCCCTCAATCTCCAGAGAGGACCTCTCTGTCCTATTATACAGTTTCCAAATACGGAGGCAGCAGAATACTTTGCAAACCCTTTTGTGTAGGCTAGTAGAAAGAGGGTGTCTTTGGGGTTGAAACAGGTGAATATGTTACCAATCAGAAGGTCTCTTTGGAGAGGCCGTTATGTGGAAGGTTAATTTGGTATTTAACTAGATTACAAATGTTTGCATTTCTTTTTATTTTTAAGTTCCTAATTTTTTAAAAAGTTTAATGTCTCATGACTTGAATGGAACGATTTTTTTTTTTCCTTCTTCTTCAGGAACCTCTAAAACATTATACTCCACCAACATGGCTTTATCATCCAGCCCAGGGATTTCAGCTGTACAACTTGTAAGGACAGTTGGCCACACCACTACAAACCACTTAATCCCAGCATTGTGCACAAGCAGTCCTCAAACACTTCCCATGAACAATTCCTGCCTGACAAATGCAGTGCACCTCAATAACGTCAGTGTTGTTTCTCCAGTCAATGTGCATATCAATACACGGACTTCAGCACCATCGCCAACAGCCTTAAAACTTGCCACAGTTGCTGCCAGTATGGACAGAGTGCCAAAGGTTACTCCTAGCAGTGCCATCAGCAGCATAGCAAGGTGTGTGTGTGTGTGTGTGTGTGTGTGTGTGTGTGTTTCAAGTATCATTCTGTCCCTTTCTGCTGGCTATCCTGTGGGAGGAAAAAGACTTTTTTTTTTTTTAACCACTCAAGCAATAGATGTCTTGTCAATTGATTGACGTGCTTTTCAACAGATACTGAATATCTGCTTAGTCTAAGGCTCTGTGACTTAGATCATTTGTTTGAGGTCACTGGTAGGATGTTTAAATGCCAATCAGAACTGTAAAAAAAAAAAAAAAAAAAGGAAAAAAAACCCACATCAACTTGGGAACCATCAAACTGAAAAAATACATCCGTCTATTTTAGAAGCTTCATTTATTCTTCTATTACTTCTTTGTAGTGTAGACAGTCCAGAAGGCTAGAGTTGTTATTAGCTTCCAGAGCTTTAGTTTTCAAATCAAAATTTGTATTTTCTTCAATATTATACACAAAGGGAAAGTAAATTATTCTATATATATTTTTAAATTGAGAATATTCTGGAATTAACTAAATCCATGATAATGTATTTCAGATTTTTCTTTCTATGACACTAATGCGTAAGAATCAAAAAAATTGATTTGCATGGATTAATAACTACATGACCGTAAACCTGTAAAATTAAACTATAGTAGAAAATAATTTAAGTAATATTGTGCTCCAAATGATTATTCTTTTTGAGCATCATATGCTCCATCTATTGTAAAAACACTTGGATTGTCATATGTTATATATTTCATAAGTAATTTACCATTGGCTTCTACTGAAACATTGTGTTAAATTACTGTCTTTCCTAAGTAAATAGTTATAATCAAGTTCTTAGGAATTACTAGGATTTTTTTAGCTGAAGGAAACTTTTCCTCATTCCTGTATAGAAATTGTAAAAATGGGAGATGTTCTTCTGCAGTATATGTTTTGTTGTAATTACATAAAAATGTATCTATAAATACTAAGTGATACACATGATATTCTATAGAGTATTAATGTTTATTTTACTCTTTGCCTTATTATAGAGAGAACCATGAACCAGAAAGATTGGGTTTAAATGGAATAGCAGAGACAACAGTAGCTATGGAAGTGACATAACCTAAAACATGTGACTTTGACCTGTGCTGATGGTGTGCAGTCATTCATATTCCAGCTGAATGCAAAAGGCGACACTCTGTGGATCACAGAGCATAACAATGGACCTAAATGGACTAGAGTATATCGGATGTTAAATCGATATATGATGTATATTTTGTAAAATTGGGAAAATCACTACCTTGTAATATAGTTTATTTGTATCATCAATATTATTTCTGTTACTTGAATAGTAGATATTCATCATCATGCTTTTGCACTTGAATTTGCAACTGAATGGATTTTAAAAAATAATTCTTTAATGGGATCATGAGCATGAAATGGGATCCTGCATCACTTGTTTTAACTATTTATTTTGCCATGTTTACATTTTGTATCTTGTAAAAATAAATCCAACTTTGTGTCTAAAAAGTTAAAGATTCATAGCTAGGAAATGAAATTCTTGTAATTTTTTTCTAAAGGAACTGTAAAGTTTTCACTTGGTTCATTTTGTTTCACAATTTGACTAGATGGACTTTTTGGTAAATACTTTAGTGGCATTTCACTGTCAAATATGAAGTTCAAGGCAAAATAGTATTTTCTATTACTGTGCAGGGGAAAGGGATGGATCGATACATGCAAATTTAATGTAGTAACTCACTTTTCCATATATTTTGAATGTATATTTCTATTTATAATACCAGTTTATAAAAAATGATTACACAGAAAAAAAGGACTAGGAAAAATTATGCATCTAGCACATTTAAACTGTGCAGGTATGAACATTTTTCAAGGATTACATTTTATCTGAAGACTGCATATTTTAACTGGCTTTACCTGTACCACACCACATAAAGGATATTTTGCCAGGTATGTACTGCATTGTGTGATTGCAGTAACCATTGGAGGTCTAGATATCGAGCCATCCCGGGTGCTGGGAGGGGGGGGTCATGGCAAGATTTTGTCTTTTCAGTTTTGGAGAGGTTTCCTGTGGCTACAAGGCAAGTAACGGGTTGGAAAACGTCTGACTGTAAGCGTTGGACACCTTCACAGTGTAGTGTTTTAGTGACTTTTTTTATACGGTTCTTGTATATTAGATACGTGTAGTGGTGTTTCAGAATGTTTGTTTATGCACTAGTTCAGACAACTTTCCCTGTTACTTGTTCTTGATAAGTGAAAACTGCAGGGAAATAAAAATACATATCAAAACATGGACATGCTGCATATGTGTTTATTTCACAATGTGCACACAGTGTAAGTGGAAATTTAAGGGGGATGATAGCACTCAACAGCACGTTTCACTTTCACAGCTTTCCAAGCATTAATGAAAAGAATTATAAGAAGCTCATCTGTGGGCACTGTTGGGTTTCAGATAATCCAATGTAAACGACCTTTGATATGAAAAGTTCTTAAAATATTTTACAGAATGTAAGTCATTTGCAGTATAACATTCATTGAACTCTCATAAATGAGCCTCATTTTACAAATGAAAGTTTAGAGTAGAATTATATTGCAAGGGGTTTTGTCAAGTAAGTACTGGGAAATGTAAATATTTTTAATGAATATGATTAAAACCATTTCAAACTTCATAATTTTATACTTTACATTTTTTATATCTGCAGTCCTGAAAGTTGTAAATTGATATGTCAGTTGATTTAATGGACCAGGGTTTCTGCTGAGAGTGGTTTTTATTCAGGTCCTGAATATGTAAAGCAATTTATGGTCAAAACCATAGGAAAAAATAAATTTAATTTCTTCATTGGTTGTGACCTGATAGGATCCATGCTCGTTTCTTCCATACTACCTCTGGAGTTACTCATTGCTGATGATATAAAGAAAATAATTTTGATTTGATGTGTAGTATGACTGTGTTCATTCTGCTTTTAATTGGATGTATCTCCTTGCTGTTAAGAACTCAAAACAACTTTAGTGCTGATTTCGGAGAAAGGTTTTTATTTCCATTTTACTGAAGTAAAGCATGAAGCAAATTTGCCTTGTGATACACACGTTATAAATAATATAAGTAAAACAAAGAACTGTATTTGTACAGTTTCTGGAGATGTGGCAAATCCAGAATTTATCAAAAACTGATCACCAGTTTGTTTTTTTCTTTTTGTTTTTTAAGTAAAATAGAAAAATTAAGCCTTCCTTATTTTGGTGATTGTAACTGTTCCACAGATTTCAGTTGCTTGCACACACATTTTTCCAGTGCTTTTCAAGAACTTAAGTGACATATTTGTTTTTACATTATTAAATTGAAGAGTTTATTTTTGCACAGGTCCTCCACTGGACAATACCACCATTTCTTGGTTTTTCTGATGAAACTAATATTAGTACTTGTAGTTCAGTAAGCTTCTAGAGTCCTTGGAGTGTGTTTTTTGATGGAGTGGTTTGTTTGTTTTCAACAAAGGGGTAACTTTCATGTGCTGGGGTATCTTGTAATTGAGTATAGGAAAAAATAGTTAAAAATTGTATTTTTCTGCCTTTCTAAAGAGAGTACCCTTTTTTCTCCTGGTAATTCAAGATCATCATTATGATTAAGATACAGCTCTAAGTATATTTGAAGATATGTTACATATCTTCCTTTTGCAGAAGACCAAGGGAAAAATTAAAATATCTGGAGGGCACATTTAAAAAATATATACAGTACACACACACATTCTATCTTCTAAAAAAATGTTGAATAGGGTATTTGCAACTGTGCTTAGTGGGTTTTTTTTGTTTGTTTGGTTTTTATTGCCAGGGTTGTTTTTTGGGGAGGCAGGGGGAGAGTAGTAAGAAGTAGTAACATTTCAGAAATTGCTCCATAGTGTGTACTGCTGTATTTGACTATAATGCTGTATTTCAAACAAATTTTATTGACCTGTATGTACACCTTCGACTGAAAGGTTTTGTTGTCCCTTAACTAACTTGACTAAACTATTACATTTCAAAAGGTTAAGGGTATCTCAAGTAATTCTGAATATTATGTTCTATAACAGAAGAGTTGTTCTTCTTTTAACCACAGCATGATAACAGCAAGCATCGTGGAGCATGTCGAGTTCTCTCTCGGTGACGTTTTTCATTGAGTCCTAACAATTGTGTAAAGTACTATTATTTTACCAATTTTACAGGTCAGGAAAATGAAGTTTAGAGAAGTTCGGTAACTTGCCTTATGCCACACAGCTGATAAGTTACTGAGCCAGGAATGAAATTCGGGTAGTCACCACACTTTTAACCACTGCCTCCCATCTTTAATGTGAAAGAAGTGCCCTTCAAAGGAGTACTTATTGTACTTCTCAGTCCACTTATTGACAGCATCTGTGTAGCAGAGTTTTAAATTTCATCTAGAAGACAACCTCCTCCACTCTTAACACCATCAGGCAATTAATGTTTGTTTTTTGCTTCCCAGACTGAGTGCATTAGATCCACCTGTGGCTTCTAGCCATCCATCAATCAAACCCAGCCCTATCAGGAGGATAACTCCTCTGTCTGCCAGACCTAGCCGGTAAGTGCTAAAGCTCTCAACCAGCACAAAGCTTTGGAAGCTGGGTCTGGGCCAGGACGTGGCTGAGTTTAGCCCTTTCTGGACCTTGGTTTCCCCATCTGCAAGATGAGCAATTTCCTAAAACTCTAGAAAGGAGGCCACCCTGCCAAGCTTGGTGCAGGTGTACATGTGGCCCATGTGTCATTGGTTTCTCACCAAGAAAGTAAATGATGTGGGAGCTAAGGCTGAGCATATAGGTTAGTCTAGAGCTGCTTTTTTTAAAGTCATTACTGTCATCGATGACTGTAAAGTATTGACAATTGTATCATGTAATGCAACTTACCCTGTGCAGAACTAATAATTCTAACCAACTTCAGTGACTACAAGTCTCAGAAGGGCACAAGAATTACTTATTTTTTGGAGGAGGCATCAGTGGGGAAAACAAGACATCACAGTGCAGTAGAATATCAGAGAATTTGTTGAGCTGGGCTTTAATCCCTTCTCTGCCATTTAATTGGCTGGTGATTTTATCATCTTCATATTTCCCAACTTGTATCATAGGACAGATCGGTAGAATTAGATAACCTCTGACATCTCTGCCAGCTCTGATGCCATAGGAATCAAATCTCCCCCTACCCCTCTTATCCTCCCCGGGTGGCTCCCTTGCTTTCCAGGAAAATCACCTTCCATGCCATTGTCAGTATCCATTGACTTACCAGCACCATTCAAAAGGATCAATACCAAATCAGACCCTATGTGCCTTCCAACCACATCTTTTTCTATTCGTATTTGTCTGAAGGGGGACTATTTCTTATTTCAAACACATGAGCTTAAGCTTTTTAGTTGTGACCTACTGCAAAGCTTAACATTTTAACAGGGAAGAGGAAGGTAACAC
Source organism: Mesoplodon bidens (assembly GCF_964165515.1). Lineage (NCBI taxonomy): Eukaryota > Metazoa > Chordata > Mammalia > Artiodactyla > Ziphiidae > Mesoplodon > Mesoplodon bidens. Next base: position 48,055,062 of record NC_138165.1, on the reverse strand, counting down.
TGAGCCACATATTTCTTTAGCAGTAATCTATTTGGCACAGGATTTTAAGCATGGGCTGTCTCGAAATGGGGTTTTGTATCAAGATTAAGAGTTATGTGTATACTTAAAGATGTCTTGTTATTCTCATGAAACCTCTCTTGTAATGCATATTTGAACAAAACCCCTACTTCCCTGGCTGGCTGACTAGAGTAACATTGCAGGTCAAGAAGATGATAAAATTTATCTGAACATTGACCCTCCCCCAGAGTGAACATCTGTTACCCTCAGGAAAGCCTAGGATCACTGCAGTTATCTTCCACTGATAGAACAAAAGAAATCTACTCCAATCAAAAAAAATTATTTCACCTGCCGTATACAAACTTGATTTGATAAATAGCACATTCTAGAGCAATGACATTTTCCATTTGCCGTTGTTGAAGACCTTTAACCATTAGCGTATGGAAGAACACTGTGTACTTCCTCTGCTCAATCCCACAGCCACAAGGGGTCATGGGCACACACAGCTCCTGTCTTACTAATGGCTGTCTCTTATGTGCTCTTCTCGCTCATAAGTAGATCTTGGTCAGTGGCCAGGTAAGCCCAAATTAGGAATAGCCAAGATGCAGGATTTCAGCTTTTAACATGAGACGTCTATATTAGTTACCTACTGCTGAGTAATAAGCTATTACAGACAACACATACATTACAGTGTGGGCTAGGAGTCCAGCACAAAGCTGAAATCAAAGTGGCAGCTTCTCTTGTGTTCTCTGGAGGCTCAAATAGGGGAGGATCTACTTCTAAGATCCCTCAGGTTGTAGACAGAGTTCACTTACTTGCGGCTGTAGAGTTCCTAGGAATTTGCTTCTTTAAAGCTAGCAATGGAAGAGTTTCTGCTGCGTGACATCTCTTGCTTCAGGGAAGACCTAGGCCTTTGTGAAAGGCTCATCTATAATCAGGCCCATGCAGCCTGGTACACTTTGATTAGCTCAGTCAGCTGATTGAAGACCTTAGTCACGTCTGTAAAATCACCTTTGCCATATTCTATACATTAGAAGCAAGTCACAGGCCTTGCCCACACTCAAGGGGTGGGAATTACACAAAGACATAGGTACTAGGGGACAGGAATTATAGGGCCACCGTAGTGTGTGTCTGCCACATCTGTGTAATTGAATTAACTCCAGCCCACTCAGCCAACTCTCCCCATCTCAGTATACCTTGGATTAACCTCAATGGAACTACATATTTATATAGGGAAACGATTTAAGGTGCTCTATAATGCAAACATTTTGCTATTTTGTAAGTAAGTCTTAAGTTCCACAGGCCTGGATGTTGGGCAGCGGGTCAGGTCCAGGCTGGAGCTAAGCCTGCTGGCCAGCATCAACACAAAAACCTTGTGGAAATGAGTGAATGAGACCAGCTAGAGAAAGAGTAGAATGGAAAGAGGAAAAGTATGAAGAGCAAAACTCTGAGTGTCTGTGATGAGGCCAGGGGAAAGTGGGGAGGGGCAGAGGCAGAGGAAGAGATTGGTAGCAATCTTGGAGGAAGACCTGGATCCAGGGGTTTCTAATTTCCTTCAGAAGAACCATGCAGAGGTAGAGTGCATGGGGGAAGGGAAGAGTGGTTTGGGTAGGTAAGGAAGTACAGGTGATAAGGATTTAGCAGTGAGGAGGTAAAAAATAACGAGGACGTGGATCAGAAAGCCTGAGCCCAAGTGCTGTCCAGTACGTCTAGCCATCAGAAGCACCCAGGAGAGTTTTTTTGTTTTGTTTTGTTTTGTTTTGTTTGCGGTACACGGGCCTCTCACTGTTGTGGCCTCTCCCGTTGTGGAGCACAGGCTCCGGACGCGCAGGCTCAGCGGACGCGCAGGCTCAGCGGCCATGGCTCACGGGCCCAGCCGCCCCGCGGCATGTGGGATCTTCCCAGACCGGGGCACGAAACCGCGTCCCCTGCGTTGGCAGGCGGGCTCTCAACCACTGCGCCACCAGGGAAGCCCCCCAGGGGAGCTTTTAAAGTACAGATGTGTGGGTCTCACCCCAGGCTGACTGAATCAGGATCTCCAAAAGTGAGTCGGTATATTATCTTTTGTTTTAGTTCTTTGTTTGCTTGTGTGATTTGCTGGTTGACTGGTTTTTGGTAAGCTCCCCCAGACGGTGTTTGTTGATTGCAGCTAAGGTTGGGAATGACTAGTCTAACCTTTCTGTTTATTAGTTGTGACCATGGATACGTAACTTTATGGAAAAGCTTAGGATTTATTTCCTTAGCTGTGAAGTAAGGAGGGTTAAATTATTTGCCCAGTTCCATTAGCTCCAAGGGCACACAGAGAATGCCTCTCACTAAGCAAGCTTCACAGCCACTAGAAATAGTGTTGATTATGAAGCTTATAATAAATGCTTCCTTTAAAGTTTTGAGATTGTATGCTTTAAAAAATAATTGTCTTGCAGTTTATCACAGATGAAAATTATGGCTGCTTAAATTCTCTATAGCAGTTCATAAGTGTACCTCACACCTTACCATCTCAAGCACTCTAAGTTCCCAGATCACCCCCCAAACATCAGCGTGCCCAGAGAGAGAATTGTCATCCCTCCCCACCCCTGCCACGATGGTCCAGTCACCACTTTTCAAATGCTCATTCACCGCCACTGTTAGATGCTTTCAGGTTGTTTAGACCATGGCTGTCAGTACATGCTTTCCAATTGTATATGACTGTGGTATTTGACTACAGGGACAAAGTTACTGTCCTTAAGAAGCTGTCTTAGGCGAACTTTGCTTGCCTAACATTTACACAGCATTTGGGACTTCGCTTTTTTTCTCTCTGTATGTACTCTTCCCTGCCATGAATTTGAATACTATCTTTATCTGGTGACTTCAAAATTTTTATCTTTATCCCAGAACTCTGCGCTGAATTCCATTCTTCTATATCCAATGCTTTGTTGACGCCAACACTTGGAAGTCTCACAGACATGCCCACACTTACCACGTGCAATCTTTCGCCTGCATGCTCCCAAATGTGTTACCACCACCTCTCCATCCCACCACTGCTTGCCCCAGTCTTCGCCATCTCAGATGTGACATCTAAGATTCACCTTGATTCCTTCCTTTCCTCAATCCAACACCTGGAACAGTCCCTCGACAAGTCTTTTTTTTTTTTTTTTCACAAGTCTTTTGACCTGAGCTCCAAAATATATATTGAGTTCATCTGTTTTTCTCTGCCCTGCAGCAGCACTTCTCCCCACTTCTGTTCTTGCCCATTTCCAGTCAACTCACGTGGTAGCAAATGTTATCCTTTGGAAATCAGATTTTCTCAGTTGTCTCCTAAAAACCCTCCCACTGCTTCCCATTGCATTTAAGATCCAAAATCCTACCATGACTGTAAGATCTTTCATGTCTTGCACTGCCTTCCTCTCCAAACTCATCCATATTACTTTATCTCCTCACCACACTTGAGCCCACTGATGGATCCGGTCCAGACTTCAATGAATGATTTCCTGCCTCAGTGCCTTTGCACATGGGCATTCCTTCTGCCTAGAATACTCCTCTCTGCCTATTCGCTAGCTCCTTCTCATCTTTTAGGCCTCAGGTGTCCCCTCTTCAGAGAGGTGCTCTGTGGCCGTCCTCCTCTCTTATTCTCTGTCCCTTTATCTGTGAGTGATATGAAGAAAGTATTTTAAATTATTTGTCTGCTTACTAGTCCTTTCATGAGCCTCATGATGGCAGGGACTGGTTCTCCATCGTATTTCCTGCACTCAGCACGGAACCTGGCACATGGTAGTTGCTGAAATATTTGTTGAATAAATAAGTGAATGAGTAACAATTAGAGCTTCAGAGTCAAAAGATTTCTTTTTTATTTTTTACTCTTTTTATTGTTATTTTAAACCAAAATGTGGTGACCACTAAACTTAGTTTTATTTCTCTCGGACTTATTAAACAAACAGATTTGAAATCTAAAATAGTTTAGTTACACTTAAAATGATTGACCTATAGCTTCAGAAACTGGTTTTCCCCATGAAGCTTCCTTGGGAGGTTGCCATCATCTTTAATCCAAAGCCTGGCAGATGGTTGTGGGTGGATAGTGGCAGAAAATAGGCTTTGTTTTAAGATTTCCAAAAGCTATTTTTCTGCTTATATTTATACAAAATTAGCAGTTGTGCTCAAGTATAAGAAAATCAGGGAGCAGATTGGGTAGCTGTTGGTTTTGTCATTGTGTTTGTGAGCTAGAAATATTTCTTCATCAATGATCACTGTAAGTCTCGTATCTGGGGTTTGTGACTAATCACTGTTTCCTTAGGCACTATGCTTTCCAGGTGTATTTTTGTCAAAAAATCAGATTTCAACACACTTACCAGGAATGCATTGAGTTATCAAAGCTTTCCACTTAAGCTATTATATTTTGGAGAGAATTCTTGTTCACACCAAACCCACATCAAATGTTTGCCAAAAAATGCAAATAACATTTGTACCCAGCTGTTGATATTTGACACCAATTCTCTTCCAGCTGTGGCTTGAATCGGGGTTACTTTTTCATCTGTAAACCATCCTGCCCTGGCTGCTTTAGAAAGTGCTATTCTCTCCAACCTCCATCACTGGCAGGTGAGATTTGTCTCGGTGTTTATGAATGAAGTATAGCCCTTTTTGCATTCTGTCTTGGGGAATAGATTGCACAGACTTTTTGTAACTAAAAAGGAGGCCTACTGATGATCTTGTCCGACCCTCTCATTTTACATATGAAGAAACGAAGACCCAGCCAGCTGAAGAAGCTTACCCAGAGCTAAACGGTGCCCAATCTGGGACTAACCCCAGAAGGCTGCCAATCCTGTGTGCTTTCTGAACATTCATAACCTTGATCCAACAAATGCTTGTTTAAGTGGTTTTCAGCTCTTAGTTATAAGTTCTATTTAAAAGTGTCAGATGGCCATGTTACTAATGAACATTTAGATGGTTTGTTATACACATTGCATAAGTTAAGAGACCCTTAAACGCTACATGGCTTGAAATTAGTATTTTAGTTGTCTAAATTCTACGCCACCTGATAGTAAGTCATGGACCCCTTCTTCCTTTGTTTGAATTTTACGGATACACGTTTTTTTTTGTTTTTTTCCTGAGATGACATTCACAACATAAAATTAACCATTTAACAGTGAACAGTTCAGTGGTATTTAGTACACAATTCAGTGTTGTGCCACTACCACATCTAGTTCCAGACACTTCAACACCCCAAAAGGAGACCGTATAGCCATTAAGCATTTGCTCACAGTTCTCTCTCCCTCCAGCCCCAGGCAACCATCAATCTGTTTTCTGTCTCTATGGATATACCTTTTCTAGATATTTTATATAATTGGAACCATATGTGACATTTGTGTCTGTCTTCTTTAACTTAGCATAATGTTTTTAGGGCATATATACATTGTAGTATATACCAGTGCTTTTTATGGCTGCATGATATTGCGTAAGTGTATACCACAATTTACTTATCCACTCATTTGTTGATGTGTTCGTTTTGGGTTTTTCCCACCTTTAGGCTATTGTGAATAATGCTACTATGAACAAGTGTATACATTTATTTGCTTAAGTACCTATTTTCAGTGCTTTTGAGTATATAACTAAGAATGGAATTGCTAGGTCATGTGGTAATTCTATGTTTAACTTTTTGAGGAAGCCACAGACTGTTTTCCACAATGGCTAAACCATTTTACATTCCCTCCAGCAATGTACAAGTGTTCCAATTTCTCCACATCCTCGCTAACACTTATTATTTTCCTTTTAAAATATGTATATGTATACATATATGTATAAGTATGTATATAACCATCGTAGTGTTTGTGAAGTGGTATCTCATTGTTTTGAGTTTCATTTCCCCAGCGACTAATGAAATTGAGCATCTTTTCATGTGCTTGTTGGCTATTTGTTTATCTTTTCTGGAGAAATGTATATTCAAGTCCTTTACTCTTTTTTTTTTTTTTTTTTGGCGGTACGCGGACCTCTCACTGCTGTGGCCTCTCCCGTTGCGGAGCACAGGCTCTGGACGCGCAGGCTCAGTGGCCATGGCTCACGGGCCCAGCCGCTCCGCGGCATGTGGGATCTTCCCAGACCGGGGCACGAACCTTCATCCCCTTCATCAGCAGGTGGACTCTCAACCACTGCGCCACCAGGGAAGCCCCCAGCTGCATTTCTTGAAGAGACTCTGCTTTCCCTGTTAAGTGGTCTTGACACTTGTAGAAAATACAGGTGTCTGGCCATAGATGTATGGGTTAATTTCTGGATTCTTAATTCTATTCCATTGATACACACACACACACGCACACATATATATACCCTTATACCACTACCACCACTGCTTTACAATAAGTTTTGAAATCAGGAAGTGTGAGTTGTCCAATTTTGATCTTTTTTAAGATTGTTTTCATTATTTGGGGCTCTTACAATTCCATGAGAATTTGAAGATTGACTTAGAAATCTGCAAGAACACTGATGGACTTTTTATAAGGACTTCATTGAACTTGTATATTTCTTTGGGTAGTATTGCAGTCTTAACAATATTAAGTTTTCCAATCTATGAACATGGGCTGTCTTTTCATTAATTTAGATCTTAATTTCCTTCAGCAATGTTTTGTAGTTTTCAGCATACAAGTCTTTCACTTCCTTGGTTAAATTTATTTTATTCTTTTATTCTTTTGGATACTGTTTTTTTTGTTTTGTTTTGTTTTTTTGTTTTTTTGTTTTTTTTGCGGTACACGGGCCTCTCACTGCTGTGGCCTCTCCCGTTGCGGAGCACAGGCTCCAGACACGCAGGCTCAGCGGCCATGGCTCATGGGCCCAGCCGCTCCGCGGCATGTGGGATCTTCCCGGACCGGGACACGAACCCGTGTCCCCTGCATCGGCAGGCGGACTCTCAACCACTGCGCCACCAGGGAAGCCCTTGGATACTGTTTTAAGTGAGATTTTCTTAATTTTTTAACAGAGTGTTCATTTCTGGTATACAGAAATACAGCTGATTTTGCATGTTGATTTTGGATCCTGTAACTTTACTGAATTTGTTTATTACCTCTAGGAGTTATTTTTCTGGAATCTTTGAGATTTTCTATGTATAGGATCATGTCATCTGTGACTAGATAAAGTTTTACTTCTCCCTTTCCAGTTGAGATGGCTTTTATTTCTTTTCCTTACCTAATTACTCTGGCTGGAACTTCTAGTACAATATTGAATATTGTATAGCAGTGGTGAAAGTACCCAAGTCTTGTTCCTGATCTTTAAGCAAAAGCTTTCATTCTTTCACTATTAAGTACGGTGTTAACTGTGGGTTTTTCGTAAATATCCTTTATCATATTGTGGGAGTTCCTTTTACTCTTAGTTTTCTGAGGTTTTTTGTTGTTGTTGTTGTTTTTTATCATGAAAGGGTGTTGGATTTTGTCAAATGCTTTTTTCTGTGTCAATTGAGATGACCATGTGTGTGTTGTTTTGTTTGTTTGTTTGTTTTTGTAGTTCTATTAACCTGTATTATGTTGATTGATTTTCTCATGTTGAACCACCCTTGCATTCTTGGAACAAATTCACTTGGTCATGGTATATAATCCTTTTAATATGCTATTAGATTTGGTTAACCAATATTTTATTGAGAATTTTTGTGTCTGTATTCATAAGGGATATTGGTCTGTAACTTTCCTGTGGTGTCTTTGTCTAGCTTTGTTAGCAGGTTAATACTGGCTTTATAGAATGTGTTCTGTCTTCTGTTTTTTGGAAGAATTTTGGAAAGATGGGTATTAATTCTTCAAATGTTTTGAATCACCAATGACTCTTTATAGTGCTAGAAGTGGGGGAGGGGTTCTACTACTGGTTCAATCTCTTTACTTGTTATGGCCTATTCAGATTTTTAATTTCTTCTTGGATCAGTTTTGGTAAATTGTGTGTTTATAAGAATTTGTTCATTTCATCTAGGTTATCTAATTTTTTGGCATTTAATTGTTCATAGTATTTTCTTACATTCCTTTTTACTTCTGTAATGTCAGTAACAATGTCTCATTTTCATTTCTAATTTTAGTTATTTGTGTTTTTTTCTCTTTTTGCTTTGTCAATCTAGCTAAAGGTTTGTCAATTTAGTTGCTTTCAAAGAATCGACTTTTGGTTTCACTGATTCCCTCCATCATTTTTCTATTCTGCATTTCACTTATCCCCACTCTGATCTTTATCTCCTTGCTCTACTAGCTTCACATTTAGTTTGCTTTTTTTTCTCTAGTTTTTCTAGTTGAATTAAAGTCTTTGCCTAGTAAGTCCAATGTCTGTGCCTCCTCAGGGGTAGTTTCTATTAATTTTTTTCTAGGAATGGGCCATATTTTCTTGTCCAGATACATGCTTCATCATTTTATGTTGAAAACTGGACATTTTGAATACTATAATATGGTAACTCTGGAAATCAGATTTTTTCCTCTCCTTAGGGTTTGTTTTTCTTGCTTCTTGTTGGCTGTAGCTGGTTTTTTAGCAACTTTTCTAAAGTATATTTATAAAGTCAGTATTCTTTGTCATGTATGGGTTTCTGGTGTCTGTTTTTTATCTGTGTTCAGCTAGCATGTTTGTTTGGTTTTTTTTTTTTAGCTAGCGTCTTAATAAAGATTTCCTTCAGTCATCCCCTTCCCTGGTTGGCAGTGGTGGGGCCGGGGTAGGGGGGAAGTTGACAGAGAAAGAAAAAGTTTTAAAAACACAAATAGGGACTTCCCTGGTGGCACAGTGGTTAAGAATCCACCTGCCAATGCAGGGGACACAGGTTCGAGCCCTGGTCCGGGAAGATCCCACATGCTGCGGAGCAACTAAGCCCATGTGCCACAACTACTGAGACTGCATTCTAGAGCCTGTGAGGCACAACTACTGAAGCCCACACACCTAGAGCCCATGTTCCGCAACAAGAGAAGCCACCGCAACAAGAAGCCCACGCACCGCAACGAGAAGCCCGCGCACCGCAACGAAGAGCAGCCCCCCGCTCGCTGCAACTAGAGAAAGCCCTCGTGCAGCAAAAAAGACCCAACTCAACCAAAAATAAGTTTAAAAAAAATAATAATAAATAAAAGCACAAATATTTCTTTGCAAATTGCTTTGTATTGGAGCACTCCTTCAGTGTTTAGCCAGGCTATTTATAACTCTGCTTTAGCCTTCACTTCCTCTTGGACTCAGCCTAGAGATCAGCTGGAGGAGAAAGCTTAGAGTCTTCTCAGGTATTTTCTGTGCATGTATTCTGCCCTGGGCATGCATGTGGCTTTCTAAATTCCCCAGTGTGGAAGGGCCCCTGCGAATTCCCTGATTTCCCAAAGCTCTCTCCCTAGCTTTTCCACCAAGCCTTTGGCCACTTTGTGCTTTAGTCATAATCTTTTTGCCCCAAGTAGCTGTGGACAGTTGATTTGCCTTACAGTATTTTCAAGGAATGTCCACCACTTTTCTACCCTGAGCAAGTTCCAAGTTAGGCAAAACAAAAACAGAACACCGGTATCAGTTCTTCAGGTAACTCCTAGACAGGTTAGAATAGACAACACAATTCTTTGCAAGTTAGGTTTGTTTTGCTCCTTTTGGAACCAGAGTCCTACCCTGGGAATGTGGACCACCATCTTCAAGACCACTGATATGCCACAGAGGTTAGTGGGACAAGGGCAAAGAAAAACACCACAAAGCTTTTCTACCATGTTTAGGTTGCCTTTTTCTTTTTTTTTTAATTAATTAATTTTACTTATTTATTTATTTATTTTTGGCTGTGTTGTATCTTTGTTGCTGTGCGTGGGCTTTCTCTAGTTGCGGCAAATGGGGGCTACTCTTTGTTGTTACGGTGCGCGGGCTTCTCATTGCGGTGGCTTCTCTTGTTGCAGAGCACGGGCTCTAGGCACACAGGCTTCAGTAGTTGTGGCACGTGGACTCAGTAGTTGTGGCTCATGGGCTCTAGAGCTCAGGCTCAGTAGTTGTGGCGCATGGGCTTAGTTGCTCCGTGGCATGTGGGATCTTCCTGGACCAGGGCTTGAACCCATGACCTCTGCATTGGCAGGCAGATTCCTAACCACTGCGCCACCAGGGAAGCCCCATAGATTGCCTTTTTCTTGATATAGGGTTCCCTTGCCTGCTGTAAACCTTTGTTTTCCAGAGTTGACAAAGTTGGTTCTAAAATTTTTTGCTTGATTTTTTTGATGTTTCTGTGGTGGGATGGGTCCTTGGAACTGCCTGCTTTACCATTTTCACTGACATCTGGCAGATATAGTTTTGCCCATCTCTTTATTTGTAATCTCTATCATTCTCTTTGTTTTGTGTGCGTCTCAACACAGCATAGATTTTATAGAATTGTGTATTGCTGGTTTTTTTTTTTTTTTTGGCCATGCGATGCAGCATGTGGGGTCCTAGTTCCCCGACCAGGGATTGAACCCTCACCCACTGCATTAGAAGTGCAGAGTCTTAACCACTGGACCACCAGGGAAGTCTCATATTGCTTTTAATAGATCATTTAAGCCCATTTCCATGCTTTGGTATGAGAGAGATGTTTTGTCTCAGTTCTTTCATATTATTTTACGTTTAATGTTTGTGTTAATGTTTATGTGTGTGCATGCATATTTGTGCATGTGTTTCATCATGTGATCTGCTTTCTTTGTTCATCTTTGTTGTTGTTGTAGTCCTCTTTGTGTTTAAGGCTTCTATTTTTTGTTTTCGTGGTTCTCTTTGCATGTAGGTCATTGTATAATTCATACTATTAGTTCCTTCTTTCTTTAAACAGCACCTAGTGGTTCCCTACCATGAGTAACAATTTCATTAGCTTGTGTCTTCCTTGCCCTGATGCCCCTCTCTTCTCCAGCACTAAATTTTAGTCAATAATAACTTTGTTTCCCCTTTGTATGCTAAAAGTACTTACGCTTATGTTACTATAAATGATATCCTTTGATTCTCAGCTATTTCAAAAGGGACTGTCACTGCACTTATTTTACTTCCCATTTTATCTCCCATTTTTGTTAGTTTTATTATTTCCACATTGTTAGAACACATGACATATTCCCACCTTTGTTTCAATTACTACAGTTTTTAATATTTCATAATATCTAGTAAATTAAAGATATTATTTTCTCAGTAACTTTGGTTATTCTTGCAACTTTCCATATGAATTTTTAAAATTTTTATTTTATATTGGAGTATAGTTGATTAACAATGTTGTGTTAGTTTCAGGAGTAAAGCAAAGTGATTCAGTTATATGTATACATGTATCTATTCTTTTTCAAATTATTTTCCCAGTTAGGTTATTACAGAGTATTGAGCAGAGTCCTCTGTGCTATGTAGTACCTGATTGTTGGTTATCTATTTTAAATATAGTACTGTATACATGTCAATCCCAAACTCCTAATCTATCCTCTCCCCCACCCTTCCCCCTGGTAACCATAAGTTCATTTTCTAAGGCAGTGAGTCTGTTTCTGTTTTGTAAATAAGTTCATTTGTATCATTTTTTTTAAGATTCCACATATACACGATATCATCCATATGCATTTTAGAATCAGTTTCCTAGGTTCTAAGATCTATGTAGGTAGTTTGCTTGGAATTGTACTGAATCTTGGAGAAATTGATTGGAATATACCCATAGATATCTTTGCATATTTGTTGTTAGCCTTACTCCTAGGCATGGTTTTTGTTAATCTTGTAAATTACTTGGAAAACCATGATTTCTTCATTAATTTATTGCTTGTTTTTTCCTTGACACCAGGGGGTACCCTGGCCTTTACTCCCTCTCCTTGATCATCTCTGCACTTACCTCCAAGTGGTTCCCTGTCCCCCGCTCCTCCAGTGCACCTCAGTACAACTTAAACAGCCGCAGATATCATTCGTCTCATCACACTGACCATCCATCCTTCAATGCTGGCCAGTGATCACACTAACCAGTCTGTTCTCAGTGCCAAGGTTATACTTTTTCCCAATTCTTATGTCTTAATAAGCTCCACTGTTTTTAATTAGGAGGCTCTGGTTTTAATCTAGGGACCCTGAGCTGGCAGTGGGAGAGAATATGGGGTCAAGACATGAGACAATATGGAATTAGAACTTCCAGGATGTGATAAGTGGTGAAATGCGAGAAGTAAGGAAGAGAGAAGGACTATGACCTTCCTCCTTCTCAGGCTCTCAGGGTTGTGTGCCAGGGGCCTTTGCCATCCACTCATGCTCTCAAGGAAGGATGACACAAACTCAGAAGTGAATACTCTCTCCCTCAGTTCCTTTCCTTCCCGCAGCTCTCCCTACTATTCCTAGCTCTGCATCTACCATCCTGACATCCCTTAGGCTCTCGGGCTGTTGCTACCTTCTAACAATGAAGTCCTGCACTTGATACATTGTAGATGTCCCATGAATTTATGTGAGTAAATGAATGAGAGCAGATGTGTAGGTTATTGCCTTTGTAACCTCTGGGGCAGGTCAAGATAGTAGGATCATGCCCCAAATATATTGGGCATTAGTGTGACTAATAAATCCACACATCAGAGCTGAATGTGTTGAATCCATGGCAGGCCAGGCACTTTCTTGCCTCTGGGCCTTTGTTTGTGCAAGTCCCTCAGCTAGAAACACTGTCCTCTGCCTGCAGCCTCCTCTTGGGTTGCTAACATTTGCACTCATCCAGGAAGCCTTGTCTTCTGATGAGTCTGCCTTCTCCAACAAGGCTGACTTCCCGTTACTTCCCTTTCATAGCACTTGCACTTGAACTCATTACAGAGTGACCTCATCTGCCTCTAAGCTACTTAAGGACAGGGAGGGACCTCGGATGACTTCTCCACCCATGCCTGGCACATATTAGGCACAACCATATTACCTGTTGGACTGAACGAATTGGATTTCTTCTACCAGTGGGAATGAGAAGGTTGTTCCCTTGTTCAAGATAGTCCCTCTTCTGGACCATATAGCAAGTTCTCTTTCCCATCTTAAGAGATCCCTCTACTCAGGGGTCCCTCCCCCAGCTCACCAGAGGATGTGACTCAGGATTTCAGGTGACGATTGCACGGAGGCTGGTGCTCCTCACCGCCTCTGACAAAAGTGTGTGTGTGCAGACGGCTGCCAGCTGGGACACCTTGTCCTCTGGAGCTTTGCCAGGCCACCCTTCCGTACATACGTGGCCTGCATCCCTGCCCTGCCCAGACTTTCAGTGTTCCCAGTAGTAAGCCTGATGGCAGCTATGCCTCTGTCCTTTGCACAGAAGCCCTGGCCCCTTACCCCTCACTCCCATCAGCTGAGAAGCTTTCCCGCAACTGATACAGGGCCGGGGCTCCTGGATCCAGTGCCAAGAAACTTTTTGTAATAATTTATAACCACAATGCCCAAAAGTCTAACCTTGAGGATATCTGTGAGTCACACACACTTCCCAGGGCTGGCAGCCTCACAGGAACACAGGGCCAGAGGGCTGCTTAGGAGCAGGCACTCAGCACGGTGGGCACTAGGCCATTAGAAATCCTTGTGTGTCCCTCCACGTGCCCTTCTTTGCTGTCCCTTATCTCTGCCATACCAGGCCATCCAGGGAGCGGTTTCTGGGGCAGGGAAGATGGGGCAGGGAAGTTGGAGCAGGGAGTCTTGGGTGGGCTTTGGCAGCCCTCATGGTCTGCAACAGCCGAGAAACGTTGCCAGCTGCTTCTGGGCCTCATGGCTATTTTGGGGCTGCAGAAAGTAAGGTAGATCTCTCTCTCTCTCTGTCAAGACGTTGCTTGAACATAAATTTTTTTCAGCTGTGTTGACATCTCCTGCCTACCCCACCCCTTTCTCCCAGATGCTCTGGAGCATACGCCGACCCCCAGTAGGAAGAATGTCACCCTCCAGCAAGAGGAAGGTACGCACCGTGTGTGTTTCGTTAGCATCACCTCTCAGGGCATCCCTTTTTGACTCCGGTTTTAGGATTTTACTTCTAATCACTGTGAAGTATTGAATATATAGGCCAGCACTGTCCAGTAAAAATGGAATGCAAGCTGTATCTGTAATTTTAAATTACATTTAAAATGTGAAAAGGGGGCTTCCCTGGTGGCTCAGTGATTGAGAGTCCGCCTGCCGATGCAGGGGACACGGGTTCATGCCCCGGTCAGGGAAGATCCCACATGCCGTGGAACGGCTGGGCCCATGAGCCATGGCCACTGAGCCTGCACGTCCGGAGCCTGTGCTCCGCAACGGGAGAGGCCACAACAGTGAGAGGCCCGCATACTGCAAAAAAAAAGAAAAAAAAAAGTAAAAAGACAGGTGGAATGAATTTAATAGTATTTTATTGAACCCAATATATCCAAAATATTATAATGTCAACATGTAATCAATATAAAACTCATTAATGAAATTGTTTTACACTCTTACTAAATCTGTTTAATGAAAGATATGTTATACTTTTTAAAACTATTTATATTAATTAAAATTAAATAAAAGTGTAAAATTCAGCTCCACAGTCACGCTGGCCACATTTCAAGTGCTTGATAGTCCCAGGTAAGGAGAGACTATGGGCTGGACAGCATATGGCACAGACAGTTGGGAACAAAGTGAGAGGCTCGATTAGGCAGGCCAGCTTTCAGGATCTTGCTTCGTTTTCCCTGCGCAGTCGCCGTGTCTTTTATTTTCTGTATTCTGTGGCTTTGACCCTGGAAGGACTGCCCCTCCCAGTTCCTAGAGAGAGCAAACAGCACACCTCTAACCTGCCTTCCTGTGCAAAGCAGCCAGTCCAGAGCCTGCTCCCCAGACACCGCCGTCGGGCTCTCACTCTCTGCTCTTCCCTGCCCTGATCACCCCCAGACCAGAAAGCAGACTACTAGGGACAGCCCTGCAGTCATCGAAATGACTCAAACTAGCCAGTCCTAAACAAGCGTATCCTGCCTTGCCCATGCCTTCTTGAGAAGCCACAGTAAAGACTCTCACCCATGTTTTCTCCTTGTTCTCTCTGCCTCCTGACCCATCCCAGCACTTCTGGATGTGGCTTCCCTGCATGCTGTAGCGTGGCTCCTGTTTCTGGGGAACTGTGAGTTTAATAAACTTCTTCCTTCATGACAGTCAGTTCAGTGTTTGTGTGTCTCATCTCAGGTACCCATAAACCACCCTGTTCTGGGGTTTATCTTCCTTTTCATCCACCTCCTCCTCCTCCCCAGTCCTGGCATGCTCCTTCTTACTTCTTCTTTGCTCTGACCGTGATGCTCCTGTTTGGTTAAGCTCCTATTTCCTGAGCGGGCCCACCATGTACAGTTGTGCAGGTTGTATATAGCAACCAGTTAGGGCTGATACCCAGCCTGCACTGGGTCGGCCCTAGGAGGTCCCTCTTTCTGTGGGCTGGCAAGACTGTTCCTGGGAACCTCCCTGCCACCCTCCTACCTCCCTAAATCCAACCCATCATGGAGCCCTTCCAGCTGCTTGCAGACCCTGTGCTCCTGAAATAGAAGGCGGGATCCTACTCATGTTGCTACTCTGTTATCGCACTGGAATGTGTCCTCCTCCCACAGGAAAATTCTGCAGGAAGGTGGCCAAGCTGCCTGTGGAACCTCAGTGGAAATCAGAAAAGATGCTCTTTTGCCTCCTCAGCCGTTCTGCTTCTGCTTCTAGGTGGAGTTCTCACCATCACCCACCCAACCCACTCCCATCCCATTTATACCAGGGAGGAAATGACTGAAGACAGCTTGAGGCAGTGCCCTCACCCCTTGCCTCCTGCCTGTAATTCAGTAGCCCTCAAGTTTTCCAAGATTGGCTCTTGAGGGTCTAGACTAGATCAGTGCATCTCAAACTTTAAGGTGCATCAGACTCGCTGGAGGACTCCTTAAGACACAGATGGCTGGGCCCCACCCCCAAAGTTTCTGACTCTGGGATGGGACCCATGAATCTGCATTTCTACCATGACTCAAATGAGGCTGGCGCTACTGGCTCTGGGACCACACTCTGAAAACCACAGCTCCAGATGTAGTGCTGCAGGTATCTGTGCCACCTGAAGTGGCCGTGACCCTCGTCTCCACTCCTCAAACTCAGATGTCCTTGTTCTGCTGAACACGGTGCCTGAGCTTTTTGGGCAGAGAGTCTGTCCTAACGTGGATCATTTTGTTTCCCCTCAACAAGTCTTGCATATCCTCTCTGTGCAAGCTTGTTCGCCAGGAACAAATATCTAATAGTTTTGCAGACTCTGTGTGTGTTGGATACCAAGTGATGATGGTAATTTTCAAAGCTCCACAGGAGTATTACATGAAATTCCTCCAGTCCCTTTACCCTGAACTGAGTGACATCGGGGTTCTGATTCCAGAACAAATAAGGATTTTCTGGACTCATTGATATGGGCTGTGAACGTCACAGGGAGAAAAACCAAGAAGCGTCTTATTTTAGAGAAACCTGTCTCTCCCTGGCTCGCGCCCTTTTCCCGTTTGATAAAAACAGTGGCTTTTCAGGAACCCCAGCTCACCCTCTGAAAGCCACAGCAACATTGATGGAATAGTAAAAAGAAAAGCAAGCCCTCTCCCCTCGACTTGGTGCCAGCTTTCCTTGGAGAACGAGCAACGAAGCCTCACTAAATGCCAGCAAGTTGAAAATTGTTGGCAAGAGAGGAAATTTGCACGCAACATTGAAACCCCTCTGCAATCGTCACTTCCAAGTTGTGACTGCCTGTCTGCAAGGACACCTTGGATGCTTCCCCAGATTGCCGCAGCCTCCAAAATTGGACCTGGTGTTATAAGCTGACGTCTGGATATGCTTTTTCCCGGGGTGGGGGGCGGTGGAAGAGAGAGCAGATTTTAAAGAGCTCCTTCCCTACACTTCCAAAGCAGGGCTTCCGCTGCTTCAGAGAAGGCCCTGAGGCCCAAACGCCTGCAGGCTGAGAAGCACCAGGCAGGTTCCTCAACAGCAAACCTGTGAGTGGGAGAGTGAGGCCCACAGAACTTGCCCCCCAACCACCAGCTGTGGCTGAACCCAGAGGCTGCCGTGGGTTGGCACCAAGCACTGAAAGCCTGTACAAACTTCAGCATCATCCCTGATTTACCGATGAGGGAACTGATGCTGAGAGAGGTGAATTAACGCATCCAAGGTCACACAGCTAGTAAATTATACAGCCGAGATTGTCATTCAGGCTCTCATGAATTCATCTCACATCTTTTAACCATTACGCTTCTCTGTCCACTGTTTTGCCTGCGCTTAAAGCAACGCTATGTCTTGCTCGTGGATTCCACTCAACATCCTCATCTTGATGCACTTTCTCCTGGCCCTGTGCCCTAACCCCCCATTTCTTACGTGGCTAGGCCCTGCTGGGTCGTGTGTCTCCCTTTCCCATCTCCCTCTGCGCCTCCTCATAGCAGGACCGTGGGCCCGAAACTCCTTTTCCACCTGTTCTACCTCAGCCAGTCCTGTCTTCTATCGAGCGAGCAGTTTCTGATACTCCCACCTGTGCTGTGAGGTGTGCCTGGATTTGGAGGGGAGGGTGGCTTGCTGAGTCTGTGCTCAAGAGGAGCTCATGGCTTGCCCTCGCCCAAGCTAGGCTGCGTGCGAAGCTCCCAGGGCCTGCCCTGTCGATGGCCCAGAGGCCAGTTCACATGGTCCCCACACACACCTGCTGACTTCCCTGTGGTATCAAACTTCACTGGCCACTTGGCTTTGGTCTAATGGTTTTTATCCAGCTGTACTTTTTTCATCTTTCTATTTTGGTACTAAATTCCTAAAGGTCATGGACCATCTCTGTGCATCTGCCCTAAAGTCACGAGAAAGAGCCTCTCTGGCTGCCCCTGCTGCTAAGTCAAGTTTCCTGGGTTTGGTCAAAAATGCATGGACAGGGCTTCCCTGGTGGCGCAGTGGTTGAGAGTCCGCCTGCTGATGCAGGGGATACAGGTTCGTGCCCCGGTCCAGGAAGATCCCACATGCCGCGGAGCGGCTGGGCCCGTGAGCCATGGCCGCTGAGCCTGTGCGTCCAGAGCCTGTGCTCCGCAACAGGAGAGGCCACAACAGTGAGAGGCCTGCGTACCGCAAAAAAAAAAAATTGCATGGACAGAGGTCCAGATGAGGGGGCTGAGGTATCAGTGTGTACACATGGCTGTGACTTGTTCAGTTTTTCAAGGTGTGTCTATTTTATCAGCTCCTCAGGCTGAATGACCATGTATCTGTTCTTTCCTGTCTGTCCCCTGACGTATGTATGACTGCTGCTGGGATGTGAGTCCACACGGGTCCAGGATGAGTGGCAGCCTCCTGTGTTCCAGCCAGGAGGTGAACAGGGATGGATTCTACCATCCACTGGGCCTGAACTCTGGCAGGTAGTTGGTAAGTGGGACAATTTATGGCCTGAACAATAAGGAGTTGCTGCCAGAGAGGCCAAAATCTTAGAGAATGATGTAGAGGCTCTGTAAGTCCAAGGAGCTGAGTCCAGAGTCTGAGATCAGGAAGGAGGCAACAGAAAAATACCAAGCATTGGAGCTGGCAGCTGGATTCAGAATCCAGGAGCTGTCCAGGAACAGCCAGCCCAAGCAGCATAAAGGAATGGGGCTGGGTGCACAGGCAAGGCCCCCCCATCATGCGCACTCCACTGCAGAGGTGGGATCAGGCTGGCCAGCATGGGCCTGTGGCCAGGGGACATTCCTGACTCAGGCAGGGAGGGCTGGGCCAGAGGCTCTGCAGGCCTTTTTGTCCTCTTGGCTTCTTTATCTCCTTGGTCATGGGGTAGCTCCCTGGATGCTGGTCCCGCTGTTGTCCAGAGGTGGGCAGAGTCTGCAAGGAGACAGTGGGTAAGTGCAAGCAGTGGCTGGTGGAAGCAGAGCCTGGGGGTTGGGGGATGGAGAGGACTGGGCGCAGGTGCCCAGCTGCGGCTGGAAAGAGTTTTTGCTGATCCTTTAGGGCCCAGATGCCCAATGTCCATTAGAGCTCAAAGCTAAAACGCCTTGGCAGTTTCAGCAGGAATAATGGTATTGAAGGGGAAATGGGGTCAATGCAAGAAAGTAAAATGCTGGCACACTAGCATGCTGGTTAAAGAATTTGGAAAAGCCCAAGAGCTGCTGAAGCAGCTTAAGACTTTGTAATAAATATTAAAGGAGGTGAATGGGAGAGGGAAGCCTGGCAGGGATGCCCCAGGCAAATGTGCAGGTTTTGTCTTCAGCTCATCCCTTCTTGTTGGGGCCTCACTCCTTGTGCAAATCTCTCCCACCCACTATCATCAGTGACGTCAGCAGATGTGAATTAAGCACCTACTGTGTGCACAGCATATAGGCAGGCCCTGAAGATGCAAAGAAAGAAGTGAGAACATGCAGGGGCTCACAGCTGGGATGGGGAAGCATCACTACAGCTCTTACAAGGGAGCCTGGACCAGAGCTGGTTCAGGGACTGGGACGCTGCAGCTGCCCCTCTGTTGCTTTCCTGTGACAGATGGAACAGTGTTTTTTCTTTAATTTTAGCGTCATTCTTGATCGACAACTCGCATAATGTGACTGCCTTTTCTGGCCACAGCAGCCAGGGTCTGGCCAGGGTCCTCAGGCTGGTCCACATTGTTAGAAACATCAGGTTAGGAACACTGGGCACCTTGCTAGTCCTCTCTCACCCTCAGTTTCCTCATCTATAAAACAAGGCAGTTGGACTTTGGAGCAGACACTTGTCAAGGTCTTTTAAAGACTAAGCAGAGCAGTGCTTCTTGTACTCTAACGTACATTTGACTTAACCTGTGGATCTTGTTGAAATGCAGGTTCTGCATTCAGCAGGTCTGGGTGGGGCCTGAGAGTCTGCATTTTGAACAAACTCTCAGGTGATGCTGATGCTTCTGGTCCATGGACTCACTTTGTGTATCAAGAAAAAAGATCACATCACATGATACAATGGGAAAATCCAAGGCTTTCCATCAAATGGCCCTGGGTTTGTAGTCCAGTGTTGCTACTATGTGGTCTTGAATATGTTCCTTAACTTCTCTGAGCCTCAGTTTCCTCATCTGTAAAATGGGACAATACCAGTAGTAATATCCCCTCTTTCATTTATGATTTTAGTATTTTGAGTCTTCTCTTTGTTTTTCTTGGTCAGTCCAGGTAAATGTTTGTCAATTTTGTTTATCTTCTTGAAGAATCAACAATCAGGTGATTTCACTGATTCTCCTGCTTTTCTGTTCACTATTTTTAAAAAAATCTCTGTTTTAATCCTTATTGTTTTTTTCCTTCTTCTAAATTTGGGTTTAATTTCTCTTTTTATTTTTTACCCACTGTCTTAAGGTGGAATGTTAGGTTGTCAATAGACTCCAGAACTTCAAAATTGCTTTACTGGACAGTTTCTGCTAGACAACTCTTGTCTAGGTGGGGAGAGAGATTTCTGGAACTTCTCACTCTGCCATCTTCTCAGAACCCTCCCAAGACTAGCTTTTTTTTAGGCTGGTCTTTGACGTTTGTTTTGACACCAGTTGGGCTGTTTTTAGCAGTGTCTTTCCCTAGTTCTCTCTGGTGAACACGTTAGCCTATGTTTTAGCTTATTGCTCTTAATTAAAAGGACCTATTGTTTTCTATAGCACTCTTAGGCTTGAACTACTGCACACTCTGTTTCAAATAAAGTCAGTTCTTTTGATGAGAGCCTTGGAGCTCTCTTTTCTTATGGACTGACTCTCCCTTGGGCAAAATTTCCCAGCTACCACTCTGAGCAATGGCTGGCATGGTAGTCTCTAGTCTTCTTGGCTTGCCTCTACCCTACAAGTGAGCACTGGGATGAGGGTGATTGAGGCCCCAGTGTTCTTGGTTTGTCAAGCCTGGGATAGAACCTCCATCCTATGGGTTAAGGCTGGATGGTAGTAAAGTTCTCATCAGGAATTTAGCCTCTTTACTTTGGAGTTGGAGGGAATGAGAAATGCTGGTGGCTTGGATCTCCTAGGGAAATATGATAACCATTGATTAGGAGATGAGGGGAGAGAGAGTCCTGTCTTCTTGATCACACCTCTTTGGAGTGGAGCTTCCGTCAAGCTGAGATGGGTAGGACAAGGGAGGGAGTAGGTCACGGCTCAAATGCCGAGGACACTTGCTATTCTTATCAAGTTTAATATATTTTGTTGAATAAATATTTCTTCATTTGTTGTATGCCCATAGGACGATTTCCAGAGATTACAAATGTTTGTTTTAAAACTGGTTTTCACCAGCTTTGCTTGTTTTGCTAGGGACTGGGTCCGCTCAGCTCCTCATGTTACCATCCTGGAAGTGGAATTCCTATCCAATCCATTCTGTGCCCCACTGAGAGGAGGTTTTCTTTGGGGCATTTTGGTCGATATCATTACTTTGTTTAGAAACCTTCAAAATTCCTGTGCCAGAGACTATAGCTGAGATTTAATAGCCATTTTCCCCTTCCTCCTCAAGCACAGAATGCCAGTGTTATCTGAGGCAGCGGTGCACCCAGACAAAAGACTATATAGCAGTTAGGTGTGGCCAAGTAAGTGAGTTCTGGCCTGTAAGTGGATGTATGGCCTGTGTCTTGAAGAAAACTGCTTAAAGGGAGCTGTTCAGTCAGGACTGTGACCCTTTGCCTTTCTTGCTGACTAGAATATGGTCCTGATGGCTGGAGTGCTAGCAGTCACCTTGGACAATGAGGCAGTCTTAAGGATGGAAGTCACACAGTGAGGGTGGCAGAGTAGAAACATAGAAAATATTTTTACTTTGATTACTGAGTCCTTTGTTACTTCCTGGAGCTGCCATATCAGTCCTGCATTGCCTTCTTATAACGAGTATAAATCTTTGTGTGTTTAAGCCACTGTTTTTTCAAATGTCACCTCATCTAAGTCTTGCTTGACCCCTTGACAGCTAGAAATGGTCTCTCTTTCCTTTGAATTCTCATAGCACTTGCCTCTAACTCCCTGTGGCATGATGCATGATATAACGTTTCTCCTTGTATTAATAGTACTTAGTTTTATGCTGAAAGGAACCAAATGGCTAGCCTAATAAAATCTAGTCCAAGGCCGGCCATAGGGGAGGAATCAACAAGTGAGGAGTGCTGGCTGGACCTCAAAGCCCTCATCCTTGCCCTGAGATTCACTTCTCTCCTGGGGCTTTCTCCCTACTACCTATTGGCTAGCTTCGGGAACCACTGCTTTACTTTTGAGGGTTCAACCCAAGTATGAGGACAGACAACACTCAACTATTCCCTTAATTCCATTTGGCACAGCTGAGAACAGGCTAGAAGATATTCTTTAAAGATTATTGAAAGCTCTGAATAACAAAGGAGAAATAAATAAGACAGTAAAATAACACCAGTAAAATAATCTATTTCACTCCCCTTAGCTTGGGGGCCCTGCAGCATGCTTTGGTGCCTCCATGTAGCAGATACCTTCGGTCCCTTGTCATCTTCGCATTCCAGTGGCCAAACTATCCAGATGCAGCCATAACATTATCTTAAAGCCTTTGGAATACGAAGATAGTGGATGTCTGTATCTGGCATGCTGAAGCTGAGACCTGGATCCTAATATATTTTGAAACAATATCGAAGAGGATAAAAAACGAACAGCTTTTGTCATTTAAAAGCTGCCTTGTAGGGGACTTCCCTGGTGGTCCAGTGGTTAAGACTTCACCTTCCAGTGCAGGGGGTGCAGGTTCCATCCATGGTCGGGGAGCTAAGATCCCACATGCCTCGGGACCAAAAAACCAAAACATAAAACAGAAGCAATATTGTAACAAATTCAATAAAGGCTTTAAAAATGGTCCACATAAAAAAAACTTTAAAAAAAAGACAACTGCCTTGTCAAGGTAATTATTTTGAACCTAGAATTACATTCAAATGGAAATTTTATAAATGCAAATGTAAAGCAAAGATCCTCTTGTAAATGAAGATGTTTGAGACTAGCTCCCAGGAGCTAAACTTAGAATTTAAGATAGTAAAATGTCATCCTTGCTGGATGCTGAGTAGTATCTCTCTCTACAAACTTGATTGCTTTGGGAGAAAATGCTCTTAACTTAAAAGGGGACAGGGCTTCCCTGGTGGCTCAGTGGTTAAGAATCTGCCTGCTAATGCAGGGACACGGGTTCGAGCCCGACACAGGTCTGGGAAAATCTCACACGCCGCGGAGCAACTAGGCCCACGTGCCACAACTACTGAGCCTGTGCTCTAGAGCCTGTGAGCTACAACTACTGAGCCCACGTGCGACAGCTACTGAAACCCATGTGCCTAGAGCCCGTACTCTGCAACAAGGGAAGCCAGCGCAATGAGAAACCTGCACACCGCAAAGAAGAGTAGCCCCCGCTCGCCGCAACTAGAGAAAGCCTGCGCGCAGCAACGAAGACCCAACGCAGCCATAAATAAGTAAATAAATAAATTTAAATAAATAAAGGGGAACAATAATGATGGAAGAGCTAGCATGGTACCTGGGTCTTGGACTTGCACTGAACCCCTATATTAATCAAAGGGATGGAGGTTAGGCAATAACAGAACTGTTTTCAAGGAAGAATTTGTGAGACTCAGGGCTTAAGGCAGAACTTCAGGGCAGGTGACAGGTAGCTGAGAGCTAATAATAAAAAATAAAAACAATAATAGCGAATACTTCTATAGGGCTTATTCTATGCCAGGCGTTGCTCTAACACATAATACTTGATTTGTATTACTTTATTAATCCTCATAGTAACCTTTGAGGTAGAACAATTATCATCCCTATTTTATGGATGAGTAAATTGAGGCATAGTAGGTTAGGTAGCGTGCCCCAGATCACTCAGCTCTGAAGAAGTGGAGTTGGGATTGAAGCCCACGCAGGCCAGCTCCAGAGCCTGGGACCTCAATTTACTGTCCACATAAGGAAAGTGTCTGTTTCTTTCCACCTCTACATGAACTCCTGAGCTCTTGTTAATGGCATTGCATCTTCCTTATGAAGCTGTATATTCCTGATGAAAAGAAAAAACGGGTGATTTCATCCACTTATTTTTCATCTGACCACTTTACTGACCTTACATATTAGGTCAATTAGCTTTTTAGCTGACTCTTACTATTTGGAGGTGATGGTGGTTGTGAACATACCTTTCCTGCGATTGTGTATAATTTTGCTTCCCCTTTTTCTACAGCTATGACTCCCATTTCTGTTTGTTGCCTTACCACATTGAGTGTAATTTATGGAATAGTAAGAATGGGATTAAGTTTTAGAGTGGCTGTTGGAAGGATAAATATGAGATCAGAGTATATGGTTCAGAGTGAGCAGTTAAGAAGCTCCTGCAGTAATTTAGGTGTGACGTCATTATACCTTAGTCTAGGATAGTTGCTAGGGACGTATAAGGAAGGATATACAGGCACGATATTTTAGACAAAGAATTTACTGGACTTAGTGATGTGGGTGAACAATTAAATAAACAAACCCTACCTGAAATCTAGTATTCTACCTGATGGTGACAATCTGTAACAGATGTTGGTATCGATTGAAAACATATGTCTGGTCATCTAAAAGGGGTAAGAGGAAGGGAATGAATCACAAGTCTCAGTTTATGACAGCATTAGCAGAGATAGAGAGAGAGATTCTAGTCTATCTTTATCTATCCATCCATCCATCCATCCATTTATCTATGGATCCGTCCACCTATCAATCTATCTAATTTTAAAAAATCAGATCTCTGTGGTTCAGTCTTCAGTCCCTGAACTATCCAGCCCCATTGCTTGTCTGACTGCTCCAGAACCACCAGCATCCTTCCCCCTCATGTCTTCTACACATTCTATTCCCTCTCCTTCCTCCCATCTTAGTTTAAATGGCACTTGCTGCGGGAGCCCTGCCCTGATCGCCCCAGCCCTCCAGCCAATACCACCACATATCCTGCACTTTTCTTTCCAAAGTACTTGCCCCGATTGCAATGCAATAGGTATTTGTGTGACTGTGAAGTCTGTTGCCCTCACTAGACCATAAGCTCCGTGAAGGCATGCACCAAGGCTGTATCTGTTCCTGCCAAATCCCTAGTGCCCAGCACAGTGCCTGGAATATAGTTCATAATCCATAATCCTCTTGCATGGATTTATGTATGACTATCAACAACATATCTTTTTTTTTTTTTTTTTTTGCGGTACGCGGGCCTCTCACTGTTGTGGCCTCTCCCGTTGTGGAGCACAGGCTCCGGACGCGCAGGCTCAGCGGCCATGGCTCACGGGGCCAGCCGCTCCACAGCACGTGGGATCTTCCCGGACCGGGGCACGAACCCGTGTCCCCTGCATCGGCAGGCGGACTCCCAACCATTGCGCCACCAGGGAAGCCCATCAAAAACATATCTTAAATAATTTGCCCTTGTGTAGAGCTTTTCTAGTTTCTAGAGTGACATTTTGTCTGTTGTGCACCATCTGGTCTTCACACCAACCCTGTGAGACATGGGACGTTTAGCTGGCACCTTACAGGTGGACTGTATTTTCACCTGCATCATCTCATTCCGTGCTCACTTATATGCTCATCATTTACACACAAGCAGAACTGGGCTCTGAACGCAACATAATTTTTGTTTGTTTGTTTGGGGATTTTTTGGCCGTGCTGCACGGCTTGCGGGATCTTAGCTCCCCACCCAGGGGTTGAACCTGGGCCCTCAGCAGTGAAAGCTCTGACTCCTAACCACTGGACCGCCAGGGAAGTCCCCCACAATATACTCTTGACACACACAGGTCCTTCTCTCTGCTGAGCACGTCCACCCATTGTGGATGCCATTGTGCCCCACCCAGACCCCCTCTACCGGCTTGTGCTCCCCTCTCCCAGCGCTGGGAGTGTCAGCTCCTCTCTAGAGAGTTGCCTTCCTCCTAACCTGAGAGAGAACCCCACACATCCAGTGACTGACCGACACGGGGGTGGAAAAGGCTACCCCCTTCCTCAAAGGGGTGCAGTTATATGCCAGAGTTCCCTGGTGGGACCAGGCTGGAG
The DNA here is from genome assembly GCF_964165515.1 of Mesoplodon bidens. NCBI lineage: Eukaryota > Metazoa > Chordata > Mammalia > Artiodactyla > Ziphiidae > Mesoplodon > Mesoplodon bidens. The sequence continues at coordinate 48,029,330 of NC_138165.1, read as the reverse complement.
CCAGTCTCCTGTGGCCTCACCATGCCTCACTCCCCTGCTCCCCTCACTCTTTCAGAAACCACTGTCATGGGACTGCCCATCTCAGGCTTTGCTTCTGGGGAGCCCAAATCAAAACACAACTGCTTTGGACTTCCCTGGTGGCAGTGGATAAGTCTCCATGCTCCCAATGCAGGGGCCTGGGTTCGATCCCTGGTCAGGGAACTAGATCCCACATGCATGCTGCAACTAAGAGTTCACATGCCACAACTAAGGAGCCCTGGAGCCGCAACTAAGGAGCCCATGTGCTGCAACTTAGGAGCCCACCTGCCACAACTAAGACGCTGTGCAACCAAATAAATAAATATTAAAAAAAAATAGACACAGCTGCCTTGTCCACCTTACACACCTCTCTTCATCCTACAAAGCATTTCCACCAGAGACAACCTTCTTCTGCCTGGAGGTGGTAAAACAGGTGAGTGCAGGCAGCGTGGTCCTCAGAGAGGCTACACCCAAGCACCGGGTGGTCCCAGCAGGCTAGCAGGTGTGGCGGGATCTCCACAGAGTCGGCATTTCTGGAAGCCACCCTGCCAGTGTCCAGGGATGAGGAAGCCAGGAAGGACCTTCCCTGTGTCACTGAGGTGCACGGTGAGTTGGCCCCCCTGGTGGGAGAGAAGCAATACCCGCTCCTCAGCCCCCCTTCCCTCACTCCTAATGCCTGAACATGGAGGAAGGGGAGTGGGTTATACACAGGAGCTTGCATTCGTGCAGCCCTGCTATCTTGAGCCCTACCACCACTGGACCCCTTGATGTCCAAGATTCCAAACAGAGAGACCCAGCGAGAAGCTGGAGCCTTCTCCAACCTGCCTGAGGCCTGCCTCCCTCCTGGGGGTGCTGTCAGTGGAGACCCCATGCCTCTCCCACAAGGACATGGCTTTACTCTGTGAACACTGCAATTCCACTCTCTGAAGCCTCCAATTCAGTTATTTTTCAGGTCTCTGTTTCTCTCCTAGATGACAGACTCCAGGAAGGCAGGCACCGTGCCTTGCTTATCTTAGTAGCTCCTGTGGTAGCAAGAATATAAATGTTATTTTTGAGTTGAAAGCGTTCTTAGAGTTACATGGTATTGTTTCCTAGGACAGAGTCTTGTGATCAATCTCATTAAATGAGGGAATAAATATTTTCCTTTGATTAGGATATTCCAATAACTCAATCAAAAGTATATTATGGTAGGACTTCCCTGGTGGTCCAGTGGTTAAGATTTCGCCTTCCACTGCAGGGGGTGTGGGGTCAATCCTTGATTGGGGAAGTTCTGCATGCCTCATGGTGTGGCCAAAAAAAAAAAAAAACCAAAAGTATATTAAGGTAGATTTGTTAGTTAAGGCCAATTTTTATTTATATTTTAGGGCAGGGAGGCCTATAGGTGTCCTCATTCTTTTAATTATTTATTTTTTTAGTTTTTTTTTTCTTTTTTTTTTTGATGTGGACTATTTTTAAAGTCTTTCTTGAATTTGTTACAGTATTGCTTTTGTTTCATGTTTTGATTTCTTGACCCTGAGGCATGTGGGATCTTAGCTCCCCAACCAGGAATGGAACCCTCACCCGCCACCCCCTCATTGGAAGGCTTCGTAACCACTGGGCCGCCAGGTGAGTCCCTCCAACTCTTTTAAATAGGAAGATGTCTTTTGTTTTTTAAGTCGATTCCTCAGGCTTACTTGACATTTTGAAAATAGGAAGAGAGTAGGCTGTGATGAGAGTCCTCCAGGCAGAATAAGAACCTTTCACACAGCAATTTGCTTTGTCCCACACGTGGAAAATCCCCAAACCATTTCTATTTCTTTTTGGAATAAAGTGAGCCAGTCTCAGGGTGCTTCTCTCTCTCTCTCTCTGGTCCTGATCCTCCTCACTTTCTGACTGCATTCTGCTCACAGATGGAGACTGCAGATAGGCACAGAGTGCATGACCCACTTTCAGATGAAAGAGAGTGGAACGTAGTCATTTTCTCAACTATACACATATTTTAAAATAAGTAAACCTCCCTCCCTCCTTCCCTCCCTTCCTCCCTGCTTCCTGTCTCCTTCCCTCCCTCGTTGTGGTAGTAAATGGCCTCCGTGTGTCCACACCTTAGTCAGCTCGGACTGCCATAACCAAACACCACAGACTTGGGGGCTTAAACAACAAAAACTGACTCTCTCACAGTTCTGGAGGCTGGGGGGGGCGTCTAAGATCAATGTTCCATCAGGGTCCGGTTGTGGTCAGAACTCTCTTTCTGGCTGCAGATGGTCACCTTCTCACTGTGTCCTCACATGGTAGAGAGAGAGAGAGATTTCTCTCTTCCTCTTCTTACAAGGCCACAGTCCCTATCAGATTAGGACCCCACTCTTATAACCTCATTTAACCTTAATTACCTTCCCAAAGGCCCTATCTCCAGATACAGTCACATTGGAGGCTAAGGTTTCAATATATGAATTTAGGGGGACACGATTCAGTCCGTATTTACAGCCTTGCCCTGCAGCTTTGCAGTCCTCTCTCACTCTGTCTCTGGTCTCAGTCATGTGGCTTGACTTGAAGTGTGAGGCAAGCAGAGGCTTGAAAAGTACACGCACATTTGCACCTAGCCTCTTACATAGCTGGGCTTGCTCACGCTACCTCGCCATGAGAACATGCCTGGGCTGGCTTCCTGGGGTGATGGAGAGAAGTGGAGGGAAGCTTCGACCATCTTAGAACACGCTGACAGCCAGCTGATCCCCCAAATTGGGAGAGAGCCCAGCCAAGTCAGCAGAACTGTCCAGAGACTGACTCATAGACTGGAGAGACATAATCTGCAGTTGTTATTTCAGGCCACTGCAAATGAGACCCAAAGGCTGAAACTATCCATACAATCTCCATTCGGTAAGAAGGGCTATCTGTTTGGCTCTGCTATACAGTGAAGCCAAAGGGGGAGGAACAGAGAGCCCATGGAGAGAGTGATGAGTCTCTCCCATTCTATCCCTGGATTTGTATCTCACTGGTGTTTCTAACTGGGCTTAGAACTCTTCTTTCATCTGATCACTCCCCACTTAAAAACTTCCAGTGATTTCCCACTGTCAGCTGAATGCCACCCAGACACCACCACCTGTGGTCCAAGGCTCTCAGTAATCTGGCATAAACACACTTTTCCAATTTTAGTCCCCAGATGTGTCCATTCAAGTTTGCACTTCTTGTTCCCTGAAGGTACAAGTGCTTGCATGCCTGGTATTTCTGTCACTTTCAGTAGGAAGTCTGCCTCTGTACACATTTCAGGGTTTGATTTATGTTGCCCTCCCAGAAAAATTATACACATCTACCCTCCTGCCAGTAGATAAGAGAAGGTTGCCTTCTTTGTATGCATTACAGCATTGGGTGTTATCATTCTTTGTAATTGTTGCCAGTTTAGTAGGCATTCTTTTGGTTACTAATAAGGCTGAATAGTTTTTCATGTATTTAAGGGTAATTTGTAATTCTTTTGTTTATTGGGTTTTTATGTTCTCAGCTAGTTTTTCTATTGTGCATTACAACTGTCATATTGATTTGTAAGAATTCTTTATTAAAGATATCGACTCTTTGTCATATATGTTGCAAAAACCTTCCTTAGCAGGTTGTGTTATTTTATTATTGCATATGATTTTTGATGTATAAGATTTTATATTTTTATGAAGTTTAATATGCTTCTTTTTTCCCTTGATAGTAGCCATCTTAAGGTTTTTTTCGTTGTTTGTTTAGAATGACTATTTCTCTTTTAATCTCTTTATATCTTGTCTCCCAGTTAGACTGAAGCTCTTTGAGAGAAGGATCTCTTTCCAAAGTTGTACTCCTTGACTCTACTCTCTGCCCTATTTCAGTGTAAGTGACAAATAAGTGACGGTTAATTCATTTATTGTTGTGACAGGCAGCCTTCTAAGATGGTCCCCAATGATCCATGCCTCCTGTTATTCACACCTAAGTGTAATTCCCTCCTTTTGAAAGCATGTAGGACCTAGTGACTTACTTCTAATCAAGGAAGTATGCAAAAATAATTGGATGAGATTAAGCTATGAAAGACTGTCATTTTGGTCTTGTTTCCTCTCTCTCACTTACTCTGATGATGTCTACTGCTCTTGAGAGGCTCACATGACAAAGAACTGAGGGTAGCCTCTGGCCAACAACCAGTGAGGAATGGGATCCTGCCAAAAAACACAAGACTGATCAGGAAATGGATCCTCCCCCAGTCTGAGCCTTGAGATGGTTGCAGCCCTGTCTGCATGAGAGAGGAAGCTTGGGCCACAGGACTCAGCTAAGTGATGCCCAATTTCTGACCCACTGTGAAATAACAAATGTTGTTTTAAGCCAGTAGGTGTGGGGATAATTTGTTACGCAGCAGTAGATAACTAATACCATTGTTGAAAAAAAAATGCCCTAGTCTTTGTGTACTTTTCTCTGACCTCTGTTGAACAAAACCTCATCTTATTTACTGTTTCAAAAAGTAAAGGAGAATCTCTATAGGGAACCACACCAACCTTGGAATTCACAGTCTTTATTTAACATATTTACAAGGAATTGATTTGCCAAGGATGCTGCTGTATTTCTCCACTGTGGGCAATAGGAAACGTGTTTTTATTTATTCTCCTTTCCCACAGTGTCTGAGGAGGATGGAGCTGCTGACTAGAGGAGCCCCCTGTGTTTTTCTGAGCACAGTGATAAGTTAGAGGCTGCAAGCCTGGGCCGGAGGTGGAACGCCACAGACTGATTCTGCATCAGGGAAGAACAGTGCAGGAAATGTCAGGACCTGGAGAGAGGAGTCACAGGGGATGTTGGGATGGAAAAGGACCCTCTGTGATGTATGATGGAGATGGGAATTTGGAGGCATGAAGTCTGTCTAGTAGTGATTTTTAAATAGTTCACTGTGGGGTGTGCAATAGAAATCCCTCATCTGAGATTCCTGTTACATTTTTAGTAAAGTTTACATTACTTCCTAAGCTTTCCTGAGAGTGGATTTTTAGAGGAACTAACAATGTTGAATTCTGTCTCCAAGTAGGGCCTGGATGAAGTTAGACATAGTTACTGAAAGATGAGGGAGTCGTTGACATTCAGGTCACACTAGGATTGGGCTGTCAGCCCGGGGAAGGGCAGAGGTGCCCATGCCTCTCACCTCCTGCATCTCAGCTCCTAACTGGGCCTGGTGCCTGGTACCTGGTTGCCAGAGCTCATTCACAGGTGGTCCCCTACCTCTACCCACAAGACACAAGAGTTTGGCTTTTCTCTCTCCTCTGCTCTCCCTCCTTAGACTCAGTGGTTCTCCATTGTATTTGTCCAGAGCCCTGGATTTTTTTCTGCAAGAATTAATACTAAAGATTTCTAAAGATTTAATCTAGTAAAATGAATCTCAGTTGATGTGTCAGCTCCCCTGGAGAGAACAGGCTTTCTCCTTCAGATCAGCTAATGTCATGTTAAAAGCAAGTGATAGTCTTTGCTTCTTCCCCACTGAGCTGGGTTATCTGGGCCTCTTGAGGTGCTAAATTTTAAAAGACACCCTGATTTTCCATTCCATGGCAATAGGCTATTTTTGCAAGTTTTTTTTTTTTTTTGCAAGTTTTAAAGGGATTTTTCGACACTTTAAAAAACATTTTCACCTGTTCATTTGGTTTTTAATCTTCACTAGGGCCAGATATTTGTTGTACTTATAGGAATGGAGCTGGGCCCAGACCATCAGAAATGATTAAACCCACACGGGAACCTGCAGACCCCAGGGTTTGAGTTAAATGACTATCCCAGTGACTGCCAAAGATGGGGAGCTGATGTGAAAATTGAAGCAATTACCTAGATCACTCAGGCAGAAGGATTTCTGAGCCTTCTTTTCCTTGAACAATCCAGATAATTGCTTCAATTTACACTTCTCACTAGCAGTAGAGACTGGGATAGAAGCCGTTCTCCAGGACTGAATGAATAGAGAAGCAGAGTGCTCAGAAAATGATTCTGATCACGCCAGAGAGAAGGGGGGATGGGGTGGGATTCACATGCCTCGATTTCTATTAGGCTCAAGCTAGTCAAAGGGAGACTGTTCATTGTTGCGTGAATGATCCAGATAATTCCTTATTTATTTTCTGTCCCATCTCAACATTGAATTTTGGGGGCCAAGCCCGTGTTGCTGGTGGGGGCGTTGGAAGAAACTGTGGCTGGGGAACTTGGAGGCTGTTTGAGGCCCTTACCCTGTGCTAGTGGGTGAATTCCTCAGTTCATTAACTGCCCTCAAAGGACCTATAAATTCCAGCTTCAAGAAGGCTTTGCTGGGTCAGGAAGGAGGGGAGTGGAGTAGGCGCTGTCCTGGAAGAGCATAGCACACCTCTTAACTTAACCATGAGCAAAAGTCAGGGCAGCAGGACTTGACCAATCCCAGAAGCAGATGATTCCTTTACTAGGACACTCAGGGATTCATTGCTGCAATGGGAAATGCACATTTGTTGAATGAATGAGTGATGCATGAACACATGAAAGACATTTATTGAGTTGCTACTTTGTGTCTAGCATTATGCCGGGCCTTGGAATAATTCACTTTATATTATTACATAATTTTCTTTCTTCTCATGTTTTCTTGGAAGGGGTGATTCCCTCAATCTCTTCACAACCTCTCCCAGACCTTATTTCCAAGCATTTTGGCACATATTTCTCTTTCAATTCTCACTTATCCAGAAGAGATATTATTTTTAGCACCATTTCAACAGATGGTGTAAAAAAATCATTCAGAGAAGTTGAATATATTTTCTAAAGTCACAGAACTTGTTAGCAGCAGAATGAATGAAAAATGCAGGTCCAGTTGTTAGGACTACACATTTCCAATGCAGGGGACAGGGGTTCTATCCCTGGTCAGGTAACTAAGATCCCACATGCTTGTGGTGCGGGCAAAAAAAATAAATAAAATGAAATAAAATGAACTACAAACTTCTATTTAAAAATGCATGTCCTGGGGCTTCCCTGGTGGCGCAGTGGTTGAGAGTCCACCTGCCGATGCAGGGGGACACAGGTTCGTGCCCCGGTCCGGGAGGATCCCACATGCCGCGGAGCGGCTGGGCTCATGAGCCATGGCTGCTGAGCCTGCGCTTCCAGAGCCTGTGCTCCGCAACGGGAGAGGCCCCAACAGTGAGAGGCCCACGTACCTCAAAAAAAAAAAAAAAAAAAAAAGCATGTCCGGAGCCCAAGGCTCCATCTACAGTGCAAGATCATCATTTCCAGGTTCATGTATTCATTCATTTGTCCTTGCCATTATCATGATCATGATGGACACAGGCTGATCATCCAGAAAATATTTTTATCAAGCATGTAAATAATACATGATCCCCACAACATAGATAAGGGAGCAAGATGTACACACAAGACATTTAACAGAAAGAAAAATACTGTGAAGAGGAAAGAACTAGAGAACAGAACCAGGAATGTCACTGCAAGACAGCAAGTACTCAAGTGCCAAATCAAGGGGACCGACGGCCTGAGACAGCAGAGAGCTCTGTGGGCTAGAGCTGTTCAGGAAGGTTTTCTAAAAATCAATTTCTTTTTCCTTCACTGTTAATATGTTTTTAAAAACTGAGATATAATTGATATATAGCATTGTATTCATATATATGTATATTGTGAAATGATCACCACAGTAAGTTTAGTTAACATCCATCCCCATACATAGTTACAGTTTCTTTTTTCATGATGAGAACTTTTGAGATTTTCTCTTAGCAGCTTTCAAATATGCAATGCGGTATTATTAACTATAGTCACCATGCTGTACATGACACCTCCAGGACTTATTTATCTTATAACTAGAAGTTTGTACCATTTGACGCGCCTCTCCCTCACCCCCTACTCTGGCAACCACCAATCTGTTCTCTGTATCTACGAGTTCGGTTTGTTTTTCTTAGATTCCACATATAAGTGAGATCATACGGTATTTGTCTTTCTCTGGCTTGTTTCACTTAGACTCTTGACATAATCTCTCATTAATTTCACTCTGGTCTCATAGGTTTTCTCGCTGTCCTGGGTATGTAAGCTTCATCTGACCTCCAGACTGTGTCACTTGCTCTCTTGCTCCCTAGATATCTTCTGGTATCACTCAATACCCTTTCAGCTGCAAGTCACAGAAAGTTGACTTGAAGAATAGGCAAGTTTACTGGCTCAAGAAAGAAATCTAGAGAAGGGTGGGTTTTGAGTTGTTGAATCTCAGTAGCTCGATGATGTGATCAAAGACCCAGGATTTTTGGTCCCTTGGCTCTGTTGCCCACAGCTTGGCTTCATCCTAAGCCTTGTTCTCCATGCAGTCACAGAATGTGTCAGTAACAATTGGTGTTGAATGTCATCCTTTAGCCAAGGAGGGAAAGGTTGGGAAATAGAATCTCTTTCCAAAAATTTGGCAAACTTTTCTTTTATCTCCTTGGCTTCATCCTGCCCACCCCTGAGGATGGGATGACCTTGTTTGTTTGAGACTAACCAAAGCCCATCTCCGGAGTTGGGGATGGTTCTTCACAGCATGTTCTGGCTTCACAGGAGGGAGTGGTGGGATGGATGTCAAGGAATTAACCCCAATGACCCAATCACCTCCCTTTCCCTTTTTACTCCTTCCCCCCAACCAGGGAAATCTATTATTAATTTGTTTGTTTCTCCAGCTTTATTGTGATGTAATTGACCTATAATGTTGTATAAGTTTAAGGTATATAAACTTGTTAATTTGATACACTTATATTTTGCAAGATGATTATCACTATAGTGATAGCTAACGCCTGCATCATGTCACATAATTACCATTCTTTTTGGTAGTGAGAACATTTAAGATCTATTCTCTGAGCAACTTTCAAGTACTTGGTACAGTATCGTTAACTATAGTCACTATGCTGTACACTACATCCCCAGGACTTATTCATTCTGTAAGTGGAAGTTTGTACTCCTTGACCAACATCCGCCATTCCCCCCAACCACCAGCCCTGGTAATTCTATTTTTCTTTATCTTTTAAAAAATTGAGATAAAATTGACATATGACACTGTATCAGTTTTAAGTGTACCACATTATGATTTGATATATGTATGTTGTGAAATGATTACCAGAATAAGTTTGGTTAACATCCATCACTGTACACAGTGATGAGAACTTTTAAGGTCTACTCTCTTAGCAACTTACAGATATGCAGTATGGTAGTGTTAACTATAGTCACCATGCTGTACATGACATCTCCAGGACTTGTTTATCTTATAACTAGAAGTTTGTACCTTTGACCACCTTCATTCAGTTCTCCACTCCCCCACCCCCTGCTTCTAGTAACCACAAATCTGATCTCTATATCTATGAGTTTGCTTTTTTTCAGATTCTACATATAAGTGAGGTAATACAGTATCTGTCTCTCTCTGACTTATTTCACTTAGCATAATGCCCTCAAGCTCCATTCATGTTGCTGCAGATGCAGGATTTCCTTCTTTATTATGGCTTAATAATACCCTATTGTATATATACCACATCTTCTTTATCCATTTGTCTGCAGATGGACACAACTTTTTCCATGTCTTGGCTATTGTAAATAATGCTACAGTGAACACAAGGGTACAAATATCTTTTCAAGATAGGGATTTTGTTTCCTTTGGGTAAATATCCAGAAGTGGGATTGCTAGATCATATGATAGTTCTGCTTTTATTTTTTTGAGGAAACTCCATGCTGATTTTTTTTCTTTTTTTAATAGTGGCTGCACGAATTTACATCCCTACCAAGAGTGCACAAAGGTTTCTTTAAAAAAACTGTGGTAAAATAGAGACTTCCCTGGCAGTCCAGTGGTTAAGACTCTGTGCTTCCACTGCAGGGGGCACGGGTTCAATCCCCGTTGGGGAACCAAGATCCCACATGTGGCATGGTCCAAAAAAACAGAAAACAAAAAAAACCTCAAAACAAATGGAGCTGAATGCACCAACCCGTGATGTCAGAAACATACCCCAAATATAGGAATCACTTAAAAAAAATTGTAGTAAAATATACTACAACAACATAAAATTCATATTATATTTTATAGCATAAAATTTACTATTTAAACCATTATTTCAGTATACAGTTCAGTGGTATTAATTACATCCACATTGTTGTGCAATCATCACCACCATCTATCTCCATTTTTCATCTTCACAAACTAAAACTCCATACCTATTAAATAATAACTCCCCATTCTCCCCTCCCCCAAGCCACTGGCAACTACCATTCTACTTTCTGTCTTTAGGACTTTGACTACTCTAAGCACCTCATATAGATGGAATTGATACTGTATTTGTCCTCTTGTGATTGGCTTATCTCACTTAATGTCCCCAAGGTTCATACATGTTGTAGCACGTGTCTAAATTTCCTTCCTTTTTAAGGCTGAATAATATTTCATTGTATGTATATACCACATTTTGTTTACGTATTCCCCATAGATGACTTGGACACTTGGGTTGCTTCCACGTTTCAGCTATTGAGAATAAGGCTGCTATGAACATGGGTATACACATATCTGTTTGAGCCTCTGATTTCAATTGTTTGAGGTATATACCCAGAAATGGAATTGCTGGATCATATGGTAATCTATTTCTAACCTTTTGAGGAATGGCCATATTGTTTTCCATGACAGCCACACCATTTTACATTTCAACCAACAGTGTACAATAGTTTCAATTTTTCCATATCTTCCTGAACAATTATTTTCTTTTTTTTGATAAAAGCCTTCCTAATGGGTATGAAGTGGTATCTCATTGTGATTTTTTAAAAATTTATTTATTTTATTATTTATTTATTTTTGGCAGTGTTGGGTTTTCGTTGCTGCGTGTGGGCTTCCTCTAGTTGTGGAGATCGGGGGCTACTCTTCATTGCGATGCACAGGCTTCTCAATGCTGTGGCTTCTCTCATTGCGGCACACGGGCTCTAGGTGCACGGGCTTCAGTAGTTGTAGCGCATGGGCTCAGTAGTTGTGGCCTGCGGGCTCTAGAGTGCAGGCTCAGTAGTTGTGGTGCACGGGCTTAGTTGCTCCGCGGCATGTGGGATCTTCCCGAACCAGGGCTCGAACTCGTGTCCCCTGCATTGGCAGGCGGATTCTTAACCACTGCGCCACCAGGGAAGTCCCCAGGGAAGTCCCCTCTCATTGTGATTTGCATTTCCCTAATGATGAGTGATGTTGAGCATCTTTTCATGTGCTTATTGGCCATTTGTGCATCTTTTTCAAAGAAAGTTCTTTTCAGGTCCTTGGCCCATTTTTAAATCATAGTTTAAAATATAGTTGATTCGTAGGAGTCCTTTATATATTCTGGATATCAATCTCTTATCAGATATATGATTTGAAAATATTTTCTCCCATCCTGTGAGTTGCCTTTTTACTCTGTGGATAGTATTGTTTGATGCATAAAAGTTTATCATTTTGATATTGTTCAGTTTATCTATTTTCTCTTTTGTTGTCTGTGCTTTGGTGTTTCTTTTTAATTTTTTTAAATCCTACCTAATCCCTCTCTTTGATTAAGCCTTCTCAGCACCACTGAGCATTGTACCTCAGTACTGACTTGTTTCTAAGTTGCCTGAGGGTAATGACTTATTTTGCAATTTCCCCTCAAGTGGGGGACCATAGTCCCCTTGAGTTCACTTAATAAACCTAAATGTATATAGTGACAGCAAATGTTATTTGTTCAATCAGTAGTTGATGGATGGATAGGTGGATGAATAAATGAAGAGTGAACCCAGGGACACACAGTCAGTTCTCTCTCACCACCCCAGGTTATCCATGTTCTGACCTTTTCAGACAAACCAGTGTGTGTGAGCTTCTAGGCATCCTCTGGTGGGCTCAGGGAAACTGGGGATTGGACTGCCCTCTCCAGTATATTGTGAAGTTGACAACTGAAGATTGTGGGTGTCTGAGCCAGAGAACTACTAAGGTGAAAATAGATGAACATGTAGCATTTGGGCCTTTTAAAACCTACTTTCACTGTATCTGAGGACAGGAAGTAAAATTGGTACTGCTCACAATAGCTGACAAAAGTTTATTTCAGTAGGTGTGTCTTCTCAGCTAGGTGGAGAACCTCTATTCCCAGGTACACCTGCATTTAATCAACAGATGTGTTCCTAAAATTAACTGAGTAAATTACTTGTTTTACACTCACTTGTTCATAACTTCATCATCATCATCATCATCATCATATCTAACTTTCAGAGGTTTATATCATACATGTGTCAGGCAGCATGCTAGGTGCTTTAAAAGTATTATTTCTTCTAATTCCCTCAAAAACTCTGTGAGATGGTATCATTACTCCAATGATAGAGATGAGGAAACTGTCTTAAGGAAATTAAATACCTTGCCATGCGTCCTACATCTGTGCTGTTTATTATGTGCTAAATGCTAGAGACATAAAGATGAGGCAGATATCATTGCCTGTGGAATTGCAGTGACAGAGGTGGACACAGGAGATAATGAGACAACAAGGAGGACCACCTACTCTCTGTCAGTGTTTAGTGAGTCAGGGAAAGCTTCCTAAGGAGGGAGGGCTCACTTAGGGCTCCTTCCTAAGGAGGGAGGGCTGAGCTGAGTCTTAGAGGAAAAGATAGCACTGGAAAGGGAGAGTGGACATCTAATTGTTCTGCCAGCCCTGCAAAATGCTCTTCTTCTGGGACTGATGTCCCTCTTCTTTTGTGTAGCTTCCGACCGTGAGATTCCTGCAGGATCTCACAAAGTCCTTGACTCTGATCGAGTTGTCTAGTGGTAGACACCAACCGAAGCCCAGGCCAATCACAGACTTGCCCTAGGGGTTTTCAAACCAAATCTCTGAACAAACATCTATCCTTATCTAATGGTAGAAATTGAAGAATGAACGCAGGGGCTGTTGGCAGCTGGGTTTCTTGACATGTTGAAGGGATGATCTAGAGGGAGAGTAAGGCCAATAAAAAGAGAGAACAGGGACCAGTGGTAGAGAGAGAGCCTTGGTAGTCTGCCTGTTCCCTGGCTTGGTTTTTCATCATTCCTTTAATAAGCCAGATCAATCTGTCTTCTTCTTTTTTTCTGTTTGTTTATTTATTTTTTCTTTTTTAATTCATCTTTATTGGAGTATAGTTGCTTCACAACACTGTGTTAGCTTCTGTTGTACAACAGAGTGAATCAACCATATGCATACATATATCCCCACATCCCCTCCCTCTTGAATCTCCCTCCCACCCTCCCTCCTTTAACTCAGTGGCTCCAGGTGGATTTCTGTCACTTTCCATGGTAAGAGCCCTAATATACATACTTACTAATAGGCATGAATGCTTGACTCTGGGAGAGTAAATGCTTAAACAAAATACCAGAAGCAAGCAGAGCAAGAGGTGAATTTAAACGGAGGAAGCCGCAAGTAGTTTGGTGTTTGTCAGAGTGTAAACATCAAGACAAGAAGTGGCAAGAGATGAGGCTAATAAGTAGACAGAATCTGATCACGGGACCTGGATATATTTTGCAGAGTACTTTGGACTTGATCCTGTATATATTCTGTTCATTCTACAGGGTTATAAGTAGGCATTTGGCAGAGGTTCTGTAAACTGTACAATAATTAGTAGTAATTAAGAGGCTCTTAACCTGGGAGTCACAGACAGGCTTCAGCTGTCTCCAATCCCTCTCAAATAGCATGAAAAATCTGTGGGTGTGTACAGGTTTATTTGTCTTTGTTTTTGTTATGGAAGAGGTCCCTGACTTTCATCAGATATTAAAGGAGTCCCTGACCCAAAATATGTATGAACTGCTATCTATGTACAGGCATTTTCAGGAGTTACTGACTTCAAATATTCATGCAAATCTCATTGCCCCCCTCCCTCCGATTTCCTCACGACGCTTAAAAACTGTTGAGCACAGAGAATATGCTTCATAACTGTTTGGTTGGACATTGTCTTAAGAGGGGATTTTCCTTTGGGATCAGGAAACGATGTAAAGAGATGATATAGACCTGGTTATTTATAGAGATTTTAACCGGGAACACTGGATGTGACATCCATCCTGTATTGACTTGGGCAGCCAGCCAAGACCTGCAGGCTCTCGGAGGTGTCACCCGGGGCACCAACGTTGTCTCCGAAAGCCAACTCCAAGTATCCTTGTCCTTCCACCCGCAGGTGCAACGACTACAAGTCCCAGGACGCTTCGCTCTTGGAGCCTGGGCGAGGGCGGGGCGGATCTCCGCAGTGACGTCACCGTCCCGGGGCGGACCGAGGGAGGGCGGGGCGAAGGGGCGGGGTGGGGAGGCGCCGGAGCGCGCTGGTGCTGATGCAGGATGGCTGAGCTCGCAGGAGCCCGGGAGGTCTGAGCCGGGAGAGGCTTGCTCCCTGCGCATCGCCTCGTCCGCCCGCCGCGTGGTCCTGGGCAGGTGGGCCCGGGACGCAGCGCAGGGCCAGGGCAAGGCCAGGGAAGGCAGGTGTGCAGCCGGACGGGCCAAAGGTTGATAGACTGCCCACCTACCGGGTCTCGGAGCGGCCAGAGCTGCCCAGCCCGCCGAGTTCGCGATGACCTGCTGAGAAGCTTCGTCGGAGGCTGCGGGAGGCGGCCTCGTTGCGGGCGGTGCGGTTCTCGACCACCTCCCTAGTTGTGCGGAACCCCGTCCCCCCGCCCATCCCCGCGCCCCTTCCCTCTGCCGCCGGCAGAGATGGCGGATCCAGCCGAATGCAGCATCAAAGTGATGTGCAGGTTCCGGCCACTCAACGAAGCTGAGATCCTCCGCGGGGACAAATTCATCCCCAAATTTAAAGGCGATGAGACCGTGGTGATCGGGGTAAGTGGCTGGGAAGTCTGGCCTCCCCTGCTGCTTCGCGCCGCAGCCCTGACGCCCCAGATCAGGCAGAGATGCTCGGGCTACCCCTTCGGACATCCCCTCGGGGCTGCCCTCTAGGGTGGACTTGACGAGAAGTCCCCTCCCCCCCCCCGTAGTTCCCCCCTGGGCCGGTGGAGGGTCGACTGGGGACCATGGGGCGGGCCCCAGGCGGCGGGGGTCGGGGTGGGGGGCGAGGAAGGGTTCGGCGCCGCCATTGTTATTGGGGTGCGGGCCCGAGTGGGCCCATTGTTCCCCGCCCTGACCACACCGCGTGGGTAGTGTGTTCAGGTTACCCTCAAGACCACGTGTAACCCACAAATGATTCCAGGCATTGGTTCAATTTATCGAACACTTTGCCTCTTCTCACGAGCTTGGTGAAAGAAAAAAGGTACTGGAAAAATCCTAGCCTCGGCGCGGAGCTCCCACAGCTGTGCAGAATTGGCTCCCCGCGGCGTTCCTCCTTGCTCTGCACGCGGAAGGCGGGGGATGGGGGAATACTGGTGGCCTTGGTGTCTCCTGCTTCCTCTCAACCCAGGCTGCCCTGGCTTGGACCTCGGTTCTGACCCTTCCGCAACAGGGCGACCCCCACCTGGTGTCCGCAGACCCTCGGGTGTGCTTCACGCTGGGTGGAGAGAAGGCTGTGCGCCCACGTCTGTGGGGCTGGGGGTCCGGAGCGCAACCAAATAGCCTCTGTGCCCAAAGAAGTTACTTTGTGTGGCTGGGGTCCCCCTCCCTCTTGGTCTCCCTTCCCACGTTACCCCTCCCCCCTTCCCTCACCTCCGCAGGCTTGGCTCTATTTCTGCAGCGGGGCTGCTGGTGGGGGGAGGGAATACCACTGGGTTTTAGTTCTTAAAGGAATATGTCAAATAAAACAAGCCAGCCTCCCCCCGCTCCACCGCCCTTCCCCCTCCGCTGTCCCCAGCGTGTGTAGCTGATGGTGCCCTCTTTGTATGCGAGTCGCGTGGGGAGGGACCGAGTTAATGGGAGCCTCCCGATCCCTGCTGACACGTTCCTGGCAGCCTGCTCGAGGCTGCTGATGCAGCCTTGCCGGCCTCAGCATTGATTAAGTGATGTCATCCCGTTTACTGAGCATGCTCCGACTAACCCCCTCCCTCCTATTTCCCCCAGTGGCTGGTGTATTTAGGTCAAGTGATTGACAGGTGACAATTTACTTAGGGTCTCTGCCCGAGTCAGCCCGGCCTTTCTTAAGCACCAGAGGCCGATATTTGCCGGCCCAAGCAGTCCCAGCATCTTCGCCAAGGTTGTGCCGCAGTCCCTGGTAAGGGACCTGGGCACTGGCAGGTGCTGGCTGAACTGGAAGACAGGCGCTCTCCGCGCGAGGGAAACAGAGGCAAGGCTCTGGCCTCAGGGCTTCATCTTGAACCTCCCCTTAGGAAGGCAGCTCCTCTTGACGCCCTCTTCTCTCCTCCCAGTTTTCACAGCCATCAGAAAACCGTGACCTCCAAATGCTACGGGGATGGTCGTTCACCCTGAGAGCTGACCTAAGAGGGGTGTTCTGTCTGCTTAGTGTTAAATTGAAGAAAGGATGTATGCTACAGTTATTGATGAGGAGGAAGATTCTATACTTAATGGCAGACATGGGATAGTGACATATCTATGACCGGTACATGGGGCAGAGGTGTTGGGATACACCTCTAAGCTAGGGTCAGCCTGTAGTCTGATTTGCTATTTCCTGAGCCACGCTATGGTTTAGATAGAGTGGGAGTTACTGGGGACATCTAGTCCCTGCCTCTTGTCTTGTAACAATTTTTTAACAAGTAATTGTGTAGCCCTAGAACATGGTCTGATGGCCCTAGTTTTTCAGAGGTTTTAAAGAAAAGCTGATTGTAACAATTTTTTAACAAGTAATTGTGTAGCCCTAGAACATGGTCTGATGGCCCTAGTTTTTCAGAGGTTTTAAAGAAAAGCTGAAGTTGTTTATTCCCTTTTTCCTCCTTCTCCTTTTCCTTCCTCTTCCTCCTCTTCCTCCATCTTCTAAGGGTGATATACCAGGACTAATGAAGTGGAGTAATAAATCATCCCTTTGATCTGTGTGCAAGGCAGAGATCCTTAATCTTATTCCTCTTTCACTTTGACACTACTATGAGTATATATTTAATTCCTATCTACATATTCATGTTATTGAGTGAATAAAGTAAAAACAAAGTCACCATATAAAATAAGTATATTAAACAAAAGATTGTAGATGTGAATACACATGTAGCTCTTCAACTGTAAATTAACATTTTTGATATTCTTACTATAATCCTTTCTTTAAAATTTTTTATTTATCTTTGGCTGCATTGGGTCTTCGTTGCTGCACACAGGCTTTCTCTGGTTGTGGCGAGCGGGGACTACTCTTCGTTGTGGTGCGCGGGCTTCTCATTGTGGTGGCTTCTCTTGTTGCGGAGCACGGGCTCTAGCCACGCGGGCTTCAGTAGTTGTGGCGCACGGGCTTTGTTGCTCTGTGGCATGTGGGATCTTCCCGGACCAGGGTTCAAACCCTCGTTCCCTGCATTGGCAGGCGGATGCTTAACCACTGCGCCACCAGGGAAGTTCCTTACTATAATCCTTTAATACAGCAGAGAGTTTTCAGTTTTCTTTAAGATAAATTTTTCTTTGAAATAAAGCATTCATATAGAAAAGTGTTTTCATAAGTGTACAGCCTGATGATATATTTTTTTTTTTTATAAACACTCCCTCGTAACCACCTCTTAGACTAAGAAACAGACATTTTCAGGACTGCAGAATTCTCCCTAGTGTCCCTCCCAGTCACTGACTCCCTCTGCCTCAGGGTAACTACTATTCTGACTTCTAATGCCATAGATTAGTTTAATTTAGTTTTTTTTTTAAGCTTTATCTACATAAAACCATACAGTATGTTCACTTCTGTGTGAGTTCTTGCGCTCAACATTACTCTTGCCAAATTCATCCATGTTGCGGTGCGTAGCTGCAGTTTGTTCATCCTCATTGTTCTGTAGTATCTCATTATATGAATATACCACAATTTCTTTATCTAGTAACTGTTTGGTAGTAACTGTTTGGATAGTTTCCACTTCGGGGCTCTTACGGATGGAGCTGCTATAAACACTGATTTACACATCTTTCAGTGAGTGTGGTACAGACAGAAGACTGCCAGATGCTGAAGGGTGCTGGGACTTCTGTTGGCATGTGCTCGGACCCTTCCCATTCCTAGTTCATAATGTGTAACTAAAGGAAGGGACAGTTCTGGCAGCCTGTATCCCACTTTGTACACCAAGTAGAATGGCCCCCAAGTCAGTTCACTAGGAACCATCCCACATGGCTCAGTTGCAGGTGGAAACTGCCTCAGGTGGGCATTCCCTTCCTTGCTTGCAGGGACAGAGATTGTGGGGATGACCAAAGAAGCCCAGAGCCATCCAGAAATGTCACCTTCACTCCCAAGAGAGATGAGTGAAGAATGAATTTCTGTGCAGTTATCTGTGAGTCCAAATTCAGAATCCCAGACATTCTATTTGTTTTTGAAACTGGGGTGATTTTATTTCCTTTAAAGTCTTGTTCCTTTCTTATGGAGATGTATGCTAAGAGGGAGATTTTGCAGGTGGAGTTCCTAGATTTTTCTTTTTTAAGAAATGTCCTGTCTAGGACGGATTATCTCTACCATTCTTGCTTTTTTTTCCCCCCCCCGGATCCTGTGCAGAGCTTTCTTTCCCTGACTGCTCCAGCCACAGTCTCTTCCCACGATGAACTCTTGTAGCATTTATTTTGTATATGATCTCCTGATTTTTTTGCCTTAGATTATTATTAATTTTGGTCATATGTTTAATGACATTGTAAGGCATGTGTAGAGACAAGGCCCATCCATGTTTTGCTTCTTTGTACTTCCCAGGGCCTTGCCCATAGAAGGCACTTAATAAATATTTATTGATCTCTTTGTTGAGTCTAGAAATCTTAACTCTGATGTATTTAACTGATTTCATGGACTTTTAATTGACTGTAGGCTGTCGGGGGTAGTTAAAAAATAAGTTTAAAGAGATATGCTATTCCTTTGAGCAGGCCTGGTAAGAGAGCATATAATACACTTAAATGTTATAAGAAAATTGGGAAAGAACTGTATCCAGCTTTGTTAAAAATTAGGAGTGCTAATGACACTCATGGTGAGCTAGAAGTGGAGGGCAGGGCTAGGGACTCCACATTAATTCTTCAAAGAAAAATATTGGATTTACAGCATTTCTCAGAATACTCCTCCATTAGCTGCTAAAATTCCGCGTGAGTCAACCATTACTTTGAACTCTGTCTATTGGTTTTGATGCATCTGTATTGATGGAACTCTGTCTTAGAGAGTTCTCAGTGAGGTTCTTTGAAATGGACTTACACCCTTCAGTTTTGGGCTTTCCTCTTGTTTGCAATCCTGGGAAAGCAGGTGTTGTTAACCATGGGTGCTTTCCTTGGGGCAATGTAAGTTTTGACTTGTTTGAAAGCCAAAGCAAAATATTAGCTATAAACCCTGAGCTGGCCTTCAGGTGGAAAGTGGCCTCAGGCTGTAGGAGCTTAGATTAGTTCTGGACAGTGGATGGGCAGGGAAGGCAGGGGCCAGGACAGAGACCAAATTCCAAGCCTGAGTTATCTTTGTGGAGATTATGGGCTGAAGATGTGAAGAAATATGGCTAGAACTTTTCTTTTTGTCCATAGCAATGGTCTTTTAAAGCAAGAGTATTTTCTTTTAAAATTTATACAGAGTAAAGTCACTCTTTTTGGTGTATAGTTCTATTATAGCGGTGTGAAAAATACATAGAGTTGTGTAGCTATGCTGTATTAGTTTTCTGTTGCTGCTGTAACAAATTACAACAAATTTAAAGGCTTAAAATGATACAAGTTTATTATCACACAGCTTCCATAGGTCATGTGGACAAAGGATGTCGCCTGCCATTGATGGTGCACCCTGAGGGGAATTCAGGACATAGAAAAACAGAATACTGGCCCTAGATAGTTAAGATGCGTATCAAAGGAATGTTTTCCTTAGCCCAGACTCTTTCATCTTCCCATACATAGAAAAGCACCAAAATCATTAACTTGAGATGTCTATTGTGATTAGCAGTAATCTTTTGATGTTCCACTACACAGTTTTGTTTTGTTTTGTGCCCCCCCCCCCCCACCGTGCAAAAACTCCTCTATATCCCGACTCCACCCTTACTTCTTTGGAACAGTCCCTCAGAGCTATCTGAGAGGCTGTCATCCCGGGCTATAGTCCTCAGTAAATGCCCTAAATAAAACATGTTTCTCAGCTTTTAGACTGTGCTTTTCTTTTTTTTCAGTCAACAGTCAGAAGTCCATCAAGTCAGCTGGTTTCTCTGTTTAGAGTCTCACAAGGTCAAGACCAAGGTGTTGGCAGGGCCATGTTCTTTTCTGGAGGGTCTGGGAGGAAATTCATTTCTTTGCTCATTCAGGTTGTTGGCAGAATTCAGTTCCTTATGGTTTTGGACTGAGGTCCCCATCCCCTCGCTGGCTGTCAGCCTGGGCTGTTCTTAGCTTCTAGAGGCCACTCGCAGGTCCTGGCCACATGGCCCCCTTCCTCTACCTTAGGAGCCAGCAGTGGGTTGATTCCCTCTCATGCTTCCAATTTCTCCTGCCTCTTCTTCCATGGCTTGCCTCTCTCACTGACTCCTCTGCCTCCCTCTTTCACTTTTCAGGGCCCACTTGGTTACAGTGAGCCCAGTCAGATAATCTGGGATAATCTCCCTGATACAAGGGCAGCTGATTAGCAATCTTAATTACATCTGCAAAGTTCCTTTTATCCTGTAACTTTCACATATTCACAGATTCCAGGGATTAGTGTGGACATCCTTTGAGCCATTATTCTGTCTCTACATACCATACTCAAGATACAAAGCAAAAAAAAAAAGATACAAAGCAATTTCATCACTCCAAAAAAAAAAAGTCCTCATGCCCCCCCTCTGTAATCAAACCTTCTCCCCTCTCTTAACCCCTGGCAACCATTTATCTGTTCTTCCTCTGTATAATTTTTGCCTTTTCCAAATTGTATATATAAAAATGGAATCATAAATTTAAGTATCTTTTTGAGCTTGGGTCCTTTGAGGTTTAGGTTGTTGTTGCATGTATCAATAGTTCATTCCTTTTTATTGCTTAGTGGTATTCCTTTATACAAGTTTGTCACAGTTTGTTTATCCATTCACCTGTTGAAGGACATTTGTGTTGTTTCCAATCTGGCATGATTATGAAAAAAGCTGTTATAAACCTTTGAATATAGGTTCTTGTGTGAGTATAAATTTTTTATTTCTCTTGGGTAAACACCCAGGAGTGGGATTACTACAATAGATCATATTGTAACTATATGTTTAACTCTAAGAAATTGCCAGTTTTCTGAAGTGGTTGTACCATTTTGTGTTCCCACCTAAAAGCGGTAACATTTTAGGCCCCCCAGACTTTTAAAGAATGTATTCAGTCACTGTGTCTAGTGAATACTAACAGTAGTGTTCAGTAGTGTCAAGATATATCAGTCCTTCATTCTCTTGTGCCCTAAATTCAGAGACGTTTACATGAGATGTTACATGTTTAGATGACTTAGTGGTTTCCTGTAAACCTACCCTCTGAAACCGTGGAATGAGTGAACACAGGAGAGTAGCTATAATCTGGCATGTGTCACTGGAGGCCACTCATGTTGGTGGTGAGCACACAGTCGATACTATGTAAAAGACTGGGGTTGGTAGAGGCAGCGGGGAGAGTCAGAACGGAGTGTGGATTTACTAGCTCTCTGTGGGGCCTTTTTCAAGTTGCTTAGCTTTCCTGGGCCTCAGTTCGGTCAGATTTAAGGTGGAGATAATTACTTATCTCACAGGGTCGTTGGGATGAAATGAAGTGGTCAAAACAGGGTCTAGCACAGAGAAAATGCTCAATAAATGCTAATTATCTCCCACGTTTCCTATTCCCCTTTTAATTTTCCTCATTTTCAGAATTAGTCTTGCCCCCCAAAATTACTGCCCTTAACTCTGGCTAGCCCCTGAAAGCCCTTCTTGCATCCTTATTTCCTAGGGACCGGTTCACCCCATTCTCCTGCTTGGAATAGCCACTCCTTTCCTCTTACCTGTGGAATTCCTAACCATTGGAAGGCAGAGCTCAGGTTCCATTTACTCATAGACTATATCAGCTGTTCCTATTTTCTGCAATGATCACACATAGGTGTGTGCACGCGCACGCGCACGCGCACGCGCGTGTATATCCTCCTCATGTAAATTGCAAGCTTCTGAGAAGCAGGAGCTGTTTTTTTACGTCTTTGTCCCCTTTTCTGTCATTTTCTTGTTGCTTAGTAAGTGTATCTTGATTGACAGTTCTGTCTTCCCCTGTTCCCTGCCTGGAATCAAGTCTCCCTAAATGCCAGTTTCTGCATTTCCTTAAATAACTTGGGCATCACTGGGGATTTCCCTCTGCTTCCACCTGTGCTTGTCTGGCCTAACTCCCCTGTTTAATGACAGTGTTGTGCATCCTTGGCTTTTCTCCTCCCTTCAGAATAGGAAACCTCCCCCACCTTTGGGTTCTCTTTAGTACCGGCCTCAGGTTTCTCACCCGTGTCTACTTGTTACACAAGAAAAAACAAAACTACATCCTCCCTAATGGTTTCTCTTGAGTTGAAAAAAAAAGCTCCCTGACAGATCCAGTTTCACCTGATTTCTCTCAGGTTTTCCATAGAGTCCTATTTTTGTGGCTGAGAAAGCTCCTCCCTTAACCCATTTGCTGCACATCAACCAAGTTCCTTTTAGTAGGAAGAGAGATGTTGAGTCTGTGGTTATTTGCAAATATTGCAGAGCTTGGGAGAAAATAGAGTTTTAGATTCATCTTACTATCCCCAGCACCAAACTTGGACGTGAGGCAGACAGCCCAGGACCATCATTTCCCAGCTCTGCAACTTCTTAGCTTTAAGAACTTGGACAAATTGCTACACCACGCTGTTTCAGTTTCCTGGCCTGTGAAATGGGGATAATAACACTCTCCACCTTGTGACAGTCACATGAGCTAATGTGTGTAGATTGCCAAGTACAGTGCCTGGTTCAGAAAATGTACACTGTTATAAGACCCACGATGGTTATTTCTCAGCACACTTGTCAGACTGACTAATCTGGGGAAAGCCCTAGAACCTTCACAGGTGCCCTGGTACCTTCAGGCTGTGTTAAAGAAAAAATTATTCTCACACTTGTAAAGATAGTAGGGAGGACTATTGTAGTAGGGGGTCGATAGTACTGCAGTAGGGAAGAGAAATCAGGCTCAATTTCAAGTACAAGTGGAGCAGGTTGGTGGGGGGTTAGGTGGATGGATAGTCACTAAGAGGGGACATGAAAGGTAAGGGGGATTCTTGCTGAACTGATCTAATAGGATTCTTGCTGCAGGCAGGCCAGATATCAACGTTTTAAGATACAAGTATTGCAGTATCGAGGGTGATTAGATATTGACAGTGGGGGGGAGGATTCTCTCTAAACTGCCTTAGCAGGAGTCTTGCTCAAATTGGACTCTGCAGGGACAGACATGGAAGTCCAAGGTCAAGGCCCAGTTGAGAAGAGGGCTCAGAGGAGCCTGACTAAAGTTTGATCAAGGAGAGAGTCTTGGGACTTCCCTGGTGGTCCAGCGGTTAAGACTCCACGCTTCCACTGCAGGGTTCAGTCCCTGGTTGGGGAACTAAGATCCTGCATGCCACGTGGCACGGCCAGAAAAAAAAGGGAGAGAGTCTTGCTCATTTGGAACCCAGATGCTTCAGTGGGGGCATTTGAGACCTCCATCCCCCGGGCCTACCTACCTTCCTAACCTCACCCCCGACCCCATGTTACATCTGGGCTTCTGTTCCCCTAAAATATTAGGCTTCTCAGTGTCTTCCCTTCGCTGCCACAGCTGCCCACATCCCACATGCCTGGGATGACCGCCCTCAAAGTGTACCTGCATGGCAACATCCACTTGCCTTTAGAATCTCATCCCATGGTGCCTTTTCTGAACGCTTTTTTGACCAGCTCCTCTCCCCCTCCACCCCGCCACCCTGGCCAGGTTAGATGCTTCTTCCCTGCACCCCTTGTACCACGCAGGACTCCTGTCAGACTTCCCCCACTACTGCATTTCATTTATTTGGGTATAAGTGTCCTTTCCCCCAATTAGACTAAACCCCTTGGAGGGCAGGAAGTGTGTGCCATTCGTTTCCATCTGCAAGTTCTGGACTAGTAGCTGGAATAGAGTAGTTTGCTCAGTACAAGATGTCTTTTGAAAGAAGTGAAAGAATGCTGACCCGCCTAGGCTGTCAGATGTCCGAGCCTGGGGTTATTTGTTTGGATTTTTACCTTTGACCTCTGTCTAGCTCTGGTAACTTATTTCCTGCTTTGGATATCTTCATGGTTTTGTTGTTGTTTTCTTAAAAGAAATAGCTTTTTCAGGCGTCCTGATATATGCTCACTGAAAAAACCTCAGACCATGCAGAAAAACATGAAGGAGAAGGTAAAAATCACTTTTAATTTTATGAACCAGAAAACATCATTGTTAACATCTTATTGTTTATTCCAGCTCTTTCCTATTCTATAGGAAACATACTTTGTTTTAAAATGAAGATATGACTTTATAAATCTGTTTTGAAACCCAGCATTTTACTTAACGGTATACCTCAGACATCAGCATTTTTTTTTTTTTTTTTCCAAAGGAAAGAACCTTTATTGTTTTGTTTTTTGTGGTACGTGGGCCTCTCACTGTTGTGGCCTCTCCCGTTGCGGAGCACAGGCTCCGGACACGCAGGCCCAGCGGCCATGGCTCATGGGCCCAGCCACACCATGGCATGTGGGATCTTCCCAGACTGGGGCATGAACCTGTGTCCCCTGCATTGGCAGGCGGACTCTCAACCACTGTGCCACCAGGGAAGCCCAGACATCAGCATTTTTAAAGGTTGTATATAATTCCATATGTGTCTAATCAGTACTTTAACCATTTTCTACAATGGACATTTGTTTTTTTTTCTGTTTTATTTTTCAGTTATAAACAAAGGTGTGATAAACATCAGTGTATGCATCTCTTTGTGCTCTTGCCCAATTTTTTGTTAGAATACGTTCTTAGAATTGGGATTGCTGGGTAAAAGGATATAGATGACTTTAAGGTATCCACAGTTTTTGAGGGGGAGCAATTTAGAGATGGTGAATTGCCTTCTGTTTTATATTCTCACTTCTTTGCCTCATGGCAAACTCCATGGGGTTGGTGCCAATTTGTCTCATAAGACATCCTTTCATATCTCAGCTAAATTAAATTCTTACCAAGAGCGTGTGCTTCATCATGCACTGTTAACCCATAGATCCAGAACATGGCAATGTCTTCAGATTTTTAATGTAAACCATAGGATTTTGTAGGCTGTCTCTTGTCAGTTTCAATATCCTAAAGGATGTTGTTTCTTGGAGGTGATCAAAAGCTAAATCTGTCTCTTGAGACAGCGAGAGATAGAGGTCAAGATTGTAGTCTTAAAGAAAACTAGGATGGATGTGTCCTTTCTTCTTGGAGCTAACAGTGAATGGCCTGTGATATCTTCCAGGCAATGGTAAGTTGAGAAGGGATATAATAGCCCTCCCAAAAAAGCCCTAGAAAGAGCTTTTTTTTTTTTTTTTCCTTTTCCTTTGATTACTAGGTACTCTTAAAAAAAACTTATATAAAATTTCAAGCATACACCAAAGTGGAAAGAATATCAAAATATACCCCCATGAATCTGTCAACCAGTTTTAGCTATCATCAACAAATGGGCTAATCTTATTTTTTCTATACACCCCTAACCTTATCTCCCCAAATCACTCAATTATTTTAAAGTGAAATCTCATGTCTCACATTACTCTATCCCTAAACTTTAACAGATATCTCTACAAGATCAGGACTCTTAAAACCACAATAACATTATCACAGCTAACATGTGCACAATTCCTTACTGTCAAATACCCAGACAAATTCCTCCCATTGCCTTATAAGTTTCTTCTACAGTTGGTTTGCTCAAATCAGAATACTGGGTACTATTGATTACAAGTGTGGAGGAAAAGAAATGCTCATACGTACCAACCTTGAAACAAGAGGGAGGGAGGCTTTTGCTATAGAGTCACGTGTGGCAGTAGAAACACACACAGAGCGATCAGGGCTAATCGAGATTTCCAGCGCATCTCCCTTAACAGTAGTTATGTCCTAGTTATCCTTTTTAATAAACCAATGCCAGCATTGCAGTATCACCCACAAAAGCTCTTTAAAGAGCTACATGCTTTATAGCTTCCCTCACCGCTGCATCTCCCCTTGCTTTAGTTGGCTTGCATGAACGTCAGCAAAGCAGGACATGTCACTCATTTGTCTTCTAAGCTCAGTACCCACCCTTATAAAATCGGTACCAACTACATTTAGAGCAGTTCTTTTAGGTGTGTCTTGGTGTGTTAGTATTTATTATCTTTTCAGTCAGTGCATACTCATCCTTGGTGTGAATTGAATACTGGAAAACAAATCCACAGAGCTGAAGGGAAAACATGCAGGTGAGAAGGTGAGAAGAGAATTCAGTGCAACACAATACTTTAAGGAAAAAGGTTTGTAGTTCTCTTTTTATGCATTTTCTCATAAAAAAAAAAAAGAAACTTTGGAAGGGAGTTGAGGTTAGAAAAAAAGTGCAAATAAAAACCAAATCCCACATGATTGATGCTTTAACTTCTTTGACTGCAGAGTATGGTCGTGAGAGCTGCTGGTCAGTAATGTTATCTTAGGAGCATTTTGTTTGAAGAGCTTGGTCATACAATTCCGGGCTAGCAAATCTCAGGGACTCTTCCCAGGCTCTCTCACAGAGCCGTCTCCCCACTCCCAGGTCTCATTTGTTCTCAAGGGGAAATGAAGAACAGCCTGCTTCAGTTCTCCGAGGAGGTTATATCATAGTTTCCTACTGAATGAATGGTCGGGTACCTCACTCCACAGAGATTACTGATGTTCATCTGGGAACCTGGCTAGACAACAGCTCCGTCTGACATCAGAAACTTGGGGTAGCCTTGGGAGAACGGACTTCTGCTCCTCTTTCATGGCACCTCTTGCTCCATAGAGAGGAACAAATGCCAATCTGATTGGTCAGTGTCCAAACCTCTATTGGTCCTGGTTACTGGTGGGCAGGATCCCTTGGGAGGCGGTCAGTTCCTTCCTCTATCTGGCCTCTGTGGTAAGCTGACCCCTGCAGGGTCTGGCTTCCTGGGCTGGCTCCCGGGGGCTGGCTGTTTTTCCATCTCAGCATCATCCACTGCTGAGTGGATAAGTTCATCTGGGCCCACAGATGCGGGCCCCTATGGGCTGGTCTTAAGGTTCAGAACAGGCTGGGCTGTAGGACGGTGGGGTGGTGAGGTGAAGAAAACAGGAAGACCACACAAGCCTCCTTGCCCAAGCCTTGGCCAATTTTGATATTGGGATAATGGGTGCTAGTGCCCTACCCAGGTGGTGCTTGGACACCTGCTGTATCCCTGTTCCTGTGTAGAGCAAACTCACCTGCCCTGGGGGGAGAAGGGGGCTGACTGTTAGGGGAGGCTTCTGGCATTCCAGGGCCCCTGGTACTAATGTCATCACGATAGCATCGAAACTGTCTTCAAACTACTAATAGTTTGTTTATCTAATATTTGTGAAAGTAGACTTTAGAAGAGAAGTGTTTAGCTCTTCAGTAATAATTACTACACAACACAGCCTACTAATTATCTGCTCAAACAAGTGGGAAAAAAAAACCCCACCTGAAGTACTGTATCCTAGAGTAACACTTGCTTGCTCATGTGTGTTGTTAAATTTTCCTTAATGAATATGCCTCTTGGAAAAGACTGGCTTGAGGATTTTTTTTGAAGTATAGTTGATTTACAATGTTGTGTTAATTTCTGCTGTACAGCAAAGTGATTCAGTTATACATATATAGACATTCTTTTTTATATTCTTTTCCATATGGTTTATCACAGGATATTGAATATAGTTCCCTGTGGAGGATGTATTTTAAACAATATTTTCTGATCTAGACATTTATCTAAACAAGTTTGTAAAGGGGAAAATATACACCTATCTAATACTCACTTCCTTCGTTCTATTAAAAACAAATATAAAGAGGTAACATATAGGTTAATGTAAAACTTTAAATGAGTTCTTTATTACTGTGAAAAATGTTTCCCTTTATAAAGAGGTGTTTTTCTGCACTGTGGACTTTTTGGAGCTTCACTGTAATACTATGCTGTCCAAAATGGTAGCCACCAGCCTCATGTGACTATTAAGCACTTGCAGTGTGATTGTCCAAATTGGGGTGTTCAGGAGGCGTAAAATGTAAACTGGCTTTCAAAGGCTCTGTACCAAAAAAAAAAAAAAAAGGAATGTAAAAATATTAATTTATTCATTAATTCTTTTGGTATTCATTACATGTTGAAATGATAACATTTTGGATGTATCGGGTTAAATAACATTGATGAAATAAATTCCCCCCTTTTCTTTTCACTTTTTAAAATGTGACTACTAGAAAATTTAAAGTTACATGTGTGGCTTGCATTTTTGTCTGACATTATGTATATACATACATATATATATATATATCTTTTTTTTTTTCTTCTTATTCTTTGGTGGTGGCATGTGGGACCTTAGTTCCCTGAGGAGGGATCGAACCCCGCCCCCTGCATTGGAAGCGAGGAGTCTTAACCACTGGACCGCCAGGGAAGTCCTGGCATTATATTTCTATTGGCAATATATTTCTGTATGACAGTGCTGCTCTAACATTTAGATGCTAGCATTCTGATTGTTTTTGCATTTATTAATTTTGGTTCCAGTTTGGCATATTGAGGGCTTATTGTATGCTAAGGTCAGTGCTAAGCACTGTGGACTTCCTGTGATAAGTAAGACAAGATCCCTGCCATCAATAACCGTGTATATAATTAATTCAATGGGCGGAAGCAAGTGAAAAAAAAAGTAGTGTGATATGAGTGTCCGAAGAGAAGAGGAAGCACAACCTTGATGGAGTTAAAAAGAGAGAGAAAGCACATCCAGTGGTGTCCTGGGAAACCTCAGGCAGGGGGACCGTTTGATCCTTACCTCGAAGCTGGGGTAGGAATCTGCTCTGCAAATGTAAAATTTGCTTCTTTATCCTCAGTTACTTTGCAGTTCTGCGTAGCCGCTTTAGAGATTTCTGTTTTAAATATGGTTGAGAAAAAGACCTGAGAATGGATGTGTGCTGTAGCTGGGCGTCACTCTCCTCTCGCTCTCCTCCACCCCGCCCCGCCCCCCCCACCCCGCCCCCGCCAGACTGTGCTCCCCCCGCATCCTGTAATTAAGTACCAGCCATTTGCAGCGGGTTTGTGATGCAGATTGTGATGCCTTTGCGTGGGTGACATTGAGAACACCAAAAGGTGACAGGGAGCCTCGTCTTGGAAAAACTGCACGATGCCGTCCTGCCGCCAGGCTCCAGCCGCAGCCTCCCTGGGGGCGGGACTCCAGCCCGCGGGCCTCGCCCTACCCCCCGCTGGGTGCTGGGTCGACCTCCCCAGCCGGCGGATTTTAATTTCCTGGCAAGGAGCGCCAGGGTGATGGCAAATTTGCTGCTTACCGTGTCTCCATTCTGTCGCTAATGCTGGGAATGATGAGACCTCTTGTCCTGAAAATACATTCCCCTTTAGCGCAGGCACCTTCTAATGAGGTCCCTCCCCGCAGCGGAACAAAAGCTCCCATTACGAGGACGTCAGGGGGAGGCCGCGCTGCTGTGGGAAACCTAGGCAACGCCGCCTTTGTCGCTCACAGGTGCCTCTTCTTTGTCCTAGCATCTGGGGGAGAGGTCACCTTGCAGGTGAAGGCCACACAGCTTTCTGGAGAAGGAGCTGGAAACTTTTCCACCCGTACTTATGTCCCTGTTTGTCTGGGTTGGCACAGAATTGATTTTTCCTCCTTTGTAAATGGCAGAAAGGCTCATTCACATGATGGTAACATGAAAGAACAGCAACGGCAAAATCAGCCATAAACTTACCACCGTACATCATCCATATTAATTATTTTGTATCCTCCTTTTTCCTCTCTTGGTTGACACTTAACATTTTGGAAAATAAATGTATACCATAGATATACAATTCTGCCTTTTTTGAAAAAGCCAAATCCTGCTCCATAAATGGTTTTCCATGTTGTATAATATCTTCATGGTTATAATTTTCAGTGATGACTGAAGTGTGCGTCAGCTGATAGATCAGTTTGCTCATTTGGATCTCGTCTCCCCTTGCTGTGGGTGATGCTTTAGTGATCATATGCATGCACAGAGCTGTTTTCTTTTGCTGAGTTATTTCTAGACGATACATTCTCCAGAAGTTGATTTACTGGACCCAATGCTGTGAATATTTAAATTGACCCTATTCAGTATTATCCTGTTGCTTTCTATAGGGATCTACCCATCCCTATGGCCTCTGTGGATATATGAGTATCCCATTTGGCAGGGAATTAACTTTTAAGGTAAAGGAGATAATCATTTGAGAGGGTAATTTATAGAGCAGTGGTCTGGGATTCATGTGTCTTGGGTTTTGTTCCAGGCATTTCCTCTGATTTTATATGAATTTTAAACTAAAAGTATAACTATTCAGTGATCTGTTTTACTTTGGAGTGTTGTTGTCATCGGGCACTTCTGGGGTCAGGCTGGTGAATGGGGAGCCTCCTGGGCTTTAAAGACGAAGGAAGGACTTGGAAGTGTTGGTCCACCTCCCAACATTCGTCAGAGGAATTGCTCGGAGGTGGTGATCTACACTTATGTTTAACTCAAGGCACTTCTCACATGCTTACAGATATAATTATTCATGCTATGGCATTGGATGGACTTCAGGCCTTCTGTAACCTAACAGCAGCTCACGTAGGGATACATCTTGCTGGATGACCTGGGGCATCTTGTAGGAGTCCATCCTTCCAGGAGGTATGGTGGCACCATGCAAAAGGCATGACTTCATGCTTTAGTGGCTCTATACATCCAGGCACCAGCATTCTCTTTAGTTCTGGGGTAGCCCACCAACCAGGCTTATCGTCCTGTGGGCGTCACTGGCAAACCCAGCGCTGGGACACGAGAACCCAGGTAAGGTAAACAAAAAGAAAAGCAAGATGAAGAGGAACTCGGGCCAGGCTGAAAATGAGAGGAAAAGAGTGCTGTGGACCCCCTTACTGGGTGTCTCTGTTCTCTGATCTTACTAGAGAAGACAGGACACATTTCTTTTCTTACAAAATTGCCTTTGAATACAAAGTATTGCTCTCTATTGAATAGGTTTAGTCACTTTTTAAAAAAGTTATTTATTTATTTATTGGCTGTGTTGGGTCTTCCTTGCTGCGCGGGGGCTACTCTTCATTGCAGTACATGGGCTTCTCATTGCGGTGGCTTCTCTTGTTGCATAGCACGGGCTCTAGGCGCACGGGCTTCAGTAGTTGTGGCTCACAGGCTCAGTAGTTGTGGCGCACGGGCTTCGTTGCTCCGTGGCACGTGGGATCTTCCCGGACCAGGGATGGAACCCATGTCCCCTGCATTGGCAGGCAGATTCTTAACCACTGCGCCACCAGGGAAGCCCAGGTTTAGTCACTTTTTTGGGGTGCCTTGATTATCGTGTCAAATACCACTTATTTAAGAAACTATTTCATGTGTGAAAATTTTACCTATTACTCTGATTAAATTTTAGGTTTTATAAAAGTGATAAGTTAAGGCATACTCCTGGTATAAAGCTCAAAGAACACAGAAGGAGATAAAGAGAAAAGGAAGGATGAGGTAAGAATTTTTACAGGGGAGGAAAGGTATTCAGTGTGATCACTGTGTGTTCAAGGACTGGAGGAAGCCTGCAAGCCACATTCAAGAGGCCTGAGGAGGACAGAGGAGCAGCAAGGTGGTCAGATTAGAATAAAGAGGAAGGAATGAGATGTAGAGGGTCCTGAAAGGGGGCTAGAGGAATTGAAACTTGGTTTGGTTGACTGGTAACTCTTCTCTAGCCTGTAGCTGGCTCAGAAATACACCCACAAAACATTTCTCCTTAAATCATGTATCCCTTGGCCTCAAACAACCTTTTCAGGTTCCCATGAAGCCAGGTACTGTTGGAGTTTGCTCTTCACAGCTTTATGCCTGGTGGTACAATGCAAAACATGCATGTTCTCATCTATCCGACGAAGTTCAACAGTTATGGTCCCTTGATCTGTCATCTAAAAGGATTAATATATCTTGTTTAACCCCAATAGTTAGGGGATGAAGGTTTTTTTCATGTGTGGATCACCAAATTTCAAGGAATTGACACACAGTAAAGTATACATAACTTAAGCCACATTTAACATAATGTTTTTCTGATGATCTAGACGTTTCCTGGAAGAATTTTGCATTGTTGGTAAGAATGGTCTAATTTGGGATATTGTGTATGTCAAAGGCTCCTTATTGTACAACAGTAGTTTCATGTCTGTTGACGTCTGTTGATCTTGCTTATTTTAAGGGAAGAGATGATAGAAAACAACCCTCTAAAGTGGCTTAATTCTGGCAGGATTTCTTCAGCACTAAATTGCATTTCAGAAGATGGAGCTTACTCTGGAAAGTGAGTGTGGGAGGTCAGAGGGAAAGTGCCTTTCAACTTGGATGCTTGGGAGAACCATATTTAGAGAAAACTTCTCAATCTTTTAAAAGTTAAGAATAGCCTGTTTTTTTATTTTCTATTTGCCTCACCCCACCCCAAACACAACTCTAATGTTCAGTAGAAATATCAGTTGATAAGAGTGTCTCAATTAGCAGAACTACAGACAATCTCTGTGTTACTGCTCTTCTCAGAGACCTTTATGAACCTGTTTGACGACCAGTAATTTTCTTCTTACACCAATGAGGTTATATTCTTCCCTGCTTGCTTGCGAAATATTGTAATTCTAACAGAGTAGTGACAGCGTATCACAAAATCTGCTTGACTTAACAAACACGTAAATGCTTTACGTTTATTCAGTCATTTATTTTAATCTGCAGTACTACTCTGTAAGGTAGCCACTATTGTCCTAACCCATCTCCCCATTTCCACAGATGAGAAATTTGGGACACAGGTTAAGTAACTTGCCTAAGGTCACACAAGAGTAAGTTGTAGATCTGGGATTCAAACCCAGGCACACTGGCCTCAGAGTCCTTGCTTTAAACTGTTTGCTATGTTGATTTTGCTATTTTGGTTCATACCAGGAATTGAGAATATTTGGGTGCACAGCATTTTCTAAATTCAAGTTTCTCTACGTCACTAGTTCCTTGAGTTATTCCCTGATAAAAGGGTTTGATATCAATTAAATGTAAGAAGAGTTACCCACATTCTCTGCCTCTTGGAGATCCGAGCCCCCCAGCCCCCTCAAGCAGTCCTGCCATAAATCAGCATGCTTAGCTTTGTTTAACTTGGTGTTTTTGAGCTGAGGCATACGTTTGGGACTGCTGTAGGAGAAGGTAGCTGTAAACTAGGGCTACCCTTGAAAATGGAGGATTTTTTCTCTCTCTCTTTCTTGTCTTTGCATTGATATCAAATTATGTATGATGGTCAGAATCAGCTTCTCTGTTATTGCTGTGATTTCCATCTGAAAGGCTGTTTAGGGTATTCCATAGAATACAGTGCCACTGTTCTCAGGGTGTGGTATATTTGTTAGGAAGCCTTGTAAGCTAGACTTCTGAATGTTTCAGTCTGCTATTAATCTACATGGATCTGTCCACAGAGGAAAGAATTATGATGCTTTTCTTATAAAAACATGTGTTCACCCTTCTCTTCTGTGTCTTAAAAGTGGAGAGATTTGTGACTGCTTCTTGGATTTCTAAGTCCATCTGTGTTCAACCATATTACTAAACTCTCTTTTAAAAATTGTCAGTAAATTTAAAAAGATATATCATGAAGATAATTTTTTGTCATCTTCAAATAATGTCAGTTTTGTTTCTTTCTTTCCAAAACATATACTTTTAAGTTCTTTTTTCTTGTCTTACTGTGTTGGATAGGACCTCCTTGACAGTCTGAAATAAAAACAATAATAGCAGGAATCCTTGTCTCGGTCTTGATCTTAAAGCAATGTTTGATGTAGGCTTTTAGTGGATGTCCATTATCAAGGTAAGGAAGTACCACCTATTCCTTGTTTGTTTTGTTTTGTTTTTAGTCATGAACAGGTCTTGAAGACCTTGATTGCTTCTTACTTGGATTGTAATAGTCTTGGAAAACAGTCCCCTGCTTGCTCTTCCCTTCCTCTAGTCTCTTGAATATTTTTGCTAAAATATTTCTGAAGTTCCATCCAGAATGTCAATTCTCTGCTCAAAACATTTAAGGACTCTCCTTTGCTTACTAAAATAAATGTGAACTCCTCAACTTGTTCCTGCTATTCAGCAAAACCCTCCACAATATGTTCCCTTCAGCCTTTCTCAAACCTAACTGTACACTGTATGCCAAACTCAGTCTGGGCTTTCACTCTTTCAGGCCTTTGTTGATGAGGTTGCCATCTCGTGGAGTGCCATTCCCATCCTTCTGTCCTCCTGAACTTCTTGCTCACGCTAGAAACTCACAGGAGGCATTTCCTCTTGTCCTTAGTCTCTCCCTTCTTGGAATTACCCCAGTTAGATGTGAGCTCCTCTCCAGGTTAGGGTTTGTATGATTAATTTTCTTTCTTTTTTTTTTTTAAACAGTTTTATTGAGGTATGATTGATATACATTGTTGGATTTATTTTCATCCTCTCAGCATATGATTCATAATGGGTGTGCAATACACAATGGGATGTATGAATGACTAACTGAAAAAAAGTATTTCTTGTGGTGTTAATGCTCATTGTTAGGATTATTTTTTGTTTCATTATGCCTCTCTTCCTCTCTCCATCAGTCCTACCTGAGGACTAAACATGCCCACATGTTTCTTTTGTGGAATTCATCATAATTGGGCCAAACTGAGAACAGGCATTCCTTAGGGTGCACGATCCATTCATCCCACCCGCAACCAACTCACTGTCTAGTAAGAGAGATAGACAGACAGACGCACACACACACACAAGTAATGGCAATGAGACTGATAAGTGATTGAATAGTACTCAAGGTGTATTGAGCATGAAACGCCTTTAAGGTTGGGGCAAATTTTGCAAAGTGGTTCCATTTTCCAAAGGAAAAAATTGTTTGTATTGAATATCCAAACTCCTTTACGTTCTATTCATCTGTTCAGTTGGTAGAGCCAAAAAGGAAAGAAATTAGAGATTCATTAAGTACAGAAAATGATTTGCTTTCAAATGATTTCCTCTTCTTCTAAAACGTAGAAGCCACACACAAAACACTCTTCTCTTGCGACTTAACTAGTCTTAAAAAATTATTTTAATATGAACTGAAAACTAGCATCATAAAGAAAGAAGGGTCCAGGAAATTGTAAATTGAAGACTTTAATATAAATGAGCCATACTTAAAATTCTATCTGATAGTCCTCAGCTCTGAAAGGGAAATGTCTGTAATTTACCTAAATTGGCTTGAAAGGAAAAGAAATGAGACTTCCTTCCTTGGATGTCTGTTTCCTGGCATTTTCCTAATAACCAGGCTACAGAGTGATTGAATTATTATTATAACCCCATAGCTATTCATTTCAAAAGACTATGGGTTAATTCCAGCTGAAGCTTACCTTTCAAGTAAGTGTGTGTGTAACATATTTAATAAATCAATATGAGCCATATGGTCTGGGGATCAGAATTACTTGAGATCAGCCAAGGCATTTTTCTTAAAGATGATCAGTTGTTCATCCTAGCATATTATTCGGGAAAATGGAAGCGGGGGAGGGAAGATTAAAGAAACTATGAAAGTAATTACAAGTGTTCAGTAGTTCCTTTTTACTTCTTTTAATTTTCTTGACGTTTTATTCCAAATATAAATATAATATAAATATTTCAGGACAATTGAAGAGATTCAGGGAGGTAAAATTTGTAAGGTAGAAATGCCCCCTATTCCCCTCTCCAGAATAATTACCGTTAAATGATGGGTGTTATATTATTCCAACATCTTACTTTTATAAATTCAATTGTAAAATATTTAATATGTATAAAAAATAACAAAAATGAACTATGAGACATTCGAATAAAGTTAACACCCATGAGGTCACTGTGTATTTAATATTAATAGCATGTTACCAATGTGTGACTCTCCCTAGGTCCCAGCTGTTATCCCCTCATCCCAGAAGCAACCACTCTCCTGAATTTTGCTTTTATCACCTCCATAATATTCTTTATAGTTTTATGGCAAACATTTTTTAAAGCCCTAAATGATATATTATTTACCTTTGCTTGGCCTTCTATGTGTAAAATATTTACTACTGTGTATATTTTTCTGTGACTTGCTTTTTTCTCTTAACATTTATGTTTCAAGATAGCTACTTAAAGTCACCATGAATTCTGATGGTAGGAAAACATAGCCTGTTCAAATCCAGTTCAGTCTAGGTGATAATAGTCTGCTTGCACTGCCATCATATAATACCACAGTCCGGGTGGTTTAAACAACAGACATTTATTTTATCACAGTCTGGAGGCTGGAAGTCCAAGATCAAGGTGCCAGCAGACTTGGTTTCTGGGGAGATCTATCTTCCTGGTGAAGGTGACACCTTCTCACTGTGTCCTCACATGGCCTCTTCCCTGTGTGTGTACGGAAAGAGAGAGATCTCTGTTGTCTCTCTTCTTCTTATATGGACACCAGTCCTATTGGATTAGGGTCCCACCCTTATGACCTCATTTAACCTTAATTACCTCCTTAAAGGCCCTGTCTCCAAACACAGTCACATCGGACATTAGTGCTTCAACATACGAATTTTGTGGGGACACAGTTTAGTCTGTACAGGTGGTACACACTACGGCTCTGTGACACCCCGCAGGGGGTTCAGAGATGATAATACTCAAGCATTTCCTCTAGAGGTTATAGCCCATGGGGCGTTTCCTGGCTTTTTTCCTAATAAAACGGCTAAGGTTCCCCAGAGGAGAGCTCTTGGGGAGCCCTCCCAGAGAGTGACTTATGTGAGCATGAAAACTGTGCTGAGCTGAGCCTCCAAACAAGAGAATAGAGGGGCCAAGTAAGAGGCACGCCAGCTTCCCCGACGGGGTGCATGATTGCACTTTGAACCCTGCACATTGGACGTGGCTTCCCTGAAAGCCAGACGCTGCTGTCATCAGGGGCCCGATGACTGCGTTAGAAAAAGTCTTCTGCAGCAGTCAGACCATTTGTATAGACTCCTTCCCTTTGGGAGCATCATGATACTGACGACTCTCCTGTTTTAGCTGATGACAAAGGAGAATCCTGGACACATGTTTTGGTAAGGGATTGAGAGTGCCCCGGAAGAGAGAATAAGGAGGTGATTCTCTTAGCGTCATTTGTTATCTTGTCTTGCTGGAACTGTCTGGGACTCCGGGTGCGTGCATATGGTCAGGAGAAAAGACAATAGGAACTTGAGAAGCTAAAAATTAACAGCCATTTGGGACTAAGTTATTGTTAATTCTCACCCTATGAAAGGCTGGCCTATTCTAAAATTTTGTGATGACTAGAGCAGCAGTTTTCAATTTTTTGATCAATAGACCATGATCCATCTTACCAGGAAATCCAGAAATACATTTGATGTCACAGCTTAGCACACAGACACAAAAGCACACATCTGAAATAATAGTTTTATGAAACAATACTATTAGTATGTGTGCTGTACTCTGACCTTTTCTATTCTACTCTATTTCCTTTTATGTTTTTAGATGCTAGTTATGATCTGATAAATGTGATTCTGAACCAGCACATAGTAGACTAGTGTTTCTCTACTGAGGAGGTTTTTTTTTTTTTACGAGTTTACAGTCCCCAAATCAAATTCCTTGTGTTACTTTGGAAAGGCTGGAGGACATCGAAATTTCACTCTTCACCATTTTCATGGCCTGATCAGCTCAACACTCCACCTGACAGGTATTACAAAAGTATGTGATTACTTGTGCAGCAGGTATTTTTCGAGCCCCAGCTCTGGGCCAGACACTTATGTGAGGAACTAGTGAAATACATTTTCCAAACTGGTGGCATGTTTGTTAAGAGTTAGAGAATGGAATTTAAAATTGCTGTTTTTAACTTAGGTTAACTCTGTGATGTGAATATCTGACCTTGGTGCCCCGTAAGTCACCCTAGGCCTGCTGTCCCGGTGCTCCAGGGAGAGGTGTGGCTGGTGGGGAAAGCCTGGGGTTTGGGTCAGTAGAGATGAACTGGGCCCTGGCTTTATTTCTCTGAGGGCATCATCTCGGGCAAATTGACCAATTTAACATGTCTGCAGTGAAATGGAGATGCTGAGAAACCTGGTGGATGTGAGTGAAGAAGAGCTGATCCTGTAAGTGAAAGGAGTTTGTACAATGTACTGGCAGCGCCCGCTCCCAGCACCTTCTGCATGTGGCCCATTGTGTGAAGTCCCGCCTCTTTCCTAGACCTCTCTTCCTACCAGACATCCTGTCCAGTCCACATAGGAATGGCGACCTTCAGGCATCTAGGCGGTGGAAAGTCCTAGACTGAGCAGCTCTTTCCAGTCAGAAGCAGCCAAAGTTTGTCAATTCCCCTGCAACGAGTAGGCAGGCTCACCTTGAATGTCCCTATTTCTGTGGTGACTTCAGTGCATGTCATTAAGATCACCACTAAACCATTTATTAGATACACAAGGTCCCAGGACCCTGAAATGAGTATCTCCTGAGACAATTCCCATCCCATCCGAGGAAGGCAGAATAATGGCCCCCACAGGTGTCCACTTCCTAATCCCTGGAACCTAAATCTGTTATGTTAATATGACAAGGCGGGGTAAGGTTGCAGATGGAATTGAGGTTGCTAATCAGTTGACCTTAAGATAAGGAGGTTGTTCTGGATTTTCCCTGTGAACCTGGTCTAACCACAAGGGTCCTTAAATGGGGAAGAAGGGTACAGATGAGTCAGAACCGGACAGATGATGACATCTTGAGAAAGACAGGACTGGACTCAGCTGGTCGTGGCTGCTTTGAAGATGGAAGGAGGGCATGAGCCAGGGAATGTGGGCGGCCTCTGAAACCTAGAAAAGGCAAGGACACGGATTCTCCCCCAGAGCCTCTAGGAAAGAAATGCAGCACTAACCTTCACGTTTGCCCAGTGAGGCCCACTGCAGACTTCTGACCCATAGAGCTGTTAAGATGATAAAGCTGTGTTGTTTTAAGCCGCTAAATTTGTGGTAATTTGTTACAGCAGCAATAGGAAACTAATACACCATGCCATGATTATTTAATTTTTTACAAAGAAAACTTATGTATATTTGCCATAAATGAATTAAGATGAGAAAAACAGTAATATTTGAAGGGCCCATTTTCATATTTACAACAAAATGTTCAATATTCAAAAGGAAATTTTATATGAAATGGAGATGTGTACAATCCTTGCTTCTAAAATAAAAGAATTGTTTTAGATGCTTGCTGTATACAATATTAGTTAAATAGTATATTTTTCAGAATTCACAATTATTGACCTATATAATCCTTTTGGCAGAGAAGACTTTTTAATCTTTTTAAAAAAGATTCAGTGACAAAGCTTGTATAGCTATAGCCTACTGTTTCCTTTTATTTATGTTTCAAAAGTAATTGTTGCTTTTATTGTTAAAAACTCTTGGCAGTTTCAGCTTTTGGATAATAAAAAATGGAAACCAGCTGAAATAAAGCAAATTAAAAGGGATTTCTTTTATTCTCTGAAATGAGAACATCCTAGACACACTTGGGCTTTGCATTAAAAAAAAAAAGTATAATTAACACTCCACTTACCTACAGGCTCCTTAAAAGCTAGTTCAGCAGATTTCCTCAGCCAGGTCTTGGAATTTCTTCTTCCTGAATTCCTTGAGGTTGGGTCTCCCCATCTCCCCGGTAGCCTCATGTACAGCTCCTGCTTTCATGGCCAAACGTAGGACTGTCCTGGGGCACTGAGGCAGCAGGATGACTTCAGATCCCGTGGAAAACAAGTGGGCTCACAGCCACTTCATCCTGCCCTGCTTCAAGCTTTGCTCAGACCAATACAGAAACAATTAAGGATGGTAGCTGCCCTAGAATCTGGCTGCACAGTCAGCTTTATTGAACGATTTTTCTACTCTTCAGGTTTCTTGTTTGATTATTCCTTGGAAAGCTATTCTGCTGATTTTGTGGTTTTTCCTATTTGCCTTCTCTGCAGCTCAATTTTCAGTATTCCCCAAAGATGTCTCTATTTTAACAATACCTTCTACTTCCCAGACCTCAAAGCAGATTGTTCTCCTGACAATTTATCTCCCCTTATTCTTTTTTTTTTTTTTTTTTTTTTTTTTGCTGTACGTGGGCCTCTCACTGCTGTGGCCTCTCCCGTTGCGGAGCACAGGCTCCGGACACACAGGCTCCGCGGCCATGGCTCGCGGGCCCAGCCGCTCCGCGGCATGTGGGATCTTCCGGGATAGGGGCACGAACCCGTGTCCCCTGCATCGGCAGGCGGACTCTCAACCACTGCGCCACCAGGGAAGCCCTCCCCTTATTCTTAAACCCGCATCATTGTGGACAGTCTGTCCGATAACCTGCCTAGATTCTCCGTTTTCTATTTAAAGTTTACAGCCCAGTGATTTAGTGATGCAGGGAATGCCTTATCTGTGCATGTTCCATGCTCAGGCCAAGAAAATCAGCCTCTGATTTGTTTTTTTTTTTTTTTTTTTTTTCTTTTTGCGGTATGCGGGCCTCTCACTGTTGTGGCCTCTCCCGTTGCGGAGCACAGGCTCCGGATGCGCAGGCCCAGCGGCCATGGCTCATGGGCCCAGCCGCTCCGCGGCATATGGGATCCTCCCAGACCGGGGCACGAACCCGTATCCCCTGCATCGGCAGGCGGACTCTCAACCACTGCGCCACCAGGGAGGCCCTCTGATTTGTTTTTGACACCTTGGAAATCAACTCTGAAATGTCCGTCATTCTTTCCATCATCAGCAAAGCAGACAACTGACACAGAGACCCCTCCTTGTCTGCCTGCAGAATCCCGTGAGTGGCCCTTCCCCATCACAGGGCTGACCCACCGTTGCCTCTTTACAAGCTACCTGCCTCCTCTCTGACAGTTAACCTTAATTGTGAAGCGAAGTTTGCATTTAGCCATTTCCATAGCAACACTGGTCAGGGAATCGATATTTTTACTTTGTAATTACAACCTGCCTTGGGGAAAGGGTTTAACAAATATCTAGTTGGTGCTTTCTTAGTAGACACTGGAGAGGCATTGGTGACAAAGAATGGAGCTCATGCTTACAGACCAGGGGGAGAAAAGATCATTTTAGAGGCTATGATGGTACAGAGTTGGAGGGCAAGTACAGGTGTGGGAGCACAAGGAGGGCACCTGGTCTAGACTGGGGCAGGTGTGTGGGGCAGGGAGCTGTGTTGGAGGAGCCTTCACTGAGGGGTGAACTAGCTCATGACATTAATTTCTGGTCTCTAACAGGAACAGGATATCTTACAATCATTATGACATGCATAAAAAAGCATTGCATCATGGCAACAGAAATCAAAACTGGTGGTTATGAGGTGGGGTTGACTAAAAAGGAACACAATGGAAGTGTTGTATTATTTTGTTTTAGGTGATGGTTACACGAGGGTTCATGATTGTCAGAATCAATAGTGGAATACTTCAGATCTATGCATTTATTATATGTAAATTAAAAATAAAATTTATTGCAACAAAGCTGTCTATGTACTAATATATGGAAAGATCTTCAATGTATACTAAGTGAAAAAAACAAGGTGGACTAGTACATTTTATGACACCTGGAAGGTATAAACATGGCCATAAATTTAAAAAAAATAAGCAAGGTGGAGAAAGGTGTAGATCACACACCACCTTACCACCTTTTAGGGCATAAAGAGGGAAGACTAACAATCCATGTTTGTCTGCTTCTGTATGAACAGAGAACTCAGGAAGCCAGGTGGGGAGCCGGTAGCAGTGGCTGGCCTGGGAGGTGGGGAGATGGGGAGCAGCTGGCATCTGAGGGGATGGAGGGCAGGGTTGTGAGGGAGATTCTCACTGTATACCTTTTTTTTATGCTTTTTGGTGTTGGAACCACATAAACATTTTTCTTATTTGAAAAATTAAAAAGAAAGCACATCGAAACGGAAGTAAGGAGGTTTTAAACAGAGATATAAATGGTTTTCTTATTCTTTTTTTTTGTATTTTGAATTTTATTTTTTTATACAGCAGTTTCTTATTAGTTATCCATTTTATACACATCAGTATATACATGTCAATCCCAATCGCCAAATTCATCCCACCCCCACCCTCTGCCGCTTTCCCCCCTTGGTGTCCATACGTTTGTTCTCTACATCTGTGTCTCTATTTCTGCCCTGCAAACCGGTTCATCTGTACCATTTTTCTAAGTTCCACATATATGCGTTAACATACGAGATTTCTTTTTCTCTTTCTGACTTACTTCACTCTGTATGACAGTCTCTAGGTCCATCCACGTCTCTACAAATGACCCAATTTCATTACTATTTATGGCTGAGTAATATTCCATTCTGTATATGTACCACATCTTCTTTATCCATTCGTCTGTCGATGGGCATTTAGGTTGCTTCCATGACCTGGCTATTGTAAATAGTGCTGCAATAAACATTGGGGTGCATGTGTCTTTTTGAATTATGGTTTTCTCTGGGTATATACCCAGTAGTGGGATTGCTGGGTTATATGGTAATTCTATTTTTAGTTTTTTAAGGAACCTCCATACTCTTCTCCATAGTGGCTGTATCAGTTCACATTCCCACCAACAGTGCAAGAGGGTTCCCTTTTCTCCACACCCTCTCCAGCATTAGTTATTTGTAGATTTTCTGATGATGCCCATTCTAACTGGTGTGAGGTGATATCTCATTGTAGTTTTGATTTGCGTTTCTCTAATAATTAGTGATGTTGAGCAGCTTTTCATGTGCTTCTTGGCCATCTGTATGTCTTCTTTGGAGAAATGTCTATTTAGGTCTTCTGCCCATTTTTGGATTAGGTTGTTTGTTTTTTTAATATTGAGCTGCTTGAGCTGTTTATATATTTTGGAGATTAATCCTTTGTCCATTGATTTGTTTGCAACTATTTTCTCCCATTCTGAGGGTTGTCTTTTTGTCTTGTTTGTAGTTTCCTTTGCTTTGCAAAAGCTTTTAAGTTTCATTAGGTCCCATTTGTTTATTTTTATTTCCATTACTCTAGGAGGTGGATCAAAAAAATCTTGCTGTGATTTATGTCAGTGTTCTTCCTATGTTTTCCTCTAAGAGTTTTATAGGGTCCTGTATTACATTTAGGTCTCTAATCAATTTTTTTTTTTTTTTTTTTTGCAGTACACGGGCCTCTCACTGCTGTGGCCTCTTCCGTTGCGGAGCACAGGCTCCAGATGTGCAGGCTCAGCGGCCATGGCTCACGGGCCCAGCCGCTCCGCGGTATGTGGGATCTTCCCTGACCGGGGCATGAACCTGTGTCCCCTGCATCGGCAGGTGGACTCTCAACCACTGCGCCACCAGGGAAGCCCCTCTAATCAATTTTGAGTTTATTGTTGTGTATGGTGTTAGGGAGTGTTCTAATTTCATTCTTTTACATATAGTTATCCAGTTTTCCCAGCACCACTTATTGAAAAGACCGTCTTTTCTCCATTGTAGATCTTTGCCTCCTTCGTCATAGATTAGTTGACCATAGTTGTGTGGGTTTATCTCTGGGCTT
Organism: Mesoplodon bidens; assembly: GCF_964165515.1. NCBI lineage: Eukaryota > Metazoa > Chordata > Mammalia > Artiodactyla > Ziphiidae > Mesoplodon > Mesoplodon bidens. Next base: position 47,985,907 of record NC_138165.1, on the reverse strand, counting down.
TCTGTCCTGTTCCATTGAGCTATATTTCTGTCTTTGTGCCAGCACCATATTGTCTTGATTACTGTACCTTTGTAGTATAGTCTGAGGTCAGGGAGTCTGATTCCTCCAGCTCCAGTTTTTTCCCTCAAGACTCCTTTGGCTATTTGGGGTCTTTTGTGTCTCCATACAAATTTTAAGATTTTTTGTTCTAGTTCTGTAAAAATGCCACTGGTAATTTGATAGGGATTGCATTGAATCTGTAGATTGCTTTGGGTAGTATAGTCATTTTTACAATATTGATTCTTCCAATCCAAGAATATGGTGTATCTCTCCAACTGTTTGTATCATCTTTAATATCTTTCATCAGTGTCTTATAGTTTTCTGCATACAGGTCTTTTGTCTCCCTAGGTAGGTTTATTCCTAGGTATTTTATTCCTTCTGTTGCAGTGGTAAATGGGAGTGTTTCCTTAATTTCTCTTTCAGATTTTTCATCATTAGTGTATAAGAATGCAAGAAATTTCTGTCCATTAATTTTGTATCCTGCAACTTTCCCAAATTCATTGATTAGCTCTAGTAGTTTTCTGGTGGCATCTTTAGGATTCTCTATGTATAGAGGCATGTCATCTGCAAATAGTGACAGTTTTACTTCTTCTTTTCCAATTTGTATTCACTTTAATTCTTTTTCTTCTCTGATTGCTGTGGCTAGGACTTCCAAAACTATGTTGAATAATAGTGGTAAGAGTGGACATCCTTGTCTTGTTCCTGATCTTAGAGGAAATGCTTACAGTTTTTCACCATTGAGAATGATGTTTGCTGTGGGTTTGTCATATATGGCATTTATTATGTTGAGTTAGGTTCCCTCTATGCCCACTTTCTGGAGAGTTTTTATCATAAATGGGTGTTGAATTTTGTCAAAAGCTTTTTCTGCATCTATTGAGGTGATCATATGGTTTTTATTCTTCAATTTGTTAATATGGTGTATCACATTGATTGATTTGTGTATATTGAAGAATCCTTGCCTCCATGGAATAAATCCCACTTGATCATGGTTTATGATCCTTTTCATGTGTTGTTGGATTCTGTTTGCTAGTATTTTGTTGAGGATTTTTGCATCTATGTTCAATAGTGATATTGGTCTGTAATGTTTTTTTTGTAGTATCTTTGTCTGGTTTTGGTATCAGGGTGATAGTGGCCTCTTAGAATGAGTTTGGGAGTGTTCCTTCCTCTGCAGTTTTTTGGAAGTGTTTGAGAAGGATGGGTGTTAGCTCTTCTCTAAATGTTTGATAGAATTCGCCTGTGAAGCCATCTGGTCCTGGAGTTTTGTTTGTTGGAAGATTTTTACTCACATTTTCAATTTCCTTACTTGAGACTGGTCTGTTCATATTTTCTATTTCTTCCTGGTTCAGTCTTGGAAGGTTATACCTTTCTAAGAATATGTCCATTTCTTCCAGGTTGTCCATTTTATTGGCATAGAGTTGCTTGTAGTAGTCTCTTAGGATGCTTTGTATTTCTGTAGTGTTTGTTGTAACTTCTCCTTTTTCTTTTCTAATTTTATGGATTTGAGACCTCTCCCTCTTTTTCTTGATGAGTCTGGCTAATGGTTTATCAATTTTGTTTATCTTCTCAAAGAACCGGCTTTTTGTTTTGTTGATCTGTGCTATTGTTTTCTTTGTTTTTATTTCATTTATTTCTGCTTTGATCTTTATGATTTCTTTCCTTCTGCTAACTTTGGGTTTTGTTTGTTCTTCTTTATCTAGTTCCTTTAGGTGTAAGGCTAGTTTGTTTATTTGAGATTTTTCTTGTTTCTTGAGGTAGGCTTGTATAGCTATAAACTTCCCTCTCAGAATTGCTTTTGCTGCATCCCATAGGTTTTGGATCGTTGTGTTTTCATTGTCATTTGTCTCAGGTATTTTTTGATTTCCTCTTTGATTTCTTCAGTGATCTCTTGGTTATTTAGTAACGTATTGTTTAGCCTCCATGTGTTTGTGTTTTCTATGTTTTTTCCCCTATAATTCATTTCTTATCTCATAGCGTTGTGGTCAGAAAAGATGCTTGATATGATTTCAATTTTCTTAAATTTACTGAGGCTTGATTTGTGATCCAAGATGTGATCTATCCTGGAGAATGTTCCGTGCGCACTTGAGAAGAAAGCATAATCTGCTGTTTTTGGATGGAATGTCCTAAAAATATCAATTAAATCTATCTGGTCTATTGTGTCATTTAAAGCTTGTGTTTCCTTATTAATTTTCTGTTTGGATAATTTGTCCATTGGTGTAAGTGAGGTGTTAAAGTCCCCAACTATTATTGTGTTGCTGTCGATTTCCTCTTTTATAGCTGTTAGCAGTTGCCTTATGTATTGAGGTGCTCCTATGTTGGGTGCATATATATTTATAATTGTTATATCTTCTTCTTGGATTGATCCCTTGATCATTGTGTAGCATCCTTCCTTGTCTCTTGTAACATTCTTTATTTTAAAGTCTATTTTATCTGATACGAGTATTGCTACTCCAGCTTTCTTTTGATTTCCATTTGCATGGAATATCTTTTTCCATCCTCTCACTTTCCGTCTGAATGTGTCCCTAGGTCTGAAGTGGGTCTCTTGTTAGACAGTGGGCCTTGTTTTTGTATCCATTCAGCAAGCCTGTGTCTTTTGGTTGGAGCATTTAATCCATTCATGTTTAAGGTAATTATCGATATGTATGTTCCTATTACCATTTTCTTAATTGTTTTCGGATTGTTTTTGTACATCCTTTTCTTCTTTTGTGTTTCCCACTTAGAGAAGTTCCTTTAGCATTTGTTGTAGAACTGGTTTGGTAGTGCTGAATTCTCTTAGCTTTTGCTTGTCTGTAAAGCTTTTGATTTCTCCATCGAATCTGAAGGAGATTCTTGCCTGGTAGAGTAATCTTGGTTGTAGGTTCTTCCCTTTCATCAGTTTAAATATGTCATGCCACTCCCTTCTGGCTTGTAGAGTTTCTGCTGAGAAATCAGCTGTTAACTTTATGGGAGTTCTCTTGTATGTTATTTGTCATTTTTCCCTTGCTCCTTTCAATAATTTTTCTCTGTCCTTAATTTTTGCCAATTTGATTACTGTGTGTATCGGTGTGTTTCTCCTTGGGTTTATCCTGTATGGAACTCTCTGTGCTTCCTGGACTTGGGTGGCTGTTTCCTTTCCCATGTTAGGCAAGTTTTCGACTATAATCTCTTCAAATAGTTTTTTTGGGTCCTTCCTCTCTCCCTTCTCCTTCTGGGACCCCCTATAATGAGAATGTTGTGTTTAATGTTGTCCCAGAGGTCTCTTAGGCTGTCTTCATTTCTTTTCATTCTTTTTTCTTTATTCTGTTCCACAGCAGTGAATTCCACCATTCTGTCTTCCAGGTCACTTATCCGTTCTTCTTTCTCAGTTACTCTGCTATTGATTTCTTCTAGTGTATTTTTCATTTCAGTTTTTGTATTGTTTTTCTCTGTTTGTTTGTTCTTTAATTCTTCTAGGTCTTTGTTAAACATTTCTTGCATCTTCTCGATCTTTGCTTCCATTCTTTTTCCGAGGTCCTGGATCATCTTCACTATCATTATTCTGAATTCTTTTTCTGGAAGGTTGCCTATCTCCACTTCATTTAGTTGTTTTTCGGGGGGTTTATCTTGTTCCTTCATCTGGTACATAGCCCTCTGCCTTTTCATCTTGTCTCTCTTTCTCTGAATGTGGTTTTTGTTCCACAGGCTGCAGGATTATAGTTCTTGTTTCTGCTGTCTGCCCTCTGGTGGAAGAGGCTACCTAAGAGGCTTGTGCAAGCTTCCTGATGGGAGGGACTGATGGTGGGTAGAGCTGGGTGTTGCTCTGGTGGGCAGAGCTCAGTGAAACTTTAATCCACTTGTCTGCTGATGGGTGGGGCTGGGTTCCCTCCCTGTTGGTTGTTTGGTCTTAGGCGGACTGAGCACTGGAGACTACAGGCTCTTTAGTGGGGCTAATGGTGGACTCTGGGAGGGCTCATGCCAAGGAGTACTTCCCAGAACTTCTGCAGTCAGTGTCCTTGTCCTCACAGTGAGCCACAGCCACCCGCTGCCTCTGCAGGAGACCCTCCAACACCAGGAGGCATATCTGGTTCAGTCTCCTATGGGGTCACTGCTCCTTCCCCTGGGTCCCGATGCGCACACTACTTTGTGTGTGTCCTCCAAGAGTGGAGTCTCTGTTTCCCCCAGTCCTGTTGAAGTCCTGCAATCAAATCCTGCTAACCTTCAAAGTCTGATTCTCTAGGAATTCCTCCTCCTGTTGCCGGACCCCCAGGTTGGGAAGCCTGACGTGGGGCTCAGAGCCTTCACTCCACTGGGTGGACTTCTGTGGTATAAGTGTTCTCCAGTTTGTGAGTGACCCGTCCAGTGTTTTTGGGATTTGATTTTATTGTGATTGCTCCCCTCCTACCGTCTCATTGTGGCTTCTCCTTTGTCCTTGGATGTGGGGTATCTTTTTTGGTGAGTTCCAATGTCTTCCTGTCAATGATTGTTCAGCAGTTAGTTGTGATTTCGGTGCTCTCGCATGAGGGAGTCTGGTTTTCTTATTCTTTATAGCAGATTATTTACCAGTTGAATGTTTTAAAGCAACTTTCTCTCAGCACTGCTTGGCAAGTAGCTGGGGCATATATGCCACCCCCATGCCAGGCACACCCGTAGCAGGCTCTTATCTGCATAGTGCTCCATCCCAGCACTGCACTCCCAGGAACCTCTCCCCATCAGTCTCTTTGGCACTAAAGAGGAAACATTATTTACCATCTGGATAATGGCTTATGTGAGACTGGCCTCAGTTACAGCCTTTTTTTTTTCTTTTTTTTTTTTTTAACATTTACAGAGTCAGTATGCTCTACAATATTCCATTTCTACTTTGAACAAATGTAAACAAGGTATACTTTTTAAACAAGGTTTCTGGCTTGAATTAGGTAGGGTTTGTACTTCTTGCCTCTTGTGGGGGGGCTGTGCATGGACGCGGCCTCTTCACTGAGCTCACTGGCTCTTTCTAACAGTCAGGATTGGACCTAGACAGAACAAAAATCCTTTCCCTCTCTCCTCTCACTTCAATGCTTCCTTTCTATATGTGGAGCCTGGGCAACACCTTTGGTTGACAGGCCAGCGGAAGCCCCACTCACATTCCTGGATTCCCCTTCCTCTGGTTTGTTTCATTTATCTGGGTCCTGAGCTCTCCTCCCACTGTTCCTACAGGGGACAAGGCCCAGATGGCTGCTAACTGCCAGGATATCTTTAACAAGAACCTTGCAGTCTCTGTTCCTTCACGTTTCTTACCTTTCAAATGAAGATGCTGCTAGGTCTTCTTCTGGGAGGTTGGGGAGAATGAAAACATTTCTGGAGTGCTTGTGTATTCCTATAAAAACCTTATAAAAAAGAGCATCTCATATTGCTTTTACCTATTATTGTTTGGATGCTCTGCATCTTTTCCCTGAAACACATACAAGATGAATTTTGTATCCTTAGCTGTTTTAAATGTAAATGTCTTATCCAAAGAACCCAAGTAAAAATAATCCTTGGACCCTGCTGAGTTTTAGTCCCATGCCTCATTCTTGGGTTGCCTGCTTATACTGTCATCCCCTAAAACTCAACGCTTATGGACTGGCAGTGGAGCACTGGTTTGAGAAGAATTGTAAGGCTGTACTTGAGCTGTATTGGGCTCTGTGGGCAAGTGTGCTGTGATTGATTAGTGATGTCTGCTGTGGAACATGAGAAAGAAATGGGGCATAGGTCTAGGGACAGGCATACCTCCTAATATTGTGCTTTGTGATAAAGCACTTCACACCTTTGCATTTTGCAGATTGAAGGTTTGTGGCAACCTTATGTCAAGCAAGTCTATCAGTGCCATTTTTCCAACAGCATTTGTATCTGTTACATTTTGGTACTTCTAATATTTCAACCTTTTTCATTATTATTATATTTGTTATGGTGACCTGTGATCAGTGATCTTTGATGTTACTATTGCAAAAAGATTATGACTGGGCTTCCCTGGTGGCGCAGTGGTAGAGAGTCCGCCTGCCGATGCAGGGGACACGGGTTCATGCCCCGGTCTGGGAAGATCCCACATGCCGCGAAGTGGCTAGGCCCATGAGCCATGGCCGCTGAGCCTGCGCGTCCGGAGCCTGTGTTCTGCAACGGGAGAGGCCACAACAGTGAGAGGCCTGCGTACCGCAAAAAAAAAAAAAAAAAAAAAAAAAAAAAAAAAGATTATGACTCATTGAAGGCTCAGTTGATGGTTAGCATTTTTAGCAATAAAGCGTTTTTTAATTAAGGTATATACATTGACTTTTTTAGACACAATGTTACTGCACAGTTGGAAGACTTTATGGTAGCGTAAACATAACTTTTATATGCACTGAGAAACCAAAAAATTCGTGTGACTCACTTAATTGTGATATTTGCTTTATTGCAGTGGTGTGGAACCCAACCCGTAGTATCTCCGAGGTACACCTGTATTTGCCAAGCTTGCCTTAGATGACACTATCCTAATTTTTTTTGTATCTTATATAGTGCCTAGTGCTTTTTTACTAAGTATATGTTCAATTACTATTTGCTCACATTACTTTTGTTTTTGAGTTTGCTCTTCTAGAAACATGATCACCCAAATAAACAAGTCTACCCACGAGATCATGGCAGCTGACACTGATGCTCACTCCTGCAGAGTTTAAGTAGCATAATACAAGGGACGAAGGTCTGGTTTCCGTGCCCTTCTCCCTCCTTAAATGAACCTTGGCTAAACTCCTTTGCTTCATAGTTTGAGCTCCATGTAATGGATGTTGGCCATCTCCTCTAAGAGCTCCTCAGCACATAATGCATACTTATTGCTGTTCATAGCAGCCCTGATGAGAACTTTAAAGTATTTCCAAGGCCTGTCATCCCCATGTAGCTTACTGTTTAAAGCAGTAGTATGAATGGCTAAAGGTATTGATCAGGTGTCATGTGCCCAGGTAGCATTCCAAGTATTTACATATATTAGCTCATTTAATCCTCACAAAACCCTATGAAATAGTTACTCTTATTATCTTCCCAACTCGAGCTCAGAGAGGTTAAGTAACCTGCTCAAGGTCACACAGCTGCTAAGTGAAGTCAGGTTTTTAGCTTTAGGTGGTCTGACATAAACCTGTCTAATCAGTGAGGTCTGCTGAGCACTTGACCAGGAGGCAGAGACCTGCATGTTCTTGGGAAGTTTTTTCTCCGGGCCCTGATTTCCCCATGTATAGAATGCAGGGTTGGATGGGGTGGCTAAGATCCCTCCAAGCCCTACCTTATCTGATTCTAAGTTACATATTGAAGGTATCGTTGAGCCACCCTAGTACTCACCGTGAAATCTGACCAGTGATCTATGCATGTGCTGGAGATTCACAGATCGAAGCAAAGACTTGAACATTTTCTCAGCACACACCAGAATTATAGCTTGTCAACTGCGAGAAATTTATTTTCCGAAACAATTAGAGGACACCAGTAATTATGTTTAATTACATATTGAACAGTTTTCCTGTTGTGTCAACCCATTGTCTTAATTGTGCTTAAGAGCAGCAGCAGGTTATCATTTTGAGGTTTGTGAGGTTCAAAGTTGCTTCGTGTCTGAGCATCAGGGGAGCAGAGGAGGTAAGAGCCAGGGCTCTGGAGTCAGACACACTCGGTGCAAAGCTGGGTCTGCCGCGTACTGGAAATCCTGGGCAAGTTCCTTAATGTCTTTAAATGTTGGTTTCCTCACATCGGGACTAATAATGGCATCAGCTTCATAAGGGTGTTGTGAAGATCAAAGAACATATGTAGGAGGTGCGTGGTGCAGCATTTGGCATGTAAACCTTTCAGATGCTGGCTGTAGTATTGTTTCTTATGGATTGATTAGACGTTGATGACGGGCAGTCTCTGGACACATTCCAGCCTCCCGCGCTGATGGATGGCCCCGTCTGGGGTGGATCTGGGCTCTAGCCTGGATGGATTGCCACTCTTCGGCACCAGTTCTGACATTTCAGGTGTTTGCTCTCTCTCTTGTTTCAATTTTATGTCTGTAATTTCATTTTCTAAGGACATGCAGAATGGAGCTAAGAAATATGGTCAACCGTTGAAGAAGTCACAATTGTAAGTCCCCTGGAGAGAACCATGGGGTAATAAGAGCTAATCCTAGTATTGAGTAGGGGTATTACCTTGGTAGTTGATAATTTTAAACAGTACGCAGACGTGGCCTTAGATGACATTGAATCACATGGTGAGAAGTTATTTCCTTTTCATTCCTCTTTTAATCCTTCTGATTGTGTCTGTGAGAAAGCCTCAGTGTTGTGCTAGCCTTTAATCTAGAATACTTTGGAGTTTCCCTTTTAAAGAAAGGAAAGAGCAGGTCTTAGGTTTGGAGCCCTTGGGAGGCAATGGTATCTGGCTAGAAGTCATTAATATGGCATTGTGTTTTTTAATGCCTTTTATTTACAGCACTTAATACTAATGTTTCACTTATAATAGTAATATGAGAGTTTCATTGAAAGTGTATTTAAGGAAAGATGACTTGATTTAAAGAAAAACAGTAAAAGTGAGTGGGTGGTACATGGCTGCAGCAAAAATTGTGATGGTAGCGCGCAGATCTCTGAGTTGGGAAAAGATGGTTTAGAGGGGGAAGGGAGACAAAAACCTTATCCTAGGGAAGGCCAATGTGAAAGAAGAGAAGTCAGAGAAGTCAGAGGAGTGCCAAGAGAATGCAGAGCTGCAGGAGAAATCCTTTCGGAAGCAGGTGGTGGGCACGGGGGCAGACGCCGCAGAGAGGGCTCTGCAGTGATGACAGGAGATGCAGCTGGGTTTGCTGATGGGACCACTGAGAGGCCTTTGCTGGTGCCTATTTAGCACAGGGACCATCATAGACTGAGGAGTGAGTTAGAGGCAGGAAGCAGGCAGTGTTTTCTACTTTTTTCTAAGAAGCTTGGTGTGTGATGATGGCACAGAAAGTTAAGGTAGAAACAAGGTGGATGGGAGTGTTTGTTTGTTTGTTTGAGAATAGTAAAGACATGGGCATGTTCTTAGCTAATGGAGGAGGAGCCGGCAGAGACGCATGTGGGAGGGCATAGACGGAGCCAGGGCCAAGGATGCAGGAGGATGGGTTTACCTAGGAGGGAGGGAAGAAGAGCAAGACTTCCCCTGGGCCAGAGAGAAGCAGAGAGACAGAGGAGAGAGGTGGCAAGTGGCTTCTTCTCCTATCAGTAAATTCTGCAAGTAAATGCTGTAGCCAATTCTTGATGTTTCAATTATTCATTAGGAGAGGAGGGAGGAGAGCAAGCAGGAGTGCCTAAAGGGAAGCAGGTGGCTGTGAAAGTGGAGACCGAGGAGATCTAGTCAAATACCCACTCATTGATCTTTTGAAAACGCAGGGAGGGAGGTGCTTTCCCGCCGGAAGTCTTGGCGCTTAGGGCATGATGTTGCTAGAAAACTGAGGGCAAAGAACGTTGCAGCTGCTTTCCAGACCCATCAAAGGGGGGATTAATCTAAAAGTCAGCCCTTTGGGGCCCTCTGGTGCCGCGTCTTGTGAGGCTTCTTGAATTAAGGAAGCTCGGTAGAGAGGCCTGGGACGTTTGTCCAACTGGGGCCTCTCAGCGGGCTCTCTTAGAGTAAAAGCAATGATTTCCTGTCAGTTGGGTCACCTGGAGATTCAGCCCATAGACTCCAGGCCGGAAGTCCCTTCCCCTTCTCAGATCTTTCCAACCTACTCAAATGCTGTTGCTAATCATTTACATTAAAAGTTTTGGCTGGCCTGGCTTTTCTTTCATTACAGCATTGCCCTCAATCCCAGATATGGAATTGATGTGGAAAGGGCATTCTGGGGTTCACCAGCGTGGAAAGTAGACCTTTCCAGGCAGCTCAGATGGCAACTTTTAGAACCACTATCCCCATTTGCCTTTTCCAGAGAAATGCATCAGAGACCTAGGGGGCTGGGTAAGGCCTGGCTCCTTCCCTCCAGAGAGTTGCCATTCAATTAGGGAGAAGACATAGATTCTCAAAAGAAAAAGAAAATAACCAGAGAAAAAGACTTCTCAGCAGGTGGGATGTGAAATGGTCCTTGAAGAAAGAGTAGGATTAAGAGGAAGCATTTGTGGTTTGGCAAACAATTAGAGAGGACACCAGAGCTTGTCCGGGTCCAGCAAGACCCCACTGTCTGGACATTCTTTATCTACTTCACCTGTCAGGCTGAGCGTGAGAGTCTTTTCTTTTACCCTCACAGGAGATGGGGAGCAGCTGTCTCAGTTTGTTTAAAAACGAACCTGAATTTGCTATCATGAATCACCCTCCAAGATTTCTCTCCTCCAGACAAAATAAAGCTAGGTCCATCAGTCCAGTCTCATATTTCTAATCCCTTAGTCATTGCAAAGTCCCACCCTGGCCTTAGCAGAACAGAAGGTGGGCTGAGAACACGGCCCATGTTCCATCCCACACTTACTTACTGGGCAACCTTGTGCAGGTCCTTCCCACCCTAAGCCTCAGTTTCTCGAACTGTAAATCAGGCATCCTAATATTCTGTACTCCATGGGGCTGTCTTGGGATCCAAGGAGATGATTTCTGCTCCCCATGGTGGCTGGTTCCAGCCGCTGACAAGCAGTCTGTCTTACTACCCTTCCCAGCATTGTGCTCACCTGTCTGGTGAGGTGCTGTTCGCCCTGCTATCATTCTGAAGGCTGCTTAAAATAGAAAAGAGTTACTTTGTCTGAGACTTTGCATTTTATAAGCTGACTCATTTTTTTATTAGACAGAACTCCTACAGAATAATAAAATGGAATGAGAAGTTATCTACATAATGAGGCCAGTGTGGCACCAAAGCAGTGAAGTCCCTGAAAATATCAGCCAGCTCTCCAGTATCAGTTTAACCTTACCATTCATGGAGTTTAAAGAACCTGGGAGAGAAAAACCACCTTCCTTTCCTGCTTCTTTGCCTCCCCCATCAGACCCTGGACTGTTGGTCCTTAGGAACTGTGTCCTTCTCACTCCTGACCTAGCAGGTTGCCTGACACGAGAGAACATCAGTAATTATATGTTAAATAAATGAAAATATTTTTACCTAGAAAATTTTGAAAAAAATGGAGGAAACGGAAGTTAAGGAGGAGAACACAGAGTAGTTTCAGGGGTGGGTGTTATCAACTCACAGTCGCTCCAGATACTCTGAAGTTCATTGTCCCTGCAGTGAAGTCTCTGGATTCTGTACGTGGTGTGGTTGGAGGAGTGTGGGCAATGGGGCCAGACAGACCTGGGCTCAATTATGGATGTGCCATGTCCCAACTGAGTGATGTTGAGGACTCCGCTGTCCCTGTCGTATGGGGGGGTGTATGATAGCACCTCTTCCATGGGATCGTTGTGGGCATGAAAGATGTTGACTTGAGGTACTTGGTACCTCGGGCTCTCTCTTCACCTTGATTTCTGGACTATTTGGATGACTCTCCCATTGGCGTGCTTGAACCTGGAGGCTGAAGGAGGAGAGGCAATCTCTGAAGAGTGTTTTGAGATAAGGATGAGTGAAGCCTTCCTGGCCTGGTCAGCCTTGATGTTGGGCTGACTTGAAGTGATCTGAGGCCTGTGACTCTTGCATGGCGATCATCGTATCTGACTCATGGACATTTGCAAGAGTCCATCGTGTGGTTCTTTGTCATCCACGTTTGCAGCATGCCTCCCCACCCCTGTACCCACCCTCTTTCCGCCTCCATTGCCCACTCCACCCAAGCTGCCCCCTTTCTTTGTGGACTTCTAAATGGCCTCTTAAGTGGTCTTCATGTTTCTTTTACTTCATGTTCCCTCCCCAAACACTAAGTCCCCACAGAGCATACAGAGTAATATTTTTATTTTTATTTTTATTTATTTATTTATTTATTTTGCGGTACGTGGGCCTCTCACCGTTGTGGCCTCTCCTGTTGCGGAGCACAGGCTCCAGACGCGCAGGCTCAGCAGCCATGGCTCACGGGCCCAGCCGCTCCGCGGCATGTGGGATCATCCCCGCGGCATGTGGGATCATCCCGGACCAGGGCACGAACCCATGTCCCCCGCATCAGCAGGCAGACTCTCAACCACTGTGCCACCAGGGAAGCCCCAGAGTAATATTTTTAAAAGCAAAAGCCAAATCAGGCCATTCCTTTGCTTAAGAGTACATTACAAGGTATGATCATCTCTAGTTGCATTCATGTTACTACAAATAGCATGATTTTGATCTTTTTTATGGCTGAGTAATATTCCATTGTATACATGGACCACATCTTCTTTATCCATTCATCTGTCAATGGACTTTTAGGTTGTTTCCATGTTTGGCTATTGTGAATAGTGCTGCTATGAACATAGGTTTGAATTAAACCATAATGGAAAAGAATATTAAGAAAATATATATGTGTATAACTGAGTCACTTTGCTGTTCAGCAGAAATTAGCACAACATTGTAAATTAACTATACTTCAATTAAAAAAAAAAGAGTACATTACAAGGATGTACTACAGGACTTTCTAGCTTCTGCCTGGCTCTTCCCCTATCGTCTCATACCACCCTGCTCCTTGCTCTCCAAACACATCAACACTTTCCAGCAAACTGAGTGCCTGCTAACTCAAGCCTGCACTGTCTTGGTTGCCTCTATCCGGAGTACCCTGCCCCTCATCCTTCCCGTGGCTCACAAGCCTCCAAGCCTCCACTCTGATGTCACATGCTCTGAGCCGTCCTCCTGACCCTCTGTATTTCCATCACGTCAGAACACTAGCAGAAAGGATCTCTGTTAGGACTTCATTGCTTATTGCCTGTCTCCTCCCACTCCATTCAAATAAAAGCCCCATAAAGGCAGGGAACTCATATCTCATCACCACTACATTCCCAGTGTCTAGAACAGTGCCTGGCACATGAAGGAGTCTGTTAATATTTGTTGAATAAAGCAGTGAGAAGAGAAACTCTGAATCTTTGACTATATGAAATACGTCCAGCTGTGTGGTAATATTGAGGGGAATCTGAGAGGGGGCTCTCAGTGCTTGTGGGTATAAGAGAGAAAAAATGTTTCTGTGCTCCTAAGGGATGGGAATCATCTCTGATGCAGAAACATTGGTGGATTGTGTTGGTGTTTAGGTGAACTGGATCTTTGTGATTGGGAGTCTGGAATGGGGGGAATCGTGAGCTTTGAAATCTGACCCTCCTTCTTCTGCTCCTTTCTAGTTGTGTGATTGTTCCTGATTGTCTCTGAACTCTGATTTTCCCACCTGTTAAATGGGACAGTAATACCAGCCTTCCAGCCTTGCTGTGGAGATTAGAGATTGTCTATGTCTGGCACACACACCTGCTCAATAAATGGCAACTTTTATTTTGGAGTGAAAACTTTCAAAATACTGTTAATTCAAGACATGGCACCTGAAATCCAATTTAATTAAGCAACTATTTAAGCACTTTTAATAATTATTATAAATATTGCCAGGAATCCAAAGATGGGTAAGATAGAAAACGTGTCCTTAAATAATTAAAAGTCTATAGAAGGGTAATATAGGTTATAACACTGATAACAAATATGTGTACAATACTTTGCAATTTGTAAAGTGATTTTGTATGCTTTTTATTAGTTGGTTCTTACTGATACCATGTGAAGCAAATATAATACAGGCTTTGTGACCCTGTGCAAGTCAGGGACCTCTCTGAACCTGACCTTGTCACTTGTAAAATGAAAGGAGTGATAGTTATATTAGAGAGTAATTGTGAGAAATCTATCTGATGGCCCAGGTGAAGCATAGGGTTTGGCAGGTGAGAGTCACTCAAATAAGTTCTCTCTCTCTCACCCTAATCTCAGACCCTGGATCCTGCTTTCTTATAACATGGTGCTTCTGGGTGACTATAATATGAAGTAGCTTGTGATCTGAGATAAGAGTCCTCCTGGAAGCATATGAAAGTGCCATGGAAGTTCAAAGGAGAGAGAAAGAGAGAGAGAGAGGGAGGGAAAAGGAGAGATATGAAGTGTGAGAGAGAGCGAGCATCTACTTGAGAGGCTCAAGAAAAGGCTTTATCTTGGGAGAGATAACATTTGAATCTTAGAGAACAGGTAGTGCTTTGACAGATAACAAGGTAAAGGTATCAGGTTGTTATTCCAGTTAAAGGGAACAGTTGCAGCAGTGAGGTGGATGCAGGGAAGTTGCTGTGAGCACGTCACTGGAGTGTTGGGTAGGGAAGGACCCACCTCTGAGTTGGTCCTGCATTGTGGAAAGCATCAACGTTATGTATAGTAGGTCATCCTAGCAAGTAATTGAGTGCCATCTTTTAGGAGCTGGGCCAAAAGTAGATGGATTTGGCAAAGGATGTAGAATGCACTGTAGGGAGGCGAGAGAAGTAGACCACCTAGAAGGCTCTTGCACAAGTGTAGGCAAAAAGTAATAAGGATAGCTGAGATGCAAAGCAAGAGATAGGCTAAAGAAATGAACCACTGTTCTGTGGCAATGGTCTGGTGCCAGTGGTGAGGGAGAGCAGTGGGCAAGATGACTCTGAGCTTTTCAGTTTAGATAACTGGGGACAGTGGTAGAAAAGGGGGTGGGGAGAAGATGAGGAGGAAGAAGGCAATGAATTCTCTCATCAGCATCCGTTGTATAGGGTATTTGGGGACATCTAGTTGGAGGTTTTACTCAAACAGTTGGTAACATGGGTGAGAGGCTCAGAGTTAGGAGGGGACTTTTGTGAGCCTTTTGCACACAACTTATGGTTGAAACTATGGAAGTGATTGAGCTCTCCCATGGGAGAGAGTACAGAAGAGGAGGGTGCAAAGGAGAAGAGAAGAGGTCTAGTGAGAGAGCTGGGGACATTCTTTTTTTTTTTTTTTTTTTTTTTTTGCGGTACACGGGCCTCTCACTGTTGTGGCCTCTCCCGTTGCGGAACACAGGCTCCGGACGCGCAGGCTCAGCGGCCATGGCTCACGGGCCCAGCCACTCCGCGGCATGTGGGATCTTCCCGGACCGGGGCACGAACCCGTGTCCCCTGCATCGGCAGGTGGACTCTCAACCACTGCGCCACCAGGGAAGCCCCTAGAAAGCTATTTCTAACAGCCTTCTGGAACCATACTAGTTTCTCTTGTTGTCTGATCCATTAATGGTTCACATGGTGGAACTTCAAGTCAGGAGGAGCGGCGTGGGCAGGCAGAAGGAAGTGTTGGGAGACTTTGCTCTTTAAAGCCCAACTTGTTTGTGGTCACCCAGACCTTCCAGTGCCTTAAGTGCTGACAAATATGGTGCCCTATCCTCCAAGTAAAATTTAAATTTTTTAAAAGATGCAAGCCTTCTGTGTCCACTGCACTTAAAATGGCTTTCTTTTAGGCTTGCTGAATACAAAATTGTGGCTGAATTCAGTAACACTGAATCTTTAAAACAACAAAACTTTTTTTTTTTTTTTTGGTGTGTCCCAAGTACCTCATTTGCTAACTGGGTAAGTCTGCTTCCATGGGTCAAACTTCTGTTCTCCTAGATGAGGATATAGTTTCATTAGACTGGGATGCATGAGCCTTATGCATCCTGAGTTCCAGCCCATCCATTCTAGACTTCGCTGGATGTGGAAGATCTAATGAGCTTGCATGGAGCAGCTCGCCTTTGTAGTGCTAATGCTCTCTGATCCAATGGGGCTGGCGCCCTAGATGCCCACTGTAACATAGCTACCACAAACTTAACAACTGGTGCTGGTTTTGGTTAATGTAAGCATTCTATTTTGTGGGACATTTTTTTTCTGTAATGTATGGGAGTCGTTTTTTCAGTAATATGTAAAAGCAAGCCTTATACTGCATTAAAAGCAAGGTTGAAACCTTAAAAGCAAGGTTACACTGCGTTCTAAACTCAAATGTGTGGAATTCTTAGAAAATCTGTAGCTGGAGACTAACTATGTTCTTGGAGGATCAATGACAAGATGCAGTATGGTGTTATGGGTAGAAGGCTTGGCTGGGAACCAGGAATTCTGGATCCCAGTCTCAGCTCAAATTGTTGCTTTGCATATGGTCATGGGAAGTTATTCTTCAGAAAGGGAAGCTAATATTCCTGCCCAGCCACCAAAATCATGTGGAAGAAATGGAGATGAGGGACCTGAATATACCATAAAAGCAAAATTGCTGTCCAATGCATGGGAAAATTACAATTATGTAAGCTATTTCTGAAGAGTGAAAAATTAGTAGAATATTAGTTCTATTTGTAGTAAATATTTGCAGTGCACGTTTATCAGAAGTCCCTGTGCACCCCATACCTAGTCAAGCGCAGGTCTGGGGAAAAGTTTTTATATTTCATTTTTTAACTAAAGGGACAAGAACATGTATGTGTTAACCATGTGGCTTCCATGTTGTTGGAGCTGCCACCGGGAGCCTTGGCATCACTGGGAGAGGTTTGCAGAGTGGCAGTTGGACTGGATTGCCCAGTGCCTCACGAGGAAGCTGCCACCAGGGCAGCGTGCCCCAGAAAGAAGACTCAGAGTCATTTTTGCTCTCTTTCATTTGGCAAAATAAACCCTCCCTTCAATGAAATAGCTTTTCACCTTCTCTCCAGTGAGAAAGGTTTGATTTTTTTTTCTTCCGAATTGACTTGGCAGAAAACCAGATCTCCTGAAACAACTACAGCAGCCACTTTTATTCATTTCTCCAAGTATATATAGAACATTGAGCTCACTCCAGTTTAAAGATTACCTCCTCTCATGCCCTATGTGGTCAAGACAGAAGCCACTCTTACAGGGAAAAATTCCAGAACCACTGTGGTCCTTATTACTATTAAAACATGTTAGAGCTGGAAACAGCCAATCTTTCACTTGTCAGAGAGGAAGAGACCCAGAAAATATAGGTAAATTGTTTAAGGTCACAAAGTATGTGTGGGACGAGGTCCTAGAGTAGAATCAATTCCTCTGACTCTCTCCTAATCTCTACGTCTTGATAGATTAGGGTACAAAACAGCTGAAGGGCAAAGACTGGGGGGAGTTCATTGTATTTTGATAAGAACTGAAAATCACATACAAATAAGAGCCTTATTTTTCAAACACAGATCCCATTAATTTCTCTAACAAAAGTAACGCTTCTGTCTTCATTTTGTCCATTAGCCAGGCATTAATTCGGAATTTCTTCATTGCCACTTGGGCAGTTTGCCTTCCCAGAGTGTTTTTCATAGCTGTCTGCGATTTTGACAGTGCTTGTGTGTCCATGCAGCAGGACTTTTGGCAGAAAGGAAAGAATTTGAGGCTGGTTCCCTACAGGAAGAAGGCTTACAAGATTCATGCTTGTGTGTTGCCTTTGTTCATTCTCAAGACGTGCAGAGGTTGGCATTGCCTTGGCAACTCCAGTGGAAGCCAATTGCTTCCACTGGCTTCATGGACGTCAGTTTTATTGCAGGCTCTCCTGGGAACAGCCTTGGCTTTGGCCAGAACTGGCACCAAGCTCCTTCCCTGGGGCACAGAGCCAGTGTGGGGCGGGAGATGGGAATGTCTGGGCCCAGCTCTGGCTTAGCATTTCTATCCCTGGTCACAGAGTCATCCCAGCGTAGATGGGGACAGGCAGTGGAGTGGCGACGAGAAGATGGAGCTGGAGGGTTCAGCTGATGGGAACAATCAGGCTGATTGGCCTCAGGATCTCCTTGTGAGGCTACATTTGCAGATTGGTGGACCCAGGAGAGGATGTAACAGTGATGGGAAAGAGCTGGTCACTGCTGGGCATGGGATGCTTTTGCACAGTGAGGTTTCTTTCTGCTTTGGGAATTTGCAGGCCAGTTCCAGATACATGGGAAGGTAGGTGATGGAGTAAAGAGGAGTAAAGGGATGCAGAAAAAGATAGGGCAACTCCATGACTGCTAAAATCTTGGAGGTGGGGGACGAGTATGGTAAGTAACAACTGATGTTTCTGATACTCTGGAGAGAGACAATGAGTATGGATTCCATCCCTCCCTCCAGCACCCCAGCACCATTTCATGGTGTCTTGGCACCCTGCATGCTCGTCTGCAGGCATTAGTCATCATCAGCAGCGGCAGAATTTTATTGAGCACCTACCCTGTACCACTATGTACAAGACGCTCTGCTAGGTCAGGACCTTCAGGAGCCTGGGGCCCTCATTTTTGTAGGGGAGAAATTGGTAATCCTCTGGGCAGATGTGGTCCCATGGACCCAAGGCTTGGCAAGTGACCAGCACCTTTTGATGAAGAAAAAGTCACCTCCTTTTCTAGGACAGTGTCCCATACCCACACCCTGTTAAATTTTAATAAGGATTTCAATTTCCACTCACCCACCCCGCCTCCCTGGTCTGGACATCAACAAAATGTGATGGCTCCATATTTGACAGTGATTCAACAAACCCCGAATCTCTTAGGACCTACTTACTGATTGAAAGAGCAAAAATGTCTGGGATTTTGCCTTACTTTGAACCTTCCCAGAAGCAGACACTGAGAAGGGTTTCAAATTCAAGTTTCTTTGGGAAGTGGTTCCTGGACACACTGATGAAGAATGGAGAGGTGAGACAGGGAAGAGAAGGAAACCAACAGAGAGCGTGTCATCACGCGGGTTACCACCACGTGCAATGGGAGTTCCATCCCAGTGGGGAACCCTGGAAGCCAGTTTGGAATACCTGCCTCAGAGTCATTCTCCCCTCCCCTTCCACCTCTGGGTGAGGGAGCTGAAGTGTTTACCTCAACTCCTGTCAGTCATTGGTTGAACACCGCTGGGCTGGTGCTGGGGAGGTCCTTCTGGCCTCCTGCGGGTGACAGAGAGGGCTCCAGCGCCAGAAAAGCCCTCAGGCAGAGATGCAGATGCCAGTGTGCATGGAAATGGTGAAGATTGAGGGGATATGGTCAGGACCCTGGAAGCATCTGCTTTAGGTTTGCCATTGGTATAATCACAGATGTTTCCAGGAGGGTCCACATCTGTAATAGCAAAGCTGGCGAGTCTACAGGTGCCTGTACCAGACACAGCTCCTTTGCTTTCCTGAACAAGTGTTAGGACTGAACATGGAACTTCTATTTAGTTTTAAAGAGTGTAGGAGATGGCCTTAGAACAGAGTAATGTTTTCGAGGACCCCTGGAAATTACGTGGCCCCCCTGCTCTGTGGGGCGGAGCTCACGAGTCGCAGACCTGGGGGCCTGATGCCTGAGGTGTGATTTGGCACTTGGGTGTGGTACGGGCACCGGCATGCCAAGTCTCGGAGCTGGTACATTATGAATGATTATCGCTTATTAGCATCCCTTCCTTTAAAGGGTCACTGCTGAGTAAGTTTGCAATACAAATGCCCGGTGAAAATTGGCTCAAATGTTTCGTAACAGAACAACACTGACCATGTCTTGAGCATCTTCTATAACACCAGGCACTGCCCTAGATCCTTTACTTGCATGAGCACATCTAATCCTCACAGGAGGCCTGAAATGTGGATAATATTGTCTCTGTTTTACAGACAAGGAAACTGAGCGTCAGAGAAATGGGAATTATACCCAAGTGTATTTGGGTTCATTTCCACCATATTTTGGTAGGCAGCCTTCTTTAGGCAACATTAAGTATTGGCTACTGGAGTGAGGAGTACAGAAACACTATTATAAATCCCTTTATAAGTTCCCTCTTCCTGGTCCACTGTTCTCTTTCTTAAAGCATGTGGATGTGTATAACTTATAGTTTTCATAAGATGATTCATTCTGGGCCATTTTATAAATGTTAACATAACAGCACAACAATGTGTTATGATGCCTGGGAACATCTCTGTGTCCATAATATATATTAATGTAAATTTTATGACGTAAGTGTCAATTTAAAAACTTCTCCCGATATCACCAAGAAATACCACTGCCTGCCCACTAGGATGGCTGTAATAAAGAAAACAGATAATTACAAGTGTTGACAAGGATGTGGAGAAATTAGAACCCTGATATGCTGCTGGTGGGAATGTAAAATGGTATAGCCACTTTGGAAAACAATTTGTCAGTTCTTCAAAAAGTTAAACATAGAGTTACTATATCACCCAGAAATTCCACTCCTAGTTACATAACCAGGAGATATGAAAATATATGTCTACATAAAAACTTCTACATGAATGTTCATAGCAGGACTCATAATAGCCAAAAACTGGAAACAACCCAAATGTCCATCAATTGGTGAATGGATACATGAAATGTGGTAAATGCATACAGTGGAATTTTATTCAGTCATGAAAGTGAATGAAGTGGTTCATTCTACAACATGGATGAACCTCGAAAACATTATAAGTAAAAGAAACCTGTCACAAAAAGCTACATGTCATATGATTCCAGGACAGGCAAATCTGTAAAGACAGGAAGTAGATTAGTGGTTGCCCAGGGCAGGGGGAATTGAGAGGCTGGGGAGTGACTGTTAATGTGTACAGAGTTTCTCTTTAGGGGGATGAAAATGCTCTGGAATTAGACAGAGGTGGTGGTTGCACAACCTTGTGGATGTTCTGACAACCACTGAATTGTACTTTCTTATTAAAGGGGTGAATTTCATGGTATGTGAGTTGTATTTCAATAAACAACACAAAACAAAACTTCTTCTGGCAGAATGTTTGTGTCAATAAAAAAATGAGTATCAACATTAACCCAAAGGCTTCCTGCTTTTTAGTTAATGTTTTAGAAACATTCTTTCAGATTGTTTGCCAAGCCCTGGACAGTTTATGAGTTTATCTTATTTGATTTATTCTTGTGCAAACTAATATAACGTTTTACTGATGTCTTAACCTTGGACATCTTTGGAGTCCTTCAATTCAAGACAAATCCATACACCTTTCTGGAAGGAAGCACATCTGCCTTTCTCTCTCAGAGAATAGAGATTTGGATGTTGAACACTTAGCTCCCAAAGTGAAAAAAAACTGCCATGTAAATGTAGGCCAAGAGCCTTGGTCTGTCTTGTTCTGGAGGACAGCGCCAGGTCTAATGCTTCAGGGAGGCCGATTTTAAATCAATACAAGAACACAACTTTCTAACAATTGGAGCTAGTTGAGTTTCGAGCAGGTTCCCTGCTGCTTCGCAGGGCTGTGGAGATGAGAGCTGTGCATTGAGGGGGCATTGGATGGGCTGACTCTCAAGTTCCTGTTAACTCTGAGAGGCCATGATGCTAATTCTCCTGCTGTACTGCTCCAGCTCTCATAGCAAGAACTCTTTGTTGAACTAATCAATTGTATATTTGGAAATAATTTAGAATTGATGGGGAAGAAAGCAGGGGAAAAAAGGACCAGAGGCTCATGCTTGTTTCCTTGATGTTCAGAGAGAGCAATTGATTCTAAAGCCAGAACTCTCAGGGCATGAGACAGGGAGCCAGGAGGTCTGGCTTCTAGGCACAGACCTGCTAGCCGCCTAATTGGCTGGGTGACTTTCTGCAGGTCATCTACCCTCTCCCAATCTCGTTTGTTTGTTTGTAAAACACAATGCTGGGTTTGGACCAAGGACGTTTTGGCTCTGAAAAATTTTAGAATTTTTCTTAATAACTCCTTCTTTTCATAACACATCGTACATCTGCCTTTTCCTTGCCTCTGGTTGGCTTTCGCCTGTTTCTAATTCCTTCTGTTGCCAGGAAGCCTTGCCGTGTGCTGCCCACCGTGTTTCTCGCCGGTCTTGTCTTTCTTTCCTGATCTTAAGCCCTTCTTTCCTCATTGGGTTCCTGTCAATCCCCACTTCATGGTTACCACTGTCTCGACTTCTGTAGGCTATGGTAGGGTTCTCTGTCTTTTGTTGCCTCATTAATCGCTTGGCTTCAATCTTTCATGTTAGTCCTAACATCTGCTGTTCCATGTGTCTCCTACTTTTCCAATAAATCATTAGCTACCTAGGAAAACAGCATGATGTAAAGGAAGAACACTTGAAATTAGAGACTTAATTTCCCCAAAGTAATAGAGCTGATGATGTGACTAGGCCTTAGTTTTCCAGTTTGTGAAATGGAGATAATAATACCTACCTCATGGAGTTACTGTGAGAATTAAAAGAGATAAACTATAAAAGGATTTGGATCACAGTGGTTGGTGGTGGTGTTGGTGGACAGTAGTGAGAAGGTGGTCAGCACAGGAAGAACTTGTCATATTCTGTACTTTCAGGAGTGCAGTCACACAAACAGCTGGGATGGAGAGGTTAGTGATATTCTCAGTAATCACTTCCTCTACTCAGTGTCTGAAGATAATCCCACAGAGTGAGTTTAAATCTTGTTGTGGAAATTTAAGTCTTTTTTTCCTGTTTCTTTCTTTCTTCATAAAGATAGAAGAAAAATCATTTAAATCGTTGGCCCCCTTTGGTCACAACACTTGGTTGGTCTCAGAGACTGTTATTAGATTACCTCTTGATTATCTCTCCTTGGGCATAATTAATTTCAATTTCCTTAACCTCTCTCCTGGTGCCCATTTTCTAAAACTTTAAGTGGGTCTTTTGCTTTCTTCTGTCTCCCAGAGTAATATTCCTTCCAGGATGGGGAACAGTTGTTGGGTAACAGGTCAAATGTATTAACAGACAGGCCATATGGTTCACAGACACTTTGCTCTCAATAACTTGATAGGAATTCTGGTGGTTTGACTTTTTTTTTTTTAATTTTAACTATAAACATGTAAGAACCACCTGCTGTTATTTTTTTGTATGTGATCCTGGTAAGTTATTTAGCTACACCGCTCTCATGCAGTTAGCACTGCTCTGCAAGAGACTTTCATGGCAAAGCTGGGTTACCTTATTTTCAGTTGTAATGTATGTGGAGTGTGTGTCCCATCCAGATTCCTTTCATAAATTGCAGCAGGTTTGCATAACATGCAATTAGGTCTTGGCATTTATATGGCTTCTGTCTTAGCTGGTTAGATGCTTTAATAGTAGTGGTCCATTTGATTGGTTGAGAATGGGTC
Organism: Mesoplodon bidens; assembly: GCF_964165515.1. Taxonomy (NCBI): domain Eukaryota; kingdom Metazoa; phylum Chordata; class Mammalia; order Artiodactyla; family Ziphiidae; genus Mesoplodon; species Mesoplodon bidens. The sequence goes on along the minus strand of NC_138165.1, from coordinate 47,963,136 downwards.
ACATAGTAATTTCTGTGGAGCAAACCAAATAGGGTAATGTAATAGAAAGTGATGTCAGGGTGGGGTGGGGCTGCTTTAGTTTAGGGTCACGGAAGCCCTCAAAGGAGGAGAAGTTGGAGTTGACATCTGGCAGGGGATGCAGAGACAGCCAAATGAAGACCTGTGGTGAGCCAAGTGAAGATCTGCAATGAGAGAATTCCAAGAAGGTGGAAGCGTTAAGAGCAAAGGCTCTGAGCCAAAGAATAAGTACGGTACTGAAGGAAGTCCAGTGGGCTACGCTGTAGTAAGATGGAGGAGAATGCAGGGAGCTGAGGGTGGAGAGGGTCTAGTCTAAGTATAATAGGAGCCACTGGAGAATTTTAAGAGGAATGATATCATTTGATTTATAGTTCTAGAAAGCTCACTCTGACTGCTAAGTGAAGATTGGATTGTTAGGAGCAAGAATGGAGGCAGGGAGACCAGTCAGGAGACTGTAGCTGTTGTCTTGATGAGAAACGATGGTGGCTTGGACTGGGGTTATGTGGTGTAGATGGTGAGAAGTGATAGAATTTGGGATATATTTTGGATTTGGAATCTATGGGACATGATGAATGATCTTGGCCTGAGTACTAGGTGATTGGTGGTACAATTCTTACTCAGACATAGAGGGCTTGATGGTTCTTTTTTGTCCAGTCAAGTTTGAGACGGCTAATGGACATCCAAGTGGAAATGTCTAGCAGGCGATTGAGTATTTGAATCTGGAGCTTGGGTGAGATTTGAAGGCTGACATGTTCATTTGAATTACAGAGAGGAGGCTGAGGTCTGAGGACACACTGTCACTCAGAAGTCTGGAAGAGACATCAGCAAAGGTCACGGAGAGAGTGGCCAGAGAGGTCTCAGAGGACCATGTGCTGAATAGGTGCCTGGAAAGGAAAGTGTCTCCAGAAGGAGTAACTGGTGACCTCATCATTCAGTTTCAAATGTTAGCCCCCAGCACCCATATTAAAATGTAAATCCAAAAGTTTATTCTGCAGCTGCAAATGTAGTGACAACTAGAGCAAGCTGAGCCCATTGCCTGCCCACAGAAACCCTCAGCCACAGTGGGATCAGAAACAGGGAGACTCTTGTCTCCTGGGGGGTCTTTGCTGCAGTCTCGACCAGGATTTGTGAGATTCGCATTTCTTTACCAAAACAGCAGAGAGTGATGAGTTCGTTGTTGTTATTTTTGCTTAAATGGCAGTTGTATATACAGCTGGCACACTATGCCACAAGTCAGTTCTTGAAAATAAAAGCCTATGGCCGCCTCAGTGCATGAAAAGACACATAAAAATGCTTACATTTTTAACTAATTTATGTTCTAATCCTGACAAGATAAGTCTCATAACAAATCATTTTCTAAATTTTTCTGTTCTCGAAGGCAGTTTCTGTTTGGGAATTAACTTCAGCTTATGGAAAATTGTTGTATTATGCGTTTGTCACTTGGTAAATGTGATATTATTGAAATGAAGAGTAGAGATTTCTTGGTTTCTACGTCTCTTAAAGTGAAAGCAGGGCTTCCCTGGTGGCGCAGTGGTTGAGAGTCCGCCTGCCGATGCAGGGGACACGGGTTCGTGTCCCGGTCCGGGAAGATCCCACATGCTGCGGAGCGGCTGGGCCCGTGAGCCATGACTGCTGAGCCTGCGCGTCCGGAGCCTGTGCTCCACAACGGGAGAGGCCACAGCAGTGAGAGGCCCGCGTACCGCAAAAAAAAAAAAAAAAAGAAAGAAAAAAAAAAAAGTGAAAGCATAGCACACTCCAACAAACATTTTAAATTAAAGGGCAAAATTGGGGAGTCCTATTTTTTGTACCATATACTATAATTTAATAGGTCCTTTCCCCTGCTGTGTCAAGTGCATTTTCTCTAAAACCTAAAGCAGGATCATGCTGTACACAAGACGGTTTATTTTGGTGATTCTCATCAAGTTTGGAGAAATAATGGATTTGTTTTAAATTAAGCAAAGCTGCATTTTCTTTCCAGAAGGTTCAGTGGACGACAAATACTTAGGCAAACTCTGTAAATGTTTATTCTAACCTTTTACACTACTGACATTTAGTTGAATTTTACAAATAGATAAAGCTGCTAAGAATATGGTGGGCTGATCATTGGCAATAGACTGCGGTGAGGAGTATAATCGTGGTTATTCAGCCAAATACTAGATTTACTGATTGAATGAGACTTGCTGGGAACAAAACATCAGGAAATAATCCCTTTCCAGAATTTTAACAGAATGAATGGTTCTGCTGCTTTGTATAAAAACAAAATTGGATCGTACCTGAAAATTCTCCATTTTTTTCTAAAACCAAGCTGGAAGTAGCTCGTTTACCTGGTTGGCGCAATCTTGTTTTTTTAAAGACTAAAGCTTGAGAGCGCAGCCCTAACGCGTAGCCTCACCTACGTGTGGCTTTACCATAGACATAGAGGAGTGAAACGTTAAGCCGGTCTGACAGCTGTGGGCTTCCTTTTGTGTGAAGGTTATAGGATGTAACAAGCCTTGTCCTTGGATCCCCCATGAGCGGTTATCTTTTTGAGGTGTCAGACTGTCCTTGGGTGGTTCCCCGTGTCCAGAGCCACGTGCAGGAGGTGCAGGGTGGGAGGGAAGGAGGCTCTGGGCTGTTTCCTCTCCTCCCTTCTCTTCTCCTGCCCTCCCCTCTGCACTTGGGGAAAATGAAGGTGAAGGGGCCGGGGGAGGACCCCCCCTTGCCTGGGCGGTAATCGGTGGGGAAGAGGTGCTGTGATGGGGGGTTCTCCCGGGGAAGAGGCTGTGTCTGTCTTCCCTACCCGCTTCCCCAGTGTGCAGCACCGGGCGCGGAAACGCCCAGTAACTGCTTGTTGAACGCTGAGTGGTGGAGTGTCAGGGCTCTGCACCTCAGGAGTCAGTAGCACCTCAGCAGAACCTCTTCCCTTCCCTCCGGCAGTTCCCTCCTCCAATCGCACACAGCCCAGTGTCAGGCCAAATCCCCAGAGCCCACACCTGGGGAGAGCACTTGATTTATATATTTATGAATATATTTATGTAGAGGCCCCCCTTTATCTCCAAAGCCGCCACCCAGTTAAGACACCACTTATGCATGTGAAGAAAACACTAGAGTAATTACCTAGGACACAGAGCAATAATATTTGGCTATTAAGAGCAGCTTCTTAAATCAGATCATGGCATCTTCCCATTGAATAAATCCAAGTGCGTTACCTTGGCTAATTTCCTTTCCCATCCCCTCTTGTACACCCTCTAGTTCCTTGAGCACCCTAGACCCCTTCCTGTCTGCTCCGCCCTTTGCCTGGAATGTTCTTCCACGGTTCTTCACATGCCTCAGCCCTTCTGATCTTTTAAAGATCCACTTAACTGGTACTGCTTCACGGAGGTCTTCTTTGGCCTTCTCTCATCCCTTCTGTCCCTTTACGGTATACCTAGGCACGTTGCATTTTCCTGCGTGTTTGCTTTCTTGCTCATTATAGCTGTCACACTTGATTGAATGCTCTCCAGGCAGGACTGTCTTCTGATTTGGTTATCATCTAGTCTATGCCAGGCTCAGAAGAAACTCTCAGTGACTAAATATTTGTTTAAATGTGTGAATGACGTGTCAACCTACATTTCCTCAGAAAAGGTGCTTCAAGTAGAAAAAAAAATGTTTTTCTTCTTTCTCCTTTCCGATTCTCAACATAGAGCACACACACACAAACAGTATATTCTCAACATACAGTACACACACACAAACATGTGGTTTATGTTAGAAAATTTCCCTAGTCTTGGGCTTCCCTGGTGGCACAGTGGTTAAGAATTCGCCTGCCAATGCAGGGGACATGGGTTTGTGCCCTGGTCCGGGAAGATCCCACATGCTGCAGAGCAACTAAGCCCGTGTGCCACAACTACTGAGCCTGGGCTCTAGAGCCCGTTAGCCACAACTACTGAGCCCGAGTGCTACAACTACTGAAGCCCGCGTGCCTAGAGCCCGTGCTCTGCAACAAGGGAAGCCACCGCAATGAGAAGCCTGCGCACTGCAACGAAGAGTAGTCCCCGCTCACCGCGCTTAGCCCGCGCACAGCAACGAAGACCCAATGCAGCCAAAAAAATAATAATAATAAATAAATTTATTTTTAAAAAAAAGAAAGAAAATTTCCCTAGTCTTGGTAAGGAACTGCCTTAAAGAGTGGGCTTGGTGACTTGGTGCCTACCGTCTGACTAGTGCTATTAGTGCCTTTTCTTCCTAAGCGTCTAATGTGCTTTGCCGTTTCCTTCTAGCAAGGAAAGCCATATGTGTTCGACAGAGTGCTGCCTCCCACCACGACCCAAGAACAGGTTTACAACGCGTGTGCAAAGCAAATTGTCAAAGGTAAGTGCTAACTCTTCATTTCCTCGGGGCGCTTCAGAGTAATGGAAGACAGTAAGTGGTATTCGCAGCCTAGGAATCAATACCCCTTGACCATAAGCAGAGGCCTGCTAATTGGAAACACTGAATTATAGCGAGTTCTGGCCCTGATTTGCTGTGATGTCAGGCAAGTTATTTAACGCCTCAATACCTCCTTTCCAAGGAGATTTCTTTATTTCTTTTGCCACCTTTTGGACAGAGTTATTCTGTCTCCCAGAAGCTTAAAAGCAAGGTAAGCTATAGTCACGCTATTTCTGTAATGGTTCTAAAATATTGCTGAAGGTATAGTACCTCCTCAGGAGAAAAATATCTATTCTGAGACTCCAGCTGTGTATTTTTGGTTGATTTATTTTGTGCATCTGTCTCTTCAGAAAGAAGCTTTTTTTTTTCTTTTTTAATTTTAAATTTTTTTATTGGGGTATAATTGATTTACAATGTTGTGTTAGTTTCAGGTGTACAGCAAAGTGAATCTGTTACACATATACCTACATCTACTCATTTTTAGCTTCTTTTCCCATATAGGCCACTACAGAGTACTGAGTAGAGTTCTCTGTGCTATACAGTTATCTATTTATATATAGTAGTACGTATGTGTCAGTAGAAATGATCCCTGAAAGTATAGTCTTCAGGAAGAAGCTTTAAATGTGGAAAATTCTTGGGCGTCAAGGAATTTTCTACAGCATCCTGAGATCACATTACCTTGCTGGTTGGTGAGTTGTTCTTGCTGGTCAGCATTCCTCAATTATACTTTCATCTAACCCACTTTCAAGCGTGCCACCCAGATCCTGACATTTGTTCTTCCACATAGGCAGCCTGAAGCCTGAATTTGTGTCTTAGAGATCCATCCTATTCTCTGGGACTGGCCTTGGTCCTGAAGGATCTGTGTCAAAATAACAGCAGGGAGACAAAGCAATTTACACGTTGCTCTACTTTGCCCTTTTAAATCAGGGACAGGATGGAGCTTGCCTTTGGGGAGCTCGCCATCTGGACAGAGCTGAGGGGCCTCTCCTGCTACTTTGCTTTTCATCATTAAATCCTTGCCTTCAAATTTGAATGCTGCAGCAATTGTGCTTTCAAATGTCTCGATGCTACCCCTGTTATAGGCAGTGCTAGATTCAGAGAGTGAAAAGTAAAAAAAAAAAAAAAAAAACCCAAACACCTTGTCATATTAGATCCACTTATTTTTAGAAGCTGAGCTGACTCACCTAACTACTTGAAATGCGTGAAAATCAGCCCTGGGTGCATCTGTTAGATTCATTCTGACCCTGGACACCTGCGTGGGAGATGCCCATCAGTATGTAATGTTCCTTGCTGAGGTGTATGGTTATTCACATTCTTGTTGCAGACATCAATTAAATTAGACGGTCTTCACAGTAAGATTATTACAGATAATTGAAGAGAAAAAAAATAGCCTGAATATGAGCTTTTTTTGAATTAATAGTTTAGGCCTGTATCTGGTGGCAATTTTTGTCTTCTCTCTACTTCTACTCTTTTGCTTCTCTTTCTATCTAAACATATTTGCTCTTTCTTTCTGGAATATATAGTTCTAGTTTGCTTCTAGTCAGCCCTCCTTCCCCTCTATTATCAGACTCTTTCATATTTTTATTAAAGTAAGATTAATCACATATGAGCCAGAATTTCCTTCTTTTTCTCTCCTCCTTCATTATCAGATCTAAATAGCATTTACCACGTGCTATGCTAAGCGTTAGGGCCATTTAAACACATACCTGCCCTAAGTTGACATTGTAATTAGAGATGGATACGCTCTGTTTTTCAAAAATCCTGTGATGAACAAGCAATAATAATAATCTTTGAGTCTTTATTTACTAGATAAGTTTGGGTCCTTTCAGTGCTTGGAATTCTCTATAATATATGAAATGTCAGAAATGGGCAATCCCTGGGGAGTTCCTGTGGACACCCTAACTATGGATAACTTGAGGCCCAAATATATAGTGAGCCACAAAGAAAACTATTTAGAATAAAATCGGGACTTCCCTCGTGGCGCAGTGATTGGGAATCTGCCTGCCAATGCAGGGGACACAGGTTCGATCCCTGGTCCGGGAGGATCGGATCCCACATGCCGCGGAGCAACTGGGCCCGTGTGTCACAACTGCTGGGCCTGTGCTCTGGTGTCTGTGTGCCACAACTGCTGAGCCCACGTGCCACAGCTACTGAAGCCCGCATGCCTGGAGCCCATGCTCTGCAACAAGAGAGGCCACCGCAGTGAGAGGCCTGCGCGTCGCAGTGAGGAGTGGCTCCCGCACTCTGCAGCTAGAGAGAGCCCACGCGCAGCAATGAAGGCCCAACGCAGCCAATAATTAATTAGTTAATTAATTAAAATAATAATAATAGAATAAAATCAGGCTCTGACATGATATAGTAAACAGACATTTCTTGGGCACCATACATATAACACGAACATACTAATTTTGTAGCAATAAAGAGTATCTTATTCTCCCTTGAAAGAAAATTATTAGGGGCATAATGAAGACGAAATTCAACTTTTTTTAATATCCACTGAGGCTAGTGTGAGGGGAAGTGGCTGTGTATTTCTGCATCAGCAAGATAAAATGTAGGTATATAAGAAAGAACTGCTTGGAATAGATTGCCAGGTACAGCTGAGGCATCTGTGGCCATGACAAGCCCTATTTACATCAAGAATGGAAGGTGGTGCAGTGGGGGTCTTTTTTTTCTAGAGGCCAAGCATTGAATCAAATGACTTCTAAAGGAAGTTTAAATCACAGTCTCTGTGATTCATGGTAATGTAGTGGACTGGTGAGCTTTCCTTTCAAGTCTATCTAAACCCTTAATGTTTTTGAGATCAGGAAGACTCCTTTTAACTGGACAGCTTTATTCTCTCTCAGTCTTTTTATTCCCTTCAACTTCACTGAGTTAAAAAAAAATATTTCGAACATTTGATTGTAGAATCCTGGCATCTCCCACGCTCCCCTTGTTATCTGGTGTGTATTTCTCAAAACATCATCTGAAAGAGTCTGTAGAATCTCTTGCAATTCTTCTAGAAGAGGTTATAGGGTTTGTGAGTACCAACGTGGTAAATAGAAAGGTTCCTGTGGATGCCCTAGGAATTAAAAACCATGGTTACTGGACACTATTACTGAAATAAGAATAACTGCATCCCAGCCTACAGAAGCCACCCCTGGCATTTGCCTTCCAAATTAACTGGATGTAGACCATCCAGTGCTAGAGAAGATGGTTTCTTGTTTTCCAGTTCTAATTTCTTTAAATTGCATTCATTTGGTTGTTTCTTTCATTCATATTTTTATGAAAGTATATTAGGTATTTGCCATGTAGTAAGTACTGCTAGGGACTGGAGTCACCAAGATACATAAGACTGTGAGAATCTTTGAGTATAGGGAAAGAGACAGATGCATGCCCAATTATCATACACGTGGGGATTATGTGCTTTAGGATGGGTGTGTGCAAAATGCTATGGGAGCACAGAAGAAAGTCACTACTGGTTTTGGTGGGTAGAGAGGAGGATTGGAGAATTAAGGCTTCTTGAAAAGGTTGGGTTCTGAGGAGCATAGAAAATGCAGGGTGGTACAAGCAGAAGGAATAGCAAAAGCAAAAGCATAAAGACCCAAATTATATGGGCAGCTTAGAATGGTACAGGGTGCATGGCTATGAGACCTAAAAAGTTAGACTGGACCAGAATTTGATAGAAATTGAAGGGCTGTATCTTATAGGTGATGTGGACCCGTTGAAGAGTTACAAGCTTAGGATATTATCAGATCTATTTTATTATTCTATTATATATGACTCTTAAAAGAATTATATTTATTTAGCTGCTGTTATCTGTCAGGCACCCTCTATGCATTTCACATAGGTTATTGCATTTTAAATCTTTATAACTTTATGAGGTGTGAGCCTTATTATTCCCTTTGTACTAAAGAGGAAATTGAGGTGAAGTAACTTGGCCAGGTCATTTAGGGAGTAGTGAAGCGAGGCTGGGCCTTGAATCTGAGTTCATCTGACTTAGTTGAATTTTACTATCCTGCCCCCACTTTTCTGGTGGGCCCATAATGAGCATTTGATAATTATTTTATGAGTTGTTCCTTTTCCATCAGGCCATATGGACCACATTGCAAAATGACAGGGGTAGGAATGGTGGTGGGGAAGGGGACAGAGGAGAGAACGGAGACTGGGTTCCAGAGCTGAAGGGTGGTGCTGGCTGTCTGCCGATAGTGAGATATACTTCCATTCTGAAGACGCTGCACGCCCTCACCTGGGCACAGTGGCTGTCCTCGACTGGTGGGGCCAGTATCCTGGTTGGCCTCTGGCATTCGGCAGAACAGTCTCTGCGTTCTCTGGGCACTGTCTGCCTGAGTAGTGTGGTTGGCTGGCAAGAGCCTTAGGATTCCAAGCCAGGGATGAGTTGCAGCCACTATTGCCAGGGGCTCTGGTGCCACGACCAGGCCACTGTTTCACCTGGAGGGTCGATAGGAGGCCCCAGCAGCCTCCTTAGGCACCCTGGTGTGTAGGTGTGATTATGTCTTCCCCAGATTCCTACCTGATAATGGAACTAACTCTTCTGCTGCAGCAAGACCTAGACTCAGAACTAATAAAACCTAGGATGGAAAGCTTGGCTCTGAAGGCTGCACCGGGAAGCAGCAAGTATTTTCAAGGACCCCGTTCCACTTCTCCCTCCCAGGGCTCTTCCCACCCGCTGTGGACTCTCTCTTTTGGGTTTGCTTGGCCGCTGGATGGATGTGTGCTGTGCTCGTGGGGCGCCATTGGCTGTGTGGTGTGAGCTGAGGTCACATCACGCCAGACCCCATCACAAAGAAAGGTTCTGTCCAGCTTGGCTGGTTCCTGGCTCTGTGGCTGTTGTATAGAAACAGTCATTCTGTTATGGTGGAGACTCTGAAACAAATGCTCTCCTCGGCCCCAGGACCTGTCCCTCAGCGTGATGAAAGTGCCTTTCTGTGGGCTGTTTCTGTGAGAGGCAGGTGGGTTGGTTGTGTGGCTCAGTGGCACCGAGCACAGGCCTGTTCCCTCATCTCTCTGTTTGGCGGGTGTCCATCTCCCCGCATCTCAGTGGTCCAGCCCCAGATGCACTTCTGTGCTGCGCCCCCCTCCTGGCCTCTCCTCTCCTCTCATAAGCAAATACAGACTCAACACAAACAAACTCCCCCAGACCTGGAGTTTGGAAGAAAGTAGAGAACACCGGGTTTGAAGAGTTTTCTGTTTTCTTTTAAAATTACCTTCTGATTCAGAATCCAGTTGATAGAGGGCGGCATCAGCCCTGTTCAACCTTGAGCACCAGAGGTAGGTTCTCCAACAACAAATTAATTGTAACATGATTCTGAACACTTTGCAGGCCACACGGGGGAAGGGGAAGGGTAAGCTGGGACGAAGTGAGAGAGTGGCATGGACATATATACACTACCAAACGTAAAATAGATAGCTAGTGGGAAGCAGCCGCATAGCACAGGGAGATCAGCTTGGTGCTTTGGGACCACCTAGAGGGGTGGGATAGGGAGGGCGAGAGGGAGGGAGGTGCAAGAGGGAGGGGATATGGGGATATATGTGTACGTATAGCTGATTCACTTTGTTATACAGCAGAAACTAACACAACATTGTAAAGCAATTATACTCCAATAAAGATGTTTAAAAAAAAAAAAAGGCCACACGAAGTTTGTCCTAATGGTCTTCTCTTATGTGTTCTCTTTTTCTTAAAAAAAAGAAACTAAGAAATTGCCCGCAGTGTTGAAATAGCAGCAGCAAAGAATCAGGGATTCTCCAAGTAAGAGTCTCATGTGCTTCTCAGCTCTCTACCCCAAACAAGCGATGCTGTCCATGAGCTCTTGTTTGCATATATGTGCCCCAGTGCTTAACCTGAGGGAGTTTGGTGAGCAGTGACTCACTAGGAGTTAGGAGGATTGTGCATTCTCTTAGTGAGGGTGGATTTAGAGGGGTGGACTGAGCCTGGGGGTTGTCTACGGGGCAGAATTCAGATGCCTTGGTCCCATTGCTTCCTGGCGGAGGAAGAAGCAAGTGCTGGGTTTCCTCCCGTCTGTAGAGCTGGGTTCTGAGCTGAGGTTTCTTCAGGGTGGGGCAGTTGTTCAGGGCCGCCTCTGTGTGCAGGTGAATGAGTAGGGTGGCCAGCGGCTGCGATGAGGAACCGAGGGAGCTGGACCCCTGGCCTTGGCTGCTTTCTTCCTGTCCCAGCACCTGAGGTAAGGGGTCGGTCCCAGGCTACTTCCTCCACAGGGACTTAAGATAAGAAAGAAAGCCCTTTCAGTGTGGGGGGAGAGGTTTAGTCTCTAATAAAAAGGAGCTTTAGCGCTGGGATTGTGGCTGGCATTCTCATTGTCTGGAGTTGTTTGTGCCGTGGATATGTAGAATTTTAAAACAACAACCAAGGGTGGAGACCACTTTCTTTGGGTCCCTGAAAGCCTGTCACATTTGTGGTTGTGTAGAAGCTCTCCCCTCCGGCCACCATTTTCAGACTGTAGAAATCCTTTCTCTGGGCAAGTTGGCATTTTTGAGAAAACTGAAGCTTGAACCTCCAACCCTTACCCTGTAGTCTTCAAGTTTTTGCTTCCCCCGTTACCAGGGAAACCATTACCAGAAGTTGGATATACGTGCGAACATTTTCTCTCTCTCAATATAGCTTGACACAAACTCTTGAGGGCTGCCAGGATTAAAAAAAAAAATCCTGCCACTTAGTTTTTCTTTTTTTAGCTACCCGAGGAAAAATCCTGCTTTCTTTTCTGATCCCAGTTCACACTCCAAAACCTCAGACCAGTACAACGTGTATTAAATTTTTAAAAGAACCAACAAAACAACAGAAACTAACCAGTGTCATAAAATTGAGAGGCCAAAAAAGCAAACAAACCAACCTAATCAGGGCCTGAAATAGATGGAGCTGATTGCCTGGCTTGATTTTTCTGTAAATGGCCTTGGAGAGAACACCCCCTTATGGGGCTCCTGTCCCCACCCCTCCGTGCTTTTAGGAATGAGGACTTCCTCCCTTTATATAGAGATGGTGGGTCAGGGAATATTAATTATGCATCATTCCGCTTTCAGTGATGTTTATGTGGATGAAGTAGGATCGAGGGAAATGAGCACTAAATATATTTTAATCACCTTTGCTGCTTTGAAAGAATTCCCACAGATAAACGTCAGCTCATAGCAGCGTCAGTCCATCTGTCCACACGCCTCCCCTCATCCCTGGGTGAGAGAGAGGGAAGCGGCCTGCAGCGTGTGGCACAGTCTGATTCTTGTGTAACTAAAAGAAATTCCCGATGCTCTTGGGCCAGGGTCATCTTGCTAGCACAGTCACTGAAAAAACAGAGGCCCTAAATTCTACTCAGGGCCCAGTTGGTTTCTGGGCTGATCGGATTGTCACCATGTGTCTCAGTTTACAGAGTGGGACCCTGTTGCCCCAGCTGTGGCGTAGCTCTGCTCTGAAGGGGCTTAGCGCGGCCTTCTCAAGAAACCTCCCCAAGGAGCCCGACTGGGCCAGGGTTTAAACCGACCCAAATCAGATCTTCAGGAGAGAAATCCTATTCTACACCTCACTCCAGAGACTCAGGGCACGATAATGTTTGGGTTTTTTTTTTCCCACCTCAACTGATCTGAAGAGATCAACGTGGAGAAGAAAACTCAAGTACCTTTCTACTAAAAAGAAAGTATACTGCTCGATACCTGTTTCGATTTTGATATTACCAGGAGAAAGTGTGTCTGCCGCCTTCTTCATTAATATATTCTGTAGCCATGTGAGTCCATTTCTTTTTATTTTGTGGAGTAGTGGAGGCCCTCATTCCTGCTTTTATCTCACAATTCTACTTAAAGTGCAAATGGAGTTGAAATACATAATTTGTGTGAAAAATGAGATGGGCCATTTGGAAAATGTAATTCTAAAACAGGCAACCAGCACTAGCATGCAATCAAAGTAATGAATTAATTTTAATTTTTTTTCTTGCTCACAGATGTCCTTGAGGGTTATAATGGGACAATTTTTGCATATGGACAGACATCATCAGGAAAAACGCACACCATGGAGGTAAGGTTGCAGCGTGCTGTTATGTTGTCTCTGAGATGACTGAACGGAACTGGTGCTTTCAGCAAAATGCGAGGTGCATGCGGCTTTTTGACTGGGCAGTAGATGGTTAAGGGATGGTTATGTTTGTGTCACAATTTTTTATGTCTTTGAGAGTTTTAAAAATATTGTTGAGTAATAAAATCTCAGTAGTTCAGTATTTTAAAAAATCCTTTGTTGATAGCTCTGTCAAAATAGGAATAATAAATTCTATTTAAAATAATCATCGATAAGCTAAACAGTGGTGTGAGTATCCCTGTGGACTGCCGCCCCAATCTTACTGAGAAAGTCTGCTGTGAAAACCACTTAGTCTAAGAAGGGCCTCTGGGGAGGCGAGTCTCTTCTGAATAAATAAAAAATGGTAGGTCAGAGGTTGAGAGAAGTTGGCTTGTGGACCAAATGCAGCCCACAGACATATTTTTGTTTGATCTGCACAGTGTTTTTTGGGGGGGGGTTGTTTGTTTGTTTGTTTTTAATTGCAGGCAGTATTTAAAATGGGATGGTTTCAAACAATTCTAAGTGTCCAACTTTGGTTGAAAATGCTGAAGATCTAGCAACTCTGGGTGAAATTTCACCATAATATCAAGTATAAGCTTCACTGGAGCAGTGCTATTCATTGTCTTGTTCACCTTTATACTCACGTTGCTACTGTGTGGGACCGTGGTGGTCACCTAGGAAGGCTTCGATCAAGTATTTGTGAAAATGATAGCCTCATGGTGGCCCTGGCTGACCCACGTTTGTGGGGCTGGGCCCTCCAGTGTAACCTAGTCCCCTCCACACACATTGTGAGCAAGTGTTCAGCATCCTTCCTCGCAGACTTACACACCTGGCTTCTCTTTGCACTTGGGGGTGTGACACCAGCTCTAACTGTTAGCCCCGGAGCTCTGTGGCTCCAGGCTGTCTTCCAGACAAGACGCGCCTGCAGACAAAATTGGTCCCCTTTCCATCTTCTTTTCCTGCTTTTTGCCATGGATCGGACTCCTATATGGCCTTTGGGGCTGGATAATTCTTCTGAAGGCTGGGCCCACCTGACAGGTGAGGAGAGGTGAAGAGCAGTTATTATAAGAAACGACACAGAGGAAGTTTGGGGAATTTAGCTTACAAGCAGCAGGGTAAGATGAATCCTTAATCCTTCAAGCTTATGTTTTTCATTTACTGTCCCCTCTTGGGAATGTCACTGAGACGCTGCTGCAGAATTGGTTTAGCTTATGAATCATTGCTATTGAAGAAAAGATTTCAAAGGCTCGAGGCTAAAATCCTCAGGGCTCTGATGTTCTGCTCACACCGATTTCAAGTGTGGGGTGTGCCTCTGGGGATCTCATTCCTGTTGTGTTGACTCGCTTCCCCCCACCCCCACCATCTTGCTGGATACAGAGTGGTTCAGAGATTGTATGGATTAAAAGAAGAACGAGGTTTATTTGCCACCTTTTCTAGACGGAGCAGGACTGTTTCCTGACACCTGAGCCTTTCCGTCTCTCTTCTCTGCATCTCACATCCTACTGCAGTACTCCTTGGAAATGGTGGTACAGGCACGGCCGTCCCCACTCTCCGGCTCTGGCCCCTCGCCTGCCTCTCCTCCTGGGCCCCAGACCCTTAACCTTCTAGGCGCTAGAAAAGCCGCAGTGATATACATTTCCTAAGTTCCACCCACTTCAGTAACCATGGACAGAACCTTCTTCATGGGTCATAAGGCATGGGACAGAGAGAGAGAGAGGGAGAGGGAGAGGGAGAGAGAGAGAGAGAGAGAGAGAGAGAGAGAGAGAGAGAGAGATTAAGAGATGGCTTCTCATGAGGGAATCATTCCTTAGTTCTTTGGAAAATTACCAAACAATATACAATACAAAAAATGCAATATTTAAAATCCCCCCACATCTTACAAAATTGCCTCTACGAGTGACCTTTTAAGCTTTGGGATTAATTCGTCTTTGGGAAATACAAAGTGTTTGCTAAATGTCAGAAATTTAAATTGTAAACTATCAAAGGAGAGACCTGTCCCCAGAGTAAAACCTTAGTTTGTGTTTTGTGTGTATGGCAGGGGTAGGTGGGTGTGAGGAGATGGCAAAGAGGTATGCCAGCTCTTTCACACTAAAATTGGAGATGTCTTATTAAATGAGGGCATCGCCAGCCCTCTGTGACTCACGGTGTCAGCCACGCAACTCCTGGAGCAGTGCTGTGGGTCCAGAGGGAACCACGGGACCCAAAGGGAATGGGATTCTGTGCGGGCCACTCTAACAGTTGCCTAAATTCTGTCTCCTTTCCATCCTTGTCAGTTTTAAAAGGTTGCTAGTAATGAGCTGCTTTTCTTTATCGTGACTTTGAAGGATCACATGCTTAGGCCCACAGGAGGAAGGAGAGGGGTGGCTGTGGGTCCTTTCCAGCACCTTCTCACCCCCTACACACACTTCATCTGGCTCTTTCTGTTGGGTGATTTTAGGTTGGAGAAAAGGTAGGGGATATTTTAGAGGAAAACAGAGGAAAGGAGGAACCCCAAGCTGAAATCCAGAGACTGTAGGAGACCAGGAAACCCAAGATCCTGGAATGCAATTAAATTAAAAAAAAACCCGCAGGGCTCTCACCATCTGAAAGGAGGATTTTCTGTATTCGGCATTACACATTGTGATCCTTTAAAGGCTTTTGCAAGGGGCTGTTAACTCCCTGAATGGACAGCGCTGTCACATTTAAAAGCTGTTTTTCATTTTAATCCCCTCCGTTTTGGGTCTGACATCTAATGGTGATTCCATACCTTCTCCTGAGGGGAACAAACAGATGAGCCGACATAAAATTGGAAACATTAGCTTCTGAAAATGGCGCGTTTCAGGCGGATTTTCACTGCAAAGAGGAAATACTTGGCAGTGTTGGTGCTAAGCTCCATAGGACCCTTGGTGCACTGGGCCCTGGCTGGGCTCTGGTGGGCAGCGCTCAGGGGAGGGTTGGAAGAGAGGTCCCTGGGTGCCGGCTGCCCGGGGAAGAGAGGGCTGGGCCTTTGTTCAGCGCGGGAGGCTGGGAAGGGCTTCTCTCGGCCCCGTGCCTCACTTTGTGGCCCTCTTCTGCACACGGATTTAGATGGATGGAGACACGCAGTGTTTTTCCTTCTGCCCAAAGGGACACCTAGAGGCCCTGGAAGGGTGCAGGCTGCCCTGCAGCGAGGAGTTGCCAAGTGATTTTTAATGAGCCTGTCTGAGTGCATTGGTGCTCTTGCGCTGACAGGCCCCCTGCTCTCCCATCTTAAGTGTTTCAGGAAACTCTGTCCTGCTTGGGAGGCTGAGGCGGCCACTGGGGCTGGAACAAAGGGAGTCTTGTTCCATGGCCAGTGGCCTGGGTCTGCTTTCTGCTTTCACATGTGCTCCGAGAAGGCCACCTTCAGAAGTGGGAAAAGTTGGTTTTTTTGTTTTGTTTTTTTTTTTGCAGTACGTGGGCCTCTCACTGTTGTGGCCTCTCCCGTTGCGGAGCACAGGCTCTGGACGCGCAGGCTCAGCAGCCATGGCTCACGGGCCCAGCCGCTCCGCGGCATGTGGGATCTTCCCGGACCGGGACACGAACCCGCGTCCCCTGCATCGGCAGGCGGACTCTCAACCACTGCGCCACCAGGGAAGCCTGGGGAAAGTTTTTGAAGAGGATTATACAGGATGCAGGCATTAAAATGTCTCTTCTTTTTGCTTTATGGGAGAAACAAGATGATGGAGTTGGACATTCCACTTGAGTCCATCCCTGATCCTCCAGCCGACTAAACCTGTCGTTGTTCTCTCAGTTCCTACCTTTGTTCTGTTACTCCCATCTCCTCTCCTCTGCCCACATCCTCTTTGTTCATCCTTAATCTTACTCATCCCTCAGGATTTGGTGTCTCTCAGGGAAGCCATCCGTATCACCCCAGCTGGAAGGGACTTTTCTGTTCTCTGAGTTTCTATAGCTCTTTGCCTCCTGGCTACCTTTTATTGCCTGAGGTGACTGTTTATTGTATGTGTACATGTGCATTTCATTTGCAAAGCAGTCAACATAGATGCAGTGAAGACCTTTCTGGAATACCTCTCTGTCCCATACACACACCACACACCATCTGTCCTCACCACACACATACCCCACACCCCTCCACGCCACACACCCACCACACATCGACAGCCCTGCACACACATCCACATGCCACTCACACCCACACACTGCACACACCATGTATACTGCAGATACACACACTACATGAACACACAGCCACAGCACACCCAAACTACATATATCACCACCACAGAAATCAGCACTACACACACCTACATGACACACATCCACACCACACACCACACATACACACACTACACACCATGTACATTAACACCACACACACACACCACACATACACACACTACACACCATGTACATTAACACCACACACACAAACACACACACACACAGATTGTTTTGGCAGCCTTGGTTTACTGAGCATAAAGGCCCTCACGACTCTTGGGTTTATGAGCTAGAGCAAGCATCCCAGCCCCTAAACCTGTGGTAGACTTGGACATCACTCTGTCACTGAGGGGATGGGGGTATTATTAGGTGTTCTCCAAATGAATGTGTGCTCCTTCTCATGTGATTTTCGGGTTGGGTCTTCAGGGCAGCAAAACAGGAAGTGTCCAGATTCATCCTGGCTCTGCCTTGATTCTTACCCTGCCAAAGGCAAACAAGGCAAACACAGTACTTGTGTACACCCAGAATCAATTGGAAGATAAATCCGTTGAAAGGGAAAGCATCTAGGGAAACAGATTTGAGTCAATTATAAATGATTTTTAGATTATTGATCATTCTTCTTTGGCTGTGGGCCACTGAAGAGAAGCTAAAGGATTATGATGAATTATTAAAGAGCTCTGGGTGGCAGTGTAGAGGGCACACCTTGGACCCTCTTGAGTCAGATTGGCCCAGTGGTGTCGCATTTGACTGTGTTTTCACTGTAGGTACCATTTCTGCCAGCAAATTCCATAGTCCAGAGCAGGTGGGGTCCAATATTTGATTTGTTACTTTTTTTTTTTTTTTTTGCGCTACGCGGGCCTCTCAGTGTTGTGGCCTCTCCCGTTGCAGAGCACAGGCTCCGGACGCGCAGGCTCAGCGGCCATGGCTCACGGGCCCAGCCGTTCCGCGGCATGTGGGATCTTCCCAGACCGGGGCACGAACCCGTGTCTCCTGCATCGGCAGGCGGACTCTCAACCACTGCGCCACCAGGGAAGCCCCATTAGATATATATATTAATGGTTTGGGGTGGAAACATGTTTTCAGACTCTTCAAGTCAAGTAAACCCCAGCAGCTTCTTGCGAGAATGTATCATGAGCTGAATAATAACATTTATTGTCACTAAGCACATTATATATACTGTGTAATTTAAATTCTACAGTAATTCTATGCAGTAGATACTATACCAAGTATCATAAGCAGTGGGAGGAAATACATATGCACTGGCCACCCTGCCTTTAGGGATTGTACAGTTAAACTAAAAAACAATAGAAACACATCAAATGATTTAGGGTCCTTAGCAGATGAGGCATTCCAGAAGAGTACCTGTTTTCTGAGTAAGAGCCAGAGGCCAGATGTGTCTGAATTCGGCTTTTCTCTTGCTTTGAACAGAGTGGAAGGTCGGGAATCAGGTGCGTGAAGGAGGACTCATAATGGAAAGTGCTTTGTGGCCTGTAGTCAGTGCCAGGGTTCATGCAACTTCTTGCTTTTGGTAACTCAAATGTTGGCTCAGAAGTCATCTTGTTAGAGAAGCACCAGGCAGTGAACCTCTGAAAGAAAAAGAGGACTTGATTGAGGAAAACAAAGCAGATCTTGCAGGTATTGGGCAGATTTTGAACAAAGATGTATGAGTCAAAGTTGTAAAGGCTGTTGAGCATCCCTGGAAAACTAAAGAGCAGACTGGCTTTGCTTCCAGTTCCATTTCTTCCTAGAGTTTTAGAACTTCTGAAAGGCATGTGTGATTCTCTGGGGAGACAGTTGCTGGCAATCACTTTAGACGTGTGTTTGTATGCCAACGGGTTGTTTAACCTGTGATGGAACTTCTAAGTGTTCCTTTGGTGTGGGCATGAAGAAGGGTCTCTGAGAGTTGTGCCCCGAGGTCCTTGCTAAGCCTGTTGCTTGAAACACTTCTAGAACTCTTCTTTAGGAATTGCTTTCAGGTCCTATGCTGTCTCTTTTTGAAGCTCTTCAGAGGTGGCAAATTCTGGATCTTGAAAATGGATTTAGTGATAGTCCAAATAACAGAAACATTCTCCTATCCATCCACACCTTAGGTAAAATGAATAGAAATGGAAAAAGGCAGGGAAAGAATAAGAGAATATTTTATAAGCAGATTTATGTATTAGAAACAGTCAAAAATTATTTGGAACAGTTTGGGCTGGGAATTACAGATTTTAAAAAGAAATTGATAAAATGGATTTTCTTGATTGGTGTGTAAAGTGCTACTGAAGGTATTTCCAGAATAAGTTTCTTAGAAATTTTTGAGCAATGATGATGTGAATGAAACTGTATTTATCAGCTCTCAAGGTGATTTCATTAAGGCAGATTAACTTGGATTTGTAGGTTCTGGTCAGTTTGTAAAATTTCCAAAACAAAGCCCACATTTAGTATGTTACAGTCACACATGTAACCTCATTCTTTCTCCCTTTCTCTCCTTCCTACCCTCCTTCCTACCCACACACTCGCCCACATACACACTGATCTGCTGCCCGCAGTGACAGCACGAGGAGATATTGGGGGACTTCAAGGCCAGCAGGACATGCTCTCCCCTGCCTGGTTGAGTTACGCTAACTGTTGGTCTGTTGGCAGGTCGGGTAGATCTCCTAGTGAGCAGGCAGTCCTGCGTGGTGCTCCCTGTTCCACGGAGTCCTGTTTAAGAAGCCCAGGTTCGGTCCCTTCTCTCTCTCTCACGTGTCGCCCAGCACTCTTTAGCTCCCTGTGTTTGTCTTTTTCACTCACTAGGGGAAGCTACATGACCCTCAACTCATGGGCATCATCCCAAGGATCGCACACGACATCTTTGACCATATCTATTCCATGGACGAAAACCTGGAGTTCCACATCAAGGTAAGTGCTATTATTGAGTCCCAAGAGAAGAAACTGAGCCCCAAATCATGTTTCTTTGCTTTTCTCTTTTATGTATACATAGAAGATTTTATCTAATTTAAATGACATTCCTGTGATCAGCAGAACCATATTTATTAGTTAATGACTCAGGCTAATACTGAGGAAATACTGAGATAA
This sequence comes from Mesoplodon bidens, assembly GCF_964165515.1. NCBI lineage: Eukaryota > Metazoa > Chordata > Mammalia > Artiodactyla > Ziphiidae > Mesoplodon > Mesoplodon bidens. Next base: position 47,943,452 of record NC_138165.1, on the reverse strand, counting down.
GTAAAAGCCCTTTTTAGGATGGAATCATCTTGGTAGTTGTCTGAATTCTACCCTTTACCCTGTGGATTTCTGTAGGTCTGACTGGCCTGTGTCCATGATTCGGTGAGGACAGCATTTCCCAAAGTGTGTTCCATGGAATACAATCCCTCATGTTATTACTCAGTGGGCTACAATGGAAAAGGCGTATGTGGTCAAATTAGCTGGGAAAATGCTTTGTTGAACAATGTTAAACTTAGCCCAAGCTTAAATATGCTAACGTGTAATGCAGTTCTGCAAAGTGGACATGTACTATATTACATTTCCTATCTTATTTGACTGTGGACATACTTTACTCTTCTTGGAGGATGACAGACTAGTATTTTGAGGAGCGCATTCTGAGAAATGTTAGGAAAGGGAATTCTTTTCCTCCTTGTTTTTGTTTTTCAAACCTATGTTCTGGCTTAAATTTGAATTGAAAGAGATTTCTACTCTCAACTATAGCTGTGAATTCATAACATTTGGTAGAAGGGGTATATTCATTGGAACGCCTTTGTCTGCAAGTGACTGAAAGCTACTCGTTTAAGCAAATAGAGGAAGTTGTTATAAGATACAGAATCTGACAGCAGGCATGGGGGCGGGGAGTTGTGGAGAAGTAAGGAATCCAGGCTCTGCTTTTCCTATTTTTTTTTTAACTTAAAAAAAATTACGATATAGTTCACATACCATAAATTTAACCTTTTTAAAGTGTACAGTTTGATGGTTTTTAGTATATTTTCAAAATTGTACAACCATGATCACTATTTACTTCCAGAACATTTTCATTACCCCCAAAAGAAACTCCATCTCCATTACAGTCCCCACGCTTTTTAATTTCTTTAATCCCCACCCTCTTGCTTAATTTCTTTCCCTTGTTCCAGACCATCTTTCTCTTTTCTGTGTATGGGAAAGAGGGTGCATGGCAGCTTCTGCTCTACATTCCCTTATTTCCAATTCCTCATTCCCCTGGGGAGGGGCCCATTGGCCCAGCCTCCAGTAGGTACCCCCCGCCCCCAGCTCCGATGAGCTGTGTCCAGGATGCACGTGGCTGGTAGGGTCCCCGCCACAGTGACTGGGGACGGGGTTCACAAGGAGGTGGAGGAGAAAGGGGCAGTTAGCAGACTTGGAGGTGAGCAGATCAACCAAGAGGCTGATCATCCTTGAAGGCTGGGACCCAAGTGCCTAGGCCCATCATTTTAGAGGTGAGAAACTAAAGTTCAAAGATATAGAGCCAGATGGCCAGAGTGACATGTCCTCGGCAGAGTTGAGATTTATTGATTTAATTAATTAATTTAATTAATTAATTTTTGGCTGCGTTGGGTCTCCGTTGCTGTGCGCGGGCTTTCTCTAGTTGTGGTGAGCGGGGCTACTCTTTGTTGCAGTACGCGGGCTTCTCACTGCGGTGGCTTCTCTTGTTGCAGAGCACGGGCTCTAAGCGCACGGGCTTCAGTAGTTGTGGCTCGCGGGCTCTAGAGCGCAGGCTCAGTAGTTGTGGCACGTGGGCTGTGTTGCTCTGTGGCATGTGGGATCTTCCCGGACCAGGGCTTGAACCCGTGTCCCCTGCATTGGCAGGTGGATTCTTAACCACTGCGCCACCAGGGAAGCCCCAGAGTTGAGATATAGATTCTTGATCTGACCAACCCCACGTGCAGTACCTGTTCCATTATATTAAATTTCCACCTTTACTTATTTCTGCTGTGTACCTTCCCCAAATTATATTTAAACAAGTCAGAAACTGTTTGCCCAATTATAAAGTACATCCAGCAAATCTTTTTCTTTACAGCTCCTTTTGTTGGCTGAAGCCAGCTTCTCCTCCTTGCTAGAGTTTTTTATATCTGAGGATACAGACACTTGTTGCTTTGATGGGATCAAGATTTAGGAGCTTAGTGCATCTTTAAGTCTGTTTGCATAGAAATACCTTAAACCACTATAGGGCTCTTATGGGATAATCCTGGAGTAAGATGTTAAACCAATTATTGCCCTCAAAATAAGGTCTCATATTAGAATCTCATTAAGATAAAAATAGCCCCAGCATGAAGGGGAAGGAGAGGAGGAACAACACTCACGTCTAGGGTTGAATTTTACAGTCCAGGTTCCTGTCCTGCATTTGTAGTTAGGCTGTCTTATTTCACAAATAATAATTGTAAATGAGCAAGTTAGTTATTGACTGCTTCTTATTTTGAACTGAGTAGTGACAGGCTTAATCAAGAAAAAGAGGCTTGGTTAAGGCAATATTGAAAATCTGTTCCTTAAAGTGAGTCTCACAGAGGCTTTATTTATTTATACATCTTTATTGGAGTATAATTGATTTACAGTGTTGTGTTAGTTTCTGCTGTATAACAAAGTGAATCAGCTATATGCATACATATATCCCCATATCCCCTCCCTCTTGAGCCTCCCTCCCACCCTCCCTATCCCACCCCTCTAGGTGGAGCTGATCTCCCTGTGCAATGCAGCTGCTTCCCACTAGCTATCTGTTTTACATTTGGTAGTGTATATATGTCAGTGCCACTCTCTCACTTCGTCCCAGCTTACCCTTTCCCCCACCCTTCCCCCTGCACCACCCCCCCGCCCCCCTGCCGTGTTCTCAAGTCCATTCTCTATGTCTGCGTCTTTATTCCTGTCCTGCCCCTAGGTTCTTCATAACCATTTTTTTTAAGATTCCATATATATGTGTTAGCAAACAGTATTTGTTTTTCTCTTTCTGACTGACTTCTCTCTGTATGACAGTCTCTAGGTCCATCCACCTCACTGCAAATAACTCAATTTCATTTCTTTTTATGGCTGAGTAATATTCCGTTGTATATACGTGCCACATCTTCTTTATCCATTCATATGTCGATGGACACTTAGGTTGCTTCCATGTCCTGGCTATTGTAAATAATGCTGCAATGAACACTGTGGTACATGACTCTTTGAATTATGGTTTTCTCAGGGTATATGCCCAGTAGTGGGATTGCTGGGTTATATGGTGGCTCCATTTGTAGTTTTTTAAGGAGCCTCCATACTGTTCTCCATAGTGGCTGTATCAATTTACATTCCCACCAACAGTGCAAAAGGGTTCCCTTTTCTTCACACCCTCTCCAGCATGTCTTGTTTGTAGATTTTTTGATGATGGCCATTCTGACCGGTCTCACCGAGGTTTTAAATATTATTTCTGAACATGCTTTCTCCTAGTGCCAAACAATGCTTATTTATTTTTCTTCCATCTAGTTTTACAAACTACTTGAGGTGATAAAAATAACAAAATTCAACCCCCCACCCCAAAGCAACCACTATCTGCTATGGTGAAAAGAAACTAATAAATCAGAATTCTCTTTCTACTTATATTAAATGAACAAGATTCTAATTGCCAGATTTCCTAATATCTAGTTCACAACCGGTCTTTGGATGTCATTAATTTTCTCTGTAACCTATGGAAATAAGGGCACAAGCTTAAGATCTCAAAGATAACAGGAAAGTCTTAATGAAGACCAGACAATTCTGAAATACATAGAATGGGTTGGAACCAGGGTTGAGTGGGCTGCAGAAGGGCTGGGTTAGAAATGTCTAAGGTTAGAGGCCAAGCAGACCCTAGGATTCCAGCCACAGGGAGAGGTTTCCAGAGCAGTAGGTCTTGCAAAGGTCAGGTAGTTGTATCTATGACAGAGAGGGTCAGTGACAGGGCTGTTTGACAGACATTCAAGGGTGCAGAGGTTGTTAGGGAGAGGATGCTCAGCTACAGATTCCAGGGTTTGAAGCCAGGACCCCAGATCTCAGAGAAACGGGGCACCAGGATGTTCCAGGCTGAGACATGGACAAAAGATAATGAAACAGGGCTGAGCAGGGTTGGGACTAGTGCTGGGTTAGGGAGTGTTCACCTTCCCCTGCCTCGAGGCAGGACTGGTCCAGAGCTGGGATGTAGGGGTGAGATTTCACAGGTAGAGTTACATCCCAACTTTACAACTACTTTTCAACTTTTAAAACACCTTTTTGGCTCAATCCTCTGTTTACATTTCAAAAAAAAAAAAACAACCCATGAACTTGAGGGAGAGGACAGTTGATCTGGTCTGCAGAAGGCAAGTGTAGACAGTACAGAATCCTAGAGGGAATTTTTGATATCATCACGTCGAATGGCTTCATTTGACAGATGGGAACGTTGAGGTCTAGGGTCTTGGTTACTTGTGAATTAAATCTCCAAGATCACGTGTCCAGTTAAAGTTGTTCTCAGATATCAGGCTGAGATAAGATAAGAATCACCTGGGGAGTTTAGAAGCGGATTCCTAAATCCTATTCTTGGAGATTCTGATTCAGGAGGATTGCAGTAGGGTTCAGGGCAATTTAAACAGACGCTATGGGAGATGCTGATATAGGCAGTGCTGGGACTGAAGTTTGAGAATAACTAATTGGAAGGCGTCCTTTCCCTCTCACAGTCTAGTTGTGTTTCATTAAATTGCGTTTTGTTCAAATCCTTCCTGGACTCCCCAAAGCTGGCCACTATCACCAGCTCTCTCCCTGTTACTGTTCTGTAGTTACAAGCAAACTGCCCTTATCCCCCTCCCCACCTTCTTCATGTGAATGTTTGGAACATGCTCCCTCCCTGGTCTGAAGAGGCTGTTAATGTCATGCCTGAGGTGAGGTCTACTGATTTTTGACAGTTACTTGCAAAGGACATGTTCTGTTCTAGCTGTTGTCATACCTAGAAGTTTGCTTGGTGCTCATCTAAGGTGAAAAGGTAGAGTCTTCCTATAAGGCTGTCTAGCACAGGATGTAAATAACACCTGGCTGGAAGTGAAGGGAACTCTGATGTGGGTATGGAGAGTGGCCCATTGAGCAGGGACTTGTAGAGCAAGCTGACAAGCAGGAAGCAGGAGGCCAGGGGAGTGGGCTGGAGCTCTGCCCTCTAGACTCTGAATCTTCACTTTGTAGACCTCTTCTTACTCTTCGTGGCATAACAAAAAGCTTTTACAAGTTCTAATAATGATGTTTTTGAAATACAGGGTGGCATTTCTGTTTCAAAATCAATTTGTTTTTAATCAGGTTTCCTATTTTGAAATCTACCTGGACAAAATCAGGGACTTACTCGATGGTGAGTAACCCGAATTCTTGTCTTTTATTTGTTCTGTAACTAAAGTCCAGAAAGGTTGGCATGATTTACAGCACTTCTGCTTAAGGAATTTATAGGGATGTTCTATTGCCTTCAGGCTATCTGCTTATTCTCAGCCAAAACTTTAACTTAAGTCATTGCAAAGTGATTAGATTTACCTATCTTCTGTAACAATTTCTATTTTTTCTCCAATACAGGGTCTTTAACTTTTGTTTTCTTCTTTGCATGTCATCATCATGATCTCTGTAGTATCCAAGACAAACTTGGCCGTTCATGAAGATAAAAACAGAGTCCCGTACGTAAAGGTATGAGGAAAACTTGATTGATGATGCAATTGATTTCTCTCCAGTCACTGTCATAATTATTACATAAGATGCCCAGAATATTACCTAAAAAGTGCATATAGATATTTAATCATGTTCCTTATATTTAATATTCATCTGGTTAAAAAAACTGACTCTTAATTTCTTCAGTTATTTCTATGTAAGTATATCACAGATGTCAAATCACATGAGGTAAGAACTGGAGAACTGAACATTTATTATTCACATTTAAAGAGGCTCTGGCATTGAGTACATTTGTTCATACTTTGCACTTAGGAGAAACCTGTCATAGCATTATGTCTACAACTTCAGTATCTAATTAAAGTTGGTGGCTAGATTGAAAGGCAAAGCAAGATTTCATCCATTTCTTTTTCCGTCATTGGTTTCCTTCTTTATTTTCTGTCTCCACTGCTGATGAGTATGGATATGTACTTAAAATCTGGCATTTATTTTATGGTTTACTTCTGGGTTTCCTAGCGTTTGCTCAGACTTCTTTTTAATGTACACTGCAAAGCCTAGGTAAGGAGGAAAAGTTGTTGGGTCGACAGTGCAGCCTTTCTCTGGATTGACAGCTCTAGAAGAGAAGTGGGAAAATGTCTAGCTGTTTCAAAGTCATGTTGCTTTTCAGTTTTTCCATGACCAACCTGATCTGGCTGTCTTGCAGGGGTGCACCGAGCGGTTTGTGTCAAGCCCGGAGGAGGTCATGGACGTGATAGATGAAGGCAAAGCAAACCGCCACGTGGCTGTAACGAGTAAGCCTGGGGTGCTGTTTCCTCCCCTCTAACTTAGGACACAAACGTCTGCCAACCAACCAGGTTGGGTGGGGGTAATGAGGTCCAAATGGAATAATGCAGGGGAAGGCGGTTGTAAAGCAGTTTCTGGCACTCAAAACACAGGGGTGTAAGCAGTACCAGCGGGCCTGGGCAGGTCCTGGGAAACAGCGCCTCCTGCTGTCCAGGGGCCTGTTGGAAATGTCTGGTGACACTCACTGACTGGGCCCTGGTAACAGCCTAAGCCTGAACACTGGGGTAAACAACCAACCAACCAACTAAAGGGGGAAGAAAGTAAGCTTCTAAGTTCATTGTTTAAAAAAATCCAGGGCCTCCCTGGTGGCGCAGTGGTTGAGAGTCCGCCTGCCGATGCAGGGGATACGGGTTCGTGCCCCGGTCCGGGAGGATCCCATATGCCGCGGAGCGGCTGGGCCCGTGAGCCATGGCCGCTGAGCCTGCGCGTCCGGAGCCTGTGCTCCGCAACGGGAGAGGCCACAACAGTGAGAGGCCCGCATACCGCAAAAAAAAAAAAAAAAAAAATCCAAACCAACAGATTCTATAGGCCAGTCATACGCATGGAAAGAAACCATGTTAGATTTCTGCCCTTTGTAAACAAGGAAAAGAAAGGCATGGAGGAACGGGAGCTTGACTGTAAACTTTGTGATGCCTTGTTGGTAACAAACATAGGTCAGCTGGTTTACCTTGCGATGTCTTCCTCGGCCCGTCTCAGGGAAGCAGGTCACATGGTGTTAGAGCAGCAGAGTTTCCATGAAAAGATGGGGGCTATCTGTCTTATTCAGATGAGATGTGCACAGATGAGAGTGAGTTCATGTGAAGAGGACTTGAAAGAATGAAGGATTTCTAACTTTGTTTTTTAATACTTATTTATTTGGCTGCGCCGGGTCTTAGTTGCGGCAGGTGAGATCTTTTAGTTGCGGCATGCAGGCTCTCAGTTGCAGCACGCGGGATCTAGTTCCCTGACCAGGGATCGAATCCAGGCCTCCTGCATTGGGAGCACGGAGTCTTAGCCACTGGACCACCAGGGAAGTCCCTGAAAGATTTCTAGCTTTGAAGAGAGAAAAATGTCTGGGGAGGGCATGTGGGCAATGCAGTGTTTCTTAACATATTTTTCATAATATCTTCAAGGTGCTGACATTAAGAAAGAGAGTCAGCTTGCTTTGTTTGATCTGAATGAGTAGACCACCCAGGATTGTTGAAGCTACATGGAGGCAGATTTTAACCTTTCACAAGAAGAACTCTAGTCCCTAATGCTGCCCCAAGTAAAACCTGCTACCTGGGGAGGTAGTGAGTTCCCCGCATGGTGTAGAAGAGATTCAAGCTTTGCTTGGTTGACTGGTGCTATGATCCTTTGATCCAGAACTGTAATTCTCAACTGTTTCCCTACCCCCACAAATGTATCAGATGATATTCATATACATGGCAAGTTTCATAGGTGAGCCTAGACCTGTATACAGTGTAGGTTAAACTCTTCTTCTTTCTCTTCTGCTTATGCGCATATAGGAAAGAATGTAAGACTGATATTCTTATACTAATAGCATCTCTCATTTGTAAAGAAGTTTTTCACTGTTTCTTAAGTTATTGTTAGTTATGAATTATTCATGACATACCTGAAAGTCCATCTTGGCCCCCTGGTTCAGAACTGTTGGTCCAGAACATTACTATCTTTCTTATCATTCTGGTAAGTTTTTTTTTTATTTTGTTACATTATGCATAACATAAAATTTACCATTTTAACCACTTTTAAGTGTACAATTTAGTGGCATTAAGTATATTCACAATATTTGCAACCATCACCACTTCCTATTTCCAGAATTTTTTTTCCAGTATTTTTAATTATCCCAAAGTGAAACTCCATATCCATTGAATAATAACCCTCCATACTCCCTCCTCCCAACCCCTGGTAACCACCACCCTACTTGCCGTCTCAGTGAATTTGACAACTCTAGGTACTTCATATAAGTGGAATGATACAAGTCCTTTTGTGACGTGCATGTTTCCCTCAGCATAATGTCCTCAAGATTCATCCATGTAGCATGTGTCAGAATTTCCTTCCTTTTTAAGGCTGAATAATGTTCCATTGTATACATAGACCACATTTTGTTTTCCATTCATCCACAGATAGACATTGTGTTGCTTCTAACTTTTGGCTATTGTGAATGATGTTGCTATGAACATGGAGGTATTTATAAATATCTGTTCAAGTTCCTGCTTTCAGTTCTTTTGGGTAAATACCCAGAAGTAGAAGTAGAATTGCTGGATCATACGGTAATTCTCCTTTTAATTTTTTAAGGAACAGCCAGACTGTTTTCCATAGCAGGTGCACCATTTTATATTCCCACCAACAGTGTGCAAGAGTTTTAATTTCTCCATATCCTTGCCAACACTTCTTATTTTCTGGGTTTTTTTTTCTTTTTAATCATCATACTGATGGGTGTGAAGTGCTATCTCATTGAGATTTTGATTTGCATTTCCCTAATGATTAGTGATGTTTAGCATTTTTTCATATGCTTATTGGCCATTTGTGCATCTTCCTTGTAGAAGTGCTATTCAAGTCCTTGGCCCATTTTTTTAAAATTGGGTTGTTTGGCTTTTTGCTGTTGTTTATTTGTAGGAGTTCTTTATATATTCTGGATCTCAATCCCTTATCAGATATATGATGTACAAATATTTTCTATTCTGTGGGTTACCTTTTCACTGTTGATAGTGTCCTTTCACACACAAAAGTTTATATATATATATAGTGTGTGTGTGTAGCGGGGGGCGGTACGCGGGCCTCTCACTGCTGTGGCCTCTCCCGTTTTGGCTATTCAGGGACCCTTGAGATTCATCTGAATTTTAGGATGGACTTTTCTATTTCTGCAAAAAACGTCATTGTGATTTTGATAGAGATGACATTGAATCGGTTGGTAGTATGGACATCTTAATAATATTAAGTCTTTTAATCCAAGAACAAGGATTATTCTTCCATTTATTTGTGTATTCTTTAATTTCTTTTAGCAACATTTTATAGTTTTCAGTGTATGCCTCTCACTTCCTTGGTTAAGTTTATTCCTAAATATCTTATTCTTTTTGTTCTTATTTTAAATGGAATTGTTTTCTTAATTTCCTTTTTGGATTGTTCATTATTGTTATATATAATGCAACTGATTTTTTTTTTTTGCGGTACGCGGGCCTCTCACTGTTGTGGCCTCTCCCATTGCGGAGCACAGGCTCCGGACGCGCAGGCTCAGTGGCCATGGCCCACGGGCCCAGCCGCTCCGCGGCATGTGGGATCTTCCCGGACCGGGGCACGAACCCGTGTGCCCTGCATCGGCAGGTGGACTCTCAACCACTGCGCCACCAGGGAAGCCCAATGCAACTGATTTTTATGTATTGCATTTGTATCCTGCAACTTTGCCAAATTCACTAGTTCCAACGTTTTTGTGGAATCTTTTAGGGTTTTTTCCCACATAATCTGGTTAGATAGTTTTGAGAAATAATTGCTAGTGGGGTTGAGTAAAACAGTCACTGGGGTCTCTGCCTGCCTGGTGAGCAAAGACCAGGGTCCAAGAAGATTTTTATTTTTGGCGCTTGGTCCTAATGAAGCATATTTCATCTTTGAGACCTTCTCTGTGCCTAGCATGGGTTATAGAAGAAATGTATGTCTTAATCCTTCCTTAAGAAAGTCATAATTCTTCCTTAAGAAAGCTTATGATATCACTGATAAGGCAAGGCTTACACACATGAAGAAGATGGAATACATCAGGTACTAGTCAGAATGATAAAGGCTGAGGGACTTAAAATGAGGCAGGGGAGGAAGACTTGAGCTCTTCAAGGAGAGAGGTAGGCTGGATTGGCGTGTTGGTGGATGGCGGCTTCAGGCAGAGCTCGAGACTCTGTTGTCTTAAACCACTGACCACGATTTTTAGATTAATTTCTTTGCCACGTGAAAATATTTTAAATCTTTCATTTCTAGAGTGAGCATTGTTTTGCAGGAGAAGAGGTCTCAGGTAATTTTTTAAATTGAGTGGACTTACAAAAAAAGGAGCTATTAGGCATGATTTGTTGTGTTTTTTATTGAGATGCTTGCAACCTAAATTTATATGTTCATTGTAGAGCAGTAAACTGTTTTCCTTTTCAGACATGAATGAACACAGCTCTAGAAGTCACAGTATCTTCCTGATTAATATTAAACAAGAGAATGTAGAGACTGAAAAAAAACTCAGTGGGAAGCTTTATCTAGTTGATTTGGCTGGGAGTGAAAAGGTAATTTGTTCTTTATTTGTATTATCCACAGTTTCCCCGTTATTTGCTTCAGTGTGCAATGGGATAATTTTTATGTCTTTCTATTCCCTGGTTTTAAAGAGCTTTTAAAGTTTCTGATGTTGTGCTAAGGTGTTATTAAATTTAACCTTCATTTCTCTGCTCTTTCTTTTCTGGTCCTGAAGTCCCCTATTCATGTCACAGGAGGTGTTTTGAATACCAACCTGATTTATGCCTAATAGACCCTGATGATGACATGAGGCAAGTGTTGGTGTGAACTTAGCCTGGCAAAGGCAGCGGCACAAATGCTGGAGGGACGTGAACTTCTGAGAACAGGAAAGATCTCTGTGTTTTGATAGATTCAAATAGGCCAGGAAGGGGCTCTGACGCTGGAATGTGGCAGGCCTGCCTCTGCAGGTTTGTTTGCTGATAGAAGATCTGGAAAGTGGGGCTCTCCCTGCCTTCCCGGCTTCTCTCTGCAGGAGGCGTGAACTGACCGTGTTCTGTGTGGGCAGCCTCACTCCATTCAGTCTACGAGGTCTGGAGCCAGTGTTTTAGCCACAAGCCCTGACCCTTCTCTGATTTTGTGAGGGTTTTCTTTTGTCGTTGTACCCTGTCTATGCTCTCCCAGGCACTGGCTGAGGCCATACTCCAGACTGAATAGGCTTCCCAGAAACTCCCCTCTGCCCTCCCAGCCTCACTTCCATAGCACCACCAGAGGCTCCTGCTGCCAGACCCCGGATGGGGGCATTGCCCACCTCGGACGACGTCACAGAGCAAGTCTCTGTGCACAATACCATGTGACCTCCCTCATCTCTGATGTCGTGCTGACTGTCCCCATCAGGGCCGGCCCTGAAGCTCAGTCAGTCTCCCAAACTGTGTCATTGATCCCCACTTACTGCTTCCACCACTGAGTTGCTGGACGCCAAGTTACGGCCACTAACATCCGTGTGATTAATGGCTACTTGGATTGTCCTCCTGTCCGCGTTTGTCCAGCCTTGAGCAGATCACATGTATCTTCCTAGTTGGCAGTCAAAAATCGAACGGGTCCAGGCTTGTAACTTTAAACAGATGCCCACCAGAATGGGAGTAGAGAGCAACACTGCTCACTTCTAGACCGGCCATTAGCAACTAGCATCTGCTTTGCTGCCGCACCTGTTGTATGGGTCCAGACAAAGCTCCCAGTGACCCCTTCCCTCTTCCCAAGCTTGCCCCCTTTCCCTTTAGAGCACAGAGATGAGTACTTAAGGCCTAAATGCAGCTGAAAAGTGCTTAATGCAGGCAGTTGAGAGTGGAGGCCTGCACAGCATCAGTGGTTATTACTTATGATATTTATGAGGCATTTTAAAGTTGTGGTCCTGCACGTCATTTCCTGTGCTAACATCTGTTTTCCTTGCCCTGGATGTGTCCGCATGAATGTAGCAGTGTGATCTAGTAGAACAGAGCTCTGGGTCTTAGTCCTGTCTTTCTTAAATGGTGTTCCTCCCTTGGGTGGGCAATTTGACATCCCTGGAGCTCAAAATTTTCTTGTCTGTAAAAGGAAGCTGATTGTACTTGTCTCGCATATTTCATGGAGCTAAGATGCTCAAGTGTGAAAGCACCTTAAACAACACCTTGTGAATAGACTGTTACTATTAATACTTATGACACAGCAGCTCTGTGATTTCTTTATCTGTAAGCAGGGGACCCACACATGATTTCCAGAGAAATCTTTGAATTTTTCTTTGGAGAAAACCTCCCCTTGGACATGCATTCATCTCTATTATCGGGAGTTTCTCCTTTATACAGAATTGAAATCCATCTTCGCACAGTTTAAAATCATTTCCCTGCTTTTCTTTCTTTCTTCAGAGCGCAGCCGCTCCCCGCCGTGTCGTTTGTCCAGTCAGCAGAGCTATGAATCATGTTGAGTTCCCTTTTTTCTAGCATCTGTGAACTGCTTTCTACCTAGAGCAAATGCTGTAAATAGGAAATTACCAGTATAACACAGCCGAGGAGGAATGGTGCATGGTCCCTCTAACTGCAGAGGAAAAAAGACAAATTCACTACGTAATATACATTTTCTTGCCTTACATGCCTTGTCGAGTATTTTTCCTTTTAGATGATTGTTCCTTTTTTTTTCTTGCTATGGGAATAAGTAGGGAAGGAGCAGAGAGTCCGGATAACCATCCCTGCCACTTCTTGTCCTTTGCTTGAAGTTGGAGCTTGTAATCTACACTTTCCCAATAGTGCATTCATTGTGGCTGGAACCGTGTTTTCTCTTAATGCTTCCTGGGCATGGAGACTGTGGTTCAGTCTCGCAGGACCCCAGCCTTTCTGTAGTGACAGCACTTTTGGAGCCTGGTGTCCCTGGACAAATGTCCCCTGGGAAGCATCCTCAGCTCTACACTTGAGGCATCTCAGCTGTTCCCCCTAAAACCTAGTTGAGAGGAAAATGACAACAAGAGAGAACAAATCCCCAGCCTCAGGCACAAGGGAAAATTTTATCACCGTGATTCTTACTTACTTTTATTTTCCCCTGCATTCTAGGAGGATTCACATCAGTCCCTTCCTCCCCGCTTGCCCTCCTGTGAATTGGAATTTTCTCCTCTGTGCTTTTGCTGTCCTGTGCAGTTCACTGTTTTCTCTTCTCTCTGGTAGGTCAGCAAAACTGGTGCTGAGGGAGCTGTTCTCGACGAAGCTAAAAATATCAATAAGTCTTTGTCTGCTCTTGGAAATGTGATCTCTGCCTTGGCAGAAGGGACAGTAAGTGACCCTGTCCCCATCTAGTAAATGATATTATGAGAAGTCACCTTTTGGGTTCGTGTACTCTCTTTGCCACACACCCCAGAGATTCATTTGTTTTTGTTCAGAAAGGGACAGGGGGAATCCTGGCTGTGGACACCCTGCTTGCTAGGAAATCTAGCCCATTAAAATGTGTGAATGGTGATGCTAATTTCATATGACCCGGGTGGTCCCAGAATGGGCATTCCAAACTTTGGCAAGATCCAAAGACCAGGCAACAGATTTTTATTTCACATGTTTCTAAGCCCAGTTCCCATCACTAACTTGCTTGCCTCTGTATTTTCTCTTTGAATGGGCTGTAACAGCCAATATTTTTTCTTTTCCTAAACAGAAAACACACGTGCCATACCGGGACAGCAAGATGACTCGGATTCTTCAGGACTCTCTGGGTGGGAACTGTAGAACCACCATCGTTATTTGCTGTTCTCCCTCGGTATTCAATGAAGCTGAGACCAAGTCAACGCTAATGTTTGGACAAAGGTGGGTGTGGCCTCTCGTAACCTACGCTCTGAGCTGGGTCTTCGGTGTTAGGAGTTAGTGGCGAGGGGCTAGGGTCAGAGAGGGAGCAGAGCGAGGAAGCAAGCAGCCTGTTAGTAAATTGCATCTAGCAGGTGACCTGTAAACTTGAGGCATCATTTATTGAGGCCAAAGGAACAATTATGTTTTAAAATAATGGGTAGGAATATGCTTATCAAAGGTATGATGCTGAAAAAAACAACTCAAGCTTATTATAGATGTGATTGTTGGTTATTCAGTGGAGTGTTACTTTTGTTCGTCATGGAATTAAGTCTCTCAGGTTCACAGGATTTCAAGTGTATATAACTCGACTGGTAACTACCAGTCTTAGTAGTATGATTAGTGGTACCACTACTACCAGTAATTACTTCAATATTTGGGATCCACTGCAAATTTGCTGATAGAATAACTGAAACGTAGGTGATTGTAGAGTAGTTGCATAAATATAAAAGGGTGGGGAGAAGAAATACTGATGCTCACCCTGGGGGTAGGAGATGCAGCATGTATGTTGAGGAAAGGGGAGGATGGCAGCCCTCTTCTCACCTTCAAAAATGTCCAAAGGGGCTTCCCTGGTGGCGCAGTGGTTGAGAGTCCGCCTGCCGATGCAGGGGACACGGGTTCGTGCCCTGGTCCGGGAAGATCCCACATGCCGCGGAGCGGCGTGAGCCATGGCCGCTGAGCCTGCGCGTCCGGAGCCTGTGCTCCACAACGGGAGAGGCCACAACAGTGAGAGGCCCGCATACCGCAAAAAAATAAAAAATAAAAAATAAAAAAATGTCCGAAGGAGATTTCCTAGATGTCTGAGAATTTTACTAGGTAGGCAGCAAGGACAGTCAGTAATCCTACAACAACCTTCCTGGGTATGGGTTAGTTCATCCCTTCCTTTCTTGATCTTCAGTAATGGCCTGTCAGTTTCAGGTGTTGAGCCCCATCCTCCCTGCATGGCTGCCTCAGGTGCTAGTTCCCAGAGTGCTGGGGTGTTGTGGCTTGGGCAATCTGAGCATCTTCCCTGCTCAGTGGGCTGAGCCTGAACCTGAGGTTGGGAGTTGTGGATTCGACTGCTGTCATTCCCTCCAAACAGCTGTGTGATCTTCAGACAAGTTACCAGTTCTCTGCGGGCTCCAGCTGCCTTTTGCACGGAGCACTCCCTCTGCCTTCCTCCTGGGAGTGTGTTGTGTGGTTATGCCTGAGAAATCGTTTAAGATGCCTAGCGAAAGGCCAGATGGTGGTCGGCATTCTGAATGGGAGATTGTTACGGCTTGTTTAAACTTCATTAAACCCCAGTCATTTCCTGAACCCTCAACAGAACATAGAATTACCCAGTCATGGCACCTGTGGGATGTCTAAATAAATAATAATTACACTGAATGGTCGTAGAACTAATATATCTTTTAAATTGGATTTGGGTCCTTTACTTCCTCTCAGATCACTTCCTTGATTAGCACAATGCTTAGGTCAATGGATTGCAGTAGGATAACACCTACTTTTTCTTAAGGGTACCGAATACCTTTAAACCTGTATCTGTTTATGGGAAACATAGAGTACTGTGGTGATCATCCTGCTTGCCCCATCTCTCCTGGTTTCTTAAACTTGAGCTTTAACAGTTTCCTCTGAAGACATGTTTGAGGAAACCAGCACTGAATGCGTTTATAAAGGGAACATCTCTTAAAAAAAATTCTCATCCACAAAGCAAAGATAATCTGAATCTTTGCAAGCCAGAGTCTTCCTGGGGCATGGGCTTTGTCTCAAGGCTGCTGCTCTTGGTAGGCATTTGCAGCTGTCTATAGGAAGAGTTTTAGGTATAAGTCTGAACGATGATTATCTTTCTTCTGATCTCAGTGAAGCCATCATCAGTATCATCATTATCATCAGCGCTTTTTTAAAGGAACTAGTGTGTGCCAGGCATGTCAAAATCCTTATAGAAATTCTGTCAGGTAGGCATCTCTCCCCTTTGTGCAGAGGATGAAATTGAGGCTTTGGCTCCAAGCCATCAGGTCCTGCCCCTGAGACCACACAGCCAGTAAATAACTAAATGTGCGGGATGTTATAGGACCGAGACTATATCATTTGACCCACAGCCTCTTCCATGTGGGCTGCTTGATCAGGGACCTTGATGAGCACAGCCCTCTGGGGTCAGTTACTCCAGCTTTGAAGCTAAGCTCTGCTTCTCACCCATTTTTTTCTCTCATTTCCTTCTCTTGGAGCCTGAATCTCCTTGCCTATAGGAAGAAATATAATAACACCTACTTCTGATAATTATTGGGAGGATTAAATGAGTTGCTTCAGTTTTTACGTAGCACAAGGGCTGGCACAGAATAAGGTGTCCAGTGATTGATTGCAAGTCCCCCCTTTCCTCCATCTTTCAACAGGCTTGAGAAGTCATGGCCATGCATGGGACTGGACTGAACGTGACATAATGTACAAGGATATGGGTGTAATATAAGGATCAGGACTGAATGAAGTAGGAGTAGAATTAAATTTCTGGAATGAATGATTAAAGAAATGCTGCTGAAGAAAACCTAAATAGACATTTCTCCAAAGAAGATAAACAGATGGCCAACAAACACATGAAAGGATGCTCAACATCACTAATCATTAGAGAAATGCAAGTCAAAACTACAGTGAGGTATCACCTCACACCAGTCAGAATGGCCATCATCAAAAATCTACAAACAATAAATGCTGGAGAGGGTGTAGAGAAAGGGAACCCTCTTGCACTGTTGGTGGGAATGTAAATTGATACAGCCACTATAGAGAGAACAGTGTGGAGGTTCCTTAAAAAACTAAAAATAGAACTAACATACGACCCAGCAATCCCACTACTGGGCATATATCCTGAGAAAACCATAATTCCAAGAGTCATGTACCACAATGATCATTGTAACACTGTTTACAATAGCCAGGGCATGGAAGCAACCTAAGTGTCCATCGACAGATGAATGGATCAAAAGGATGTGACATGTATATACAATAAAAGAAACGAAACTGAGTTATTTGTAGTGAGGTGGATGGACCTAGAATACGTCATACAGACTGAAGTCAGAAAGAGAAAAATAAATACTGTATTTATGGTATCTATATATAGATATATGGAATCTAAAAAAAAAAAAAAGGTTCTGGTGAACCTAGGGGCAGCACAGGAATAAAGACGCAGATGTAGAGAATGGACTTGAGGACACAGGGAGGGGGAAGGGTAAGCTGGGACAAAGTGAGAGAGTAGCATTGACATATATATACACTACCAAATGTAAAATAGATAGCTGGTGGGAAGCAGCTGCATGGCACAGGGAGATCAGCTCAGTGCTTTGTGTCTACCTAGAAGGGTGGGATAGGGAGGGTGGGAGGGAGACGCAAGAGGAAGTGGATATGGGGATATATGTATACATATAGCTGATTCACTTTGTTATACAGCAGAAACTAACACAACATTGTAAAGCAGTTATACTCCAATAAAGATGTTAAAAAAAATAAAAAGTAAAAAGACCCTTAGTATGCATATTAAAAAAAAAAGAAATCCTGCTGATAATTTAGGATTCCAGGAAATAAATAGTATGTCAACTATATTTTCAAATGAAATAGTTTGGTCTATAATCTTTAGTCAGAGTCATCTGGGTACTAGGCTCCATGAGGACAAGGACTAGTTTATTACCAGCCTCAGTTGTCCCAACAAGCACCTAGGACAACTAGGACACCGTAGGTGGTCAACAGACAAATGTTATCAAGATGAATGAACAGAGGAACCTAATGCTTATTATGTAGGAATCCCTAGAACATTAGAGTGGGTGCTGAACTATGACGCCATTATGTCCAGAAATTTGGTTGGGTTTCGACTGGTTTGTTTTCCTGCCCTTAATTAGAAATGTGTGAAATTTTGTTCCCTTTCCTCCATCTTCGAGTTAGTTAATGGGTTCTCCAAAGACATCTAACTTCTCTGTGGAGCCAGTACCCGCTTTATTGTTAACTTCACACATTGAACCCAATGACATGCAGACATGAGTCTGAACATCAGATTAGACATGGTATCTGATAGCTAATGAGATTAAGCAGTATGAACTCAGAAGAGACTGCCGGGAGTCTCCCAAATTCAGTATGACGAGTGTTCATGATATTCTTGTTGCAGGGGTGGCCAAACCTAAGGGCAGCATGAAGTTACTTAGTTCTTGCCACGTGGTTCTTTCAAGGACACGAAGAAAGTCCATGTTTGTTGCTAGGCTATACTGTATTGATGTTCTGAATAAAACAGTAGTAGGTCCTTTGATGCAGTAGAAACATGACAGAGTATATAGATGCCTGAGGGCAGCAGAGAGTCAAAAAGCCCTCCTCTGTCAGGAAGCTGAACACTTCCTGCTTTAAGGGATGGGGACTCAAATTAGAGCACTTTCACTAATTTTTCTTTTTCATCTGGCTCCCAGAGTTTCATTTTTTAGTCTTTAATTACTCTTCCGAAGTACTTTTTTTTTTTTTAAATAAATTTATTTATTTATTTATTTATTTTTATTTGCGTCGGGTCTTCGTTTCTGTGCGAGGGCTTTCTCTAGTTGCGGCGAGTGGGGGCCACTCTTCATTGCGGTGCGCAGGGCCTCTCACTATCGCGGCCTCTCTTGTTGCGGAGCACAGGCTCCAGACGCACAGGCTCAGTAGTTGTGGCTCACGGGCCCAGTTGCTCTGCGGCATGTGGGATCCTTCCCAGACCAGGGCTCGAACCCGTGTCTCCTGCATTGGCAGGCAGATTCTCAACCACTGCGCCACCAGGGAAGCCCCTTTTTTTTTCTTTTAAAGGAAGTGCTGTCAGGCATACTGAAACCTTTGGAGGAAAGGTAATGCGTTCTTTTTTTTTTTTATCTTAATAAATTTATTTATTTATTTATTTAATTGGTGCATTGGGTCTTCATTTCTGCGCTCAGGCTTTCTCTAGTTGTAGTGAGCAGGGGCTACTCTTTGTTGTGGTGCGCGGCCTTCTCATTGCAGTGGTGTCTCTTGATACGGAACATGGGCTCTAGGCACGTGGGCTTCAGTAGTTGTGGTGCACGGGCTCAGTAGTTGTGGCTCGCGGGCTCTAGAGCACAGGCTCAGTAGTTGTGGTGCACGGGCTTAGTTGCTCCGTGGCATGTGGGATCTTCCTGGACCAGGGCTTGAACCTGTATCCCCTGCATTGGCAGGTGGATTCTTAACCACTGCACCCAGGGAAGTCCCCAAAGTACTTTTATAGCACTATTCAAAAAGGTTATTTTTAAGTTTTAGAAGTGTGAAAAGCACCCAGTTATCAATTATCAAATCACCCAATCATGGAAGCCTATTTAATGTACCTTGATTTGTTATGGTAATGAGGGAAAGGTGGGTCCCCAGGGGCAGACCAATCAGTTTAGAAAAAGCCTGAATCAGCACATTGTTGACACCAAGAATTTGATTGATCCAGCATGAATAATTTAAAGGCTTTATTTATATGTTAAATGTGAAAGGAGAATGGATAGTTTAGGAAAAGTAATATTCTTTTTTCTTTTTCCAATATGCACTTTTTGAAAAAAAAATGGTGCCCTTCACGCTTGGTTTAATGGCAGCTGGATTAGGCAGAGCCTGAGTGGTGTGTGTGCAAAATGCATGTCCCCAGAGCATAAGAACAAGTTCCCTGCGGGACTAGAGCAAGCACTTTGGCCAAGGGAGATGCTTGGCTGCAGGTTTGACATAGGATGGAGAAAGAATCAAATCACCCCCTGTTGGAGGGCTTGTTGCCAAACACCAGTAGGGTTAATTTTTGCTCTTGGAGGAGGAAACGCTGTGGATGACAGTTAGTTTAACCAGATGCCAAACCTTTATCCAAGCTAGTCATTTCTTCTTTTTTTGCGGTACGCGGGCCTCTCACTGCTGTGGCCTCTCCCGTTGCGGAGCACAGGCTCCGGACACGCAGGCCCAGCGGCCATGGCTCATGGGCCCAGCCACTCCGTGGCATGTAGGATCTTCCTGGACCGGGGCACGAACCCGTATCCCCTGCATCGGCAGGCGGACTCTCAACCACTGTGCCACCAGGGAAGCCCCCAAAGCTGATCATTTCTTAATGTTTCTCCGGAGATTAAAATTTTTCAAAAGACAAAATTTAAAGCTTTTAATTCCTCCTTCCCTACATCCCCGACTCATGGGCAGGGAAATGGCCTTACCGGGAAATGGGAAGGTGCTTTGCAGCAGTCATGTGTCCAGAAGAAGGTTAGGTGTTTTATATGGGAACTAGGACCCAGAGCAGATAGAAGGTATGATCGTTTTATGACCAGGCTGTAGTAGCCAATTATTTAATCAAACACTAACCTAGGTGTTGCTCTGAAATTTTTTTGTGGATGTGGTTACTAGCTACCATCAGTTGACTTTAAGTAAAACACATTATCCTCCATAATACGGGTGAGCCTCATCCAATCAGATGAAGGCGTTAAGAGCAAAAACTGAGGTTTTCTGGAGAAGAAACTGCCTCAAGACTATAGCATCGATTTCTGCCTGAGTTTCCAGTGAGCCAATTTCAATAGATGATAGATAGATAGATAGATATCCTCTCTGATATATGATATCAGATATATAAGATCTCTCTCTCTCTCTCCCTCTCCCTCTCCCTCCCTCTCCCTCTCTCTCCCCCTCCCCTCCCTCCCCCTCCCTCCCCCTCCCTCCCCTGTTGGTTCTGTTCCTCTGGAGAACCCTGACTGATAGAGAGGGATGCTGGGCTACCCTCTTCCACCCCACAATCAGAGGATCTCAGTCTCTTTATCTCCCTCTCACGCACACCATTCACCATGTGGAATCATACATTACAGATTTATTCTATGCATCGAAGGTGTGGGTTTATCTAGAGCTCCTTGTTCAAATACCACTACTATCCTGGAGAGGGAGAGAAAATGCTGAAAACAAGAGATAGGAAGGTACCAAGAACAAACATCTTCCTGGCTGTTCCAGGGGAGGCCGAGGTAATTTGAAGAAACTCCAACAGTATGTAGTTTCTCTATCATTTAGAACTGATCTTGGCCAGAAAGTACAAATATAGGCAATTATTCAGGAAATAGGTGGGGATGGGATTTAACAGGACATAGAGTGATGTGAACCAGTGGTTCTACGACTTCCCCTCTTCAACAAGGGTTTGATTCAAGTGCCAAATAATGGTGACATCACATATGGGGGCTTAATGCAGGTGGTAGAAATGCACATGATCAGTAATCTTGGAAGCCTGGGCATGTGGTTCTGAACAAGTAAATTGCGAGTTCAGTGACAGAGTAACTGAGAGGTGCTGAGGAGGACGTAACAGAACACGCGGGGACAGAGGAGTGGAGTCTTCCTCTTTCCACCCTTCAGTGGAATATGTCAGTGTATCCTTTTCTGACGTAACTGTCTTTGTACGGAGATCTAGGTGGAATATGTACTGTGGCCTCTGCTCTCTGTCTGCTATGCTTGGTCTGCCTTCTCCAAAAATGGTTAACATTCGTTAGCTTTGAGATCTTTTAAAAACCGGATCCTGGTTCCCTCCCTATGGGGAGAAGAGATATTATATCTGGTGCAGGCCTAGATCATATTATTTAAGTGGTACTTAACTCTCTAAAGAAAGCTGAAGCAAAGAAAAACTGCAAAACAGAAACCCTGATCATTGTACCTTTAAGATTTGGCTCATTCCTGCTAAGTAGGTCTTGCTATCAAGTTGTAAACCTAATATTAATTAAGGTTCTTCCCCTAACTAGCCTTTGGTTAGGATTTTGCTCAGTGTCTGCTATGGTCATAGCTTGTGGAACAGGCATTTATTTCTGTATACAGCTTAGGGGATCTGGTTGAAAAACCGAACTGAGGATCTTTGAAAGTGAAGACCCAAGATACTTCTGTGCTCCCTTGTGAGTGATGAGGTCACACTGGATCAATCATATGTTAGCAGAGTGAGATTGACCCATAAAGATGATGAATGAGCAGTAAGTTCATGGCTATGGTAAGGCTCCCATGGATTACTGGGGTTTTTTCCTGTATCAAGGAGGTGATGTCCCAAAACTATAGGGCTGGGTGGTATTGCTATTGCTATATAGCTTCAGCTAGAAAAAATGATAAAACCTGCCTTAAGAGCATTTCTTAATTTCTGCTATCCCATCAATTTTATGTTTCCTTGTTAGCTACCTGAAATTCTTCTGCAAACCAGGCTGAGCAGGAAATGCTCATGGGTCCTGGCACTGTGTCCTGAGTGCCCAGGATCCGTGTTTATTCACTGTGTTTGAACAGAGGGTCCAGGTGTAACACTGCTTAGTGTGATTGACAGCTAGCACGTATGTGGAAAATACCAAAATAAAAGAGCAAAGAGTATGAGAGCTGGAAGACACTTGGACATGCTCTACAGTGCACAAGGCAAAAACAAAACAAAACAAAACAAAACTCATCAGACCACTAGCTAATCCACACTGGCGGCAAAATTAGATAGAACCTAATCATTAGGCCGTTTTACTCTGTAGATTTTCCTAAAGTTCATGGTAAGAAGCAAAAAGAGATTATAGATGTTCATCATTCTTTTATTCTAGGTCTCTTGTGGGAACAAGGGACCAAGACACTCTTTATTTCCATTTTGCAAGGTTGGTTTCAACCTCCTAGATAGGAGAATATTTGTTCTATTAAAAAGAAATAAATCCAGGCACAGAAGTTCAGTATCTCTCTTAGTAACTCTTGTTTCTTCCACAATCTAGAAATTCTTGTATCTGACTTGATTTCTTTCCACATCAGTTTATTTTTGTTAACTTATTTTTGTTGAATATAACATACATATAGTAAAATACATTTAAGTATGCAACTCAGTAAAAATTTAAATATACATGTATATTCACATGTAACCACCACCTGGCATCTTAGAAGCCTCTCTTTGAACCTTCCCAGTTGGTACCCAACTCTCATGGGTAAGTGTCATCCTGACTTCTGTCAACTTAGATTACTGTTTGCTGTCTTTGAACTTGATACAAATAAAAACATGCAGTATTATTTTGTATCTGGCTTCTTTTATGCAACATTGTATCTTTGAAGTACACTACATTGTTAGGTGTAGGAGTAGTTTAGTTTTCATAGTTATATAATATTTTGTTGTATGAATATAGCATGTATGTATCCATTCTACTGTTGATGGTTATTTGGATTGTTTTCATCTTGCGGCTATTATAAATGAAGTTGCTATGACATTGGTTGTCATGTCTTTAGGTGAACGTATGTCCTCATTTCTGTCGGTTATATACCTATGAGTGGAATTGCTAGCTCATAGGATATAAGATATTTAGTTTTAATAGATAGTACCAAAAAGTTTTCTAAAATGATTGGAATAGCTTATACTCCCTCTAGTAGCAATTGAGTATTATAGTCACTGCACATCCTCATCAACACTTGGTATTATCAGTTTAACAATTTTTAACCATCCTATTGGGTGTGTAAAAGTATCTTACTGTCATTTTATTTTGCATTTCCCTGAAGGCTAATGTTGTTTGGCACCCTTTGTGTGTGGTATTTATTGGCACTTCTTTTGTGAAGTTCCTACTCAGATCTTTGCCCAGTGTTTTCACCAGTTGTCTGCTTTTTTATGATTGATTTATAGGGATTATTCTGGATAAGTCCTTTGGCAGATATATGGATTGTTTATATCTTCTCTCACTTTGCAGCTTATGTTTTAATTCTTTTAATGGTGACTTTTAATGAAGAGAGGGTTTTAAATTTTTATGAAGTCAAATTTATCTTTTCTTTCTATTCTATTTAAGAAATTAATTTTTGCCTACCCCAAGGTCTTAAAGATACTCTCTTTTCTTCTAGCAGCTTTATTATTTTACCTTTCACATTTATGCATATGATTCATCTGAAATAGAATTTTTTATATGTTATTGGGGGAGTTGATAAAGATCGTCACCTCCACCCCGGCCCCAGCTCCGTGTACTGAAAGGAGCATCCCTTCCCTCTGTGCTATATGTGCACCTTTGTTGTAAATCAAATGGCTACATAGCTGAGTGTCTGTTTCTGGATAATCTATTCTGTTTCTATTCTAAAGTTTCTGGACTATTTAATCAGTTTTAATTACTGTGGCTTTATAATGTGTTGATATTCCATCCTCCAGCTTTGTCCTTCAAAACTGTCTTTGCTATTCTCGGCCCTCTTTATTTTTATTATAAATCTTAGAATCAGGTTGTCAATTTCTACAGACACATGCAAAACTCCTGAGATTTTATTTCAGATTGTTTTAAATCTGTAGAACACTTTTGGGATAATTAATCTCTCTCCCAATCAGTGTTAGCTGATTTCTTCATGTTCTACCTTTAGCGGATGGAGAGGCATGATGTTTTTGCCTCATTGGGGACTGAATGGAGTCTGTCTAGGACAGCAGGAGCCATGGTTTCCCCCCATTGTTCTCAGTTCCAAATGGATTTGGGTTGTATATCTTCCATCTGCTCCTCTGGATTGTTTCTGTACCATCTCTGCTCTGCTCTGTGCCCTGGGACAGTGACCAGTCTGGACAGCTACAATGGGCTCCCTTGCCTCTGGCTTCCAGTTAGTTTCCACCATGGGGAAGGAACATGGGCACGCAGTCATAAGGAGAGAAGAGAGTGAGGTCAGTGTATTAATTTCTTGACTCCTTCCCTGAAGGGCCACTTTGGGTTGGCTGTGTTCTTAGACCAAAGGCTGTTACACCTTCTACTGGGAAGCCTTCTTCTTTTTTATAAGGGTTAAAAATTTTTTTTAATTTGTACTCTTTTTTAAAAATTGAAGTATAGTTGATGTACAATATTATATAATTACAGGTGTACAATACAGTGATTCACAATTTTAAAGGTTATACTCCATTTATAGTTATTATAAAATATGAACTATATTCCCTGTGCTATACAATATATCCTTGTAGCATATTTATTTTATGAATTGTGGTTTGTACCTCTTAATCCCCTACCCCTATCTTGCCCCTCCCCACTTCCCTCTCCCCACTGGTAACCACTAGTTCATCCTCTGTATCTGTGAGTATGGACAACCTTCTTCTTATAGCTCCCTCCCTCTGGGACCCCTTTAGCCTAAGGGTGGTAATGGCACCCCCATCACTAATGTGGGGTACCCATTATGCCTTGTTATTTCCCATCACCCATCCCATACCTTTGTTAAGCTCTTCCCAATTTAAGTAGACTATCTCTTGCCAGGACTCAGATTACTACAGAAGTGGGAGAAAAAGAATTTTCTCAACAACTTAAAAGAACTTTGAGAATGAGGTTCAGCTATACGAGGGATAACCTTGTTGGGTCTGCTCACAAAATTGGACTTCTGGCTAAACCTGCCTGAGTATAGCATAAAGGCTCTACTCTTCTCTTTCTAGTATCACTGGAAATCAAGAGACTCTTTATGATGTAAAAAGTAAGATTAGTAGCCTTGGACTTCCCTGGTGGTGCAGTGGTTAAGAATCCGCCCGCCAATGCAGGGGACACAGGTTTGAGCCCTGGTCCGGGAAGATCCCACATGCTGCGGAGCAACTAAGCCCGTGCACCACAACTACTGAACCTGCGCTCTAGATCCCGCAAGCCACAACTACTGAAGCTGTGTGCCACAACTACTGAAGCCCGCACACCTGGAGCCCGTGCTCCACAACAAGAGAAGCCACCGCAGTGAGAAGCCTGCGCACCACAACAAAGAGCAGCCCCTGCCCGCCACAACTAGAGAAAGCCCGTGTGCAGCAACAGACCCAACGCAGAAATAAAGGAAGAGAGGGAGAGAGGGAGGGAGGGAGGGAGGGAGGGAGGGAGGGAGGGAGGAAGGAAGGAAGGAAGAAAGAAAGAAATGTTAAAAAAAAAAAATTAGTAGCCTCAAAGTATACCCTTAAATGTCCACAAGCATTTCAGCCATAGGTTATTGTTCACTTTCTTACTAAACTAAGTTGATAATGGATGCTGCAGTGTTTGTGCTTGTATCTGAGAAACACCCACGACACTGCCTGAGGATGTTAGAAGGTGAGGTGAAAGTGTCAAATTGGCCTAGACTTTAAAGTAGCAATAAGATTGCTGTTATTTGAAAAATTAGAGTTGAAGCACTTCTGGGGACAGCAGCCTTAAGCTACAGTGAGTGAGGGAGAATTACACTGAAATGATTACATTGAAATCACTTAACTCCTCTTTTGACAGTTGGGTTATTTAGTTGTCTGCTTTAGGAATTAATTTTTGGAATGACGTCTGCAGCACTGGTGAGGACTGCTGAATTTCTTTCACTGAAATAGAAATCATGTCCAAAATGTCATTTCATGACAACAGTAACTAACCTGAATCACACATCAGATAGTGCCAGCAAATGTGACAGGACAAGAACTGGTGGGAGTTTAAAATGAAAAAGTCAATAGCAAAGAAAACAGGATATCACATATTTTTAAATGAAGTTTTTACTTCAGAAGTATGCAATAAGTGGAATTCTGCCATCGTCAATTTACTTTTTTTTTTTTTTTTTTTTTTTTTTGCAATACACGGGCCTCTCACTGTTGTGGCCTCTCCCGTTGCGGAGCACAGGCTCCGGATACGCAGCGGCCATGGCTCACGGGCCCAGCCGCTCCGCGGCATGTGGGATCTTCCCAGACCGGGGCACGAACCCGTGTCCCCTGCATCGGCAGGTGGACTCTCAACCACTGCACCACCAGGGAAGCCCTACATTTATTTTTTTTTTAAACATCTTTATTGGAGTATAATTGCTTTACAATGGTGTGTTAGTTTCTGCTTTATAACAAAGTGAATCAGTTATACATATACATATATCCCCATATCCCCTCCCTCTTGCATCTCCCTCCGTCAATTTACTTTTTAATTGGACAAATCTGCTTATGTGTTCATTTTTGTGCATAAGTCGGTGAATCATGCATTTGATTTTCATTACTGGCTGGAGCCCCCAGTGCCTTAGCTCTCACCTCTTGCTCCCTTGAGATACTGTCCAAAAATCCACTGTGGCATCACACTCCCCCCAGGCCATCCATTCTAGGAGGCCACTCCATCTCTTATACCCCAAGTGGCAAAATGGTGTCCATTAGACATGTTTGTTTGTCCCACACATCATTCTGAAGGATTGTCTTAAACTGGGAGATACAAATAAAAATCTTAATTTCTGACTTTTCTTGAGAAAAGTGGGCCCTCCACTCGTACTTAGTGACAGTTGCCTGGGTGGTGGGGAAGGATGTGCCCGGCAGGGAGCCACGGTCTCACCTGGCCAGGCTGAGTTCATAAAGTGACCCACCTGTCTCGGGTGTCATGTGTTGGCATGTGTTAAAACACATCAGGGATGATTCTAGGTACCACATATGAGTAAGAGAAACAGCTATATTTATTGGTATATTTATTGGTATGAGAAACTGTAAGCTCCAAGGTCAGAGACCTTGTCTCGTTTGTCTTGGTATATCCCCAGTGTTTCATAGTTAACTGAATTGAAAGAAAGCTCTACTTGGGCAGATGAATCTGGCAGTGGTATGTAAGATGCTTAAAGGAGGATGCTGAATGTTTGAAAAAGGCTATAACCATAAGTTGTTACTGAGAACATAGACCAAGATGGTGGCAGAGGGAATAGAGAAAGACCCCAAGAGATAATTTGAATGAAAATCCTGGGACTTCCCTGATGGCGCAGTGGTTAAGAATCTGCCTGCCAGTGCAGGGGACACGGGTTTGAGCCCAGGTCCGGGAAGATATCCCACATGCCGTGGAGCAACTAAGCCCGTGTGCCACAACTACTGAAGCCCGCGCACCTAGAGCCCGTGCTCCGGAACAAGAGAAGCCACCGCAATGAGAAGCCCGCGTACCGCAACGAAGAGCAGCCCCCGCTCGCCGCAACTAGAGAAAGCCCGTGTGCCGCAACTAGAGAAAGCCCGTGTGCAGCAACGAAGACCCAACGTAGCCATAAATAAATAAATAAATTCATTAAAAAAAAAAAGAAAGAAAAATATAAAAATAAAAAAAATAAAGAAAATCCCATTGGATCTAGAGACTGGCAGGAAGTAAAGGAGAAATAAAAACGGAAAGGTGAGTTTAGAGCCTTAGGAATAGTGGTGCCATTAATACAGCTAGGAGGGTGATAGGTAAAAGTTCTAGGGTCCCTCATGCTCCCCAAGTCCCAATCTTCTGGCGTGAAAGGAATTGGAGGCTTAATTATATTCATGATTTAACGAATGCTAGTAGCTATGCTCAGAATTTTTCCCTTATGTTTTTCACCCCAGGGCTAAGACCATCAAGAATACAGTCTCTGTGAACCTGGAGCTGACAGCAGAAGAATGGAAGAAGAAGTATGAAAAAGAGAAAGAGAAAAACAAGACTTTGAAGAATGTTCTCCAGCATCTGGAGATGGAGCTAAACAGGTGGAGAAATGGTAAGGACGAATGAGGCATGAGCGTGTGCTTTTTTTCCCCCTACAACTGTTGGCATCCTGGGGCACTTGGGAAAGAGTGGATGATGGTGGAGCTTGGTCCTGCCTTGCAACCACCCATGTGAACAAGCAGATGTTGTCTTATTCCCTAGCACTCATCCCCACCCCACCCCATCACTTGGCTGACATACATTCTTTTTTTTTTTTTTTTTTTTTTTTGACCCAAACTCCCTGATGGCTTTCGGGGGAAGGGTTTTTTAAATTTTTTTAATTTTTAAAATTTATTTTTAATAAATAAATTTTGGGTGCATTGGGTCTTCGTTGCTGCGCGTGGGCTTTCTCTATTTGTGGTGAGCGGGGGCTACTCTTCGTTGCGGTGCGCAGGCTGCTCGTTGCGGTGGCTTCTCTTGTTGCAGAGCACGGGCTCTAGGTGTGCAGGGTTCAGTAGTTGTGGCTCGCGGGCTCTAGAGTGCAGGCTCAGTAGTCGTGGCGCATGGGCTTAGTTGCTCCACGGCATGTGGGATCTTCCCGGACCAGGGCTCGAACCCGTGTCCCCTGCATTCATTGGAAGGCGGATTCTTAACCACTGCACCATCAGGGAAGCCCCTGACATATACATTCTTAGTGTGGGCAAGTGACTGTTTACAAGTTTCCCTTAATCTATTTGCAATGAGATACGCCTCTGTCTATTACTGTAATTCACTCCCTGGTAGTCATATTTGAGGTTTAGAGGGCAGTGCCCAAGACTTTGGGGGCTCTGATTGCTTTTGATTAAATGAAATATATCATTCTCTCCTATGTGAGTCTTATAATCGATTTGGGGTTAAAAGTCACCGCTGGCAAATATTTGCATTTTTATTTGCCCAATTCATCTTCAAGCTCTGCTTCTTCAGAGCCAGAAATAGAGGATTCCTGAGGAAACTCTGTCCTAAAATGGAGCCTTAAAGGCTTGTTTCGTGACTCATTTTTCTTTTTCCCTGAAACATTCTCTTTGGTTTGTTCTGCTCAAAGAAAACATCTCGGAGGGCTGACATGCAGTGGTGGGTGGGTTGTGGGCGAGGTGCTGAAGAAGTGTTTCCAGATCCAGGCTCAGACAGATTATTTTAATGGTTTTCGCTTGGTGACGAAGGTGAGAAGGTAGAAGTCCCCCTTATTTTTTTCACTGAAACAAGGCAGCTTGGTGTGTGTGTAGGGGAATAGTGGATAGTTGGAGGTTGTTCTTCAGATTCTCTGCTGCCGCATTTGGTACCTATTTCAGGTGCTGCATCAGATCTCAGTCTTGGGTAAGTGCGGGAGCCTAGGGACGGCTGTGCCGGTTTGGCAGGTAACCTGCCTGCTTATAACTGCAGAGTTAGCAGCAGATCGTCTTGTGATTATATGTTTGCCACTGTTTTTGCTAGGAAGGGTGGGGTGTCCATGAGCTACTGTTCGATTGAAAAAACAATTACGTGACCAACCAGGATTCAAGAGAGGTTCAAGAAATGACCTAGTAGCCTAAATAACACAATTCTTTTCTTTTGGGGAGATTTTCTAGCTGCACAAGTGTTTTGAAAGCTGCTAGAATTATTGAATAATTCAGCACCTGCGGCTGGTGGATGATTCCTTTCAATTTGGCAGGAGTAGGAGAGTGGGGAGGAGTGCTTGGCAAGACAGGGAGTGGCTATATGAAATTTTGTTCTATTTCTGGGATTCTCTTGGGTCACTTCTCTGCTGGGCAACTGGAACATTCAGTAAAGCCTTTTGACAAGGGGGGAGGAACTGGCCTTAGAAACACTGTGGTGTGGGCAACTAACCTTGTTTTTTTCTTTTCTTTCCTGTCCTTTGCAAAGCTCCAACCCTCCAGTTCTCCATCCCTCAGTCAGCTGTCCTCTGGGGTCTGCCCACTGCCCTGTTTGCCTAACCCACGCTCATGCCTTGCATCTCTTTTGGGCGCTCTCCCCTGCTCTTGGATTTTTCACTTGGCATCATTTTAATTCTTTGTCCCACCTTGCAGATCCACTCAGAAATTTACTGTTTTCCATGCCCTATAGGGTGAGATCCTACCTAAGCCCTTAACTTACATAATTCAGGAGAACTAATGTATGGTTTCTGACATGTGATAGACTTTCATAAACGTCTGTTAAGTAAGCATGTGTTTAATGCAGTGCCGGAGGTTAAAGGGTGAGCGGTCAGGCATGGTCTCTGCCCTCACGGAGCTTGCAGGCTGGTGGGGGAGATAGGCTTCAACCACGATGAATAACCTTGTGAAGCTAGTCTGTGCTGTCCATCAAGAAGGGAAAGTATAAGGTGCTAAGAGTTATTACAGCAGAGGGCCCTGAGCTTGACTCAAGTCAGCAAAGCTTTCCCCCAATAAGTGACCTAAGGAATAAGATCTGAGAGAAACAGAACAGTTAGCTGAGCAAAATAGGTGAGGGTGGAAGTGCGGGTAGGGTGGGAGGAGCCAGGTTTACAGTGACCCTGACGGGCGGGAGATAAGGCCAGATCTCGGGCTGGGTGAGACCGGCTGAGATGGATGAGAGAAGGACAGGCAGGCCCGTATAGGGCTTTGTAGTCCTTGTTCAGGATTTTGGTCATTATCTTGGAAGCAGTGAGAAGCCATTCAAGGTTATTCAGCTGCGGATCGTATGATGAGATTTGCTTTTTTTTTTTTTTTTTTTTTTTTTGTGGTACGCGGGCCTCTCACTGTCGTGGCCTCTCCCGTTGCGGAGCACAGGCTCCGGACGTGCAGGCTCAGCAGCCATGGCTCACGGGCCCAGCCACTCCGCAGCATGTGGGATCCTCCCGGACCGGGGCACAAACCCGTGTCCTCTGCATCGGCAGGCGGACTCTCAACCACTGCGCCACCAGGGAAGTCCCGAGATTTGCATTTTTGAAGATACATTGGTTGTGTTGGAGGATGGACTGGAGGGTGTGGGAGGAGGGCTAGGACCTGGGGTGGTCTTCCAGGGATGAGATTATAGTCGTTGAATTGAGAGACAGGGCAGTGGAAAGGGAGAGAGATGGACGGACCGGAGACGTATTTAGGAGGTGAAATCAGCAGGGCTTGATGAGGAGTAGGCCGTAGGGAGAGAGAGTGTCAGGTTTTATAGCTTGCTGAGTTGGATGGAGGGCAGAAGTGCTCCCTGAGACAAGAAACACAGGAGAACCAGAAGGGAGGCAAGGGAGGTGAGGAGGGGAGTTTGAGGTGCCCACGCAACATCCAGGTGAAAATGCCAAATAAGAAGCTAGGTCTGGGACTTCCCTGGTGGTGCAGTGGTTGAGAGTCCGCCTGCCGATGCAGGGGACACGGGTTCGTGCCCCGGTCCGGGAGGATCCCCCATGTCGCGGAGCGGCTGGGCCCGTGAGCCACGGCCGCTGAGCCTGCACGTCCAGAGCCTGTGCTCTGCAACGGGAGAGGCCCGTGTACCGCCAAAAAAAAAAAAAAAAAAAAAAAGAAGTTAGGTCTGGAGCTCAGGGGAGCTGCCATGGATCTTTTGGAGGTAATTGAAGGCATAGGTAGGGGTGAGGTCCTCTATAGACTCCTGAAGAGAGGAGAGGGAAGAGAAGAGGGAGGGTCTCTCAAGACCCCTCCACTCACCCCCACCATTACCATGTAATCACTGAGTGATTCAGAGTAGGGAGATCGATGGAGCTCTCCCGTCCGGCAAGCTAACACTTTTTTTTTCTGGAAGCAAAAGTTTTCAAATGTAGAGAACCTACTGTAGTGGTATAAAAATGTCAGGCAGGAAAGGAGACAGGTGGAGGCGTGGTAGAGTGGTCCTTTGACCAGGTATGAATGAAGAACTATTTTAAGGATTAACTGCACATCCAACAAAACCTGGAGGCTTTCTGTCCTGTTCCGGGACTAGGCGTTTAATCCTCCAGCAGCCCTTGAGGCAGGATAGGAGACTCGCCCAAGGTGACTCCACAGGGCACCTGCCTCCTGAATTCATTCTCTTTCCCTTGTGGGTGCAGCCTGAGTGCAGCCCTGGTGGTTTGTGTTTAGGCCACGGAGATGAGTGTGAAAAGAAGGGACTGGAATTCCTTCTGTGGTGTCCCGTGCACCCTGATTCCTCATGGTCACGAGGGCACGGCTGGGATGTGTCAGCTAGAGAGCAGGGATTTTGAAAGGTGGAGTGGAGAGAAGAGGCAGTGCCCTCCACTACAACCCAAGTGGCAGGATATTTCCAACTTTCTTCTGAAATTTGGTACGCACATTGGTTCTAAACTTGTGGGAGGGCAGCCGCTGAGTTCACTGCAGTGACGGCTACACATGGATATTCCCAGGTTGCAGTCAGAACGTGATAAAGGAGTGTTGTCAGCTGTGTGCACCCTCCCTAGGGAAAGGGATTCCTTTCCTCGCACAGTGTTTATAATTTAAAAATTTGGCTGCTCCACTCCAGCGGTAGGAGAGGAGGAGTGTAGCAGGAAAAAGCATGCATATGTGTGCATGCCTGTGCTTTTGCCTGTTTGCTGTTATACAGAATGAGGTAGGAATACAAAGGAGTAGGAAAGGCAAAATAATATGATGTCTCAGTGGCCAGTTGGGCCCAGGCAGATACTGTAAATAAGTGAAGAGTGGTACGTCTGATACAGTTGGCCACAGGAGAGAGCATTCCCTGCCCAAAGTCATTCAAAAGCCATGAAATACTATCCTATTACGTGCCTATAGGCTGGTCCTCAACCCATCCCCACCTATATTCTTATAGCTTAATGGGCTACTTCTGATGCGAGCCTGGCGGTTTTCTCCACTGGGTGTAGTAGAACATTGATTCTCAGAACATGGCCTGGGACTCGTAGTAATGCACATACCACACCAAACCTTAATTCATTTCTGTCACTGCCATTCAGGCAGCGTGGCCCAGGGCATGTGCGTGGGAGCTTAAGGGGGGTGGTGTCACACCTTGTTTTTACAAAGCAGGAGTGGGGAGAACCCTGCACTCTCCTGGCTCCATTCCCCACTGGGCCAGTGAAGGTCCTGCCAGCTTAAACAAAAAGAGGAAGCAGGGAACTACATTCAGTATCTTGTAATAACCTGTAATGGAAAAGAATTTGAAAAAGAATAGACGTGTATGTATAACTGAATCACTTTGGTGTATGCCTGAAACTAACACAACGTTGTAAATCAGCTATTCTTCAAATAAAAAAAAAAAAAGAAGGCTATGAGTGACTCACAGAACCGAAAGAACAGCTGAGGAACTGGGCTTATAAGGGGCCACGCCTGGAGTGGATCCCCTCTAAATGTGTTTCCATCCTTGTCTCGTGCGTTGGAGACCCAGAGGCCCTGGAGAGACGGAGGATACTGCGCTGGGTGGTGTGCTTTGTCTGGGGCAGGACAGGACACCCTGAAGTGTTGTCTGACCAAGACTACATGCACTGGAGGGGGCAGTTCCTCACAAGGCAGTCAAGGTGCTGTTGTGAGAATGGCTGTTGAGTGTCTGAAAAACAACACATGTCCACCACAATCTCCTAGTGACATCTTGTGGGCTAAAATCAACAGGCGGTCTTTCTGCAAATCTGGAGGCTCTGTTGGCAACTTTAGCCTCATGGAAATTTGTTCAGCCTACTTGCTTAAGGACAGATAGAGGGAGTGGGCAGCTGTCAGAAATAGGATCTTTCTTTTTTTCCAGCTCTGTTGCTTGTTGATCATATGTACAGAAAGGATTCGAACCATCCTGTAAGTGGGGATAGATTTAGGTGGTTCAGCTTCCAGTTCACCGCTGCCCCCTCCTCCTCAATCCATCAAAAAGACTCTAGACAAGAGGATGGGGAAGGAGGGCTGAAGGCCCAGGGGCATGATGCTTAGAGAGGGGTTGAGTCCATAGTTCCCAGTCTCTGCCAGGTCAGTCTTTACACATGCCCTCTTCTCTGGTACTTCTTTGAATTTTGTTCTTTAAAAAAATGATAACTTTTTACAAGGGCTTCAGTCAGAAAAAGAGGCCCTGAATATCCAGGTGTCAGAAGTGCAGGGAAATGACCTGATGAAACTGCATATCTGCAGCATCTCTTGCATAATATAATATTTTCTAACAGAGGATGGAGATTTACCCCATCTGCTGAAGTCATACAAAGAAATTATTTCATCACAATCTGAGAAGCTGTGGAAAAATCAGCAATCTCTAGAGCAGATTTGTTCTCCAGACTTAAAACCTGCCAGGCCAGCAGACTTGGTTCTCTAAGTAGCTAAATCTGTAACCTCGAGGCTGATGGAGGCTCTGTGGAACTGTGCAGCCTCCGTAGTTTGGACACAATTTGCTTTTTTGGCATTAAATATGTAGAAGATGCTGGTCCCCCTCTCAGACTCATGATTATTGTAGAACTTCAGAAGTTAGCATTTCATTTGAGAGGTCTGATTTGTTAGGCCCTCTTCCTTATTTTGAGAGCACAACGAAACACTAATAGAAATACTGATCGCTAGGAGAATGGTGTGGCCAGTTTAAGAAGAATGTAAAGAGGATGCTGAGTCCTGGGTGACCAGTTTATTAGAAAATTACTGTAGAAAGGATTAGAGAATGTCTTAAGCTTCTTACAATATTTTGAGGAAATAGGGTAAAAGATGCTCTTTGAGTGCAAAATAATCCCATAAAGGAATGGTTTTTTTTAAACCTCCCATTTATATAATGACATCTTGTATCCAGCTGCTTTTACCCATCTGGCAACTTAAAGATTTCCTTTTTGTTTCTTTGATATAGAAATTACTTGCCATTAGGTCTGCCACTGGGCCTGTTTAATTGGTATTAAAAGAGAGTGCCTCCTTTGCCAGATCTGATCTGGTTTCTGGCGGAAGCTGTGAGTGACCAGCCAGTCTTTGCCCTGGAGCTGCAGAGAGAAGCCAATTACCTTACTATATGTTCTCCAGAGGCTTTAGGGACTCAACTTATGAAAAGGATAACTAGCTTGTTGCTACTTCATGTGTGAAATTTTAATGAATTACTGGCAGCCTAATGGTTTTCTTTCTTTCCTTCTTTCTTTTTTTTTTTGAAAAAACAAAACCCCAAAAAGCCTGTTTTAGCACTTTTTAACTAATAGCACTAACAAGAATTTTTGATTAGTCTGTCATTCTTGTTTATTGCAATTGATGGATTTCTGCTTTTTGTGGAAATGTTATTTATGCCCTCTGGGGGGGTCTTCATTTTATAATTAAAGTGCTCCGCAACCTTATAGGTATGCTCCAACTGAATGCTCCTGTCTACACACAAATCCTTTTAGTCCTTAAAGGTAATTACATCTGACAGTAGGAAATTAGGAAATGCCAGAATGCTTATGTAAAAAAGGGAAATGTTTCTTGGGGGGGGGTGGGAGGCGGAGTTTTCATTCTAAAATATCAGATGCTTTACAATATTATAAGCTCTTTCCTTATAGACAGCAGGTATAAATCCTCAAGGGATAAACTAAGAGAAATTTGCTCTTCATGCAAAGGAGAATAAAAATAAAAATAGATGCTAATCTTCATTTGTGATCCTTTTCTTGTTCTCCTACCTCCAGATTTTAGGGCATTATTTCTCCAGGGTTTGTTTGCAGCTGTCTTCTGTGTTACAATCAGTTATTCCGTGATCACCTCATGGGGGCTTCTCCGGAGACCCCATCCATTGCATTGCAGGGAATATTCTCCATTAATGCTGTGAGATTGCCATGGAGACAGATTGCCTAGTGTCAGGTCCTGCATGGTGCTGGGAATTTACAATCCCCAGACGTGTCTGTGAGCTGGACAGTGTACTTACCAGGGACGCTTCTGGAAGTCATTTCCTCGGTCCTTGGAAGGGCAGCGGTGTTTGGGAAAACCTGTTCTTCGTTCCTCTGTGGGCAGGAGCTGTGCTGTCCCCCAGACACCCTCTGCTTTTGTTCCTGCGTGTTGCTGCTTTGTTCTTCTCGGCCTGAACGGCTGCTGCAAATAATAATCCTGACTGCCTGACCTTTAGAATAAAAACTGGGATGGGCTCGCTGTTTAGATGTAGTTTTGTGGGGGACATGTTGATGCTTCGCTTCAGAGAATTGTTCAAGGGAAACCAGAAAACCTGCTATAGGTTTCAAATACTGTTTTCACAATAATAAAAATAAACCCAAGCTAGTGGGAAGCAGCGGCACAGCACAGGGAGATCAGCTTGGTGCTTTGTGACCACCTAGAGGGGTGGGATAGGGAGGGTGGGAGGGAGATGCAAGAGAGAGGGGATATGGGGATATATGTGTACGTATAGCTGATTCACTTTGTTATGCAGCAGAAACTAACACAACATTGTAAAGCAATTATACTCCAATAAAGATGTTAAGAATAAAAATAAATCCTAAAGGCACTCGTATGGCTGTATTGTATTTTTGGGGGAACTGAGCTCTAACTACCAAAGGTATTGCGAAGACCCCAGAAACACTAACCTCAGGATAAGTAAAAATGATATTTTATCTGCAAAACCTAAAAAGTTGACAATTCGTCAGGAAGAGGAGGGGATAAGAGATGGACTTTTGTGTTTTTTACATATACTAGTTTAATTAATCTTTAGAACAGTGCTGTGTTAAAGGCATTGTTATTTCCTCGCCTTTACAAAAAGCAAGAGGTTAAGCAGGAAATGGCTTGATAATAGCTAGATCTGTAGAAGGTGCAGGGGGGTTTAGTGTCCCGCTTTGGCACTGACCATGTTTATGCAGTGTCTGTTGGTCACTTTCAGGTGCCTCAGAGCAGTGTTGGCTAGCTTGTCGAACCTCTCTAAACTGGGACAACTCTGGAACTTTGTAATGCTATAACTTCTCAGTGGAAGAAGAGGGCAGCTTTAGGAGTAGTCAAGCCTGTGACTTTTGGTTAGAGCAGGTCACCCACTGCTAGGTTGTGGGATTCATCCCTGACTCCTGCCCACCCAGACAAATGGAAATACGCACTGGGCAACTCCTTAGCTCACCCCAACCTCACGATATCACTGCCTCTGTGGCCGTTTGGAACCAAAGAATGCAGGGAATATGTCCTTTTCAGATGTTTTTGTATCTTACCTCTGGACTTGGGCTGAATTGGCCTGTGGGCAATCTGACTATATTCTGGCTGGTTTCTGGTCTAGTGCAGTTATGAATTTCATCTTCATTATGCTTTAGCTGGAAGATCAATTCATACTGCACTGGATTGCCCTGTTCACAAATTTCAGAAGCTAGGATTGAAAAATTAGAGATACAGTCATGATCCAAGTGGGGGAAGGACATTTACCAAAGTGTTAGTGGTGAAATTCTGTAGAGAAGGAACAGAGTTGGGAGGTAGAGGAGAAGGAGGGCTTTCAAGTTTTAGTATATACTCTATGGTTAAAAAAAGATATTTACATATATATTTTTATAATTTTATATATATATAATGTTTTGAAGCACACACACACACACACAAATCCTTAGGAACTAGAACACGGTACTGCTTTTATAGCCCATGGACATAGCAGGCTCTAGATAATATAGATCCTTTAATTGGATGAAATCCAGTCTTCACACTAAGGTTGTTGATGGATGCTTCAAACCAGGAATTGGAACTGAATGAGATAATGATTTGGTTCAGATTCAATTCAAAGGCTACTCAGCTATTCTGGTTTTGTTTCAGGTCAATAATTTTAGAAAAAGGCTTAGGTACAGTACAGTGTAGTTGAGCTTCAGAAGAAAAAAAGGTTGGCTCAGTTTTGTATTCAGCAAAGTAATCATTTATTCCAGGCTTTGCTTCAAGTTGCTGCTTCAAATGGAGCTGTGATACCAAGGTGAAATCAGTGAATGTTAATTATATTTGACATGGAGGCCTATGGTACCGTTTTGTGATTATCAAGTGAGATAATGGAGTCTTAAGCAGCAAAGCTAACCCATCACAAAGTGCTTTGTTTACATTGAGATAAATGTACACAATCAGTGTTCAGGTGGGTTTCTTGAGACTTGATATATACTGTTCATGAAGCCATGGATTAGTTCAGTTCTTCTCTCCTTTGTTTTGGGGTGTCTTTTTTTTTTTTTTGTGAGAAATTCCCTCTGGCTCAGGACAGTTTTCCTGGGGAATTTCCACAGAACGCATTTTACGGGCTGAGAACTGGGTGAGGCTTGGAACATTGCAGACACTCACTGATTGTAGCAAACTGAGTGTGAAACTGATGGTAAACATTGTGATGGAAAAGTATGTTTGGTTTTGGTTTGCTTTCCAAGAAGATATTTAAAAGACACAGTTGAGCCACACGGTTTTCATAGACTCCTTTTTATGCAGTCTGTCTTTGCAAGGTGGTATTCTTGTTGGGGATAGCCCTTGACCAGCTTTCACCTTTTCCTTCAATTTGCGTGGTCACATTTGGTACTACTTCCTTCGAAGGCCCCATAAACGCTCCTCTGCAGACCGAGAAGCGGTATGCGGAGTGTCTGCATGATATTCTAGATGGGCTGCTTTTTCTTTCCTGGGTTTACCTGATATCACAAGAAATTATTCTATTTGAACTCTCCAGTTGAGACAATTAATTCTGACTTCCTGGGGGAGAGAGTGGTAGTGGGATGTGTGTTTGTGCGACGTCAGTCAGAGTTCCCGGGTCCGGGGCTACCCTGACTTCCTGTTTCAGAGTGAGGAGATTCTCAGAGTCTGAGGACTTGGGCCCTACGGTGTTCTATTAACAATGGCGAATTTGTTCCTTGATTTGGCTGTTTCTATTAATGAAACAGTAACCTAATTAATTGTAATTAGGATGCCTCAGAGGTCTGTTTCCCTTTGAATCAATCGCTAGAGAGAATATGATTCTAGTAAAGCCCTAGCATATTCCTCAACAAAGAAAATTGTGTGCAAAATTTCTGGGTATCGCTGCAAAGTTGGAGACCTTGTGTGGTTGATGGAACCAGTTTACTTCAGTGATGCATCATGGGGGAGGGAGTGTTACATAGGCTCCTTCTTCCTTAGACCCATTTTGGTCAATTCACTGCGACCTTTCTTGTCAAATAGAAAGAACACAAGCTATAACTCTATGCAACAACTCCTTATTGTGTCCTCTGTGTCTTTTTCAAGGGAGTGACTATTTCTGGACCTCTTTCTGGAGGGCTGCATGCTGAATTTCTTCAATCCCTAACTCCTCTCGGCTGTGCTTTGCAGGAGAAGCTGTGCCTGAGGATGAACAGATCAGTGCTAAGGACCAGAAGCCCCTGGAGCCCTGTGATAACACCCCCATCATAGACAACATTGTTCCTGTGGTTGCTGGCATCTCTGCAGAGGAAAAGGAGAAGTATGATGAGGAGATCTCCAGTCTCTACCGACAACTGGATGATAAGGTCTGTAGTACAAAAAGTAAAAGTAGCAGGTCCTAAATTTACTGGCTGGAAGCAGCTCAAGCCCCACAGAACTGATGTAGGGCTGCAGCCTGATGTTTGTGCCTGTCTTCCTAGTATTTACCCTAGCTCTTCATTGGGCAGACTCAGGGAACTGGATTCATGTGGAATGGAAACTTGATTGGAAGAGTGGAGTGTTGACCTGGGTAGAAAGAGTCTTCACGTCTAGAAATTGGATGGGGCCTTATCACTGCATGAGAGTGGAGGCTGCGTGATCTTTCTTTAATTGTGCCTTGTTTTCTTCTCTGGGCCTGTCCATCACCTCTTGGAAATTCCAGCAGTGTCCCAGCTATAGGGGCAAAGGTGGTAGCTCCCAAAACTCAGGTGTGTACTTTAATTATGTAGCTCTAAGACCCTGGAATGAGGAGTCAGTAGTAGTAGCAGCAGTGAGGCTGTTTTGGGGGGCATCCTCTTGAACGAAGTAGTTTGGGCTTGCTGGGATGTCTAATTTCATGGCAAACTTTTGGGACTCAATGAACCATGTCAGTGCACAAATTGGAATAAAGGAAAAGAGACCTTGGAGAGCACTGTATCATTCATTCCCAAAGAAGGCCGGGTTAGGAATCCCAGAGGCAAAGGAAATTAAATGGATGTTTCAGGTGATCTTGGCATATCGCCCTTGGAATATCTAAATCCTTTCCGTTCATTTCATCAAGGTTGCTGATATTTTTAGTCTGATTTGATCTTTTCTGCTGTGGCTCAGCTCAGAGTGCTTGGGGACACCTCTGGCTTGGATGAAACAGCTTTGTTATGTTAACGTTGTCATTAATCTTACAGGCCTGTCTCTTCTGAATAAAGCTCAGAGTCTGGTATCACCTTCACAAGGGAAATGTGACTGGTTGCCATAAGGAAGCTGGTTCTCTTTGTGCTCATGACTCTGGGGGTTTGCATTATAGCTGCAGTGTTAAACCGGGGTCACCCTACCCTTTGGGTAACACTTAATAAGATATTCACACCGTGAGAGCTGGGTTAATTACTCTTTAGGCACTAGACATAGTTACCCTTCCATTTCTACCCAGGTGTTTTATGTAAAACCTCAAACAGAATGAGAGAAAAGGGAGATCAGTAAATTAGTGAATAGTGTCTGTGGATTTCTCGATTTCTCCAAAGAAATGCTATTGTTTAATAGCATTTAGAATTGATGGTTCATTTTTAGTATCCCCAAAAGAATCCTGGATGCGGGGTGATAACCTGATGCTGCTCTCTATTCTCTAGGAATAGAAGCCCGCAGTGATTGGAACGGGGATCTTTTACCTTGGCAGCATGAGGATTTCTCTTTGCTCTGAGGGAGACTTTAGAGTCTTGAATCCGGCTCCTGAAGTGTAGGAAATGCCAGGCCTTGGCAGTTCTCAGTTGGTAGCTGGCAGAGCTGACCCTAGAGCCTCTGCCCCCTGATGACCAACCTAGGACATTTTCTGTTACATCATTTTCCTTTAGCGTGTCTTTTGAAAACCCTGTGAAGCACACATTTTGAGGTTAGCATGTGTGGTCCATCACAGGGTGATGCTGAGAGATCTGGGAGAGGACTGAGCCCCAGAGCCTCAGCCTGGGGAGGGGGGCGCCAAAGCGAGTGGTTTGACCTTCATATCTCTACCCATGGATGGCCTGATTATGACTTGTCAGCTGTCATTCTTATTTGTCCTCCTCTTAAAGGTTCTAGGAGCTATTTCGTGCTTCTGATGAAGTAGGTGGTGTGATACTTTTGAGAATGCATGAGTCGGGACAGGGCACCTTCATAGATTTTTAGTGGCAGCGCTGAAAGTATCTAAGTCTAGGTGAGAGGCTAGCCCAGGGTGGTTAGATGACTTACGTCACCTGTAGTTGGCAGAGCTGCAGTGAGATCACACATCTTCTGACTCCCAGTCCAGCGCTCACCCCATTTTGGCCTTAGCCCTTGAAGTGAGGAACTTTTCAGCCCTAATGAATTTGTCTAGAATGCGGTGGGAGAAAGACTATGCGGTCTGCTCCCTTCTGCCCCCTCTGTCCCTCCGTGCTGCCCCTCCAGGGGTCTAAGGACAGGTGCTCTTCCAGGGCAGCTCTGTGTGATGGAAAAGCATGCACTTTATTATTATTTTTTTAATACTTAATTTTTTTTTTTTACAGAAGTATAGCTGATTTACAGTGTAGTGCCAATCTCTGCTGTACAGCAAAGTGACTCAGTTATACACGTATAGACATTCTTTTTTTTTTTTTTTTTTTTTTTTTTGTGGTACGTGGGCCTCTCACTGTTGTGGCCTCTCCCGTTGAGGAGCACAGGCTCCAGACACGCAGGCTCAGCGGCCATGGCTCACGGGCCCAGCCGCTCCGTGGCATGTGGGATCCTCCCGGACCGGGGCACGAACCCGTGTCCCCTGCATCGGCAGGTGGACTCTGAACCACTGCGCCACCAGGGAAGCCCTAGACATTCTTTTTTTTTTTTCTCCTTTTCCATTATGGTTTATCACAGGATATTGAATATAGTTCCCTGTGCTATACAGTAGGACCTTGTTGTTTACCCATCCTATATATAATAGTTTATATCTGCTAATCCCAAACTTCCAGTCCTTCCCCCACCCCCACCTTGGCAACCACAAGTCTGTTCTCTATGTCTGTGAGTCTATTTCTGTTTTGTAGATAGGTTTATCTGTGCCATATTTTAGATTCCACATACAAGTGATATCATATGGTATTTGTCTTTCTCTTTCTGACTTACTTCACTTAGTATGATAATCTCTAGTTGCATCCACATTGCTGCAAATGGCATTATTTCATTCTTTTTATGGCTGAGTAGTATTCCACTGCATATATACGTACCACATCTTCTTTATCCATTCATCTGTCGATGGACATTTAGGTT
Organism: Mesoplodon bidens; assembly: GCF_964165515.1. Lineage (NCBI taxonomy): Eukaryota > Metazoa > Chordata > Mammalia > Artiodactyla > Ziphiidae > Mesoplodon > Mesoplodon bidens. Next base: position 47,901,254 of record NC_138165.1, on the reverse strand, counting down.
GTTTCCAAAAAGCATGTACTTTAGAGTCAGACCTGTGAATTAACAATGCTGAGACCTGGGCCGATGACCCACCTGCTGAAGATGTTTTTCTCATCTGCAACATGGAGTTCGCATTTGTTACTTTATTTATTTTATTTTATTTATTTATTTATTTATTTTGCTGAACGCGGGCCTCTCACTGTTGAGGCCTCTCCCGTTGCGGAGCACAGGCTCCGGACGTGCAGGCTCAGTGGCCATGCCTCACGGGCCCAGCCGCTCTGTGGCATGTGGGATCTTCCCGGACCGGGGCACGAACCCGTGTCCCCTGCATCGGCAGGCGGACTCTCAACCACTGCGCCACCAGGGAAGCCCCGCATCTGTTACTTTAAAAGGTTTCATTGGGGAGTAAAAGTTTCTAAGACATAGCAGATGCTCAATAAATATTGGTTTCTTTCTTTCTTTTCTGTCTTCTCCCTTTGTTTGCTTAAGGGAGAAGCCACATTATATATGGTATCAGAGGGGTGGTGGTGCAGAGGTGGGCTGAAAGCAGAGTTGTAAGATAGGCAGCTCAGCACTGGCACTGTCTCTCTTATTCCCCATCACCTCTCCAGAGCGTCTGTACTGTTGGAGTTGTAAGAGAGGAATTAAGTGTAAATAGAAGTAGAAGTTGAACCTCATTTCACTGATTACCATTGCAACAGAAACATCTTTATAATTAAAGCTGACCAGTGACCTGTTGATGGCTCACTTATTTTATTTCAAATACCAGAATATTTTTTGTAAGGTGCCTGGAAAACCATTATCCGTAGACAGATCTTAACAGTTGGCTTCAGAGTGAGCCTGTGTAAACATTTTCTAAGAAATGCACTTGAATGTATAGATATAGACTGCACAGCACATCTTACTCTGAAAGCTTTGTAAATTAAAAAAAAAATCACAGTAGACTGTGCTAATTCCTTAGAGAAGTTTCCTTAAGAAAGGGTAAGTGTAGTTTTGGAAATGTCTCTGATATAAGTGATTTGTGATTTGTCTCCTTATAATGTAATCCTTGTTCTTCATCCTTCCCAGATGGGCTAAGGGCCCTTAGTTTCTCACAGTACCTCAAAAATCACTGCATCGCAGCCCTTCACCTGTCAGGAGCAAGCCTGCGTCTCAGGCTTTGGAATGAACACAGTATAAGAACAAAGCACTTGCACTACTGTTTTGCTTCTCTTGTGATTTATATCACTTGTAGCTGTTGCTCATACGTCCCAGGGGAAGAGATGGTAGCTGTTGCTCATACGTCCCCCATGTTAAACTTCTTGAGTTTTTTATGTTAAGATGTTTAATATTTATGTGCGGAGGGACATAAGCACAAAATTGTTCCTGGTAAATGACATTATAAGTTTATAAAGTAGAAGAGAAAATATACCCAACATACAGTCTTCTCACTGTGGAAGTACCATTTTTGGGGGGAGGTTTCACTCTGATATAACTTCCCTAATTCTTCTGCCAGAAATCTGACTTGAAGTATGTTTTAGAAGCATTAAAAAATTTTAACTTGTAAAACAATTTTCAAAACTTCAGAGTAAGATGTGCTGTGCAGTCTATATCTGTACATTCAAGTGCATCTCTTAGAACATGTTTACACAGGCTTGATGCCAGCTGTTAAGATCTAGTCCGTGGATAATAGGTTTCTGAGCACTTTTCAGAAAATATTCTGGTATTTGAATTTTCTTATACATAAAATAGGTGAGTTGGTGTAAAAAGTTCAGTAGAAACAGGATCTCCCTGAGCAGAGAAATAAGCCCCAAAGATGTTCTACACAAAGGAAAAGGAGATGCAGATCTCATAATATTGGTGTTAGAATTTTCTTGCTCCGTGGAAAGCATCAAGTTGTGATTTAATAGATTTTTACCTTTAATCTGATTTAAATGGATGCACAGACACGACCAAACAGGCAGGAAAATATCCCGTGGGAAACTGAGGTTCTGCCACCTAGGCCCTTGAGTTTACCCTCTTCCCTCCCCCCCTGGAAAAGGCAGAAAGCACAGTGCAGGTTTCTTATGCGCTGCACATGGAAACACCTGGGCAGCTGCTCGCACGAGGACGGACACAGTAACACTGAACTGGATCCGACTCTGCTTGGGGTTTAGACCGCAGAAGCGTCACCACAGAGGATTTCCTCCTGTTCCTAAGGGAGAGGCACATGGGAAGCCAAGCTGTCACAGGCTGTGCTTCACAATTTCGTTTGAACTCATGAAAATCTTCGTAACCAAGACCGAGCCTCGTGCGGTTAGGCGCCGTCTGCCTGCTGCTTTCCGCACTGGGTGGACCGCATCTAGGGAGGGGAGAGGCAGAGATGCCTGCACGGGGCGCGAGAGGCCGCAGTTCTGGCTTTTGTGGCAGCAACACCTAGTGGCAGAAGTTGAGAGTGACAAGAGTGAACTTGCCTGTGGGGAGATCCTTTCCCACTTCAGTGGCCAGAAAGGAAGCAATCACGTTTCTGCACACCAGCTTCCTTGAGGTTTTTTCAGACTGGTAAGAAAATTAGTTCCTAATCAAAGGGAGCTCTGTAATGCCAAAGATTAATGCTCTAGTAACTGTTTTCCAGTTTCTCCAAGTAAGAGGTTTGAAGTGGAAATACTGGTCTCTTCTACCTATCAAATGGCAGTGTTCCCGGTCACAGATGTGTTTAACAAGATTTGGGACATGTATGTACTACAGTGCAGGTGGTTAGAAATTCACTCCCTTATTTTTTGAGCTAGGAGTTCACTGTTAACATCTTTAAGCTGGAGGGATAGCTCCAAAGTTCCTTTCGGTTCCCAAGCCCTTCATCGCCGATTTCTGGATGAGCAGGAATTGAGTTGAATGTGTAGGATATTGTATTTCCCAGAATATCCAGATGTTTCATTGGCTGAGCAAGGTGGGCAAAGTGGTATTTTAACCAATCTCTCTTCTGTGGGGAAGCACCACACCATTTCCTTCATCTTATCAGCCAGCTTATAGCTGGCATCCTGGTATCCAACGGTCATCCGCTGAGAAACCAGGATAGCAAAAATGACATAACTAACCACAAAAAATTAAATATGGCATTTCGTTTCAGGATGATGAAATTAACCAGCAGAGCCAGCTGGCTGAAAAGCTAAAGCAACAGATGTTGGATCAGGATGAGGTAAAGAATGCAATAAAAAATTTTTTTACCAAGTTCTTTTATGACTCTGTTGTTGATGTTTGTTCCAGACATTTAATTCGCAAAGAGGTTTTTTTAAATCACTGCATCATGTGAAAATTTCTTGGAAGATTTCCTTTCAGTGCCTGCTGAAAGCTGATTTTAGGGGAATTTAGAAAATAAATGTGACTTCGTAGAACTCTAGGGTTTTGAGAGTGCGTAGCTGGCTGCTACACAGTCTGTGAATGGCAGAAATAGAGGGGCTTGGAGGTCGGGCAAGGATGATCCTCCTTCCTCATACTCAGGGCCCAGCACTCCTGGTTTGTGCCACTTCCGCCTTTCTTCGGCTTTGCAAATCAGACAGCTCAGGTCTTTGATATATACCATGTTCTTGTGCTGTCTTGTAGGAAAAAAAAAAATAGCCCCAAAACAAAAGTAGAAGGTAGAGGAGAGGAAAGCAAAGAAGATGGGGGTCCAAGTGCTGCGTTAGAATATATGTGATACGGTAACGAGGAGGGAATTTTTTTTCAGTCTCTTCCTGGATGGCATTCAATTCTCCAGTAAATGTCTCTATTGTATTGTGTTTTGCCAAGCACTTTACAAATAGGAACCTAAGCAAAGAACAGATAGCCAATCTATCAAACACAGATGATTCGTAATTCTCTTACTGAGGACATCTAAGTATGTTTTCTCTTTTGTGCTTTAGGGTGCTTTCTGCTTTGTTGCTAAAATGCTGTGAGTTGGATCATATGATGCAATTATAGCAAGTGGCTTAAGTTCATGGCCCCAGTCCCAGCCCTCTCGTAGACATAATGCCCTCTCTAACAATCTTTTTCTCTTCCTCTTTGTTGTCCTTCATCTCTCCAGGACAGTGATTATGCCCTCTGCCCAAACACTTCCCTTTTCAGGAACCATATTTAACTGATTCCCCTTTTAACTAGAGTTGAATCTTCCATTTGCTTTGTGTTTCCTGTCCTCTTCCTCCCATTCTGTTGCTTTTCATCTCCAACTTGGTACAACTGCCTGTGATAACCTTTCCTTTCTGTTACAGTTAAAACTCTTAATATTTTTTTTCTCTACTATCAAGGCAATATCTGTTCATTACAGGAAAATCAGAAAATACAGTAAGCACAAAAATAATGAAAGTATCCATAAGCTCAGTCACTCACTTTTAACTAGTGTTAATGTTTGAGGTATATTCTTCTATAATCCATGATGAATATTAAGAAAAATTAGTGACTGCCCTTTTATACTGTTTTGGTTGACTCTGAAATCGACCTGTTTACAATGTGAAATAATGATAATAGTAAAAAGCCATGTAAGTATTATTATAGTCCTTGGAAATTATTCCTCCTCGTCCTCTGTTCAACTTGTGGAATAGCCAGCCAGCTACAAAGTGTGGTGATTTTTGATGTGTAATCAATTCTTGGAGTTAAGCCTATGTAGCTTTAAATAAGAAAGAAAGAAAGAAAAATTAAGAAAGAAAGAAAGAAAGAGAAACAGATTTTCAAAACAATATGCTATTTTTTCATTTAACATCTGGATATGTAGTAGCATTTCTAGTCATCCTGAGCTTTTCAACTTATTTTCTTTTATCAGTTTTTTTAAAAAATTACTTTATTTTGGATAGAGCACAGAGCATAAACTTTTGAACATTAGATTCACCAGTTCCATGCCATCTCATTTCCCCAGCTTTTAGCTTCTACAAGAAGAGACTATGAGAAGATTCAGGAAGAGCTAACACGTCTCCAGATTGAAAATGAGGCAGCCAAAGATGAGGTGAAAGAAGTTCTCCAGGCCCTGGAGGAGCTGGCTGTCAATTACGACCAGAAGTCACAGGAAGTGGAGGACAAGACCAGGGCCAATGAGCAGCTGACAGATGAGCTGGCCCAGAAAACGGTTGGAGCATTTGTGTGTAGGGGGCAGGACTTCCTCAGCAGCCAATCGTGTACTTATATTAATGTTTGCTGTCGGACACTGTATATAGCAAGGCGGTGGCTGAGCGGTTTTTCAGTGTTAGGCGTAGATGCATTCTTTGAAATCCTCCAGTTATTGAAATACTTTGTGTAAGTGACTTGTCCATTCCCCCTGGAACTGCGTGTCAGAACTGTTTTATATCTAGGGGATTTGTAACACCAGCAGGGATGCCTTGTAGGATAGTCAAGAGAGTGCAGACTTTGGAGCCAGAAAAATCCTAGCTAAAAATTTGACTTTACAACTATTAGGCCTTAGTCGAGACCTTTAAACTGGAGTATTCATTTCCTTATCTGTAAAAATGGCGATAATAACATGTTCCTTTCAGGGCGTGAGAATTAATGACAGTTTACATAAAGCACTTAGCACGGACCTGTGCATATGCTACAATCTTAGCAAATAAATCTCAAAATATTATATTAACAGAGGAGAGTGGGTGACCTGTGGAAGGTCTGGATTTCACTCTCCTTGTTTACACCCTCCTGAATGCAGTCCATTCCTTCCCCAGAGCTTCTTGTCCTCGCCTAGGACCAAGCTGTCCTGGTTTGTCTGTTGTCCTGTTTTCAGCCAGTGTTTCAGTCTTCACATTTCCTAATTTTCAGATTCTCCCAGCGAAAGATGCTGCAGGTTCTGCTCAGTGAGCTAGTGGCAGAGGGCCAGTGAACATTTGGTGAGGTGGCTGGTGGTGGGATGTGTCCATTTTGTCTCTTTCTACTTGGAAGATGTGTGGTGGGAAGCCGAGTGGCTGTAACTGGCTGCCCTTGGCACTTCGGCCCGATGGCCTGGTGTCATGGGATTGTGCCCAGCCTGCTTTGTGGAAAACAGCCAGTCCTCCCAGGCAAGGGGAAGTAGCAGATGGCGCAGGAAAGCTCTGATCTGCTGACCATAGAGCTGATAGAAAATGCTCCTTACTCCATACATTCAGCTGCACGAAGGAAGGCTTTTTAATGTTTCCCAAGATGGGAACTACTGCTTCTGTGGATTTTAAAAACAAAATGAAATAAGCAGTGGCAATGCCAAAATAAAAACAAAAACAAGAACCAGAGAAACAAACCAGAAGTCATGTAGGAAAGAAGGAGACTTAGATTTTCTCTGCTTATTATTTTCTGCAAGATTCTTTAACTAGTCCTTGGTATTAGTTTCTTCCCAAAACAATGAAATGTTTTCCATGATACAAGTTTTATTTTCTGTCAAACCAAAGTACTGCTAGACTGGTTTAGAGTGCTATTTTTAGTCGTATCATTAAAAGTCCTCTAGTAAAATAGCTGCATATGGAAAAATTACATAAATGTCTTTGCATTAACCTCTACAACTCCATAATTTAGGGAAATTATTTTCTTTGTTGGCTGAGTTAGTACCAAGACACCAAAAGATGGCTATTCTGTTGATGTGGAGAGTTTGTTAATTAAAAATATATACATTTGGGGCTTCCCTGGTGGCGCAGTAGTTGAGAGTCCGCCTGCCGATGCAGGGGACACGGGTTTGCACCCCGGTCCGGGAAGATCCCACATGCCGCGGAGCGGCTGGGTCTGTGAGCCATGGCCGCTGAGCCTGCGTGTCCGGAGCCTGTGCTCCGCAGCGGGGGAGGCCACAGCAGTGAGAGGCCCGCGTACTGCAAAAAAAAAAAAAAAAAAAAAAAAAAAATATATATATATATATATATATATACACACATATATATATATACACACACACACACATTTGGGTAACATACATGAAGGATGGCAAAGGTGGATTTGTTCGTGTTTGGCAGTAAAATAGATCATCTGCTATATATTAAGAAGCCATCTCCAGTTGAACCAGACCAATTTTGAAACGAGGTGAAGTGTTCAATTCAGCTTCACCGTGAAGATTTAAAAGACTTTTTCTAGGTTGTTTTCGAGACTCACTAATGTCCCTTTGGCCCTTCCAGACCCATCTATTTTGAAGCCAGATGGGAATTTGGAAGTGGTCCCAGGGAGCAGGTTTGTTTGAAAGTGGAGGTGGGGATGCTTGCAGGTATGTTTAGACCCTGGAGGATGTGGACTGAAACAGAACATTTGGTAGGTAGGACGATATGATTACACATTACAAACGTAAGGATTCCTTTTGGGCTTTATTTATTTTTAATAACTTATTTAATAACTGACCTGGAAATTGTTGTCTTATATGCAGACAAATGACATATCAGGCCAAGACAAATTCCTTTTCTTATCGGAGAATGCAGTGCTATACTATAGTCTGACTTAAAAGGACTCTTGTGTTGAAATCACATGAAATGCTAAAAGAACTCTATCCTACATTATGTTGTTATTCTTTGCAATGCCATGTGTATGAAATTGGTGAGTGACCCTTTTAATTTGTTGTTAAAATGTGTTTTGCAGACTACATTGACAACCACACAAAGAGAGCTGAGCCAGCTGCAAGAGCTTAGCAATCACCAGAAAAAGAGGGCCACCGAGATCCTGAATTTGCTGCTGAAGGATCTGGGGGAGATAGGAGGAATTATTGGCACCAATGATGTGAAGACGGTAAGCCAGCCTTTTTTTTATCCTCTTTACCTGCTCTTATAAGTGCATGATTCTAAGCAAGCAGGGGCTGTGTTTTATTCTCCTGAGTATCCAGTGCTTAGCACAGTGTTTTGCATCTGCTATGTGCTTGATAACATTTGAATGAATGAACGAAGGGCTGATTGAATGACTAAGTAAATGATTGGTTAAGGAGGAGAAAAAAATTTACCTTTCAGTTATAGGAAATGTCCTCAAATCTTGGTTGGCCTTATGTAAGTTGGCTTATTCCTCAAAATTGCATACCAGTGTCACAGAGCCAAGTTTGGGACTGGATACATTAAGCAAAAGTTCCACCCTCAGAAATGTTTCTCCTTTTCTATGAGAATCCAACAGAGTGAAAATCCCCAACCAATCAGTATGAATTAGGAGAGCTTTCAGCTGGAAGTAATAGGATTCTAACAGTGGCTTAAAAAAATAAAGCCACATTTAATTATTCACAATATGAGAAGTCTAGAATCTTGTTATTCAGGTTGTGATCTGCATTCACCTGGGAACTTGTTTGAGCTATAGACTCTCAGGCCCACCTCAGACCTAATGAATTAGAATTTTCATTTTAACAAGATTCCCCAGGTCATTCTTATGCTTCTTGAAGTTTTAGAAGCAAAATTTGGTTTGTTGCAGTATCTCAACAATGTCAGGCATCCAGGCCTTTTCATTATTTTCTTTCTGCTTTCCTCAGCCTATTGCCTTTTCACATCTATAGATTTTTATCTCAAGGTAGCAAGATAGCTTCTATAACACCAATCATCACATCCCCACACAACCACATCCAAAGCAGGATGGGCTGCAAAGGCAGCCAGCTTTCATCCAGGAGGAAACTATAATCCCAGAAATCCCCAATAGACATCCCCTTATACTTTATAAAGGCCAGAATTGGGTGACACGGTCACCCCAAACTTCAAGGGAAGCTGGGAAAGCAAAGAGAAATAGTATTACTGTAATGGGCTTAAACTAACCATGATTAACCCCTTGGGTGGTGCACATTGGTGTAGCAAGGATGTAAGGGAGATGGGGAGAAAGAGGGTGATACAACGTTGTCTATGAGAGAATAGAGAGAAAAGAGAGTAAACGATGTTATCATCTAAGAACAATTAACAATTTGCCACAATATAGAGAGGACATTGGAAAATAAGATAGTGACATTAAACAAAATAGCTTTATTGAGGTATAACTGACGTAAAGTAAGCTGCACATATTTAAAGTATACAGTTTGAGAAGTTTTGACATATGTATACACTCATGAAACCATCCCCACAATAAGATAATGAGCATGTCTGCCACCTCCAGAAGTGTGTAGGGCTATTTCTGGTCTCTCTAGTCTATTTCAGTGATCTAATCTTTATGCTGTACCACACTGTTTTGATTACCATAGTTTTATATGAACTCAGCCCCTTCTGTGGAGTAGCCATTGATTAAACGTGTGTGGATTTTATCAAGCCATGGAATAGTGTTACAGTATTCAGCTTCCTCACAGGTCACTAAAACCAAATTCTTGGAGTTTAGCCCTTCAGCCTTTAAAAAGCCAAATTCTACATCAGTCTGCTCTGTGGGAACACTCAGGTTTTGAGCTGAGATTGTTAAATACTAGAGAAACCTCCCCAAATTACTTTCGTTTATTGACATTTCTGGGAAGCATTGAGAGTCCTCCTTCGATGGTATAACAGATCTAGGTTTAGAGTATATGACTTCTTTTAAACCCAATCATTCTTGCATGGAACCTCTACTGTAACTGAATATTTCATGAATCTTTGCAAATGAATCTAATTTTAGTGTAGAATTCTTAGGTACTATAAGATTAATCCTTTCCAGTTTAGTGATTTTGTATTTGAGGATTTATTTTTAGAAGCATATGTTGGTGTTGAGCTATAAACTTCTGAGGTTGGGGTGATTAAATGGCCCTTGCAATATGAAGGTACAGTTGATCTATGGGAAGTTGGCGCCTGCTGCTGATAACGATAAAGGAAGATATTTTTATGCTAAGTTCTAAAATAGAGCTGATGAAAAATGCTAATGAAATCAAGGAGTGTCTGGGTGCTTTGGAATTAAAAAAAAAAAAGAGTCCTTACCTTTGGGATATGAAGTATGATTGAGATTATTTTTAAATACTTTTAATGTTTTTAAGTTATCTTTGGATTTCAGAAATTGGATGCCCTAGTTAATTTCATTGGTAACTAATTTCATTGATAACTTTCACTTATATAGCATCATATTCTTAATTGTTCTGTTTTTTTTCTTACAATTATGATTTAATCATTAGGACAATGAGAGCTAAAGGGGAGGAAATATGTGACTTTGGGCAAATTACTTTACTACTCTGGGTTTCATTTTCCTAATTTGTAAAATGACAAGATGAGGGGCTTCTCTGGTGGCACAGTGGTTAAGAATCTGCCTGCTAATGCAAGGGACATGGGTTCGAGCCCTGGCCCGGGAAGATCCCACATGCCGCGGAGTAACTAAGTCCATGTGCCACAACTTCTGAGCCTATGCTCAAGAGCCCACAAGCCACAACTACTGAGCCCACGTGCCACAACTACTGAAGCCTGCGTGCCTAGAGCCCATGCTCCGCAACAAGAGAAGCCACAACAATGAGAAGCTCGCGTACCACAACGAAGAGTAGCCCCCTCTCGCCGCAACTAGAGAAAGCCCGTGCGCAGCAACGAAGACCCAACGTGGCCAAAAATAAAAACAAACAAACAAACAAACAAAAAAAAAAAAAGGCAAGATGAGTCCAGATTATCTTGAAGGTTGTCAGCTCAGGAATTGCATGGGTTATGTGTATATTTCTTAGATCTATCATTGTGGATACAGATACTTTTCTTACTGATTATGAGTATTCAACTGATATAATTCTTTTGATCTAAAAAACGAGATCAAGGCAATCTTTTTCGGTGATCTTGTATTTTTATTCCTCAAATGTTGTTCAGTCCCCACAAGGTCCCTCCTGATAGTGCTCTGGGGTGAGAGGGAAAGATAGGTGTTGGAGTCTCCCTCAGCCATCAGTTCCAGGATATGACGGGCCTCAACAGCAAGGCAACGGAAGAACCCATGTTTCTCCAGCTCCATCACATCTGGAAACATTTTCAGAGCCCAGGCAATACTTTAAGTCAACAAAACAAGATGAGAGCAGCAGATGACAAGATGAGCCTAGTGTTGACCTTATTCAGGTTTATTAGCGAGCCTCCCCTTCCTTTCATGTTCCGATGTCACCGGTCTTTCTTTAAAACGAAGATTTCCAGATTCCTAGCCACAAGCAGAATAGCAGGTTGAGGTAGAGTAAACGAGATGCATTGGATTAGCTGCCTAATTTTCTTTCGACCTCAGGTCTGGCTGAGGTGGAGGTGAAGAAGTTCAAGCAGGTGACACAGACCCTGGGCCCTGGCTCCATCAGGAACCTGACTATGGGTGGACCAGAGGTGCAGATAAAACTGCCCCAGATCCTGGGTCTGAAGTCAGTCCTCATCACAAACAGCTCCCTTTCCATCAACTTCTTCAACACAGCCTGGGGTCTGCTGGGGCTGGGGTCTGAGGTCCAGTCCCCAGCCAGAAGGGTGACTGGGGTCCCCACCCCCAGGAAGGCTTGCTTCTTCAGTCCCCTCTTGCCCCTCAAGCTCTTGGAAGCAACTGTGTCATACCTTAGCTCTGTACTGCACTTATAAATGAACCTGGCAATTCTGAGCACTTTTTTTTTTTTTTGGTGGTACGCGGGCCTCTCACTGCCGTGGCCTCTCCCGTTGCGGAACACAGGCTCCGGACGCGCAGGCCCAGCGGCCATGGCCCACGGGCCCAGCCGCTCCGCGGCATGTGGGATCCTCCCAGACCGGGGGACGAACCCGTGTCCCCTGCATCGGCAGGCAGACTCCCAACCACTGCGCCACCAGGGAAGCCCCCCGGGAAGCCCCCTGAGCACTTTTTGTAAGAAGGATTTTTTAAAGTCCCATTATGACTTTTAGGTCTTAGAATGTGAACAGTCACCTCACTTACCTTTTACTTGACCTAGAAATGGCACCTTGCTCAGCTGCTCCATGCTCTAGAGTCATGGGGTGGCCGTGGGGGGTGACTCCTTCCGTACAGGCAAGACGGAAGGAGAGGCAGCCTCTTCTGCTGGATTAGTCATCCATACTGGATCGCACAGTCCAGTACGTACAGTGGAGACACTGTCAGACCCAGGGGAGAGTTATGAAATAATAGTGCAGCAGCAAACTCTGATTCTTCTTTTTGAAATAACAGTATATACTGGAATTACTGAAAACTCTGAACTAAACATGACTAAATATATGAACTCATAAGTTGTAAGAAACCTTACAGTTAAAACCATTTGTTTGGAGTATTGTTTTTTTCCATCAGGTGTGGATTCAAAATCTCCTTTTAGACCTCCTAGGACAAGTGTAGGCTTCAGAAGTTATGGTTCTGGTTTGGGGGAAGAAATATCCAGCTCTCACTTTGGAGGAAGCCCATTATTGTACATTTTTTTCACTCTTCCCCGATTCACATGGGACCTGGGCATAACATACAAAGTGTCCTCATCTAAGGAGAGCCTTAGAGGAGGAGGTGTTTGTTCCCTTCTCATGATGCTCTACCTCTTGGTTCAGCAATGTTTTCCCACCAGGAGATGGTGTAGGTTGTGAATTCCACATGAAAAAGGTGATGTCCCCTTACCTTTATACAGAAAGACAATATGCAGGCACACCTGGTCAGGCTAAAGAATGAGTTTCTCACCTCTGTTCCACGTTGGACTAGTCACAAAGGCAGAAGAACAAAACTGAACTTAAAGATGGAGGGATTTTCTCACCCGTTACCTCCATAGTATTGGATTATAAAAGGAATGTAATGAGGAGTGGTGTTGGTAGGCAAATCGTTGGCAGTCAGAAATGTAACTAACTGATTAGCAAGAACCTCCATCAAAGTAAGATGGAGTCAGATATTGATGCTCGTGGATTTTCTTGCTGTTAACATAGATTCTGCATTGTGTTGATGGACACTGGAGTCATTTAACAAATACTGTTGTGGAATTTTTAGGGGAAGGTTGGCACCAAATTTCAGGCACTCATCACTGTCTAGCGTACTTCCTATCTGCTACCAATTTTCCGGTTGATACACGATTCCATATTCCTAGCTCTTAAATGTTTACTGAAAAAATAGTCATATGATGAGTTAATGATGGCAATAATGACAAAAGTGGGCAGTGAACTGTGGAACATCAAAAAACCATAGTTGGAATCATTGTCTTAGAACCAACTGAAGCCTCTGTTCACTGGCTGGGTACTGGACAGGGCTCTTGTTTTCTCCTGAGGGGCTAGGATGCCCTCTGGTGGTGAAACAAAATATGCACACAGTTGCTTTGCTCATGTGGTCAGTTGCCCTTCAGGACCATCTCTGCATCTCAGCAAATGGGTTTTTATCCCAAGTAGCTTGCTGCAGTGTTTGTTTCCAGTAGAACTCTAAAAATTAGACAACAAACATGAGATGGTACAGGAATGCTGGTTGTCAGAATCTTTTCTTCTAAAGGTGGATTTACATTGTTATTCCTTTTTTTTTAAATTTTTTTCTTTTTTTTGTGCGGTACGCAGGCCTCTCACTGTTGTGGCCTCTTCCGTTGCGGAGCACAGGCTCCGGACACGCAGGCTCAGCGGCCATGGCTCACGGGCCCAGCCACTCTGCGGCATGTGGGATCTTCCCGGACCGGGGCACGAACCTGTGTCCCCTGCATCAGCAGGCGGACTCTCAACCACTGTGCCACCAGGGAAGCCCAACATTGTTATTCTTAGGTGATCTAGATTCCTGTGTGCTTGGAAGGGACAGTTGCGTAGAGGCAGGGAAAAAGATGGGTAGTAATGAGAAGTTATGCAGGAAAATTTTCATCCAGAGGTACTTTTGGTAGTAGCACATTCTTAGTCATTAGATTTTTTGTTTAATTGAAGACTACATAGAAAATCCTTTTTATTTCAACCCTTGCTTATGGAAACATATTCAAGCTATTAGACTGCTTGCCTCTCTGGATACCAGATTATAGAGAACATAATTGAAATTTTGATTTGACTTCTTATGGGGACTCAGAGTCACCTTAGGAACACTGGGCTTTGCTGCTCTTCCAGAAATGTAAGGTGTAAGACATTGAATGGAACACCTCTTCAGAGTTATCTCTTTTTAAAATTCAATGTCTTTTTCTTCTATCATCTCTTTTATCCTAAAAATCAGTTGTAATGAAAAACCTGGTTAATTGAAGATTATGTTAGTAGAGGGTTTTTTTTCTTTTTAATAAATTTATTTATTTATTTATTTTTGTCTGCGTTGGGTCTTTGTTGCTGCGCGTGGGCTTTCTCTAGTTGTGGTGAGCGGGAGCTACTCTTGGTTGCAGTGCGTGGGCTTCTCATTGCGTAGGCTTCTCTTTGTTGCGGAGCATGGGCTCTAGGTGCGTGGGCTTCAGTAGTTGTGGCTCACGGGCTCTAGAGTGCAGGCTCAGTAGTTGTGGTGCACGGACTTAGTTGCTGCGTGGCTTTTGGGATCTTCCTGGACGAGGGCTCGAACCTGTGTCCCCTGCATTGACAGGCGGATTCTTAATGACTGCACCACCAGGGAAGCCCCCAGTAGAGGTTTTTAATTGAAAGTTTTACCCGAGGTTTCAGAGAACTTGGGGTTGAACGTATAGTACTTTTTAGAGAAAAATTATCAGCTTGTGGTCCTACAATTAGGGTTTCTTAACCAGAAATCCACAGACATCTTGAGTTCCCATGGACAGGTTTCAGGGCCCCCATGAACCTCTGGAAATTGTAAGCATAGTTGAGTGTGTTCCCTCCTGTGCTCAGTTGGCAGATGTGAATGGAGTCATTGAGGAGGAATTCACCATGGCCCGGCTGTACATCAGCAAGATGAAGTCGGAGGTTAAATCTCTGGTGAATCGCAGTAAACAGCTCGAGAGCGCCCAGATGGACTCCAACAGGAAGATGAACGCCAGTGAGCGGGAGCTGGCAGCCTGCCAGCTGCTCATCTCCCAGGTAGGCCACGCCTTTCTTCCTCATTTCACACCCTTGTGCTCTGGAAAATCTGCTTCCTTTGTGCCCTTACTGGAGCCGATGGTGCATAACAGGGATAGCTGATGGACTTTGCTTTACATAAGACTTGTCCATGGCCTCCTAGGCAATGGCAGCCCAGGCTTATTTCTTAAGGCTAGGTTTAGTTGTGTGAATTACATAGATTACCTTCAGTCCCTGTTTAAAGGATGTGTCTATATATCTTTATCTAGCTAAGTAGGTAGGTAGGTAGGATAGATAGAGATATGTAAAGAATGGACAAGACTGGGTGGCATCTAAAACTCCTATCAGCTAAGGCAACATTCTTTCATCTTTTAATCTCTACCACAGGTCCAATTTAATATGGGACAACAGAAACTACCATCACTACTACTGTTATTAATAGTAGTAGCAGTTAACCTTTTACTGAATGCTTACAACGCACCATATACTATGTTAAGCGCTTTACGTGCATTCTCTCACTTGACCTTTAAAAAGTTCCTGATGGGCAGGTTTTATTATTATTATTTTATTATTATTATTATTGTTTTTTTTTGCTGTACGTGGGCCTCTCACTGCTGTGGCCTCTCCCGTTGCGGAGCACAGGCTCCGGACGTGCAGGCCCGGTGGCCATGGCCCACGGGCCCAGCCGCTCCGCGGCACGCGGGATCCCCCCGGACCGGGGCACGAACCCGCGACCCCCGCATCGGCAGGTGGACTCCCAACCACTGCGCCACCAGGGAAGCCCGCAGGTTTTATTATTGTTCCTGTTTTTTTAAATAAGGAAAATGAGACTTGAAAGATTAAATATACTGCCCAAACTCATATAGCCAGTGAAAGGCGGAGCTGGGACTCAAACCAAACTATGTGTGAACTCAAAAGCATTGAAGGGATCTTCAGGCTCCTGGGGTACATGTCATTCTCTCAAAGAGCAAGGCTACTCTTCTTCCATTAGAAGGGTATTTTCATTTTAGTAAGGTGGTTTCAGAAAATAGCAGCCTTGTTTCTGACCTGCCACTGATACCTGAGCATGGTGTTTGGGCTTGAGGCTTCTATGACTGGCCCAGTGTGTGCTACTCACTGCCTTAGTCCAGGCATTAAAACAGCTAAAGTCATTTGGGGTAAACAGATACCAGTATGGAATGGCGCATCAGACAGTGCTGAGAAAGACAAAAGCATACTTCATCCTGTACGCTTTTAAACATAGGGATGTGTCATCATAGAACCATCTCCTTGTTCCTACCATAATCATCTAAGGGATGCAAATTAAAATATCAAGTTTCCATTTTATAAATAACATAATAAGCAAAGATGTATTAATATTTAAGAGATTATTCAGTGCTGGTGTGTGATAGTGAAATCTATTGAGAAAAGTATAATTTGGTCAGTCCTTTTGGAAAGGACCTTGGGAATCAAAAACCATAAAAATGTAAGTATACTTTGGTCCAGTAATTTCGCTTATAGCATTTTTCATTGATAATGAAAATGAAAGTTTTTCATTTCATATGGTATTATCATTCCCTGATTAAAAATATTAGCATTTATATGGAAGATGTTTAGTGCAGTATTACTTTCATTTTAATTAAATAAAATAGGCAACTATCTATTGAGAGACTAATAACATAAAGTGACATGGAAGGATTTATGAAGCTCTTACAAAAAATTGATAAAACCCAGCCATTTGGAATGTATAATTATATAAAGTTAAGTAAAAATGAAAATGCTGAGTTACAGATCTATGCTATGCCTTGCAACTTGGTAAAACATGCATTCATATAGATAAGACCAGGAATACAGGGGGAAATGGTTAATAAATTAGAGTGGTTAATGGGTGAAATTTATACTACTTTTTCTGTATTTGCTTTACTGTTTGACATCTTTATAATTTGTGAAAGTTGAGAGGGAAAACACTAAACATTACGACATAGTACACCTCAAGTCTGATTTCCAGATCACCTGTTACACTGAGAGCATGTGCTTCTGGAGGCCCCTAATATTTGGAGGCCAAGGCAAGAGCACAGACAGAGGCCCTGCGGCCTGCAGCCCAGTGTCTCTCCTTCCATCTGGATGTACCAGCCTCCATGTCCAAGTCGAGTCCCTTCTGCACGTTCTGTGAACTGGTGGAAGTGTGTAACCGTGTCAGCTGTAATCTATGTAAATGGATGATGGGAGCCACACTGCTGGTCCTGGGAGTGGCCTTAGGGCCATTGGAGTAAGGAGTTTCGAGGTTCCCAGACTCACTGTGGTCTAGAAGAGGATGTGGGCTCCAGGTGGGCACACTCCCTTGGCATATGAACTTTGCTCAGTGGACTGGGATGCAGCCAGAGGACCGCCCAAAGTGGGGTGCTCTAAAGTGTAGGGCCCAGGACAGTTGCCCAGATCTTAGAGTGACACTCACTCAGGATATATGAGATCGGAGTCAAGAATATTAGGATGGTTTTAGTTAGACAGTGCTTTCTGCATTAGCAACAAATACAGTTTTCCATTAGGTGCTATTTTGTACTCTGCTACAATTTACGTAAAGCCAAAGATTCAGTCATAATTGCCTGGGGTTCAAAAGTAAGAGAAATCTTGGCTCTTTATTTTCTGACACGATCTAAGGAATCTGACAAAATATTTCCAGCTAAAATGCTGTTATCTCCTTTGTTTACACTCATCCTTGTCACCAAAAGCTATGCTTATAAAACAACTGCTCCAACAGGGTCCCATTTCCCAGAGGTTATTTCATTAGATTAGAGCTCAGTCTCCAGAGTGTTCCTGCCTAAATATGAACCCTGTAGATCTGGAGGGGGGGAGTGTTTGCATATTTCCATCTGCCTAGAAGTGACTACTGTCCCTATTCAGTCACAAGCTCTCATTCATTCATTCACACCATTATTATTTATTAACTCTCTATTTTCATGGAACTAACAAGTAGAAAAAAGATAGATTAATCAAGCAGAAGTTAGGTGCTATAAGAAAATGTTGGGGCCTGAGTGATAAGGATCCAGCCTGGACCATGTCTGGGAGGGTGCTGGGGAGAGCTTCCTAGGGAGAGGAAAATGTAAATGCAAAGTCCCCGAGACAGGAATTGGTGTGTTTGAGAGACAGAAAAAGAAAAGACATAATATTTGAGTTCCAAAGAAGAAATCCAGAGGTGCAGTTTCAAAGAATGAAGCGCACAGCCTTGACATTTTCCCAGTCCCTTTCTCTCCAGCACACTCTGTTTTCTGTAAAGAGGAAAAGCAACTTGGGCTTTGGTATCTCACTTAAGAGGACAGTGATGAAGGGCACGGCCATGAGTGGGTCTGTAGGGAACGAAGCAGAGAAGCGCATGGAAGAAAAAGGACAGATCCCAAACAAAGGGTAGAATATGCACCATTTGGGTGCTGGGCCTCAAAAAAAGGACTCAAGAACTCTTCCCCTCTTGCATTGTCCCATCAGACAGTCCTGGGCGAGCCAGGATGGCCACTTGCTAGTCATTCACTGCTCCCTTTTTTCTGTTCGCTTGTTTAAAGCATGAAGCCAAGATCAAATCCCTGACAGACTACATGCAGAACATGGACCAGAAGAGGAGGCAGCTGGAAGAGTCCCAGGACTCGCTCAGTGAAGAGCTGGCCAAGCTCCGAGCCCAAGGTGAGTAACTGACCACTTTGCAGGTGTCTGACTCTCAGCCTAAATCAGACACTCTCTAGTTGGCTGGACTCATGATGTTTAATTTTGCTTGATTAAAGCATTTCTAGGTCTACTGAAAACAATGGCATAATTGGGCAGGGGGGTGGGGAGAGAAACGTCCAGAAGACTGCCCCCACCCCATATCTGCTCCTCTTCCCATTTTCCCTCAGTCCACCCTGCTGCCCAAGTCAGAATCCTCTCCCTTCTTTACCTCCTGCATCCAGTCTGTCCCCAAGGCCTGTCCATTCGACCTGCCAGGTGCTTCTCTGGTTCTGCTCTTCTCCGTCCTCACTGTCGCTGTCCTTAATCCTAGTTAAGAATTGTGGCCACATCCATCTACCGAGGAGCTCATCTCCAGCCTGCTCTAGGCTGACCACTGTGCTGTATTTCAAAGGAGGATTCCAAAATCAAATTCTACCTCGTGTCCAACCCCAGGCCTCTGACCCTTCCCTGGTGTCCTGTTGCTCTTAATATAAAGCGTGAACTTGCACCCATGGCTTACCTGCATCCCCCATCCTTTTTTTTTTTTTTTTTTTTTTTTTTTTTTTTTTTTGCGGTACGCGGGCCTCTCACTGTTGTTTCCTCTCCCGTTGTGGACGCGCAGGCTCAGCGGCCATGACTCACGGGCCTAGCCGCTCCGCGGCATCTTCCCTGACCGGGGCACAAACCCGTGTCCCCTGCATCGGCAGGCGGGCCCTCAACCACTGTGCCACCAGGGAAGCCCCATCCCCCATCCTTTGAACAAGCTCTTCCTTTGCCAGGCAGTCTCCTGACCCCCTTTGTGGAGTGAAGTGCCCAACACATAGGAAGCACTCAATAAATGTGAATAAATAGAAGAGATTTGAGAGAAATGACTAGAAATGTAGAAATCAGAACAGGATTAAAATGTAGGTGTTGTGGTGAAACAGGAACACACAGATCACATTATGAGTTGCAAAGAAAACTGGTAGAGTCCCTTTGGAAAGCATTTTGAAAATACATATTAATAATTCCAACACTTCTCATACTTTTGCTCCTCAAATCTCATATATTCATTGCAGAATTACTTATATTAGTAAAAAAAAAAAGGAAAGGAAGCCACCTAAATGTCCAACAGTTAAATGAACTATGGTATGTTGTTTAAAAGAACAATTTTCTTCATCTTGGAGATGAAGTACATGAAGGCCATGCAGCAGTGCTTACAGTGCATTAGATTAAACATCATAATATGTAATTTCATCTTTACTGTGGTTATACCATTTAAAAATCAATAGATGCTTATGTTCTAAGGCCTGTAAATTAATATTTGAAAGGAAATGGTTTTGATAGGGTAATAGGATTGGCGATGATGCCATCCTTTGTAACTTCCTTTATTGTTGTATAGTCATTTGCTCAGTGAATACATTTTGCTTCAAATGCCAAGGTAGATTAACAATGAAAGAGAGCACAACCACCCCCGCTTTGACCTTGTAAGGTTTTCTTTATGTGCTAACGGGTGTTAGGAACAGAATGCTCCACCCAAAACTTGACACGGAAAAGAACTTTTCCCTCTGGTAAATGGCTTCTGCAGTGGTGCCACTGAGTGGCAATGAAATCAAAGCAAGAAGAGCTGAAATAAAGTGAAACAGACTAGAGAGCATGCGTAATGACTTGAACGTCACTGTCCGAAACGCTTTTGCTCCCTCCACCTCAGGCTGACCATTGCCAGCTGTGCTCAGGGAGGGCCACTGACCAAGAATAGGATGGGACTGGTCCCTCGCTCCCAGAGGTGTGCCACAGAACAGCCCTGCCCCCAGTACGAGGCATGGCCTTCCTGTTTAGTCTGGAGAGTGTTATTTTATACTTCTATTTTCTTTGTGCCTATCCTTAGATTGTTTTCCTGCTCCAGATTCTTAGAGAATACCCATGGGAGGTAAATTAGCTCTTTCCGAAACTCTGATAGTGGCACAAATCCAAACACCACTAATATTCGCAGAGTGCATTACCATTGACAAAGCCCGTTTATGTGTGCTGCCCAGGAGTAGCTCACCAGGCCTGGCGGGGAACCAGTCCTCCGAGGCGTGAGGTGACACCTAGGTCAGCTGCAGCGTGACCACTCCAAGTTAGCACTTCCCCTCCAATCGCCATTGTCCCCGAAGGACTTCGATAATCTCCCAGGAGAGATCAGCCTTGATTTAAAAAGCCAGAAGTCCTCCTTCAGAGGCACGTTCCTTTATACCATGGTTGTAATTGGTAAGATAAGCTGATGTTTCATCCCATTCTTTTTTTGTTTTCTAATTTTTACTTTTGGGTGTGAGTCTTGCCAGTTAAATCTTAAATCAACATTTAAAATCCAAAACAGAAAAAATGCATGAAGTCAGCTTCCAGGATAAAGAAAAGGAACATCTGACCCGGCTGCAGGATGCTGAGGAAATGAAGGTGTGTACGCAGCCCCCTCCAGGAGCCCAGCACGTGTTTGGACTGGATTTCCTTGATCTAGGAAAATCCAACTCCTTCAGAGATGTGTGTGGCAGGGTAGGAGGGGGGCGGGTTGGGACCGGGGCTGGGCATCAGAGCTGCTCGCAGAGTGTGGCTGGGCTTAGCAATGAGATGCAGGTGGAGGTGCCCAGGAATCCCGAGGTGTCTGTAGGTAGTAGTTATGTTGTGTTGGTACATTTCTCTTCCCGTTCATGACCAGGAAGGAGGGAGCACACCTTCCAGTCACTGCATGGCGCCACTCGGCACAACTTCTGCAGAAATGGTCGCCCCTTCTTTGAATGGAAGGAAACACCTCTCCCCTCTGTCTTTTAAAGAAACAGCCCAAATTTGAGTTTTCATCTTAAACATAGAGATCTTTATTTTTGGTCACATTTTAAGCAGAAAAGGAAAAGTGGGGAAGATGGTTGGGAAACAAGATTTTTAGGTGGATACAATGAGATAGGAGAAAATGTGGAACTTTTGATTGGCTTTAGGCAAACCCCTCTCCTGGGTCTGCATCACTTTGGTGGAAAGGTCTCCTTTGACTATCACTGTAAATCCATGCTGTGGGCAGGCCTGGGAAATTATCTACATTTTACGGTGAGAAAGTGCAACTCCCACAGGTTCCATGGCTTGTCTGAGGTCACCCAGGTGGTGAGAGGTCCGTGCCCTCTGACTGACCTGGCGAGAGAAGCCATGTGGCTCAGATGAGCTATAGAAGGTCAGGGGGAGACCCTTTACTCATGGAATGGGCTAATTTGCCCGTAGGGACCACTCAGTTGGATAACAGATCCTTGAGTTTTGTTGTCCCTGTAAAGCACAGTGGGTTCTGAGGGCCCCGGTTTGGGGATCTGACAACTGAGGGATACGGGGTAGGAGACAGCGAACAAGGGCTTTGTCACAGAGCCGGCTGAGAGCCAACGAGCGGCTGATACATTTCTCCCGGCCTGGGTTGCAGAAGGCGCTGGAGCAGCAGATGGAGAGCCACCGGGAAGCTCATCAGAAGCAGCTGTCCAGACTCCGAGATGAAATCGAGGAGAAGCAGAAAATCATCGATGAGATTCGGGAGTGAGTTGGCCTGGGGGCTCGTGGGGCGTAGGGGCAGACACGGCCCCTGGGCCAGCCTGGAGGCCTCTGCTTTCCCCGCCCCATGGACCCTGGGCTCTACCCTGGTGCCTCCGCGAGCTGGACGTGATGCTTCTGCGGTCTGTTCCCCATCTGGAGCCGAGCCTCCGGGGGCTCTGGTGGGCAGGTGGCAGGCGGGCCCAGCTGCCCTGCCTGGTCCCCGCGGAGCAGGGGCACGTTGGTGATTCAGCTGGGCAGACACATACCTCAGAAGGTGGGGATGCTGTTCCTATGAGAGGATTAAAAAAAAACCCCAAAAAACCTGAATTGGTTCTGATTCAGGGTTTCTGATGGGTTAAGAAATGCTCCAGAGAAGACAGTCAGCTCCCCCTGCCTCAGCCCAACACATACCTGAACACTGCATGCCCCAGAGCCACCTGCTCGCAGGGGCACACTCCTTAGGGACCCGTGCTGTTGTGTGTCTGTCTGTGCTCGAGGGCATTGCAGCTGGTCTCAGGGCCATTCTCCTGTTGTAGCTGCTGAAGAGCCCCCTGCTCAGTAGTTACCCCTCCCCACTCCTCACTTTCCCGCCTCATCAACACAAGTCCCCAGGCTGTGTTTAAATGCCCCAAATTAAAGACAGAAAAACAAAGAAAACCAATTATATTGAAATACACTTCCACCCACTGACACCCTCCTCTCCTGTCCTCCTCCTCCCCGCCACCCCAGGTCTAGACTAAAGGTTCCCTCCTCTCTGTTTCTATAGATGAAGAAACATTTCTATATGGGAAGCAAGATTAAATGATTTACTTAGGGTCACACTGCTAAACAGGAATCAAACTGGAGTTGGAGTTTAATTCTCTCTCAATGTCCGTGAACAGCTCACACAGCACATTTTAAAAGCAAAAGTGTAAATGATGTGATGGGGCTCTGTGCACGGTCTACCTAGGAAAGCACTTAGCATCGCCTCTCCCCTTCTTTTGGTCCACCCCCATGCTCCCACTTATGTCCAGCTTTCCCCTTTAAGTGTGACTCTTATTTGTTATGCTGATGAATCAGATTGTTCAACTGGAAGGGGAGGGGAGGGAAGGAAGGTGAGAGAGATGGAGGGTCTCTGAATGAGCTGACAAGTGGGGACATTTCCTTGGCCTTTGCGTTTCACATGGGTTTTCCTTCAGAGAGTGTATAATCTGTTGTCTACAGTCATGTAGGCATGGCCGTATGAAAGGTTTTATAAGGACCGGGCTGATATAAATGGTGACCAAATACCCCCAACCGGATGGTGAGTTTCTCTTTTGCAACAGCCCCTGGACTTTCTTTGTGTTTCCCCTCTCTGACCACTGCCCCCTTTCGCCCCCAAGACTTCACAGAACAGAACTGTCCCTATGTCAGCTAGGGATTTGGATGTAGGGGATGTTTTTGGAGCATCAGACCAGAGAGGAGGGGAAGGTCCAAGTGGCCAAATAAGGTTCTGGGAGTGCGTATGTACCATCTGTAGGGCAGAAAAGCAGAATTCTTACTGGGCTCTGTTTTTCTGTTTTAAAATATCGGCCCCTTTCCCATCTCATTATTTTCCCTCCCAAAGCTCTTGCACAAGCCAACTATAAATACATTATTAAAGCCTTATGTTTCATGCCTCTTAGATGTTCCCAGAAATTCGTTTTCACTTGGGCAGGGAGGAAGCTGTGAGGTTGTTCTCTGAACCCTCCAAATCTTCCAGAATTGCCGCCTTTATTGCACAGGGCTAATGGGGTTAGAACGGAACCACGTCTTTAGCAGCATGACTCAGAATTTCAGGCTGATGTGGAATGTATTGCTTTTTCCTCTCCATTTCAGTTTGAATCAGAAACTGCAACTGGAACAGGAGAAGCTCAGTTCTGATTATAACAAGCTGAAAATAGAGGACCAAGAGAGAGAAATGAAACTGGAAAAGCTCTTGTGAGTGTGCTTTAAATATTTCCTCTGTTTTCTCTCATCCTCTCGAAGTTTTTTTTTTTTTTTTTGGCCAACTGCACGGCACGCGGGATCTTAGTTCCCTGACCAGGGACCGGACCCATGCCCCCTGCAGTGGAAGCACAGAGTCTTAACCACTGGACTGCCAGGGAAGTCCCACCACCACCCTGCAAAGTCTTAAAAAGTCTACTTTGGTGATTCAGATACCCAAATATTCAGGTTAAGTCAGGCCAATTTAAAAACAGACCATGGCCATTTGGATGAGTTGGTTTGTTTTGTTGACTTATCTGCAGATGCAAATGGTATCTGTGAGAATCTCTGATGCCCCTTTGGTGGTTCACAGTTCCTTTCTGTTTTTTAGATTGCTCAATGATAAAAGAGAACAAGCCAGAGAGGACCTCAAAGGGCTGGAGGAGACAGTGGTATGTTGACACGTTTCCCAACTCATTTTAGTCTCAAAAACCAGATTGATTTATGATCTTTTGAATTTGTTTCTTCTAAAATTTTATTTGTGCATGTCTTTCCTGAATATCATTTTAAACATAAAACTTCCTATGGAAACATGAGAGCTGTAGAATTTATTCCCCTGGTCTTAACAGAGTGACCAACCATCCATCCACCCATCCATCCATCCATCCATCCATCCATCCATCCATCCATCCATCCATCCATCCTTAAGACTGTAACCATGGAGCCCTGACTGAGATTTAAACTCAAATCAGTGCCTGCAATTTTACAGCCTCTGTATGTTGTGACTTACTTCCATGCAACAATCAATGGATATTTATTGATCACCTACTGAGGGCTGGCATGCTTTTAGGTGCTTGAGTTGCATCAGTACAAAACAGAGTTAAGATGCTGGCCCTTGTGAAGCTGTCTTTCACCTGGGGGAGACAGACAGTGAGAAATAAGGATGTAGATCATGACATCCATTAGATGGTTATAGAAAGTGCAGGGGGTACTGGTTTGGGGTGGCCCCACTGGGAGGTGACATTTGAGCAGGAACTTGAAGCAGGTAAAAGAAGGAGTCATGGGGATGTCCGGGGGTGGAGCCTTCCAGGAGAGGCAACAGCCAGTGCCAAGGCCCTGAGGTCAGCCCATGGCAGGCGTGTTGGGGGACAACAGGGAGATCAATGTGTATGTGACCAAGAGAAGGGGGAGGGCAGGAGGTAGGCACAGAGAGGTCAAGGCCAGAGGAGGTGCAGGCCAGGTAGGGCCTTGGGACCTGCAGGGTTTGGGGCAGAAGAGTGACAGATGTACTTCCCTTTGGACGAAGGGCTCACCATCTGAGATCCTGGTTAGTTTTCTCTGTCCCTTCATTGGGTTTGTCTCCTCTGGTCAACTTCTGTCTCAGTTGCCCTGGGGGGTAGCTGCCTGGCTCCGAGGGCTCTCAAGAGCCCTTCAAAATGCCACGCAGCCTGTGTTTGAAGACAGACACCCCAAATAGTCTCTCAATTTGGTGAAAACATGTCAAGTCATTTCACATGACATGACAACAGAGAGAAACTGTTGTTTAGATACAGTCATGCATTTTGATTTCATTCCCATGTCATGTGAATTTATGTGGGACTGAGCCTGAATCCAAGAACTCGGTGACCCCAGACTGGAGGCAAGTGGTTGATCAGGGCTGGACCCGAGGCTGCATTCTGGCCCCTGGGCCAGTGTTAGCTGCTCCTCAAAGCCAGGTGTGGGCTCGGAGGGCACAAGCCATTCAGGACAGAAGTAGGATGACTGTTCACGGGAAGTTGGGCCTTTTGAGCCTGGTGGAGAAGATGGTGGACAGGGCGGCTGGAGGGGAAACGGAAATGAAGCCATGAAGTTGCTTCCTCCCCGTCTGTTTTCCTGGAGAAGTGGTACCCATAATCATAGATAATTATAACAATTCAGAAATATATTGAACATTAAAATGTCACTGTATTCTCACCAGCCAGAGATCAATATTTCAGTATCTTTTCTTCCTTTACACCCTTGCACTCTCTCATGCACACTCTCACCCAACATACACACCTTCCATGCCCACACCCAGAAGCTCACTCTTCACCTCTCTCTCACGGCCTCACCCACACTCAGGCACAATCACTTATTCTTTCTCACACACACATCTTCACACACACACCCACAGGCCCTCACATTCACATTCTCACGCCTGTGTTCATCCACTCACAAGTTCTTACACACTCACCCAGCACACCCCATAACATGCTGACACACACATTCACACTCATTAGTGACCATCCACACTTTCTCACTGGCACACTCACACTTTTGCTCATTCACTGTCACACCCTCCATCACGTCCACTCACACACACTCACCCCACATGCTGACTCTCTCCCAGACTCACAAGCTTTCTGTCTTTCGCACTCACTCATGAGCATGTTCTTTTGCCCTTTCGAATGTTTTTTTGTTTTGTTTTGTTTTGGCCTCACTGAGCGGCTTGTGGGATCTTAGTTCCCTGACCAGGGATCGAACCCATGCCCCCTCCAGTGGAAGCACGGAGCCCTAAGCACTGGACCTCCAGGGAAGTCCACTGAATACATATTTATTTATTTATTTATATTTTTGGCTGTGTTGGGTCTTCGATGCTGTACACGGATTTCTCTAGTTGCAGCGAGCGGGGGGCCACTCCTCGCCGCAGCGCGCAGGCTTCTCGTTGAGGTGCCTCTCTTGTTGCGGAGCACAGGCTCCAGGCACACAGGCTTCAGCAGTTGTGGCACACAGGCTCTAGAGTGCAGGCTCAGTAGTTGTGGCACACAGACCTAGTTGCTCCACGGCATGTGGGATCCTCCCGGACCAGGGCTTGAACCCGTGTCCCCTGCATTGGCAGGCGGATTCTTAACCACTGCGCCACCAGGGAAGTCCACTGAATACATTTTTTTTTTTTTTTTTTTTGTGGTACGCGGGCCTCTCACTGCTGTGGCCTCTCCCGTTGCGGAGCGCAGGCTCAGCGGCCATGGCTCACGGGCCCAGCCGCTCTGCGGCATGTGGGATCTTCCTGGATCGGGGCACGAACCCGTGTCCCCTGCATCGGCAGGCGGACTCTCAACCACTGCGCCACCAGGGAAGCCCTGAATACATTTTTAACAACACATTTTCCTCACTAGCCTCCTCCACTTGTTCTCCCTCCCCCGCCTCCCCCCCCCAGCCCACTCACCTATGTTCCCACCCTCACATCCATTCTCCCCGACCCCCCTACCATACACACATGCTCACACAACACACTTGGTCCCTCACACGTGGACGGACCCACTGACACAGCCTCCCACGTTCCCTCTGCAGCCCTCACTGCCCGTCCACACACGCACACACACGCTTTCAATTCCCAAACTGGAACCCCGCGGTCTGTGCCATTCCAGACGTGGGTGTTTTTACTTATCCTTCCATCACATCCTCCCCAGGCTGTCAGTGTTCCTCAGGGGCAGGCCTGCTGTCCTTGGCTGACCCTTCCTGAGCCCTCCTTAGCTCTAGGCCTGCGCTGCCTCCTTGACTGTCTGGACAGGGCCGGGGTGGGACCTGCCGCCCAGGGGTTGGGGTCTGTGAAGCCCACTCCAGTGGGCGATGTTGGGAAAGGCCAGCCAGCCAGTGGGGACCTCTCTGGGGTCCCAGGCAGCCATCTGGCTTTAATAGGACACTTTGTGTGGGCTCTGGGGCTGGACCTCTCCTCCTGCTGTGTTGATGGGCCTTGTGTCCCCACCTCTCTGGTCCCACCCTCGCTGTCCCCTGTGACAGGAAGCTGAGCCCTGAGCTTTTACACAGAGGGCAACGTCCGTGCCAGGAAAGGCTTGTGACTTACTTCACAAGGGAAGGGAATCGGGGTGGGTGAAGGAATGATAATGGATACGATGGAGGAAAATTCATTGCCCCAGGAAGCCAAAATGGGGTTACGCAAGCATTCATGTGCAACTTATCAACTGTTTCCAAGGTCTTGAACTGCCCCTCCTAAACTGTTTATTGAAGTTACCTAAAAATAAACAATAATGAGAGAAAGTCGCCAAACTCCGGGCTCTGGATTATTTGGTGCTTGGCCTGGAAGAATCGCCTGGCCCTTTGACAAGACACCCGGGTCTTCTCTTCTCGTGTCCCTGCAGGGTGGTGGCGTTTTTTATGGAAAGTATTTACTGTGATTATAGTTCAATCAGTAATGAAATCCCTGAAGCGGGAGAGAGAGCTCGCAGAGCAGGGGGCCGAGGCCGAGCTCCCTTGGGCAGGGGCACAGGCAGCACAGCTACATCACTGAGAGCTCAGAGCAGCCCCCCTGCACCTGCCGCCCGGTGGCTGAGCTCTGGGCAAGCACCGCGTGCACGGCGTTCCTAACAGCAGGCCCGCTTGGCCTCCTGCAGAAAGTAATTTGCCTCATCTGAGGAATCAATTGACTTCAGGTGCTTTTTATTTCAACACAATTATGGAATTGGACCCAGTAATATGACCTTAAATTAACATGGAACCTTTATTCAAGAAACTTATTATTTCCATGGCTTTAGAGCCTGTTTCTTCCTTTTTTCTGTGAGCTTGCGTGAGCTCCATCCCTTGACATTCTGTGTTAGAGTAGGTCCATTTAGACAAACTGAAAAACATAAATGCAAGTGTATTTCTCTCCTTACGGGAAAATATTTTTTAAGGGAACTAGTCGTACGTCCTGTGGTAAATACACGGAGACTTAAATGGAAGGAAATATTTTGATTTTCTGATTTTGTTAACAGAGGTCACCAGATTTGACTTAGACCCTTGTCTTAGCAATCTAATTCCTAAGGGTTCATTAGTAGAAAAGACTCCAAAATGAAGAAAAAAAATGCCCCCAAGAAGTTAATTTCATGAAAGTTATAACAACAACCAAAGGAAGCAGTAAAAGTCTAATGAAGAAATGGCTGTCAAATATGATGCATCGGGCTTCCCTGGTGGCGCAGTGGTTGAGAGTCCGCCTGCTGATGCAGGGAGTGTGGGTTCGTGCCCCGGTCTGGGAAGATGCCACATGCCACGGAGCGGCTGGGCCCGTGAGCCATGGCCGCTGAGCCTGTGCGTCCGGAGCCTGTGCTCCGCAACGGGAGAGGCCGCAACAGTGAGAGGCCCGCGTACCGCAAAAAAAAAAAAAAGATACATCAATACATTAATACTGGCTAATATTTATTGAATGCTTACTATGTGCCAGAAACGGTTGTAAGAGTTTTATAAGGATCATCTCATTGAAGATTGATAACAGCAGCTATGAGGCAACTACTATTTTTATCCTCATGTTACAAATAAGAAAGCTGAGGAACAGAAAGGTTAGATAAGTTGCCCAGGGTCACCCAGGTGGAAGGTCCATAAGCTCAGTGATGTAAAGCAAAAGGGGCATATGGACCACGGCCAGAGGGGTGTGGAAACATGAAAAATGTCGGTCAGTTAGGGTGAGAGAAACTGGCTAACTTTTCATTTAAATTTGTTGGCATTTTGTATAACATGTACACAATAAGTTAAAGGAAAAAAAGAGTCCATTCTGGTACAACACAGCCCTCCAGGAATTTTTATGAGAAAACTTTTGAATTTTTGTGGTTGAAGGGGAAAAAAGGTTCTATTTAAAACACAGCAAACGAGCAGGCTTTGTTCTAGTTTACACTTCATTGTTTGAGTTCCCAGTCTCTGAACCTTGGGGTGCCCCTGAGAAGATGCCAGGTGGAGGGGGAGGATATGAGTGGTGGGCAGGTCAGAGGAAGTGGGGAGCCCCATGGCCTCGATGGTTGGCTTACAGAGCTTTATGGAGATGTCTGGGGTTGATGGTCTCGTGCCAGCTGTGTCATAAATTCAGCGTGTTCCCTCATTTAAGTGGCATTTTAACAATCTTCTCTTCCAGTCTCGAGAACTACAGACTCTGCACAACCTCCGTAAACTCTTCGTCCAGGATCTGACCGCCCGGGTTAAAAAAGTGAGTTCTAGTTTGTGTGAATGGGACTGAGAAGAAAAGTTGGCCAGAACGAGTCATTTTCAGTTGAAGTATCACTTGCTTAAATTGGGGCTGGTTATGCTTAAAAATTAATTACTTCATGCCAGAGAATGTGATTAAAAGAATGTGCTGCAGGGGGAAAAAATACTTGGGAACATTTTTCCATCTGATTTTTCCTTCTTAGTAAAAGGAAGTTATATTGGGTTGGCCAGAGAAGTTCGTTTGGGTTTTTCCTGTAACATTTTTTGGAAAAACCCGAACGAACATTTTTGGCCAACCCAATATCCTTTCAAACGAACACATATTTATCTGGCCGCAGTGTGAAAACCTCTGAGTGATGCAGGGAAAACCCAGAGGGGTCTCATCAGACAGCGTGGCCCTGAAGCCTGGTGAACGATGTCAGGGACGTGGAAGTCAGGGGCTAGAGCCTGACATTTTTGCTTGTTAAGGCCATGAGGGGCCAGGTCAGAGTGTACGAAGCACTTTAACATCCGGCGTCTTGTTTGCTCTCCCCAGGAGCCATGTAAGTGGTTCTTAGTGTTCTGTTTTGCAGCTGTGGAGATGGGCTCAGAGGTTGCGTGAACTCCCGAGATCACACAGCTGGGGAGAGCCAGAGATGGGATTGTAATCCAGGTCTGTGTGACTCCAGAGTCTGAGCTTCTTTGGTCCTTGTGCCACACACAGTGACAGTGGTCTTGGGAGTCACTGAACCGCTGTTCAGAGCAGCTAGCAGAGGTTTCAGGAGGGGGGAGGGGGAGGGGGAAACAGCAAGGGGGCTACGCTTTAAAGATATTTGAAAGTGATGGATGAGGAGCAGTGGGCATACCCAGAGGTATGACAGGATGGACGGAAGGTTTATTTAAGAAAAGTGTGTGCATGGGGGTCTGTGTGAAGGAGCCAAGGAAAAGGGATGAAATATATTATAAGAAAAAGAGGAGGTGACTGATGGAGTCGGATCTGAGAAGACAGAATGGACAGTATAGGGGAATGTATTAGGCTTGGTAGATGGAAAGGGCCCACTTTCCCAGAGAGGAGACGTGGAGAAGCCAAGATGGAGACATTCGTAGGGAAATACATGACAGTGGGAAGAGATGCATCTGAAGACTTTGACCTTCTCAATTAATGTGGAGAGGAAGGTGCTCAATGGAGAAGAAGGAAGAGAATGGGAAGCCCACGGAGACTAGAGGAGGCTCAGGCAGCTGTGGGGGATTTGCTGAGGATGAACAAAAGGATGCTGAACAGTGTGGGAGTGTCCAGCTGAGGGTCAGAGCACGGATTTGTCGTGGCACCTGACAACACAATTCTAGTGAGTTTGGAGGCCTGGAAATAAAAACAAGGGAAGAGGGTGGAGAATGATGGGAGGTTTCAAGGTGGCACTGGTCAGGCGGTAGGTAGTGATCACCATCATCAAAATAGAAGTGACTGGAGGACCTGGACCAGGGAGGAGAGAGAGGCCAGAGCAGAGGTGATGGAGACAGAGACTAGAGAGGTTATGACCAGAACCAAAAAGGCTCAGTCGGAGGGAGGAGGTGTTCCGAGGAGGGTGCAGAGCTTGAGATCAGACTTCCCTGACTTCACGATATAAAACTCTCTGGGAAGAACCTATTCCTAGACCAGTGGTTCTAAAAGTGTGGCCACCTGGCCAGCAGCACTAACGTCACCTGGGAACTTGCTAGAGGTGCAAATTCTCAGACCCACGCTGGATCCACTGACTCAGAGATGAGGGTAGGGCTCAGCAATCTGGGTTTTAACAAATCCTCTTCTGGGTTTGAGAACCCCGGATTTAGATCAAAGAGACAGGTTTGAGTTGCTCATACAGACATCACGTCTCAGAAAGAGAAGGGTGATGATCTCTTCTATAATGAGACAAAGCAAGCGTGCTTTGCCATTTTTGGACTCCAGGATGTGTTTCTACATGTATTTCCCAACTTATCTGGCCACTCAGCTTGGCAGTGCTGGGAGAACAGTGTTTTTATGAATCTCAAGATCTGATAAATTTCGAGAGTTGATCCAGCACAGCACGCAGATGCCGTGACTAGTCTGAGATGGATTCATTAAGTAATTTCATGGAATTGGACGCTGAAGGGACAAGCAGAGGCCATTGAGACTTCCCAGGAGGACCACAGACACTTTCCCACAGCTTGATGACTTGTTATCTCACTTGTGATGTTTGAAATGAAACTTGGGTCTTGGGTTTATGTGGTTTTTTTTTAACATCTTTATTGGAGTATAATTGCTTTACATTGTTGTGTTAGTTGCTGCTGTATAACAAAGCGAATCAGCTATATGTATACATATATCCCCATATCCCCTCCCTCTTGCGTCTCCCTCCCACCCTCCCTATCCCACCTCTAGGTGGTCACAAAACACTGAGCTGATCTCCCTGTGCTGTGCAGCTGCTTCCCCCTAGCTAGCTATTTTACATTTGGTAGTGTATATATGTCAGTGCCACTCTCTCACTTCGTCCCAGCTTCCCCTTCCCCCTCCCCGTGTCCTCAAGTCCATTCTCTACATCTGTGTCTTTATTCCTGTCCTGTTGGGCTTATGTTTTCACACTAGTTCTTCTTAATGAGTTTTGGAACACTTCCTTTTGAAAAGAAAAGCCTCTATTTACCTGCATGCAAGGGAGAGGTATATTTCACAAAGAGAGCTGTATCTAATCTGAATCCCTCAAAAAAAGATTTGAAGTTTTTTTGTCAGCTGTCCAAAGAAAGAACACTTTTGATACCGATCAAGGAAATTAATTGGGAAGAAGGTCAAGTCTAAACTTTTAGAACCACTCTTCATTTTCACTTTCAGAATAACCTTTAGTAAGATTGGGGGTTTTCTTTCAAATGGCTCATCCACATGATGTTGGGACTGGGGGTGGGCAGTGTGGAGGCCTGTCCCGCTGACCCCTTGGTGTTGATGCAGAGTGTAGAGCTGGACAGCGACGAGGGAGGAGGCAGTGCCGCCCAGAAGCAGAAAATTTCCTTCCTGGAGAATAACCTGGAGCAGCTCACTAAGGTCCACAAACAGGTAGGAGGGTTGCGTCATCTTCCTCCTGCTTCTCTTTCTCTCCTGGAGAGAAGCCCTGCTGGATTCGGCCCTAGTGAGGGAGGTGACTCTGATATAGAAGGTAAAAGGACAGTACATCACTAGGGAACATCAGTGCTGGAAGGGACCTGGCACTCTTTTAGTCTTCAGTGACTTCCTTTGTATAGAAAATACCTTTTTTTTTTTTTTTTTTTTTCAATTTTATTTTTTGGTTGTGCCGCCTGGCATGCGGGATCTTAGTTCCCCGACCAAGGATCGAACCCGCACCCCCTGCAGTGGAAGCGCAGAGTCTTAACCACTGGACCACCAGGGAAGTCCTAAAATACTTTCTTTGATGGAAGCCAAATATAAGGAATTGAGTGTGAGCTCTCTGGGGCTTGGGGAGCAGGGTGTTCAGTCGTTTCTTTTCATCCTGCCTCCTGTCCCAGCCTCCAACCCCAGCTGGCCTCAGTGTCTCCCATGGTGCTTTTCAGGACCCTCTGTGGACCCAAAGACTCCACAGAATGCAAAGTGGATGCCACTGAGCTGGGTCAGGCTCCCTCTTTTTTTTTTTTTTTTTTTTTTTTTTTTGCGGTACGCGGGCCTCTCACTGCTGCGGCCTCTCCCGTAGCGGAGCACAGGCTCCGGACGCACAGGCCCAGCGGCCACGGCCCACGGGCTCAGCCACTCCGCGGCACGCAGGACCCTCCCGGACCGGGGCACGAACCCGTGTCCCCTGCATCGGCAGGCGGACTCTCAACCACTGTGCCACCAGGGAAGCCCCAGGCTCCCTCTTTTTATAGATGAGGAAACAGCCTGGGCGAGGAAGCCACTGGCTTCATCCCACATGTGGGAGCACTGGGGCCGGAACCAGCCCCCTCTCTGCACTGTCGCCCTATTTCTTGGGCATCCTCTCAGTTTCCTACAACACCCTGGAGTTTGTCTAGAGTGACAGAGAGCAATAACCATGTCCAAACCTACCGGTGACTTAGGCAGATTATTTGTCTCCTTTCTGTTTAAATGCTGGAATGTTCATGACGGTTTTCCCTAAATCCTCAAGATTTGGGATCTGATAAAAATGGTCCAATGTTTTGGACCCCATGGCCGAGGGGAGGTCATTTCTCTTTGACTTGTTACATCCTCTTCAACATTACTGGTGATGGAATTTTCCCCCAAAGGGAGGATGACAGATTCAACATGGTTGAAGACATACAAGCAAATTGTTGATGAGAAATAGAAAAGCAGAAACTACCAGGGAACTTGAAATAGAGCTCTGAAATTCATTAATTATTTTATTCATGAATTCAATGAATATTTATTAAAAACCTACTCTCTGCCGGGCACTGGAGATGGTGCTGGGTGGGGATACACGAGTAAAGAAAACAGGTGTAGACCCAGCAATAGTTCAACCTTTGTCTAGCACTTAAGATTCTCAAAACTTTTCCTGATCCATTTGGATTCCCACAATGATCCTATTTATGTAGCATGTAGACTTCGAGTGGTTGAGTGACTCACACTTGGTCAGATGGCCAGGCAGTAACAGATCTGGCTCTTGAGCCCATTCTTAACCCAGGGCGAGCCTGTTCCTTCTTAACTGAGGGTCTTAGGTAATGAAAGAATGAGCAGTATCCCTGAGTTACCCGTTAGCCTCTGGATATGTTACAAAGTGGGGTCCAAACCCGGTGCTGGTGTAGACAATGTGTCCTGGCTTGGAAGGAGGCCTTCAGAGAGCTCTAGAACATGAATGCCTTTCACTGAGCGTGTCTGAACTGGCTTCACATTTCTTATCTTCCACATGCCAATGTCCAAATAGTCAACTTTCTCTGGCAAGTGCCCCCCCCACCCCTCAAACAAAAGAGGCAGTAAATCCCACCCAAGCCTGAAAGTTTCCTACAGCTGGAAATGGCTTTTTTTTTTTTTTTTTTTGCGGTACGCGGACCTCTCACTGTTGTGGCCTCTCCCTTTGCGGAGCACAGGCTCCGGACGCGCAGGCTCAGCGGCCATGGCTCACGGGCCCAGCCGCTCCGCGGCATGTGAGATCTTCCCGGACCGGGGCATGAACCCGTGTCCCCTGCATCGGCAGGCGGGCCCTCAACCACTGTGCCACCAGGGAAGCCCTGGAAATGGCTTTTGATTCTATCGTACACCTCTCCCCGCTTTCTCGTACCCGTGAATCCTGTGTTTGGCAAATTGGAGCCTCAGGGTATGGGATTTTTATTCCCGTTGGTCCCATCGTTTATGGTCTTATGGACTCTCCAAGATGGCCCTGGTGGGGTGCGCGGGTGGTGGTTCTAGCTGCTCTCCTGTCACCTTCTCAGGCTCCGCAGTGTGTCTGCCCCCCCACCTCCCATAACTCCCCACCTCTCCCTCCCGCCGCAGCTGGTCCGGGACAACGCAGACCTGCGCTGTGAGCTGCCCAAGCTGGAGAAGCGCCTGCGTGCCACGGCCGAGCGCGTCAAGGCGCTGGAGAGCGCGCTGAAGGAGGCCAAGGAGAATGCCATGCGGGACCGCAAGCGCTACCAGCAGGAGGTGGACCGCATCAAGGAGGCTGTGCGAGCCAAGAACATGGCCAGGAGGGCCCACTCGGCCCAGATCGGTACGTGTGCCCGCACCCGGGCCCTTGATAGAAGGCGAGGGGTCCTCTGACCGGAAGCTCTGGGCGGGGCGGCCCGGCCCCTTCCGTCACCCAGCGTCCATCCTGGGAGGATGGGATGGCCAGGCGTGTGCTTCCTTACACTGAGAGATTCTGGGGTACCTTGTGATCGTCAAAGCTATTGAGCTGAGCAGAGGAGGCGGCCAGCCCTGGCTGCAGGCAGAGGTGTTTGGCTGTAAACAGATAGAGGTATACTTTCTCCGGAATACCGGAATATATGGCTTGCTCAGGAAAGGCCGAAGGCCCCTTCTGTTCTGCACCCGGCAGAACCATGGAGGAGCGACGTGTAGCCAGAAGCCTCAGGGAGAGCTGCTTGCAAGCACAGCCTTGGAAATACTCTGGAGAGAGCCAGGCCTGGCATCAGTGAGTGCAGGAGACCTGGACAGCCAACCCCTTCAAGACCTGGATTTGGACCCACGCAAAGAATGAGAGTGTGCCTGTTGAGTCATAGTTCTTGGGATAGTGCCGTGAGAGTAGAAGGGATTTAAGGATGTTCTCTAGAGAGTTTTTCTTTCTTTCTTTCTTTCTTTCTTTCTTTCTTTCTTTCTTTCTTTCTTTCTTTCTTTCTTTCTTTTTTCTTTTCTTTTCTTTTTCTTTTTTAAATTGAAACATCTCCAATAACATGTAATATTATTTCTCATCAGATATTGCTGTGCAGATGTTATGTAAACCAGCAACTTCATGTTTCTAGTTTTAAGATCATCACTTACATTAGTGGTTCATTGCATTTATTGGGTCTTATACCCTTGGACTATCTACTGAAAACTGTGAACCCTCTCCCTCTAAAATGCATCACAGACAGAATTCTGCATCCAGTTTCAGGGAGATGCTGTTGGAACCCATTGGGACCCACGGATCTGCCTCAGATAAAACTGAAAGTCCTCTGTTTCTCATTTTCCTTGATAAGAATTGAAATAATTGATACGCAAGGTCTCTCTGTCCCCTAAACATTGGGTGCCTTGGATTAACTAACTGTACTAATCGGAGGGCAAACCTCCCGCTTTCAGAAAGTTCTGGTGATCGATAAGAATTGTAATGTCGATAAAAAGTGTGCCTCTTGGTTTTCGCACGTGACCTGGAGGTATCTCGGCGCGGCTGTTTAAGCCCTTTCTGAATGTCTCTTCTCTCTTTTCTGTCGGTTGGATACAGCCAAGCCCATCCGCCCTGGGCACTACCCAGCATCGTCTCCAACGGCCGTCCACGCCATCCGAGGAGGAGGAGGCAGCTCTTCAAACTCCACTCACTACCAGAAATAAACACAAAGTGAGTCCTTAGTGTCAGGGGTGGCTTCCATCCGGGGCAGCCCTGGGGCTCTCCCTGCTTCTGCCTGGCTCTCAGCCATGTGTGTGTGGACCTGCAGCGGAGAGGAAAGAGTGCAGCTGTACCCCAGCACAGGCCCTGGGGCTTCAGGCTATCAGGGGCCTGGGTCTACCTTCAACTCAGTCTAGGGCCTCAGGGTCTTCCAGCTAAGGTCACCTGGTGCCAGGGACCCTCCAGGGATGGGGAGGGTGCGGTGAATGATTCATCCGAGCTTTCTTTTGTCTGTGGAACTCCCCTCTGTAGCTGGCATCCAAAAGGGCATTACCTGTTTGTCAACTGCTTTTACCCAGAGCAGGCAGATGTGGATGACTGCTTTAAGTCTCAGGAACTGAATATAAAGAAAGAGCCAGATAATAGAAAGTCACATTTTTATAATTACTATCTGAACGCAACAAATGGAGTCTTTAAGAATTGTGCAGATTGGGCTTCCCTGGTGGCACAGTGGTTGAGAGTCCGCCTGCCGATGCAGGGGACACGGGTTCGTGCCCCGGTCCGGGAAGATCCCACATGCCGCGGAGCGGCTGGGACCATGAGCCATGGCTGCTGAGCCTGCGCGTCCGGAGCTAGTGCTCCGCAACAGGAGAGGCCGCAACAGTGAGAGGCCCGCGAACTGCAGGAAGAAAAAAAAAAAAAAGAATTGTGCAGATTTATGTCTAGGTAGGTCCAGACCACTTTTTTCTTTGAGATGGTGGTCTGAAAACTTCTCTTCCCACTCTCCACGTGCCTGACATTGCTGTACCAGCACAAAGGAAAAAGTGATGTCCTTTAGAAAAGAGAAGGAGAGAGCACAAGCCTGTCCTCTTGTACTTGAGATAAAGAGTTTACTGGTTGGGCAGGGCAGACAGCTAGGTGGCCAGAAAACTCTGTTTAGAGAAACTCTGACTCTGGGCCAGTAACTTGTAGATGGGAGGAGGTGGATCCTAATGTTGACCTTGGAGTCTTAGTCCTCACTAGGGAAGCTTGTGAGCTTGACAGCAAAGCTGCAGCGATCAGGGGCAACTCAGGAGAGTGGTGGTTCCTCACCCAGTCAGTCCTTTTTGCATCAAGGTAAGGAAAGTGAATATGAGGGGCTGGAGACCCCACTCAGGGGGTATGACAGTATTGCTAAGGCTCAGACTAAAATTTCCAAGGTGGAAGCTTGGCGGCTGCACCCAGGCAACTTTCACCTGCCCTGCCCCAGGCAGCATGTCAAGGAGCGGGACAGGTCGAGGCAGGCCACGGACGGGCAGCGTGCCCACCACCTTCTGCCGTATGCTGGGAGGGTGGATGCAGAGTTATCTTGGCTGTGGGCCACCCTATTCAGATGCGATCTCTGCTTTCAATCGGAAATAAAGTAAAGCTGGATGTT
The DNA here is from genome assembly GCF_964165515.1 of Mesoplodon bidens. Classification (NCBI taxonomy): domain Eukaryota; kingdom Metazoa; phylum Chordata; class Mammalia; order Artiodactyla; family Ziphiidae; genus Mesoplodon; species Mesoplodon bidens. The sequence continues at coordinate 47,863,233 of NC_138165.1, read as the reverse complement.
ATAAAATTGCTTCTGACTGCACGTTATCAGTGTTGGGGATGCCACTTGAAGGAAACTGTAAGAACAAAATTGGGCCGCTTAGAACAGAAAGCCTAAAGCAGTGGTTCTCGAACTTTGGTGGGTGTCAGCATCATCTAGCACACCCAGACACCCAGGCTCCTTGAAGTAGCATAGGCCCAGAGCCTTTGTATTTTTACCAAGTACCCCAGGTGATTTTGCTAGCCACCTAAGTTTGAGACCTGCTAGCCTAAAATATCCTAAAGTGGCTGATACAGGATGGACGTTTATTTCTTTGTCACATAAAGGACATTTGAGGGTGGTCTGTCTGCGGCTGGTAGAAAAACTCTACAGTGACAACAGAAAGCTAGCCTCTTAAATTTAGACTCACTGTCCTCAGCAAGTACCTTCCTTGCTGGTCTCCTAAATGACTTCCTCAAGCTCGCCTAAATGACTTCTGCAGTTCTAGCTATCGTGCCTGTGTGTTGCGTGTTCAGCAAGCAGAGAGGAAGCTGGGGAGAGGCAATAGCAGCTCTTACAGTTGAATGAGCTTCCTTTAAGTAGCCTTCCCAGAAGTCCCATCCAACTCTGATGCCTGCATCCCTCTGGCCAGAATTGAAACACATGGCCACATCTAGCTTCAAGGGAGGCTGGAGAAGGTAGTCTTTAGCTGGGCAGATCACTGCCCCAAACGAGAGTAGTGTTCTATTGCCTAGGACAAGGAGATGGAGGTTGGGTGGGCAACCAGCACTCTACTTGTTGAACACCTGATCTGCAGCGGCACTGTACTAGATGTAATACCTACATCACCCCATTTGATGGAAGCACCGGGTTAGTGTGTGCGCTTGGCTCCCAACAAGCTTTTTTTTGGGGGGGGCGGAATTAAACAACATACTCTTTATTTATTTATTTATTTATTCCTTTTTATGTTTTTATTTTATTTTATTTTATTTTTATTAGTTTCTGCTTTATAACAAAGTGAATCAGTCATACATATACATCTGTTCCCACATCCCTTCCCTCATGCATCTCCCTCCCTCCCACCCTCCCCATCCCACCCCTCCAGGCGGTCACAAAGCACCGAGCTGATCTCCCTGTGCTCTGCGGCTGCTTCCCACTATCTGTCTACCTTACGTTTGGTAGTGTATATATGTCCATGCCTCTCTTTCGCTTTGTCACAGCTTACCCTTCCCCCTCCCCATATCCTCAAGTCCATTCTCAAGTAGGTCTGTGTCTTTATTCCCGTTTTACCCCTAGGTTCTTCATGACATTTTTTTTTAAATTCCATATATATGTGTTAGCATACGGTATTTGTCTTTCTCTTTCTGACTTACTTCACTCTGTATGACAGACTCTAGGTCTATCCACCTCATTACAAATAGCTCAGTTTCGTTTCTTTTTATGGCTGAGTAATATTCCATTGTATATATGTGCCATATCTTCTTTATCCATTCATCCGATGATGGACACTTAGGTTGTTTCCAGCTCCGGGCTATTGTGAATAGAGCTGCAATGAACATTTTGGTACATGTCTCTTTTTGAATTATGGTTTTCTCAGGGTATATGCCTAGTAGTGGGATTGCTGGGTCATATGGTAGTTCTATTTTTAGTTTTTTAAGGAACCTCCATACTGTTCTCCATAGTGGCTGTACCAATTCACATTCCCACCAGCAGTGCAAGAGTGTTCCATTTTCTCCACACCCTCTCCAGCATTTACTGTTTCTAGATTTCTTGATGATGGCCATTCTGACTGGTGTGAGATGATATCTCATTGTAGTTCTGATTTGCATTTCTCTAATGATTGATGATGTTGAGCATTCTTTCATGTGTTTGTTGGCAGTCTGTATATCTTCTTTGGAGAAATGCCAATTTAAGTCTTCTGCCCATTTTTGGATTGGGTTGTTTGTTTTTTTGCTATTGAGCTGCATGAGCTGTTTATAAATTTTGGAGATTAATCCTTTGTCAGTTGCTTCATTTGCAAATATTTTCTCCCATTCTGAGGGTTGTCTTTTGGTCTTGTTTATGGTTTCCTTTGCTGTGCAAAAGCTTTGAAGTTTCATTAGGTCCCATTTGTTTATCTTTGTTTTTATTTCCATTTCTCTAGGAGGTGGGTCCAAAAGGATCTTGCTGTGATGTATGTCATAGAGTGTTCTGCCTATGTTTTCCTCTAAGAGTTTGATAGTGTCTGGCCTTACATTTAGGTCTTTAATCCATTTTGAGCTTATTTTTGTGTATGGTGTTAGGGAGTGATCTAATCTCATACTTTTACATGTCCCTGTGCAGTTTTCCCAGCACCACTTATTGAAGAGGCTGTCCTTTCTCCACTGTACATTCCTGCCTCCTTTATCAAAGATAAGTTGACCATGTGTGCGTGGGTTTATCTCTGGGCTTTCTATCCTGTTCCATTGATCTGTCTTTCTGTTTTTGTGCCAGTACCACACTGTCTTGATTACTGTAGCTTTGTAGTATAGTCTGAAGTCAGGGAGCCTGATTCCTCCAGCTCCGTTTTTCGTTCTCAAGATTGCTTTGGCTATTCGGGGTCTTTTGTTTTTCCAAACAAATTTTGAAATTTTTTGTTCTAGTTCTGTGAAAAATGCCAGTGGTAGTTTGATAGGGATTGCATTGAATCTGTAGATTGCTTTGGGTAGTAGAGTCATTTTCACAATATTGATTCTTCCAATCCAGGAGCATGGTATATCTCTCCATCTATTTGTATCATCTTTAATTTCTTTCATCAGTGTCTTATAATTTTCTGCATACAGGTCTTTTGTCTCCTTAGGTAGGTTTATTCCTAGATATTTTATTCTTTTTGTTGCAGTGGTAAATGGGAGTGTTTTCTTGATTTCATTTTCAGATTTTTCATCATTAGTGTACAGGAATGCCAGAGATTTCTGTGCATTAATTTTGTATCCTGCTACTTTACCAAATTCATTGATTAGCTCTAGTAGTTTTCTGGTAGCATCTTTAGGATTCTCTATGTATAGTATCATGTCATCTGCAAACAGTGACAGCTTTACTTCTTCTTTTCCAATTTGGATTCCTTTTATTTCCTTTTCTTCTCTGATTGCTGTGGCTAAAACTTCCAAAACTAGGTTGAATAAGAGTGGTGAGAGTGGGCAGCCTTGTCTTGTTCCTGATCTTAGTGGAAATGGTTTCAGTTTTTCACCATTGAGGACAATGTTGGCTGTGGGTTTGTCATATATGGCCTTTATTATGTTGAGGAAAGTTCCCTCTATGCCTACTTTCTGCAGGGTTTTTATCATAAATGGGTGTTGAATTTTGTCGAAAGCTTTCTCTGCATCTATTGAGATGATCATATGGTTTTTCTCCTTCAACTTGTTAATATGGTGGATCACATTGATTGATTTGCATATATTGAAGAATCCTTGCATTCCTGGAATAAACCCCACTTGATCATGGTGTATGATCCTTTTAATGTGCTGTTGGATTCTGTTTGCTAGTCTTTTGTTGAGGATTTTTGCATCTATGTTCATCAGTGATATTGGCCTGTAGTTTTCTTTCTTTGTGACATCCTTGCCTGGTTTTGGTATCAAGGTGATGGTGGCCTCGTAGAATGAGTTTGGGAGTGTTCCTTCCTCTGAAATTGTTTGGAAGAGTTTGAGAAGGATGGGTGTTAGCTCTTCTCTAAATGTTTGATAGAATTCGCCTGTGAAGCCATCTGGTCCTGGGCTTTTGTTTGTTGGAAGATTTTTAATCAGAGTTTCAATTTCAGTGCTTGTGATTGGTCTATTCATATTTTCTATTTCTTCCTGAGTCAGTCTTGGCAGGTTGTGCATTTCTAAGAATTTGTCCATTTCTTCCAGGTTGTCCATTTTATTGGCATAGAGTTGCTTGTAGTGATCTCTCATGATCTTTTGTATTTCTGCAGTGTCAGTTGTTACTTCTCCTTTTTCATTTCTAATTCTATTGATTTGAGTCTTCTCCCTTTTTCTCTTGATGAGTCTGGCTAATGGTTTATCAATTTTGTTTATCTTCTCAAAGAACCAGCTTTTAGTTTTATTGATCTTTGCTATCGTTTCCTTCATTTCTTTTTCATTTATTTCTGATCTGATCTTTATGATTTCTTTCCTTCTGCTAACTTTGGGGGTTTTTTGTTCTTCTTTCTCTAATTGCTTTAGGTGCAGGGTCAGGTTGTTTACTCGAGATGTTTCCTGTTTCTTAAGGTGGGATTGTATAGCTATAAACTTCCCCCTTATAACTGCTTTTGCTGCACCTCATAGGTTTTGGGTCGTCGTGTCTCCATTGTCATTTGTTTCTAAGTATTTTTTGATTTCCTCTTTGATTTCTTCAGTGATCACTTCGTTATTGAGTAGTGTATTGTTTAGCCTCTACGTGTTTGTATTTTTTACAGATCTTTTCCTGTAATTGATGTCTAGTCTCATAGTATTGTGGTCAGAAAAGATACTTGATACAATTTCAATTTTCTTAAATTTACCAAGGCTAGATTTGTGACCCAAGATATGATCTATCCTGGAGAATGTTCCATGAGCACTTGAGAAAAATGTGTATTCTGTTGTTTTTGTATGGAATGTCCTATAAATATCAATCAAGTCCATCTTGTTTAATGTATCATTTAAAGCTTGTGTTTCCTTATTTATTTTCATTTTGGATGATCTGTCCATTGGTGAAAGTGGGGTGTTAAAGTCCCCTACTATGATTGTGTTACTGTCGATTTCCCCTTTTATGGCTGTTAGTATTTGCCTTATGTATTGAGGTGCTCCTATGTTGGGTGCATAAATATTTACAATTGTTATATCTTCTTCTTGGATCGATCCCTTGATCATTATGTAGTGTCCTTCTTTGTCTCTTCTAATAGTCTTTATTTTAAAGTCTATTTTGTCTGATATAAGGATTGCTACTCCAGCTTTCTTTTGATTTCCTTTTGCATGGAATATCTTTTTCCATCCCCTTACTTTCAATCTGCATGTGTCTCTAGGTCTGAAGTGGGTCTCTTGTAGACAGCATATATATGGGTCTTGTTTTTGTATCCATTCAGCCAATCTGTGTCTTTTGGTGGGAGCATTTAGTCCATTTACATTTAAGGTAATTATTGATATGTATGTTCCTATTCCCATTTCCTTAATTGCTTTGGGTTCGTTATTGTAGGTATATTCCTTCTGTTGTGTTTCTTGCCTAGAGAAGTTCCTTTAGCATTTGTTGTAAAGCTGGTTTGGTGGTGCTGAACTCTCTCAGCTTTTGCTTGTCTGTAAAGGTTTTAATTTCTCCATCAAATCTGAATGAGATCCTTGCTGGGTAGAGTAGTCTTGGTTGCAGGTTTCTCTCCTTCATCACTTTAATTATGTCCTGCCACTCCCTTCTGGCTTGTAGAGTTTCTGCTGAGAGATCAGCTGTTAACCTGATGGGGATTCCCTTGTGTGTTATTTGTTGCTTTTCCCTTGCTGCTTTTAATATGATTTCTTTGTGTTTAATTTTTGACAGTTTGATTAATATGTGTCTTGGCGTATTTCTCCTTGGATTTATTCTGTATGGGACTCTCTGTGCCTCCTGGACTTGATTAACTATTTCCTTTCCCATATTAGGGAAGTTTTCAACTATAATCTCTTCAAATATTTTCTCAGTCCCTTTCTTTTTCTCTTCTTTTTCTGGAACCCCTATAATTCGAATGTTGGTGCGTTTAATGTTGTCCCAGAGGTCTCTGAGACTGTCCTCTGTTCTTTTCATTCTTTTTTCTTTATTTTGCTCTGCATCAGTTATTTCCACTATTTTATCTTCCACGTCACTTATCCGTTCTTCTGCCTCAGTTATTTTGCTATTGATCCCATCTAGAGTATTTTTCATTTCATTTATTGTGTTTTTAATCGATGCTCGATTCATCTTTAGTTCTTCTAGGTCCTTGTTAACTGTTTCTTGCATTTTGTCTATTCTATTTCCAAGATTTTGGATCTTGGAAATAGAATCTTGGATCATCTTTACTATCATTATTCTGAATTCTTTTTCAGGTAGACTGCCTATTACCTCTTCATTTGTTAGGTCTGGTAGGTTTTTATCTTGCTCCTTCACCTGCTGTGTGTTTTTCTGTCTTCTCATTTTGCTTATCTTACTGTGTTTGGGGTCTCCTTTTTGCAGGCTGCAGATTCGTAGTTCCCGTTGTTTTTGGTGTCTGTCCCCAGTGGCTAAGGTTGTTTCAGTAGGTTGTGTAGGCTTCCTGGTGGCGGGGACTAGTGCCTGTGTTCTGGTGGTTGAGGCTCGATCTTGTCTTTCTGGTGGACAGGTCCACGTCTGGTGGTGTGTTTTGGGGTGCCTGTGGCCTTATTATGTTTTTAGGCAGCCTCTCTGTTAATGGGTGGGGTTGTGTTCCTGCCTTGCTAGTTGCTTGGCATAGGGTGACCAGCACTGTAGCTTGCTGGTCGTTGAGTGAAGCTGGGTGCTGGTGTTGAGATGGAGATCTCTGGGAGATTTTTGCTGCTTGATATTATGTGGAGCTGGGAGGTCTCTTGTGGACCCGTGTCCTGAAGATGGCTCTCTCACTTCAGAGGCACAGCACTGACTCCTGGCTGCAGCACCAAGAGCCTTTCATCTACCTGGCTCAGAATAAAAGGGAGAAAAAGTAGAAAGAAAGAATTAGTAGAAGAAAGAAAGAGAGAGAGAAAGAAAGGAAGAAGGAAAGATAGGAAGGAAGAAAGAAAGAAAGGAAGGAGGGAGGGAGGAAGGATGGAAAGAAAGAAAGAAAGAAAGACGGGAGGGAGGGAGGAAGGAAAGAAGAAGAAAGTGAAAGGAAGAAGGGTGGGAGGGAGGGAGGAAGGAAAGAAAGACAGGAGAGAGGGAGGGAGGGAGGAAGGAAAGAAAAAGTGAAAAGTAGGGAGGGAGGGAGGAAGGAAAGAAAGAGAGAAAGAAGGAAAGGAGGGGTGGAGGGAGGGAGGGAGGAAGGGAAGATAGGAAAAAAAGAAAGAGCAGGTAAAGTAAAATAGAATAAAGTATGAAATATAGTAGCGTTATTAAAATTAAAAAGTAATTATTGAAAAAAAACGGACAGATAGAACCCTGGGACATATGGTGGAAGCAAAGTTATACAAAGAAAATCTTACACAGAAGGATACACATACACATTCACAAAAAGAGAGCAGGGGGAAAAATCAAAAATCTTGCTCTCCAAGTCCACCTCCTCAATTTGGGATAATTCGTTGTAAAAAGAGGAAAAGGACGAAAAGTCTGAAATCTTGCTCTCTAAGTCCACCTCCTTAATTTGGGATAATTCGTTGTAAAAAGAGGAAAAGGGGGGAAAGTCTTAAATCTTGTCCTCAAAGTCCACTTCCTCAATTTGGGATGATTCGCTGTCCATTCATGCACTCCACAGACGCAGGGCCCATCAAGTGGACCGTGGAGCTTTAATCCGCTGCCCCCGAGGCTGCACAGAGAGATTTCCCTGTCTCTTCTCTGCTCTCACAGCTCCCGGGTCTCAGCCTTGGACCTGGCCCCGCCTCTGCGCGTAGGTCGCCGGAGGGCGTTCTTCGCTCGGACAGGACGGGTTTAAAGGAGCCGCTGATGCGGGGGCTCTGGCTCACTCAGGCAGAGGGGAGGGAGGGGCGCGCGGTGTGGGACGGGCCTGCGGCGGCAGAGGCCGGCGTGACGTTGCACCAGACCGAGGCGCTCCGTGTGCTTTCCCGGGAAAGCCATCCCTGGGTCGCGGGACCCCGGCAGTGGCGGGGCGCACATGCTCCCCGGAAGGCGGGGTGGACAGTGACCTGCGCTCGCACACAGGCCTTGTGGCGGCGGCAGCAGCAGCCCCAGCGTCCCACGCCCGTCTCCGGTGTCCGCGCCTTTAGCCACAGTTCGCGCCCGTCTCTGGAGCTTCTTTAAGCAGCCCTCTTAATGCCCTCTCCTCGCGCACCAGGAAACAAAAGGGAAGAAAAAGTCCCTTGCCTCTTTGGCAGCTCCAGACCCTTTCCCCGGACTCCCTCCGGGCTAGCCGTGGTGCACTAACCCCTTCAGGCTCTCTTCCTGCCGCCAGCCCCAGTCCTCTCCCTGCGCTCCGACTGAAAGCTGATACCCGAGCCTCAGCTCCCAGCCCCGCCAGCCCCGGCACCCGAGCAGACAAGCCTCTCGGGCTGGTGTGTGCCTGAGGGCACCGATCCTCTGTGCCGGAATCTCTCCGCTTTGCCCTCCACACCCCTGTTGCTGTGCTCTCCTCCGCTACTCCGAAGCTTTCCCTTTCCGCCACCTGCAGTCTCCGCCCGCGAAGGGGCTTCTAGTGTGTGGAAACCTTTCCTCCTTCACGGCTCCCTCCCACTGGTGCAGGTCCCGTCCCTATCCTTTTGTCTCTGTTTATTCTTTTTTCTTTTGTCCTACCCAGGTATGTGGGGAGTTTCTTGCCTTTTGCGGGGGTCTGAGGTCTTCTGTCAGCGTTCAGTAGGTGTTCTGTAGGAGTTGTTCCACGTGTAGATGAATTTCTGATGTATCTGTGGGGAGGAAGGTGATCTCCGCGTCTTACTCTTCCGCCATCTTCCCCCGGGTCCTCCCAGCAAGCTTTTAATGGCTATACCGGCCCAGGGATTCTGGGGTCAGAGACTGTGCAGTGGACAGTCCCTCTCCTCGTGCCTGCCCATAAAGGCCTGTCAGACCCACGTTTTATGGAGGGTGCGTACAACCAGATGTTGGCCAGGCCTCACCCATATATCCCCTTCTCACTCTGAAGACCGAAAATCAATAGGTCTGGTGAGACTTTGAAGACCTTCAACATATGGAACCACCCTCACCTGTCATGGCCGTTCATTTCTTTCTCTAACTCAGAGTGTTATGAGTGGTTTTGTTGATTTTATCTGAAATTGGAACCTCTGCCACCCACCTTGTCTATTCAAATGACTCCTGTAACTTCGTGTCACCAAAGAAACAGGCCCCATCCCAGTGTCGGGATGGTGGTAGGGTCGAAGGGCCTGACTTTGGACGAGCGACCCGGGTCAGGTGTCAGGTCTTCCACTGCCTTCGAGTTACTTAACCTCACGGTCGGTTTCCTTGTCTGTGAAACGGGGAGAATCCTTGCCCTGGGCCACGGGCATTGATTTGAGGACTACATGAGGTCATACTTCTGAGCTACTTGGCACATAACAAGTGCTCAAGAAAATGTCAGCTGTAGGAGAGGCCTAGCACTGCAAGCTTGGCACACAGTGGGTGGTCCATGAATGTTGGTTTCTATTCTCTTCTAATTCTCATAGTTGTTAGAAAATAGTTTTTAGTCTGTAGCAATTGATCATAACCACAGCAGGGAAGGCCCATGTCTAAGTATCCTATTTGGTGCTATGACCAGGTATAAGGAGTTTTAAAGATACTATCATTTATTTATCCAAAAGTTATGAACAGCAACATTGACTATTTTTATGAAAATAACTGGGCATTGGTCAGTGGAGGTTAAAAAAAGGATGATAATCAGTGGAGTAGGGAATTATAATTGGAAGTGAAGAAATGCTTATTAAAAAATAAGCTTATTAAAAAAATTAGAAATATGCAATTAATTGCTTAGATAAGATTCAGAGTTTTTTGAGATGATCTTTCCTGCTCTTTGGATCCTCGTTCTGAAGTGTGTCTGTCCTGTAGAAATGATCTCAACTGCTGACTCTTCCCAGCCCTCCTTTTGGAGCCAGAGCGGCACATTCATACTTGGGCAGCATCTGGGTACCTTTGGGATTTCTTTCTGCTTCATTTCAGGATTCAAGGAATATAGTCACAATGAGTCTTTCGGTTTATGCTCAAAGTTTCAGAGCAACCAAAGATGCCAACATATAGAAATCAAAGGAACCCAGGACATTGCCAGCTTTTATCTCATCTCATTCAAATCTGGGGACATGGGCTGCATCAGGAGGAGGGGCCCATCTTTTTCAACCCCCAAAGCTGGACATGGGACAGTACAGTGCAGTAAGCTGACAACACGGGATATGGGATTGGCCAGATGTGGGTTCCAGCCCTGTCCTTGGCTCTATTCCTGTGTGACATTGGGCAAATTGCTTGATTATTTTTAGCCTCAGTTTCTTCATCTGCCAAATGGGATCAGGCATTTTGTACTTGCTCTGTACTTGGTTTAACAGTAAAGAGAAAAGAAGGCTCTGTTCTTGTGTACTGACACGCTTGTCGGGGGGAGATAGACAGCAAATAAAGACAGTAACTGCAAATAGTGTTAAGTGTTCTGAAGAAAATAAGAACAGGTTAATGAAAAAGAGATGGGGGACACTTATTTAGAAGAGGGGGTGACATTTGAGCTGAGAACTAAATGATGAGAAATGCCAGCCCCGCAATGACATGGGCACAGACACTCGCTGGAAGGTGGGTCCAGACTGTGGCATATTTGAGGAACCACAGGAAGGCTGATAAGGCTGGAGAACAGGGGAGACCATCATAACTAGGAATGTTGGGAAGGGAGATGGGACCAGATAAATGAGGCCTTTGAGGCCGAGGTGAGCAGTTCAGAGTGTAAGCTAGGTGTGTAGGGCCAGTGGGGGCTTTGGGCATGGGAGTGCTGGGACTCAGTTCCTGATTAGGAGAGGTCTGCCTGGGCTGGACTCTGGAGGAAGGAGGGGAGTGGGGTGAATGTAAGAGCAGGGGGCTCCCTTGGGGGCTATTGCGGGTGGCCACTTTGGGGGGAGTAGCACTGAGCCAGGGTGACCGCAGCAAGTGGTCAGAGTCAGCCTGTGTTGGAGAGCTGAGGGTGGACGGGAGAGAAGGAGGGCTGGGTGGGAATCAAAGGTGGTTCCTAGGCTGGGGCCCTAGCAACCAGGTCAGTACAGGTACCTTTTAGCCATGACTGGGAAAATTGGGCAATGAACAGATTTTATGGAAAAACAGAGTTTGGTTGATTATGAGATGCCTCTTAGACAATCCAACCTAGTTCACCATCCAAGCGGGTATGTTGAGTAGGCGGTGGGACCCATAAGCTCGGGAGAAAGATCAGGGCTGAGATCATAGGGAATTGTAGCCCGTAGATGGTGTTTAAGGCCGTGGAGTGGAGGAGATGATCTGGAGAAAGGTGGATAGAGGCAGAGGGTGGGGAGAGTCAGGCCAGGCCTGGGGACTGGCCAATGGAAAGGTCAGAAAAAGGAGGTAGCACCAGTAAAGGGGTCTGAGGGGGCAAGAATGTGATGTTTGGGGAGGTGAAGTGGAGCCCTGCTTCCTAAGGGGAGGTCCTCAGCTGTGCCAAAGGCTGCTCAGAGCTCCAGGAGGATAACCACAGGGACTGAGGGCAGTGCCCTCAGCTTCAGCACGAGGGGGAAGCATGGACCAGAGAGCATGGGGGTGGGGAAATAGAGCCAGTCACTGCACGCAGCTTGAAGTTTTGTTCGAAGGAGCAGAGGAATGGAGGGATGTGGGGTTAAGGCGGGATTTGCATTTCTTTTTTAAGATAGGAGCCATTACAGCTTATTTGTACACTGATGGTAATGATCCAGCTGGGAAGGGAAATTGATAACTTAGGAGACAGGAGAATTATAGTAGAGAGTATTGGCTTTCTGAGAGGTGCTGTGATCCAGAACATAAGCAGAGGCAACACTGCACTCAAGGTGACAGGAAGGCAGAGCAGAAAGTACAGATGCTGGTGGCTGGTAGATGGGGGTGCTGGTAGAGCCATCCGGTAAGATGGATCCCATCTTAGCGCCTGTTTTCTCATGCAAGTAAGAAGCCAGGTTACCAGCTGAGAGGGTAGGGGGAGACCGTCTTGCAGGCTGAAGAGAGAAGGCATGAAATAGGTCTCTCAGGCAGTGCTGAGTGCTTACTTGAGGTCCCACATTGAAGGTAGACAGCATTTAAATACGTGTTCAGCTCCCTGGTTCTGAGGGCCCTGGAGTACGGCGGTGCCCGTGGGCACTGGTTCGAATGTGCCCACCAGATGGCGCCAGTGGGGCATTGCTGAAACCTGTTTTCTGACCGGCTTTGGGGCAGAATTGTGTTCTCTTCGTTTTCCTATCTGTAGACTGTTATTTCTCAAAGTTGAGTAGTAAATCGAGTACTTTTAGGGAAATAAAATTCTCACAGATTCCTGGAGTTTAAATTATAAAATAATTATAAAATATTTAAATTATTTTAGTATAATACTCAAGTATTTGCACATTAAAAACAGTGTACACTCCCTAAACTTAACAGATCTTCCACAACTATCAAGTTGAAACAAATTTAGAAAATAGATTTAAAAAGTCAAAAATCCAAATCACCAACCTTTACTAAGCTTTACTAATTTAACGAATGACAATCTTTTGCTGAAAATAAAGAGCTGCGTGTGCAGTGTGACTCTGGTATGCATCGCTTCTGGTCAAGTTTGGCTTATGTGTCAAGACATGACAATTCTTTCACCCTCTTTCTCTGTTAAAAACCACTGCAGAGGGCTTCCCTGGTGGCGCAGTGGTTGAGAATCTGCCTGCTAGTGCAGGGGATACAGGTTCGAGTCCTGGTCTGGGAGGATCCCACATGCCACGGAGCAACTGGGCCCGTGAGCCACAACTACTGAGCCTGCGCGTCTGGAGCCTGTGCTCCACGACAAGAGAGGCCGCGATAGTGAGAGGCCCGCGCACCGCGATGAAGAGTGGCCCCCGCTTGCCACAACTAGAGAAAGCCCTTACACAGAAACGAAGACCCAACACAGCCAAAAATAAATAAATTAATTAATAAACTCCTACCCCCAACATCTTAAAAAAAAATAAAATAAAATAAACCACTACAGAGTCCCAGCGTGCTTTCAAGTCATTTTGTCTTCTGTGGCTGGAACGCATCATTTTCCCATTGCCCAGCTTTAGCCTGAAGGTGATGAAAGTTGTGAGGAGAAGCGCCAACTTGGTGTTGGCATAAAGCAAGTGCGGTGCTGAAGTTGGTTACAGGTGATCCACTAGATAATCTAGAATACACACATGTGAACGCTTCAGATTTTCATGGCAAGAAAAGCATAAAATTGAAAATATTGTGAGATGAACCAAAGACTGAGGATGCCTTTCGCTTTGTTGATATAGATGAAGACTGATATTTTGAGAACTGTACTTTTATTAGAAACCATATATATCAAGTCTAGAAATCATATTCTATTTAATAAAGTTTTGATACACTTTAATAAAATATTAGACAAAATCACAGTGGCGGAGCTGGAAGGGCCTCACTTCACTGGCCTCTTACAGTACATTTGAAGAAGCATTTTTTTTTAACACTGTGATTTCATGTTTTGAGGCATAAAGAAAAGAGCTCTGGAAAAGCGCTTCTGCAGTTTATAGCAGGGTCACCCAGGTGAACGTAACTCCAGGAAGCCATCAAAGGAGCCCAGGAGTCTGTCGTGACCCCTGTGTCATGTTTTATGTGACATTCCGTGGGTCACTAACAGTCACTGTAGGATGGCTCTGTCTCCGGTTTTACTACTTCAGGAGCTTATTGTGACTATATTTGCTCATTGTTTTCTTCTTTTTTTAAGTTTATGTCGAAGTGTTTTAGTTTTTTTTAATTTAATTTTTATTTTATATTAGAGTAGAGTTGATTTACGATGTTGTGTTCGTTTTAGGTGCACAGCAAAGTGATTCAGTTATACATATACCTATATCCATTCTTTTTCAGATTCTTTTCCCATATATTAATCAAAATAATATCTTTAACTCCTTAAATGGTGGGATGGAGGCACATGCATAACAAAGATTTATGGGCTTTCACCACCCTTTCCTTTTGCTGCCATGATGGTCATCTGTGCCTGGGGGTCTGAATTCCTGGACCCCATGTTGCCCGTGTGCCTGCTGCTGTCAGGATCTTCAGCCTATCATACTTGGCCCAGAACGCACAAATGACTTTCTTTTGCAAGCAGTCTTCTCACAGTAAGCTACATCCAAACAGGGAAATTCCAAGTGTGCATCAAAGACAGGAAACCCAGTATTTTCTAGCCTCGCACGTAAACCTCAGATTTCCTTGACTTTACTCTTTTTTTTTTTTTTTTTTTTTTTTCTGGTACGCGGGCCTCTCACTGTTGTGGCCTCTCCCGTTGCAGAGCACAGGCTCCGGACGCGCAGGCTCAGCGGCCATGGTTCACGGAGCCAGCCGCTCCGCGGCATGTGGGATCCTCCCAGACCGGGGCACGAACCCGTGTCCCCTGCCTCGGCAGGCGGACTCTCAACCACTGCGCCACCAGGGAAGCCCAGATTTCCTTGACTTTAAATGCCCCTGGCCATTTCCTCATATTCACCACTCTCAGCTGAAGCCCTAAACATAAAGTCCACTTGTGCAGCTGGCTCTTCTTTCTTTGAATTGAGAAAGTTCCACCTTCTCTGAAGCCCCACCTCACCCTTCTCCCTTAACTGCTTCCCTCACCCACCCCAGGCAGAATGGAGTTTTCTCTCTAATCTTTTGACTATTGGAACAACAAGGCTGTTTCTGGCTGGTCCTTGGTATATCCTTAGGTTCAGGCTGAGCTTCCCAAAATGGCATCTGCTCATTTATACTCTATTTGCTTTTCTGACACACTCTGTCTTTCCTTCTTTTTTTCTTTTCTTTTTTTTTTAAACATCTTTATTGGAGTATAGTTGCTTTACAATGTTGTGTTAGTTTCTGCTGTATAACAAAGTGGATCAACAATATGTATACATATATCCGCATATCCCCTCCCTCTTGTGTCTTTCCTTCTTATTACTCTTCTCTCTGTCCTGAATTCCTGCATCCAGCCTATCTTGCACCATTGTTGGGGTTCATCTTGACCTTTCTCCTGTTCTTGATACCCTAATCACAAATAAAAAGTATAGCGGCATAAGACGCACAGGTTGACTTCTGGCCACAGCAGAAATGGGTTCACTCCACACGTGGAGGGTGGGAGAGCTGCTGCTTTGGGATTTAGCCCTTTGAAGCCGAAAAGCTTCATTTAGAGTAGGTCATGAAGCCACACATGTGGTCTGCATCAAAACCACTGGGCTGTTCAACTTGCTACTGCTGTTAGAAAATCCTAGCAATTAAATGAGTAGTATGTATGTGCATGCAGAGAGGGACCCTTTGCTACAGGCAGGGTAGCTGGATGGTTGTGGGCTCAGGGTCTGGAGCTGGACTTCCTGGGGTTGAATCCCAGCTTGGACATGTCCTGGGATAATTACCTCATTTCTCTGGGCCTCAGTGTCCTCCTCTGTAAAACGTGGTCAGATAGCCCCTACTCATAGGGTGGCTGTGAGGATTAGATACATGAGTATCTTAGGGCTTAGCTGAGTGCCTGGCACAGAGCAAGCTCTCACTAATCGCTGGTGTGGTCATGATGGAGTCCAGCTTCACTCAACATGCTACACGGAGGCAGAGGGAACTGTCATGATCTTAACAACTTGCTAGTGGTGGATCCTGGTCTAAGAGCTCTGATCTGCTCTGCAGCAGTTCTCAGGGTTCCTGACCTTGGGACCTTTGACATTCTTAAAAAGTATCAACATCAAAAAGCTTTTCTATTTCTGGGTTGTATCTATCAATAGGTATTACGTTAGAAATTGAAACATTTAAAATAGTAATTCTATTAACAAATGCCATTTTTGGACTTCCCTGGTGGCGCGGTGGTTAAGAATCCACCTGCCAACGCAGGGGACATGGGTTTGAGCCCTGGTCTGGGAAGATTCCACATGCTGCGGAGCAACTAAGCCCATGCGCCACAACTACTGAGCCTGCGCTCTAGAGCCCACGAGCCACAACTACTGAGCCTGCGTGCCACAACTACTGAAGCCTGCGCGCCTAGAGCCCGTGCTCCGCAGCAAGAGAAGCCACCGCAACGAGAAGCCCGCGCACCGCAACGAACAGTTGCCCCCGCTCGCCACAACTAGAGAAAGCCCACGCGCATCAATGAAGACCCAACGCAGCCAAAACTAAATTAACTAATTAATTTTTTAAAAAATGCCATTTTTAATGAAACATAATTATTTTACAAAACAAAAAAACTTAGAATGGCACTCTTATGGTTTCACAAATGTCTTTACTATTTAGCTTGATAAACGACAACTGGATTCTCATATCTGCTGCTGCCTTCTGTCTGCTGCAGTGGGTTGTTTTAGTTCAAGTATATGAAGCAAACCCAACCTCTTCCCTCCAGAAAAGGTTCTTGGCCATTTAACAGCTAAGAAAACTGTGGCATGGAGAAGTTATGATCATAGTACCTTCATCACAGGTTTGTGCTGGGAATTGAGCAAGACAATGTGAAAGGAGAGTGAAAAAGTCATAGAAGAATGCCTGGCAAAAATCTGGCCCTGACAAGTATTCTCCAGTGTTACGGTGGTTTCATGGGGACAGGCCTAAAAGGAGTAGATGAAGCAGGACCTCAGGAAGAGAGGAAAGAAATGACTGCAGACGGGCACTGCTGGGACCTGGGATGGGACGTAGAAACTGGCCTTGTGAATTCAAAGGGAGGGATCACAGAGGGACCCTTACTTCGTTTCTGGCGCAGTCTGCTGCTGGACCTAATTCTCCTTAATGGCATGGTTCTCAGAGTTATGAATTCAGAGCAAGTAAAATTGTCCCTCTACAGTAGATTGCACGAATGCCCCCGTAAGATAAATCCACTTCTGTTCAACAATGATATGTCCAGTACAGTTGGTAATTCTTATAATGTGGGGATTGAATTGTAGAAAGGCAAAGGCAAGATAAAACTATGTACTGTTTGGATTAAGCGTAAATCCACTGCAGGCAATTGCAAAAGCCAAGGTTGGGGGGGAAACATCTCTGATTACTTCTTGCAAAACCCACATAAAATTAGCTTCCTTCTTCAACCTTCCCCATCCCTTCTAAAGAAAGGTGATTTTATTTCCTTCTCAGTCAGTCACACGTTGCCACTCTGCACTACCATCTCCAGTTGGGCAGAGGCCCAGGGACAGTCCAGGAGCGGGTCACTTGGTTTCAGTACCCGGCTTTTGGGAGAGTGAGCGGCTCCTGTCAACCACCTAAGGAGGGTCAACAGAACTGGGTTTTAAATGTCCTCGAGATGCACCAGCCTCTCTGGATTGTCAGTCTATTTGATCGGAACAGTCAGAAATGTTTTTTCTAGGGGCTCACCTATTTACCTCTATACGTTATATCCATTTTCTCCCCAGAATTTGTCAAAGGAGGTGAACTTCCAGAAGGTTGGGGGATGGATGAGAATATCCTAGTTAAATCCATTCTTGGGCCTGCTGGAAAGACTGCTGTGGCAGACATGTTTGTAAAGATCTTTAACTCAGGATGAAAAATAAGCACCTCTAGATAATAAGGGATGTTTTCTTGGTATTTTCCTTTCAGAGCCCCTCACAAAATCTCAGTTCTCTCTTGCCCTCCTGGAGGTGGTTAAACTAAGCAGATTGGGCCCCCTTTGTGGCCCTCTGTTTCTTCCAAACTATTAGCTAAAATGTGCAGAATCTCACACGTTGGGGGAAGGGGGGATTTGAATGGAAGGCCTTCTGTGGAAATCGTGTCACTTTGTGGTTGGCTGGAGCTGTTGAGGCTACCCTGTTGAGTCTGTGTGCCTAGCGCTTGGCTGTCAGCATGGGTTGGCTGCAGTCATCATGTCAGGCCATAACCCTACAATTTAAGGTAAGGGCTCGCACCTCCCTGCCTCCAGGTGTGTAGGACGGCTGTCTCATCTGACCTGGGTGACCCATAAGTGATTCTGAGATCGTGTGCTTGGAAAAATGAACCTGGAAGGACAGTGAAATGGGCATTTCAAAGGGAGTATGCAGAAAGCATTCCTGAGCCTCTTGGTTTTCAGCTCGAAATGGATTTGAATGACAACTGTGACTATGCTGTCTTAGGTTTTTCATTTCTGGTCCTAATAATAATCACAAAATCTCACCAGAAAGTCTAAACAGTACAGAGGCTCCTCCCAAAGGCAAGTCTCTCTCTCTCTCCCTCTCTGGGACTTCTTAAAATGACAGGAATATAAGGTTGCTTTACCATTTTTAATTGAGCAGCTTTGTAATTGCAAGTGATTGCACTATTGGAGCAAGAAATGGTAGTTATCGGGTGAGCTCCCTGAATATGTATTTTTTGAGTTGGGGAAAAGGTAGTATTTTTTATTTTTCTTTTTAGATTTTTTAACATCTTTATTGGAGTATAATTGCTTTACAATGGTGTGTTAGTTTCTGCTTTATAACAAAGTGAATCAGTTATGCATTATACATATGTTCCCATATCCCCTCCCTCTTGCGTCTCCCTCCCTCCCACCCCTCTAGGTGGTCACAAAGCACCGAGCTAATCTCCCTGTGCTATGCGGCTGCTTCCCACTAGCTATCTATTTTACATTTGGTAGTGTATATATGTCCATGCCACTCTCTCACTTTGTCACAGCTTACCCTTCCCCCTCCCTATATCCTCAGGTTCATTCTCTAGTAGGTCTGTGTCTTTATTCCCGTCTTACCCCTAGGTTCTTCATGACCATTTTTTTTCTTATATTCCATATATATGTGTTAGCATATGGTATTTGCTTTACTCTTTCTGACTTACTTCACTCTGTGTGACAGACTCTAGGTCCATCCACCTCACTACAAAAACTCAATTTTGTTTCTTTTCATGGCTGACTAATATTCCATTGTATAAATGTGCCACATCTTCTTTATCCATTCATCTATCCATGGACACTTAGGTTGCTTCCATGTCCTGGCTATTGTAAATAGAGCTGCAGTGAACATTGTGGTACATGACTGTTTCTGATTTCTGGTTTTCTCAGGGTATATGCCCAGTAGTGGGATTGCTGGGTCATATGGTAGTTCTAGTTTTAGTTTTTTAAGGACCCTCCATACTGTTCTCCATAGTGGCTGTATCAATTTACATTCCCACCAGCAGTGCAAGAGAGTTCCCTTTTCTCCACACCCTCTCCAGCATTTATTGTTTGTACATTTTTTGATGATGGCCATTCTGACCGATGTGAGATGGTATCTCATTGCAGTTTTGGTTTACATTTCTCTAATGATTAGTGATGTTGAGCATTCTTTCATGTGTTTGTTGGCAATCTGGATATCTTCTTTGGAGAAATGTCTATTTAGGTCTTCTGCCCATTTTTGGATTGGGTTGTTTGTTTTTTTGATATTGAGCTGCATGAAGAGGTAGTATTCTAAAAAGGAATGTGTTCTCTTTTTTTCTACTCAATTTTTGTTCTTTATTCCTTTTTTTCCCTCATCCACTTTGCTTTTATCTACTTTTAAAATCCCTTTCCACACTCTGAAATTTTTCTATTATAATTTATATCCTGCTTATTTATACAAAAATATGTGAGATTGCTTACAGTATTATAACACATAAATCAGGAGAGTCAAGCCAAAAAAAAATTAGAGAGGGAGAGAGCACTGTAGCAGGAACCACAGTCAAGCACTAAATTTGAATGTAAGCCTTCTAGGGGCAAAAACAGCATGAGGTGTTGAGTTGGAGTTCTTTTCTTTATTGAGGTGTAGTTGATTTACAATATTACATTAGTTTCAGGTGTACAACATAGTTATTTTAAAATTTTCTAGATTATACTCCATTTATTGTTCTTATAAAATATTGGCTGTATTCCCTGTGCTGTGCAATATATCCTTGTAGCTTATTTACTTTATACATAGTAGTTTGTACCTCTTAATCCCCTACCCCTGTCTTGCCCCTCTCCCCTTCCCTCCCCCGCCATTGATAACCACTAGTTTGTTCTCTATATCCATGAGCGTGTTTCTTTCTTGTTATAGTCACTTGTTTGTTTTATCTTTTTAGATTCCACATATAAGTGGTAGCATACAGTATCTGTCTTTCTCTGCCTGAACTGTTTCACTTAGCATAATGTCCTCCAAGTCCATCCATGTTGTTGCAAATGGCAAAATTTCATTCTTGTTTGTGGCTGAGTAGTATTCTGTTATATCTCTGTACGGAGTTCTTTTTAAAATCAGAAGAGCAGGTGGGTCTTTCTTCGTGTCTGTCACATTTCCTGTGCCTGGCAGTCCCCATGTGTTTCTCAAGGATGAGCCTCCACCTAGCTCTCTTGTCACCCACTCCCCACCCCAGAAGCACCGTGAGCTCTGCACATAACCCACAGGCAGGATCACAGACAGACCCAGGGCTTCCAGCTGATGTGAGGAAGTTGAGCCTTTACATTTCTTCCTGAAAGTTGAGTTCATTAGAGTTGGTCCAAAGGCTGATAAAGGGCTGGCCTCTGAGTCAGGACTAGTCGCCTTTCATCCCGGAGACTTGATGGTGATCAGGGGAACATCTGCTGGGACATGGAGTGAAATCATAGGGGGTGCCCTACTGAGTAACGTCATCACGCTGGGGAGGTGAAACACACCTTTCAGGACCGGGAGCCTCCTTCTTGAGGGAGCCTGGCTAAGGGGGTTTGTCTGACCTGCCTGGGTATCTTAAAGTGCTGGCAAGTGAGAAATGATGTTTGGGTTCCCTGGAGGAATGAGAAAATGTGTTACGTTTCTCCAAATATCTATAGTTTCAGTAGGCATGGCTTTGGGAAGAGACAGTTGTCAGGGCTAAATACTTAGAGCAAAAGCAGTAAATAGGAGGCTGTACTGTCCAGTAGGCTAGCCACTAGCCACAGTGACTACTGAGCACTTGAAATGTGGCCAAGTCTACACTGAGATGTGTGGAAAATGCAAAATACACACCAGATGGCAAACACTGTGGGGAAAAAAGACTGTGAACTATCTTAGTAGTAATATTGTAATGGAAAATATCTCAATCTCTACTACTTGATTACATGTTGAAATGATAATATTGAGTATATTGGGTTAAATAAAATGTATTATTCAAGTTAATCTTACCCGTTGCTTTTCACTGCTTAATGTGGCCACTTGAACATTTAAAATTAAATGCGTGGCTCACATGGTATTTCTATTGGGGCAGCTCTGGTCTAAATATCTAAAATTAAAAGTTTTTTTTGTTTTTCTTCCTGAGGAGTGAATTTCCATTGTGTTCTCTAACTCCTGTGTTCTCTCTTTGGTTCTCTTTCAACAGATATGACTCTCCACATAGCATGTCAAGGACTACATTAATCACCAATTCCTTTACTTTTTTTCCCACCTACACAATTTCCATTTTCTTTTATACTTGGTCACCCCAGCCATCTGCAGTACACCAGTTTCAGATATTTGAGCTGTGTAGAGTTTCTGTGTACAGATGTGTGCTTGGACTTTTCTCTTCCTGAGAAATCTGAAGGGGGCAATTACAGAAGATCCACTTACTCCTGGGATCTGTTGCTGTGGCCCTGGGCTTGGGGCATTGGGTGGTCCCTGGGTGGTCCTTGGAGACTCCTTCTCTGCAGCCACGTCCCAGCAAATACCATTCCCTGGAGGGGAACAACCAAGTGCCGTGGAGGCAGCAGCTTCTGCTTCGCCGCCGCAACTGTCTGGTTTTCCTGTAAAATAAACACATTACTTTATATTTTTAGGGAACACAAAAGTGCTGCTGTAGGGCTCAAAATTTTCATTCTGGACGCTTTTCCAAAACAA
This sequence comes from Mesoplodon bidens, assembly GCF_964165515.1. Classification (NCBI taxonomy): domain Eukaryota; kingdom Metazoa; phylum Chordata; class Mammalia; order Artiodactyla; family Ziphiidae; genus Mesoplodon; species Mesoplodon bidens. The sequence goes on along the minus strand of NC_138165.1, from coordinate 47,841,856 downwards.
GTCACCCCAAAGACGTATTTTGAATATCCTGGTTGCATCTTTGGATCTGTAAAATACACCTTTTAGTATGGCACCCGTTAAAATGCAAAGCAAATTTCTTCGAGGCAGAAAAACAATGACAGTAGCAATGTAGAAATTGTTCACTCAGACACATCTGTGTAAATGCGAAAAGTCATAGCATTCACCTCTGAGCTGCTTGCTATTGAACCTGCAGTGACTAGTCTCAGCCAGCCCAGGTAGAACATCATTCCTTCAGAAGTGTTGAAAATGCTGCAAAGTTGGATGAGTGGAAGTGCGGCTGCCCCCCTCCTTGCTTCCTCTTCCCTCATCCTACTGGAGCTTGCATCAGGGATGGCCTCTTTCTCTACGGAACCATCTTGAGCCTGGTGGGGGTATTGCTGACGAAATCCAGGATCATTCCAGCAGTTGAAAAAGGAAGCCCTAGGGGGAAAGCAATTGACATATTTTTGTGCCTATGAATAAGTTGCCATGAATAATTTGTTATATTAACCCATCCTTGCCGACCATTTAGTTGAGTTTTCTCCTTGGCATCAAATAGATAGGTTTCCTCTTAGGCAGAATTAGAAGAAATCAGTGTGGATGGATTTTTTACATTCGGCTATTGTTTTATTCAAATACCTGAATATAAAGCTGAATCAACTCTTACTTCCAGTTGTACATATTAAAATGATCGAATTCCAAGTAGTAAAGTTTTCAGGGAAACTGACAAGGGTTCAATTAAGTTAGTCTTGTGTGCTGCTACTTGTTTTGATAAATTTGAGGGTTAAGTCAACGATAACCAAACCAGTCTCAGTGAAAGCACCATCCTATGGTTGTGTCAGCCCAGGATGAGTGAGCTGGCACTGTCCCTGCTGCTGTCATCACTGGAATGAAATTTTGCCAGAAGAGACGTTGCGTTTTCTCATTGCTGGTGGGTGAAAGATAGTTCAAGTGTGTGTGTGTGTGTGTGTGTCTGTCTGTCTGTCTGTGTGTCTGTGTGTCTGTGGATAAAGCACTAAAGACTGAATTGACTTCTAGACTTTTCTTGTATAAAATTTCCCTAACCAAGCAAAGCTGCTTTGACTTAATTTATTTGTTAAATGTTGCACTTTGTTTATGTGTGGATTTTTTTTGGGGGGGCAGCTAGTAAGTAGAGAGAAGAGGACGAATTCTACTGACGTATTTATTTAGTAAAAATGACAATTTTGCATTCATTTACGTTTTAAAAATTCTGTTTGATTTTTTTGTTTACATTGTTGCTAGTGCTCGCCCAACATAACTGCTCCAATGCTATTTGCCGTCTGACAGAAGTATCCTTGTAGGGCAGGCTTTGCAAACCTTATCAGGTAATAACATATGCCACAGATTATAACCTTGCTGTTAAGATGTTTGCCTCCTATTTTAGAAGTTAAAACCGGCCTTTGAGAAGATCGCCAAATAATAAATTGTCATACCACTGCTATCTGTTATACAACTGTGTAACTGCATAGTTGGAAATTGAACAAAGGTTAGGAGCTCTTTCCTTTGGGCTCTCTTGTTAACAGATTATTTTAGATTTTTTCCGAAGTAAGTTTTCCCTGGGCACCCCTTTTCTAATTCTAAAGAAGTGTTTGGCCCTTTCATGTTTCAAAAAGAAACATTCACTTGTAGTTCCATGTTTCTTGATCTCTATAAAGGACTCACAAAATTCAGTTTACTTTTATTCACAGAGAAAGTTGGCTTTGATGTCTCTTAAAGATAATTCTGCTAGTTGCTGATCAGCCAGTCAGTTCACCTAGCTTCAATCTTTATAGGACCTCTAAACTAATTTTCCTACACTGTGACTAAAAGGTAGGCAGATCATGGGAATGGATTATACAGTATATTCAAATGGATCCCTAATATTTCTTTGTTTAATAAGGTAATATCAGGGGCTTCCCTGGTGGCACAGTGGTTGAGTCCGCCTGCCGATGCAGGGGAAACGGGTTTGTGCCCCGGTCTGGGAAGATCCCACATGCCGCGGAGCGGCTGGGCCCGTGAGCCATGGCCGCTGGGCCTGTGCGTCCGGAGCCTGTGCTCCTCAGCGGGAGAGGCCACAACAGTGAGAGGCCCACATACCGCAAAAAAAAAAAAAAAAAAAAAAAAAGTAATATCAGGACCACATATTCTGTAGGCCTCTTTTGTTAAAAGCCACATTTATGCAATTTTCACTTTTTTTAGGCTATTGTTCCTTTACATTTGTACTCCAGGTGTAAAAACCACATTTGTGAATGGCTGAGCCTATGATTATATTTTTGGTTGTATGCTGCTTTTTGCTAGTGTGTGTGTGCTTGCGTGTGTGTGTTTCTCTTCTCTGAATAATTTTATATTTCATGCTACTTCTTGAAAGTTTACTCTTTGATGCTAAAAGGGAATAACCAGATGATTTCTAAAAATAATGTCTCCCTGCAGGATGGTGGATTGTTAAATTAGAGGAATGCTGTTTGCTATATCAACATTTATGGTCAGAGACTAAAATATATTAATGCCAAGTGTGTTTTGGTCAATAACTGGAGAATTCTGTTTAAATGCATCATCTCTTCCAATGTTTTACAGTTTGCCATGTGGAATGGCAGGTAGTAGGGAGAAAAATAAGTGTGGATTAAGACTTTTAAAGGAAATAGTATCATATGATTAAGAAAATTAGAATTCGTAGAAATATTGGGATAAGTGAAGAAATAAAAACGTCTGTCTAGAATGTAGCATCTAGAGAGTTTTTGGAAGCCCTACCTTCACATGAGGGCGTGATATTCCTGTCCAAAGCCAGACTAAGCCATCAGCAAGACTCATGAGGGGATTATTACTTCTCCTTTCCTAGAGGAATAGCCAAAAGCAAATAAAAATTCTTAACAGTCCCCTCTTTGAAGTGTATTTTTTAAGCAGGGTGGAAAACATTTAGACTCTGGCTTTATGACACATTAGGGAAGTTGTTTGCTGGCAGGGGGCAGGAGGTGGGGGACCCGGAGGATTTCACTTATAGATTGTCTCACCCGCATATTGTGAGCAAGCTAAAGGCACCATCACAGTCTAAAATGCCTTCATTGAACAATAACAGTTTAGACTTTTTAGAAAGTATTGAATAAGGGTCAGGGAACAGCCGAAGGCAGTACCGGTCCGTGAAGTCTGCTTACACATTTACAAATTGTCCATCCGTTTAAAATACTTTTCACCGTGTGCAGATATAAGGGGAATAGGGCACTCTGTAGAATTATACATGTCTAGTTTGTAAAGTATGTCGTGTGTACTGCAGATGTATGTTCTCTGGGCTTTGTGTATCTGTACAGTAGCTTTCATTAAAAAAAAATTGTGGACTAACTTGTTTTGGTGGTGTGAGGGGGAGAAGGGCAATTTATATCAAGTAATGATGCTGTAATATAGTACATGTAACAAAAGATCTGGAGTAACCCTTCCCTGGCCCATGGAAAATTTTGGTTATCTTCTAGGTTCTAAAATGAAGATGTATGGATACTCTGGCGGACTGCATGTTGTATAATTTGAAAAATACTAAAAGTGGAAAATAAAATTGAATTAAACTTTGGCTGGTCTGTTTTTTCTTAGAGTCATCTTAAAGGCACTCTCCTTGAAGGCCTCAATGCCATTGTGAGGATGGGCCATTTTCTGGCCTTGAAGGAGTTCATTTCGGTGAGCAGCTGCTTGAATTCAAAGCCTGAGCAAGGTCAACCGTGACCTTTCTGTCTTTTACTTTGCTTGAATATCTGTATTTAAAATTTTCCTTCATTGAGGACCCAAGAAAACCTGACATTTGTTCCTTCAGCACTGAAAAGACAACCACCTATGTCAATAAGTGTCTTAACTTTTTAAAAAGTAGGATCGAGTTAAGGTGCAATAGACCAGTGTATTAGCTGAATTTCTGAATTTCTCTTGTCCAGGAAAGGCACTTCTTCTAATAATATGTTTTAGCTCATTGGCATTCTTCAACTAATGCCTTGGACCTCTGCATATATTGAAAGGTTATTGGCATCTTTTGAGAAGTGTTGAGGTGTTTGTATTCCTGTTTAGCTTACTGATTATTATTATTGATGTACAGGTCTGAGATCTTGTGAGAGGATGCCAGAGTGTGAAGCTGTTGGAGAATAACAAATGGTGGGACACAGGATTATTTTTATCTGCTCTCTTAGCAAGGAGACTTCCCTACCTCAGGTCACTGAAATCCTGTGGCCACGCACGGCCTTGTGTATGTAAAACACCCTCATTCTCGTTCTTGGTTTGGTTAATGTTGCATGGGAGTCAGACAGTAAACTGCCTTCATCAATTAAAAGTGGCAAGACAGATGCCAAATAAAAATTTTAGAAGTGGAATTGAGGACACTGCAAATGATGTGCTTTTATGATGTCGTATCCATCTCCTTGAATTTGTTATTCTCCAAAGAACTTGGAAGAGGCAGTTACCAAATATCAGATTGTTAAAAGTGACTTAGGTAGTAAAACTTCAAACACTGTGGATGAATATTTAGGCTGAAGCCTGTTTATTTAAGATGGGAAAGCAGTCCTTTGAAAGGACCTGATGACAAAGCACATTTCAGTATCACTGAGAAGTGACCCTATAGGTTCCAGGACAAGCAGCTCTGCAGTGCAGTAGGTCTGCACTAACCCCCACTGTTCCCCGGGTTCCTGTGAGCCTTTCCCGAGGTTTCCTGTTCTCTTGAGCTCTGAATGGTGCTCGGGCTATGCCTTGGAAGTACTACAGAGCTAGAGCAACTGTAGTAGAATGTGGAATGGAAGCTATAATCTGCCGAGGCAATTACCGGTGACGTGTGTATTTGCAGGTTTAATTCTAGCCTTTGTGACAGGTTATATCTTGTGATTTGTCTCATGTACATAATAAATTGAACAGGAGTGGGAGGTATCTCTTGGGTGACACATCAGATGAAAATATGTGGGCTCACTTGACAAATGCATCCTGAGCCATGGGATTTTTACTTTCCCTTTGGCATTTGGTGGTTCTTCAGCCAATCTGCAGAGAAAACACCGATTTCTGTGTGGTTAGCTGGGCTCAAAATAAAAGACTTGCAGGTAATCCCTGTGGATCTTTCCACTTGTGGTGCACCATGGATGCAAAGGCTGGACTCCTCCACCTGCTTTGCTTCCCCAGTGCTGAAGGAGGTTCTGTTTGGAGCCCCTCTCTCTTTCTGGGACCCTTCAGACCCTCACTCCTCCACGTGACCAGACTGCAAATCATTCTCATAGGATAGCTTTTCAAAAAATTCACTTAAAAAGATACTTTACTCCTTCAGAATGTATACCCGAAATGAGAGAAATTGGACTTGTTCCTGATGACGTGTACCAGCACCAGAACCTCGTAACGCTTGGAAAGCTGCAGTAGGCAGTGCATTAAGGTGAGAGTCTATCCTGGCAGTGTGCCAGACACTGTATTAAGTGCTTTACATGTATTAGTCCATCTAATCCTCCTGATAACTCCATGAGGTAGGCACCAGTATCTCCACTTTAGCAGGGAGTAAACGGGCACAGAGAGGTTAGTTAACTTGCCCAAGGTCTCACAGCTGGGAGGAGAAGCCAAGATTGAAACCCGGGAAGACTGGTCCTAAGGTGTGTGCTCTCCACAGCTAGTAACACTGCTGCTCAGAACAGTGCTGCGTGTGTGTGTGTGTGTGTGTGTGTGTGTGTGTGTGTGTGTGTGTGTGTGTAGTGATAACCAGCAAGCAGCCTCAAAAATCCTTTTGTAAAGAATTCATACAAAGTGTTCTTCCTTTGCAACTTTTCTGTGTTTTCTCCTTTCATAGGAATCTGAGACCTTGTTTTTTGAATTATTTTAAGCAATCAAAAGCATCTAGGAAAGAATCATCAAAATAGTAACAGAGATGCCTCACAGCAGGGGGGGCTGATAACATACAACTGCAGGGCTTCTGGAGGAAGGCTGCCTGCAGGAGCGCAGTGCTTAGAATCTTTTTCATACATAGCGGACACTTAGAAAGTGTAGCAATCACTTGTGTCACGGTTTTCAAACTGTGTGTAGTAAGAATTTCACTTATCCATGTTGACGTTTTTTTCTCTTTAGGACACTAATTTTCTCTGCTTGCATTTTAAAATGTATAACCTATATTCCTCAGCTTCTCAAGCTAAAAATAAAGCAGGGTTCTCTTGTCCCAGCTGAGCCGGCTCTAAGGGAGAGTCTGAGGGGGCACTGGGTGGGTTCCCTCATCCCACCCAGATCTGTGTGAGGCCTCGGAGAAGACTCTCAGGGAGCTGTGCTGATAATAGCTGCCCCGTACCTAACCTCCAGCCCTGTCATGATGATTAATAGGATCTCACTTTAGTGCTTTAAGTTTTAGAAAAAGTAAACATGCCAGTCATACCACACATGCATGTGCACATCCAACTACAGAAAGGGGCAGGAACAGCACAAGTGGGGTTCCCCCTGAGCCCCCTACTTTACCGCAGACTCCCTTTACCTGTGCTTCTCCTGTCTGAGGATGCTTCTGATGGGCTACTGCAGGGTTGGGAGGGACAGGCTGATGGTAGGTGTGTCTAGGCCACGGGATGCTAATTCCTTCAGCTAGTGGCACCCTGGCTGCCTGCAAGCCAGACCCCAACCAGCAGCCCAGGCGTCCTTGCTGCCCTGCAATGCCCCCTTCTGGGACATGTACACAGCGGCAAAATACCCCTGGAGCACTGGCCATCAAGCAGTGATGCTACTCAGTCATCCTAGATGGAAAGAATGAGGGACTTGGGGCCTGGATCTGACTCCACTTCCCATGGACCAACTGTGGGGTGTGGTCAAGTTGTTTATCTGTGTAGCATCTCAATGACCTCATCTCCATACCTGAATGATGGAGATTTGTAGCCCACTGCCCTCCACTCTTTGGTTTGTTGTGAGGATCAGATGAGAAATGGTGTGCAAGCATCTTATAAAAGTGCTACTCAAATGGAAGGGATTGTTACGTTGAAAAATAAAATTCAACGGAGTAAATCTTAAAGCTCTTATGTGGCTTTATTCAGTGATCCATAAATTGGGCAGCATCCAATCTGGCAGATAGAAAGAAGCTCGGAGGAGCTGTACAAAATGAAAGATTTTATAGGCAGGAACAAAGAGGCAAAAAGCAGGTTGGTTATTGCAAGGTCAGTTTCCTTTAGGGAATGGCAGGGGTCTGTAAGGCAGATGACCTAACCAGGGCCGATCAGGCGATTCCCTATTGCCTGGTTTAAGATTCCGTCTCTGGGAGAGCCGAAACTGTAATTCAGTCTCGTCTCGGTTTGGTGACATGGGGCTTAGCATAAGTGACTCCATTTGGGGCCTGTTGCCTTGTTTTTAATAGTTATTATCAAATACTTCCCAGGAGAAGGTATTTTTGCCTTGGACCCCAACTATACCTTCACTTAGCATCACAGATACTTAGAGTAAGAGAGAAGGCTGTGAGGAGACCCCAGGAGTCATCTGATTCTACCAGTGAAATGGAATTTCACGGGAGCTCTCCATTTAGGGTCCTCCCTCTTCCCAACGCTCCACCCTCTTCTCTGGGGGAAAGTCTGCTCTTAGGCTGTTTCATGGGGAGAGAAAGTGCTCTCCCTTCTGAGAACTGCAGTGAGCAGTGTTTAGGGCTAGTTTCCACCTCTGTGCCTGGTGGCTGTTCATACTGAGGGCTCCCGCAAATGCTCCCCACTCAACGCCCTGACGCTAGATCATGAATCAAGTCTATTCAGATTCCCAATAATTACAGCTAGTGCTGAGAGCCTACAGCCCAGCAGCATCTTTTTTTTTTTTTTTTTTTTTTTTTTTTAGATGTTGGGGGTAGGAGTTTATTAATTAATTTATTTATTTTTGCTGTGTTGGGTCTTCGTTTCTGTGCGAGGGCTTCCCCCAGCTGTGGCAAGTGGGGACCACTCCTCATCGCAGTGCGCAGGCCTCTCACTATCGCGGCCTCTCCTGTTGCGGAGCGCAAGCTCCAGACGCGCAGGCTCAGCAGTTGTGGCTCACGGGCCCAGTTGCTCTGCGGCATGTGGGATCCTCCCAGACCAGGGCTCGAACCCGTGTCCCCCGCATCGGCAGGCAGACTCTCAACCACTGCGCCACCAGGGAAGCCCCCCAGCAGCATCTTTGTAGGAGCTTAACAAGTTCCCCAAAGTGAGCTCGGGGATGCTCAAGGAGTCATTTAGCCAAGCTGGAACACAAAAGCACACTCAGCATCTGGAAACAAGCTGTCTGCTCCCTCTGCTAGAAAGGGCCTGGGATCCAAAAGCTCCCCTCCTGCCACCACATGCACTATAGGCAGGAACTGACTGCGCAGTGCAGGCCAGGTCTGCCCTCTGTGCGTGGCCTGCTGCTCACAAACAAGACAGGGCTGTGGCCATGGTCTCTGCTTTATGCCCACCTCCTTCCAGACCTTACACCCAGGAGAAAACCAAAATCCCCAGAGTTCAAGTAACTTGTCCGAGGTCACATGGTTGGTTTGGGCTCTAGAGCTCCGATTCCTTTCTATTTCAGTCCTCTGCATGCCAATGCAGGGGACACGGGTTCAAGCCCTGGTCCGGGAAGATCCCACATGCTGCGGAGCAACTAACCCCGTGAGCCACAACTACTGAGCCTGTGTGCCACAACTACTGAAGTCCACGCACCTACAGCCCATGCTCCTCAACAAGAGAAGCCACCACAACGAGAAGCCTGCGCACCGCAATGAAAGAGTAGCCCCCGCTCGTCACAACTAGAGAAAGCCCGTGCGCAGCAACAAAGACCCCAAGCAGCCAAAAATAAATAAATTTATTAAAAAAAAAAGTTTCTGCCATTCCCAATTTTCCCTGTGAGCTGTTGTAAATGAATAGTGCCTTTTAAAAAAATTCAAGTATAGTTGATTTACAGTGTAATGCCAATCTCTGCTGTACAGCAAAGTGACTCAGTTATACACATATATACGTTCTTCTTTTATATTCTTTTCCATTATAGTTTATCACAGGATACTGAATATAGTTGCCCCATGCTATACATTAGGACCTTGTCGTTAGTGACTTTTAAAGTGGATTACACTTTACTATATTGGGCCCAAAAGTTGGGGTGTTCTTGGAAGAAATACAGATCCACCACTAACAGAGTGGAAGAGAAGCCTATGAAGGACGTCGGGACACATTGGGCTCTACCCAGAGAGGTTACATGACTCCCCTCACCTCACACTTGGAGAGCCCGAGCCCAGAGCACCTCACTCTACTCAGGGTTCACTCTGCTGCACCAACCGCTGGCCCGCAAAGACGAAGCTAGTCACAACCACTCTGATGGCAGCGGACGCCTCTCTGACATGAGGTCAAGCCTGGCTTGAGGTCAGTTGTGTGGAAATGTTGTGCTACAGTCATTTGTTGTGTGTGTATTATGTACCAGGACCCTGGTGATCAAGAGTGGACTTCAGCAGCTTCTGGACCGGAGTTCCAGTAGCTCCCACTCTTCTCTGGATTACCTGAATTCCAGGATTACCTAACCTCTCTGTGAAGCACTTGGCACCATGCCTGGCTCGTGGTGATAGCCTGTCCTGCATGTGCATTATGGAATCTCTTCACCAGCAATGGATGAGGTGCTGCTGTTTTTCTCCCCACAGGAAGATGTGGTAAGGTGTGGAGAGGTGAAGTGAGTTGTCCAACATCACAGAGCTAGGAAGTGGTGGAGCTGCTCCAGAGCCCATGTTCTTTTTGGGTTTTTTTTCATTTTTTTGGGCCACGCTGTGAGGCATTCGGGATCTTAGTTATCCGACCAGGGATCGAACCTGTGTCCCCTGCGTTGGGAGCATGGAGTCTTAACCACTCAACTGAAGGGAAGTCCACAGAGCCCACAATCTTAACCAGGAAGCTAAACTCTCCCAGGGTCACATGGCTGCTGAGGAGCATAGAGAGACAGCTGAAATCCTGCTTTACTCCTAGACCAGAGCTTATTCCCAGGCCTAAGGAATGTACAGGAGCAGCTGACATCTCCATGTGTTGCACTCAGCCTGCTGCAAAAGTGTGAGCATTCATCAGGATTCCCACAAAGATTTGAGCACCTGCTTTGTACTCAGCATTGTTTTTTTGAGCTGGGGAGAGGTGGTAAATAAGATAAAGTGTTCATTTTCTTAGAGGCAAATTATGAACCAGTGACCAACACTTCCTAAAATGATTCAGTACATTTAAGTGCTATGAAGAAAACAGAACAGGCTGCTGTGATACTACATGGCTTGGGTGGTCAGGGAAGGCCTCTGTGAATGATTGAAGGAGGCAGGCTTGCAAAGATCTGGAGAGAGTTCCAAGCAGAAGGAACAGTAAGTGCAAAAGTCCTGAGGCAGATTTTGCTTGGTGTGTTCATGATACTAGAACTCTGATTTTACACAAAGAATTTTCTCCACACGGGTATTTCAGTTCCTCATTGACTTAGCAAATTAAAAAGATGATAAGTATGTTTGTGTTGCCTTCGAAAGTAAGAGTAAATTTGGAATAACGAAGAGCTTCTTCCTGGATTTACAAATACAGCAACAAAGGCATTTGGGCATTTTTGTAGCCAACAACTTTGTAAGCAGACCCATGCATTTGTAGTCCATGCTTCTGTGCTCACTCTGAAACCAAGCAAAAGAGGGCAAGCCCATCCCTGGCTGATGTGTTTTAGACAGCCAAGCAAATTCACACTGATCCACAGTCCTCGTGAGGGTAAAAGATAATACTGAGGGATAAATATGGAAAAGCTGATTTGCTGCCCATCCTCAGGGTCAAGCACAGGGCTGAGGGGGCCAGCTGCATCTTTTTATAGTCTTCTTCTCAGGGAAATGGTACTGCTACAGCATGCCACCTTGGAAATTTTTCCTGCTTGCCTTGGGAGAGGTTTGCTCAACTCACTTTGGGAAGGTTATTTCAACTTTCTGCTGCATCAGGACTTTGTGAGTGGTGAACACCAAAACCCCAAAGACACACATGCATCCTTGGCTGCCCTTGGTAAGCACGGAGAGAATCTCACCAGTTAAAAAGGGAATATTCTGGATTTTGCCTGATAATTCTTGGGTTGACATTTTTGGGCATCCCTGAAACAACCACTCTTGCTGCAGCTGCTGCCTGCCCTGTTCTTGCTTCAGACTCAGTTCTTGCCAAGATCTGCCTGGAAAGAAGTGTTTCCCACTGTGGGCCTCACACAGTGAAATGGCATCAGACCGAAGTCCTCTGTTTCAGGGTCTAATTAGCCTGTAGCTTTAGGAAGTGGAACAAAACATCTACATTTTTGTAGGATGTCACTTGAAAGTGTTAGCTGAATAGCCTCAGCTGTTCAAATAGTAGAGCTAGATACGGTGGGGTATGTGGAGGGGGATGGGCCGGGCTGAGGGGCGCGGGTACCGGAGAGGGAGGTATCCGTAGTCCTGGCAAGAACGGTCCAGGCTTCTTTGAGATTTAAAGGGCTAACCCAGAGGTAGCTGCGCATTTTATTTCCCTCTTGAAAGAAGCCTGTTTTTTTTTGCTAAGTGCTCCTTGTGTGAAGCTGCGTTGTGGAGAGAGAAACATTTCTTTCCCTTGGTTCAGGTGGGGTGAGGGCTTCACTTGGAAGGGAGGCTCCTTGGTAGGTGCGGGCTGGAAGGTGATTACAAGTGAACTGATCCCTAGGCCTGTTGCCTCGCCTGAGAAATGAGAAGTTTGGATGAGATCAGTTTCCTAGGCTCACCTGTCAGTGAATTGCACCTGAAGTGCTTATTCCCAAACCACTCCGCTCTCCAGAATCGGAATTCTCGGGAGCAGTGATCTGCGTGTTGGGCAGGCTTCCCGGTGATCTTTACTCTCAAGGATGTTTGGCCTGTGTGATCTCTCACAAGTCTGTCGGCTCTAAAACTGTTGGCTAAGTCTGGAAGGCAGTGATTCCTAACTAGTCTTGAGACCCAAGGCTTTTTGCAAATCTAAGGACAGCTGTGGATGCTCTCTTTAGGAAAAAAATGTGTGTAGGCAGAATGCGGAATCCAGTTTCAAGGTTTGTGATCCTTGATGAAGAATTCCTACTCTAAAGTCAACTCAAAAGAGAACCTAAGCACCTGGAATCGTGGATAGCACAAAGTAGCTGCTCACTGAAGGTAGGCTATTCTTTTTATGTCTCCCAGCTTTTTCTTGTGATATACTAGTATTATCTTCATTTTTTAGATGAGGAAACTGGGGCATAGAGAGATGAACATACCCTGTAAGTGGGGAATGGATTTTAACCTAAATGATCTGATTCCAGAACAAGTGAACTTAAAATTCTGGGTTACCTAATGAAGTGGGGATGGGGGAGGGTGGAACGGTCGGAAAAGGCCTTTCTGAGATCTTCCAGTTTTGAACTAACTTGCCCCTGGCCCCATCATTTTCACCCTGAGGGTCTCGGTTCTCGGTTTCTACAGCCCACAAAGAAAGGGGCTGGCCTCCCCTCTTCCTGCTCAGCGGGGTCCGACTCCCACGCTCTGCGATCAACTTCCCCAGCGGGCCAGGCTGTGTGGAAACAGGCCGGGCCCTGGCTCCCCGCCGCTTGCCAAGGACTAACCGTCCCAGGTGTCCCTTATTACGCGACCGCCGGGGCCTCCCTTCCACCCCGCGGAGAATTCCCGAAGAGCCCGAGGCCCGGGCTGCTCGCGGAGGGCGGGGCCCACCTATATTGGCCTTGTCACGCCCCTTCACGGGCATCCCAGGTGGCTCGGGGCGGGGAGGAGCCGCACCAACGCCAGCCAGCCGCCAGTGAGCTGCTAGCCGGGACCGGGAGCCGGGAGCAGGGAGCCGGCCGGACGCGCGGACGGGCCAGGAGGGCGCGGCGGCACTGGTGAGCCGGGCGGGCACAGCGGGCTGGGGGCGGCGGTCGGCGGGGGACGGCGGGCCCTGCGCCAGGGTCCTGCGGGGCCGAGCGGCTGCGGCGGGGAGTGCGGGGCTCCCCTGCTTGGCGCGCCGGGGGAGCGAGCGCGCCGGGGTCGCGGCACAGCGGAGGGGTCGGGGTCCCGTAGCTGCCTGGGGGCGAACAGCTGCGACCCTCTGCACTGGGCTGGAGATGGGGGCGGGGGCGGGCGCGGGGCCAGGGCCGGGGCTGCGTGGGTCTCTGAGCGGCCCGGGCGGCGCGGAGGCGCTCTGTCCGCGGCGCTGTTGGGGAGAGGGGAGGCTGGGGGCCCCACTCCTGCGGAGAGCGCGGAGCTGCGCGGGGGGCTCAGGCCCGCGGGGGAGACCCGAGCGAGCTCCCGCCTCTCCCTCTGCGGCGCTTCCCAGGGGCCGGCTCAGGTGTCGCTGCTCCCTCTGCTCGGCGCTTTACTTTTGGTGCTGGTGTTGAGTGTCCGACATACACCTGAGTTAGTTACCTGGGGCTTCCAAAAAACTGGTATGCAAGGCTGCTGTGACTCTAGGGGCCTGCGCTTGTAAGGCTCCATCCAGGTCTGTGTATCCTGCGGCGCTGTCGGGGGTTGGGGTGGAGGCGGTGGGTGCGCTGCATCTCCCAGGCCCTGGCCGTCGGTGTGATAAAGTGGAAAAAGTCTAGAATTTAAATTCTAGTTATTAGCTGTGTGACCTTGAGCAAGTTGCTTAACTTCGCTGATTCTCAGTTTGCTCAAAGGTAAAAAGGGTATTATAATCATTACAACGGCCTTAAGTTATACGATGTTCATAAAGCCCATAGCACGTTGCTTGATGAAAATTCTCTCCATTTTTTCCCCGATGTGTTAATGTAACACTTCATGCCTTCCAGAGGTCCCCACTCCTTTCTGAACAGAAGGGAGATCCAGGAGGCTCAGAGTACCCTCCTTTAGGAGGGAAGGTGGTGGTGTGTGTTTTGGGGGGTGGCATTTTTTCCATTCTAACTTGTTCACGGCTAGGCCTCCTCCAGGCAGTTTTACTTCCTGACACCACTCTAGAAGCCAGGTTTGAGAGGTGACCGTGCACAGGTCCTGAATATAGAAGGGATGTTATCGGCTTCTTTCATCATTTCTGACTGTATTTGTCAGAATTCTTTTCTTTGGGTTGGGTTTGGTCACTTGAAAATTGCTTTATGCAGCATAGAAATTGATTGGGTCACATAAATGAAAAGGCTGAGGGTTTCAGCTTTAGGCATAGCTTGATCCAGGGGCTCACATAGGGTTGCCGGGCTTGTTCTCTCTCTTTTTCCCTCTGTGTTGACTGTTTTTAGTATGGAGTGATAAAAAGCACTGGCACCTTAAGGCTTATCTGTTCCTTTAGAGAGAGGGGGGGATAGGAGGGATCTCTCTTCTTCCATCACCTCTATCCTTAGAGCAAACCTTATTGATACACTAGACCAAAGCGGCGCCAAGCCATCTCAGTGGACAGGGAGTGGGTTTCCACCATAGCAGTGGGTACTTTGCTCAGGTGCCACTGTGTTAGTTAATCCCACCCCAGGTGCCGGGGATTGGGCAGGGACAGTTCCTAATGAGAGGTCTGATTTCTGGGCAGATAAAATAGGACCAGTTCATTGCACTATCTCTGCCTTTTCTCACCACCACCTAAAGGAAGTCTTTAGTAGAGTGTAGACTGCCTGGGTACCATGTTCCATCTGTCAATTGTCAAGTCTTATCCCAGGCAAGGAAGGCATCCTGCACGTTCCTCCTTTGATTCCTTGTTGTTTGCTTTTTGGTTGATTCATTCATTCAGCATTTAATAATGCCCAGCATACACCAGGGCCTCTGCCAAGGGTGAACATGTTTGCTTTTGAGAAGCTCATGGTCTAGTTGGAGAGGCAGATGTGCAGAGAACAGAGTCTGGGACTGTGTAACCGTCTGGGGGCAAGCAAAGACTTCCCAAGGAAACTGTACTTGAGCTCTAAATTGGAGATAGCAGGGGATAGTAGGAGGAAAAGTTGCAGGGACTTCCCAGGCCAAGCGGTGTGGTGTGGTAGGGTACTTTCTGTTGTAAGTAACACTAGTTAGGTTACTTTACTGTCTTGCTTAAGAAGTCTAGGGCCTCCCTGGTGGCGCAGTGGTTGAGAGTCCGCCTGCCGATGCAGGGGATACGGGTTCGTGCCCCGGTCTGGGAGGATCCCATATGCCGCGGAGCGGCTGGGCCCGTGAGCCATGGCCTCTGGGCCTGCGCGTCCGGAGCCTGTGCTCCGCAACGGGAGAGGCCACAACAGTGAGAGGCCCGCATACCGCAAAAAGAAAAAGAAAAAAAAAGAAGTCTAGAGGTAGGTGGTTCAAAGTGGCCACAGTTCTGGGTTGGCTTCTTGAAGATTCTCTGGGTTTTCCCTGCCCTGCCACAGGGTGACTGGAGCTCCATCACGCCTTCACGTGATAACATCTAGGGCAAAAAGGGAGGGAGATGGCTTGCTTGTCAGTGATTCTCTAGATAACAAAGGTCAGAATTTCTCAGAGGTTCCCTGTGTCACTGGCCAGAATGGTCATACGCCCATGCTGAGCCAGTCCCTGGCAAAGGAGGAGAGGGTGGCTGTGATTGTCGTGGCCCAGCCGTGTTCTGGAGCTGGGGGAGGGGTCACCTTCCCTGAGCACTGTTTTTTGCCCCCATCTGAAAATCGGAATTCTGTTCACAAGGCAGAAAGCGAGACTGCCTTGCCTGTCGGGCCGTTAGGTAGCTGGTCACCCGTGTCTCCTGCAGGTGGTGACAGATGATGAGAGACATGGCCTTACAGGCAAGCAGGAGAGAAGCTCAGGACGATAGGAGACGAGTGTAGGGTGTGGCTGAGGGGAGGAAAGGAGCTGAGGGTGGAGGCGCAGGTAGAGACAGGAAAACCCTGTGTTAGATGCCCTCTGGATATCACTAAGAAGCCTAAATCTCGGTCCCATTCCTCAAAGAGCTTACACTCAAAACCTGGGAAAGTTTTTCTAGGTCTGTCACACTCCCATAGTAACAGCAACAGTGGCTCACTCTGTGGGGGTAACTGTGCGGGGATTAGGGTGGAGGAGTTTAGGGAGGGGCTGTATGTAGTTTGAAGAAGCCTCACAGCTGGTTCTGCCGTGCCTCCCACTCCCCAGTGCCCCCTTCACCTTCTCCCCTGCCCCTTATTGAGAACATTTGCTCTAAATGTCTTTGTTTCGGCGTCCTTACCTGTCTTCAAGCTAACAGGCTGGGGCTTGGAGAAGATGCAGTTAGTGGTAGATCCTGGACTAGAAAACAGTTCTCCTGATGGTAGTCCAGCGGGTGAATACTATATAATCGTGTTCAGTAGGGAACCAGCCTCCACTGTCTACTGCTTTTAAAGCATTTAGCCTGTTTTCATTTGAAGTATGAATTGAGAGCTGCTTTTTGTTTGCATTTGACGTGGTGGACATGGGTGGGCATTTGGTGTTAGATTGGGCAACCAGGATACTACTTCTCATATTCCTCCATCCTCAATATGTACTTAGCACAGAAATTGGCAGAAAGATCTAGTCACTAATCCTGGAAGAAAGGAGGGAGTGGAGGACAACATATCTTGTTGTTTCCCTCAACAGTCCTGCCCAGGGCTGCCCAGGCAGAGTGTGAGGGAATGAGGTAGAGAGTTGCCTTGGGCAGTCATTCATTCACAAATATTTATTGAACACCTACTGGATGGCAGACACTGCCCTGGGGTTAAAAGGAATATATAAGAACGTTAAAATCTCTGTTCTCATTGGAGCTTACAGTCTACTGGAAGGGGACCTATTTCAGTTTTGTCTCCTATGTCAGGTGATAAGAAGTACTATAATGAAAAATAAGGCAGGTTAAGAGAAGCCTGCAGTAGTTGGAAACAGGCTGGACATAGTGCTAGAAATCTTCAAGGTTTAGTCTGTCTCTGGTCTCCGGCAGAGAAATATGGCCTAAGCAGGTATGGTACTGGCCAAAAAAGGCATTCCCTTGGAGGAAGAGGATCACATATTAAATAACTTGATCTTAAAGAATTTCTTTCATGCGGAATCTCTTCCTTTGTTTGTTCTACTGTCCCTCACATTGTTACCAAACGTGATTTACAATGACTTACAAAACATGGTACCAGGTGATGAGAAATAAATGAAGAAATATGAGCAAAGGGAAAATAAGGGTCATTTATTTCATCATTGTGTTCCAGAATTGTTTAGATTTGGTAGCAGGGGAAGAAGGAAGTATGGTGATTAAAAATGTGGTGATTCATGCTCAGGCTTCATTATTTAAAAGGTGACAATGTAAAGTTTTGATGTCTCAGAAGTTTATAACTTATTTGGGTGTGTGTGTAAAGAGCCAGTTTTATTTGATAGGAAAAAATAGTCTGAGTTCAAAGAAAACTACTAGTATTATTTTTTTAGGTCAGTACAAAGTGCACCAAAGGTTAACAGAGATCAAAAGCCTAATTCCAGAGTCAAAATAATATGGTATAAATAAAAAATTAGTGAGAAGGTGAGTTTGGACTCATAACTGGCTGGGAAAAATACACAAATTCAAATAAAAATTTGCAGCATAGATGTGTTACACAAAGGTAATTTTGATTACCTATTTTTATTGAGTTGTTTGTTTTCTTATTGTTGAGTTTTGAGAGTTCTTTAAATAACCTGGATATATGTCCTGTGTCAGAAATGTGATTTTCAAATCAGTTCTCTCAGTCTGTGCCTTATCTTTTTATTCCCATAGCAGTGTCTTTCTCAGGGCAAAAGTTTTTTAACTTTGGTAAACTAATTTATCAATCTACTTATGGATCAGAATTTTGTTGTTGTACCTAAGAATTCTTTGCCTAACTAAAAGCCTTGAAATTTTTCTACATTTTCTTCGAGAAATTTCATAGTTCTATATTTTACACTTAGGTTTATGATTCATTTTGGGTTAATTTTTATGTAAGGTGTAAACTGTGAGTCAGGAATTTTTTTTTTTTTTTGCATGTGGAATTCCAGTTGTTTCAGCACCATTTGTTGAGAAGACTATCCTTTCCCTGTTGATTTATCTTGACATTTTTGTTGAAAATCAATTGGCCATAATTGTAAGGGTTTATTTTTGGATTCTCAATTTTATTCCATTGATCTAGAGGCCTAGTTTATGTCAACACTACACTGTCTTGATACTGTGACTTTATAATAAATTTTGAAAGCAAGTAGTATAAATCTCCCAATTTTATTCCTTTTCAAACTCGTTATGGCTCTCCTAGTTCCTTTGCCTTTTCATATAAGTTGTAGAGTCAGCTTGTCAATATCTGTGAAAAATTCTGCTGGGATTTTGAATGGATTGCATTGAATCTATAGATGCGTTTAGGAAGAATTAACATCTTTACAATACTGAGTATTCCAATCCATGAACACAGTATGGCCTGTCTCTATTTCTGCTTTCATTTTTCTATCAGCATTTGGTAGTTTTCAGGATATAGAACTTCCACATGTTTTGTTAGATTTATACTTAAGTATTTCATTTTGGGGGTTGCTCTTATTGCTTGTGTATAGAAATACAATTGATTTTTGATTATTGACATTGTATTCTGTTACCTTGTTAAAGTCAATTATTGTTCTAGGAGGTTTATTTATAGATTCTTCAGAATTTTCTACATAGTCATGTCAGCTGTGAATAAAGACAGCTTTATTTCTTCCTTTCCAATGGGATGCATTTTTATTTTTTTAACATCTTTATTGGAGTATAATTGCTTTAAAATGGTGTGTTAGTTTCTGAATCAGCTATACATATATCCCCATATCTCACCCTCTTGAGTCTCCCTGCCTCCCACCCTCCCTATCCCATCCCTCTAGGTGGTCTCAAAGCACCGAGCTGATATCCCTGTGCTATGCAGCTGCTTCCCACTAGCTATCGATTTTATATTTAGTAGTGTATATATGTCCATGCCACTCTCTCACTTTGTCCCAGCTTACCCTTCCACCTCCCCGTGTCCTCAAGTCCATTCTCTAGTAGGTCTGCGTCTTTATTCCCATCCTGCCCCTAGGTTTTTCATAACCATTTTTTTTAGATTCCATATATATGTGTTAGCATACAGTATTTGTTTTTCTCTTTCTGACTTACTTCACTCTGTATGACAGACTCTAGGTACATCCACCTTACTACAAATAACTCAGTTTCGTTTCTTTTTATGGCTGAGTAATATTCCATTGTATACATGTGCCATATCTTCTTTATCCATTCGTCTGTTGATGGACACTTAGGTTGCTTCCATGTCCTGGCTATTGTAAATAGAGCTGCAATGAACATTTTGGTACATGACTCTTTGAATTATGGTTTTCTCAGGGTATATGCCCAGTAATGGGATTGCTGGATCATGTGGTAGTTTTATTTGTAGTTTTTTTTTTTTGTTTGTTTGTTTGCGGTACACAGGCCTCTCACTGTTGTGGCCTCTCCCGTTGCGGAGCACAGGCTCCAGACGCGCAGGCTCAGCGGCCATGGCTCACGGGCCCAGCCGCTCCGCGGCACGTGGGATCTTCCCAGACCGGGGCACGAACCCATGTCCCCTGCATCGGCAGGCGGACTCTCAACCACTGCGCCACCAGGGAAGCCCTATTTGTAGTTTTTTAAGGAACCTCCATACTGTTCTCCATAGTGGCTGTATCAATTTACATTCCCACCAACAGTGCAGGAGTGTTCCATCTTCTCCACACCCTCTCCAGCATTTATTGTTTCTAGAGTTTTGGATGATGGCCATTCTGACAGGTGTGAGATGATATCTCATTGTAGTTTTGATTTGCATTTCTCTAGTGATGTTGAGCATCCTTTCATGTGTTTGTTGGCAGTCTGTATATCTTCTTTGGAGAAATGTCTATTTAGGCCTTCTGCCCATTTTTGGATTGGGTTGTTTGTTTTTTTGTTATTGAGCTGCATGAGCTGCTTGTAAATTTTGGAGATTAATCCTTTGTCAGTTGCTTCATTTGCAAATATTTTCTCCCATTCTAAGGGTTGTTTTTTGGTCTTGTTTATGGTTTCCTTTGCTGTGCAAAAGCTTTTAAGTTTCATTAGGTCCCATTTGTTTATTTTTGTTTTTATTTCCATTTCTCTAGGAGGTGGGTCAAAAAGGATCTTGCTGTGATTTATGTCATAGAGTGTTCTGCCTATGTTTTCCTCTAAGAGTTTGATAGTGTCTGGCCTTACCTTTAGGTCTTTAATCCATTTTGAGTTTATTTTTGTGTATGGTGTTAGGGAGTGTTCTAATTTCATACTTCTACATGTACCTGTCCAGTTTTCCCAGCACCACTTATTGAAGAGGCTGTCATTTCTCCACTGTATATTCTTGCCTCCTTTATCAAAGATAAGGTGACCATATGTGCGTAGGTTTATCTCTGGGCTTTCTGTCCTGTTCCATTGATCTATATTTCTGTTTTTGTGCCAGTAGTATACTGTCTTGATTACTGTAGCTTTGTAGTATAGTCTGAAGTTAGGGAGCCTGGTTCCTCCAGCTCCATTTTTCGCTTTCAAGATTGCTTTGGCTATTCTGGGTCTTTTGTGTTTCTATCCAAATTGTAAAATTTTTTGTTCTACTTCTGTAAAAAATGCCAATGGTAGTTTGATAGGGATTGCATTGAATCTGTAGATTGCTTTGGGTAGTAGAGTCATTTTCACAATATTGATTCTTCCAATCCAGGAGCATGGTATATCTCTCCATCTATTTATATCATCTTTAATTTCTTTCATCAGTGTCTTATAATTTTCTGCATACAGGTCTTTTGTCTCCTGAGGTAGCTTTATTCCTAGATATTTTATTCTTTTTGTTGTAGTGATAAATGGGAGTATTTTCTTAATTTCACTTTCAGATTTTTCATCATTAGTGTATAAGAATGCCAGAGATTCCTGTGCATTAATTTTGTATCCTGCTACTTTACCAAATTCATTGATTAACTCTAGTAGTTTTCTGGTAGCATCTTTAGGATTCTCTGTATAGTATCATGTCATCTGCAAACAGTGACAGCTTTACTTCTTCTTTTCCAATTTGGATTCCTTTTATTTCTTTTTCTTCTCTGATTGCTGTGGCTAGAACTTCCAAAACTATGTTGAATAATCGTGGTGAGAGTGGGCAACCTTGTCTTGTTCCTGATCTTAGTGGAAATGGTTTCAGTTTTTCACCATTGAGGACAATGTTGGCTGTGGGTTTGTCATATATGGCCTGTATTATGTTGAGGAAAGTTCCCTCTATGCCTACTTTCTGGAGGGTTTTTATCATAAATGGGTGTTGAATTTTGTTGTAAGCTTTCTCTGCATCTATTGAGATGATCATATGGTTTTTCTCCTTCAATTTGTTAACATGGTGTATCACATTGATTGATTTGAGTAATTGAAGAATCCTTGCATTCCTGGAATAAACCCCACTTGATCATGGTGTATGATCCTTTTAATGTGCTGTTGGATTCTGTTTGCTAGTATTTTGTTGAGGATTTTTGCATCTATGTTCATCAGTGATATTGGCCTGTAGTTTTCTTTCTTTGTGACATGTTTGTCTGGTTTTGGTATCAGGGTGATGGTGGCCTCATAGAATGAGTTTGGCAGTGTTCCTCCCTCTGCTATATTTTGGAAGAGTTTGAGAAAGATAGGTGTTAGCTCTTCTCTAAATGTTTGATAGAATTTGCCTGGGAAGCCATTTGGTCCTGGGCTTTTGTTTGTTGGAAGATTTTTAATCACAATTTCAATTTCAGTGCTTGTGACTGGTCTGTTCATATTTTCTATTTCTTTCTGGTTCATTCTTGGCAGGTTGTGCATTTCTAAAAATTTGTCCATTTTTTCCAGGTTGTCCATTTTATTGGCATAGAGTTGCTTGTAGTAATCTCTCATGATCTTTTGTATTTCTACAGTGTCAGTTGTTACTTCTCCTTTTTCATATCTAGTTTGTATTGATTTGAGTCTTCTCCCTTTTTCTCTTGATGAGTCTGGCTAATGGTTTATCAATTTTGTTTATCTTCTCAAAGAACCAGTGCTTAGTTTTATTGATCTTTGCTATTGTTTCCTTCATTTCTTTTTCATTTATTTCTGATCTGATCTTTATGATTTCTTTCCTTCTGCTAAATTTGGCAGTTCTTTGTTCTTTCTCTAATTGCTTTAGGTGCAAGGTTAGGTTGTTTATTTGAAATGTTTCCTTTTTCTTAAGGTAGGATTGTATTGCTATAAACTTCCCTCTTAGAACTGCTTTTGCTGCACCTCATAGGTTTTGGGTCATCGTGTCTCCATTGTCATTTGTTTCTAAGTATTTTTTGATTTCCTCTTTGATTTCTTCAGTGATCACTTCGTTATTAAGTAGTGTATTGTTTAGCCTCTACGTGTTTGTATTTTTTACAGATCTTTTCCTGTAGTTGATATTTAGTCTCATAGCGTTGAGTTCAGAAAAGATACTTGATACAATTTCAATTTTCTTAAATTTACCAAGGCTAGATTTGTGACCCAAGATATGATCTATCCTGGAGAATGTTCCATGAGCACTTGAGAAAAATGTGTATTCTGTTGTTTTTGTATGGAATGTCCTATAAATATCAATCAAGTCCATCTTGTTTAATGTATCATTTAAAGCTTGTGTTTCCTTATTTATTTTCATTTTGGATGATCTGTCCATTGGTGAAAGTGGGGTGTTAAAGTCCCGTACCATGATTGTGTTATTGCGGATTTCCCCTTTTATGGCTGTTAGTATTTGCCTTATGTATTGAGGTGCTCCTATGTTGGGTGCATAAATATTTACAATTGTTATATCTTCTTCTTGGATCGATCCCTTGATCATTATGTAGTGTCCTTCTTTGTCTGTTCTAATAGTCTTTATTTTAAAGTCTATTTTGTCTGATATGAGAATTGCTACTCCAGCTTTCTTCTGATTTCCATTTGCATGGAATATCTTTTTCCATCCCCTCACTTTCAGTCTGTATGTGTCCCTAGGTCTGAAGTGGGTCTCTTGTAGACAGCATATATATGGGTCTTGTTTCTGTATCCATTCAGGCAGCCTGCGTCTTTTGGTGGGAACATTTAATTCATTTACAATTAAGGTAATTATTGATATGTATGTTCCTATTCCCATTTACTTAACTGTTTTGGGTTTGTTATTGTAGGTCTTTTCCTTCTCTTGTGTTTCTTGCCTAGAGAAGTTCCTTTAGCATTTGTTGTAAAGCTGGTTTGGTGGTGCTGAACTCTCTCAGCTTTTGCTTGTCTGTAAAGGTTTTAATTTCTCCATCAAATCTGAATGAGTTACTTACTGGGTAGAGTAATCTTGGTTGTAGGTTTTTCTCCTTCATCACTTGAAATATGTCCTGCCACTCCCTTGTGGCTTGCAGAGTTTCTGCTGAAAGCTCAGCTGCTAACCTTATGGGGATTCCCTTGTGTGTTATTTGTTGTTTTTCCCTTGCTGCTTTTAATATGTTTTCTTTGTATTTAATTTCTTTTTTCTTTCTTTCTTTCTTTTTTTTTTTTTTGCAGTACACAGGCCTCTCACTCTTGTGGCCTCTCCCATTGAGGAGCACAGGCTCCACACGCGCAGGCTCAGTGGCCATGGCTTACGGGCCCAGCCGCTCTGTGGCATGTGGGATCCTCCTGGACCGGGGCACGAACCTGTGTCCCCTGCATCAGCAGGTGGACTCTCAACCACTGTGCCACCAAGGAAGCCCTGTATTTAATTTTTGATAGTTTGATTAGTATGTGTCTTGGCGTGTTTCTCCTTGGATTTATCCTGTATGGGACTCTCTCTGCTTCCTGGACTTGATTAACTATTTCCTTTCCCATATTAGGGAAGTTTTCAACTATAATCTCTTCAAATATTTTCTCAGTCCCTTTCTTTTTCTCTTCTTCTTCTGGAACCCCTATAATTCGAATGTTGGTGTGTTTAATGTTGTCCCAGAGGTCTCTGAGACTGTCCTCTGTTCTTTTCATTCTTTTTTCTTTATTTTGCTCTGCATCAGTTATTTCCACTATTTTATCTTCCAGGTCACTTATCCATTCTTCTGCCTCAGTTATTCTGCTATTGATCCCTTTTAGAGTATTTTTAATTTCATTTATTGTGTTGTTCATCATTGCTTATTTCCTCTTTAGTTCTTCTAGGTCCTTGTTAAATGTTTCTTTCATTTTGTCTATTCTATTTCCAAGATTTTGGATCATCTTTGCTATCATTATTCTGAATTCTTTTTAAGGTAGACTGCCTATTTCCTCTTCATTTACCAATTTTTAATTGGGTTATTTGTCTTTTTATTTTAGAGTTGTAAGAGTTCTTTTTATATTATGGATACAATACCCTTATCAGATATATGATTTACAAATATATTTTTTCATTCTGTAGGTTGTCTTTTCACTTCCTTGCTTGTTAGTATCCCTTGAAACACCAAAGATTTAATTTTGATAACATCCAGTTTATGTATATTTTTTCTTTTTTCACTTGTGCTTTTGGTGTCATATCTAAGAAAACAGTGCCTAATCAAAAGTCACAAAGGTTTATTTCTAAGAGTTTTATAATTTTAACTCTTCTATTTAAGTATTTGATCTATTTTGAGTTAATTTTTGTATATGGTGTGAGTCAGGGGTCCAAATTTATTATTTCGCATGTAACTATCCAGTTGTCCCAGCACCATTTGTTGAAAAGAGTATTCTTCCCCCCATTGATGTCATAGCACCCTTGTCAAAAATCAGTTGGCCATAAATATATACAATTACTTCTGTGCTCTGAATTCTAGTCATTGAACTATATATCTATCCTTATGCCAGTACCACACGATCTTGATTGTTTTTGTTTTGCTGTGGTTTTGAATTCCGGAAGTGTAAGTCTTTCAACTTTGTTCTTCTTTTTTATTTTCAAGATGACTTTGGTTATTCTAGGTCCCTTATATTTCTATACAAATTTAGGATTAGTAGGTTAATTTCTTCAGTGAGTGCAGTGGGAATTTTGATAGGGATTACATTGAATCTGGAGATCAATTTGAGGATTAATGCATTTTAACAGTATTGTCTTCCAGTCATGAACCCAGGATGTTTTTCCAGTTATTTAGGTTTTCTGTAATTTCTTTCAATGATATTGTTATTTTTCAGTGTTCAAGTATTGCACTTCTTTTGTTAGATTTATTACTGAGCATTTTATTCTTTTTGCTGCAGTGTAAATGAAATTGTCTCAATTTTATTTTTGGATTTTCTATTGGTAGTGCCTAGAAATACAATTGATTCTTGTGTTTTGATTGTGTATTCTGATACCTTGTTGAACTCATTGATCAGCTCTAATAGTTTTTTACTGAATTCATTAGGATTTTCTGTATACAAGGTCATCTAAAAATGGAGATAGTTAAACTTCTTTCCAACATAGGTTCCTTTAATTTCTTTTTCTTGCCTAATTGCCTTGGCTAGAAGTGACAGTACAGTGTTGCATAGAAGTGATGAGACAGACATCATTGTCTTGTTCCTGTCTAATGCTCCTGGTTAAAGAGATGGCCAGGATTATTTGTGCTGTTGTTTGATGACTGTTTTTATACTCTAAGAATCTGAGTGATGGGGCAGGAGTCGCCGCTTGGTTCTTCCAAGGGAAGGAGGAATAATAGACCATCAAACAATAAAATCAAACAACAAAAATTCCCTTTGTCCTATGCATTGGAGGCTTTGTGTAATAGTTACCCAAAAAGAAACATTTTAATGGAGGAATCTATTCATGTAACGTGTAGGTACCAAGGAGTTTGATTAACATCTTCTGATATGTAAGTGTTCATTATTTAAAAATAAAACAAATTGTCCTTACTAATTTTTCCACCCTTTCTATATTTTTTAATTTCCCACTGTATGCTTCCAGGTACCATGTGGGACCACAGAGATGAATTAAACACAGGGTATGCCCTTAGGGTGCTTGTTGAAAAGTCTTTTAAAGAAGATAGGAAACAGGAGGTTTAATATTTGGGCAAGTGGTTCCCATCAAAGGGTAACCGGTCAGAAGGGATGGGCTTCACCCTTAGAATTTTTGAATCTCAGTCTGCTGATGGAACATTCACTTTTTACCCCCATAGAATCAAAGAATTTTAGAACTAGAGGCTTGGAATTCCTTTTATCCGACCCCACATTTTTCATAGGAGGAGCCTCTTACCTTATTCAACAATTCCTGTTGTCTCTCATCAGCACCTCTTCTTTCTCTGAAATGTTTTATCACACACACAAACACGCACACAGACAACACACATGGACGTACACATGTACAATATCTTCCATAGAGAGGCAATCCATGTTCAGTCCACATCCTGGCTCCATTTGTTATGTCTGGTTGGGGTAATATAACACCAGCTCCCGTGTTCATCTTCAGTATGACTTGTCTAGGATTCCTGCTTCACCTCACCCTTGAAGACTACTCAGTGTTGTGCTTCTGATAGGTGCTTCTGACGTGGAGCTGACAAGGACAGGGATGTTATCTGACTCCAAATCTGAGTTACCCAGACGCTGTGGGAGGCTTCCTGTTCTGTTTAATTGTACGTTCAACTTTCTTTGTAAAGAGCACACTCCATCCATTTTAAACTTGTCAATTCGGAGGATTAAATAGGAGGCATATAAAGACATACCTGTGTGCTTACTGTAAAGTTGTCTTTCTAGAAAAGAACGAAAGTGGTATTAACAAAAACAATTAGATAGATACATGCCTTAAAAATGTTTACAGAGGCTTTTTAAAAATAAGTCAATTCAGAATTGTATGGAACATGTGTTTCCATTTTTACTTTCCTATTTAAAAGAAACCCTTTATTCTAGCTTTGTTATGTATTATTTATTATTACGATGAAAAATAACATCAGGTTACTTTTTATCATCCCACTAGTAAAATGGAATGCAAGCCTTATGGTATTAAGCTACAAAAGGAAATGAATCGTCCCTACAAACCTTTCAAATTTAATTAACTTTTAAACAAATATGAAGTTCTAGTTTCCCTTTTTCTTTTTTATTACAATGCGTTTTTTCTTTTGATTATGTGAGGGGTGAGATAAGGATGCAAAAGTGCTTTCTGGTTCACACTGTTACGGCATATGATACAGCAGCCAATTCGATCAAAAGGGAAATAGGAAAATAACTACTTTATTTGTGCCTCGTATGCCGTTTGTAAAGTCCCCTCCAGTCCCTACAATTAAATGTTGGCAGCTGTCCTTGCAGGCTGCTAAAATGAAATTAAAAAGTGGAGCAAACAGCATTTTAAAATCAAACACATATACTGTGTAGGGACAAACCCAGCAAATTGAAGAATCATAGCATTGCAGGCAATCATTTGATTCAGTGCTGTAAGAAATGCTACAGAAAGGGAACGGGCCTGGGTCAGGGGATCCTGAGAAAGTTCCAAGTCATTGAAAGGTTCTGATGAGTTGCCCATGTTGGGGGTCAGTTGGGGTGGAGAGTGGAGGGGATGGGTTGGTAAAAAGCAGAGCTTTCCATATTGTGTGTGATAAATGCATCAGTAAAACATACTGTCACTAAGTTACTCTTTACCTCAGTCTAAGCCCTGGAGTGGGCCTGGAACTTGCTCACGGGGAGGGAGGGTGTGGAGGGCTGTTACTACAAAAGGGGGTGGCACCGTTTAGAGGAAAGCCTGTTTGGACCGGCAGTCAGGAACTTGAGTCCTGTTCTTGGTCCTTCTGCCTTCTGACAGTGTGACCTTGGATGAGTCACCTTACCCTCCCTGGGCTGTGGTTTCCATACTGCAAAATGCAGGCTTGGGCTAAATGCATGATTTGCAAACCAAATTCCCAAGCCTCCATCAAGCCAGCTCAGAGGTTGTCCCTGTACCGACAACTGGGGTTCCTGGCTCCTGCCTGCCGAAGGGAGCAGCCTCAGTCTCCTTTCTGGTATTTATGCTTCTGCAAGCTGTTGTTTGAGCAAAGCAGTCACTAGAAAGTGAAAATTATTAGGTGGCCTGATCTCAAAGACCTCTGGTTCTTACATTCCAGCTGTCTATAACTCTGACATCCCATCCAAAGATCAGGAACACCTGTTATCCCAGCCTCTCCCCGTCTTTCCCAGGAAGCACTGGGGACGAGCGTCTTTAGCATCAGAAACTGCTCATCAGTGGCCGTGAAGCTGCAGTGGGAAAAGGAACCTGCGTTTATAGGGTTTCAGCCTCTGATTCTGGAACAGAGCATTTCACTCTCATGGGATATAGTTGCCCCTTTGCTCCTAGCTTGGGGCCCAGCTATTGGAAGTGGTCTGGAAGCCGTGTAATTTTGAGGGCTGCTGTAGCCTCCATCCCGTGGCCCTAGTCAGCTTTCCACACGTGCTGTCAGGCTGCTGAGTCCTGAACCTTTACTGGGTGTCTCTGAGGTTAAGGCAGTAATGACCACCTGTCAGCTGCAAGCTGGGATTCTGAGCGCTGGGCCTCTCCCAAGAGTCACTTGCTAGTTGGTGTTAAAGAAGCTTTTGCTGCCCCACGTCAAGGTATCACTTATCTGGTGCCTGTCTTGGGAATCTTTTCCTTTCACTCCTTAAAAATGTGCCTTCTTGTGCCACAGACGTTCCTCCATCCCTTCTGAAATCATAGTACATGTACTCTGGTGTTGCCAGGAGTGAACGTTTAGGAAGTAGGCCTTCAGTTTCCCTGCTGCTTGAAGCAAATATAGTGCCTTTTGTTACGTGTCCCAAGACGCCCTGGTGAACACAGACGCCTGTGAGGAAGGTTTGGCAGAGGAAACCATCATGAAAGACCTTTTTAATTGAGGAATATATAGCTGGAGACCCAGGGGTGTTGAGCAGTTTAATTAATGTTGATGAGAAATGAAGACTTGCTGTTTAAAAATGAAAATGCAGACCTCCTATCTCCATATCCATCGTGTCGTTGTTCCTTTCACCTGCTTTGTGATTTAGCAAACTTCCTGGAATGCCCACGATGAGACCAGGCACCTTGCTGAACACGGGGCTGCCAGAGGGGAACAAGCCCAGGCCTTGCCCTCAAGGGGCGTGTGGCCTGGCTCGGGAAGGAGCTAAGCAGTGACAGCCCGAAGTGGTCCGTGCACGTCAGGAAGGTCCTGGGAGTGGGGCACTCGGGGTGAGCAGCCACGTGCTCCTGGCTGGGGCCGGAAGTGTTCCTGCAGGAGGTACCCCAGGGGGATGACCTAGAGGTGCTCCAGAAAGGGGGGAGGGCGTTCCGGCGGGGGTGCTAGGGACTTGGTGGGTTTTGTCAAGTGTAGGAGCTCAGAGTCGCTGTTGGGTCCGACCTTGAGGGAGAGAGGAGGAGGGAGCGGGGGCCTGGACGGGATATGCAGGATCAGGCTGGGAGGACCTGGAATACTTTACAGCTGCGCTTGTCAGTTTGGGTTTTACCCCAAGGGCGTGGGGACCCGCAGCAGAATTTGGGGCAGATTGGGAGGTATGGGAGGAGGTTTGCAAGGCTGCTGAGCATGGGGTTGATAAGCAGGGGCTCCGGGTGCAGGTGACTGGGGTTTGAATCCTGCCTTTACTGTCTTCCAGCTGTGGGCAGGTTACTTAACTGTGCCTCTGTTGCCTCATCTTTAAAATAGGGATGAAAACCCTCCTTGTCTTATAGTGTTCTTGTGAGGAAAAAATACATCCACCTAAAGCTCTTACAAAAATGAGTCCAAGATAAGCACTTATTAAAATTTAGTTATCGTATTTTGGGCAAGGGGGCATATCGCATTTTCCATGAGCAGTCTCTTCCACTGTGTATCACTTAGCTTGTTGGCATAATAATGCTGGGTAAAAAATACTCGAAAATGCAGCAGCTTAGA
This sequence comes from Mesoplodon bidens, assembly GCF_964165515.1. NCBI lineage: Eukaryota > Metazoa > Chordata > Mammalia > Artiodactyla > Ziphiidae > Mesoplodon > Mesoplodon bidens. The sequence continues at coordinate 47,812,362 of NC_138165.1, read as the reverse complement.
GCAATGGTTTATGATCGCTTTTGCAGCTGTGGGTTGGCAGTGGGGCTTGGCTGCTCCACGTTGGGCTTAACTGAGCAGCCGAGCTTCAGGCAGTGGCCCTGCCTGGGCCCACGGGTTGGGTTCCCGTCCGCTCCATGTGGGTCCAGGCTGAGGGCAGCAGCCGTCCCGGGGCAGCTCCTGCAAAGGCCGTGGCAGAGCTGGAAGGGGTAAGAGGAAACCTGCAAGGCTTCTTCGGGCCTGGGTTCCCTGCGGCCCAAGCAAGTCACAGGCCAGCAAGCCCAGGGTCAAGGGGCCAGGGGATGATTCTGATCCCCTTTAGTGGGAGGAGCTGCAGAGTCTCTTGGTAAAGGCCATGCACACAGGTAAGGGGACAGGTTGGGGCCACCAGTGTGGTACCATGGGCTGCACTGGCATTTCCTCCAACTGCAGCTTCTAGAGGGGAGTTTCCTTGAGGGGTGGAGCCAACACTCACCTGGCCAAGTGTGAACCCAGGGTCTGGCTTCAGTTAGCGCCCTTCCTGGTTTGTCCCAGCGCTGACCTTTAGGCTTTGCAAATGCGTGCTTTCTCCTGCTTCTCGGAGGCTTGGGGGGAGACTGCACATTTCAGGGGAAAATGTACTGGTGTGGGTTTGAATCTTCGAAGTGGGGACGAGAACAGACTCTAATGATGCAAACTGGAAAGATGGGAGAGTAGCCGAGGTGTTGCTGCAGGAATGCTCGACAGCCTCTCGCAGACTCAACAGGCTGTAGTGTCAGTGAACGTGTCGGCAGATGTGAACTCCACGAGAAGACTTACGGTTTAAATCCAAGAATAGAATGTCTGTGCTTACATGTATTTTTAGATGCCTTTCTCCCAGTACAGTTGAGGAATTGCATTTTTTCTGGGCTCCCTGGCATTTGCTTTCTACTCCCTGGGAACCTCCTGTGAGACGTGCCAGGCTCCCGAGTGGCCACCCCTAGGCAAGTGCTGGCAGAGAGGTGAGGGAGAGGCAGCTTGGGTGGGATTTATTCGTAGGTAACTCTGCCTCTCGTCCTCCCAGCCTCCTCGGGGCTTGGGAGTAGGATGGGGACAGTGCCGGGAGGAGCCGAACACTCCGGCTTGGCTTTGCCAGCACGTACGGTCATCTCTCTCCTCTTCCCTGGCCTCCTTATGCTGCGTGAGAAATGTATCCATTCTTCTCCAGCAGAAAAGAGAGAAGCAGGGAACGGGAGGGCATTCTTATAGATTAGGCTTTTCTATTTTATATACGAGACTATTCTGTGAAATGAAATGGCACATTTCTTAACATGCTAGTCATGTATTAGATTAAAAAATTCAGCAACATCTCTAAAATTACGCTCAGTAATTAAGCATGATATTAAATTGAGCTTTTTCAGAGATCGGGAGGAAATACATTCTAGAATTTTTTTGGTAACAAAAACAGCATCAGATTAACAAGTGAAACGTTTAGCAGTGTGACTGGCATACATAAGATGCTGAGTAAATTGTACCATTGATGGCGATGATGTTGGTGCTCTCTCTGGTCCATTTGTTGGTGGAGGGGATTAAAAGCAGAGAATATCAGTGTGAGCACTGCCATCCAGTGCCTTCCTCCAGAGGAACCTCTCTCAGCCATTCCCTCCTGACCTGGAAAAGCAGCAGGAAAAGGAACCAGAAAAGCTCAGATTCTCAAACCAAGCCGTGTATATACCTTAGAAGTTACAATTTTTTTCTTAAAGTGGTTGCTTGTAAAAGACAGTTGAAAATAGTCACTCCAGGAATAGACATGCTGAAATCCTAATGGTGCAATTCGATTTTGTTGAGTCAAAAAAAAAGGCCTGGATAATGATGAGTCGTAGCTATGCAAATAAAAAGAAAGATCATCATGTCTTGTGCTTCAAGGTGTGAATTGATGGCAAAAATCTGTCCATATTACTTAGTAGGGGAGATGAGTTTGGATGAAAGCATTCAGTGAAATATGTTCTTCTTTTTTTCTTTAAGCATCACTTACAGCTGAGATGCTAGAATAGTTGGTCCATTGGCAGCGTTTCCTGAGTGTCCACTGTGGGCAAGGCTCACAAAGGCACGTGAGTCCTTCCTTCCTTCCTTCATTATCTAATAGACACAGCCTTTGCTTTCTAGGAGCTTATATCTTAATGGGGATGGCAAGATGCAGACATTAGAAACCTAAAAAACAAGGGCAAATTTACATAGTACATACTGTCTATGGTAGGCTTCTACTAGATCTGGAGGAAAAAACTCAATGGAGTGAAAATCATGGTTCTAAATCTTGACCAAATTAAACAGTGAACTCTTTGACTTCTTTTGTTTTTTACAGGGCAAGGGATGTTATTTCCAGGTGTGTCAGGGGTAGAATAACATTGCCACCTAAGAAGTAGTCTCTCCCCATAAAATAAGAGAATTCAAACTGTTGGTGACTCAGCTACCATACACTTATATACCCTACAGTTACATTCTCAAAGGCTTCTGCTGAATAGGAAGAACTGTTTGTGAACAGGAATTATCGCTTAGTTGACGGCTGCCCCACTGAGGATGAAATGGCGTGATCATGATTTGATTTGCTCATAATCTCTTACTGAGATTTCTTATAGAACTATTATGTATATTTGGATTTTTACTTTGAGGTTCTTGTACTTTATATTAAAAAAGTAAATTGGAATAATTTCATAACTATATATAACATGTGCTAAATTTTCAAAATAAGGCCATGAGGAAGAATTATTTAATAGATTATTTTATAAATGGTTTGGACATAATATATCAATTTGGACCCACACCAAACATACCATGCCCCAAATATAAACTTCAGAGAGTTGAATATTGCAAATCAAACAATAGAAATACTAGCAGAAAACATCATATTTATTAGGTCTGCATAGAAATAACAATTTTCATGACTTTAAAGCAAGAGAAGCAACCAATGAAGAAAAAATGAGCAGATTTGATAATATGAAAAATTTAAAACTTTTATGCAAATGGAGAGACAGCATACTGGGAAAATAGCATTCAATTTGTGACACACAAATGATTACTATGTGTTATAACTTTAATATATGGCTCATGCAAATGTATTAGAAAAGAACTGGGGCCCTAATACATAAATGTAAAATACAGTACAGTCACTCCCATTTATTGAATATTTTTCTATGTCCACATAGATTTTTAAAAAATCAGATGATACTGATTGTTCTGTACACAGAATGTTGTGTAACCAGCTTTACTCACATGCCCAGACTGTTATTACTAACTAGTTTTCTAAATCACGGTGTCCAGGGCTTGCAAAGTATTTCATTGGTCAGGAAATACAGCTCAATATTACTTCACTGAGTTTTCAGTGCTGTATGTGAAGGTTACAGAAATCTAATTTAAGGTGATTTTTCTATTGTCTCTTCTACTTATGAAACCGTGGTTTGCTGTTAAAATTATGGTAATGGAAAAATACATCACATTGTACTTTACAAAGAAGCACATTCGATATTGTTTTTATCAGCAATTATAGGTAGTGTTTGCCACTGAAACCTGTTTTAGCGAAAGAGGAAATATCTTTTGAGATCCTATGCTTTTCACAACATGTCATCAGTTACCTTTAGAGGCCTTAGTAAAAGGAACACGTTAATTACCATCAATCGCTGTGAGCATTTCTAGGGTAGTGATGACTGTAATGTTATGTTAGGGCACCTTTTCAAGCATGTCATTCCCTTATCTTGCTTTTATAGCAGAGGAAATAAAGGCACTAGAGAAATGTCTGAGGTCACACAACAAGTTAACAGCAGATAAACATTAGAACTGGCAGCTCCAGAATTCCCACTGTGTGTAATTAGTTCATTGCAGGCGGGAAATGGCAGCATGGGGGATAAATGGCAAATGTGGTGTTTGGGGACCTAGAGGCTGGTGGGAATTCTCTGTGCTCTTGTGAATCGTTCATTAAGTTAGTTTCTTTCTGAGGTTCTCATTGCGTAGAACTTGGAGCCCTCTCAGCCAGGTACCTTATTCCTTAGGATGAAAGGAAACACTACAGTCACCCCCTAGCGCCTTGATGGGCTAGCGAGGTGGAGGATATTGGCTGTGGGCCTCAGTATTTTCTTGGGCATTGCAATCTCTTCCTGAGGTTTTTGGAGTTCGAGTGTGGTTCTGTACTTAGCTCCTGATGGACCCCCGAAGTGGCTGGGGGGAGTGAAAGGGCAGGAACTGTTTGACTGTTTACAAGTTCACCCTCCTTCCCAGCAACTCCAGGGTCCAGAGTCACCTGATAAGCACTCGGTCAGCTCATGGAGTGCATGCTTGCCTTTTTTTTTTTTTTTTTTTTAACTTTTTTTGGTTTCCTTATGAATGATACATATGGAATTGGTGGACTGCCTCCTATTCTTAGGCATCTGACAAAATCATTGTAGGAAACAAGGTGGTGTTTGAAAGATGCATCAAGAGATTTGATTTGGAGAATTCTAGAGAGTACAGAGGCAGTCTGCCAAGTTGGAATCAAAGGCTGGCTCCATCTGATGCTCTAACAAGCTCATTAGATTCTGGCATCATGATTATCTTAATTTCATTGGCCCCCTTTTAAGGACATGACCAAGTATTTAGTCACCAAGGGCTGATTGGAGAGAGAGGAATCTGCCTCTGCTTTAGAACTTTCAAAAGAAGGTGGGCTTTGGAGTTAAGCTTCTCTTCTGTCCACTCTCAAAGGAGCTTGGCAGCCTTCACGAGGCTCTACTCACTTCCCCTTGCATCCATCCTGGCTACTCAAAGCGAGGTGCATTGATTGGCAGCAACAGTATCACCTGAGAGCTGGTTAGAACTGCTCAGGTCCCATCACTGTGCTCTTACACACCCTCCAGGTGGTTCTTCCACCTCCTCGAGTTTGAGAAGTACTGGTATGTAAGGTGTAAATTGTTTGACTCTGAAAGGTGGTTTGATCAGTGGCAAAAGCTTTCTTCCTGATTATATTTTGTGTTTATACATTTATGACCCTTAATAAATACCTTTTTTTTTTTTTTGCGGTACGCGGGCCTCTCACTGTTGTGGCCTCTCCTGTTGCGGAGCACAGGCTCCGGACGCGCAGGCTCAGCGGCCATGGCTCACGGGCCCAGCCACTCCGCAGCATGTGGGACCTTCCCGGACCGGGGCACAAACCTGTGTCCCCTGCATCGGCAGGCGGACTGTCAACCACTGTGCCACCAGGGAAGCCCTTAAACAGCTTTTTAAAAGGTTGTTTTTCATTGTAAATTGCTACATTCTCATTCTAAAAGCTTCAGAAAATACAGAAAAGTGAAAAGTAAAGAGCAACTTACCCCTCAAGTATACTTATTCATAACATTTTAAGTGTACATTTTCTTTCTGTCTTTTCTTTGCATAATTTTGAAAAACTTTACATTTTTTCCTGATTGTAGACATAATATATGATTCTTGTAGAAAATCAAGAAACTAGGAGAAAGCATAAAACAGAGAATGGAAACCATCCTATATATTTAGGTTTTGGGATTTTACCTAGTGTTATAAAGTGGTGCTTCATAGTCTTTGCATCTTTCCTTTGGTTTTAGAGGATCCTCTCAGATAAAAACATTTGTTTTTAGTTCTTATACTACTTAAAGGTCCTGTTTCTTATTTAAATTTGATATGATTTTAAAAGATTCTGGTGTAATCATCAATGTCTCAAATATTTTATTTTGTGGTCAGAATGGAGGATTTATTATCTTTTATGTGCAGTTGAGAAATTTAATTGACTCCCCACAAGTAGGGCATATTCTATATTATGTATGAATCTTCTTTGGCCAGAAACTTCCCAGAGGGTAGAAAAGACTTCACTGTTGAAGGATGCATGACAACACTTCTCCCCACTTGCCTGATAGGTTGTCTTCCGGAGGGGAAAAGAGGGACCGGTTAGATCGCTGATCCCTAGAGAAAGTCCTTTTTTCTTAGGTGTACTGCTTAGAAACTTCCAGATGATTGGAAAACACCACTGCAAGGAAGCAGGTTTTTGTTACCTGGGCTTTTGGTTGAGACTTGAAAAATGCAAGAGAATGAATCTTTGCCCAAATCTCTGTTTTTTTTTTAGGTAGTTTGAGAGAAATCTAGCATGTGATTTTGAACATCTGTAGAATAACTGGCTTCAGTGTTTGAGGCAGGTAGGAGACATCTGGTTGTGATTTTCCCTGTGACAACTTTGCCAGGCTTTGTTTTGGAATACGTCATTGCCCTCAATAATGCAGAATGCATTGCGTTAAGCGAAGAATTCACCACATTTTTTTTATGTCTGTGGATTAGACTCTTTGCTCAAGTCTAGTTGTTCCAAGAGTAGTTGATGCAATTTACCATCCAGAGGAACACAGTTCAGAAACTGAAGTAACAAGTATTTCCAAACTTCAAACTTTACTTGCCTCTTCCAGAGAACATTAAGAAGAGATTCAATGTATATTTCTAAAAATTCTAAGTAACATCTCTAAAAGTTCTCTCCCTTCTCTCCTGCCTCACACTTCTGGTTCACCTCTCCTCAAAACTCATTTTCATTCCTCTGATCCACACCTGTTTGAAGTTCTAGTCACTTCTTCCCTTGTAGTTCTTCACTCTATGGGTCACTTTAGCCCCACTGACTTCTTTTCTTTGAAAGAAGTTCTTTTGAAAACTTCTAACCAAGGAGAATCATGAAATAAGCCAGCAACAGGAATCAGGAATTTGTCCATTTTGTGGGTGTGGCCTCAGCAGAGCCTGATGGGGAAGGATTGTGACTACTTAGTTGTTAATTATAATAGCTCTTCTTGGGTTTTTTTGGTGTGTGTGTTACACAGGCTTCAGGTGTGCCCTGTAGTCCATGCTTGTTGCCTTGGTGACACTGTGTGTTCTTCGGAATGGTGGAGTCACTCCAGTGAGTTGTGCAGAATTTGTTACGAGTATTTGCTCATTGGAAAACTGAGTATGTGATGCATGAAACTGGGCTGATCAGGACTGAATGGAATTGGAAGGTAGCAGATCCGAAGGTACCACACCCAGACACTGCTGTTGCAGATCTTGGCTGAGAGCATCTTACCGAGAAGCTGGTTGGGCAGGAAGGGCTTGTGGTCTGGATATTGCATTAGCCAGCTTGGCATTTAAATTTTCCAAAGAGTTTGACGTATTGCACCATTTACAAAAATGTCCCTGTGGTAAATTTCAACGCTTCAGCCTCCTGTAATTCTGCATGTTATTCTTTTTAACCAGCTTGACATCTCTTTATAGCATCATTGCATGTCCAGTCACCCGTGGTGCTGAGCTGTGTTCTCTATTGTGACTCCTGGTCCCAATCCTATAGAAGCTTACACTGAAAGCCACAAACTGTTTCCATTTTTATTAATAGAAGCTTAGGATTTTTCCTCAGGCAAATATCTTGGCTCGCTGTATAATTTTTTTTCTTTTTGTAGAGGGCTGGTTGTTCTCTTGAATTATGGAGATAGAACTTCTTGGAAAAATAACCACTAGAGAGATTTGAGTAAGTGAAAATTAGGTAGATGGGTCGTCTTTCTATGATTGATAAAAAGGCATATGTTTTGAAAGCAAGGTTCTGTATGCTCCTCTTCCCTGCTCCCCTAGGATCTTACTTCTTCCATCTCTCCCTGTGAATGTTAGGCTCCAGCCACACTGGCCTCCGTGATGCCTCCCCCAGAACCACGCTTTGCCACAGAACCTGGCATTGGCGTCACCTTTGCCGGAAGTCCTCTTCTCCGCTGATCTGCTGGCCGGACTCCCTTACTCCCTTTAGATTCAACTATGAGCGTCTCACCAAGGACATCACTGGCCACCCATCTGTAATTTCACTCCCTCCCTTCAGCCCTTCGACAGTTCATAGCCAGCCTCCCTGTTTTGTTTTTTGTGTCCCCCCCATCTTCTCCTTAGCACTTGTCAATACCTAATACAGTATACATGTTGCTTATTTCTCTTGTTGATCTCTGTGTCTCTGTCACTTGAATAACCTTCCTGAGGGCATGGTAGGGTGTTTCCCTCTGGTATTCTGGTGCTTAGATCAGTGTCTGGACCATCGTATAAATATGATGTCATCATATAAATATGTCATCATATAAATATGATGTCATCATATAAAGTGCTCAATAAATAATGGCTGATAGACGGCGGGAAGGAACAGAGGTTGTGAATAACTCTTGTTGGCTTCTACCTGTCATAATTGTTCTCGCCCACGTTTTAGACAACCCAGTGTAAGCTAGCCCACTCCCTGCAAAGAACAGTCTGTGATTTCGAGGTGCATTTGGAGGCTCCCTGTTCTGGCAGGCTTCACAGTCGGTAACCATAGGAAGTAAACACTCATCAGTATTTGGTGTGTAGAGACATGTCCTGTGACACTGTAAATGCCTCTCTCTCTACATGGTTCTACTATTTCATACATTTCCAAGAAGTCAACAGGTATGAACAGATGCAGCCTGATTGATTTCTGGGAGGGTAAAGACAGCATATTTGCTGTGGGATAAGTAAATGGAATCTTTCGCACTGGGATTCCTTTATCGTTTGTCCATGGATAAAAAGTGTATGACTTACTTATCATTTAATCCCACACCCAGCATTAGCAGTGGTGCTAGGTGAGGGGTATGAGGAGACGGACTTATAAAAAGTGATAAGATGGTGGGAATGTAAAACTTGGCTTGGCAGGGTCTGCCTGGGATTTTGCTGAGTCCATAGGAATACTTAATTAACTGCGCAAACATTCTATTCAAGATAAGACTATAACGGTTGCCTGGGGGAAAATTCTTTTGAGTCAGTATTTGATCTTTTTTATAGTATTTTGGCTCTGCTGTTCAAACTCTAGCAAAGTTGCTATAATAAATGCCATTTCCAGGGATTTGCTGTATTTACACACAAGGTCAGTCCTGGAAGAGGTAAAGGATTGGAATCACTGTCTAAACAGAGGTTCTAAGGGGTCTCAAATGAATCTTTAAATGTGGAGATCCTTTGTTTCAATCAGTTGACAAATAATTATTAAACATCTGTAGTAAGTACTCCGGGAGAAAATTCAAAAATACAGGGTAAGGGCTTCCCTGGTGGTGCAGGGGTTGAGAATCTGCCTGCCAGTGCAGGAAACATGGGTTCGAGCCCTGGTCTGGGAAGATCCCACATGCCTCAGAGCAACTGGGCCCGTGGGCCACAACTACTGAGCCTGCGCATCTGGAGCCTGTGCTCCGCAACAAGAGAGGCCCGTGCACTGCGATGAAGAGTGGCCCCCGCTCGCTGCAACTAGAGAAAGCCCTTGCACAGAAACGAAGATCCAACACAGACAAAAATAAATAAATTAATTAAAAACAAAACAAAACAAAAATACAGGGTAAGATGTTTGCCCTCAATTTGCTTATAATCCAGCTGTGGAAATGAAGCTTTAATCAGTATATGTGATACAAGATACTTATACTAAATAACAGTCATAATGGCTCTGACTTATTGGCTAATAAACAGCACCACACGGTCCTAGTACTTTCCGAAGCATGAGCTGACATGCTCTGTCCTCCCAGTTAGGCAGGCGCTGTTGGTTAGTGTGGAGTTCGCCTGGAACGGACAACGCTGTGGGAGTTTGGAGAAAGGTGTGAGAGGGGAGCAGAAGAGACGTGAAGGAAAACCCTAAGGAAGAGGTCTCTCAATCCAGATCTGAAAGACTGGGAAGCAACAGGACGTACTGTATAGCACAGGGAACTATACTCAGTATCTTGTATAACCTATAATGGAAAAGAATCTGAAAAAGAATGTATATATGTGTGTGTGTGTATAAATAAACCACTTTGCTGTACACCTGAAACTAACACAATGTTGTAAATGAACTATACTTCAATTAAAAAAAGATACAGATAAAAAATAGTTACAGGGCTTCCCTGGTGGCGCAGTGGTTGAGAGTCTGCCTGCCGATGCAGGGGACACTGGTTCATGCCCCGGTCTGGGAAGATCCCACATGCCGCGGAGCGGCTGGACCCGTGAGCCATGGCCGCTGAGCCTGAGCGTCCAGAGCCTGTGCTCCGCAACGGGAGAGGCCACAACAGTGAGAGGCCCATGTACCGCAAAAAAAAAAAAAAAAAAATAGTTACAAATTTTGCTCTAAAAAAAATATTGGGGGCTTCCCTGGTGGCGCAGTGGTTGAGAGTCCGCCTGCCAATGCAGGGGACACAGGTTCGTGCCCCGGCCCGGGAGGATCCCACATGCCGCGGAGCGGCTGGGCCCGTGAGCCATGGCCGCTGAGCCTGCATGTCCAGAGCCTGTGCTCCGCAATGGGAGAAGCCACAACAGTGAGAGGCCCGCGTACCGCAAAAAAAAAAAAAAAAAAAAAAAAAAAATTGGGAAGCAGACGGCTGTGTCATGGGAAGAAGGAAAAGGGCATGATGGGCATTTGTTGTTTTTCCTTGTAATACTGATACCTTCTGTCACTCTGGAAAGTTGTTTTACCCTTCCTTGACTCGCAGCACATGTGCTTTTGGTGAAGGGGACAATAAACAAATACAGAAAGAAAACATATGGAATGTCAGTGTGATAAGTGCTGTGAAGAAGAAGAAATGCAGGAAAAGGAAAGGATGCTGAGGTGGTGGAGGAGGGGATTTATGATTTAAAAGGGTGGTCATGGAAGGCTGATTAAGACACTTGGGTGAATATTGAAGGAGGAGAGAGAAAGAGCTATGAAGGTACCTATGGGAAGAGGCTTCTAGGCAGAGGGAACAGCAAGTGCAAAGGCCCTGAGGTGGCAACTTACCTAGTCTGTTCTAGGATCATCAAAGAGGCCAGAGAGGCCGGAGAATGGTAGCAGGTGATGCCTGCCCAGTTGCTGCTTGTTTTGATGAGGAGGATGGTGGTGATGATGTAGGAGGAGCTCTTGAGAGTTTCTGAGTGAGGGGAATTGCAGTTGGGCAGCTGTACCTGCTTCCTCCATCCCGGTGCGGCTGTAGCTTCTCGCAGGCAGAGGCACTTCGGCAGCGTCACATCCATTGCCTGGCAGGTAGGAAACCGGCGATGTAGCTCAAGCCCTGGGCGAGAGCACCCGCGTGAGCTGAACGGCCCCCTCACCTCAATCCTCACCGTGTTTTCTTGGCCTGCAATTCTGAGTTTTTCCTTTGATTTCCTGCTTGGCACCGATGTTCCTTCTGGAACAGCCACCCTGGCCTGAACTGCAGCCTCTTGGCTGGGTCCTTGGCTCCACCTGTTCCTACCCCTCCAAACCCACTGCTGTGTTGCCGGGGGTCAGTGCTGGTTCTGGGCCGTATTTGTAGTTATCTGGGGCTCTGTGCTGAGTGGAGAGTTAGGAAGATGCTCTGTGCTGCTGGGGCCTCCTTTTTTTTTTTTTTTGTGGTACACGGGCCTCTCACTGTTGTGGCCTCTCCCGTTGTGGAGCACAGGCTCGGGACGCGCAGGCTCAGTGGCCATGGCTCACGGGCCCAGCCGCTCCGCGGCATGTAGGATCTTCCCGGACTGGGCACGAACCTGCATCCCCTGCATCGGCAGGTGGACTCTCAACCACTGCGCCACCAGGGAAGCCCTTGCTGGGGCCTCCTTTTCCCCCACCCCAATGTTTTTGGTTATCTCCCCACCACTGCGTGTCTCCTTGGATAACAGACAGGGAAACTGGAATTAGCTCAGTGGCCGTAGCTTCTTTAGACACATGTGCTGGACGGTTGCCAGAGTCCGTGGAGCAGGGCTGTGTCGCGTGGATTCCCTCCAGCCTGGGTTTGCCTGTCTCTGATCCTTTCCCTTTAGCCCCTGCAGCTGATCCACTCAGTTATAAGCATAGGCTGTAGCAGAGAGGGTGGAGACCTGGGGTGGGGATGGGGACCCAGACCAGGCAGTGCGAATGGAGGAGGAGGGTGGACGTGGGGATTTGAAGAAGCCTCAACAACACGGTAAGGTCTGCTCTAAGGCGACATGGTAAAAAGCAGAACCAAGACAAGCATTTAAGGCTTTAGGGATGAATATTAATTCACAAGTTGCAAATGCGACAAGCACTTTCACAGAGTCTTATAGGTGAGTCATGACAAAGTTATGTAAAATGTGTCTGCCTTGGAGACCCTGTGAAGGTACAGGTGGGGCTGGGTCCATATGGGTTAAGTTCAGATCAGACGGTTGAGCTAATATTTGCTCAACCATAGGGTCACTTGTGTGAGGACACACCCATGCACACACACATACACGCACATTCTCACGCATTCCGTCATTTGGTTTCTGCTTTCAGTTGCTGTTACTTCTGTGTAGATCTAAAACACCAGCGTGAATGCTGTTAATAGGAACAATTTCAGTGCCAAGTGGCCAAGTTTTCAAAAATACAAGAGGTTGAGGTACTGGGAAGTTCTCTGCAGTGAGAACCTGACTCACTAGAGGTGCACGTAGACGCTTTTTCGAATTTCCTGTGAATCAAGGCATGCTATTGGGTCCTTCTGGTGCTGGAGAAGAGTAATGGGGTTGAAAAATGTTATTATAATAAAAATATAATATTGGCGTGATCCTAGAAGGTGGTTAAACTAAGGCCATGTTCCCTGTGTGAAGAAAAATGCTAACTTAAAGTAAGTGGTCTCCCCGGCCCGACCACTTACTTTCCTGGGAAATGGATTAATTTAACACTTAGTCAACTTCCAGAATATCCTATGAAATGTTTTAAAATGTTAAAATACAATTTATTTTTTGAATAGGTAATTGACTCACGTGATTCAATATTTAAAAACTGCAGAAGAATATTCAGTGAAAACCCTTCTTCCTCTCCCTCCTCCTCCAGGTTGGCTGGTTCCTTCCTCAAGGCAACCCAGGTTACCAGTTTCTGATCTGTTTTCTTAATATACAGTAGAATGCGCTCTACCTGTGTTAATATTAAGGAAAAATAAGGTGGCTTTTCTCTCTCTCTTTTTTTTTTTTTTTGTGGTATGTGGGCCTCTCACTGTTGTGGCCTCTCCCGTTGCGGAGCACAGGCTCCGGACGCGCAGGCTCAACGGCCACGGCTCACGGGCCTAGCCGCTCCGCGGCATGTGAGATCTTCCTGGACCGGGGCACAAACCCGTGTCCCCTGCACTGGCAGGCGGACTCTCAACCACTGGGCCACCAGGGAAGCCCCGCTTTTCTCTCTTTAAGAAACTTCTATGTAATAAAACAAAGTGAACCAATCAATCATTTATAGCTGTATTCTGGAAACTTTTGTTATAAGTCCAGTAATTATAAAGTTCTTAGGTATTGAAGTCTGTATATTTGCTACTCAGTTTTTTGGTCCTCAGACTAGCAGTAGTAACAAGCTCCTGCTAGCTTGTTAGAAAGTATTGATATACTCTCCGGTCCCACCCCAAACCTCCTCGATCAGAGTCGGCATTTCATGCACGCACAGGTGATGCTGAGGCATCTGAAGGTTTGAGAAGGCACTGCTGTGTCTCATTTTCACAGCATTGGCCGCAGGTTGCAGAGGAAGAAAAGGTCTGTATGGAATGAAGAAAGTGAGAGATGGTCCTGGATTAGAGCCCTGCTCCTTACCTCAGTCCGAGGGCTCTTGTTTGTTGCTGAAGTTACATGATGCTGATCTTTTCTTAATTTGCAGAAGGTACTAGGTAAACTGTCTGTGATTCTGATTTTAAATTTTTAAAAATTTATTTCTTATTTATTTTATCATTTATTTTGATGTTTTGGCTGTGCTGTGCAGCTTGTGGGATCTTACTTCCCCAACCAGGGATTGAACCCAGGCCCTCAGCAGTGAAAGCACGGAGTCCTAACCACTGGACTTCAAGGGAATTCCCTGATTTTGATTTTTAAATTCAGAAATCTTCCTCCTTTTCTCCTTCCCTTCTTTATGAATTTTTCTTAAACCTTTGGCACTTGGTGTTTGTTGCTTCCTTATGGGGCCGTGCTGAGCTAAGTGAAAAGTAATAAGCAAATGTTAATAGGAAAATGTAGAAATAGCCAATCAGATATAGATTGATAGTTTCTGGTTTGATGGATACATATGTTTATGGTTGTGGTTTTATATTACATTTGGCGGTGTGTTTGTACATCTTATTAAATTTCACATTTCTGAGCAATTTAGACTTAATGTATATGTTTGTGTTAACATCAGTGTGATGGAACTAAATAAATAGTTAATGGGATTCTGAAAAAAAAGATTTAAATTTCTTAAAAGTTGTCAAACTTGTCTTGGAGGAAAGAAAGAAGGAAACTTTTTTGTTTTGTGTAAATGGAGAAGAGGGCAGAAATTACTGAAAGCCCGGTGTTGGGTGAACATGTAAACTAGTGCAAATAATTTGAATTTAACAAGGAATTTGTGGAAAATTTACAAAAAGGAAATTAGATAGTAGATTATAGGACTATATTGTGGTTTTTTGATGTTGTTAAATGCTTAAAAAATGTTTCTAATCACTAAAGGTTTCGCCTGCTATAAAACAGGTAAGATAAATATGTGATCCACATGATTTAAAAACTAATGCGTATGGAATACTCTTTTGAGTGTGCTGTGGCAGGGTTGGAGGATGAGTGAAACAGAAACAAAAGCAAATTCATAACAAAACCCTGCCTTCTTAAAAGTGAGACACTTAAGCCTAAGAAACTGAGGCGAGTTCTACTAGTGCTGGAGAAGGAGGCCTAAGGGAGGGAAGAGGCCAGTCCAGGAGAGAGGGCTCCAGAGAAGAGTGGTTTAGGGGAGAAAGGCTGCTGAATACGGGGAAGTGAAATGTCAGGATTCAACACAGAAATGAGACCCCTTTTGCCAATGGGGCAGTGAAAACTTTAAAATTATTTGCACATTTGGGTAATTACTCACACCTGGAGTAATTCTAATGCTAGAAATCTATTTTCAAGGGAATGTCTGAAATTAAAAAAAAACTTTAGTGTAAAAATGTTCTTTAAAGTAAAATTTATAATAAAAATGGAAAGTGAGTTAGTTTTCTAACAAGAAGGGAATAGATAAGTAAATTGTAGTACATCCATAGGATGGGTCATTTTACAGCTAAAATAATATTTATGATATGTTCTAAATTAGGTATGAAGCAGGATAAAAATAGTTTGGAAAAATGACAGGAAGGAATTTTGATGGTAGTTATGTATATGTGACGGGGTTGTTAAAAAACCATTGTGGATCTGATAAATAGGCTGTAGAGTAGGGATATATTACTTGAAAAGGATTCAGAGAAATCCTTATTCTAATTAAAAAACAAAGGTTGAAATGGACAGAAATTTGGTTGCCTTTATTTAGTGGAGGATATTACCACGAATGTTTTAAATCTGAGGTGTTCAAGGCGTTTCTGTAAATTGCTTAGCAATGTACTGTCAAGGCTAAGATGTACTGGGGTTGGAGTTGGCTTTATAGGGAGGAGAGGGGAGGAAGGAACTCTCAGTAGGGAGAAGTAAGACATTCCTAACCTGGAATTCACATAGTTTACAGGTTTCCCCCAGTGTGTATGTGAGGCATTTGTAATTTGTGGAGATGACAATCAGTGCCTCTGGCTATAGATGGCCAAGCTGCTGGCTGCCTGGAATGAACGGATGGCCACGGACGACTTAGTGACCAGTGTTGTGTTAAATGCCACAGGACGCCCTGGTAGCTCGTATCTAATTCTCGGGAAGTCCCTTGCAACTTTGAAAAGATAAGGCAAGAAATCCTACTGGGGTGCACCCCGAGCATAAGCAGCCTCAGTGATGTCTGCAGGAAGCTCTGGAGGCAGTGAAACTTACCAGCTTTCCAGCAGCCCAGGGAGGTGAGGGGTTTGGTTTTTAGCATGGTTTAAATAGCCATCTGGACATAATAGATTAACTCTGAAAAATATGTTCCCTTTGTATTTGGACACTATTGTATTTCTATACGTTTTGATTTTTCTTAAAAACAATGTGACATGTAGTAAGAAGTGGTAACTACAATTAAAACAAAATTTCCTTAGGACTGTGCTGGAGCAGCTCCTCAAAGGTTTTTAAAGTGATTTGAAGGGAGTGGCTTTTAAGGTTTTTGTCCTCTTCATGAATCTTATTCTTTAAAGTTGGTGAGTTGAGTACATCCACATGAATGCATGCAATTATAATTTTGAGCTCAGCTGTGCCACAGTGAAAGATCCACATTTCGTTGAGAAAGAAGGTAAGTTGGAATGGCATCAAGTTCCAACAGCGTAGCTTTGGGCTAAAACTGAGTTGCTGCTCCTTGAAGCACGTGCTGCTGCTTCAGGAGGAGCTGACGTTAAAGGGGCTGCTCTGAACTGCTTGGTCCTCAATAGGAAAGGGCAGTGGTGGAATTCACACAAGGATGTGTGACTGTCAGTGATGTTAGTTTGCCTGGTAGACTGAGACTGTCAGGTCACAGTGCCACAAGGTCAGGCCAGAGGAGGGTCCTTGAAGGCCTGAGGGCATCCCATATGTAGGGTGGTATGAATGCTCCTGGCACCCCTGCCTCCCCTGGGAAAGTGCCATGATGACTGGACGGAGGCCTGTTTCCTGCCATAACCAGATCTTCCTCTGTGTTGGCTTTGCTTCCCTCTCAGTTCATGAAATGCTTTACCCAGATGCCCTCTGAGTATGCTGGAGGGCAGATTCCTTTCTATAAACCAATGATTTGAAATGTGGACTTGTCAGCCAAGATAATAAGTGCAGTTTCTTGAAGTTACCTGGTCCTATGAAGATTAAATCAGTGACCTTGGCTTTTTCAGGCTACCCATGGGTCCTCTTTTCAAGTTGGTGCGCACACGAAGGGGAACGTTCCTCCCAGGCACTGTCCTGAGAGCGGCCCAGAGCCCAGCCTCTGGTACTAATTTCACTGATAGTCATGGAGGCCTGGCTAATTTTAAAACTGAGAAGAACAAATAGAAAATTCTAAGACAGTTGTCACTACAATATCTCCTTTAAAGACCAGCAAATATTACAACCGTTTGTGTTACCTCTGGATTCCCATTTGAGAACTTCACTCTAAACTCCGTGAGGGCTTTTAGACAGGGCTGATGTCTATTTTATTCACCCCTGGACCTGACTTTCAGTGTGTTGACTGGCATCCAGCATGTAGCTCGATTAATATTTCTTAATGTGTGGCTTTCTATTTCATAAAATCAAACTCTTGCTATACTGTTCCAGCTAACATTAAATGTAATCTAAATATTACTGATGTTTGCTGTAGTTTAGATTTTAGCCATAGCTGGCACACGCCAGAGATCAATCCATAAAACCCACCCTAACAATGATTGCTTTTAGAGGTTCATTTGTATTTTTCTGTGGCTGCATTTGAAATGGACACCCTTGTGCAGGCTCTTTTCTGGACTGATGCTTTTGGAAGATGATGTGGATTAATTCTATGTTAAGTTTCAGAAGTGACTCTGAACTTCTAGCTTCCCTTGAAGTCTTATTTCTTACTAAAATGCCATTTGTATTCACTCCTTTTTTCTTGCCTCATTTTTAGTAGCTACATTCTTTTTAGCAGATTCAGGCCTTTGAAAAGTAATGCATTCCTGTAGTGGGAATTACAAGTCTTGGGGCAGGTGTGCTGTGTTGGCTTAGATTTGTAGTGGTGGAAGCACCTTCTCTATAGACAGGGCCACCCCAGGCTCTCCCAGACAGGAGTTAGCAGGCCTCCAGGAAAGGAGAGTTTGCCATTTCTTTCATGCTTTTACTTCTTACAGCTTTTTGCAGCAAATTTTTTTCTTGATCCCTGAGGTTTTTTTTTTTTTTTGCGGTACGCGGGCCTCTCACTGTTGTGGCCTCTCCCGTTGCGCAGCACAGGCTCCGGACGCGCCGGCTCAGCGGCCATGGCTCACGGGCCCAGCCGCTCTGCGGCACGCAGGATCCTCCCGGACCGGGGCACGAACCCGTGTCCCCTGCATCGGCAGGCGGACTCTCAACCACCGCGCCACCAGGGAAGTCCCTTGATCCCTGAGTTTTAAATTTTGGTCAGTGGGGGCTTTGTGACTTACAGCAGTGTACCTTATTTCTCTGTACTTGTTTCTTCATCTCTAAGATAAGGATAGAAGTCCTTGTTCACCAACATTGCCAGACCTGGGCTATGTAGATGTATTAGTTTGCTAGGGCTGCCACGACAAAGCACTAGCCCAAACTGAGGGCCTTAAACAGCAGAAATGTATCTTTTCACAGTTCTGGAGGCTGAGAGTCTGAGATGGGCAGGGGTCAGCAGGTCCATGCTGCCTTGGAAGGCACTAAGGAAGGATGTGTTCCAGGTCTCTCTCCAGGTTCTGGTACTTCCTTATGGCAGTGGGACTCCAGTCTTCACATGGTGTGTTTGTGCATGCACGTGCACCCCAATTTTTCTTCTTATAAGGACCAGTCGTGTTGGACTCGGGCCCACCCTACTCCAGTATGACCGCATCTTAACTGATCACATCTACAATCATGCTATTTCCAAATAAAGTGAATCTGAGGACTGGGGGCTAGGACTTCAGCATACAAATTTTGGGGGGACACAATTCAACCCACAACAGTAGGCAAGAAGGTCAAATAGAATTGGGAGGTTTGAAGTAGCAGACTGTGCTGTTTCTCTCAAGTTCTCTGTTCTTTGCTTTTAAAGAATCTAATATATTAGGAAAAATGCCAACCTGGGACATACAGATTTGCTGTCTGATTGGGATCCTGCTTATAAAGATCAGACAGAAGTTAACATGTGGAGTTTTGACCTAATGTTTTTATATCAGGGCATTAGTAACACCTAGGCCTTTTCCTGATTTCAGCTGCTCCCATGCAGAGGTGCAGGATCTGGGGCTGCTGCTGTAAACAGATGAAGACACAGTTGCCTTTGTCAGTGCACTGCTGGGCCTTGTTTGTTTGCTGGCTTCTTTGAGATCCCAGATAGAAGATATAATAGATCAAAGGCCTCTGTAATTACTGCCCCCCAGCAGTTCTTGCTAATGCCTGCAGAGTTATTTGTACAGCTATTGCAGGGACTGTGTCTAATTTCACTTTACATATGGACTTAGATGTTGATTCCTAATTACCTTGAGCTCTCACTTTCTTTAAGTGGATGATTTTATATAACACCGCCATTTCTGAGGTTGTTTCAAAAGTAGAAATCAGAGAACTCTTGGTATAGAAATATTAAATTGTCTTCATATTTATTTATGAAAACATGTAATTGACATACAATATTATATTAGCTTCAGGTGTACAACATGATGATACAGTATTTGTATATATTGCCAAACTGATCACCACAATAGTTAACATCTGTCCCCATACACAGTTACAGAATTTTTTCTTGTGATAAGAAACTTTTAAGATTTACTTTCAGCAGCTTTCAAATATACAATATAGTATTATTAACTATAGTCACCATGCTGTACATTACATCCCCAAGACTTATTTATAACTGGAAGTTTGTACTTTTTGACTCCCTTTAACCCATTTCGCTCACCCCTACCTAAGGCAACTGCCAGTCTGTTTTCTGTATCTGTGAGCTTGCTTGTTTTTTAGATTCCACATATAAGTGAGATCATATAGTATTTGTCTTTCTGTCTGAGTTACTTTACTTAGCATAATGCCCTCAAGGTCCATCCATGTCGCAAATGGCAAGATTTCATTCTTTTTAATGGCTGAATAATATTCCATTATATATATATGTATATATGTGTGTGTGTGTATATAAAATTTCACATTTTCTTTATTCAGTCATCCATCAGTGAATACATAGATTATTTTCATACCTTGGCTGTTGTTAATAATGCTGCATTTAATATGGGGGCGGGTGTAGGTATCTCTTCAAGAAGTGATATCATTTCCTTTGGATATGAATATATACCCAGTGTGGAATTGCTGAATCGTACAGTAGTTCTAGTTTTAATTGTTTGAGGAACCACCATCCTGTTTTCCATAGTGGCTGCACCAGTTTACATTCCAGTCACAGCTTTGCTGTGCACCTGAAACTATCACAACATTGTTAACTGGCTATACTCCAATCTAAAATAAAAAATTTAAAAAAAGTGCATAAGGGTTCCTTTTTCTCCAAATCTTCACCACATCTTTTTTGTTTTTTAATAACCACTCTAACAGATGTGAGGTGATATCTCATTGTGGTTGATTGTTTTCACATTTTAAATTAAATTTTTGAAGTGTAACATATAGGGAAGGTACACAAAGAAGAGTACAGTTTAATGAATTTTCATGTGCAGAGCAGACCTGTGTAACCAACACCGACATGAAGAAATAGAACCTCATCAGCCTCCAGAGACACTCCCTACCCATGGTGCCCCTTCCTAGTTACTACTCTCTTCAGAAGTTACCACTATCCTGAATTCTAACAGCATTAATCATTTTTGCTTTGTTTAAATTTTATTCTATAAACATATTTAAAATATATTATAAAAATTAAAAAATTTTAAATGAATAAATTATACAAATAAGTTATATATAGTCATAATATGTACTTTTTAGTGTCTGGCTTCTTTTGTTCAACATTATATGAGATTTGATCCATACTGTTGCCTGTAGTGTGTCCCATTTATTCTGTAGGGGAGGAAGAAGAATTTTCCCTCCACCCTTCTGAGTTCTTAGCTGAGACCCCTGTACTAAAAGATTAACAAGAGAAAAACAAGTTTTTTAACATTCATACCTCATATATACATGGGTGATACCAAGGAAGAATTAGTAACTCCCCCAGGCGGCTGAGAATTCAGGATTAAAGAGCATCTTAATAGGGAAAGAAGAGAGAGATAGAAGCCTCTTAGGTGAGAGTAAATGATTTTTAGGAAGGATGAATGGGCCCTTGAAGAACGTGTCGACTTCTGGTCTCCTCTCTTGTGATAACAGTCAGTCTTCCCCAGTTGATGAAACTCCCAGGGAGGGGATTTATGACAGTTGAGTTGTTTTTGGAAGCTCTGTCTTTAAGCATATAGGGGAGTTTGGAGGAAGCCTTTCCCCACTTTTGCTGTTTTTCAAGTGACTACAACTCAAAATAATCAATATTCCCAAGTGGCATGCTTTGGAGTGGCATGTCCTGAGCTCCTGTGGTCTTATTTTGGGGTGGTGTATTCTGCTACCCTTCAATTCCAATTGCTGTGTGATATTCCAGTGCAGCCTTCCTATTGTATGAGTAAAAACTTACTGTCTTCTGTATAGTTACCAGGTAGTTAAATACTGGAGTCAGTTGCTAAATGGTTGGCCACACTTCTATTTTTGTCTGTGTTCATGTAATTTAGCTGCCGACTTCCAAGATTTGAATGCCTGCCTAACTTCCTTGATGTTTGCAGGTGTTTTTCCCCTTTATTCTATCCCCAAGGGATATTTGAAGCTTCATTTTCCCCACCCTTAATAACTGTCTGCACTAACTTTGAGGAGGGAGACATCTGCTCTAGTCTTTAGAATTTTCTAACACTAATGTGTGAAAAGAGTTGTGAGCAATGGCAAGTGGCCGATGAGCGATGGCCCGGGAGGAACAACTGGGTTAGGTGATACATCTTTGCTTCTCTTGCTTTGATTGCGGATGTCAGGAAGCAAGCTGTGATTTTTGATTGTGGTACATTCCTTCCATAATAAATGGTTATAGATGCTGAGACTTGCAGGAGTTTGAAGGGTGATTCACATTAATGGTTTTTAGGAAAGAAGTACTGAACCTCCTCCCACCTCCAGTATCAGTTCCCATTTTTCCAAGCCAAGGTGACTTAGCCTTCTGAATGTGAATATTATTACAAATTACTTTTTAGCCTTTGTCTACAATGAGGGTTTCAGTCAGTTCTGGATGGTGGTACTTAATGATAATATGGTAAAGCTTGACCGCTCCTGTAAATCCATACATTAGGATACATAAGGCACTTAGAATGGTGTCTGGTACTTAGTAAGTACTCAGGAACCATGGTTGTTGTTGCTATTATTGGAAACTATTTGGAACTTTTCTTGTGTCAGCAGAGGGCCCAGGCTGGCTGGACTCTGTTGTGTGGTTAATAATTACCATGCTGTTAGGCAGTCGGAAAAGCTTGTCAGCTGAACCTGGCTGGGTTCAGCCATAATTCAGGCCTCCCTTTCTACCTCACTGCGTGTAGGAAATAAGGAATTCAGGGTGTGGAACAGCTTTCTCCCTGCCTGCCTGTGTGCTCCTAGCTGTGCCTCCATAAAGGAAAGCCAGCTCCAGCACAAAGAGCAGAGGCTCCTGCTGTCAGATGAGAAAGCCAGTGCAGAACCCCACGTCCCTGGGCTGGAGTCTGGAGGTGCCGGACCAAGTACCCATGAATGGGAGTAACATGGCACAGTAGGGCATGACTGCAGAGCAGTTCTCTTACAAAAGAAAAGCGCTTCCTGTGTGCCCTGCCAGTACGCTGCACCAGCAAACAGTATTTCACTATATCTGCTCTTAAGTTTCAGACATCAGAGCATTTCACCCTTAAATACTTCAGAATGCATCTCCTAACAATAAGGACATTTCCCCTTCATTACAGTAATACAGTAGTACACCTAAGAAAATTAACAGTGGTTGTTTTTTACCATCAAATATCCAGTGTTTTCAAATTTCCGTGCTTATTTGAAAAATGTCTTGTAGTGTTTTTTCAACATTAGGATTCAAGATTCCTGAATTGCATTTGTTTTTTTTTTTTTTAATCCGTTTTAACAGCCTCCACACCTCCTTTTAACTTTTTGGAGAGTCTAGGCTTGTTGTCTTGGAGGATGTCCCACATTATGGGTTTCTGGATGGTTTCCGCATGTATCATTTACTTATTCTTTAGCATGTGTATTTCCTGTAAACTGGAAGTTAGTTTTAGAAGTGTGAGTAGATTCAGGTTAAACATTATCTTAGTCCACTTAGGGTGCTGTAACACAAATACTATAGACTGGGTAGCTTATAAACAATAGAAATTTATTTCTCACAGATTTGGAGGCTGAAGTCTGAGATCAGGGTGCCTGTGTGGCTGGGTGAAGGCCACCTTCTGGGTTGTACTAGGCCTCCTTGTACCCTCACATGGCAGAAGGGGCAAAGGAACTCTTTCATAAGGGCACTAATCCCATTCATGAGGGTTATGCTCTCATGATCTAATCATCTCCCAAAGGCCTTACCTCCAAATACCATCACGCTGGGGATTAGGTCTCAGCATAGGAATTTTGGGTGCGGGGCACAGACACTTCAGTCTAAAACAAACATTTTTGCCAAAACTACTTCATAGGCGATGCTGTGAATTTCATATCGCACAATGTCCAGCTGTCTCAGTATTACTGATGCAGAGCCGATGACTCCTGGGTCTTTCCACCAGAAAAGTACATTTTCCTTTGTAATTAGTAAGAATTTGTGGGCTGATTTTTGGCAAAGTGCAAATATCCTGTTTCCTAACAACTTTTCAACCAAGTTTTTCCCTTCCTTTGATCCCTGCGTGAATCAGCTATTACCCTGGCGGTACTAAATGGAGATTTTGTAATTCTTGTATTGCTTCTATGTTGAACTGCTGGCATTCATCTGTAAAGAGTTTCCTCACTCACCCTTTTCTGAGTATCACTATAGATTTGTGGATTTTTTTATGGCCGTTATTCTTTTTGATCCTCTGGATGACCTTCATGTTGAAGGATAATAGGAAATTGAGTTAGTTGACAGTTTCTGCTTGTGTAAGAGTGATAGTGGTGTGGTTTAAAGGACTTTCTTAACTGTAGGCAACTGGCTTAAAAGTTGGTTATATTCAGAAGTATTTAGAATGCTCCAGCAATGGGGGTTGATTTGTGGGGGGTTAGTTCTCTTTAACATCCAACTTCATTTGAGAATGTTATAAAACTGTAGAACCAAAGAAAGGATTTGATGCTGAGTATTGCTATAGCAAGGAGGAGAGTGAGGAATTCATCTAGTAACTTTTATGCTAAGGTAACTTAAGCTTTTTTTTTTTCTGATTTGAAGCATTTTCCCTTATCCAACTTTTCTGTCACTAATATGGAAGAAGAATGATCAAAGACTAGTGAGACAGGATAGGAAGGTAGCCCTGTCCAGAGGACTCATCAGTGAGGACTGGAATCTCCCCAAAGAGGAAGTTGGGCTATCGGTGCCTCTCGGTTACTGCAGGCAGCGGGAGAAAGGTCCGTTAAAAACAACTCCATCAAAATCCAAGTCGTTGCCAGGAAGTTGTTCTCAGATGGAGGGCCTGGGCCTTTTGAATGCACAGATGCACCTTAGGGCAGGTGCTTTGATGAGGGTGGATGAAAATGAAATGTTTCCAGAATATATTCCCCCAGCTCCATACACATAAATGCCTCTCCAGTGTTAACAGCCTACCCGTCTGTGTGTACATTTAATAATTGTAAAACCAGAGGAGGTGACATCTAGAAAATGGAAAGGAGGTATCAGTTCTCTCCCTACTAAGAAAGGCAAGGAGGGAGCTAGTTGGTTTTGGGTTTGTGGATCTTGACCTTCTTTCCTCGCAGCCCTCACCTCCCCCGTCGGCTCCTTCAGACCCAGGAGGGGAGGAGGAGCCACAGGAGATGAACAGTAGTGGTGCCATGAGCTTCAAGCATCCCAAAGTGATAAGTTGTTGAACGTCTGGTGCTTCATTCTCTCCTTCCTTTTTCTTAGAGTGTCAGCTCCGAGCACGGCCTGCCTCCTTTCAGAACTAGGACAAGTACATGCCTAAGGAAGGTATTGGATGAGATAGGATTGCCTTGCTTTTTATGCGAGTAGATGTGTTAGTTTGGGAAGCCTGCCATCACAGTGTACTGCAGACTGGGGGGACTAAACGACCACCCAGGTTTCTTCTGAAGCCTCTCTCCTTGGCTTGTAGATGGCCGCCTTCTCCCTGTGTCTTTATGTCATCTTCCCTCTGTGTCTGTGTCCAAATTTTGTCCTCTGATAAGGCCACCAGTCCTACTGGATTAAGGCCTACCCTACTGACCTCATTTTACCTTAATCGCCTCTTTAAAGACCCTATTTCCAAATATAGTCACATTCTG
Source organism: Mesoplodon bidens (assembly GCF_964165515.1). Taxonomy (NCBI): domain Eukaryota; kingdom Metazoa; phylum Chordata; class Mammalia; order Artiodactyla; family Ziphiidae; genus Mesoplodon; species Mesoplodon bidens. The sequence goes on along the minus strand of NC_138165.1, from coordinate 47,787,576 downwards.
AGGGACTGGGGCTTTGGACTTCAGCATATGAATATGTATATGAATTTTATATCCCATAACAGGAGACATGGAAACACATCCTAGTATTTGATTTGAATATTAGAAATCATCAGTATATTTGTAACTTAAAAGCAAGCTTCTGAGTGCTGCTTTAGTGTGCAACTTGTCCTTTTCCCTTCCCCCAGCAAAAAATACCGGAAATAAGAACAAGAACACAGTCATCTATAATAGAGTTTAGTGAAAAAAGTACTTAACTGATGCTTTTCTTTATTTCTGCATCTCTTACTGTGTATTCAATTTTTAGGTGTGTAAGGAAAGGAGAAATCAGTTATGACAGTACTCCTTAATAGTTCTAATATATTTCTCTGAGCAGATTGTATATTTGTTGTGAAGGTCCTCCATACCTGTGGAAACCTTGCCGAGGTCTTGCTCACCCACTAAGAAGTCTTCACAGTCACATGGTGGCATCTTTTAAAATTGGGACCTAGTGCCCAAAGGAATTTCTGTAGCCTCTCAATATAGTACCACCTGCATCAGAATCACATGTGATGCTTTTAAAAATGCTCATCTGTGGGCACTACACCATACCTAGTGCATCAGCGTCTTTGCAAACAGGGCCTAGGAATATGCATTTTTAACACATGAATTGGGAAATTCTCAGGCAGATAGAATTGGGGAACTACTGTGTTGTTGGCAGGACTTGGAGATCTGCACCACCATGAAGTGGTGACAGTCATTTTACTTCTTAGAAGCCACTGTTTATAGGGAAACAATTTAATGCTTTGGCTCCCAGCCCCTCTCATCTCCCCTCCACATTTGGTCTTCATTAGAACAGGGTTGTTATCTCCTTGTCCCCACATCCCCACTTTCTGCCTTTGGAATTATTATGTTTATTTGGTGCCAGGTGTCTCCTGGGTTCATGCTTCTCTGTGATGGTGGGTAGCTTCTAGAACCTTCCAAAACATCTAGAAATCACACTAACCATGTACTTCCAGAGGTTTTCTTTGAAATTCTTAGGACCAAGGTTATTCAGAGACACTTTTCTAATTACTGTGGCCTGTGTTCAGTGTGGGCTAGATTATACCATCCCAGAATACGGTTAACCTAGCAGGGTGAATAAAATATGAGCAGATAAATTAATAGATGTTCTTTTGTTGAAAGTTGATCTTTTAGTTTCCAATTTTAATTATGTGAGCATGTTGTCTTTTAGCTTTGATCATTTCTTCTTTGGATCATTGATTCTTTGGAAAATTCTGATGTCCAGGAGCAAATCCCAGCCACATTGCCTTCCCTCCTGCTTCTTGGTGGTGACACCCATTCCCCTTTTAACAGCCTAAGGACATGATCACTAGGGTCAGCTCTACCACACACGTCCCTCTTAAAAGTTTGTCTTCTAGGTGGAGGAGTTTTTCTAAGCAGTAGTCCGTTTTGCACAGTGCATAAAGTAATATTAATAATACATGAATTGAACATTTAGTGTTGAGGACCATGTGCAGTGGTTAAACGAAGTGTAGTGGAGTTGACAGTTTAGGGGATTTTCACAGTTATTAACTTTGTCAGGACCAGCACACTAGGATGAAGACTGTGACATTCTCCTGTTGAAGGGCAGTAGTTGCATCAAATAGACAGTCTGAGCCTTTGAGAAGAAAAGGAGAGACAGTATAGTGTGGTGGCTAAGAGCAGTTCTAGGGATGAGAACTGAACAGACCTCCCACATACTTCCTGGGTGTACTTAGAGGAGCTGTTTTACTCTCAAAGGCGGTTTCCACTCTTTAAAATGGCAATAACAACAGTACCTAACATAGTGAAGATCAAAAGATACAGTGCATGTAGTATAGTGCCCCGCATATTATAAGTCCATTTGTGTGCATTTTTAGATCCTATGAATGTTATTTTTAATATTGAGATTGTTATGTGGCATAACAAGTGTGGGTAGAGAACATTCTAGTTTACCTTCAGTTGTATGTAAATCTATTATGAATCCAACTTGGAGTTGGCTAATATAATTTATTACAGGTTGAAAGGGGCTGATTATCAAGCTGGGTTGAGGATGGTGAGGCTGTTTCTGGATGCCATGGGAAGTGCTGGGATGCCTGTACAGGTTCTAGAGGGAAGACTGGAGACATGCATGCCATGGGTTTGCCAGTCCTCTAACTCATAGCTAAGCTCTTTGATCAGTAATGTTTTCTTCTATTCCTTTTTATACTTGGTAGGAACAACTGGTTTTATAAGATAATTAAAATAGTTAAATCTGATGTTAATATTTTTCCCCTATGATCATCCATACTATATGTATTTATGGTTTGGATATATTATGCTTCAATGGATGTACTAGAAAATTTAAGGAAAGTATCATTTTGCATAAGTAGAGGAAGTAAATTAACTTCTGCTGTTTATTAACAATTCCTGTTTGTTTTGTTTGTTTGTTAGGTGGTTGGTTTTAGTTGTTGCTGTGCAGTCTTGCCTGTCCTGTAGCTTCTGAGACTTTTGAAATGTGTATTTCAAATATTTAAGTGGTTTAATAAAACAATGAAAAAGTAAATCTATTTAAAAATGAAAATTGCTTAATTGTGCAGAGGCTGGGTGGGTGCGTATTTGGAACACTGTTGCTGCAGCCAATCATGTTTATCTTTCATAGATGGGGTAGAAATCTTAGCCCTTTGTGCTTATATCCTACCTCACTTTATTCCTCCACAAAGTGCATCTAATAGTGTGTGGTAGGGATGGAGATGACCTATTCTGGGAACACAAAATCTGTGAGTCTGCGTTGATGTGTATATTGGAAGGGCCAGGGAATTTTGTGGTTCTTCTCTGCATATATTCTCATTGTTCCATTGTGATGAGGATTTTGTGTCATTATAAGATGTTGAATTAATAGTAACAGGTGATATCCTGAAAAAAAGGACTTTATATTTCAGAGATTTATGTCCTTCAAAGGGTGAATTTGTATATCCAGCCTAAGGTACTAATATAACATAGACTCACAAGCAATTAAATAGGCTTTTTAGCAAATGGACTGATTTTCTGAGAACGGTATAATTCAGATATAATTTCCAACATCCCAGTGGGTCATAATGACTTACATGACAAATGAAATCAATGTGGGCTTAAGTAATATGATTAAACCAGTTTTTCTGGATCATTCCTTTTCATTTTAGACTTTTTCCCTCAAGCCAGAAGTCAGAGGTATTTACAGAATATTAGGAGTGGAAATGATCCTTATCGATATTGTTAGTGCTTCTTCATGCAGGATTGTTCATATTAAACCAGACTTAAATTCTATATGTAAGACTTACATAGAGGAGATCAAGATGGCAGAGTAGAGGGGCGTGGAGTTCACTTCCTCCCACAAATATCTCAAAAATACATCTACACGTGGACCAATTCTCACAGAATACCTACTGAGAGCTTGCAGAAGAGCTCATACGACCAGTGCTGCAAAAAGATCCCCATATTACCAGTAGGTTGAAGGGAAAAGGGAGAAGAGGAGGTACTGGGAGGGAAGCTGTACTCTTGGGAGGGAACTGTGAAAGAGGAAAGGTTCCCTCACCCTGGGAACCTTCTTTACTGGCTGGGAGGTCTTCCAGCACCCAGCATAGGGAGCTTCAGAGGCTGGAGAAGAGAGTGTGGGAGCTGACCTGCAGTCTGGCAGGGTAGAGAAACACCAACACTGATGGTCCTGTCCACATCACTGCACTTCCCAGCATGAAATGCTTGCTTGCTGGTGTGTGCAGCGATCGGGAGCTGAAACTTGGGCTTCAGTGGACAGACCCAGGAAGGGGACTGGACTCAGTTTGGCAGTGCAGAGACAGTCCACTGGGCCTAGAGTGTGGCCCAGGCTGCAACTGGGGACACGTGCAGGATGGAGTATGCGTCTGCCGTAGGAGTCCCATTGTCAGCGTAGGAGGGGAGAGGCATGCGTCTGCCATAGCCTCATTGGTGTGCTCGCAGTGGGGCATGGCTCTGGCCCTGAGGGTTCTGTGAAATTCATAGGCTCACACATGTTGAAGGGGGGCTGAAATCTGAACCAATTACTGGCAATCCCGCTGCAGCTGCCAGGATGTGGCTCCCAGTGCGTTCTCACTCTGGCAGATTTTGGGACTGGGACTGCACAGGCGTGCCTAAGGCTCTTCTGATCCAATTTTCTACAGGCTTGGGACGTGGCTCCTGTGGCTTTACATGCCAGTGGCTTTGTGAGTGTGCGTGTATGCTTAAGGGACCTCCTAGTCAGTTACAAGAGCCTGCAAGCAGAGGTCACCACCGAGGGTGGTGCTACCAACAGTGATCTTTGTGGGCATGCACACCAGGTGGCAGGCAGTGTCACAGAATTGCACGCCCCAGCGGACAGCTCCTGGGGAAGAACATGCAGTGGCTCCTTTCCCCGTGGGAGCCCTCCAGTCCTGCGTACCTCACACTGCAGCTTAGAATCAGATCTGGGGCTTCTACTCCAACAACTGGAGAGCAGACCCTGTCCCTGACAGGGAGACAATAACTAGAGAGCAAAGAGAAAGGCCCTGCCCAACATCCAGTGCAGGCTTTGGTCACCACAACACCAATCCATACCCGTTATCAAGGGGATAATGGCCAACACACCCTGAGGAAAGACGTGGCATGCATCCATACCAAAAACAGCCCATACGCCAAAAATATTGGACTCAAGCAGGCTATGTAAGGATCCGCCTACATAGAAACAGCCCTTCAAGGCCAGAGTAGATAACTATTTCTCCTAAATTCGTAGAGAAATAAAAGAAAAATGAAAAAACAGAGGAACCACTCGCAATTACAAGAACAAGACAAATCCCCTGAAAGAACAAGCAATGAAACAGACCTCTCCAGTCTACCAGATCCCAAGTTCAAAAAGGAGGTAGTAAAAATATTGAAGGGATTAAGAAAGGCTATTGATAGAAATGCAGATCACTGTAACAAGGAACTAGAAACTATAAAGAGGATTCAGTCAAAATTAGACAACTCAATTGCTGAGATGAAAATCGAGCAAAAGGGAATAAATAGCTAGCTAAACAATGCAGAAAAACAAATAAGTGATCTGAAAGATAGAATAATGGAAATCACCCAATCAGAACAGCAGACAAAGACAGATGAAAAAAAATGAAAGCAACATGTGAGATCTATGGGATAATATAAAGTGTGCCAATCTATGCATAATAGGGATCCCAGAAGGAGAAGAAAGGGGGATCAAAAGTGTATTTGAAGAAATTATGGCTGAAAACTTACCAAACCTAAAGAAGGAAACAGATATTCAGGTACAGGAAGCACAGAGAGTCCCAAACAAGACAAACCCAAACAGACGTACAGCAAGACATAACTAAATGGCAAAAGTTAAAGATAAAGAGAGGATTCTAAAGGCAGCAAGAAAAATACAGTTACAAGTGAACCCCCATAAAGCAATCAGTTGATTTCTCTTCTCTACAGAAATTTTGCAGGCCAGAAGGGAGTGGCAAGATGTATTCAAAGTCTGGAAAGGGAAAAACATGTAACCTAGGATACTCTACCCAGCAAGGTTATCATTTACAATAGAAGGAAAGATAAAGAACTTCTCAGACAAGCAATAGTAAACATATCCAAAAACAAATATTGAATAGTCTTCTCTAAATAGAAAAGAAGCAAGAATCTGTAGGAATGCCAAATCACAGTAGGAAAGTTAAATACATAGAAGGATTGAGGATCACTTAAATAAGTCAATACATAGATTAAAAAACAATCAAAATTCTGTGAAAGCGATTATAATGAGCAGCAAAAGGATAAATGTGAAGATGTAAAATAGGACATCAGAATCACCAAATGTGGGGGAGGAGAGTATAAACATGTAGATCTTTTAGAATGTGTTTTAGCTCATATGACTGCTAGTCTAAAGCAACTAGATATAGTTATAGGTTAACTTGCTTGAAAACCAGGGTAACCACAAATGAAAAACATTTAATAGATTGACAAAAACTAAAAAGAAAGGAACACAAGCATAACACAAAAGAAAGCCATCAAACCGCAAAAGGAAAAACAAAAAGGAGAAAGGAACAAAGAAGAAGTACAAAATCAACTGGAAAACAAAGTTTAAAATGGCAATAAATCAATAAAAGGAATATCAATAATTTCTTTAAATGTCAATGGACTAAATGCTCTGATCAGAAGACACAGAGTGGGCTTCCCTGGTGGCGCAGTGGTTGAGAGTCCGCCTGCCGATGCAGGGAACACTGGTTCGTGCCCCGGTCCGGGAAGATCCCACATGCTGCAGGGCGGCTGGGCCCGTGAGCCATGGCCGCTGAGCCTGCGCGTCCGGAGCCTGTGCTCCGCAATGGGAGAGGCCACAACAGTGAGAGGCCCGTGTACTGAAAAAAAAAAAAAAAAAGAAGACACAGAGTGGCAGATTGGTTAGTCAAACAAGAATCTACAATATGCTGCCTACAGGAGACCCACTTTAGGGTAAAAGACACTTATAGATTAAAAGTGAGGGGATGGGAAAAGATATTTCATGCAAATGGAACTGGCAAGAAAGCAGAGGTAGCAATACTCATATCAGACAAAATACTTTAAAACAAAGACTATAAGGAAAGATAAAGAAGGATATTATAGGGCTTCCCTGGTGGCGCAGTGGTTGAGAGTCCGCCTGCCGATGCAGGGGACACGGGTTCGTGCCCCGGTCCGGGAGGATCCCACATGCCGCGGTGTGGCTGGGCCCGTGAGCTATGGCTGCTGAGCCTGTGCGTCCGGAGCCTGTGCTCCGCAACGGGAGAGGCCACAACAGTGAGAGGCCCACATACCGCAAAAAAAAAAAAAAAAAAAAAAAAAAAAAAAAAAAAAAAGAAGGATATTATATCATAATAAAAGGACCAATGCAAGAAGAGGATATCACACTTGTTAACATATATGCACCCAATGTGGGAGCACCTAAATACATAAAACAAATACTGACAAACATAAAGGGAGAAATTGATGGGAATACAATAATAGTAGGGGAATTTAATACTCCACTGACATCAATGGACAAATCTTCCAGACAGAAAATCAGTAAGGCAACAGAGATTCTGAATGACACAATAGAACAGTTAGACTTAATTGATACCTACAGGACACTGCATCCTAAAAAGCCAGAATATACATTCTTTTCAAGTGCACATGGAACATTCTCCAGGATTGACCAAATGCTAGGACACAAAACAATCCTCAACAAATTTAAGAGGATAGAAATTATTTCAAGCATCTTTTCTGACCACAATGGCATGAAACTAGAAATCAACCACAGAAAAAGAAATGAGAAAAAAATGATTACATGGAGACTAAACCACATGCTAAGAAACTAATGGGTCAACAGTAAAATCAAAGAGGAAATTAAAAAGTACCTTGAGACAAATGACAATGAAAACACAACCATACAAAATCTATGGGATGCAGCAAAAGCAGTTCTAAGAGGGAAGTTCATAGTGATACAGGCCTTCCCCCCAAAACAAAAAATCTCAAATAAACAGCCTAACCTACCACCTAAAGAATTAGAAAAAGAAGAATAAACAAAACCTAAAGTCAGCAGAAGGGAAGAAATAATAAAGATCAGAGAGGAAATAAATAAAATAGAGATTTAAAAAATAGAAAAAAATTAAACTAAGAGTTGGTTTTTTGAAAGGATAACCTAAATCGACAAACCTCTGGACAGGCTCACCAAGAAGAAGAGAGAGGATCCAAATAAAGTAAGAAATGAAAGAGGATAATTAACAACCTATACTACAGAAATACAAAATGCCATAAGAAAACATTATGAAAAGTTATATGCCAAGAAAATGGACAACCTAGAAGAAATGGACAAATTTCTAGGAATATACAGCCTGCTAAAACCGAATCAAGAAAAAACAGATAATTTGAACAGACCAATCACTAGAAGTGAAATAAAATCTGTAATTTAAAAAAAGCTCCCTGCAAACAAAAGTCCAGGACCAGATGACTTCACTGAGGAATTCTACCAAACATACAAAGAGGAACTTACACCTATCCTCCTCAAACTCTTACAAAAGACTGAAAAAGAGGGAACACTCCTGAAGTCTTTCTAGAAGCCACCATTATCCTGATACCAAACCAGACAAAGACACTACCAAAAAAGAAAATTACAGACCAATATCTTTGAGTATAGATGCAAAAATCCACAACAAAATATTAGCAAACCAAATCCAACAACACATAAAAAGGACCACACACCATGACCAAGTTGGATTCATTCCAGGATCACATGAATGGTTTAATATATGCAAATCAATCAATGTGATACACCACATCAGCAAAAAAAAAAGAGACAAAAACCACATGATCATCTCAATAGATACAGAAAAATCATTTGATAAAATTTGACATCTATTCATCATAAAAACTCTCACTAAAGTGGGTATAGAAGGAACAAAGCTCAACATAATAAAAGCCATTTATGATGACAACCCCCACCAGCCAACATAATACATAATGATGAAAAGCTGCAAACCTTCTTGCTAGATTCAGGAACAAGACAAGGATGCCCACTCTCACCACCTATATTCAACATAGTTTTGGAAGTCCTAGCCACAACAATTGGACAAGAAAAAGAAATAAAAGGTATCCAGATTGGAAGGGAGGAGGTAGAGTTGTCATTATATGCAGATCACATGATACTATACATAGAAAACCCTAAGGACTACACATAAAAACCCTAAAGACTGCACATAAAACTACTAGAACTGATAAATGAATTCAGCAAGGTAGCAGGATACAAGATTAACATACAGCAATCTGTTGCATTTCTTTACACTATTAATGAAATATCAGAATGAGAAAGCAAAAAAAAATCCTATTTAAAATCATATAAAAAAGGGTTTCCTTGGTGGCGCAGTGGTTGAGAGTCTGCCTGCCAATGCAGGGGACGCGGGTTCGTGCCCTGGTCAGGGAAGATCTCACATGCCGCGGAGCGGCTGGGCCCATGAGCCGTGGCTGCTGAGCCTGCACGTCCGGAGTCTGTGCTCCTCAACGGGAGAGGCCACAACAGTGAGAGGCCCGCGTACCGCCAAAAAAAAAAAAAAAAAAAAAAAAGCAAACAAAAAATCACATAAAAAAATACTTAGGAATAAACCTGACCAAGGAGGTGAAAGGCTTACATGCTGAGAACTATAAAACATTAATAAAGGAAATTGAACATGAGTCAAAGAAGTGGAAAGACATCCCATGCTCTTGGATTATAAGAGTTAATATAGTTAAAATGGACATACTACCCAAAGCAATCTATACATTTAATGCAATCCCTATCAAATTACCCATGACATTTTTCACAGAACTGGAACAAATAATCTTAAATTTTATATGGAACCACAAAAGACACAGAATTGCCAAAGCAATCCTGAGGAAAAAGAACAAAGCTGGAGGCACAACCCTCCCTGACCTCAGACAATACTACAAAGCTACAGTAATCAAAACAGTATGGTATTGGCACAAATACAGATATATGGATCAATGGAACAGAATAGAGCACCCAGAAATATACCCACACACCTACGGTCAATTAATCTTCAACAAGAGAGGCAAGAATAGACAATGAAGAAAAGACAGTCTCTTTAGCAAGTAATGTTGGGAAAGCTGGACAGCCACATGTAAATCAATGAAGTTAGAACATTCCCTCACACCATACACAAAAATAAACTCAAAATGGCTTAAAGATTTAAATAAAAGACATGACACCATAAGACTCCTAGAAGAGAACATAGGCAAAACATTCTCTGACATAAATCGTAGCAGTGTTTTCTTAGCTCATCCTCCCAAGGCAACAGAAATAAAAGCAATAATAAACAAATGGGACCTAGTCAAATTTACAAGCTTTTGCACAGCAAAGGAAACCATCAACAAAACAGAAAAACAACGTAAGGAATGGGAGAAAATATTTGCAAATGATGTAACTGACAAGGGCTTAATTTCCAAAATATACAAACAGCTCATACAGCTCAAAAACAACAAGAAAATCCAATCCAAAAATGGGCAGAAGACCTAAATAGACATTTCTCCAAAGAAGACATACAGATGGCCAAGAGGCACATGAAAAGATTCTCAACATCACTAATTATTAGAGAATGCAAATCAAAACTACAATGAGATATCATCTCACACTGGTCAGACTGGCCATCATCAAGAAGTCTACAAATAATAAATGCTAGAGAGGGTCTGGAGAAAAAGGAATCCTCCTACACTGTTGGTTGGAATGTATTGAATAAATAGGTGCAGGCACTATGGAGAACACTATGGAGGTTCCTTAAAAAAAACTAAAAATGGAGTTACCATATGAGCCAGCAATCCCACTACTGGGCATGTATCCAGAAAAGATGAAAGCTATAATTAGAAAAGATACATGCACTTCAGTGTTCACAGTGGCACTATTTACAATAGCCAAGACATGGAAGCAACCTAAGTGTCCATCAACGTGAATAGATAAGATGTGGTGTGTGTGTATATATATATATATACACACACACATACATACATACATACATACATACATACATACATACAATGGAATCTTAGCTGTAAAAAAGAATGAAATAATGCCATTTGCAGCAACATGGATGGACCTAGAGATTATCATACTAAGTGAAGTAAGACAGAAAGACATATGATATCACTTATATGTGGAATCTAAAAAAAATGATAGAAATGAACTTATTTACAAAACAAAGAGGCTCACAGACACAGAACACATGGTTATCAAAGGAGGGGGGATATACACTGGGAGTATGGGATTAACAGGTGTATGCTATCATATATAAGATAAACAACAAGGATTTACTGTATAGCACAGGGAACTATGTTCAGTATCTTGTAATAACCTCTAATGGAAAAAATTCTGTAAAAGAATATATATGTATGCATAACTGAATCACTTTGTTGTACACCAGAAACTAACACAGCATTGTAAATCAACTATATTTCAATAAAAATATTTTTTTAAAAAGGACGTAAAGGTGTGCTGTCTCATTCTGGGACAATCCCTGGTGGTTCCTGATGATCCCTACTCTTTAAGTGCTAGTGGGTCATCTCTTTAAAGATCAAGTTCAAGCACTTTTCCTTGGATTTGATATTTTGAGCTGCACGTGGCTAGTGAGGATTCGTAATCTAGACAAGACTGGATCTCTTTTTCTTCTTTCTCTCTTTCTACATGTATGTTCTAACATCACATTTTCTTCATTATCCAAGGCTCTTACAATTTGTGATTTTCTTTCCCCTAGAACATTTTTACATTTCTTGCATTTATTGTGAATCTGCATTTTTGTTTTACTTCTTCAGCTCTTATCTGTGAATAATTTGTTTTTTCCCAACTTATGATGGTTACTATTTTTTCACATTTACTCTCAGCTACACTAGTTTGGTGATCTGTTTCCTCCTTCAGTTGTGACTCTTATCACTTTGAGACTACTTTACATCAACTTTGTCTTTCTAGTTATATTAAAACAAGAGTTTTCTGGACTTGTTTTTGCTCTTGTATTCTAATGGAACATTACTTTGGTATCAAGGAGTTGATATAAAGTTGTAGACCAATAAATGGGTAATATAAACATGTATAATGAATAAGATTTCCTCTAGCAAATAAGAAAATAATTATCTACTTAATTATCTGATTTAATTATTTTTGGTCCCTGTGTGTAAATGAATAGACATAATAAATAGTACATAGGTCAAATCTTTTTTGTCTTCCATTTTAAATGCTCAAGCAGATATTTGAATACCAGCATGCAATTTCACTAAATTTGTGTGAATGACGTTTGGACAAAGGAATGATTGGACTCTGGCTCCCATGAGGAAAAATTGAGTAAAGCCTTGTAACTTCACTTCTGGAATGCCAGGCACATAATATAATCTGGGAGACATATTTTGTCTGTAAAGATCATAATTAGATTTGCTGAACCAACTATCCAAAAGATTGTCTGAAAAATACTACTGAACCTCAGGCAGGAAGAAAGGAATCGTTAGGAGACTGCTACCCTGGGGTTAACCACTTAGGGAGTAAGTTTTGCATATGCTGCCTATAAGAACAGGAGAGTAATTACACATTTCGGAATTCTTAGAGAGTACTCATTAAGTCACAGATTCTTCTTTGAAAAGAAGAATGAATAAAATTAGATTTTACTTTAAACTTAAGTTATTTTAAATGAAACATTTATAGACAATAAGAACATAAGCACCATTTGCATTCCCTATTTTCATCTCTGATCCTTGCCAGTAGACAGACTGAACTTAGTTGTAATGAGGGGGCTTCAAACCACTACCATATTGTGGTTGCTTTGTTCATTTGGCATTGCTTGGCCACTTGTCAAAGGACTTTTAAGGAGGATGGAGATTATCAAGTAGCAACTCCAAAAATACCTACCAGACAATGAGAAATTATTAATATCTTATGTCATTATTCTGGCTGCTGGTGTGACTTTTAATGCTCAAGAATTTTTGTTTTAGAAAATTATGTGACACCATAGCTGATGTATTAAGATAAAGACCATAGTTGAACGGACCTTTTTCTTTTTTATGCCATCGCATATGATCCCATGCTCCCAGATAAATACAGTTGAAGGGATTTCATTCTCACAGTGAAAATTAGCGTGTGTGTGTGTGTGTGTGTGTGTGTGTGTGTGTGTGTTTCTAGCTGGGCTTTTTCCCCCCAAATGGGAGTATGGTTAAGCTCAGTCGTGCTGAGTGATTTGTATGCACTTGGGTTGAACAATGAAAATGGTTTACTCTTAGCTCTCTGGTTGATTATTGCTCTGTGTTTGATGTTTCAGACTTTAGATTCTGTGAGGTGGGAGAGAGGGACTGAGAGCAAAAACATGAACGGGGGCTTCCCTGGTGGCGCATTGGTTGGGAGTCCGCCTGCCGATGCAGGAGACACGGGTTCGTGCCCTGGTCCGGGAGGATCCCACATGCCGCGGAGCGGCTGGGCTCGTGAGCCATGGCCGCTGAGCCTGCGCGTCCGGAGCCTGTGCTCCGCAACGGGAGGGGCCGCAACGGTGAGAGGCCCGCGTACCTCAAAGGGGAAAAACAAAAAAACAAAAGAAAAACATGAATGGGGCCATGCGAGAGAGCACAAGTCAGAGCAAGGGATGTGAGGGAAGTGAAAGGGAGAAGACAGTGCGACAGTGAGGGGGTGAGAAAGTGATCAATGGGGGGTGTCAGGAGGAGAAAGAGAGACACACACAGACACAGGGAGAGGGAGGGAGGGAAAGAGAGAAAGAGAATATGCAAAAACAAGCACCAGGGAGGGAGGGAGGGAATGGAGAGAGAGATAATGGAAGGTTGGGAGTCAAGTCTGAGAGGTCTTGTTTGTTATGACCCTTGGTAACTTCCTGAATTCCCTCTTGGTGAGTGATTGTGGAGCAAATACAAGTTTATCGTGTGCCATTTAACAAACGGAAAATCACTTGAGAGACAAGTAGCAAGCTTACCCGTCTGGGTTAAATTTCTTTGGTTTCCACTAAGTCCATGCTTTCAGATCCTGAACTTGGGTCCTGAGCTGTGTTAATCATTACTTAATATTTATATGGAAATGAGGTTACCCTGTTGCAAGTCCCAGTTTCAATCAGTAAGTAATTATGAAAACTAGTCTTAAAGATGCTGTGAAAGGGTCTTGCTTTCCAGGCAGTAATTAAACCTCTCAGCTATCCTCGGGGGGGTTGGTTTTTTTTTCCTTCTAGTTATTTTTTCCCCCTAAGCTTAGTTTCTGCAGGTGGGAAAAGATAACGAGTTGCTGCCGAATGAGGGATTCATTCGTTGAAGTAAAGGTTTTATCAAGAGAAGGAGGGAATGAACAGGATACCTTAAAGCTGCAGAAAAGAAAAAGAATATCTGCTTTCTTCTGGCCCCAAGGAAAGAATTTTTTAAAAAGTGTGAACAGAACCTTTAAAACTCAGGTGTTTTCATAGGAGTATTTTTGAGTCAGATCCCAAAACATGGAGCTAAATCTCCGTCTTCAGTGGGAGCCAACCAGAAATGCTTGCCAATTTCAGGTTTTGGCATTTAGTAAGCAGGTGCTCAAAAATAGCAACACATAGTAATAATTATTATTATTATCAGCATCCACAAAGTGCCATGGGAGCTGAGCATTATTACAGAAGTGGAGGCTGTAAGACTTGTAGGCACGCTGCTCTGGTGGCACCAGGCCCCATTGCTGCCTGTTCTCTCCTCCCTCCCCGCAAAAGAAAACCTCTCCTGCTGGAAGAGCTGGGCAAAACCACTTCAGAAGTGCTTAAAATATGAAGGTTTATGGTGCAGATGCAGGCACTATTCTTTTTTTTTTTTTTTTTTTGCGGTACGCGGGCTTCTCACTGCTGTGGCCTCTCCCGTTGCGGAGCACAGGCTCCGGACGCGCAGGCTCAGTGGCCATGGCTCACGGGCCCAGCCACTCCGCGGCACGTGGGATCCTCCCGGACCGGGGCACGAACCCGCGTCCCCTGCATTGGCAGGCGGACTCCCAACCACTGCGCCACCAGGGAAGCCCCCTGGCACTATTCTTTAGCTTTACATATGTGAAAGCTGCAGTCTCAACAGGATGTTAGAAAGGAGGCTCTTCATGTGCACACCATACACAGGAACTCAGTGGAGGGAGGTAGGGTTGCCAGGTAAAATACAGGATGCCCTGTTACACTTGAATTTCAGATAAACAATGAATACAACATTATTCGTTGGTTATCTGAAATTCAAATTTCAGCCGCCTGTGTTTTTATTTGCTAAACTGGCAACCCAGGTTGCATCACCTCTGTTGGGGAGTGCTGGACCCTAAAAACCTTAGCTGGGCAGTGATCGAGCCTGTTAATTCCCAGGGCTGTAATGTGTTCATCTGTTCTAAGATTCTTGTGCCTCCTTCCAGAAGCTAGCGTAGATTTAACTGGGAATACTTGTAAAAGGAAGCAGGCAGAGTTTTTGGATCACATATCATCAGAGATTTATAAAAGTTAGAGTAGGCAATAAAACAAGCCTCTTATATAAATTAGGCTGTTTTACTGACTTTGGGAAAAGTCAATGGCTGTTGATCCATCAGTAAGAAATACAAGTGAGCTTGAATCTAAACATCAGCAGTTTTCTTGGATTATTTGGTCATTTCATCATGTACCCTACATGATTTTTAATGCATAGACACAAGATTTATTTAATGAGGAAATAGGGAGTCTAGTTTTTTTTAAAAATCGTTAAGTCAAATACTGCATTTTTGATTATTTTGAAGCAGTATCGTTTAAAGATCTTGCCAATAAAAATTGTGAGTAATTGCTTACTTGTTATAACTTTGCCTTTTGTTTGCTTTTTGAGGGTGTTAGCCTAGAGTGGTGGAAAATCTTGGGAGTTAAGGGACCTAGTCTCGGTGCTCTCTCTGAATTATTTCCTTTGTGAGCAGGTACCAGTGAGTATACATGCTGAGTTTCATTCTGAATTCCTGAGACTTAAATTTTCTGAGGTTCCCCTAACTTTTATGTTCTCAACCTGATACGGATGCAAGTTGCTGAAAGCTGTTTTCCTTGCGTGAGTTGTATGGGACATGAGCAAGGAAATCTTTAAAATAAGTTTGATTTCTTGCAATGCTTTTGTAAATTAAGCTTATCTATCATATAAGTACACAAAACTTTGAGTTATCTCTCGATTGATCATTGCTATGTATATAGACACACATATATCTAGCTATAGATATATAGATTATTTTTTAATAATGCTGCTTTAAGAGTGGAACGTTTAGGACAAATGAGATGATGGGACTTTGATGCATTGCCACATCCTGCACTTTTCGAAGGTTCCCAAATGCCTTCCCCACATATTGAAGTGTCACAGCAACCATCAGTGGCTTGGAACGCCTCCTGAGTTCCTGACCAGTTGCCAAAACAAGCGCTGAAGTAAATGTTTCCTGATGTCCAGTGACCATTAATGCCCCCCATATCCAGCTGGTTATGAGCTGAGATTTTTTTTTTTTTTTTGCTGTACGCGGGCCTCTCACTGCTGTGGCCTCTCCCGTTGCGGAGCACAGGCTCCGGACGCACAGGCTCCGCGGCCATGGCTCGCGGGCCCAGCCGCTCCGCGGCACGTGGGATCTTCCGGGATCGGGGCGCGAACCCGTGTCCCCTGCGTCGGCAGGCGGACTCTCAACCACTGCGCCACCAGGGAAGCCCATGAGCTGAGATTTTGAAGGTGTACTGCCTATACTTAAGGGAAATCTATAAAGAAGCTTTGCTATTGTGGTCCATTGGACTAGGGAGGGCAAGTAAAGCCCTTCAGAGGGACAGAAGCACTTCTCTTATATCTGTTTCTTCAGAGACCAGAGTGGGTCTCTGAACTGCCTGATGACTCTCATGGGAGGATCACACCAGTGCCAGCAGGAGACAAGCCATGTTCTAAGATTCCCCCCAGGCTTCGAACCCAGTAGAACCCTAAGACTGTTAGATACCATATCTCTGAATAATGACGTGAGCTCTGATAACCTGGATGTAGCGGGGCCCATTTCAGGCTTCCCACAGTTCTCCAAAGCTCTGTGTGTGGCACCAGGGGCAATGCCTAGTCTAGGATCAAATGCCTTCTTTAATTGTGGCTGATCTTCAGGAATACAAGTCTTAAACCCACGCACTTGTAAAACTTTATTTTCCCAAAGACTGAAAGGAAAGCTAGCATTCAAGGTGAGACCCCCCCTGATGGCCCAGCATTAGAGCTAGACCACTTGTAAGCTTGTTAGCACAGCAGCGTGATATTTAATAGATAGGTGGCCAGGGGCTTTGGTCAGGGGCTACTTCTTAGATTCATGCAGGCTGTCTAGAGCCATTCTCACCAGTGGTCCCTCTGCTGTTTTAGTGCTGTTGTTCTGAATGAGGGTTTGTCCTCATTCTGTTCAGTGTGAGGAATTTCACATTTTTTCTCTAAAGAGAACCATTTATACT
Source organism: Mesoplodon bidens (assembly GCF_964165515.1). Lineage (NCBI taxonomy): Eukaryota > Metazoa > Chordata > Mammalia > Artiodactyla > Ziphiidae > Mesoplodon > Mesoplodon bidens. The sequence continues at coordinate 47,770,675 of NC_138165.1, read as the reverse complement.
TGTTTGTTTCCTATTAGGAAAAAATTGATTACTGATGTTTGCCTGGGGCTGCTGGAGAGGGATGGGGTGTGGCGGAGTAAGTCACAGTCTAAACTGGATGATGCTGTATTTTAAAGTTACCCTGAAGTTATAGCCTCTTCTCCTTGGGGCCCACGTGTGATCCCGGAATGCTTCTCAACTTAGTGTTCCAAGCAGTCACTGCTCATCAGTTGGCTTTGATTCATGAGGTGATGCCAGTTTGCCACTACTGTTTTAGGTGGATTATTTTCTCTGTTTCCTTCTCTAGAAATTTGTATTCAAAAGCAGCTCTTTGGGTCTTTTAAAAGCAGGTCTTAGGTTGGTGTGCCTTGGCAGAAAAAAGGGCCAGGGCTGGAGACAGCAGAGATTTTGATAGGGGTTGGGCATAGGAACCCTTGCTTTTTCCCCTTAAGTCCCCCTGCCCTGTCACCAAAGGGCAGTGGGTCCTTGGACTAGGCTAGAGGACCTCTTAGGAGACTTACCTTCAAGGAGATCAAACTGGTCAATATGTCTTCTTCTTGGACAAGTTTAATTCCTTCTCACTACCCTCTCCCATGGGGCTTTATGGACCCTTATTATTATTTTTTTTTTTGAAGGATGGGATGAAGCATTTTAAAAAACCATATATTATAAAGGACTTGAATCCAGAAAATATAAATAATCCTTATAAATCAATAATCTTTTAAAAGAAAACTCAGTTTTTTTTTGTCTTTTTTTTTTTTTTTTTTTGCGGTACACGGGCTTCTCACTGCTGTGGCCTCTCCCGTTGCGGAGCACAGGCTCTGGACGCGCAGGCTTGGCGGCCATGGCTCACGGGCCCAGCCGCTCTGCGGCATGTGGGATCCTCCCGGACGGGGGCACGAACCCGTGTCCCCTGCATCGGCAGGCGGACTCTCAACCACTGCGCCACCAGGGGAGCCCCGAAAACTCAGTTTTTTTAATGGACAAAATATTTGAAAAGACACTTCACCAAGAAGATGACACGAAAAATGCACAACAGCATAAGTCACTAGAGAAATGCAAATTAAGGTCACAATATATACTGCTGCACACCTACTAGAATGGCTAAAATTAAAAAGACTGCCAATACCAGAGCTGGCAAAGATGAGAAGCAAATGGATATCTCACACATTTCCTAGTGAAAATGAAAACTGGTACAGCCACTTTACAAAACAGCTTGGAAATTTCTTATAAAGTTAAACATACACCCACCCTATGACCCAGCATTTCCACTCCTTAGATATTTACCCAAGAGAAATGAAAGTATATGTCCACATCGAGACCTATATTCAAATGTTCATGGGGGCCTTATTCATGACAGTTAGAAACTGAAAACAACTCAAATTTCCATCAACAGGTGAACAGATAAACAATTTGTGATACCATAATACTTGATGGACCCTTAGTTATACTTTAAAAAGGGTGGCTTTGTGTAAACTTTTGTAAAAGGCTAAATGAATCCATCTTTGAGCTTAACATTTTAGAATCTTCTTTCAAAATTACCATGCAGACTGGGCTGTGAGTTACGCAGAATTTGGAGTTTAAACAACGAAGCAAATATAAATCCGCTTCCTGTCTGTGCCCATACTAACCCAGACCCCTCTTGCCTCCTAGCTCTTTGTGGCGTTTTTAATCAGCACTCTTATTGCTTGAACCAGCGCCTGTCGGTGTTGTAATCTTGCAGAGCAGAGCTGTATCTTCAGACAAAATCCACTTGCTCAAACAATAGACCCTCTTGTCACTTCTGTTGCTTTCAAGAATTTACCTTGACTTGATGTTCATCAGTGTGTGCCGTTGGCAAAAGAGCATACCTCCAAACTCGACTAATTACTCCACTATTCAGTAGCAGCATGACTGAAAAGAGCCTGGCCATCTCCACAAAGGGGTGCTTCTCTGCCAGAGCCAGCCTCGAATGTAGCAGGTGGCAGGAACAGGGCTAGCACTGATGAACCCAAACCAGAGGAAATGTGGAACTTTCAAGGGAACTGTTAGTGCCTCCTTTTTTCCCAATATATTCCCCTTCCACATCCCCATGGAAGTACTGCTGAGCCACTGCACAGCCCAAAGGCTGGAAATTAAAAGGAACTGGGATAGAGTGGGGGGAGGAGGGACATCAGGGAGCCCTGGAAAGTCAGCCACTGAATTATGAATTCAGTAGTAACTGGTGGAAATGCTGAGGCTTAAGTAATGCTTGGCAAACCATCAAGTATAGTTGTGCCTGTTGTTCATTGCACAAGGGCACTGAGCCAGAGGGTTAAGTGGGGTCAAAGTCCAACCCTCGCTCTGTCTGGCAGAAAGCCATTGTTGGCCTGGAGAAAAGGAGGCCTTTTTCCAACGCTCGCACAGACAACGTCCTCTTACCACGCCACACACCAGCATGGGGCTCGGCTCATCTGCTCAGGGTGGGCGCCTTTCCCTAACTTCCTTAAAGGTGCTAGATGGGCTAGTAGAAGCCTTAATGCTTATCCACAGTCCTCAGAGTAGGTCAGACCTGTATGCGAATTCTGCATCCATCCTGGCCTAGTGGCTCTCCTGAGGAGATGGGCTCTCAGAGATCCTACAGGGCAGGAACTCCATGGCATAAGATGATTTCAGGGTGCACATGACAACACATGTATCTCTTTCAGTCCTGCTCCCTAGTCAGGAAGAAGGTATCGGAGTGTTAAAAAGCACTGTCAGCAAGTGCTACAGATGCCAGGTTAGCTACCCAGCCCCATGAGATCTAAACTTAGACCCAGAGACCTTCACTCATGGCTTTAGCATTTGTCATATTTACGTTTAGAATATTCTTCTATCTATGCCAAGGGATACTGGTTTTCTACTTAAAGAAGTGAAGTAACATTTAAAATTAAGTAAATATATAAAAGAAATGAATTGATTTCCTTATTATTTTAGTCAAATCCAAGTCGTCACTGGCATGGAGTGAATTTAGGAAACATAGATTAAGTGTGAAGAGATGAAATGTGAGAGGGAATTATTTGGGTGTGAAGAAGAGAGACCTTCACAGTAATACAGGTTTCTGACAATTTCTGCTAACAGGAGAGTAGAAGGAAGCATTTTTACTGTTGTTGGAGAGATTTGGGTTCAAATGTGCAACGTGTGTTTATGTGTACTTGTTCCATAAAGGAAAGCTGAGAGATTGTAGACTGAATTTCTGAGGGTGGGACTAGAATATGTGGGATAGGCTGGAGCTCTTTAGAAGTCAAGCAACTGACCCCACATTTTTATGGAGGCAAGAAAGCCAGAAAGTTCCAGAAGGGAAGCACAGCTATTAATGGATATTTGACTCAAGATCTCCCTTCCTGTGTCCGTCTCCTTCATTCTCTGTCTCAGTCCTTCTCACATACGAATCCACTCATAGATATACACACACCCAATCCACCAGGGATTCAAATCTGCCGTCTCCCTTGTAGGAGAATTTCCTGTAGAAGCCACAATGTAAAGTAACAGGCATGACATGGGGAACTATAAAAGCGTTGTTCTTAGACCTCTTCAGGTGAAAAACACATTCAGCTCTTGGCATGAACACGGTTGAGATGACGGCAGTAAAAGTACTGTTTTGCATCCAGTGGCACCAGTAATTTATGTTTACATAAAGAAAAAAAAGTGTCCTCTGATACGATCTCAGAAAACTGCCGCCACAGGCTTTTGAAACGATTAGTTTAGACTATTTCACAGAGCATTAAGCTTAACAATGTTAGTCCGTTCCTAAATGCTCTTCAAGAAAATTTTTGCAATGAGGTCAAAATTTAGGTTAGCAAAAGAGCAACCTCGAATAGGCAGTCTCATCCTTTTTTTTTTAAAAAAAAACAGCTTTTTTGAGATATAATTGGCCTAAAATAAACTGCACATATTTAAAGTGTACAGTTTGCTCCGTTTGACATGTATATATCATGAAACAATCACCATAATCAAGAAGATGAACACATTAATCACCCCCAAATGCTTTCCTGTGCCCCTTGGTAATCCCCACCTCGCACCCCTGCTCTGTGCACCCCCTTCACAGGCAGGGAAGTGCCTCTGTCACTGTAGATTACCTTGCACTTTCTAGAATTTTATATTAAGAGTACAGTATATACTCATTTTTATCTGGCTTCTTTCAGCATAATTATTTTGAGATTCATATACATTGTATTGCATATCATTAGTTCATTCCATTTTACTACTGAATAACGTTCCATTGTATAGTTATGCCACAATCTGTTTATCCATTCACCTGTTGATGGCCCTTTGGGTTGTTTGTAGCTTTGGGCTATTACAAATAAAGCTACTATGAAGATGCGTGTACAAGTCTTCGTATGGATATATATTTTCTTTTCCCTTCACGTAAAGCTAGAAGTGCAGTGGCTGGATCACGTGGTGGTTGTATGACTAATGAATAAACTATCACAATGTTTTCCAAAGAGTTGCACCATTTTAGTTCCTCACCAAAACGAGAGTTCTGTTTCCTGTGTATGAGAGTTCCAATTCCTCTGCATCCTCGTGAACACTTGGCATGTTAGCTATTTTATCTCTTTGAAGTTTTAATTTGCATTTCCTAACTGAGTAATGATATTGAGTATCCCTTGTGTACTATTTACCATTTGTATATCTTCTTTGATGAAGTGTCTGCATATTTTTAAAAATTGGGCTGTTTTCTCGTTTTTTTTAATTTTTAAATTTTATTTTTTTTTATACAGCAGGTTCTTATTAGTCATCAGTTTTATACACATTAGTGTATACATGTCAATCCCAATTGCCCAATTCATCACACCACCACCCCTACCCCCCACCGCTTTCCCCCCTTGGTGACCATACATTTGTTCTCTACATCTGTGTCTCGACTTCTGCCCAGCAAACCAGTTCATCTGTACCATTTTTCTAGATTCCACATACATGCGTTAATATACGATATTTCTTTTTCTCTTTCTGACTTACTTCACTCAATATGACAGTCTCTAGATCCATCCACATCTCAACAAATGACCCAATTTCCTTCCTTTTTATGGCTGAGTAATATTCCATTGTATATATGTACCACATCTTCTTTATCCATTCGTCTGTCAGTGGGCATTTAGGTTGCTTCCATGACCTGGCTATTGTAAATAGTGCTGCAGTGAACACTGGGGTGCATGTGTCTTTTTGAATTCTGGTGTTCTCTGGGTATATGCCCAGCAGTGGGATTGCTGGATCATATGGTAATTCTATTTTTAGTTTTTAAAGGAACCTCCATACTGTTCCCCATAGTGGCTGTATCAATTGACATTACCACCAACAGTGCAATAGGGTTTCCTTTTCTCCACACCCTCTCCAGCATTTGTTGTTTGTAGATTTTCTGATGATGCCCATTGTAACTGGTGTGAGGGGATACCTCATTGTAGTTTGATTTGCATTTGTCTAATAATTAGTGATGTTGAGCAGCTTTTCATGTGCTTCTTGGCAATCTGTATATCTTCTTTAGAGAAATGTCTATTTAGGTCTTCTGCCCATTTTTGGATTGGGTTGTTTGTTTTTCTAATATTCAGCTGCATGAGCTGTTTATATATTTTGGAGATTAATCCTTTGTCCGTTGCTTCACTTGCAACTATTTTTTCCCATCCTGAGGGTTGTCTTTTCGTCTTGTTTATGGTTTCCTTTGCTGTGCAAAAGCTTTGACCTTTCATTAGGTCCCATTTGTTTATTTTTGTTTTTATTTCCATTACTCTAGGAGGTGGATCAAAAACAATCTTGCTGTGATTTATGTCAAAGAGTGTTCTTCCTATGTTTTCCGTAAGAGTTTTATAGTGTCTGGTCTTATATTTAGGTCTCTAATCCATTTTGAGTTTATTTTTGTGTATGGTGTTAGGGAGTGTCCTAATTTCATTCTTTTACATGTAGCTGTCCAGTTTTCCCAGCACCACTCATTGAAGAAACTGTTTTCTCCATTGTATATCTTGCCTCCTTTGTCACAGATTTGTTGAACATAGGTGCATGGGTTTATTTGTGGGCTTTCTATCTTGTTCCATTGATCTATGTTTCTGTTTTTGTGCCAGTACCATACTGTCTTGATTACTGTAGGTTTGTAGTATAGTCTGAAGTCAGGGAGCCTGATTCCTCCAGCTCCATTTTTTTCTCTCAAGACTGCTTTGACTATTCAGGGTCTTTTGTGTCTCCATACAAATTGTAAATTTTTTGTTCTAGTTCCATAAAAAATACCATTGGTAATTTGATAGGGATTGCATTGAATCTGTAGATTGCTTTGGGTTGTATAGTCATTTTCACAATATTGATTCTTCCAATCCAAGAACATGGTATATCTCTCCATCTGTTGGTATCATCTTTAATTTCTTTCATCAGTGTCTTAGTTTTCTGCATACAGGTTTTTTGTCTCCCTAGGTAGGTTTATTCCTAGGTATTATATTCTTTTTTTTGCAATGGTAAATGGGAGTGTTTCCTTAATATCTCTTTCAGATTTTTCATCATTAGTGTATAGGAATGCAAGAGATTTCTATGCATTAATTTTGTATCCTGCAACTTTACCAAATTCATTGATTAGCTCTAGTAGTTTTCTGGTGGCATCTTTAGGATTCTCTATGTATAGTATCATGTTATCTGCAAGCAGTGACAGTTTTACTTGTTCTTTTCCATTTTGTATTCCTTTTATTCCTTTTTATTCTCTGATTGCCACGGCTAGAACTTCCAAAACTATATTGAATAATAGTGGTGAGAATGGACATCCTTGTCTTGTTCTTCATCTTAGAGGAAATGCTTTCAGTTTTTCACCATTGAGAATGGTGTTTGCTGTGGGTTTGTCATATATGGCCTTTATTATGTTGAGGTAGGTTCCCTCTATGCCCACTTTCTGGAGAGTTTTTATCATAAATGGGTGTTGAATTTTGTCAAAAGCTTTTTCTGCATCTATTGAGATGATTGTATGGTTTTTCTCCTTCAATTTGTTAATATGGTGTATCACATTGATTGATATGCATATACTGAAGAATCCTTGCATCCCTAGGATAAATCCCACTTGATCATGGTGTATGATCCTTTTCATGTGTTGTTGGATTCTGTTTGCTAGTATTTTGTTGAGGATTTTTGCATCTATATTCATTAGTGATATGGGTCTGTACTTTTCTTTTTTTGTACTATCTTTGTCTCATTTTGGTATCATGGTGACGGTGGCTTCATAGAATGTGTTTGGGAGTGTTCCTTCCTCTGCAATTTTTTGGAAGAGTTTGAGAGGATGGTTGTTAGCTCTTCTCAAAATGTTTGATAGAATTCACCTGTGAAGCCATCTGGTCCTGGGCTTCTTTTTGTTGGAAGATTTTTTTTTTTTTTTTTTTTTTTTTTTGCGGTATGTGGGCCTCTCATTGTTGTGGTCTCTCCCGTTGCGAAGCACAGGCTCCGGACGCGCAGGCTCAGCAGCCATGGCTCACGGGCCCAGCCGCTCCGCGGCATGTGGGATCTTCCCGGACTGGGGCACGAACCCGTGTCCCCTGCATCGGCAGGCGGACTCTCAACCACTGCGCCACCAGGGAAGCCCGGAAGATTTTTAATCACAGTTGCAATTTCATTACTTGTGATTGGTCTGTTCATATTTTCTATTCTTGGTTCAGTCTTGGAAGGTTATATACCTGTCTAAGAATTTGTCCATTTCTTCCAGGTTGTCCATTATATTGGCATAGAGTTACTCATAGTAGTCTCTTAGTATGCTTTGTATTTCTGTGGTGTCTTTTGTAACTTCTTTTTCATTTCTAACTTTATTGATTTGAGTCCTCTCCCTCTTTTTCTTGATGAGTCTGGCTAATCGTTTATCAGTCTTGTTTATCTTCTCAGAGAACAAGATTTTAGTTTTATTGATCTTTACAGTTGTTTTCTTTGTTTGTATCTCATTAATTTCTGCTCTGATCTTTATGATTTCTTTCCTTCTGCCGACTTCGGGTTTTGTTTGTTCTTCTTTCTCTAGGTCGCCTAAGTGTAAGGTTAGATTGTTTATTTGAGATTTTTCTTGTTTCTTGAGGTTGGCTTGTATAGCTATAACCTTCCCTCTTAGAACTGCTTTTGCTGTATCCCATAGGTTTTGGATTGTCGTGTTTTCATTGTCATTTGTCGCTAGGTATTTTTTGATTTCCTCTTTGATTTGTTCAGTGATCTCTTGGTTATTTAGTAGCGTATTGTTTAGCCTCCATGTGTTTGTGATTTTTATGGTTTTTTCCCTGTAATTCATTTCTAATCTCATAGCGCTGTGGTCAGAAAAGATGCTTGATATGATTTCAATTTTCTTAAATTTACTGAGGCTTGGTTTGTGACCCAAGATGTGATCTATCCTGGAAAATGTTCCGTGCGCACTTGAGAAGATAGTGTAATCTGCTGTTTTGGGATGGAATGTCCAAAAAATATCAATTAAATCTATCTGGTCTGTTGTGTCATTTAAAGCTTCTGTTTCCTTATTTATTTTCATTTTGGATGATCTGTCCATTGGTGTAAGTGAGGTGTTAAAATACCCCACTATTATTGTTACTGTCTGTTTCCTGTTTTATAGCTGTTAGCAGTTGCCTTATGTATTGAGGTGCTCCTAAGTTGGGTGCATATATATTTATAATTGTTATATCTTCTTCTTGGATTGATCCCTTGATCATTATGTAGTGTCCTTCCTTTTCTCTTGCAACATTCTTTATTTTAAAGTCTATTTTATCTGATATGAGTATTGCTACTCCAGGTTTCTTTCAATTTCCATTTGCATGGAATATCTTTTTCCATCCCCTCACTTTCAGTCTGAATGTGTCCCTGGGTCTGAAGTGGGTCTCTTGTAGACAGCATATATATGGGTCTTGTTTTTGTATCCATTCATCGAGCCTGTGTCTTTTGGTTAGAGCATTTAATCCATTCATGTTTAAGGTAATTATCAGTATGTATGTTCCTATGACCATTTTCTTAATTGTTTTGGGTTTGTTTTTGTAGGTCCTTTTCTTCTCTTGTGTTTCCCACTTAGAGAAGTTCCTTTAGCATTTGTTGTAGAGCTGGTTTGGTGGTGCTGAATTCTCTTAGCTTTTGCTTGTCTGTAAAGCTTTTGATTTCTCCTTTGAATCTGAATGAGATCCTTGCTGGGTAGAGTAATCTTGGTTGTAGGTTTTTCCCTTTCATCACTTTAAATATGTCCTGCCACTCCCTTTTGGCTTGCAGAGTTTCTGCTGAAAGATCAGCTGTTAACCTTTTGGGGATTCCCTTATATGTTATTTGTTGCTTTTCCCTTGCTGCTTTAAATATTTTTTCCTTGTATTTAATTTTTGGTAGTTTGATTAATATATGTCTTGGCACGTTTCTCCTTGGATTTATCCTGTATGGGACTCTCGGCACTTCCTGGACTTGATTGACTATTTCCCCCCATATCAGGGAAGTTTTCAACTATAATCCCTTCAAATATTTTCTCATTCCCTTTCTTTTTCTCTTCTTTTCCTGGGACCGCTATAATTCGAATGTTTGTGCCTTTAATGTTGTCCCAGAGGTCTCTGCATCTGTCCTCAATTCTTTTCATTCTTCATTCTTTATTCTGCTCTGCAGTAGTTATTTCCACTCTTTTATCTTCCTGGCCACTTATCCATTCTTCTGCCTCAGTTTTTGTGCTATAGATTCCTTCTAGAGAATTTTTTATTTCGTTTATTGTGTTGTTCATCATTATTTGTTTGCTGTTTAGTTCTTCTTGGTCCTTGTTAAATGTTTCTTGTATTTTCTACATTGTATTTCTAAGATTTTGGATTATCTTTACTATCATTACTCCGAATTCTTTTTCAGGTAGACTGCCTATTTCTTCTTCATTTGTTTGGTCTCATGGGTTTTTACCTTGCTCCTTCATCTGCTGTGTATTTTTCTGTCTTCTCATTTTGCTTAATTTAATGTGTTTGGGGTCTCCTTTTCACAGGCCACAGGTTCGTAGTTCCCATTGTTTTTGGTGTCTGCCCCCAGTTGGTAATGTTGGTTCACTGGGTTGTGCCTCCTGGTGGAGGGGAGTGGTCCCTGTGTTCTGATGGATGAGGCTGGATCTTGTCTTTCTGGTGGGCCAGACCATGTCTGGTGGTGTGTTTTGGGGTGTCTGTGAACTTATGATTTCAGGCAGCCTGTCTGCTAATGGGTGGGGTTGTGTTCCTGTCTTGCTAGTTGTTTGACATGGGGTGTACTGCACTGGAGCTTGCTGGTCGTTGAGTGGAGCTGTGTCTTAGCGTTGAGATGGAGATCTCTGTGAGAGCTGTCACCGATTGATATTATGAGGGGCTGGGAGTTCTCTGGTGGGCCAGTGTCCTAAACTCAGCTCTCCTATCTCAGAGGCTCAGGCCTGACATCTGCCCAGAGCACCAAGGCCCTGTCAGCCACATGGCCAGGTACGTGGGTATTTTCTTGCCTTTTGGTAAGTCTGAGGTTTTCTGCCAGTGTTCAGGTGCTGTTCTGTAGGAGTTGTTCCACATGTAGACTTATTTTTGATGTATTTGTGGGGAGGAAGGTGATCTCCACATCTTATTCCTCTGCCATCTTCAGATGGATCAATGTCATTCACAGTTTCAGTGCTTTCAACTTTACATCCTCCAAGTCCAGCAAAAATCAGTTTCAGTGGAAACCCACTGCACAATCGCTTAGGATTATTTTCTGTTGTCTGAAACTCTTCTTATACAGGTTTTTTTGGGCTGCTGCATAGAGCCTACTTCCATCTCAGTGGAAAGCCCATTCTAGACTCTCTTGTGACTCACATCACAGGCCTCTGACTTCTCCTAGAAAGCATTTAAAGAATAGCCTGGGTGAGATCACCTAGGGAGTAAGTATAGATGGAGAATGAAACAGGGCTGAAGACTGGGGTTATCCAACATTTGGATGTCAGGAAGTTGAAGAGCCATTAAAGGAGATTGAGAAGGAATGGCTAAAGCGGCAGGGTGTTGTCTGGGAGAGTGAAGTCCTAGGAGCCATGAGAAGAAAGTGTTTCAAGAAAGAGAATACAGTATACTCTGTCAATCTGTATTCAAAGTTGAGGAAAATGAAGCCTTAGAATTGACTTTGGGATTTGGCAATGTGGAGGACATCGGTGACTTTGATAAGTTCAGTCCTGTTGAAGCAGTGGGAATGAAAGTCTGATTGGAGGTATCTCAAGAGAGATTGGAAGAGAGTAACTGGCAACCATGAGCGTGGATGGTCTTTGTAATCGTGTTGTAAAATGGAACACAGGAATGGAGTGTAAGCAGATACATATGCCTGACATGATGAGATGTTTTAAAGGAGAAACATGAAAGAGTTCCATATGGTTACCTCTGAGAGATTGAGTGGACCTGGGTATAGAGGAGATAGAGAAAAATTTTGCTTTCTCCTTTATAATTCTATTACTGTTTAATATTTTCCCCCCATCAAGCTTGTGTTGCTCTTATTAAGAAGCAATCTTCACAAAGTGTATGTTAATATGTAAAAATACGTATAAAATATGGTATATATAATACGATTACTTTAAACAGAAAACTGCAGAGAAAAAACAAGAAAAAGCATAAAGTATTTATAATATTATATAGTACAAATTGAATGAACTTTGGAATCTGGAAGTACTTGGGACTGAAATCTGCCTCCCATACAAATCACTTAATGTCTCTTAGCCTTGATTTTCTTATTTGTAATATGTGTATAAAAATACTACTATCATCAAGAAGGAAGTTTATAGTGATAATAAACCGACCTCCAGAAAGAAAGATCTCAACCTAAGCTTACCCATAAAGGAACTAGAAAAAGAACAACAAACAGAGCCCAAAGTCAGTAGAAGGATAGAAATAATAAAAATCAGAGCAGAAATAAATGAAATAGAGACTAAAGGATCATAAGAAATGACTATGAGCACTTATATGCCAATAACATGGACAGCTTAGAAGAAATGGACAAATTCCTAGAAACGTACAATCTTCCAAGACTGAATCAGAAGTAACTAGAACATATGAACAGACCAATTAACCATCAGTAATGAAATTTAATCAGTAGTAAAAAAAAACTCCCAACAAACCAAAGTATAGGACCCGGCAGCTTCACAGGTGAATTCTTTCAAACATAGAAAAGTATTAACACCTATCCTTCTGAAACTATTCCAAAAAAATTGCAGAGGAAGGAACATTTCCAACTCACTCTGTGAGGCCAGCATCGCCCTAATACCAAAACCAGATAATGTTGTCACAAAAAAAGAAACTTACAGGCAAATATCGCTGATGAACATAGATGGAAAAATTCTCAACAAAATATTAGCTAACAGAGTTCCAACAATGTGTTAGAAGGATTATACAGGATACCACTGCTGCCTGAGCAGCTGAACCAAATGTTTATAACTTAATTGAAGACTCAGGAACTACATTTGGAGAGAGCAGCCAATATAGTGGAGTAGAAAGACCCGGAGCTCACCTCCTCTCACAAGCACACCAAAATCACAGCTATCTGCAGGACAACCATTGATGAAAAAGACTGGAACCTACCAGAAAAGATCTTCTACAACTAAAGACATAAAGCAGGAACCACAACCAGATGGGTAGGAGGGGAGGACTCACAATATAATCAACTCCCATATCCCCCCACAGGTGGGCAACCCACAAACTGGAGAATAATTCTATTGCAGCGATTTCTCCCACAAGAGTGAGAGCTCTGGGCCCCATGTCAGGCTTCTCAGCCTAGGGTTCCCTCACCGGGAAGATGAGCCCCCAGAGCATTCAGCTTTGAAGGCCAGTAGGGCTTAATTTTAGGAGCCTCACAGAACTGGGGGAGATAGAGACTTCCCTCTTAAGGGGTGCATACAAAATCTCATAAACATTGGGACCCAGGATAAAAGCAGTAATTTGATAGAATCCTAGGCCAGACCTACTTTGCTGGTCTTGGAGAGTCTCCTGGAGAAATGGGGGCGGGGGCAGCTGTAGCTCACCATGGGGACATAGACATTGGTGGCAGACATAGACTTTGGTGGCAGACAGATTTAGGAGTATTCAGCCTCCTGAACACTGCTGCTGGCAGCCAATATCTTGGTTCATTACCACCAAGACCTGGCCCCACCCAATAGCCTGTGGGAGACAGTGCTGGGATGCCTCAGGCCAAACAACTAACTGGGGAGGGACGCAGCCCCACCCATCAGCAGACTGTCTAAAGACTTCCTAAGCCCACAGCTGCCTATAGACACACCCCTAGACTTGCCCACCAGAGGGCCAGGACCCAGCACTACCCACCAGTGGGCAGGCACTGGCCCTTCCCACAGGAAGCTTGCACTAGCCTCTAGACCTACCTCACCCACAGGGGGCAGACACCAGAAGCAAGAAAAGTACAGCCCCACAACCTGCAGAACAAGTTCACCAACACAGGCCAGACCCCATCCTGGGACAAGCTGGGCCCTGGCCCTGCGCACTCGCAGGCCAACAGAACCTTCGGAAAACCCTGGATCCCATACCCAACTGTGTCAGGAACTGCACCCCCCCTTTACCCCCTGTACAAATGATCTGAAATGAGCTCTGGGAAGATTCCTTTACAAATTATAAATAGGACTGCATATGATCCAGCAAGTCCACTCCTGGGTATTTATCCAAAGAAAACAAAAACACTAGTTAGAGAAGATATATGCACCCCTATGTTCAGCCTTATTTACAATAGCCAAGAAATAGAAGCAACCTAAGTGTCCATTGATAGATGAATGAAGAAGTTGTGGTGTATGTATGTGTATATATATGTGTGTATATATATACACATACACACATGTATATATATATATGTGGCATGTGTATGTATACACACACAATGGAGTATTACTCAGCCGTAAAGAGTGATCTTGCCATTTGCAACATGGATGGACCTAGGGTTTCATGCTAAGTAAATAAGTCAGACAGAAAAAGACAAATATTGTATGATTTGATTCGTGTAGAATCTAAAAAAGAAAACAATGAAGAAACATAACTAAACATAAACAGAGTTACAGATACATTGAACAAACAAGTAGTTGCCAGAGAGAAGGGAGGTAGGGGGAAGAGAGAAATATCTGCGATTAAGAGGTATAAACTTTCAGTTACAAAATAAATGAGTCACAGTTACGAAATGTACAATGTGGGGAATATAGTCAGTAATTATGTAACATCTTTATATGGTGACAGATGACAACTAGACTTATCTTGGTGATCATTTTGAAGTGTAGAGAAGTATCATATCACTTTGTTGTGTACCAGGAACTAACCTAGTTTTGTTGGTCAATTATACTTCAAAAACAAACAAACCCATAGAAAAAGAGATCAGATTTGTGGTTACCAGAGGGAGGGGGTGGGAGGAGGGGAGAACTGGATGAAGGTGGTCAAAAGGTAACAACTTGCAGTTATAAGATAAGTACCAGGGATGTTATGTACAACATGATAAATATAATTAACACTGCTGTATGATATATAAGTTGAGAATAAATCCTAAGAGTTCTCTTCACAAGAAAAAAATGTATTCTATTTCTTTCATGTTGTATGTATATGAGATGATGGATGTCCACTAAACTTGTGATAATCATTTCATGATGTAAGTCATATCATTACGCTGTACACCTTAAACTTAAGGCAGTGCTGCATGTCAATTATATCTCAATAAAACTGGAAGAAAAAAATTACTATGGGACTTCCCTGGTGGTGCAGTGGTTAAGAATCTGCTTGCCAATTCAGGGGACATGGGTTGAATCCCTGGTCTGGGAAGATCCTACATGCCTTGGAGCAGCTAAGCCCATGTGCCACAACTACTGGGCCAGTGCTCTAGAACCCTCGAGCCACAACTACTGAACCCACATGCCACAACTTCTGAAGCCTGCGTGCCCTAGAGTCTGTGCTCTGAAACAAGAGAAGCCACTGCAGTGAGAAGCCTGTGCATCACAACGAAGAGTAGCTCCCGCTTGCTGCAACTGGAGGAAATCCGCGTGCAGCAACGAGACCCAACGCAGCCAAAAAAAAAAAAAAAAATTACTACAAGTGTTAGTGTGAAACTTCAGTGGAGGAATAGCGTATGTTAAGTGCCTGAAATTAGTAGGTTCTTAGTCCATTATTATTATTCCTCTTAACTTTCCATGTTTTCCAATGTTTTAAGAGGGACAAAATATTCACATATTACTTGTGTCATTAAAAGTTAGAACTGCTGGAAACAGACTGGAGCAACAGACCAAAGGCTTGTAAAGAAGAGGGTGGTGTTTGTCCTGGTGTCATTATTTAGAGTCCCCTTTCACTTTCAGAAGTGTCCCAGTGTGGATGATAAATTATATGATCCCCGTATTTGAGGGATATGGAACCTTTCAGTGTTTTCACAGGACTCTATAGTGCTCTTGGATGGTTTTGCATAAAGATTTGTATATTAGGTTGGGGAATAGGATGGTGGTCCAATGAGATTAAAAGGGTATCAAGGTCAACGTCCAGATTTAAATTCTGCCATGAAGTTAAGATAAATAACATTTGGGATGGAAAGACAGACCCCCACAGTGAAGTTTTCTGTCCTGGATAGGTGGGCAGTGTAAGTATAGGCCAGGGGGAGCAATATTAAATAAAATATGTTGCAGGGCTTCCCTGGTGGCGCAGTGGTTGAGAGTCCGCCTGCCAATGCAGGGAACACGGGTTCGTGCCCTGGTCCGGGAAGATCCCACATGCCGCGGAGCGGCTAGGCCTGTGAGCCATGGCTGCTGAGACTGTGCGTCCGGAGCCTGTGCTCCGCAACGGGAGTGGCCACAACAGTGAAAAATGTTGCAAACTCTAAGACTCTATTCAAGTATAGAGTCCTTTCATGTGTATTGTCCCATTTGAATCTCAACATATTGTCTAGTGTTTTTTTTTTTTTAATACATAGGGAACTAGCTAGTAACTGATCTGGGAATAAAACTATCTCCTCATGCTCTTTACATTATAACACACATCTGGGAGTCTTCTCCACTCTTGGGGTAGGGATTTTTCTGACTAGGACAAAAAGTGAGTTTAGGTGGCTTCCTGGAATGAACTGCACGGTTACTTTTTTAGGAGGCCAAGTTAGCTTTACTGTATAAGGTGTTGTTGCTACATAAGCTATTGAGAAGATGTAGAGTTTTGGACTAAAAAATCCTTGTCCATTTTCAGGATGGAATAGTAACTGGTTGACTACTGTCCGATTTGGATATGTGCCATTTTTCTCGATGTTGGAAATTTGATTCCTTTCTCTTTCCCTCAGAAAGCCCCGTAAAGCAAAGGGAAGGAAAGCTGTGGACAGAGCAGTTGAAAGAGCTCCAGGGGGCTGACCTGATAGCATTTGAGGCTCTTGCTTAGTACTTCACTCACATACCAGCTTCTGAATCAAGGCTTACAGTGTGGAGCTTAAGAATTGAAAGAAAAAAATAACAGCTTATGGCTAATTGCTCCTTCAACTCTTTTTCTGAATATACAGTCTTTGGAGAAAAGTCTTATTATAAAGTAATTCTTTTATCTCAATGCCAGGTGATATTTCATTTTGATCTAGGAAGCCAGGGTTTGGCTATGTATTTCTTTTTGAAAAATGTTAGCATTTTGTGCTGCTGAATTAAGTAACTACTTAAAGATAAAGAGAAGCCCCAAAATAGCTCTTCCCTGCTGTCCTAAAACCATATCAAGACCCCACATAGCTGAGAGAAGGAAACTGTACCTTAAGGCTTAACACAGAAGTCATCAAGGCTGTTGTCTGTTGAAGTTCAGCTGTCAGCAGCCTGGAAATTAGGACTATAGGGAATGTTGAAATTTAAAGTTTATGTTTAACATGAAGGGAGTTCACACAGTGCTATTCTGAGGGCTAATCTTTAGTGATAGATGCAGAGAAAGGAGCCTGAAGTGTTATTAGGAAAACCCAAGCCTTCCATCCTAAGTAAGCCCTGTTGACTTGCATTTTAGGTGTCAATCAAGAACATGTCTGAAGGGACTGATCCCAGCTATTTCAAAGGGCCACCTTTTGTGTAAGGTACTTAGAGAATCATGTAGTGTTGTACTCTGTGGTATATTTTACGTATACCATAATGACCACAAATATCAGTGATGCTAATGGTTTTTTCCCCCAAATTAAGCATGGACTTGTGGAAAGAAAGCTCATCTTGTTGGGAGGCAGTCCTTACTACAATGATTTAAATTATATGTTACCACTAATTAGATAAGTTCTTTAAACTGTTACTTTATTTTACTATTTTTTTTGATGTGGACCATTTTTAAAGGCTTTATTGAATTTGTTACAATATTGCTTCTGTTTTTTTTATGTTTTTGGTTTTTTGGCCACTAGGCATGTGGGATCTTAGCTCCCCGACCAGGGATTGAACCGCACCCCCTGCATTGGAAGGTGAAGTCTTAACCACTGCACCGCCAGGCAAGTCCCAAGTTGTTTAAAATTTTATTGTCCCCATTTTCACATCTGTAAATGGAGCTTCTAATAACTTCTCTCTCTACTTTGTTGGGATGTTTTCATGGTCAAAAGGATGATTAGATGTCAAATCCTTTGAGAAACTAGAGTTCTGATTGTGGTATAATGCTTATATCACTTACAATGGTATAACAGGTAATACTCACCTATATCTAGTTCATCTTCATGAAAAAAAATTCCTTTTCCTGGCTCCCCTTGCAATTCGGCAGGTCCTGTGGCTCTTTCTGGCCAGTGGGTTGTAGTTGAACATGAGTCAATCCCCGGCCAGGCTATTTAATTGCTGGCATGAGATCCTTTAGGGCTCTCTTCCCCTGCTGTGGTGATTGTGGAAATTTGTTTCACATTTAGAGTTATCTGGAATGCTAAGGCAACACATGGAAAATAGTTATCCGAGAGAGGTGCCTGGACCCATAGTGGGCTTTGAGTCAGCAAGAAATAGACTTATACTGTATCAGATCACTGTGATTGAGGGGTTGTTTGTTATGGCAGCATAATTTAGCCTATCCAGACTGCTCTAGATGTAAAGAAGTCAAATTATTCCTGTTATTAATAGTCAGAAGTCTCCCAGATGTCTCCTAAGATTTACCACTAGTTTGCTGGTGTACCATTTTCTGACAGCTTAATAGGTTTGAATCTGACTGTTTTGACTCTCTTCCCATTCCCCTACCCCCAAGAATCTCTAATGCCCTTTTGAATGTAACTTGAAGGGACAATCTGCGTTGGCAGTCATAATGTACTGGCAGTTACAACACAAAAGGAGTTAAGTTCAAGAAGTAGTACTGTATCTGGTGTGTAATGGGTACCCCACAAACATTTACTGACAACAGGAAGAGAAATTCGGTGATGTGGCTGTTACCAGTGACTCATGTGGCAAAATCTAGTAGTCAGCCTTCAGCTCTCATCTTACTTGACCTCACAAGTAGGGTTGGCACACTTGATCACTTTCCTTCTTTTTTTTTTTTTTTTTTTTTTTAATATTTTTTTATTTTTTTTTAAAGTTTATTTATTTATTTTTTAAATTAGTTTCTGCTTTATAACAAAGTGAATCAGTCATACATATACATCTGTTCCCACATCCCTTCCCTCATGCATCTCCCTCCCTCCCACCCTCCCCATCCCACCCCTCCAGGCGGTCACAAAGCACCGAGCTGATCTCCCTGTGCTCTGCGGCTGCTTCCCACTATCTATCTACCTTACGTTTGGTAGTGTATATATGTCCATGCCTCTCTTTCGCTTTGTCACAGCTTACCCTTCCCCCTCCCCATATCCTCAAGTCCATTCTCAAGTAGGTCTGTGTCCCTATTCCCGTTTTGCCCCTAGGTTCTTCATGACATTTTTTTTTTTTTAATTCCGTATATATGTGTTAGCATACGGTATTTGTCTTTCTCTTTCTGACTAACTTCACTCTGTATGACAGACTCTAGGTCTATCCACCTCATTACAAATAGCTCAGTTTCGTTTCTTTTTATGGCTGAGTAATATTCCATTGTATATATGTGCCACATCTTCTTTATCCATTCATCCGATGATGGACACTTAGGTTGTTTCCAGCTCCGGGCTATTGTGAATAGAGCTGCAATGAACATTTTGGTACATGTCTCTTTTTGAATTATGGTTTTCTCAGGGTATATGCCCAGTAGTGGGATTGCTGGGTCATATGGTAGTTCTATTTGTAGTTTTTTAAGGAACCTCCATACCGTTCTCCATAGTGGCTGTACCAATTCACATTCCCACCAGCAGTGCAAGAGTGTTCCCTTTTCTCCACACCCTCTCCAGCATTTATTGTTTCTAGATTTCTTGATGATGGCCATTCTGACTGGTGTGAGATGATATCTCATTGTAGTTTTGATTTGCATTTCTCTAATGATTAATGATGTTGAGCATTCTTTCATGTGTTTGTTGGCAGTCTGTATATCTTCTTTGGAGAAATGCCTATTTAAGTCTTCTGCCCATTTTTGGATTGGGTTGTCTGTTTTTTTGCTATTGAGCTGCATGAGCTGTTTATAAATTTTGGAGATTAATCCTTTGTCAGTTGCTTCATTTGCAAATATTTTCTCCCATTCTGAGGGTTGTCTTTTGGTCTTCTTTATGGTTTCCTTTGCTGTGCAAAAGCTTTGAAGTTTCATTAGGTCCCATTTGTTTATCTTTGTTTTTATTTCCATTTCTCTAGGAGGTGGGTCCAAAAGGATCTTGCTGTGATTTATGTCATAGAGTGTTCTACCTATGTTTTCCTCTAAGAGTTTGATAGTTTCTGGCCTTACATTTAAGTCTTTAATCCATTTTGAGCTTATTTTTGTGTATGGTGCTAGGGAATGATCTAATCTCAAAGTTTTACATGTCCCTGTCCAGTTTTCCCAGCACCACTTATTGAAGAGGCTGTCCTTTCTCCACTGTACATTCCTGGCTCCTTTATCAAAGATAAGTTGGCCATATGTGCGTGGGTTTATCTCTGGGCTTTCTATCCTGATCCACTGATCTATCTTTCTGTTTTTATGCCAGTACCAGACTGTCTTAATTACTGTAGCTTTGTAGTATAGTCTGAAGTCAGGGAGCCTGATTCCTCCAGCTCCGTTTTTCGTTCTCAAGATTGCTTTAGCTATTCGGGGCCTTTTGTTTTTCCAAACAAATTTTGAAATTTTTTGTTCTAGTTCTGTGAAAAATGCCATTGGTAGTTTGATAGGGATTGCATTGAATCTGTAGATTGCTTTGGGTAGTAGAGTCATTTTCACAATATTGATTCTTCCAATCCAGGAGCATGGTATATCTCTCCATCTATTTGTATCATCTTTAATTTCTTTCATCAGTGTCTTATAGTTTTCTGCATACAGGTCTTTTGTCTCCTTAGGTAGGTTTATTCCTAGATATTTTATTCTTTTTGTTGCGATGGTAAATGGGAGTGTTTTCTTGATTTCATTTTCAGATTTTTCATCATTAGTGTACAGGAATGCCAGAGATTTCTGTACATTAATTTTATATCCTGCTACTTTACCAAATTCATTGATTAGCTCTAGTAGTTTTTCGGTAGCATCTTTAGGATTCTCTATGTATAGTATCATGTCATCTGCAAACAGTGACAGCTTTACTTCTTCTTTTCCAATTTGGATTCCTTTTATTTCCTTTTCTTCTCTGATTGCTGTGGCTAAAACTTCCAAAACTATGTTGAATAAGAGTGGTGAGAGTGGGCAGCCTTGTCTTGTTCCTGATCTTAGTGGAAATGGTTTCAGTTTTTCACCATTGAGGACAATGTTGGCTGTGGGTTTGTCATATATGGCCTTTATTATGTTGAGGAAAGATCCCTCTATACCTACTTTCTGCAGGGTTTTTATCATAAATGGGTGTTGAATTTTGTCGAAAGCTTTCTCTGCATCTATTGAGATGATCATATGGTTTTTCTCCTTCAACTTGTTAATATGGTGTATTACATTGATTGATTTGCGTATATTGAAGAATCCTTGCATTCCTGGGATAAACCCCACTTGATCATGGTGTATGATCCTTTTAATGTGCTGTTGGATTCTGTTTGCTAGTATTTTGTTGAGGATTTTTGCATCTATGTTCATCAGTGATATTGGCCTGTAGTTTTCTTTCTTTGTGACATCCTTGCCTGGTTTTGGTATCAAGGTGATGTCGGCCTCGTAGAATGAGTTTGGGAGTGTTCCTCCCTCTGCTATATTTTGGAAGAGTTTGAGAAGGATAGGTGTTAGCTCTTCTCTAAATGTTTGATAGAATTCACCTGTGAAGCCATCTGGTCCTGGGCTTTTGTTTGATGGAAGATTTTTAATCACAGTTTCAATTTCAGTGCTTGTGATTGGTCTATTCATATTTTCTATTTCTTCCTGAGTCAGTCTTGGCAGGTTGTGCATTTCTAAGAATGTGTCCATTTCTTCCAGGTTGTCCATTTTATTGGAATAGAGTTGCTTATAGTAATCTCTCATAATCTTTTGTATTTCTGCAGTGTCAGTTGTTACTTCTCCTTTTTCATTTCTAATTCTATTGATTTGAGTCTTCTCCCTTTTTTTCTTGATGAGTCTGGCTAATGGTTTGTCAATTTTGTTTATCTTCTCAAAGAACCAGCTTTTAGTTTGGTTGATCTTTGCTATCGTTTCCTTCATTTCTTTTTCATTTATTTCTGATCTGATCTTTATGATTTCTTTCCTTCTGCTAGCTTTGGGGTATTTTTGTTCTTCTTTCTCTAATTGCTTTAGGTGCAGGGTCAGGTTGTTTACTCGAAATGCTTCCTGTTTCTTAAGGTGGGATTGTATTGCTATAAACTTCCCCCTTAGAACTGCTTTTGCTGCGTCCCATAGGTTTTGGGTCGTCGTGTCTCCATTGTCATTTGTTTCTAGGTATTTTTTAATTTCCTCTTTGATTTCTTCAGTGATCACTTCGTTATTGAGTAGTGTATTGTTTAGCCTCCATGTGTTTGTATTTTTTACACATCTTTTCCTGTAATTGATGTCTAGTCTCATAGCATTGTGGTCGGAGAAGATACTTGATACAATTTCAATTTTCTTAAAATTACCGAGGCTTGATTTGTGACCCAAGATATGATCTATCCTGGAGAATGTTCCATGAGCACTTGAGAAAAATGTGTATTCTGTTGTTTTTGGATGGAATGTCCTATAAATATCAACTAAGTCCATCTCGTTTAATGTATCATTTAAAGCTTGTGTTTCCTTATTTATTTTCATTTTGGATGATCTGTCCATTGGTGAAAGTGGGGTGTTAAAGTCCCCTACTATGATTGTGTTACTGTCGATTTCCCCTTTTATGGCTGTTAGTATTTGCCTTATGTATTGAGGTGCTCCTATGTTGGGTGCATAAATATTTACAATTGTTATATCTTCTTCTTGGATCGATCCCTTTATCGTTATGTAGTGTCCTTCCTTGTCTCTTCTAATAGTCTTTATTTTAAAGTCTATTTTGTCTGATATAAGAATTGCTACTCCAGCTTTCTTTTGATTTCCATTTGCATGGAATATTTTTTTCCATCCCTTTACTTTCAATCTGTATGTGTCTCTAGGTCTGAAGTGTGTCTCTTGTAGACAGCATATATATGGGTCTTGTTTTTGTATCCATTCAGCCACTCTGTGTCTTTTGGTGGGAGCATTTAGTCCATTTACATTTAAGGTAATTATTGATATGTATGTTCCTATTCCCATTTCCTTAATTGCTTTGGGTTCGTTATTGTAGGTATATTCCTTCTGTTGTGTTTCTTGCCTAGAGAAGTTCCTTTAGCATTTGTTGTAAAGCTGGTTTGGTGGTGCTGAACTCTCTCAGCTTTTGCTTGTCTGTAAAGGTTTTAATTTCTCCATCAAATCTGAATGAGATCCTTGCTGGGTAGAGTAATCTAGGTTGCAGGTTTCTCTCCTTCATCACTTTAATTATGTCCTGCCACTCCCTTCTGGCTTGTAGGGTTTCTGCTGAGAGATCAGCTGTTAACCTGATGGGGATTCCCTTGTGTGTTATTTGTTGTTTTTGCCTTGCTGCTTTTAATATGATTTCTTTGTGTTTAATTTTTGACAGTTTGATTAATATGTGTCTTGGTGTATTTCTCCTTGGATTTATTCTGTATGGGACTCTCTGTGCCTCCTGGACTTGATTAACTATTTCCTTTCCCATATTGGGGAAGTTTTCAACTATAATCTCTTCAAATATTTTCTCAGTCCCTTTCTTTTTCTCTTCTTCTTCTGGAACCCCTATAATTCGAATGTTGGTGCGTTTAATGTTGTCCCAGAGGTCTCTGAGACTGTCCTCTGTTCTTTTCATTCTTTTTTCTTTATTTTGCTCTGCATCAGTTATTTCCACTGTTTTATCTTCCACCTCACTTATCCGTTCTTCTGCCTCAGTTATTCTGCTATTGATCCCATCTAGAGTATTTTTCATTTCATTTATTGTGTTTTTAATCGATGCTTGATTCATCTTTAGTTCTTCTAGGTCCTTGTTAACTGTTTCTTGCATGTTGTCTATTCTATTTCCAAGATTATGGATCATGGAAATAGAATCTTGGATCAGCTTTACTATCATTATTCTGAATTCTTTTTCAGGTAGACTGCCTATTACCTCTTCATTTGTTAGGTCTGGTAGGTGTTTATCTTGCTCCTTCACCTGCTGTGTGTTTTTCTGCCTTCTCATTTTGCTTATGTTACTGTGTTTGGGGTCTCCTTTTTGCCGGCTGCAGATTCGTAGTTCCCGTTGTTTTTGGTGTCTGACCCCAGTGGCTAAGGTTGTTTCAGTAGGTTGTGTAGGCTTCCTGGTGGGGGGGACTAATTCCTGTGCTCTGGTGGTTGAGGCTCGATCTTGTCTTTCTGGTGGACAGGTCCACGTCTGGTGGTGTGTTTTGGGGTGCCTATGGCCTTATTATGTTTTTAGGTAGCCTCTCTGCTAATGGGTGGGGTTGTGTTCCTGCCTTGCTAGTTGCTTGGCATAGGGTGACCCGTACTGTAGCTTGCTGGTCGTTGACTGAAGCTGGGTGCTGGTGTTGGGATGGAGCTCTCTGGGAGATTTTCGCTGCTTGATATTATGTGGAGCTGGGAGGTCTCTTGTGGACCCGTGTCCTGAAGTTGGCTCTCCCACTTCAGAGGCACAGCACTGGCTCCTGGCTGCAGCACCAAGAGCCTTTCATCCACCCGGCTCAGAGTAACAGGGAGAAAAAGTAGAAAGAAAGAATTAGTAGAAGAAAGAAAGAGAGAGGGAAAGAAAGGAAGAAGGGAAGGAAGGAAGGAAGAAAGAAAGGAGGGAGGGAGGGAGGAAGGATGGAAAGAAAGAAGGAAGGAAAGGAGGGAGGGAGGGAGGAAGGAAAGGAAGAACGACAGGAGGGAGGGAGGAAGGAAAGAAAAAGAAAGTGGAAAGAAGAAGGGTGGGAGGGAGGAAAGAAAAAGAAAGAAGGAAAGGAGGAGCGGAGGGAGGGAGGGAGGAAGGGAGAGTAGGAAAAAAAGAAAGAGCAGGTAAAGTAAAATAGAATAAAGTATGAAATATAGTAGCGTTATTAAAATTAGAAAGTAATTATTGAAAAAAAAAAAAACCGGACCGATAGAACCCTGGGACATATGGTGGAAGCAAAGCTATACAGAGAGAATCTTACACAGAAGATTACACATACACATTCACAAAAAGAGAGCAGGGGGAAAAATCAAAAATCTTGCTCTCCAAGTCCACCTCCTCAATTTGGGATAATTCGTTGTAAAAAGAGGAAAAGGGGGAAAGTCTTAAATCTTGTCCTCAAAGTCCACTTCCTCAATTTGGGATGATTCGCTGTCCATTCATGCACTCCACAGACGCAGGGCACATCAAATGGACCGTGGAGCTTTAATCCGCTGCCTCCGAGGCTGCACAGAGAGATTTCCCTGCCTCTGCTCTCACAGCTCCCGGGTCTCAGCCTTGGACCTGGCCCCGCCTCTGCGCGTAGGTCGCCGGAGGGCGTCCGTTCTTCGCTCAGACAGGACGGGTTTAAAGGAGCCGCTGATTCGGGGGCTCTGGCTCACTCAGGCAGAGGGGAGGGAGGGGCGCGCAGTGTGGGGCGGGCCTGCGGCGGCAGAGGCCGGCGTGACGTTGCAGCAGCCCGTGGCGCTCCGTGCGCTTTCCCGGGAAAGCCGTCCCCGGGTCTCGGGGACCCCGGCAGTGGCGGGGTGCACAGGCCCCCCGGAAGGCGGGGCGGACAGTGACCCGCGCTCGCACACAGGCCCCGCGGCGGCGGCGGCAGCGGCGGCGGCGGCGGGCCGCGGCGGCGGCGGCGGCGGGCCGCGGCGGGCGGCGGCGGCGGGCCGCGGCGGGCGGCGGCGGCGGGCCGCGGCGGGCGGCGGTGGCGGCGGGGCGGCGGCGGCGGCGGCGGCGGCCCACGCCCGTCTCCGAGGTCCGTGCCTTACCCGCGGCTCGTGCCTGTCTCCGGCGCTTCCCCAAGCAGCCCTCTTAATGCCCTCTCCTCGCGCACCAGAAAACAAAAGGGAAACAAGTCTCTTGCCTCTTCAGCAGCTCCAGACCCTTTCCCCGGACTCCCTCCGGGCTAGCCGTGGTGCACTAACCCCTTCAGGCTCTCTTCCTGCCGCCAACCCCAGTCCTCTCCCTGCGCTCCGACTGAAAGCCGATACCCGAGCCTCAGCTCCCAGCCCCGCCCGCCACGGCGGCCGAGCAGACAAGCCTCTCGGGCTGGTGTGTGCCTGAGGGCACCGGTCCTCTGTGCCAGAATCTCTCCGCTTTGCCCTCCGCACCCCTGTTGCTGTGCTCTCCTCCGCTACTCCGAAGCTTTCCCCCTCCGCCACCTGCAGTCTCCGCCCGCGAAGGGGCTTGTAGTGTGTAGAAACCTTCCCCCCTTCACGGCTCCCTCCCACTGGTGCAGGTCCCGTCCCTATCCTATTGTCTCTGTTTATTCTTTTTTTCTTTTGCCCTACCCAGGTATGTGGGGAGCTTCTTGCCTTTTGGGGGGTCTGAGGTCTTCTGTCAGCGTTCAGTAGGTGTTCTGTAGGAGTTGTTCCACGTGTAGATGAATTTCTGATGTATCTGTGGGGAGGAAGGTGATCTCCGCGTCTTACTCTTCCGCCATCTTCCTCCGGGGTCCACTTTCCTTCTTGAAATCCTTTTTGATCCTGGCTTCCTGGACACTGGAATCTTCTAGAAGGTTTTCCTCCTGTCCTAGTGGCCACTGCTTTGCTGAATCCTCTTCTTCCCTATATCTAAATACTGGAGTGCCTTAGAGATCCGTCTTTGGACCTCTTCTCTTTTATTTGAATCTTCTCAGTCATACCTGCTTTCTGTTCTTTTGAGTGATTTCTTTTTATTGTTTTATGCATTATCTTTTCTAGAGAGAGTATTAACCCTCTGTCTATCCTACATTGCTGATAATTTTCCTCATTTGTCATTAAATTTTACTTAGTTTTTCCATATAGGCATTTTACATTTTTATGTAATCAATTAGGTCATTTTTTTGAGGCTTTTGAAGTTAGTGTGAGATTTTGGAGATTAGCTAATGATGTGTGATGTGATGATTCTTAAAATGTGAAAGTGGTGTCTGTTTTAAAGCCACTTTCCCCTGCATGGCAGGACCGTGTTGTTCATCTACATGATCTCTGGATTATGTAGCTATACGGTGAAGGGGTCATGTTATGCCAATCCATATTCTTGCCAAATTACCCTTGTCACTGTAATAATAATCTACGGCAGTGTAACAAAGCACTCCAAAAATGAGTTACTTAAAACACCAGCAATCATTTATTATCTCTCATGGTTTCTGTGCTTTAGGAATTCAGAGGTGGCTTGGCTGGGCGATTCCGGGTCAGAGTTTCTCAGGACGGTGTAGTCTGATGTTGGCCAGGGCTGCAGTCATCTGAAGGCTTGAGTGGTGCTGGAGGATTTATGTCTAAGGTGACTCACATGGCTGACAGTTGGTGCTGGCAAATTGGTCCCTTTCCATGTGGGTCTCTCATGGGACGACTTAAGTGTCCTCACAACACGTGCTTGGCTTTGCCCAGAGCAAGCGATCCTAGAGACCAAGGCAGAAACTCCAATGTTTTTTTATGACATATCCTTAGGAGTCATATATCATCATTTTCACCTAATTCTACTGGTTGTATAATAAACCAGCCCTGGTTCAGTGTGTGTGTGTGTGTGTGTGTGTGTTGGGGGTAGGGGAGGGCACTGTTAAGGGTATGACTACCAGGAGGTGAGATCATCAAGGGCCATTGTGGAGGCTAGCTCCCACAGGACCAACGAGCATTTTTTATTTGAGTATATACTTTTATTTATTTATTAAAGGTTTTTTTAAAGTCTTTATTGAATTTGTTACAATATTGCTTCTGTTTTATGTTTTGGTTTTTTGGCCACAAGGCATGTGGGATCTTAGCTCCCTGAGCAGGGATCAAATCTGCACCCCTTGCACTGGAAGGAGAAGTCTTAACCTCTGGACCATCAGAGAAGTCCTGTACTCAAGTATATACTTTTAAACTTAGAATACTGGCATGCCAACTGATTAGTACTGGGGTTTATCCAAAGTACTGTTAACCTTACACTCAAATAGAAAAGAGATGGATGAGTTTTTGCAGACCGTTGGCTGGGATAGAGCCCTCCATACAGAAAGTGTCCGAGATTGCACTGATGTAGTACTTCTGGTATACTTTCCGGGACTGCTTTGTTATTCTTGATTTTCTGCTTCCTCTGTATTTCTCTGAATCCAAATATTTTGAAGAAAATAAATCAGGGGCAAGAACATGTTCGACAGAGTAGAATAGCTGCTAATAATAACACAGCAACTTTATTTATTGTGTGCCTGATGTATGTCAGACTCTTTTTGTAAATTACATCTTATTTAGTCCTTCCGATAGCCATTGATGGAAGGTGATATTATCCCCATTTTAAATATGACAAAACTGATGCTCATAGCAATTCGTCCAAGATCATGTAGTAGGTTGTTAAGCTGAGACTTGAACCCAGGTCTATCTCTCTGTAAAGGCTGTGGTTATTTTACTGCCTCTCACCGTATCCATTGACATAAACACATACGTACATAAAATGTTTGGGTATGAGAGAGTTGAAAAACTCTAGAGTTGTGTGTTATCTGGAAGGATTTGTCAAAGGTAAAAGATCTAGGAAAATGTAATTCCAGATACAAAAGCACTTAGGAAATGAAAAGTGCTTTATAAATGTAAGGTGGCAGTGTTGTTAATATTATTCAGCTCAGAGAAATAAGAAAACGAATCATGTATAATTTCTCTATTTCTTCTTCATTGAAATTATAGCAGAACACCTGCCCATTAATCCTTACCCTGTTAAAACAATAACTGCCTCTGCAGGTAATACATTGGAATTAATGTATAATTAGAGAAAATTATCATCCACTCGGCTATGAAATGGGAATGGCAGTATTTCAAGTTGATATATATTCTGGACTGATAAATGTTTTAGATTAGGAAACTGCAAAAATGTATAATTTAGGAAGATATCAAATCATCAGCTTAAAATTAAAGCATAAAGAGCTTTACGCCTGTAACAGCATTTTGTTGTAATGTTGATATGGTGTCATATTTGTCTCCAGTACAAAGACATTGTCTTTTTAACAACCACTGTTTAATGAAAATAAGCCTTGGGAATGGGGAAACCATGTTTCTCTTGGATTTCCCCTCTTTGGACATATTTGTTGGTGGTATGAACACATTAACAGTGAGCTGAGATGATAGTCTTCAGGGTGGGGGATGATATGCAGCCCTCATTACAGCGCCTTGGCACCCTGCCCACAGATACCAGCAGCAAGAGCCCTGACTTCATTGTGAAAGAAGTTCGAAGAATGTGAAGAAGGTCACAGCCATCAATCTGTTATCACTCTGCTAGATAGAATCTCTTTAAGGAGGAGCATGAAACATATTTTAAAACCTCCAGTGAAGGCCCCCAGATGACGATGTTCATCTTACCACTTTCTAATGAAACTGCTCAGTCTCTGAAGCAGAGCTCACAAGCCCTGCACCACAAAATTTGTCTAAGAAAACGCCTTTGTTTTAAATTGTCCCAGCTAGAGTCAGCATATACAGTCACTATATACAGGGAGGCAGGTACAGGAAAGCAAAAAAATATTTTTCAGTCCTGTTAGGTTTCATTAACTTTACATTCTTGTGAGTGGGTCAGTAGTCAATCCTACTGCAGAGGGAAAAAATGGAGACTGAAGTTAAGTGTCCTGCTTAAGGCTGCTTATCGATTGGAGGGCAGGATATAGTCTGGAGGAGCCTTAATCTCCCAGAATGCACCTCTCCTATCACTGGCTATAGCCATGAGTCTCTGAATATTATGCCCTTTGTTTTATTTCTTTGGTTTTATTTTTAAGGATATTTTAGAAAAGAAATAAATAGCAATTAGAATTTGAGTTATCCAACATGGGATTTAGTTTTGTGAACTTTTATCTAATGTTTAGGTGCATGTATATTTGTTCTTACATAATTAAAATTCTAATGTATGTTCAAAATATGTTCAAATCTGTTTTACTTACTATTATTATTTGCTACTACAAAATCTTTTAATAACTTTTTTTTCAATTTTTAACAAATTTGTTTTATTTATTTATTTATGGCTGCATTTTAGCTTTGTTGCTGTGCACAGGCTTTCTCTAGTTGCGGTGAGCAGGGCTACTCTTCGCAGCAGTGTGCGGGCCTCTCATTGCAGTGGCTTCTCTTGTTGCAGAGCATGGACTCTAGGCGTGCGGCTTCAGTAGTTGTGGCTCACGGGCTCTAGAGTGCAGGCTTGTTAGTTGTGGTGTGCGGGCTTAGTTGCTCCCCAGCACGTGGGATCTTCCCAGACCAGGGATCGAACCCATGTCCCCTGCATTGGCAGGCGGATTCTTAACCAGTGCGCCACCAGGGAAGTCCCCAAATCTTAACTATAATAATATTTCATGGTAACATCATGATCCATCATGTTCATATGTCATAATTTAACTATTCCATTACTGTTAGACATCTAGTGTTGTTTCCAAAATTTCCTTCGCTATAGATGACAGTGTAATAAACTTTGTCTTGAATATATCTTTTTTCCCCTTAAATTATTGTTTTTATTAAGCTGAAATTTTTACAATGGACTTAGAAGTTGAAGGCCAGTTGTACTGTTTATGTGATTATCTTCCTGACAGATGGTGAGTGCTTCTCTCATAGACGGTGTGGTTTTTCTTTGCATTGTTAATTTTTGAGAGTCTAATCTGCACCTAGGAGTTCATACAGTACTGATTTGTCTGACCAAATTTGATGATTGTATCAGTAATGGTCCCAGCAGGACACACACAATTCACCTCGTTGGTTTGAATGAAGAGAATTAAGTGAAGGGCTACCCGTAGAAGTGTGTGTGAGGTGAGAGAACAAACAAACAAACAGTGGGAAGCCATGGCCAGCCCTGGACTGAAGGGACAAGGGAAGGAAATAGTGTCTTGTGAGCACTTAGAGCTGCAGTGGAGGAAGCAAATGCCTGCTGAGTCTGTGGATGGATGCAGCTTCCACCAGTGATGATGAGCTGAAGCATGTGGGGAGTGGGAGAAAACACCCCAACTTCCCTTTCCCCCCTTGCTCTAATCTCCTATCAGGGCCTCCATTGACCAAACCCAGCGAGAAGTCAGCTGGCGCAGGAACCTGGGTGATGCAGTCTACAGGGGTCACCCTCCCAGGCCACAGAACAGCACAGATGGTAGATCTCAGGCTGGTGGAGGTGAAGGGGCAAATGACTAAAAACTAACACAAAAATGGGAAGTTTGTTTCAATGGCAGTACAGGGCCTATTTTGTAGAATCTCAAGTTTGGATGGTATTTCATATTTCTCTAGTCTCTGAGGAAGACCTTAGATACTGTATTTCCTTTATTATGAAAACTAGGTCACAGTTAGAGAGCAGGGGACTCAGAAAGGGCACTCAGCACTGGTGAGAACAAGTCACGTGTCTGCTGGGCTGTGTATTTGCTTCTTGGCAATCTTTGTAGTTGTCTTATGTCAGCTCTGGTTTTATCCTATATCCTAGCTGTTCCACATCTCCTCTAGCTCCTAACCTCACCCCACAGGGTTCTGATCCATGTATGTTCTTAGTTTCAAGGACACATTAAGAGCAGATTATTTGTAAGAACCTGGTCACAGCATTCCACAGGGCAGTTTCTCACATTGGGAGGTGAGTCTGAGCATTTGTGGACTTTGGGGATTTGTGATTCTTCTTTAGGAATTTTTAAATGTTGCTTTCATTTGGATGGCAGTAAAAATTTAATCTAGACATATTCTGGATCTTTGGATAACTGTCTTATAACCAAGCACTGTGACATGATTTGTGTCTGTACCTGCATTTAGGTTTGTGGTTTGTGTTCAAATTAGTGTCAAGTCAAACCAGTTTAAATGTGGAGGGTTCTTAAGAAAAATCAGAGTAGAATTAATTTGATGCCAAAGCAGTATTTACTTTTAAAGACCAAATGCTGGCAAAGCAGGCTGATGAAGAAAGGTTTCACAGTAGTTCCAGTAGGGAAAGTGGTGGGAGATTCCAGTCCTTACACTGAATGTGGAAGTAAATGCTTGCTGATCTCAAAAGGGCCCCATGCCATAGCAATCAGTGACCAGTACCATATAAGTCTTCATTTGGGCAGCAATGTGGTTTCAGCAGAACATCATGTAGCATGTTTTATTCATGTTATTTGGATGCTATTGGTTTTATTTATTTATTTATTTTTATTGAAGTGTAGTTGATTTACAATGTTGTGTTAGTTTCTGGTGTACAGCAAAGTAATTCAGATATGTATATATATATTATTTTTCATATTCTTTTCCATTATAGTTTATTACAAGATACTGAATATAGTTCCCTGTGCTATACAGTAGGTCTTCGTTGTTTGTCTATTTTATATATAGTAGTGTGTGTCTGTTAATCCCAAACTCCTGATTTATCCCTACCACCCTCCTTTCCCCTTTGGTAACCATAAGTTTGTTTTCTATGTCTGTGAGTCTCTCTGTTTTGTAAATAAGTTCATTTATATCATTGTTTTAGATTCCACATATAAGCGTTATCGTATATGTCTTTGCCTGACTTGCTTCACTTAGTATGATAATCTCTAGGTCCATCCATGTTGCTACAAATGGCATTATTTCATTCTTTTTTATGGCTGAGTAATATTCCAACATATATATCACATCTTTCTCCATCTGTCAGCGGGCATTTAGGTAGCTTCCTTGTCTTGGCTATTGTAAATAGTGCTTGGGTGCTATTGGTTTTATAGTTCGGATTGTATTTTGTGCTTTGGTTTGTATAGGTTAAGAGTGATACATCTAAGGATTTTGTACCTGGTTTTATTTTGGTTGTTTACTAAAAAACACACTAAAAACGTTAACACTGGGGGATTTGAGGAAACATTTTTCTTTAAAAAGAGGGCAGTTGTTCATGTTTCTGCTGTAACCAAGTAGCATGGTGAAATCTTGTAAATATATGCTGACTGATTTTCTAAAGTATTGATTTCATTGGTTGAAAATATTAAAGAATATCTCTTTAATTCCTCACTGCGCTGCCACTTCAATAATGTGGGGTTTGAATGCAGCACTTTTGGGGGGATACCAGTACATAGTCCTCTTTGGGGCTGGGAAAAACACCTTGTAATTTCAGTGACAGTATTTTCACTGGGCATTGTCTTCTCTGTGTGCATAGCAGATGATTTATATTAACACTCAAGGCAACTACATGCAAGTGGGAAAACCAGGAAATGGTATGTTTGGTATTAAGTACATAGGTCTCTCCTTTAGGCAGGGGTTATAAAACACATTGTGTAACTGAGGGATCATATGATACCATGAACAGGTGTGTGTGCTGGAGTAGCCCGCTAGTCTCAGCTAGGCAACACCTTTTGTCCTTTGCAACTCTCGAGAGTAGAATCACTTCTCATGCTTCTGAAGTTGTGGTAACCGGGCAGTTTTTAACTATTGTCACCACTCACTAATTCTTCTAATGGAGTTCATCAGAGGGAGAGAGAATCTGAATAATAGATAGTTCATAAATAATTTGGAACTGGCATTGAAATGAGTTCTGCAGTTTCTTCCTTGTCTATTGACCTTTCTCCTGTTTGCTTTAGGAGTATGTGAAAGGGAATCTGCATTCTATAAGTTAGAGTTCCACTTACAGTGCTGTTCCTCCCCAATTGCCTTCCCACCTCCTTCTCCCCATTCAAACCCCAATGCCCAAGTTATCAAGAAAAGTTCTGAAAAAATGACTGCAGGAAGCTTCTTTGGGTCATTTTCCTGGAGGCCAACCCTAATACTGAAGAAGACCTGGACTCAGTAACCAAGTTGCAAGGAAGCCTTTGAAGAAGGAAGGTCTTTTTAAATTTTTTTTTTTTGAAGAAGGAAGGTCTTGGCTATGATTTTTATTTTCCCATGAGGAAAGTTGATGGGGGTTGATGATGAGGTAAGACTGCATCTAACAGAAACATCCCAGGAGGAAATTGGGCTTTCCCAGTCAAACATAAAGTTTTCATGTCATATCTTCTTGGCCACCCCATACCTCTTGATTGGCAAGACCCAGAAACTCAAATGCATCCTCACCTACCAGTCCATGCAGTGACTTTACAAATCACTAATCTCCAAGCCTGTTTGCTAAAGTCAAACAATGCCTAGCCCCAACAAAGCCCTCCACAAACATAGCCACACCTAGCCTGCAAGTTAGGATAAGTAGATTAATTTCTAGACACAGCTGAAAGTTTGGCTGCCAAAACTCTGCCTTTCCTTCTCCAAGCCTTTTCTTTGCTCAGGGCTCTTCCTCCTCTCTCAGGGAACCCACCCAGAATCCCATTCTGTCAGGAAATGCATCAGATCTGGTGGTCTCGTCCACGCCTCCTTCTGGCCTGGATTACAGCTAGGGAGGGCAGGTCTGGGGTGGGAGGGAAAGTGGTGAGTCCAGGTGCAGTTCAGGTGGATTAGGGTTATGCCGCCATTTCCCCCACTGAGAATGGAGTTAATTGGTATCATGACCTGTTCTCCAAACGACACAGCACCTTGGAGTATTGTAACTTATCAGCCTCTCTCTCTTTTTTTTTTTTTGAGAGATAATCGACATATAACAGTATATTAGTTTCAAGTGTACAACATAATGATTAGATATTTGTATATTTTGTGAAATGATCATCACAGTAAGTCTAGTTAACATCTGTCCCCACACATAGTTATAAATTTTTTTTCCCCTGTGATGAGAACTTTTAAGGTCTACTCTGTCAGCAACTTACAGATATGCAATATGGTATTGTTAACTGTAGTCACCATGCTGTACATGGCATCCCCAGGACTTATTTGTTTTATAACTGGAAGTTTGTACCTTTTAACCACCTTCCTCCAATTCTGCCATCCCCTCACCCTGCACCTCTGGTAACCACCAATCTGCTCTCTGTATCTGTGAGTTTGGTTTCCCACCCCCCACCCCACATATAAGTGAGATCATGTGGTATTTGTCTTTCTCTTTTCGACTCATTTCACTTAGCATAATGCCCTCAAGATCCATCCATGTCATCACAAATGGCAGGATTTCCTTCTTTTTTATGGCCGAATAATATTCCATTGTATATATATGTACCACAATTTCTTTTTTCATTTGTCCACTGATAGACACTTAGGTTGCTCCCATGTCTTGGCTATTGTAAATAATGCTGCAATGAACATAGGGGTGCATATATCTTTTTGAGTTAGTTTTTTCATTTTCTTCAGATAAATACTACCCAAAAGTGGAATTGCTAGATCATGCGGTAGTTCTGTTTTTACCCTCTTACGAATTATATGCTATTGTTGTCTAATATTTTAGTTCTGACTTCTTTTACCGCCACAAGGTATACTTTAGTTTTATCATTATTTTACAGAGACAGTTAAAAATACCTGAATAAAATTACCTACATATTTACCAACTTTTCTGCTCATCATTTCATGCATTTCAGCTATTTCTCTGGGTTCATTTTCTTCTTCCCTAAAGTACATCCTTTAGACATTTCTTTAGTGAAGTTATGTTGATAGTAAAGTCTCTCAGTTTTTATTTATAAGAAAATGTATTTATTTCATTCTCATTCTTAAAAAATAGCTTCACTGTGTCTTCTAGTTATTTTCTCCTAACACTTGGAAGATAACTTCTGTCATCTGACTTCAGTTGTTACTATTTAGAGATCTGCTTTCAGTCTAATTGTTGATTTTTTTGTGTGTGGCTGTTTTTTATAATATTATTATTGTCTTTGGCACTATACACTATTACTTCAGTTATCTAGATGTGGAATATTTTTTTTCCATATCTTATTACATGAAATATTTTATATATAGAATTATTCTGTATCTAAGAATGCTAAATATTTGGTAATAGAGGGTATAATTCTGTTGTTTATTGTTTCTAGCAACTCTTATTTATGTTGCTTTGTGTTTTGCGTTGTGTTTTTTTTTTTTTTTTTTTTTTTAAATTATTTCTTTATTTTTGGCTGTGTTGGGTCTTCGTTTCTGTGCGAGGGCTTTCTCTAGTCGCGGCAAGCGGGGGCCACTCTTCATCGTGGTGCGCGGGCCTCTCACTATTGCGGCCTCTCGTTGCGGAGCGCAGGCTCCAGATGCACAGGCTCAGTAGTTGTGACCCACGGGCCCAGCCGCTCCGCGGCATGTGGGATCTTCCCGGACCAGGGCTCGAACCCGAGTCCCCTGCATTGGCAGGCAGATTCTCAACCACTGCACCACCAGGGAAGCCCCTGCGTTGTGTTTTGAGGATTTTTTTTTGAGAGCTTATTTTTTGATTAAATTTAATTTATAATAGTATTAAGGGCTTACATTGAGAGCTTTTCTCCAGAGAAGATGTGCATTTCTTGTGTCCTGGAACTTGGGGACAGGACTGACCTGGTACTGCATTAACAACCTTCAAGGGTTCCAGCTTAATGCATGAGCCTCAGGTTCAGCTACCCCATCGTGTGAATGACGCAGAGTTCAGTCTCTGATGCCAGAGACTGAGCAGCATCCGCTCCCAGAGCAACCTTGACTGATATATGTGCTTGCCACTTACGTTTTTGAACTTATCTTAAATTTCTTCCTCCTTCCTCCCTGTCTCCCTTTTCTTTTTACTCCTTTCGAATATTTTCTCTACTTTTTTTTGATGGTCAAGGTGCATTATAAAACTTGCTTTTTCCATTTATCTAGGATCTTGTTATATTGTAGCAGGAAGGCCTCTCAAAATATGGGCTAGCCAGAGATAAACTCACACACGTATGGTCAACTTATCCTTGACAAAGGAGGCAAGAATATACAATGGAGAAAAGACAGCCTCTTCCATAAGTGGTGCTGGGAAAATTGGACAGCTACATGTAAAAGAATGAAATTAGAACACTCCCTAACACCATACACAAAACAAACTCAAAATGGATCAAAGACCTAAATGTGAGGCCAGACACTATCAAACTCTCAGAGGAAAACATAGGCAGAACACTCTATGAAATAAATCACAGCAAGATCCTTTTTGACCCACCTCCTAGAGAAATGGAAATGAAAACAAAAATAAACAAATGGGACCTAATGAAACTTAAAAGCTTTTGCACAGCAAAGGAAACCATAAACAAGATGAAAAGACAACCCTCAGAATGGGAGAAAATATTTGCAAGTGAAGCAACTGAGAAAGGATTAATCTCCAAAATATACAAGCAGCTCATGCAGCTCAATATCAAAAAAACAAACAATGCAATCCAAAAAATGGGCAGAAGACCTAAACAGACATTTCTCCAAAGAACATATACAGATTGCCAACAAACACATGAAAGGATGCTCAACATCACTAATCATTAGAGAAATGCAAATCAAAAACATAATGAGGTATCACCCTACACTGGTCAGAATGGCCATCATCAAAAAATCTACAAACAATAAATGCTGTAGAGGGTGTGGAGAAAAGGGAACCCTCTTGCACTGTTGGTGGGAATGTAAATTGATATAGCCACTATGGAGAACAGTATGGAAGTTCCTTAAAAAACTAAAAAGAGAACTACCATATGACCCAGCAATCCCACTACTGGGCATATACCCTAAGAAAACCATAATTGAAAAAGAGACATGTACCACAATGTTCATTGCAGCACTATTTACGATAGCCAGGACATGGAAGCAACATAGGTGTCCATCAACAGATGAATGGATAAAGAAGATGTGGCACATGTATACAATGGAATATTACTTAGCCATTAAAAGAAACAAAATTGAACTATTTGTAGTGAGGTGGATGGACCTAGAGTCTGTCATACAGAGTGAAGTAAGTCAGAAAAGGAAAAACAAATACCGTATGCTAACACATATATATGGAATCTAAAAAAAAAAAATGGTTCTGATGAACCTAGGGGCAGGACAGGAATAAAGATGCAGAGGTAGAGAATGGACTTGAGGACACGGGGAGGGGAAGGGTAAGTTGGGATGAAGTGAGAGAGTGGCATGGACATATATACACTACCAAATGTAAAATAGTCAGCTAGTGGGAAGCAGCCGCATAGCACAGGGAGATCAGCTCCGTGCTTTGTGACCACCTAGTGGCACGGGTTAGGGAGAGTGGGAGGGAGATGCAAGAGGGAGGGGATATGGGGATATATGTATACATATAACTGATTCACTTTGTTATACAGCAGAAACTAACACACCATTGTAAAGCAATTATACTCCAATAAGGATGTTAAAAAAATATATTGGCTAGAAGTAGAAAATTTGTCCAGTCTCTTCAGAGGATGCCCCAGTTCCTTGTCTCCTCTCAGTTACAGGTAACATGTGCCTAAGTATAGGCTGAACCGTGGAACTACTTTTGGCTTATGAGGTATAATGGTGCCCTAATCACCTAGTGTTTCACACACTAACTTATGATCTTTTTTACTGTACTGATTACCCTGAGGTCATTGGTTGGGGTGTGTCTTCAAAATACAGTACTGCGTAGGCAAATGACTATTTTTTAAGGGAAAAGTAATACCTTATATTTGGGTATTTAATTCCTTTAAGAGATACATGTTCATCTAACATATGCATTCAATTAATTTGTTAATGTAAAAGAAAAAGACATAACCCATTTTCCAAGTGGCTCTTTCCACTTGGATATGATACTACCATCATTTGCTTCTTGCAGTGAGGTTTGTACCTTATTTTTCTTTTCTTTTTAAATTTTTATTTATTTTTTATTGAAGTATAGTTGATTTACAGTGTTGTGTTAGTTTGTGGTGTACAGCAAAGTGATTCAGATATAGATGTAGATGTAGATACAGATATATAGATATAGATATATTTCAGGTGTTTATATATATTTTTTCAGATTCTTTTCCATTATAGATTGTTACATGATATTGAATATAGTTCCCTGTGCTATGCAGTAGGACCTTGTAGGTCCTACAAGCTCCTAATTGATCCCATGCTCCAAATTTATCCCTCCCTCCTCTTTCCCTTTTGGTAACCACAAGTTTGTTTTTTAATATCTGTGAGTCTTGTTTCTGTTTTGTAAGTAAGTTTTTTTGTATTGTTTTGTTAAATTCCACCTATAAGTGATACTTATGATATTTGTCTTTCTCTGTCTGACTTCAGTTAGTGTGATAATCTCTAGGTCCATCCATGTTGCTGCAAATGGCATTATTTCATTCTTTTATATGGTGGAAGAATATTCCATTGTATATACATATATACCACATTTTCCTTATCCATTCATCTTCGATGGACACTTAGGTTCCTTCCATGTTTGGGCTATTGTAAATAGTGCTGCTATGAACATCAGGGTGCATGTATCTTTTCGAATTAGTTTTCTCCAGATATATGCCCAGGAGTGGGATGGCTGGATCATATGATAACTTTATTGTTAGCTTTTTAAGGAACCTCCATACTGTTCTCCATAGTGGCTGCACCAGTTTACATTCCTACCAACAGTGGAGAAAAGTTCCTTTTTTCCACACCCTCTCCAGCATTTATTATTTGTAGACTTTTTAAAAATTGAAGTATAGTTGATTTACAGTGTTTTGTTAATTTCTGCAGTACAGCACAGTGACTCAGTTATACACATATATACATTCTTTTTTTATATTCTTTTCCATTATGTTTTATCCCAGGAGATTGGATTTAGTTCCCTGTGCTATACAGTAGGACCTTGTTGTTTATCCATTCTAAATGTAATAGTTTGCGCCTACTAACCCCAGACTCCCAGTCCATCCCCCTACCTTGGCAACCACAAGTCAGTTCTTTATGTCTGTGAGTCTGTTTCTGTTTTCATAGGTTCATTCATGCCATATTTTAGATTCCACATGTAAGTGATATCATAGGGTGTTTGTCTTTCTCTTTCTGACTTACTTCACTTAGTATGATAACTCTCTAGTTGCATCCATGTTGCTGCAAATGGCGTTATTTCATTTTTTTCATGGCTGAGTAGCATTGCATTGTATTCATGTACCACATCTTCTTTATCCATTCATCTGTCGATGGGAATTTAGGCTGTTTTCATGTCTTGGCTATTGTGAATAATGCCAAGTGTTCAATAATACGAACATAGGGGTGCATGTATCTTTTTGAATTATAGTTTTGTCTGGTTATGTGCCCAGGAGTGGGATTCCTGGGTCATATGGTAGTTCTTTTTTTAGTTTTCTGAGTAACCTCCATACTGTTTTCCACAGTGGCTGCACCAACTTACAGCCACACCTTCTCCAGCATTTCCTATTTGTAGACTTTTTGATGATGGCCATTCTGACTGGTGTGAGGTGACACCTCGTTGTAGTTTTGTTTTGCATTTCTCTAATAATTAGTGATGTTGAGCATCTTTTCATGTGCCTATTGGCCAACTGTATGTCTTCTTTGGAGAAATGTCTGTTTAGGTCTTTTGCCCATTTTCTGACTGGGTTGCTTATTTTTTCATTATTGAGTTGTATGAAACTAATCCCTTGTCGGTCACATCATTTGCAAATATTTTCTCCCATTCCATAGGTTGTCTTTTCATTTTCTTTATGGTTTCCTTTGCAGTGCAAAAGCTTGTAAGTTTGTTTAGGTCCCATTTGCGTTTTTTTGGTATTTATTTCTTTTGCCTTGGGAGACTGACCTAAGAAAATATTGCTATGATTTATGTCAGAATGTTTTACCTATGTTCTCTTCCAGGAATTTTATGGTGTCATTTCTTATACTTGAGTCTGTAAGCCATTTTGAGTTTATTTTTGTGTATGGTGTGAAGGAGTGTTCTAACTTCATTGATTTACATGTGGCTGTCCAGCTTTCCCAACACCATTTGCTGAAGAGACAGTCTTTTCTTCATTGTCCATTCTTGCCTCCTTTGTTGAAGATTAATTGACTATAGGTGTGTGGGTATATTTCTGGGCTCTCTGTTCTGTTCCATTGATCCATATGTCTGTATTTGTGCAAATACCACACTGTTTTGATTACTGTAGCTTTGTAGTATTGTCTGAGGTCAGGGAGGGTTATGCCCCCAGCTTTGTTCTTTTTCCTCAGAATTGCTTTGGCAGTTCTGGGTCTTTTTTGGTTCCATATAAAATTTAAGTTTATTTGTTCTAGTTCTGTAGATTGCTTTGAGTAGCATGGCCATTTTGATTTGCACACGTTGAACCATCCTTGTGACCGTTACTCCCTTGCCTCACATTTTGTGATTTTCATGTTCTATTTTACATCTTTGTATTTATCGTTTTGCTGTTAATTGTAGTTATAGTCATTTTTACAAACTTTTTTGATTTTAAAAAAAAATCTATGTACTGGTTTATTGAAGTGATCTACAATTCTTTTATATTTTTGCTTTTCCCTTTGTGATTTTGTCTTTCCTATAGATTCTTGCTTTTCTCTTTAGGGAAGACCTTTCAATATTTCTTTTAGGATAGGTTTACTGTTGCTGTATTCTTTTAGTTTTTGCTTGTTTGAGAAATTTTTTATCTGTCCTATTTTAAATGATAATCTTGCAGGGTAGAGCATCCTAGGTTGTAGGTTTTTCCCTTTCAGGGCTTTGAATATATCTTGCCACTCCCTTCTCACCTGCAATGTTTCTGTAGAGAATTCAGCTGATAGCCTTATGGGGGTTCACTTGTAACTATTTTTTTTTCTTGCTGCCTTTAGAATCCTGTCTTTAACTTTTGCCATTTAGTTATAATACGTCTTGGTGTAGGTCTGTTTGGGTTAATCTTGTTTGGGACCCTCTGTGCTTCCTGTACCTGGATACCTGTTTCCTTCTTTAGTTTTGAGACGTTTTCAGCCATAACTTCTTCAAATATATTTCTCATCCCCTTTTCTCTTTCTTCTCCTTCTGGGATCCCTATTATGCATAGACTAGAGTGCTTTATATTATCCCAGAGTTCTTGTATATTGCTTTCATTTTTTTAAAATTTGTTTTTCTCTCTGCTCTTCTGATTGGGTGATTTCCATTATTCTATCTTCCAGATCATTTATTCATTCTTCTGCAGTACTTAGTTGGCTGTTTATCGCCTTTATCTTGGTTTTCATCTCGGCAATTGAGTTGTCTAATATTGATTAGCTCCTCTTTACAGTTTCTAATTCCTTGTTACAGTGATCTGCGTTTCTGTTGACAGCGTTTCTTAATTTTTTCAGTATTTTTATTACCTCCTTTTTGAATTCGAGGTCTAGTAGAGTGGAGGGATCTGTTTCTTTGTTTTTTCTTTCAGGGAATTCTCTTGTTCTTTGAATTGGGAGTGGTTCCTCTGCTTTTTCATTTTTCTTATATTTCTCTGGCTCTATGAATTTAGGAAAAATAGTTATCTACTTTGGGTTTGAAGGGCTGTTTTTATGTGGGAATGTCCCTGTGTTACCTGCTTGAGTCCAATATTTTTGGTGCATGGGCTGTTTTTGGTATGGATGCTTGCGCTGTCTTTCCTCAGGGTGTGCTGGCTGTTATCCCCTTGATAGGGGGTGTGATTGGTGTTGTGGTGACCAGAACCTGGACAGGATGTTGAGAGGGACCTCCTCTTTGTTCTTTGGTTGTCACTGCCCTGTTGGGGGCAGGATCTGCTCCCCCAGTTTTTGGAATAGAAGCCCCCAGATCTGGTACTAAGCTGTGGTTTGAGGTAGGCAGGAGTGGAGTGCTTCAGTTAGGAAAGGAGCAACTGAGGATTCCCACGCAGGAGCTGTCCCCTGGGACAGCTCTGTGGTGTCACCTGTCACCCATTGTGCATACTCACAAAGTACACTGTGCTTGGCACTGCCCTCGACTCTGTCTCAGCCATCAGAATGGTGGCAGTTGGCCTGATGTCCCTCAGACACTATGCTCACAAAGCCATGGGCACAAATCTGCCAGAGTCCAGCACCCGGACCTGCCATGGTCGCCACCCGGACCCTCTATGAAGCACTGAGGATCAGTCCAGACTCCAGCCCTGCCTCTGCATGCCTGAGCCCAGAAAGCCTGCTGTTGCTGAACCTGCTCCAGGCACAGGAGGGCCAACAATCCACTTGGATGTCCAGCAGGTTCTGCACTCACAAAGCTGCTGGTGACGTAAATCTGCAGACGTCGTGCAGCTGCTGGGAATCGGCTCAGATTTCAGCCCCACCTCTGCATGTGGTCAATCTGTTAGTGTGTG
Organism: Mesoplodon bidens; assembly: GCF_964165515.1. Classification (NCBI taxonomy): domain Eukaryota; kingdom Metazoa; phylum Chordata; class Mammalia; order Artiodactyla; family Ziphiidae; genus Mesoplodon; species Mesoplodon bidens. The sequence goes on along the minus strand of NC_138165.1, from coordinate 47,728,305 downwards.
CGTGCTCCCAGAGCTCGTATAGGCAGAGCCGTGTGCGGTGTGAGCACACCGAGAATGAGGCTGCTATGGTTGGGCAATGCCCCTCTTTCATGTGTGCATTGACAGTGGGGCTCCTTTGGTGGACCTGGGCTCCATCCTGCGCCCACCCCCAGTTGCAGCCCGGACCACACTCCAGGTCCTTTGGGTTGTCTCCACGCATCCAAACTGAGTCCTCTCTCTGGGTCTGTCTGCCGAAGCCTGAGCTTCAGCATCCAGCTGCCAGGCCACACCAGCAGGTGTACGTCTCTGCTGGTAAGTGCAGCAAGGTAGCCAGGACTGTCTGTGCTGCTCTCTCTCTGTTCTGCCTGCTGCGAGCCAGTTGGTGCACTCTCCTCCAAGCCTCTGAAGCTCCCTATCTGTCGCGGCTGATCTCCCAGCTGGTGAAGAGGGTTCCCAGTGTGAGGGAACCTTTCCTTCTTCACAGCTCCTTCCCACAAGCGCAGATCCCATCCCAATTCCTCCTTTTTAATCCCTTTCATTCTACCTGGTTACATAGAGATCTTTCTTGCAGCTTTGGTTGCATGAGATCTTGTGGCAGCGTTCAGTAGGTACTCTGTGAGAACTGTTCAAGATGTAGATGTAATTTTGATGTATTTGTGGGAAGAGGTGAGTTCCATATCCTTCTATTCTGCCATCTTGATCTCCCAGGCAGTTTATTTTTCTTTTTATACCTGGCTACATTTACCATGTGATAAACTTTTCTGGAATTGAATTACATTTTCCAGATGACTTGACAGAGATCTGGATAGGTATGACATTTAGGGATGTACCTTCGGATAGCATTTGAAATCTCCTGAAAGGTGAGTCTTAATTAGCAGAGCAAGTTATTTGGTTCACCTTATGGATCCAAATCATGGACTTCAGGGATATTTTCTGAAAACTGGTTCCTTATCCTGGTTATCATCATTGGTACTGCATCTCCCTTCCTGTTATTGTTGAGCAGCTGCTGTAATTACATGAGTCTCCCAGGATGGAGAGTGGAGGTAGAAATGGATTTTACTCGGTGTTTATCAAAGCATTCTTTAGTGTCTTGCATCATCTGGATGGAGACCTTTGAAAGAAATAGGTAATATACTCAGTGTTTCCAGTGAACAGTGGTAAGACGGTCTTTGCATGTGAAACATTTCCTAAATTTTCTCATTTCAAAATAAGTCAGAAACAGAGCCATTTGTACTAACAAAATAGCAATAGGATGTGTTGTAGAAAGTTAAGGATCTGTTCATGCTCAGATGCTATGGACATGCCAGTGAGGGACACATCACTTGCCTTTTATTTTCTCTCGAGATGGCTTGACTTTTAATGTTGCTTGATTGTATACCTTGATTGTATATACCCTTGATTGTATACCCTTGATTGTATACCAGAAGAAAATCTGATGAGAATTATATAGGCCACCTGCCTGAACCTCACAAATGAGAGGAAGGGAGAACTCACCTGGGGAATCTCATCTCTTTTCTGATGAAAAGTGACTAATTTGTGATTGGTTGAAATGTAATGCTGAGTAAATAGCAAAGGGCATATGGGATTCTGGGGTCTATTGCATGCTTCCTGAAACTCAGCATATACCCTTCAAACACATGGAAGCCTCTTGGTTATCTGCCGGGGACATGCAAGACAAGAATGACCAAAATCCGTATGTTTAAGAAGGTTCTTGAAAAAGCCATCTCCTCTAGACTTCTAAGACACTAATAAGAAAAGAAAAAAAAAATCTAAGAGTTGTAGCATGTGAAATTACTTAGAGCATGAATGACTTTCTAAGCTTGAGAATATATAAAAAATAGCAAGCAGGATGTTTTATGGGAGCGTGTCCTGAAGGAATCAGGACAGGTGCCAGGCCTGGGCTACCCTCTGCATATACGTCTACTTTGTACTTCTTTTAGGGAACCAACTCTCAGACTCTCTATCTGAAGTGTTCTCTGTGGGATGGATGCAGTTAACTCCTTCATATAGAGCTATAAATCACTAATAAATTCCATGGGTTTCCTCCTCCTGGTTTTTAACTGGAGATAATATTTCAGTCAAGGGAATGCAGCTCCAATTGTGTGAGAGCCTGTGTATCCACTGGGTGGGGGAGATTACCTTTTGAAGGAGAAATGGGGAGTATGAAGTGCTTTATAGAGTTGCAAGGCTTTTCCTGTGATGTTGGCAGCTTCTGCAGCTGGTGGTGCTCATGATGAAATAGATGAGACTCATGGTAGACTTCATCCAGGTTTTTTGATGAAGCTTTGTATCTCCAGAGCAGAGAACCTGTAGAATACTTCTCTGCAGCCTTCGTTTCTAATTCAATTCCTGGTGCAGGGTAGGAGCTCTATAAATATTGACTGTTAAATGAATGTCAGCTCGGGACCTACCAGGGGGCTAGGGTATCTGGGAAGGAGGAAGAAAGAGGTATTCAGACAGGCACCCGACTCGGAGGGCTAGCATGCTGAATACCAACATTGTATTTGCTCCTTGCTCTGTTCTCTCCTAGCTCTTTCTTTTGCCATGGTCCCAGTCCTTCTGGACATGGTTTTTCCTTTTGTGAACAAAGTGGCTTTTTGTTCTGGTTTGTTTTTTACTCCCCTGGAATTCTGCTTCTGCTCCTGCTCCGTCCCAGGCCGTCACCTTTGATCTAGGAGCCCGGGTGCTGTGGGCCTTGTGCACAGATACAGTGAATGCATCCCCCTCTTCTCTGTATTCCTTTGAAAAGCCTATTGGACCTGGACCCCGAACAGAAACTCTTCTCCCTCCACATTTTAAGACAAGCCTCGCCTTTCTCTGCTTTGGGTTTACCTAAGACATAGCCAGGAACTTTGCTCCATCTGTGAGACTCCTGCTGGAGACTTAGTTTGTGCCACTCTGCTGATCTTTCCCCCAGCTCCTGCTTCTAAAATGGCAAATTTCCTGATGTATTGCATTTGTATTGTTCTGGGGGGAAGAAAACCTTTAAATACCTTTTTAAGACGAGGAGAAGGAGGAAAAGCCAACTGTTCTTAAAAATTTTTTTATTGGAGTGTAGTTGCTTTACAATGTTGTGTTAGTTTCTCCTGCAGCAGAGTGAATCAGCTATACATATACATGTATCCCCTCTTGTGGATTTCCTTCCCAAGTGTTGTAATTTGGACATCAGAGTGGTTTGGCTTGTGTCCTGTAGCCATTCCATGAGTCTTTATTTAAGCAAACATCCACGGAGTGGTTAATCAAGGAGGGACGAAAGTTATTCATCCATCCTAGGTACCTGGCAAGTTCTTTTTTACACCTGGAGGTAATACGTTCAAGGTGCTTGCTCAAAAACCAAAGGTTTGAGACTTCCCTGGTGGTGCAGCGGTTAAGAATCTGCCTGCCAATGCAGGGGATACAGGTTCGAGCCCTGGTCCGGGAAGATCCCACATGCCACGGAGCAAGTAAGCCCGCGCACCACAACTACTGAGACAGCGCTCTAGAGCCCGTGCTCCGCAACAAGAGAAGCCACCGTGATGAGAAGCCCGCGCACCGCAAGTAGAGAAAGCCCGTGCGCAGCAACAAAGACCCAACACAGCCAAATAAATAAATAAATAAATTTATTAAAAAAACAAAACCCCAAAGGTTTCCACCTTGTGAAAAAGGGAGGGTGGCCTGGTCCCACTGAGTTACAGCAGGACTGCATTAAGTGACTCTCCATGATTGGGGAAAGGAGTGTCGCTTGTGTTTTTCCCTATTCCTGTCACTGCTGAAAATTTGCATCCACCCCATCTACAATTCCCTGGATTTTTCTACCTGGGGACAAGAGGACACTGTATGAATTCTGGGTCTTTCTTGCACCTGGTTTGTGGCTGGGAAAGGTTATTGAGCCTAGGGACCTCTTTAAGATTTGTCCCCTGCCAAAAGCCTCCTACTTACTTTACAAGCCTTTTATCCTGCATGTCTACAACATCAGTCATGATACCGTTCCATGTTCATTTGCTTAGATATGCCACACCTCTGCTTGCCTTTGGCAACCCTCCTGGACTAGGCTGCTTTTGTTAATCACATGGATGTTGTATTATGTTCACAGGTGGATGTAGAGGAGATATTTTGATTGAACTACAGATTCTCACCACACGAGCTACTCATGCTTAGCAAAAAAGATATTAAACAGTTGTGATCTGGAGTTTCATTAATCTCGGGTATTATGCTGCTTCCACTTCGGTTACATACTGTGGTTTCTACATCTTCCCCTAATCATATCGACTTTTTATGAAAGAACTTGTGATACTAAGCTGTGTTCTGTAATGTTGCAACGTAGAGGTAGTAGTTGATCTTAATCTGAGGTGCTGAATTCATTTCATCTCGCGTGCTTTTATGTTATAGCTTCCTTAAGTTGTCAACAGGAACGCGCTTCAGAGGGCTCTCAGTCCTAATCTTGTGCTTCTGTTCACTGAAGATAAGCATAAATTGCTTTTTTTAAATTGAAGTATAGTTGATTTACAATCAGTGTTGTGTTAGTTTCTGGTGTACAGCAAAGTGATTTAGTTTTTTATATGCATATGCAATATATACACCTATATATTTCATATTCTTTTCCATTATGGTTTATTACAGGATATTGAATATAGTTCCCTGTGCTATACAGTAAGATGTTGTTTATCTATTTTATTTATTTAATTTATTTATTTAAAAGCAATTGTTTATTTATTTATTGTTTTGGCTGTGTTGGGTCTTCACTGCTGCACACGGGCTTTCTCTAGTTGCAGCGAGCGGGGGCTGCTCTTCCTTGCGGTGCACGGGCTTCTCATTGCCGTGGCTTCTTTTGTTGAGGAGCATGGGCTCTAGGCGTGCCGGCTTCAGTAGTTGTGGCATGTGGGCTCATTAGTTGTGGCTTTCAGGCTCTGGAGCACAGGCTCAGTAGTTGTGGCGCACAAGCTTAGTTGCTCTGTGGCATGTGGGATCTTCCTGGACCAGGGCTCAAACCCATATCCCCTGCATTGGCAGGTGGATTCTTAGCCACTGTGCCACCAGGGAAGTCCCTATCTATCTTATATATAGTAGTCTGTATCTGCTAATCCCAAACTCCTCATTTATCCCTCCCCCTCCTTTCCTCTTTGGTACCCATAGGTTGTTTCCTATGTCTGTGAGTCTGTTTCTGTTTTGTAAATATGTTCATTTGTATCATATTTTAGATTCCACATATAAGTGATATCATATGATATTTGTTTTTCTCTTTCTTACTTCACTTAGTATGATAATCTCTAGGTCCCTCCACATTGCTGCAAATGGCATTATTTCATTCTTTTTTAGGGCTGAGTAATATTCCATTGTGTATATATATGTGTGTATGTATACACACACACGTACATTCTTTATCCATTCATCTGTTGATGGACATTTATATTGCTTTCATGTCTGGGCTATTGTACATAGTGCTGCTATGAACATTATTATGTACGTATCTTTTCAAATTAGAGTTTTCTCTGGATATATGCCCAGGAGTGAGACTGTTGGATCATATGGCAACTCTGTTTTTAGTTTTTTGAAGAACTTCCATACTGTTCTCCATAGTGGTTGTATCAATTTACATTCCCACCAACTGTGCAAGAGGGTTCCCTTTTCTCCATACCCTCTCCAGCATTTATTGTTCGTAGATTTTTTGATGATGGCCATTCTGGTGCAAGGTGATACCTCATTGTAGTTTTGATTTGCATTTCTCTAATAAGTAGTGAAGTTGAGCTTCTTTTCATCTGTTATTAGCCATCTGTATGTCTTCTTTGGAGAAAGGTCTATTTAATTCTTCTGCCCATTTTTTCAGTTTTTGACTGGGTTGGTTTTTTTTTATTTTGTTTTTGTTATTTAACTGTATGAACTGTTTGTATATTTTGGAAATTAAGCCTTTGTCAGTCGCATCATTTGCGAATATCAATATTTTCTCCCATTCTGTAGGTTGTCTTTTCATTTTGTTGATGGTTTCCTTTGCTGTGCAAAAACTTATAAGTTTGATTAGGTCCCATCTGTTTATTTTTTGCTTTTATTTCTATTGCCTTGGGAGACTGACCTAAGAAAACATTGCTATGATTTTTGTCAGAATGTTTTGCCTATATTCTCTTCTAGGAGTTTTATGGTGTTATGTCTTATATTTAACTTTTTAAGCCATTTTGAGTTTATTTTTGTGTATAATGTGAGGGAGTGTTCTAATTTCATTGACTTACATATGGCAAGCTGCAATTTCTTATTTTGTTTTCCTATCAGTTATCAGTGGGTCTAAACAACTCCCTTAGTTGTGCTGCCAGGACTAAGTGAAAAAAGATGAGAAAGAGGGAGGGGAAAAAAACAGACTGATAAAGTATGAGATTAAGAAGGGAGAGGGGAAAGATAGCAGCATTTTGGGAAGGTGATGTAGGCCACTAATCACTTGAGGGCTGTCAGTCTCCTGCATAATAGTTTATGAGCCAAGGGTTAGAAAGGGCCCATCTGCAGGCCCCAAAAGAAAGTGTGTGTGTGGGCCATGTGGCTGGTCAGTGCCACTTCTCTTCTCCCTAAGTTTGATGGTCCAAGGATCGGAGAGTTGTCAGGGCTGAGGGAAACAGAGAGCTGGAGATTCCTGAGTCTTAAGTCTGTCTCTTAAGTGACTTGAAGAGTCACACAGAAAATTGTCCAGCATAAGACAGAGGACATCTGACTAGTAAAGTCTTTGGGTATAAGTAAAAGCTAAAAACAGAAAGAAAGGCCAGAAAGAATTGATGATGAAAATAATTCTTCCGAAGAGAGAAACATCTCAGAAAAATCCACAGAACTGGAGAATCCTAGAGTGACAGCACTCCCAGGTGTCATTTTAGCCTCATCTGTGTGCTTTGTAGGTGGGGAAACCGAGGCCAGGAGAGGAAATGACATGCCCCAAGCTACACAGTAAGTGGCTGAGCAAAGCTGTGTATCACAGGGTCCTTTCCAATCTGTTAGGCTGCCTTGTCTATAAAGGCAATCATGGGCTATCAGCCACGCTGCATAGAATCAAATAAAACAGGATAGACGAGAGTTTGATTCATTGCATCAAGAGAAGAGCCATGTCTGAAATGGAGTTCATCTTTTTGAGGTCTTGTCCTTTTCCAGACTGAGCCAGACTCCCTGGGTGCAGCAAATAAAAGCAACATTCTAGATGGAGTCCAGGCTGCCTGGTACAGACTTACACTCAAAAGGTCGATGTGGAAATGGACTCACCTTCCATGTACCATGATTTGATTTTCATTGGGGCAAGGGGAAAGGAACTTGAAAAAGGTACCTAGGTTAAGAACAAGTAGATGTGATCCCGTTTGTCCTTTCTCCAGGGAAGGGATCAGATGCAGTTTGAGTTTCTCAATTCATGGTGGCTCCAGTGGGTGCCAGGCAGAGCCCCACATTTTGGCAGCCTCTTCTTTTCTGCAGATGGAAATGAATTCATTGGCAGCTACACACCGAGAATGAGAAAGGCTTCAAAACTCTTTTGGAGCTACTTAGTGAGGAGAGTTACTGCTGAAGACGAGGATGGCTTATTTCCATCTTACAGGTGTGCATTTTGTTAAATGCACTTGGCCCTGCCCCATTAAATTAGCCTTTCACTCTCGGTAGCTCATTGAAAGAATTGCTAGGGCTCTGCTTCATTGCTTCTTGGCAGGCAGTTTAGTAGAACACTTTGGTAGCAAATGTCAAGACAGAATACTGAGGCTTAGAATTATGGCCTGCTTGAACCTCCTTAGCTTCTGCGGGCTGTTACTTTTATTTAATTACTTATTCTTAAATTTTTTTCCTATGGTATGTCCCCTGTAGTGACAGAACCAAGAGCAACTGTGGATCAGTTTACTGCTTATTTAGTTATATTTTATGATTCTCTTTTTATTGGTTTCTAGATCTCCTGTGATTTAAGTGACTCATGGCCACTTATTTCTGTGCATATCTGGGTTGCTTCCTCTTTAGCTAAACTCAGTAAGACTTTAAGGGGTTTACAGACCCATATTTGGGAAGGTGAATGTTTTGGCTAGAGAGATTCTGAACTGCAAAGTAGCTTTGGTACTCGTGGTCCTCTGGGGCCGTGCAGTCAATGTAACGAGGTTCATGAATGCTGCACGGTATCATTGACAGTCAATGGTGTTAGTACCCTTTTTAACCCCCTTTTGACTTAAGATGTTGGAAAGGGAGTCACTGTAACCAGTATAAACATGTTTCGTTCCGAGGACAGAACTCGACATTCTCATTGATTGCTCTTCCCTTTGAGAACATTTTTGGGAACCCTGCAGAGTGGGCAGGTTTTAAAGGTGTCAGAACCACTGAGTCAAAATACATTTAATTGTTGGTTGATATGGTATAGTTCTATATGTACCGCTGCAAGATTATCAGAACTCCTTGGGGCATTTGTTCTAACAGGCTTTGACTTTTTGTAGGGTGCTGCTCTTTGCTAGAATAAAGGAAAAGAGAAGGTTGGGGAATTGTCCTTTCTACCTTCACTGTGCCTTGGTTTTCAGTATTGAGATGCATGGATGGAATGTGAATGAGCTAAATAATTTTTAAAAACATAGTTTATTTATTCAACAAGTATTTATTGAATTGCCTGCTTGGTGCCAGGAGTTGGAGATACAGTAGTGAACTTTTTCTAGGGCATACGTTATATTGAGGAAAGAGGGGAAACAAACAAGTGTGTCTCTGGTGATAAGTGCTGTGCAAAAACAGGGAGAGGGAAAGAGAGAGGAGAGAAAAGAAAAAGAAAAGAGAGAGAAAAAAAGTAAAGGAATAAGAGAAGAGGAAAAGAAAAGCAAGCAGGGGAGGGGCTAGGCCATGCTGGGGTGCTATTTTAAAGAAGTGTGGTCAGGAAAGACCTCTCTGATGAGGGCACTTTGGGCAGAGATCTATCTGAAGGAAGGGAGGAAGCTGCTGAATGTCAGCCGGGGAATGATCTGGGCCGAGAGGTGGAGTCCACCCCTCCCTGCCGCACTTCCCGGAAGGCACAACTTACTTCCCTTGCTGTTTTGGATTCATAAGCTAGATATTATCATTTTTACCATAGGTTTATGAGGCAGTTACTATAAAATGAGAGTTATGGATATAAAGTATTTGTTATGGTAGTTGTTGTTGTTGTTAAGCATTATCTATTACATGGTATTCTGACTTTTTACAAAGTCACAAAAAAGACTCCAGCCCACCAAACTCTTTATTGCTTCTGAGGTATTTGTAGGCATAGAAAACTATTCCTTTGGGGATGGGAATGCTACATAAATGTAGAATTGTTTTACTGCCCCTGCAGTTCAGATCACTGGAGAGTGTTTTCCTCTGAAATAAAAGCAGGTTTGCTTAGGGATAGATTTGAATCAATGACAGAACTTGGAATGATGCCAGCAACCCCATTCTCTCACAGTGTATGATGTGGCAGAGGGGAAAGTTGGAGGAGGAGGAGGCAAAGGAATGCATTGGCTTTGCATTAGCCAAATCTGGAAGTAAGCCAGAATCCATCTAGAAACCATATAGTCAATCTGTGTTGTCAATCACTGTCGACCAGCCCAGAGCTACTGGATCAAGGCCTTTGGGGTTGGCATGCTGGAGTAAACAGTGAAGCAGAGAAGGCTAAGAATGTGCTTAATTAGTAAGAGGATACCTTCATATTTTTAAACAAAAGTTACTTGGGAATCATGGAAAATATTCATGGCAAGAATGAACTCTTCAAAGCAGGTTACTCCCAGTTAGGTCTGGTTTTCCCAGGGACCTTGTAATACCCTGGTGTAAGCTGTGTTTTGTAAATTTTGAGGGTTCCATAATTCAATAAGAGTCATGTACCACGATGTTCATTGCAGCACTATTTACAATAGTCAGGACATGGAAGCAACCTAAGTGTCCATCGACAGATGAATGGATAAAGAAGATGTGGCACATATATACAATAGAATATTACTCAGCCATAAAAAGAAATGAAATTGAGTTGTTTGTAGTGAGGTGGATGGACCTAGAGTCTGTCACACAGAGTGAAGTAAGTCAGAAAGAGAAAAACAACTACTGTATGCTAACACATATATATGGAATCTAAAAAAATAAAATGGTTCTGATGAACCTAGGGGCAGGACAGGAATAAAGACGCAGACGTAGAGAATGGACTTGAGGACACGGGGAGGGGGAAGGGTAAGCTGGGACGAAGTGAGAGAGTAGCATTGACATGTATACACTACCAAATGTAAAATAGATAGCTAGTGGGAAGCAGCTGCATCGCACAGGGAGATCAGCTCGGTGCTTTGTGACCACCTAGAGGGATGGGATAGGGAGGGTGGGAGGGAGATGCAAGAGGGAGGAGATATTGGGTTATATGTATATATATAGCTGATTCACTTTGTTATAAAGCAGAAACTAACACACCATTGTAAAGCAATTATACACCAATAAAGATGTTAAAAAAAAAGATATTGTTGGGCTTCCCTGGTGGTGCAGTGGTTGAGAGTCTGCCTGCCGATGCAGGGGACACGGGTTCGTGCCCCAGTCCGGGAAGATCCCACATGCCGCGGAGCGGCTGGGCCCGTGAGCCATGGCCGCTGAGCCTGCGTGTGCGGAGCCTGTGCTCCACAACGGGAGAGGCCACACAGTGAGAAGAGCGCGTACCGCAAAAAAAAAAAAAAAGATATTGTTTAATGAGTTTTATGTGTATGTTTACATATGCATATGTATGAATAAATAAATATGTATTCTTTCCAGTCTCTTTCTGTGAAGGTTTAAAATATTTTAAAAGACAGAGTTAGAAGGACTTCCCTGGTGGTCCAGTAGCTAAGGCCCCGTGCTCCCAATGCAGGGGGCCCAGGTTCGATCCCTAGTCAGGGAACTAGATCCCACATGCCGCAACTAAAGATTCCATGTGCTACAGCTAAACAATAGATCCCGCACGTGGCAAGGAAGATCCCATTCGCTGCAACTAAGACGCGGTGCAGCCAAAAAAAAAAAAAAAGAATTAGAAACATCAGAAAGCAAATGAGAGATAACTTACCAAGAACCAGAGGTGATATGTTATATCACTTTTGGGGGCACTTTTCCTTGATTCTCCCTGCTCACCCCTCCAACCCCCCAGGCTGGGTGAGATGCCCTTCCTCTGAGCTCTCAGAGTATCCTATATGTATCTCAATCACAGAAGTCGCTTCTTCTTAATTCAGTATCTGTCTATGGCTTTCTGAAAACCTGACTGTGTCCTTGAGCTCAGAATCATCAGCCCTTTGCTTGGTGCTTGACATGTAATAGGGGCTCCATGTATGTTTCTTGAATAGATGAATGAATAAAGGAGTTACTAAGATTTATATCTGGTTTGAACTTCTTGGTAGCCAAAGCAAGAAGAAAAATATGTTGATTACCCAGTTCTCATAGGCGTATAAAAGTAAACAGAGCATTATTTTTACATTTTTTTTTCTTGGTGCTAAGTTTCTGAAAGTATCTGATGAAACATGATATAAAGATAAGATAGTAAGTTTTGAGAAATGTTATTTTCAATAATTAATCAGCTACTCTTGCCCTGGACTAAATGAAAGAATTACTTTGATAGAGCCTGGCAGCTGGAGGCCAACTCTAGCACCTGGAGAATCTGGGTCTTCATTAGCTTCCTAGCAGATTACCTGTTAGAGCATCACTTTCCCAGATGGCAGTGGGTCCATGAGACAGCTTATTTTATGCCACTGGATTTTATTTTCATGATTGCAACTATCTGATAGATACCTACTGAGATTTTATTGTGCTCACAGGCGTAGGCATTAAGCGGAGTGTATGAATTAAGGGGAAACATCCAATAGAAAACAAATGGTGAGGATGCTGCAGTTAGTTTAGGACTTCAGCACGCCCTAACCTATACCCTAACAGGTGTGGGTTCTTCAAATTCTGCATAAAAATTTGCCCTTGCTGACTTATAGGCTTTATGAGAAAAGGATTATTTTTTGGAAACAAATGTGGATATCAGAATACAGGTGAGAATAAGCTAATGGGTACCTGCTTAATTAAAAAATATTTTTAAATCGGCTTCTTTGATGAAGACAGAATAGTCCCAAGAAGTACAAAGATACAGTTGCTGAAGGAAAGAAGGTTTTTTTGGTGATGTATTGGCTGAGACAGGAGAGAGAGGACAATTAAAAATCCTTTGATTCAACAACATAATTATTATTTGAATGTTTTTAAAGGATGTATTTTCTTTTAAGTTGGATAATCAATTAGTGGAGAAAGACATTGACTGGTTAAGGGTTTTGTATCTTGAGACAATCTGAGGAGAAAGGACCAGAAACATATTTATTGAGCATCTACTTTTTTTCCAGGCAGCTATAAAGAGTTTTTAGATATTTTTCTTTTCCTCTGAACTCTTGTGGTAATTCTATTAGTCAAAGAAGGGGAAACTGGATTGTCCACGTTAAGTAAATTGTTGAGATTGTGCAGTTAGTATATACATCAAAGCCAGGACTGAAAGCCACTTAAGTGTTTTCCAAAGCTCACCCTGGTGTTATTTTTTTATTTTAAACCTGCTCCAGTGGCTTCCCATTTGCATGTAAGGGACCCACAGGGGCTTCAGAGCTTTACAAGGGCTTCATTCAAGAGCACATCTGGCATTATCTGTAATACAAAAATGTCTTACAGATATATGTATGTCTATATTTCAAGAATGTGTAGCCCTTTTGAGATTCCAATTAATGTATTTGAAAGCATTATGTCTAGAATATAAATTCAGCAAGACCAGAGATTTTTTGGTATATTTTCTGTGATGTAACAAAGTACCTAGAACCGCTTTGTCATAGCAGATGCTCGGTAAGTATTTGTGCACACCAAGAATGAAAGTCATTATAGTTCTTTAAATAAGCCATGCTTTAATTCTATTAATAGAAATTTAGACTGTTTCCACATTTTTCTTTTATAAACAATACTTATACAGTCTATAAATACGTTCTTTTTTTTTTTTTTTTTTTTTTTTGCGGTACGCGGGCCTCTCACTGTTGTGGCCTCTCCCGTTGCGGAGCATAGGCTCTGGATGCGCAGGCTCAGCGGCCATGGCTCATGGGCCCAGCCGCTCCGCGGCATGTGGGATCTTCCCGGACCGGGGCATGAACCCATGTCCCCTGCATCGGCAGGCGGACTCTCAACCACTGCGCCACCAGGGAAACCCCAAATACGTTCTTATACATACATCTTTGCCCTTTATAAAGAAATATCCTGTTATTTCATTGTAATGGATTCCTGGAAATGGAATTGCTGGGTGAAAGGAATACATATTTTAGATTTTGATACAACCTTCCTGCAAGCAGTTTGGCACAATTTATCAATGACATTAACTCTAATAGCGTGTGAGATTGTGTGTTTCACCTCAATCCAGCTGACACGAGGAGTTTTCAGGCTTTTCGCTGTCTTAAACTATCATTCAATTCCAAAATTTGGTAGGCTTACTGCTTCCTCTAAGTTTCTATTTATCCTTCTTAGAAGCTAGGACAGTATAGTGTGGCTTCTTTCCTCCTGTGTTGAGAGGGTATGTATGATGATATTATTCAATGAAGTTTTTTTTAAACCCGAGTTATGTTCTCTTTCCTACTCTCTGCACCCCTATTTGAATATATGGATTCTCTCTTGTCATTGGTAACTATGTGCCTAAAGAGGAAAAAAAAGTCTAGAATTGGTTGTATATCATTAGCAAGTGGATTGGACCACTTGGTGAGAGACCATGGATGCATTTCTAGACCAGATTTAACCGCTGTGGGAATGATTGGTCATTGGGAATGTGGGGTCTCTTATTCTGGCCCAGCCAGCAATGTAAATGCATGAGAGTCTATAGTATGCTCCTGTTGGCTGTTAAGGATGCAGAGAAGCAGCTGCAAAGACCTTGATCTTTGCCCCATAAGCAGGTGTGGATGGGAAAATCCATGTGTGACCAACAGGTCTTTCTATTACCAACCGGGGTTCTTGGCTTCCTTAATCAATAGAAATTGATCAGAGGCCAGGCAAGAAATTCATGCAAGGCATTATTGGGGCCCCTGCTGCAGCAGGGGGAATAAGAACAAACAACAGTTTCCTTTGCTTGCTCTCTCCCCCAAGGGGGACGAGCTGGTTTCTTACATGGGGTGAGAGTAGGGGTGTGTCTGGGGGTTGGGCCGGACGAGTGGCTTCGGTGGGCTGCCCACCCCTTTGGTGGTGTTGTGTGCAGGGGGCATGTGCAGTACCCGGCTTTTGCTCCTGGCTGTTCAGAAGTGGAAGTTGGGTTTTTTTTGGTCTTTTTGTATCTTGTGACATAATTTGCCCAACTGCTCATGCACGCAGTTATTTTTAGTCCCTTACAGTTTCTTTGTATTTTTGTTGCTCAAGGATATGTTTGTCCAGGTGCAAGCACTGCAGCAAAGGGTCCCTGGTCCCAGCCTGTCTCATTTCCTAACAAGGAACGTAAAAGGCACTGACTTATTGCTGGTCTCTGCTTTGCATAGGTTTTCAGCAGAGGATTGTAAAGACCTCAGAAGCATGTGCTCGGCATTCTCCAAAACAATGTTAGCAGTCTGTATCTTCTGAAGTAATTAGTGTTCTGTCTTATTCACACAAGAAAACTGTAAACAAGTATAGAGTTGACCCTTGAACAACTTGGGTTTGAACTGCATGGCTCCACTTATAGGAGAATTTTTTTCAGTAGCAAATAACACAATACTATGTGATCTGTTGTTGGTTGAATCCATGGTTGGTTGAATCTGTGGCTGCAGAATCATAGACACAGAGGACCAACTATAAGTTACACACAGATTTTCGACTGTACAGAGGGTTGGCACCCCTAACCTCCTTTTTCCTGTTTTTGCTTAGGCTACCAGGAAGTTCAGAACCAAAGATAAATTCTAATAACCCATTCATCATTGCTTCAGTAAAAACATACATGGAGCTCCTATTCCTTGTCAAGTACCGTGAAAGTACTGGTAGGTTCAGGTTGCTGCTCGAGAAGGAATGGTTTCTTGCCTCCTTGAGCCCCTTGCTTTGGATGCCTGCTCTGGAAGGGGAGAGCCCAGCTTTTCCCATGGAACATAACCCGTCTCCACTAAACTTATTAGCACTAGAAAGGAGGTGGCTCATTTTCCTCTCAGGTAGAGACAAAGGCTGCTCTTGTCCCAGGTGAAGGGCCTTTGGTGACTTGATTAGCACACAGCCTGGCCTGTGCTGATTTTCAGATGGAGACTATCAGATATAATCTGCCGCCTCATTAGGTTGACACTGTTCCTGCCCCCTCTTGTAATAATGTCACTGGAGCACTTAGTAATCTAGGTAAGTGCTGTAAGCATACACTGCAGAGGTAACCCAGGGTCAGTGGCGACAGATGCTCGAAAAAGCAGTTGTTTTCTCATTCCCAGCTCTGGTTAAAATATAACAAGGCAAGAGGTATAATAATCATGCAGATTTAAATATTAGAGGAGCAGCACTTGCGGCAATATAACTTTTTATCTCTGATTCAAACTTGTAGGTTTTCAAGATTGAGGGGACAGTGAAATAAATTGGCTGATTGCCATGGACTTACAGAAGGGTTCATTTATTTTAGAGAAGAGAAGGCAGAGAGGGGCCCTTAAGTGTTTGAAGATATGTACAAGATGGACAATATTTATGAACTCTTCTTTTCCAGTGAAAACAGGAGATTATGTCTTATTAATGATTCAAGGAGTAATTAGGTTAGACTATAAGAAGAACTTGCTGGCTAGAGACTGGAAAAGCCCATGGGTGGGGAGTGGAGTAGGCTCCCACCTTTTATACATACATATATGTGTGTGTGTGTGTGTGTGTGTGTGTGTATAGTCTTTTAGTAGTAGGCACTTATTTTCTTTATTGGAAATGGATTCCAGAAACCGTTGGGCTGATGCTAGGCTGTGCACTAATTCACAAAGTTATACAACCTGCCCCCCAGAGAACCATGCAGATGTGGCAGGAACTGGACAGATCATTCTATATTTAGTGGGTTACAAGGATGCAGTGGGGGAAGGGCTGGGGACAATGGAGCATTTGGCTTGATGCCAACTGATACCATCTTCTCTGTGGGTCAGACCTGGGAAACTAGAGCGATGGGTGAGCTTGGGACTCAGTGCTTCCCAGGATGTGGGGCTCCCTTAAAGAACCAAAATGGGAGAGGGATGCCTTCAAACCAGAACTGTCTGGAAGCATCAAAGTGGAGAGACTACTTTCTGTCCCTGTGATTCTCTGACATAGGTTAGCACAATTTGTTTGGTAAGTGAAGTCCAGAGAAGGTAAGTGGGAGAAGTCCAATAGCAAGCTGAATTTGATAGGGGTCCAGGGTGTCCCTCCAGGGGATGAGCAGATGAATCCTTGGTCCTCAGGGACTTAGCTAGAGCTGATATACCTGCCGGGCCATGAGGGCCGAGGTCCCTCCGAGATGCTTAGATTCAAATAACTTCATTGAACTTATCCTTGCTTTTAGAATGCTTCTGTATAGTATTGGGATTTTATTCCTCATACTGTTTGAAAGGGTTTTCCCTAACTTTTACAATTGGATGACCAAGAAAATAAATGCTGATTCTGAACGTGTAACGTGTTAGCTTGGTGAATTTCAACAAAATCCAGTTGAGGTACAAGTTCGTTCTCCCTTCTTGAGTCTGCTCTTTCTCCAGAGAGAACTTTTCTCCATTTGCCCTATCTTTGAAGATTGAAGATTGGCTAGGCTAAAAGACTAGAAAAAGCTGCAGTGTGAAAAAATAAACTTACATTAGATGGGGTTTGGCCAAAACGTAAAGCTATGCTATAGATCTTCCATCTGCAAATTTTATTTAATTTATATCCCATACATAAATTAAATATTATGTACGTACCGTGTACTACTAGGTACTGGTGGACAGCAGTAAACACTGCCCTCATGGGGCTCACCTTCTAGTGCGGGAAGCAAACAAATAAGCAGTGAAAATCATGTTAGGTAGTGATAAGTGATGGGAAAAGAGATAAGGGTAAGGAGAGCTGAGTGAGTCCTTGGAGTAAGTCATGTGACTGCCTGAGAGAGTGGGAGCGCTGCTGTGGTGGTGACGCTGGGACCATTCCAGGAAACAGGAACAGCACCTGCCAAGGTCTTGAGGTAGGGCTAGAATTTGCTTGGTATGTCCTTTGGGAGTAGGGAGAGGAGAGAGATCAGAGAGGTAGCCAGGATTCATCAAGCTGGTTTGCCATGAAAGGAAGCAGTCTTCCATTTGTTTGCGCTGTTTATGCCCTGCAGTTTTTGACTGAACACGCTTCCACGTACCAGTCAGGTAGTGAACCTCTTGAAAACCTTGTTGAACGTGTTTGCTGGCTTAATTGCACAGACATGTTAGCCCTGACAGTTCATCAGTAAAGGAATTTAAAGGGAATGTGCAAAGGAATTTGGAATATCTGCAGTTTGTTAGGCTTATCACTAGAGACTTCATTTTATTTAGATGCTGTATTTTAAATGAACGAATGAAATGACGAGGCTTTTTGCCTGTTTATTATTTCAGTAGTAATACACGGACATGGTAAAAATGCAGATAATTTCTTTTAGTTAAAATAAGGCTTCCCTAACAACCTAAGTGTCCATCATCGGATGAATGGATAAAGAAGATGTGGCACATATATACAATGGAATATTACTCAGCCATAAAAAGAAACGAAATTGAGCTATTTGTAATGAGGTGGATAGACCTAGAGTCTGTCATACAGAGTGAAGTAAGTCAGAAAGAGAAAGACAAATACCGTATGCTAACACATATATATGGAATTAAAAAAAAATGTCATGAAGAACCTAGGGGTAAAACGGGAATAAAGACACAGACCTACTTGAGAATGGACTTGAGGATATGGGGAGGGGGAAGGGTAAGCTGTGACAAAGCGAAAGAGAGGCATGGACATATATACACTACCAAACGTAAGGTAGACAGATAGTGGGAAGCAGCCGCAGAGCACAGGGAGATCAGCTCGGTGCTTTGTGACCGCCTGGAGGGGTGGGATGGGGAGGGTGGGAGGGAGGGAGATGCATGAGGGAAGGGATGTGGGAACAGATGTATATGTATGACTGATTCACTTTGTTGTAAAGCAGAAACTAATAAAAAAAAAAAACTGTATAAATGAATCAGATTTGTAAACCCTTTCATCATTTTGTATTCTAATAAATGAATTTCATATGTTCATACTTTTTAAATTACTGATATATTTGAATTTATTTCTGGTATGTTATTTTGTGTTATGTAAAGCCTTTTAAAAATATTTATTTATTTATTTATTTATTTATTTGGTTGCCCTGGGTCTTAGTTGTGGCTGGTGGGCTCCTTAGTTGCAGCTCTCAGGCTCTTAGTTACGGAGTGCCAGCTCCTTAGTTGCAGTACATGGGCTCCTTAGTTGCAGCAGGCGGACTCCTTATTTGCGGCTCAAGGGCTTCTTAGTTGTGGCATGTGAACTCTTAGTTGCGGCATGCATGTGGGATCTAGTTCCCTGACCAGGGATCCAACCCGGGCCGCCTGCTGTAAAACTTTTTTTTCTATTAAAAAATCAAATTTTCTTTTTTTTTTTTTTTAATTTATTTATTTATTTGGCTACGACGGGTCTTAGTTGTGGCACACTGGATATTCGTTGCCACGTGCGGGATCTTAGTTGTGGCATGTGGGATCTAGTTCCCTGCAGGGGGCCCGGGCCGATCGAACCCGGGCCCCCTGCATTGGGAGCATGGAGTCTTAACCACTGGACCACCAGGGAAGTCCCTAATCAAATTTTCTCTTATTCTTCCTTTTCCCCTTTGCCTAATTGGAAGCTGATTTAGTTTTCTAAGGCTGCTGGAACAAAGTGCCACCTGCTGGGTGGCTCAAAACCACAGAAGTTTATTCTCTCACAGCTCTGGAGGCTAGAAGTCTGAAGTCAAGGTGTCTGCAAGGCCATGCTCCTCTGAAACCTGTAGGGAACTCCTTCTTTGCATTGTCTTAGCGTCTGGTGGTTGCTGACAGTATTTGGCATTCCTTGGTTGGCCCTTACATCACTCTAAACCCTGCCATCCTGATCACACAGTCTTCCAAAGGTCTCTGTGGGGTTTCTGCTCTTAGCTTTATTATTTCCTCTGTCCGTTTGCTTTGGGTTTATATTACTCTACTTTTTCTAGATTCTTGAGGTGGGAGCTAGATTATTGCTTTGAGACATTGCTTTTTTAATGTTTGCATTTAGTGCTTTAAATTTCCCTCTCAACACTACTTTAACTGTGTTCCACTTATTTTGACCTATTGTATTTTCATTTTCATTCAGTTAAATATATTTTAAAATTTCCTTTAAGACTATGGCTTTGACCCATTTAGAAGTGTAGTTTCCAAGTGTTTGGAGTTTTACCTGTTACCCTTCTATTACTTAATTTCTAGTTGATTCATTATGGTTGGAGAATATACTCTGGCTGATATAAATTCTTTTAAATTTGTAGAGGTTGGTTTTATAGCCCGTGATGTCTCTTTTGGTCAGTGTTCCATGGGCATTTGGAAAGAATGTGTTTCTGCTGTTTGGGGCTGGAGTGTTGCATAAATATCTATTAGATTCTGTTGGTTGATGGTATTTTTGTCTTATATTCTTCTATAACCTTGCTGATATTCTGTCTAGTTGTTTTATTAGTTGTTGAGAGAGGGCAATGCATTTCTTAAAATCTTTCTTCTCAGAATGCATCCTTCCTCTTTGAAGACCAAAATATTTTCTGAATTCATAAGGAGCATTAATTACCTGACCAATCAATCAATAGACCATGGTGGTTATGTGACCCCACTGTCCCTTCCTTGTATCCTTAACTCTTTCTTTAAAATAAATAATATATTTTGTTTTAAATTTAAATTTTTTTATTGAAGTATAGTTGAGTTATAATATTGTATTAGTTTCAGGTATACAGCAAAGTGATTCATTTATGTGTGCGTGTGTGTATATATATATATATATACACACACATATATATGTATATTTAGATTATTTTCCATTATATATTAAGTATAGTTCCCTGTGCTATACAGTAAATCCTTGTTGCTTACCTATTTTATGTATGGTAGTTTATATTGATATATGTTAATCCCATACTTCTGTTTTATCCCTCTCTCCCTCCCTCCCTTTTCCCTTTGGTAACCATAAGTTTGTTTTCTATGTCTGTGAGTCTGTTTCTATTTTGTATATATAGATTCATTTTTATTATTTTTTAAATTCCATATAAAAGTGATCATATAATATTTGTCTTTCTCTGTCTGACTTCACCAAGTATAATATTCTCTAGGTCTATCCATGTTGCTGCAAATGGCAATATTTCATTTTGTATGGCTGAGTAATATTCCATTGTATGTATACATATAGATAGGTAGATAGATAGATAGATATCTATATATATATCACATCTTCTTAAGCCAGTTTTCTGTTGATGGGCACATAGGTTGCTTCCATGTCTTGGCTATTGTAAATAGTGCTGCTATGAACATTGAGGTGTATATGTATCTTGCCAAACTAGAGTTTTTGTCTTTTTTTGGATATATGCCCAGGAGTGGGATTGTTGGATCATATGGTAACTCTGTTATTTAAGGAACCTCCATACTGTTCTCCATAGTGGCTGCACCAATTTACATTCCTACTATTATTACCATCTTACATTACTGTGGCACATTTGTCACAATTAATGATACAGTAATGACAGATTATAATTAACTAAAGTCCATATTTATTCACATTTCCTTAGTTTTGACCTAATGTCTTTTCTCTGTTCTAGGGGCCCATCTAGGATATCCCATTACATTTACAGACTATCCTTTATTTTTTTGTATTCATGAATCAATTTATTTTCCAGCAAAGTTTGTTAATTGGTAGCTTTCTCTCTTATGAGACAAGAATATTAACATACTTTAATTCCCCTTTGTTTTTCCACCCCAGCTTCTTGGCTAGTGTTATGTAAATTTTGATTCCAACTTTTTTTAGGACTGTAAATGCCAATGAGTTTATAATCCTGGCAAGGACATTCAATGAGAAATGGCTGTTCTTGGTTTTCCTGTGCTCAGGACATCGGTGAAAACCATAGGTCTGCACAACCAAGTTTTGGCTCTCCAGTTGATGATTTTAGAAATTTGTCTTCTGAAATTGCAAAATGATGTTTTTCTCAAATCAATCCACCTTCACCCCAAAAGAATGGCAAAGAAAATTAACTGTGGGTGACAAAAACTTGTTTCAATCTCAGTGGTTTCTAGACCCAGATATCTCCATCCAGTTGTCTCTCTTTTGGGAAGCATAAAGACAGAATCATCATGAGATGCAGTAAAGAACACTGGCAGAGTTGTTTTTAAAATTGCAATTATAACTAATTACATGCTAAGATGTGAATAGCTGCACAGGAATATTTAACAGATTTCTTGGAGTCATCCCCACTTTTGATATGCCTTTTGAAAAGCCTAGCTTATGGGAGTACATAGTGAGTGGTTATTTTATATTTTCCGTAAGACAGTGAAAAACCAAACCTGAAAATTAGCAAGAAATGGATTCTGTTTTTTGCTACATAAGCTGCTCATTGTCGGTTGCTTCAGCTGGTGGACAGCCACAATACATGGCCTAGGTGCCTGAGTGTGGTCAGTGGGCACTGCTAGGTGAGATGAGATCAGTTCAAATTGGACAATGAGGGAAGTCTTCGTGGAGGTGCCCTCTGAGCTCAGTTTTGAAAGATGAGCAGGATCCTTTCATTCAACATGCATATTATTAAGCTTCAACTGTGTACCCATCACTGTGTTAGAACTCGGACCCTAGGGTGAAACAAGTTATGACTTTTGCCTTTGGGGAGCTCATAGTGGGCTGTGGAGTGGGGACGGACTGATTGATTCATCAGTGGTTACAGTCTCATTCAGGGGATGGCAAACTGTGGCCTGTGGCCAAAGCCAGCCTGTCACCTGTTTTTGTATGACCCATGAGCTGACAGTGATTTTTACAAAGCAAAGAGGAAGCAGGGAATGGGTATGGGGTTTCCCAGCACTGCTTCTTTGGACATTTCTAGCCAAAGTGGAGCCCATACCTGGCCCTTTAGACAAAGGCTTAATGTTTTATAGGTTAGAATCATAGCATACCCAAGGGGCTACAGAAACAGAGGAGGGACAGCTGAATATGACTGGGGAGACCAGAGAAGTCACACCCAGAAGAGGAGATACTATGGGAACAAACTTCTGATTCCACTTGCTGTGCCTTCACATACCAGCTTTCACGTTGTCCATCCTTGATTTTTTCTTTTAAGATTTAGTTCTTCATCTGCTCCTTATAAAACGTGGCTTTGGTTGTTGTACTTCTCATTGTCCATTGACTGTGTTCCCTATAGGTGGGGCTTCAGGGGTTCGGAGGACCCCATAAGCTGATGCACTTGTGCATTTTTCTGGGAAAAGGACACATGGCTTTCAACACATGCTCTAAGGGGTCCATCATTCAGAAATTTTGGAAGCACAGTTTTAAAGTGGGTTTCTTTAAACTAAAATCAGGACTGCTGATGGTGGGTTCTGACCAGTGCAGAATTAAGCAGAGGGCTTATGAGTTCCCTTCTGTTAGCCCAGGACAAGATCCTCACAGCCTTATGTACTTAGAAGACATTTAGTGAGTGGCTCCTCTCAGAGTTTTCTGTGCTTGGGCTACAGGAGCAGTTTCTTTAGGGACATTGGGGGATATCCGAGGATATCAGCCTGGATGCTCAAGAGAATGGGGTCTGAGAGGCCAACAATTTATTTGGAGGCTGTGAGCCCAGGGTGATGAAGGCAAGGAAGCGGAGACACGGAATGAGGAGAGGAGGCTGACGCCTTTCAGCAGCCGTGAGGGACCACATCCGTCCCTCAGCAACGTACTCTTGGTTCCGTACTTCTCCAGCAGTGTTGCAAGGAGGGGGCCACACCTTGCAACGGTCCCTAGGAGAGAGGAAGGAGGGATTTATGTGCCAGCCGCACTCGCGTCTTCTTGTCCTGTCGGTAAAACTTTATCCCACGAGGCCCTAACTCTACCTCCCTTCAAGGTGGCCTCCCCTAGCCCGCAGGGACCGCTCAGGGAGCTGGGTCCCATGGTCCACAAGGTGGGAGCCTGGTCAATCCAAAAGCAGAGGGGCGACCCAGTGGAAGTGGGGATGACCATCAAAAGAAAAAGAAATTAGAAAAGTGTGTCAAGGAGTCAGAAGGTGCAGAAGGTTTGTTCCTGTCATAGGAGACAGACCTCTGAAGGGACAACAGGTGTCAGATGGGGGCAGAGGAAACACCTGACCAAAGGCGGACATGGGGGGAGTAGGGAGGAGAGAACAGTCCCCCTGAGACTGTGTATTCACCCTTCCTTCTTTGTAGCCATCCGATACTTATGCAGCCTCTGTTCTGTGCCAATGGTGATACAATGGGTAAACAAAACCAGACATGGCCTTGTCTCTCATGGGGCTTAAATCCAATGTGGGAGACAGGTATTAAGCACATCATCATACTAGCAAACATAAAATTGCAGCTGTGTGAAGTGCTCCCAGTAGACTGCACTGAGAGCCTTTGTTAGATGGAGTTAAACACAGTGAGAGTGGTCAGATAAGGCTTACCAGGCCAAGTGGCTCATGACCTGAAATAGAAAGGACTGGTGGGAGTTAAGGGCAAGAGGAAGAGAAGGGAAAGCTCTCTAGGTTGGAGGACACCACGTCCAAAGGCTCTGTGGTAGGATGGAGCCCCACACAAATGAATGTCAGAAACAAAGCCCATGTGACAGGAGCAGCTAGAGCAGGCGGACAGCAGGTAGGTGTAAGGGGCCGGGCCTGGTTAAATGAGTTTCATCTTTCCCTGGGAAGCAATAGAAAATACTTGGAGGAATTTAAGTAGAGAACTGTTAAAATCAGGTTAGAGGTAACTTGGAAGGCTCAGGCGAGAGGACGCCCAGATACTGAAGATGCTCTCAGCTTCAGACTTCCATGCCAGAACTGTGGCTGTTGGATCCCTTCCTGGAAAACCCCAAATGTGAACAACCCCAAGGATATATGAAGGAAAAGCAACTCCAGGAAAGTCCCTGCAGCAACAAACAAAAGGCATTGGAGACTTTGGGGCTGGCAGTAGTGGGAGACCCTCCTCATACTTACTTGCTGGCCCTAGGAACATTTTTTAAATGTTGCAGAGCTTTTTCCAGAGTATTATCTTTTCAGATTTCCTAGAAAATGTGTCAAGGCATGAAACTCAAGGTGCCTGCATGGCAAGTTCCAGAACTGAACCTAGAATACAGGCCTCCTCCTGAGGTTCCATGCCACAAGTGCTGTGCTGGGTGCCGGTCAGGCAAAGGGCCTTCCACGCAGTCCTGGGCCAGGACTCTCCATAGGAGGGTGCACAATCCCAGGCCCTCAGTGTCTGCGCCGCCGGGGCATTGACTCAAATTCTCCTGGAGCCTTACTGTGCCCAAGGCCCCAATATCCACTGGGCTTCCAGGGGCTTTGTAGATAGTTGTATGGCCCATAACTCTGCACATTAAAAACAAAACACAAAAGTAAGCAGAAACCCCACAGTGAAGCCATTTGAGAAAGAACTTTTATTGGTCCAGCTACCAGGTTACCTTTGGTTTGCGATAAACAGAATAATCCAACTCATTAACCCAGGAGAAAGCATTTCTGAACGGCAGGCTTTTTGTATCTTGAAAAGCTTTAAGAGGAATTTAAATGTATTCTCATTTGGCAGGAATTTATGTATTGTGATTACCTCCAGTCAGAGTAAATTGTCTGATGTGATTGCAAGAAGCCTTGGGGTTGGGTAGAGCAGGCTTGGCTGATTACAGATTTATTCATATGAGCCAGCGTGCGTGTGTGTGTGTGTGTGTGTGTGTGTGTGTGTGTGTGTGTGTGTGTATTTTTTTCAAATCAGAGATGGTTGTAGTCTTGTGTTCTAAGCTGGGTAGTTTTGATTCTTCCTTTTTTTCAGAATATTTCAAGATAACTGCAAGAACAGACCTCTCTTGACCCATTTATCTATGTAATTTTAATGCAGAAGAAATAATAAGGGAATATCTAGACACAAAAATCCAAGTCTTTGCATTCCCTGGAGTGCTCAGCATTTTTCCTTTCTAAACTGGCTGGCTGTGTGTGAGAAGTTGACTTGACATGTCAAATCTTGGATATTCCTTGTAAAAGCTTTTACTTTTGCTTAGTAATTCTAAACTGTGTTATGTCTTCCCAGGGAAAAGAAATGCAGGACTTCGTGGTTGGATTTGAACAAATTGGAGGAATTTAGAAAGAGTCATAAAAGTGATTAAGGGCTGGAGGGAGTGACTGAAAAGATATTAAAGGAGTGAAATGCATGTCTTGGCCAAACTACAGATGTGGGAGCAGCAGAGGGCAGAACACTTAGAGGATGGTGAAATGTTGGGAAAGGAAGAGGGGCTGTTGCAAGGCTCTTTACCTCTTTTTGGGTCATGGACCCTTTTGCGAATCCAGTAATAGCTCAGAACCTCTCCTCAGAAGAACTCCCGAGGTCACACATGCTTGGTTTGTCTGTTTCTTGCTCTTGTTCTTGGCTCTAGACATGTGGAGTTACCAAATGAGTCTGGAATTGCCAGAGCTTTTAGTTTTTTTCAAGACAAATTAGAAATACAGATTTTTATGTTTTTTATGTGAATTTTTCCATATAAAGAAACTGTACTGACCAAATTAAATAGCATTCTGGGCCATTGTAGCCTCTAGGTTGCCACAACATCTTCATCTTCCTTATGGTCTCTGAGTTCCTTGTATTTGTTTATCCATTTGGTTGGCTCCACTTTTTCACATAGGGAGGCTTTCCCCAAAGGTCTGGTCATCCTTGGTTGTAAGTGGGTGGGGCTCTCCCGTAGGTGATGGACGGTGAGTATATATGGGTGTTTCTCTGGGGCACTTAGTTTTTCCAGAAGATTGTCCAGTCTCCCAAGAGCGTGAGGAGTAAGGTGGGGTATGAAGGGGCACAAGGGAGGGAGAAGGTCTGTGGTTCTATACCTGGATGCTGCGGTTGTAGGAGCGGGCGTTTGAGTATGCGGATTACTGCTAATCCTCTAGTTGTCAGTTTTACACTTCATCCTACTGCTCCACTGTGCCTGATGCCTTTGAAGCCAGAGAATCCTCTTCTTAATTTTTTCCAAAGGATGAAGCCTTGGTTTTTTGTAGGGTTAGATGCCTTGCTGTGCAGAGCTGGGGAGAGGTTCTGGAGGTCTAAGTTAGTCTGACTGCTTTTAAATAGTCTCTCTCTTTTCAACCTAAGATCCACCCCTGCCCTTTTGCTACCTGCTCTTCAGGTGCTGAGCCCCTCAGGGATTCTACAGAGCAAGTTAGTTTGTTTCTTGTTGGTATCCTGCTTGGCAGGGCAAAGAATACTATAAGCTAAATTAGTTACCATTTGTCCTTCTATTTTCCAAAATCTCTCTTCTGCAGTTAGCTGCTTCTAGTTCTTTACTTTAGTAAAGAAAAATTTAATCATTTTAACCAACAATCTTTTTAGTGGGGATTTGGGAAGGGAAAGACAGAAACATGTATTACAGCCTGCCATTTAAAAAAAATTGAAGCATAGTTGATTTACAATATTGTGTTTAAGGTGTACAGCAAAGTGATTCAGTTATTTTTTTCAGATTATATTCCATTATAAGTTATTACATGATATTGACTATAGTTCCCTGTGCTATACAGTAAATCTTTGTTGCTTATTTAGTTTCTGTAGAGTAGTTTGTATCTGTTAATTCCATACTCCTAATTTCCCTCCCTCTCCCCTTTGGTAACCATAAATTTGTTTTTTATGTCTATGAGTCTGTTTCTGTTTTGTATGTAGATTCATTTGTGTTATTTTTAGAATCCACATATAAGTGATAATTGCATAATATTTGTGTTTCTCTGCCTGACTTACTTCACTAAGTATAATGTTCTCTAGGTCCATGCATGTTGCTACAAATGGAAATATTTTATTCTTTTTTTAATAGCTGAGGAATATTCCATTGTATATATGTATATATATAAACACCACATCTTCTGAAGCCAGTTGCCTCTTGGTGGGCACTTGGGTTGTTTCCATGTCTTGGCTATTGTAGATAGTGCTGCTATGAATGTTGCAGTGCATATATCTTTTCAAATTAGAGTTTTCATTTTTTCCAGATATGTACCCAGGAATGGGATTGCTGGATCATGTGGTAACTTTATTTTTAGGTCTTTAAGGAACCTCCATAAAGTTTCCATAGTGGCTGCATCGATTTACATTCCCACCAACAGCACAAGGGTTCTCTTTTCTCCACATCTTTTTTTTTTTTTTTTTTTGTGGCACGCGGGCCTCTCACTGCTGTGGCCTCTCCCGTTGCGGAGCACAGGCTCCGGACGCGCAGGCTCAGCGGCCATGGCTCACGGGCCCAGCCGCTCCGCGGCATGTGGGATCTTCCCGGACCGGGGCACGAACCCATGTCCCCTGCATCGGCAGGCGGACTCTCAACCACTGCGCCACCAGGGAAGCCCTCTCCACATCTTTGACAACACTTATTTGTTGTCTTTTTTGATGATGGCCATTCTCACTGACATGAGGTGATAGCTCATTGTGGTTTAGATTTGCGTTTCTCTAATGATTAGCGATGTTGAGCATCTTCTCATGTGCTGGTTGGCCATCTGTATGTTGTCTTTGAAAAAATGTCTGTTGAGGTCTCTGCCCATTTTTTAATTGGATTGTTTGTTTTCTTGATATTTAGTTGTATGAGCTGTTTGAATATCTTGGATATTAACCCCTTGTCGGTCACATCATTTGCAAATATTTTCTCCCATTCTGTAGGTTGTCTTTTTGTTTTGTTGATGATTTCTTTTGCTATGCTTATAAAAGCTTATAAGTTTGATTAGGTCCCATTTACTTGTTTTTGCTTTTATTTCTCTTGCCTTGGGAGGATGACCTAAGAAAACATTGCTATGGTTTATGTCAGAATGTTTTGCCTATGTTCTCTTCTAGGAGTTTTATGGTGTCATGTCTTATATTTAAGTCTTTAAGCCATTTTGAGTTTATTTTTGTGTATTGTGTGATGGAGTGTTCTAACTTCACTGATTTACATGCAGCTGTCCAGCTTTCCCAGCACTACTTGCTGAAGAGACTGTCTTTTCTCCATTGTGTATTCTTGCCTCCTTTGTCAAAGATTAATTGACCATAGGTGTGTCATTTATTTCTGGGCTCTCTATTCTTTTCCATTGATCTATATGTCTGTTTTTGTGCCAATACCATGCTGTTTTGATTACTGTAGCTTTGTAGTATTGTCTGGAGTCTGGGAGGGTTATGCCTACAGCTTTGTTTTATTTCCCTTTGGATTGCTTTGGCAATTCTGGGTCTTTGTGGTTCCATGTAAATTTTAGGATTAGTTGTTCTAGTTCTGTGAAAAATGTGATGGGTATTTTGATAGGGATTGCATTAAATCTATAGATTGCTTTGGGTAGTATGGCCATTTTAACATTTCTTCTTCCAATCTAAGAGCATGGGATATCTTTTTAGTGGGGATCTGGGAAGGGAAGCACAGGAATTTGTATTATCAGTCTGCCGTTTTTAACAGGATGTCTTCCTGCTTCCTGATCCAATTCCATCTTACTTCCTTTAGCCTTGTATTTTCTCACCTTCGAAAGGTCACTGATTCTCCAGTTTAATGACCTCTCTCTGGCCTCATCTTCAGTCTCACATTCAGATTACTGTGGATTCTTGACCCTTGATCATTGCTGTGGCTTCCTGATCCCAGCTACCCTTCTCCTACTTCTGGCCATCACTCAGTGTCATGAGTTAGCTCTCCTTCATCTGCTCTCCCCTAAATATATGCATCCCCCAAGGCTGTCTTCTGAAACAAACATAGCCATTTCCATATGCACAGCTGTTACCTTTTAGTAGGGACTCCTGGGTCTGCATCCTGAGCCCTGACCTTCTCTCTTGACCTAGTCTAGCAAGTATAAATGCTTGTTGAAGATACTTACAGAGAAGTCCTGCTGAGACCTCACATTCACACATCTAAAACCAAATCAGTTTTATCTCCCATAGTCTGTTCTTCCTCCTGTGTTTTTCTTTTCTGTTAATGGTGTCACTGTCCTCCATTTACTTCAGATCCTCAGGGCCATTTCTCAGCTACTACTTTTTCCTCACCCCAGAATCTAATTAGTTACAAAGTTCTATTGCTTTTATCGTCACAGGGCCTCAGAACCTGTCTTTATCTTTCGTTTCCATTTCCACTGCCCTTGCTGAGGACTGTATCAGCTCTTGCTTGAATTATTGAAAAACCTTCTTACTGCTGTTCCTACCTGTATTTCATCTTCCCTCCAATTCATCTTCTATACCAGTGACTCCCAAATGCAGATCTAGTAACATCAAAATGAACTGTGATTTTAAAAACTGAGTATTTCTGGATATCTCCACTCAGTGATTATGGTTAATTAGGTCTGGGTGGAATGCAGGCCTCTGAACTTTTAAAGATGCTTCACAGTGAGTAAAACAAATTTAGAACAATGTTTACTCAATGTATCATTTGTGTAATTTTAGGACAAAAGCAATGCTGTATAGTTTTCATGAATCTATACATATATCTGTATACATTTGACTCTTGAACAATGCAGGGGTGGGGTGTCTACCCTCTGCACAGTCAAAAATCTGCTTAACTTATAGTCAGCCCTCAGTATATGCAGTTCCTCCATATAAGGATTCCTCCATATCTGTGGTTCTTCATCTTCAGATAACCAACCGTAATCATGTAATACTGTAGCGTTTACTACTGAAAAAAAATCCACCTATAAGTGGACCTTCACAGTTCGAACCAAACCCATGTTGAAGGGTCAGCTGTATAAATGTGGGCCAGAAGGATACTCATCGAAGAGAAATGTTTATTTCTGAGGAAGAGAACAAAGGGGAGCTCGCTCAAGGAGAGGTATGGTTTATTTCTCTTAAAAAATTCTAAAGCCAAAATGGCAAAACATTGACATGATATTATTGTGAATGGAGAATTGTTATATTGTTTTCTGTACTTTTCTGTCTATAGGAAGCTATTTTGAAACTCTCCAGATGATTCTGATGCCTACCTAGGTTTAGATTCTGCAGGAAATGCACCCGTGACCACATCACACCTGTCTGAAAGGCTCCCATGACTCCCATCTCCTGCAGAGTCAATTTCAAGGTCCTTGGCATGGCATTTGAGATGCTGGCCTACCTTTTATCCTTGCTTTTCATTCTCGCCATCTATTCAGTGAGCCAGAAAACTCTGCTCTTCACGGAGCCTGGAAAATGTCTTTTGCTTTCACTTGGCTCTGTGTCTTTTGCTTGCAGATGCTGTTTTTAAAAATTTATTTATTTATTTGTTTGTTTATTTATT
This sequence comes from Mesoplodon bidens, assembly GCF_964165515.1. NCBI lineage: Eukaryota > Metazoa > Chordata > Mammalia > Artiodactyla > Ziphiidae > Mesoplodon > Mesoplodon bidens. Next base: position 47,698,080 of record NC_138165.1, on the reverse strand, counting down.
TATGGTTGTGTTGGGTCTTCGTTGCTGCGTGCAGGCTTTCTCTAGTTGTGGCGAGCAGGGGCTACTCTTCGTTGCGGTGCGCAGGCTTCTAATTGTGGTGGCTTCTCTTGTGGAACATGGGCTCTAGGCTCACCAGCTTCAGTAGTTGTGGCGCATGGGCTTAGTTGCTCCGCGGCATGTGGGACCTTCCTGGACAAGGGCTCAAATCTGTGTCCCCTGCATTGGCAGGCGGATTCTTAACTACTGCGCCACCAGGGAAGTCCCTGTTTTTCCTGTATTGAGTTCTCTTCCCTGACTCCCCACCTTTTGCTCATCAAAATGCTGTTTGTCCTTCAAGATCTGTTTTAAGTTCTACCTTCTCTAGGAAACTTTCCCCCTTTTCAAAAGCTTTTTCTGTGCTTCCTACAGGATTTCATTTATACTTTTATGTACTTATAATATGGGTCGTTGTTATTCACTTTGTCCTATCCCATCCTCCCCTGTCCTCAAATGTAAACTGCTTGAAGGCAAGGGCTGTGTTATTCACTTACTCAATATATCTTTTATTGATCATATGTTTCTGAGCACATGTTATATGTAAGGTATTGTGCTAAATTATGGGGGAGAGGTATGTGAGTAAAGCAGAGTTCCATTCAGATTCTCTCATGAAGTTTATGACATGTGTTGAAGTGGAGGAGAGAACAAGGATGCCTTATCTGTCTGGCAGGCTGTGACATTTTAAAAGAAGGGTGAATCCAGTGTGGTTGGTGAAGTTGGACAAAGACTTATGGATAAGTTGTCTTTTGAGCTGGACTGTTCTGTGTAAGATATTAACAAGGAGACACAGTCAAGATAGAAGCTTGTTGAAGTGATGGATAAATCCCAGGCAGAGGGACCTCAAGTCTCAGAGACCTTTTTTAAGAATAGTCAATAATTTACTTTAACCAAAGCCTGAACAAAATGGAGGGGAACAGTGGAAAATAAGGCTGGGAGAAGGGTTTGGGACTCATTCTAGTGGACCCAGATGCTAGGCTATAAAGAGATGGGGCTTCATTTGGTTAGATGCCACTGAAAGTTTGTGGGCAGGGTTGTGGCATGATCGTGCTTTTGTTTAAGGCAGCAACACCTGGCTTGGTCAGTAAAAGGAGCTGGCAGAGCAGGTAGGAAGAAGTAACAGTCTGGTCCAAGACAGGTGATTCAAGCTGGGACCAGGGGGGATCAGGCAGCAGGCATGGAAGAGAGAGGTCAGGCGTGAGCAGTTTTGTAGGGTAGAATTGATTTGCTATACTTTCTGACTGTGAATTATGGATTGGTATTGGGGAGCAGGTGGCTGAGGGTCCTTGAAGATGACTTAAGGAATTTAGCTTGAACCCTGACCAGGAAGTGGTTCCATTAATAAGAAGAAGAGCATTGGGAAGAGGATGCGGTTTTGTGGTAAAGATGACGAGTCTGGTTTTGGACATTGTAGTAGATTGAATAGTATCTCCCAAACTAGATATATTTAAGTCCTAATCCCTAGTGCCTGTGAATGTGACCTTATTTGGAAATAGGGTCTTTGTAAATGTAATTAAGGATCTAGGGATGAGTTCATTTTGGGTTTAGGGTGGGCCTTAGATCCAGTGACTGGTGGTCTTATAAGAGAAAGGAGAGGGAGATTTGACATAGAGACACAAGGGGAAGGGCATGTGAAGATGGAGGCAGAGATATATTACCTGAGCTTATAAACCTATCTGAGGAGGGTTTTGCTGTGGTTCTGCCCTTAATCAGCAATAGAGAAAACCTTTACTCCAGGCTCTTGGCAGAGACCACAGCCTCAGACAGTTGTAGCTCAGTTCCCATCCAGCTTTTTGTTGGGAGAATTAATATTATTTCTGGGAACTATCTCAGAGGATATGGAGTCCATTAACTCCTCCAGCAATTCTAGTTTTTCTCCTTAGCTCAAGCCAGATGATCAGATTGCTGTCTGCTTGGACTCCTTTTTGGCTTTGCCAAGTCAGTACGGTGAATTGTGCTTTGGTCTCCTCTCTTGCATTGAGGGATGCAATAGGAAGCATTAAAGGAGACTCCCTACTGTATATACCTAGAGGCACTATTAATTGATTACTTTGCTTCCCCAACCCCCAAGTGTGGATGATAAAAGATACTTTATAAGAATTTACCCAAGGAAGGGAAGGTTAACACCTTGGGAGAAATTCCTCGATGATGAGAAAAACTAACACTCTGGAGGTATGTATGCTGTATTTTCCCTTAGAATCAATGTGATTATCTTGTACCTGTTTTCTTCTTTGCTTTGGCCACTAGGATGCTCAGAACCTAATATATGAACCACTCCAAGTAATAGTTTAGTACTTTACAAAAATATGTTTCTGTGGACTAACTTTTCCTCATGCTCTTCAAGCCTCTTTTTATGTTGTCTTCTTAACACAGTGAACATATTTTATAAGTCATTTCATCCTTTGTTGACATTAGATGGTGTCTTGGGGTTCTGCAGAGAACCGTGACCAATAGGAGGGTGTGTGTCTGTGTGTGTAGAGAAGAAAAGAGAGAGACATATTGATTGATTGATTGATTTTTAAGGAATTGACTCATGACTGTGGAGACTGGCAAGCACAAAATCTGCAGGACAGGCCAGCAGACTGAAGACCCAGGGAAGAGTTGATGTCACAGTCTTGAGTCCACAGGCTGTCTAGAGGCAGAATTCCTTCTTCCTTGTGGGACCTAAGGCTTTTTTTTTTTTTTTTTTTTGCGGTACGCGGGCCTCTCACTGTTGTGGCCTCTCCCGTTGCGGAGCACAGGCTCCAGACGCGCAGGCTCAGCGGCCATGGCTCACGGGCCTAGCCGCTCTGCAGCATGTGGGATCCTCCCAGACCGGGGCACAGACCGTGTCCCCTGCATCTGGCAGGCGGACTCTCAACCACTGCGCCACCAGGGAAGCCCTAAGGCTTTTCTCTTAAGGCCTCAACTGATTGGATGAAGCCCTCCCACGTTATGAAGGGTAATCTGCTTTACTAAAAGCCCACTGATTTCATTTTGATTAAAGTATAGGCTATGTACAATATTATATAAGTTACAGGTGTACAATATAGTGAGTCACAATTTTTAAAGGTTATACTCCATTTATAGTTACTATAAAATATTGGCTATATTCCTTGTGTGGTACAGTCTATCCTTGTAGCTTATTTTATACATAATAGTTTGTACCTCTTAATTTCCCACCCCTATATTGTCCCTCCCTACTTCCTTCTCCCCACTGATAACCACTAGTTCTCTATATCTGTGAGTCTGTTTCTTTTTGTTGTACTCACTAGTTTGTTTTAGATTCCAAATAAATGATGTCATAAAGTATTTGTATTTCTCTGTCTGACTTATTTCACTTAGTATAATACCTTCCAAGTCATCCATGTTGTTGTAAATGGCAAATTTTTATTCTTTTTTATGGCTGAGTAGTATTCTGTTGTGTGTGTGTGTGTATACCACATCTTCTTTATCTGTCAATCTGTTGATGGACACTTAGGTTGGTTCCATATCCTGGCAATTGTAAATAATGCTGCAGTGAACATCGTGGTGCGTATGTCTTTTTGAATTATTGTTTTGGTTTTTATTGGATCTATACCCAGGAGTGGAATTGGTGGGTCATATGGTAGTTTTATTTTAAGTTTTTTTGATTAGCCTGTATACTGTTTTCCGCAGTGGCTGCACCAGTTTACACTCCTACGAACAGTACAGGAGGGTTCTCTTTTTTCCGTATCCGCACCAACATTTGTTATTTGTGTTCTTTTTGACGAATCATTCTGACAGACATGAGGTGATAGCTCACTGTGGTTTTGATGTGCGTTTCTCCCAATGCTTAGTGATGTTGAGCATCTTTTCAAGTGCCTGTTGGCCTTCTCCATGTCCTCTTCGGGAAAATGTCTATTCGGTTCTTCTGACGATTTTTTAATCGGGTTGTTAGTTTTTTGATGTGACGTTATATTAGCTGTTTATGTATTTTTGATATTAACCCTTTACCAATCATATCATTTGCAAATATTGCCTCCCATTCAGTAGGTTGTCTTTTCATTTGGTCAGTGGTTTCCTTTGCTGTGTAAAAGATTTTAATTAGGTCTCATTTGTTTATCTTTGCTTTTATTTCCTTTGCTTTAGGAGACAGATTCAAAAAATATTGCTACAATTTATGTCAAAAAGTGTTCTGCGTATGTTTTCCTCTAGGAGTTTTATGGTTTCTGGTCTTACATTTAGGTGTTTGATCCATTTTAATTTTATTTTTGTATATGGTGTTGGAGAATGCTGTCCAGTTCCCAGCACCACTTACTGAAGAGACTGTCTTTTTTCAACTCTATATTCTTGCCTCCTTTGTTGTAGATTAATTGACCACAAGTGCCCGTGTTTATTTCTGGGCTCTCTTTTCTGTTTCATCGATCTGTGTGTCTGTTTTTGTGTCAGTACCATACTGTTTTGATTACTGTATCTTTGTAGTATGGGTGAAGTCACGGAGCATGATTCCTCCAGCTCTGTTCTTCGTTCTCCAGATTGTTTTGGCTATTCGGGGTCTTTTATGTTTCCATACAGATTTAAAATTATTGTTCTCATTCTGTGAAAAATGCCATTGGTATTTTGATAGGGATTGCATTGAATCTGTAGATTGCCTTGGGTAATGTGGTCATTTGAATGATATTAATTCTTCCAATCCAAGAACATGGTATATCTTTCCATCTGTTTGTGTGATCTTCAATTTCTTTTATCAATGTCATATAGTTTTTGGAGTACAGGTCTTTTGCCTCCTTAGGTAGGTTTATTCCTAGGTATTTTATTTATTTTTTTGATGGAGTGGTAAATGGGATTGTTTCCTTAATTTCTCTTTCTGATCTTAGTTGTTAATGTATAGAAATGCACCAGATTTCTGTATGTTAATTTTGTATCCTGCAACTTTACTGAATTCATTGATGAGCTCTCCTGGTCTTCTGGTGACGTCTTTAGGATTTTCTACATATAGTATCATGCCATCTGAAAATTGTGACAGTTTTACCTCTTCCTTTCCAATTTGGATTCCTTTTATTTCTTTTTCTTCTCTGATTTCTGTGGCTAGGACTTCCAATACTGTGTTGAATAAAAGTGGCCAGCATGGGCATCCTTGTCTTGTTCCTAACCTTAGAGGGAATGCTTTCAGCTTTTCATTATTGTGTATGATGTTACCTGTGAGTTGTCCTATATGGCCTTTATTATGTTGAACTATGTTCCCTCTATGCCCACTTCCTGGAGGGTTTTTTTTTTAAAACCATAAATGGATGTTGAATTTTATCAAAAGCTTTTTCTCCATCTTTTGAGATGATCACATGGTTTTTATTCTTTAGTTTGTTAATGTGTATCATGTTGATCTGCAGATATTGAAAAAATCCTTGTATCCCTGGGATAAATTGCACTTGATCATGGTGTATGATCCTTTAAATATATTATTGGATTTGGTTTGCTAGTATTCTGTTGAGGATTTTTTTTTTTTTGCGGTACATGGGCCTCTCACTGTTGTGGCCTCTCCCATTGTGGAACACAGGCTCCGGATGCGCGGGCTCAGCGGCCATGGCTCACGGGCCCAGCCACTCCGCGGCATGTGGGATCTTCCCGGACCGGGGCACGAACCCGTATCCCCTGCATCGGCAGGCGGACTCTCAACCACTGCGCTACCAGGGAAGCCCTGTTGAAGATTTTTTGCATCTGCATTCATCAGTGATTTTGACCTGTAATTTTCTTTTTTTGTGGTGTCTGTCTGGTTTCAGTATCAGAGTGATGGTGGTCTCATAGAAAGGGTTTGGGAGTGCTCCTTCCTCTGCAATTTTTTGGAGTAGTTTCAGAAGGGTGGGCATTAACTCTTCTCTAAATCTCTGGTAGAATTTGCCTGTGAAGTCATCTGATCCTGGACTTTTTTTGTTGGAAGTTTTAAAATTACTGATTCAATTTCATTAATGGCAATTCATCTGTTCATATTTTCTATTTATTCCTGGTTCAGTCTTGGGAGATTGTACCTTTCTAAGAATTTGTTCATTTCTTCTAGGTTTTCCATTTTGCTGGCATTTAGTTGTTCATAGTAGTCTCTTATGATCCTTTGTATTTCTGTGGTGTCAGTTGTAACTTCTCCTTTTTCATTTCTGATTTTATTGATTTGGGCACTCTCTTATTCTTGATGAGTCTGGCTAAAGGTTTATCAATTTTGTTTATCTTTTTGAAGAACCAGATTTTAGTTTCATTGATCCTTTCTTCCTTTTTTTTTTTTTTGTCTATATTTCTGCTCTGATCTTTATGATTTCTTTCCTGCTACTAACTTTGGGTTTTGTTTGTTCTTTCTGTAGTTGCTTTAGGTGTAGGGTTAGGTTATTTATTTGAGATTTTTCTTGTTTCCTGAGGTAAGCTTGTATCGTTATAAACTTCCCTCTTAGAACTGCTTTTGCTGCATCCCATAGGTTTTGGATCACCTTGTTTTTATTTTCATTTGTCTGTAGTTATTTTTCGATTTCCTCTTTGATTTCTTCCATGATCCATGGGTTGCTTAGTAGCATATCGTTTAGCCTCTATGGGCTTGTATTTTTTGTAGTTTTTTTCTTGAGGATGCTTTCTAGCCTCATAGCATTGTGGTCAGAAAAGATGCTTGATATGATTTCAGTTTTCTTAAAATTACCAAAGCTTGTTTTGTGGCCTAACATGTGATCTATCCTGGAGAATATTCAATGTGCTCCTGAAAAGAATGTGTAATATACTGCTTTTGGATAGAATGCTCTATATATCTATTAAGTCCATTGGTCTAATGTGTTGTTTCAGGCCAGTTTTTTTTTTTTTTTTTTTTTTTTTCTGTCTGGGTGATCTGTACGTTGATATAAGTGGAGTGTTAAATACCCCTACTATTATTGTGTTACTGTTGGTTTCTCCCTTTATTCCCTTAATATTTGCTTTATGTATTTAGGTGCTTTTATGTTGGGTACTTATATATTTAAAATGGTTAGATCTTCTTCTTGGATTGATCCCTTGGTCATTATGTAGTGTCCTTTTTTGTCTCTTGTAACAGTCTTTATTTTAACGTCTATTTTGTGTGATATAAGTATTGCTACCTGAGCTTTCTTTTGATTTCCATTTGCATGGAATATCTTTTTCCATCCTCTTACTTTGTGTCTGTATATGTTGTTAACTCTGAATTGAATCTCTTGTAGGCAGCATATATATGAGTCTTGTTTTTGTATCCATTCAGCCAGTCTGTGTCTTCTGGTTAGAGTAATTAGCCCTATTACATTTAAGGTAATTATTGATATGTGTGTTTTTATTGCCATTTTGTTAATTATTTTGGATTTGTTTCTGTAGGTCTTTTTTTCCCCCTTCCTTCTTCTTTTATTCTCTTTTGATTTTATGACTATCTTTAGTGTTAAATTTGGATTCCTTTTTTCTTTTTATATGTGCACCTATTACAGATTTTGGGGATGTGGTTACTATGAGGTTTTTGTATAGCAGTCTATACACATATGTGATTGTTGTGAGTTATTGATCTCTTGATTTCAAATGCATTTTAAAAACCCTGCATTTGTACTCTCCTTCCCTCATGATTACTGTTTTTGATAGAATATTTTACATCTAATTGTTTTGCATATGCCTTTACTGGTTATTGTGGTTATAGATGATTTTACTACTTTTGTCTTTTAACCTCTCTACTAGCTTTGGGTGTGGATGATTTTCTACCTTTACTGTATGTTTACCTTAACTGATGAGCTTTTTCATTTTGTAATTTTCATGTTTCTAGTTGTGGCCTTTTCTTTTTCACTTACAGAAGGTCCTTTAACATTTCTTGTAAATCTGGTTTGGTGGTGCTGAACTCTTTAAGCTTTTACCTGTCTGTAAAGCTTTTGATCTCTCCACCAAATCTGGTTGAGAGTCTTGCTGTGTAGAGTATTCTTAGTTATAGGTTCTTCCCTTTCATCACTTTAAATATATCATCCTAGTCCCTTCTGGCCTATAGAGTTTCTGCTGAGAAGTCAGAAGTCATAGCATTATGGGTGTTCCCTTATAATTTGTTGCTTTTCTCTTGCTGCTTTTAATATTCTCTCTTTTTCTTTAATTTTTGCCATTTTAATTACAGTGTGTCTTAGTGTGTTCCTCTTTGGGTTAATCCTGTATGGGACTCTCTGTGCTTTCTGCACTTGGGTGACTGTTTCCTTTCCCAAGTTAGGGAAGTTTTCAGCTTTTATGTCTTCAGATATGTTCTCAGCCCATTTCTCTCTCTCTTCTTCTGGGACCCCTATAATGCAAATATCAGTGTGCTTGATGTTGTCCTAATAGTCTCTTAAATGGTCCTCATTTCTTTTCATTCTTTTGTCTGTTCAGTCTCAGAGATTTCCACTACTCTGCCTTTCAGCTCACTGATCCATTCCTCTGTATCATTTAGTCTACTGTTGATTGCTTCTAGTGTATTTTTCATTTGTTATTGTATGCTTCATCTCTGTTTGGTGGTTCTTTATATTTTCTGTCTATTTAAGATTTCTAACTTCTCACTCTGTGCGTCTGTGCTTCTCCCGAGTTCTTGATCATCTTTACAATCACTACCCTGAACTCATGCTTGGGTTGTTTGCCTGTCTCCACTTCACTTAGCTCTTCTTCTGGGGCTCTATCTTGTTCCCTCATCTGGAGCATGTTCCTCTGTCACCTCATTTTGCCTAAGTTGCTGTTTGTATTTTTATACATCTCTTGGGTTAGTTATGTTTCCTGACCTTGAAGAAGTGGCCTTTTGTAGGAGATGTCCTATGCATCCCAGAAGCATACTCCACTCTTGTCACCCAAGTTGTATGCTCTAGGAGTTCCCCCTATGAGGGCTGCATGAGTTCTTCGGTTGTAGTGGGCTGACTCTGTGGACAGTCTGGTAGGCTTGGTTGGCCCCCGGCCCAGAAACTTGCCATGCCCTGCCTTGTGCAGAGGCTGTTGGCTTCTGGTTGGCTGGACTAGGTCATGAGGTGGATGACTGTGGAACTGGGGGTTCGGGGGACCCTGGGGCTAGTGCTGGCTTACTGGTGGGCGAAGTCAGGGTCCAGAAGACTCTGGTGCTATTGCTTGCCCACTGTTGGGTAAAGCCCGGTCCTGGGGTTAGTGCTGGACTACTGGCTGGTAGAGCCAGGTTCTGAAATCTGGTTGCAGAGCCAGGGATCCCAGAGCTGGTGTCAGATTGCTGGGGGTGGTGGGAGGGGGGCGCAGTTCCTGACACAGTTGCATACAGAGTCCAGAGTGTTCTGAAGCTTGTTTTGGCCTGCTAGTGGGCAGGGCCATGGCCCATCTGGTCCCAGGGCAGGGTCTGGCCTACTGGTGGACAAGCTGAGTCTGCAGGCTGCGGGATTGTGTTTTCTTGCATTTGGTGTCTGCCCCCTGGTGGATGAGGCTGGTCCAGAGGCTAGAGCCAGCTTCCTGGAGAGTGGGGAGAGGGCTCAGTGGATTCTGGGGCTGGTGCCTGCTCACTGGTGGGTGGAGCTGGGTCCTGGGCCCTCTGGTGGTCAGGGCTGTGTCGAGAGACAGCTGTGGGCTCAGGGAGTCTTAAGGCAGCCTGTCTGCTGATGGGTGGGTCTGCATCCCCACCCAGTTAGTTGCTTGGCCCGAGGCATCCCAGCACTGGTGCCTAGAGGCTGTTGAGTCAGTGAGGGCTGGGTCCTGGGAATAATAAGCTATAGGGAGGATTCCAAAATGATGCCCACCAGCACCAGTGTCCATGTGGTAGAAGTGAAACCATGCACCTCAGATTGGGACTTGAACCCATGTGCCAGGACTTGAACCCAGCCTAAACCCAGATTGGGACTTGAACCCACATGGCCAGGACTCAAACCTGGCCAAAACCCTGATTGGGACGCAAACCCATGCAGCTGGGACTTGAACCTGGCCAAAACTCAGATTGGGACTTAAACCCACGAGGCTGGGACTCGAACCTGGCCAAAACCCTGATTGGAACTTTAACCCATGCAGTTGGGACTTGAACCCACTCGGCTGGGACTTGAACCCAGCCAAAACCCACAGTCTCCCAACTGAGATCACACACCTGGTTTCAGGACTTAATGAAGCTCAGGTTCTTGATGTCTCATCACAGAAAGAATTCAGTGAGAGACAAAGTGATAGGTAAGAAGTGGATTTATTTAGAGAGAAACACACTCCACAGACAGAGTGTGGGCCATCTCAGGAGGTGAGAAAAGGCACCAGAGTATGGGGTTATCAGTTTTATAGTGGTGGGTAATTTTATAGGCTAATGAGTGGGAGGAGTATTCCAGCTATTTCGGGAAGGGGCAGGGATTTCCAGGAGTTGGGCCACTGCCCACTTTCTGATCCTTATGGTCAGCCTTAGAACTGTTATGGCACCTGTGGGTGTGTCATTTAGCTTGCTGATGTGTTACAATGAGCATATACTGAGGCTCAAGGTCTAGTGGAAGTGACTTGTCCATCATCTTGGACCCATTTGGTTCTAATCCGTTTATGTCATGCCCTTGGGCTATGTCATTCTTTCAGAGGTTGTGCCCTGCCCCCTTCCCTCCTGTTTCACCTCCTTACCCATCTCCTTATGATTCCTTCTTTGTTTCTTTGGTTGTAGAAGATCTTTTCAGGTAGGTTCTGATTTTTTTCATTGATGGTTGTTCTGCAGATAGTTGTGATTTTGGTGTGCTCGCAAGAGGAGGTGAGTTCAGTGTCTTTCTACTCAGCCATCTTGGCTGATCTCCCTCATTTAAATGTTAATCATATCTAAACAATACCTTCACAGCAATATGGAGACTGGTGTTTAACATCATAGCCCAGCCAAGTTGGTTAAACACATAAAATTAACCATCACAGATAAGGATATAAATATGTAATAGAATTGCCTTAAAATTTGGCATAATTGTTATTTGTCTTTTATACTCGCTTATTTGAGTGCATGTAGAAAAATATTCTGACTCCCTCCCATTTCCTCATCTAGGTTCAAGTCTCATGTCATTATTTCATCAGCCGCCAAGGCCTTCTTCCAAAACAGCATTGGTTAAATGGCATAGAGTCTTCATCGTGTATGGACGTGTGAATGCTCTGACCTGCCAACATACCCTGATACGTGTCGGTGTTGTACGGAGTTCGGCTAGCTCCTTGGTAAACAGCCGTTTTTGTGGAGGGACCTGATAAAAATGTATGGTTTCACCAATTATTACCATTTCCAATTAGCCAGGGCCCAGGTGTGTGGGAATAAAACCTTAGCTCACCCTCTCTGTAACTTTAACAGCCCCACCTAACTTGATTCCAGGGCTTTCATGCGTTTGATATTGTTCAATTGATTATATTGCTGCTATTCTATTCTGAAAAGTCTTCAAACATCCAGGGACCTGCCTTTTGTTAGGAAACATTCCAGTTGTTCAGGAATGTAACTCATCCTCAGGGGTGGATCTTATTATCTCTTTATCTTTGGGAGGCTGGTTCCTTTGTTTGGGTGCAGACCTCTTCGCTGTTGGAGAGAGGAGCCTGACAGCCTCGCTTGCTCTCTTAAGGTAAGAATCAGGGGATTATGGACAACCGTCGGCTTCTTGTTTGGGAGCACTGGGTTAGGTCAGGAGCCTCATGGATTCCTGAATATCTTGGGCCTCTGTCTTTGTCCATCTCCTCAGCAGTTTGCCAGGTTTTCTTTTCCATCCTAATCCTTTGCTTCTCACTGCTGTCCTGGGATTCAGAAGCCTGGTTTTGGCTTAAGTTAATTATATTTCTGATGAACCCAAGGAGGGAGTGCCCATGCCTAGGGAGCGGTTAGTGGTGAGACTTCTCTGCTTCCCACATAATGGACTAATTTGGTCAATTAAAAGAGAACCTTCCAGAATACTTTCCCAGGGATGGGGGTGGGAACATGTGGGGGGTAGGAGCAGTGCTCAAAAGTGTTCACATCTAGTGAAGTACATTGCCAACTCTACTTAACTAAGGGTACTCGCTTACTATTCTTGAGCATTTGTAATTATAGGACATTTATATGTTCAGGATTAGAAGATATTTCCTGATCCAAAACAGGATGAGAGTGTTTCCCCAGCCAAGAAAAAGGTGGCAGCACCCATGTGAGCCTGTTTAAAGTTGTGTGTTTTACTGATGATTGCTCTTTATCTCATCCATTTGGCCCTTTTGGTTTTGGGTGTGGTGCTTAATACACAGGCCAGCCAGTATCGATTGTTAGGCCTGTCTCCATTTGCTTAGTGGAAAAAGCTGAATCTGACGTCTGGTTTTCTGAGGTCAGGCTGCCAAGGCCAAGGAATATCTTCTTGAGGCTTCAGGGACCTGAGCCTGGCCTGCTAAGTAGTCACCTGCCTGGTCGGGCTGTCAGCTCCCAGCCCAGAGGCCCTCTGCCTTGCAACCAGACTCCCCACCTTGCATCCGATGGGTGAGGGAGGCAGCCTCCAAAGGGAGTTGTCTGAGATTGTGAACTGATGGGCCAGGGCCATGTGTACCTTCCTGTTTCTTGTCTAAAGAGCATATTGAATTATTAGTGCTCGTGTTTGTTAATGATAATTATATGTTTCGAGTACAAAGCAAAATTCTGTCGAATATCTACTAAGATGCTTTACTCCTTGCCTTTTTAAAAGAATGACATTGTACTACCCTAATTAAGTTCAAGAAGACAAGTAGGAATCTGCATATCATCATCACTGTTTCCCCCAGGGCATATTGGGTGGTGTGCAAGCTGTTACTTGAACTTAAGAGTCTGCTATTAATCTGAAGAATATGGAGATCAGAGAAGTCATGGTCCAGCAGTGAGACAGAGACTATTGGGTTATCTCCCAAAGCAAGAAAACTTAATTTCTTTTCAGTCACAGGTTCCACACAGTGTTAGGAACATTATAATAATGATCGTGATAATCATAATAATGATTATAATGGCAATAAAAAATAACTCTAATATTAACTATCTCTGTCACTACCATCAAGACAGCTAACATTTGTTGGCTCCTACTTTCTACCAGGCCCTAGGCTAAGCATTTGATTTGCATTCTCTCCATCTGCACAGTATTTCTATGAGGAAGGTCCTATTAACATCTACTTTTTACAGTTGAGGAAGCTGGGGTTTAAACAGATAACTGGCCCAAAGTTAGACAGCCAAGCCCCAAAGTGGCAGAACAGGATGTAACCCTCCAGACAGCACAGAACGGGGTCCAGCCTTGCTGCAGCTTTGACCCGCGTGCAGGTGTTGTGGCCGGCACTCCTCTCGGCTTTCACACTTGCCCCTGCTCACCTGCCCTTTGCCCCCTGACCTCCACCTACCGTTGACATGTTGTGTCTTCTGCACTGAGGTAGCCAAAACATTCAAAAAAATATAAATACTTCAAGATTGTTAAAGAATATTCAGCCTATAGGGAACAGTAGAAAGAATGAGGAATAAAAATCACCCAGTTTTGGGCTTCCCTGGTGGCGCAGTGGTTGAGAGTCCGCCTGCCGATGCAGGGGACACGGGTTCGTGCCCTGGTCCGGGAAGATCCCACATGCCGCGGAGCGACTGGGCCCGCGAGCCATGGCTGCTGAGCCTGCGCGTCCGGAGCCTGTGCTCCACAACGGGAGAGGCCACAACAGTGAGAGGCCCGCGTACCGCAAAAAAAAAAAAAAAAAATCACCCAGTTTTGATGAATTGGGAGATTGGAATTGACATATATACACTACTATGTATAAAATAGATAACTAATAAGAACCTGCTCTATTAAAAAGATAAATAAAATAAAATTTGAAAAAAAAATACCACCCAGTTTTAAAAGATCCCCACTCTATAGTCACAAACACGTTAGTGTGTTTTGCTGTGGCTTTTCCTCTTGTGAATAGTTTGTTCACATAGTTATTCTGTATTTAAGTTTTGAATTTTAAGTTTAACATAAGTATTTTCTTGTGCCTTTGTTCTCGTAAGCCTATTTTAATGGCTGCTGAGCCCTCTATGAAGTGCATATGGTTAGAGGGCTCTTAAGTCTATGCCACAGGAAGTTGTTTCTTTGAGTTGCTCCCATGTGACAGGTGCAGGCCACTCCTCACCATATTGATAGCTCATTTCTGTCTGCTGACAGTCGGGCTGGAATTGTGGGGTGTCTATGCCCCCTCACATTGTAAATACCTTGTATCTTGAAAGGGGTCTCTACGGGTTTTGGCAGGAGTCCTGCTGGCCTATAGCTCAAGACACCCAGATTAGGCTCTGCATTGAAACTAGCTGCAAGTCCTTTGGGTAAATTACTTCATCTTAGCATCTTCATCTGTGGACCACTTACATCTAGTCAGCGCTGTAACTGCACGAAATCAGGAGTTTTCTGAACGCTCTTGATTTATAACCCAGTCAGTTCCAATTGCTGCAGCAGTTCTGGTAGGGCTTAGCTGGGTTATGCTGAGTTGCTTCAAGCAGGAAATTTTGTTTTTCGAGATGACCAGACCTGTGGGCTCTTGGAAGGTGAAGCGTCTCAGCTACTTCAGTTTCATTCTTGCCATTCCTACTTCTGTGCCCCAACCCTGCCAACTTTTTCCCCAGGCCTACACACCCACAGAATACATAGTACAAAGTCTGTGCTCAACAAATAGAGGTTGAGCAAATGAATATATGTCCGTACAAATGCTATTAGTCTTTGTTTAAGAATCTTTAGCCCAATGGCTGACTTACTTTATCAAATTAATGAGTAAGATTGTTTCGTTTAGATGTGATGGTTTTACCTGTAATACGTAGGGACTTAAGCTTACAGAGTCTCTCAGAGCATCTTTCAGAACAATTTCCCTACCAAGTTGATTATCTATGCTTCCCTCATGTTACAGAAGAAAGAACAATGATTTGTGGGACTTTGTATTTTTTCCCCTGTATTGTAGGGTGAGATAGATTTTTGTTTAGATCGCAGCAAAATTACAGCCTAGAATGTAATCATTCTCTCATTTTGACCAGCAGGAAAAATAAGGGCATTTGGGGCTTCCTGCTTTCCTTACAGCCGCTTGTCTGGACCCATGGGGATTACATGGTTTGTTCTGACTGGCTCCCCCTGATTCTCACCTGGTGATACTAACCTTGAATTGGTTTGCTCATGCCTTGAAGGCATCTATCCACATCATCATACAATAGCCAAGACTCCTGGAATAAAGCTGCTTCCAAGGAAGCCAAATCTTGCCATTTCTGGCCCTATATTCTATCACAGACTAAAAGGAACAGAAGTTTGAGTTCCTACTACCCTCCACGAAAAGACCTAATTTGGTATCTACCTTGGCGCAGAAAGCTTGCCTTCATCTCCCCAGATATGATCATTAATTGGCCATAGCTTTTCCCAAGCTAATGTGCTGACTGCAGTGGCCTCACTGGCCTCACGTGGGTGGGATGAGAGCTTGGAAGCACCATGTGGTGGTTGGTAAATCTGCTGGCAAATAGACAAGTGGCATGGCTTCGTGTGTCAGTTTGTGTTTGAAATGTCATTGATAATAAAGCCTCATTTGTTTAGGCCTTTGTATCTGTCATCTATTGCGTAGTAATAAACCACCCCAAACTCAGTGGCTTAAAACAACAACCATTTTATTTGCTCATGATTCTGTGGGCCAGCAAGTTGGGCTGGGCTCAGCTGGGTGGTGGGTCTGCTAGTCTCCCCTGGGGTCACTCATGCCACATACTCAGCTGGTGCCGGGAGGGGGTTGATATGGGGGCCTCAGCTGGGATGGTTCATCTCTGTCATGTGGTCTCATCCTCCAGCAGGCTAGCTCAGGCTCCTTCACATGACAAAAGTGTCTGGTAAGAGGGTAAGCACTGAAGCTGCACATTCTTTTGGTCAAAGAAAGTCATAGGGCCAGCCCAGAGTCAAGGGGAAGGTGTTGAAAATAGACTCTACCCCTTAGTGGGAATAGCTGCAAAGAATTCATGGCCATTTAAATTTTATTTAGGCTCTTAATTTTGATATGAAAGCATTCTGAAATTAAAATTATTTTATTTGACTTTAAATCCTCCTGGAGTAGGGATGGTGTCATCAGCCCACCTGAGAGGAGAGAAATCTGGAAAACAGAGGTCTTCTGTAACATACCCGAGAGTATAACAACAAAGATAATGATAATAACAGCAAACATTAATATTGTTATTACTATATGCCAAGCACTGTTTTAAGTCCTTTACATATTGTAACGGATTTGGTCATTAGAGAATCTTAAGAGTGGGTGTTACTTTATCCCCATTTTATAGGCAAGAAAACTGAGGCACAGAGAAGTTAACTTCCCCCAATGTCATAAGGCTACTAAGTGGCAGAACTGGGATTTTACCCCAGGTGGTCTGGCTCCAGAGTACCTCTCAAGTTAATGGAAACTAAACCTTCCTCTTAGAGTTCTTTCTTGGACCATGTAGTTTTTCTGGAGACAGGGGGATTGGCTATTTGGAGAGGGACACTAGGTCTTTCTGGGTTTACCCATCTGGCCAGAAATGGGTCTAGTCACATTGTAGGAGACCCTAATTGGAGATAATAAAGACACTAGACCCCATGAAACAGAGAGTAATTCTCCTGGGTGTGTATGTGGGGGGTGTCTGGTCACGGTGTCACTCTGCTCTGTTGCTGGGAAAGTGATTGAAGAATGAGAATATTTAATAATGTCCTTGTTAGCTTTTTGGATAGCCTCTTGTTCTCAGATTCAGGTAATCAGAAAGCCTCAGGTCCAAAGAAAAGAACGTTGTGTTTATTTAGCTTTTTGTTTAAGGACTACCCCAGGGAGAGGGTAGGTTAACAACCTTTTTTTTTTTTTTTTTTTTTTTTTGCGGTACGCGGACCTCTCACTGCTGTGGCCTCTCCCGTTGCGGAGCACAGGCTCCGGACGCGCAGGCTCAGCGGCCATGGCCCACGGGCCCAGCCGCTCCGCGGCATGTGGGATCCTCCCGGACCGGGGCACGAACCCGTGTCCCCTGCATCAGCAGGCGGACTCTTAACCACTGCGCCACCAGGGAAGCCCTAACAACCTTTTTTTATACAGTTTTTGTCCATCTCCAGGTGGTACCAGGTGGTTTATCTAAGGAGAATGACACATGTTGCTGAGTTTCTAAGACCGTCCTCGCAGCCATGGGTTAAGTGGCCCACAGCACCCATATCTGAGTAATGGGCCTGCAGCCCCTCCTCGGTGTGAGAGGTGTAGGTGTGGGGCAGGTTTTAGAGCCAGGATTAGACTTGAGTCTCAAAGTGGTCATCTCTCACTTTGCGTTGAGCACTAGAATGGGGGCGAGACCACCAGCCTAAGACTTAAGAGCAGTCATTTCAGCCTTCTAGCATCTCCTCTTCATCAAATCCCACTGCTGTCTCTTGACTCCACAACCAGCCTCCTCCTTCTGATGTCCTCCTGGCCCTCCTACATTGACTCAGGTTAGCATCAGTGACTGTTCCCACTCCTGAGAGGTATTTGCTACATCTTCTGCACACGTGAGAACCTGCATGTTCACCCTAATGGACTCGAGGAGAATCTGAGTGGGAAGCTAGGCAATCTGGATGTGCGAGCGGGAAGGACATGGGGTCGGACTGGGGAGACCTGCGCTGCTGGCTGCCCCTCCTCTTCCAGCACCTCTCACCCTCCCACCCCAAGAACTCCTTGACTGTCAAGTTCAAAATCCTAGGGTTGCCTTCCCCATAGTAGTGGAACCTCTGTTACCTTTATAATCTTTTCCTTCAGCTAATCTGGGAGAGTTTATATTCCTGTTTTGCATTAAGTATTTTTCCCTTTTGGATGCTTACATCCCTTTTTTGTTATTCAAACTAGCTGACACAGTTGATGCCCTGGCACGGAAATGAAACCCTGACAGGCAGGTCTCTACAGGAGAGATTCTCCAAACAGTGCTTGACTGTCAGAGATTGCAGCTGAATAGCTCAGCCTACCTTTACGACACCACATGGAATGAGAGAACAGAACACAGGCAGGAAGCTGCTTTTGTTTCTGAGGCCTTTGGGGCTGTTCTTTCCTGACTGTAAACCTAATTGCTTCCTGGGTGGATCTGTCCAACAGAGCGGTATGCCTTTAGCTCCCTCCTGTCTGGTCAGTCTGGACTACCAAAGCCTGCACCTTTTGTCAGTGGGCTGGGTGGAGTAACATTGGATGCCTTTGGCTCTTGCTGACGTTGCCTGTTTTGGGGACTGGCGGTACCCAGGAGAAGGATGTGAGCATGTGTGTGAGGGGAGGCAGGTGAGAGGCAGCTGGGCCGCCTGGCCCAGTGATGAGCAGGACGAGACAGTGCGCTTAGCAAACCAGGGTCCATTGCAGTGCTCTTGAGTGCACGCAGAAGTCCTCATCCTCCAGAAGGGGAGGTTATTCACCTTATACCCATAGAAGACACTTCAGGCGTGGTATTTCCTTGAATTTACTGCAGTTTTGACTCACCCTCTGGTTGGTTTTATGACCAATGTTGTAGGAAGGTAACCCCTGAAAGTTTGTGTAAGCCCCTCCTTTTCTTTTTCTTTTTTTCTAGCAGTGAAGATGATTGCTCAACAGTAAACACAGAAAGGGAGTTAAAAAAAAAAAACTTTGCTCTAGGCTGGCTCTTGGCAGGAAAGCTGAGCTGGGAAAGGCAGTTTCTAAGTAGTTAGGATGCATATTTACACACCCCACGGTCACGGGCTCTTTAGCAACTTTCTTACCATCCTCAGTGGCTCTTTCTTGAAAGGTGGTTATCAGTAATCCAACCAAAGGACAGCATTTCAAATTTAACCTTAAGTGGCTCTTGAAATTTCATCTTCAGGAGGTCTTTCTCTAATAGAGAGGAAAACTTCCTCTGGGTCTGCACATGACAAACCCGTGCACGATTCTGTCCTCACCACAGTCGCTTTTCATATTTAACCTGGGAACATTGAGTCCTGTCTACTTAATAGCTGTGTTTCTCCCGTTAGCTGAATGTGGATCCGTGCTAGGATAAAAAGGGCAAAGCTGGTTACTCTGGGATGGCAGATCTGTGCTAACCACCCCGAGTAGTGCCACCAGATGGATGGTGAATAAATGTGCTTGGACAGTGATGTCACCTGAAGCACACACTCTGATCACAGGGGCCTAGCTTCTCTTTTGCATTTAAACTTTGGGTATACTTTGATCAAGTACGTGGGTCAAGCCTTTTCACTTAAGTTTGCTTTGGAGCCTCAGCAATGTATCCAATCAGACTGTTGCCAAAATCACATATGCTATAAACCTATTTAGCTTTTATCCAACAGAACTCTAATATGAGGCAGTAATGTAGGTGGTTACTTGACCACCTATTAAATTATTTTCTATATATTTTTAGTAGCACCTCATTTGTAATTAAGCTATATTTCAGAATTTTAATTGAAATGTATTTGACATATAACTAAGTTTAAGGTGTACAACATGCTGATTTGATACATTTATATATTGTAACATGATTGCCATTGTAGCTATAGCACCTCTATCATGTCACAAAATTATCAACCCTTTTTAGTGGTTGGAATGATAAAGATCTAGTCTCTTAGCAAGTTTGATGATTATAATACAGTATTGTTGTCTTTATTCACTATACTGCGCTTATTTGTCTACTAGTTTCAAGTAAACCGTATTTTAACACAGCTCCCCCAAAAGGGTAAATTCGAGTAAAGCAATATGGAAAATAGTGGGGAGATTCAGATTAATTAGGAAATGAGAATCCCTAACGCATTCATGGATTTTCTTCTGAGATTGGTTATAACTCTGAAAGGGAAAGGTTTTCAGTTTTCCAGTCTTTAAAATGAACTGTTATGTTAGAGGCTTTTGCCTTGACTTGTCCGCATGTATTTACCCTATTAGAATAAGACATCGGATTAGTTTTATATACAGGATTCCCAAAACAGCCAAGGCAGTGACCACAAGCAGAGAGCCAGGTAGCGTTCCTATAGGATTTCTCTCCCCTAAGGTTACAAATGTTCTTACTGCCATTTCTCCCCTGTCTCCTCCATCCCTGTGTTCACCAGAGGCCTAATGGATAGTTCTGTGGACAGCTTTCCTTGAATTGTGAGCTGAAATACAGGCTTTAAATATAGAGTTTTAGGATGTTAGGGAGGAAAGTGACATTGATTTATTTGTTCTGTTCTCAGCCAGCCTGAGAAACCTGTCCCGTCAGGTAATCAACAACTGCTTTTATCCTAACTGGTGACTTCAAGAGAGGGATTACTCATCCCATCATTACCATTCCCCCTGAGTCATCCCGGCTGGCTCCTGTTGGTTTCAACCGAATAAGAATCTTCAGGCCTTGGACTCTAAGGCCAAGGTACCTGTTTAGTAATATGAATTACAGAAACACGCCTTGGACATGGAGCCGTGGCTCATTCTGGAAAGATACTGTATAGATTCAGGTCTTTAGCTATGTGTCTATTTGACGAATTGTGTTGTCTGGTATGGTCTAAGTGGCCATCTTAGTGGTCAGCGTAGAATCATCGTATGAGCAACCAGACCCTCCAGCCTGCCTGGTGATGATCTAAAGGGCAAAGATATGGCTATGAAAATGAATGGTGATTTGGGAGCACCTCGAGCCTGTACCTTCTCAGAAGTGTTGAAGGTTGACCACTGAGTATTCAGTGGGGATCTTAGTAAAGCCCCTTGAAGGCCTTGTCCTTGTGATGGTGCTAAGAGATATAGGTACACTGAAAGGAAGCTGGTTTCCATTTTACTACCTGTCCCTTGTCATGCCACTGTCCTCAGTACTATTCTTGGGTCCTATTGTATATGATTTGGATGACAAATCTGAGACTAAATTGTCTCAGGTCAAATTTGAATGTACGTGTAATTGTAGAGATCAATATTGATTGGCACATGTATTTAGTTCCAGTTCATTCCAAAGTTCAGTTTATTTCCAAGTTCTTAATGCTTATGTTCATCACAGACCTAGAGAAACTTAGTTTTGAGGGGGAGGTGTCTTTTAAGACTTAGTTGAGGTATCACATGTTCATGGGAGAGCTTGACACGTAGAAAAGCAAAAGGCAAATGCTGGATGCAAGTTTGTGGGTTAGTTGAAAATCCTGCCTCTTTCACAGATTCTTAACTAATCCTTCCTGGGTTTAAATAAAATCAGCAGTTGCTTTTACAACAGCGATTCTGTCACCTTTCTCTATCTTCAGGCACTTGAAATATATCACTAAACAACATCAGAATTAATCCAAGGCCCTTTAGACTGTAGACTGAGCTGCTTGGGGCAAGAACCTTGCCTTCTTCATCTTAAATTCCTAGGACTGAGAAAAATAAGGACTGAAAAAAAAAATGCCTGTTTTATAAGCAGGTATATATGAACTAGTAACCATGGAAATAAGGCACATTGTGATCCTGAAGCCCCAGTGGTTTGATGGCATGTCCTGTAGGGTCAGCGTTGGATAGAAACCTGGGTGCAGGTGGGGAGCAGCTGCTCTGGGACTCCTGGACGGGCCTGCAAGGAAGGCATTAATGCAGGCCCCGTGGCGGGTTGGCTTTTACCATTGCCCATGATTCCTGTGTTGAAATAGGGGGGCTCAGCCCAGACAAATGCTGAGGAAACAAAACCAACTCTTTTATTACCCTCTCCAACATTTACAGCCAAGCCCTATTCAGTGTCCTTATCCTAGAGCCCTTCGGACAGTCATTTCAATGGTTTATTTTCTTTTCACAACCAAAAAACAAAATATTTTATCACCTTTTGGGTAGACTTGATGTCTTTCTCTTCATTTCATCATTTTCTGGGTCTATAAAATTCCCCTTACCTTTCAGTTTTTATAATGCAGGGATAGGAATTCTGTTTTTCTCCTTCTTTATGTAAAGATTTTTGTTTTTCAGTCTGAGGGTTGTTTTTTTTTTTTTGGTCCTATATCCACAGCCTGTTGTTGCTGTTGTATGTGGTGTGAGGTGCAGGGGAAGAGAGAGAGGGGGACTGAAGGCCACGTGTTTGCAGGGACACATGGATGGCAGGGAGAGGTTTTGAATAAGAAGAGATATTTTTTTCAGTGCCATTCTCCACTATGGGAACATTGGAGCCTTTGGCAATGAAAAAGCGGTTGTGCTGGCTTAGGAGGAAAATACTACTGAGATTTTCTCTGTGGTTTCTTTCCCAGGATCCACAGTAAAAACTGATGAACCCACAGCACTGTGATTACCCCTCTCCATTCTGAATTGTATGTCTTCACCCCCAGCTTCCTGCTTTAGAGCTCACATAGGCTCAGTTTTTTTTTCTGCTCTTTGTCTTTTTTTGCTCATTTCTGCCTCATTTTCCATATGCCTCCTTCTATTAAGGTGTCAACTGCAGGATGCTCACTCAGCCCAGTCATCATGAGCCACAAAAGCTACTCGGACACCTGTGTGCATTTAGCAGGACAAAGCTATTCTCAGGTGATTGTCAGCCGAGTTGATGCAGTATGAGATTGTGTCAAGTTCAGTGGTGCAACTCAGTGATCTGAGACGTCTGTCTTCTGCCTCTCTGGTCCCTTCACCATCAGCTTTAATGAAGACCATAGAACTGAAAGGGTGTTGGGGGTCTTTTCCCTTAAGTATCCTGATCTCCACGTACAGAAGTGCATTCGACAGCATCCCCATTGATGGCTGTTCCTCCGTCCTCTACTTGAATAATTCCATTGGCAGGGCACTCCTCACTCTTAGGCAGCCCGTTCCCTTGTCAGGCATTTCAAAACTTGACCCCAAATGCGTCTACCTGCATCTTTTATGAAGTCATCTTCTGAAGTAACTTTCTCCTCTCCAACGATTTGAAAAGTTATTAGTCAAGGTTTAACTCTCAGCCTCCCCCTTCCTCCACCAAAGTTTTCATTTCTCTGGGCAAACAAGTGTAGCTCTCTCAAATACTATAATTTAGGCAGAATTTTTAGACCACCCACCATTCTGGATATCTGGTTCTGCAGGCCTCCTAATTAGAAGTGGTTGTTGTGTTCCAAAGGTGATCGAGACTCATGAAGAGGAATTTTGCTTGACCCACATGTTGTGAGCTAAAGATGAGGCTCTGTTGTGCTAGCTTCTTTAGGCAGC
The DNA here is from genome assembly GCF_964165515.1 of Mesoplodon bidens. Taxonomy (NCBI): domain Eukaryota; kingdom Metazoa; phylum Chordata; class Mammalia; order Artiodactyla; family Ziphiidae; genus Mesoplodon; species Mesoplodon bidens. Next base: position 47,675,175 of record NC_138165.1, on the reverse strand, counting down.
AGAAATATATATGTGTGTGTGTATATATATATATATATATATATATATATATATATATAATTGTGTCTGTATGTATATACATACATGACATGGTGTTTTTAATTACTATAAAATTCATATAAAATACTTTCTGTCTAGAAAGGTTTTGGTAATTCTGCACCTGTGCTGTTGAAAATCTGAACCAAAATACATAACTTTATATTTAGCATCCTGTAGGGTTCAGCTTGATGCTATAGTCTGTCAAGTCTTTTTTTCTGTTATGAATCATAGTAGCTGTCTCTTGGCTCCATGCCCTCAGTAGGTTTCATAGGAAATCTTATCTTCATTCAAGTAGTTGATAAAAATGTTAAATGGCATAAATAAAGACAGAATTCTGCAGCATCCTACTAGAATGTTTAGAGTTGAGGCTCATCTATTAAAAAATATTACTTGGATAAGGAAACACAAGCTTTAAATGATACATTAAACAAGATGGACTTAATTAATGTTTATAGGACATTCCATCCAAAAATAACAGAATATACTTTCTTCTCAAGTGCTCATGGAACATTCTCCAGGATATATCATATCTTGGGTCACAAATCAAGGCTTGGTAAATTTAAGAAAATTGAAATTGTATCAAGTATCTTTTCTGCCCACAACACTCTGCGATTAGATATCAATTACAGGAAAAAATCTGTAAAAAATACAAACACATGGAGGCTAAACAATACACTACTAAATAACCATGAGGTCACTGAAGAAATCAAAGAGGAAATCAAATATTACCTAGAATCAAGTGACAATGAAAACAGAATGACCCAAAACCTACGGGATGAAGCAGAAGCAGTTCTAAGAGGGAACTTTACAACAATACAATCCTACCTCAAGAAACAAGAAACATCTCAAATAAATAACCTAACCTTACACCTAAAGCAATTAGAGAAAGAAGAACAAAAATCCCCAAAGTTAGCAGAAGGAAAGAAATCATAAAGATCAGATCAGAAATAAATGAAAAAGAAATGAAGGAAACAGTAGCAAAGATCATTAAAACTAAAAGCTGGTTCTTTGAGAAAATAAACAAAATTGATAAACCATTAGCCAGACTCATCAAGAAAAAGAGGGAGAGGACTCAAGTCAATAGAATTAGAAAAGAAAAGGGAGAAGTAACAACTGACACTGCAGAAATACAAAGGATCATGAGAGATTAATACAAGCAACTCTATGCCAATAAAATGGACAACCTGGAAGAAATGGACAAATTCTTAGAAAAACACAACCTTCTGAGACTGAACCAGGAAGAAATAGGAAATATAAGCAGACCAGTCACAAGCACTGAAATTGAAATTGTGATTAAAAATCTTCCAACAAACAAAAGCCCAGGACCAGATGGCTTCACAGGCAAATTCTATCAAACATTTAGAGAAGAGCTAACACCTATCCTTCTCAAACTCTTCCAAAATATAGCAGAGGGAGGAACACTCCCAAACTCATTCTATGAGGCCACCATCACCCTGATACCAAAACCAGACAGAGATGTCATAAAGAAGGAAAACTACAGGCCAATATCACTGATGAACATAGATGCAAAGATCCTCAACAAAATACTAGCAAACAGAATCCAACAGCACATTAAAAGGACCACATATCATGGTCAAGTGGGGTTTATCCCAGGAATACAAGGATTCTTCTATATATGCAAATCAATCAGTGTGATAAACCATATTAACAAACTGAAGGAGAAAAACCATATGATCATCTCAATAGATACAGAGAAAGCTTTCAACAAAATTCAACACACATTTATGATAAAAACCCTCCAGGAAGCAGACATAGAGAGAACTTCCCTCAACGTAATAAAGCCCATATATGACAAACCCACAGGCAACATTGTGCTCAACGGTGAAAAACTGAAAGCATTTCCACTAAGATTAGGAGCAAGACAAGATTGCCCACTCTCACCGCTATTACTTAACATAGGTTTGGAAGTTTTAGCCACAGCAATCAGAGAAGAAAAAGAAATAAAAGGAATCCAGATCGTAAAACAAGAAGTAAAACTGTCACTGTTTGCAGATGACATGATACTATACATAGAGAATCCTAAGGATGCTACCAGAAAACTACTAGAGCTAATCAATGAATTTGGTAAAGTAGCAGGATACAAAATTAATGCACAGAAATCTCTTGCGTTCCTATACACTAATGATGAAAAATCTGAAAGAGAAATTACGGAAACACTCCCATTTACCACTGCAACAAAAAGAATAAAATACCTAGGAATAAACCTACCTAAGGAGACAAAAGACCTGTATGCAGAAAACTATAAGACACTGATGAAAGAAATTAAAGATGATACAAACAGATGGAGAGATATGTCATGTTCTTGGATTGGAAGAATCAACATTGTGAAAATGACTCTACTACCCAAAGCAATCTACAGATTCAATGCAATCCCTATCAAACTACTGGCATTTTTCACAGAACTAGAACAAAAAATTTCACAATGTGTATGGAAACACAAAAGACCCCAAATAGCCAAAGCAATCTTGAGAAAGAAAAACGGAGCTGGAGGAATCAGGCTATCTGACTTCAGACTATACTACAAAGCTACAGTAATCAAGACATTATGGTACTGACACAAAAACAGAAATATAGATCAATGGAACATGATAGAAAGCCCAGAGAGAAACCCACGCACATATGGTCACCTTATCTTTGATAAAGGAGGCAAGAATATACAGTGGAGAAAGGACAGTCTCTTCAATAAGTGGTGCTGGGAAAACTGGACAGGTACATGTAAAAGTATGAAATTAGAACACTCCCTAACACCATACACAAAAATAAACTCAGAATGGATTAAAGACCTTAATGTAAGGCCAGACACTATAAAACTCTTTGAGGAGAACACACTATGACACAAATCACAGCAAGATCCTTTTTTTTTTAAAACACCTTTATTCGAGTATAATTGCTTTACAATGTTGTGTTAGTTTCTGCTTTATAACAAAGTGAATCAGCTATACATATACATATATCACCATGTCTCTTCCCTCTTGCGTCTTCTTTCCACCCTCCCTATCTCACCCCTCTAGGTCATCACAAAGCACCAAGCTGATCTCCCTTTGCTATGTGGCTGCAAGATCCTTTTTGACCCACCTCCTAGAGAAATGGAAATAAAAACAAAAATAAACAAATGGGACCTAATGAAACTTAAAAGCTTTTGCACAGCAAAGGAAATCATAAAGAAGATGAAAAGACAACCCTCAGAATGGGAGAAAATATTTGCAAACAAAGCAACTGACAAAGGATTAATCTCCAAAATATACAAGCAGCTCATGCAGCTCAATATCAAAAAAGCAAACAACCCAATCCAAAAATGGTCAGAAGACCTAAATAGACATTTCTCCAAAGAAGACATACAGATTGCCAACAAACACATGAAAGGATGCTCAACATCACTAACCATTAGAGAAATGCAAATCAAAACTACAATGAGGTATCACCTCACACCGGTCAGAATGGCCACCATCAAAAAATCTACAAACAATAAATGCTGTAGAGGGTGTGGAGAAAAGGGAACCCTCTTGCACTGTTGGTGGGAATGTAAATTGATACAGCCACTATGGGGAACAGTATGGAGGTTCCTTAGAATACTAAAAATAGAACTACCATATGACCCAGCAATCCCACTACTGGGCATATACCCTGATAAAACCATAATTCAAAAAGAATTATGTACCACAATGTTCATTGCAGCTCTGTTTACAATAGCCAGGACATGGAACCAACCTAAGTGTCCATTGACAGATGAATGGATAAAGAAGACGTGGCACATATGTACAATGGAATATTACTCAGCCATAAAAATAAACGAAATTGAGTTATTTGTAGTGAGGTGGATCGACCTAGAGTCTGTCATACAGAGTGAAGTAAGTCAGAACGAGAAAAACAAATACCATGTGTTAACACATATATATGGAATCTTAAAAAAAAAAAAGCTTCTGAAGAACCTAGGGGCAGGACAGGAATAAAGACGCAGACATAGAGAATGGACTTGAGGACACGGGGAATGGGAAGGGTAAGCTGGGATGAAGTGAGAGAGTGGCATGGACATATGTACACTACCAAATGTAAAATAGATAGCTGGTGGGAAGCAGCCGCATAGCACAGGGAGATCAGCTCCGTGCTTTGTGACCACCTAGTGGCATGGGTTAGGGAGAGTGGGAGGGAGATGCAAGAGGGAGGGGATATGGGGATATATGTATACATATAACTGATTCACTTTGTTATACAGCAGAAACTAACACACCATTGTAAAGCAATTATACTCCAATAAGGATGTTCAAAAAATATTATTTGGCAGCTCGTGATTTGCTGTTGTTCCCACAAGGATAAAAGATTTTATGTACTGCCTTGCCAAAATTCAAGTCATGTATGGAATTTTATGGATTTAATAGCCTGGTAACCATATCATGAAAGAAGAGAGATTTGTTTGGCTATATTTTACATTAGATTACCATCCTAGATCTTACTAATCACTTTTTTCTTTTCGACTTGTTCACAAACCAACTGTTTACTAATCTGCACCTTCATTCATTCAGATTCAAAGAGATGTTTATTTGTGAATCTTCAGTGTCTAGTATAGCACTCAGTATATGGGATATGGTTCTTGCCTTCAAAAAGTTTATAGTCTAGTGAAGAAAGAGATATATAGTTATAATACTCTGTTGGTAATATATGTGTTTATGGTATTTATATTACTTGTGTAATAAAGATGGAGTTTTATAAACACAGTACAGTAAATAACACTTAGTAAAAGTATGTTTAAGAGAGCCGACCCTGCCTAGTTGTGAGATAATGGACAAGTATGATTTGAGCTGGGACTGCAGAATAAGGAGTTGATGATTAGTTTTGGAAAGGATGGAAGGCATTCAAAGAAAGGAATAAGGCCTCCAAGGATAAGTGGCCTGTGCCTGGATTCCAGACTCTGGCCTGCCTAGGCCCTTCTGCCTGCCACTGTGACCTCCAGACTCCCGACCTGTGGCTTGCACTTGGTCATGTTAACTACTGGGTTTTTTTGCTCTTTCCTTAACTGTTTGACTTACAGACTTCTAAATGAAGTCTGTGTTTTTGGCTTTGATGAAGCATTCAGGATAATCAATAATCAGGTGACTACAGACAGTTGACAGGACATGTCTCATAGCCACCTACATCCTAGTATGACAGCCACCCCATAGATACTATGGAAAGCAGTGGTGTTATGACCCTAAAAGATGTCACATGCAACCATATAGACTGACAGACTTTAAAATTAGGTGCTTTAAAATTAGGGTAGCACCTGTGTTTTAAACCAGTAATTCTACTGAAAAGAGACCTTCTCCCATACACACACCCACTATCCTCATGCCTCAGGACATCCAACCACCTTTACTTTGAAATATCTCATCTCCTTTCATCCTTAGTTGAATTGTTTGGGAAGATTTGAAGTGGATCAATTCAGCTGTGTTTGCATTTTCTAGAGCATGAAAAATGGTGTTTTAGGACTCCCCTGGTGGCACAGTGGTTAAGAATCTGCCTGCCAATGCAGGGGACACGGTTTTGGGCCCTGGTCCGGGAAGATCCCACATGCTGCGGAGCAACTAAGCCCACAGCTACTGAAGCCCGCATGCTCTAGGTCCTGCTTGCTGCAACTACTGAAGTGCGCAGCAATGAAGACCCAAGTCAGCCAAAAAAAAAAAAAGGGGGGGGGGCTGTTTCAGTGATTACATGTGGCAGTTGAGGAACCAATTGTACAGCCCAGTTTTTTAGATTGCAGGTGGAATTGGCAGCATCAGTAGTTAGAGAAACTGCCCCCAAACACAGGAGCTGAATAAATTCAGTTCATGCTTCACAGAGAGAATAAACCTGGAACACCACAATGGTGTTTTCTTCAAATGCATTTCCAATCATTCCTCATTTGCTAACGAAGAGCTTTTATTTTTCCATGTTGGACCTCTGTTTCGATCAAACATGTAGCCAGTTGGCTAAGATAGCAATTCTAAAAGCTGGCTGGGATTCTGTTTTTAGTGTCCTGGCAGGAAAGAGATGTTTGTTGTAACTGGGAGCCTTAGCTGTTCTTCCATCTGGCCATTTCCTCCTGATTCTTACTCTCCTTCACCTTGTTTCTCTGGGAGCCCGTAGTGTTGCTTTTTATATAGAAGAGGGACATAAATGACCAAGGGCCGTGAGACAGCTCATGAATTGCTTTTTGGCTTAGAGGGCAGACGTTTTGAGAGTCAACAGCAGGAAGCTTTGCCGTGAGGTCTGCAGGAGGGAAGAGAAGGGAGAGAAGGCTAATGCTCTGTGAACAGATCTCATGCCTGTGGGGCACTTTGTTACTTCCCTGCAAGGACCTACTCCAGCAGGTGGTACTCAAAGCCTGCTTACAGGACTGATAGTGGTTTAGCTAAATCTGCTGCCCGAACCAGACAGCTCACACAGGGTCAACTTCTTACACTACCTGGCCCTGTTCCTTTGCTACAATCGAAAGTTACAAAACCTGAAAGGGCACTAACATTTATTGAGTACTTACTGTATGCCAGGCGTTGTGAAACATACTTTATAGTTAATTCACTGAATTCTCACCGTTTCTTGTTTACTTCTCACCACGGTCCTGAAATTGAAATTTTACTGTCCTGACTTATAGATGAGGAAACTGAGACTCAAAGAAGTTAAGCAACTTGCTCAAGTTAATCATTTCCTGGCAGTGATGATCAGAGCCTGAGTTCAGGATCTAAACAAGGTTTCACTGACTCCAATTAAATCCAGGACACTAAACCTTGACAAAACCTTGTGTTCTGAGGGTGGCTAGAAATGTAAATACTCAGGCTGAGAAGCAACTGAGCTTCCAGTACAGCTTTTTTATATAGAATGTGACATATAGACAATGACATATTCTTTCTTTTATTGCCATCCAGTAATGTCAGAGCTTTATTGAAATTGTAAGATATTATAACGACAGAATCTTGTCACTGCTGTGATCTAGAGGTCAGTGTAAAAGTAACTCAGTTTTCTATCACTCTCCCTTCTCCCACCCTTCCCAAATGAATCCAAATAGTGCAAGCTGGGTGTCCTGTCCTTTTAGCCCGTGACAAACAATAGAAGTGACTGAAACTATGCAGAAGCTATGCCCTGTTCACAGAGCAGAGTCTGTCAAAATTAAAGAGCTCTGAATTTCCAACAACTTCAGACAGATACTGGCAGCTGACTCACCTTGCTTTTCAAATTTTGTTTTCCTTTAAACTTGAGAAATGCCTTTAATGCTTTCCTCCAGATAAGAATGCATTGCAGACATGATCTTCTAAGCCAAACAATTGTTTTATGAGGCCTTGCAAGCCTGTTGATTGTATCATTCTCTTTCTCAACAAATGGTGTACCCCTGCACTTACTCTAGCCAGTAGGTCTTGTCAATAAATCTGCCAAAGACCAGGCCGGTCTGCACAAAGCATGTTTTACACCTTGCCCAACGGGATGAAAGGCAACTCTTTAGAGCTCGGTAGGGCGGAAATTCCTTATCAAGCTCAAGAATAAAAGTGTACATCTATCAGTTTTCATTCTCACCTGCCTGCTACAGTGGTCAGGAGATGACTTATTGTTCCTTCATTAGCCAACTTGTAAATACCCAAGTTCAAGGGTGAGGAAGGAAAGTTCCAGCTGTACTCCGTGATCTCAGAATCACTGACTAGTGGCAGGCAAGAGAGCGAAGTGCATCCTGGGAGGCCTGCTTTCCTTTCTCACAACGATGCTTAAGTGCCATCGTTCAGGAATAATCAAAAGGGAAGTTTGTGCATCCAGTTACCAGATAGGGGATCAGAGAGCCTCAATTTCTCTTGACATAGTTATGGGTCTTCTATGGGGATTAGAGAGCTGTGCAATCATGCAGATGACTTTCAAAGGCAACGTGATATATTTTACCACTCAAACCAAGTCCAGCTATCTCAGTAACCCAGCGGCTAGCTGACAGTGCCAATGCTGTTGTAAAATCGGGAGCTTTCGTGTTGGTGAATTGCTCGTGAAGCACAGAGAGCTGGGTAACCTATTTTAAGGAGATTTTTATATTTGTGACAGGGGTGATTAAAAGACAGTCTCTATTGCTCAGATCAGCACATAGACCACAGACATAACTTTTCCCCCCAGATTTCTAACTGAGATATATTTGTTTGCAGTGTTGGTGAGTGCTGGAAAGGTCATTTTGATTTGTTATTTTGTAAACTGGGCATTCTGAATATGGAGGAGTTAGTTCACAGAGAGCTGTGATTAATTCATAACTTACAGTCCCTTTTGGAAATGTCTCTTGCCACTAATGTCATTGCAAGCAAAGTCACAGTCCCCTCAGAATCCTTCATCCTGAAATGGTCACGTCCAGTCCTGCCAGGGGAGAGCTCAGCTTGCACTGTTGGTTTGTATATCATCTGTATTCACTCCAGTTTTCCTAAATTTACAGTCAGTAGCCTAGTTAGTTTAGGAGATTTTTTTAGTTGGATGAGATAACTCACAAAACTGGTAAGGAATCTTTCAACCTAAATTAAAATGGAAACAGCTGTATCTTCAGTAGAAATTCTCTGTAACATTCTATCACTTTTGTTTATTTTTCTTCACAGTGAGGAAAGGAAATACCAGAATTGAAAGTCTGTCCCTTAGTAACTGGCAAGAAGGTGGGTTCTGATCTGCCTAACTTTTCTCTGGGTAGATTTAATCAGTGTTTGCTGTCAAAGAAGAGAAATGTCTAGCTTTGGCAAAGACACTTTCTCTGTCTCGATAAACACGGTTAAGATGACGGTAGGCCCTGTGTGAAAAAAGTGAGGGGAATACTTTTTTATGATTGGAATACCAAAAGACAGATTTACTAGGGGCTCTGCTGGGCTTTTCTCCCTAAACTTCCTGATTCAGCGGGTGATGCAGGAGCAGGTACAATGTTATATGCTGTTATACAAGTGAAACCAACAGATTTAATGATTCCCTGCTTCTGGGTCATAATTCTTTGGTAACAGCGAGAATCTCAAACCTGCAGTACTCCTTTATCTTCCCCAGGGCACACACATTTCTTTTCGTAAGGTGGGGTTTTGTTTTGTTTTGCCTTAGTCTCCAAAAAGACTATAATGAGGAACAAAAGAAATAAGCAAGTGTTGAAATATGAATGAGTCAGAGAAAAGCATTAACCAGAGCCTCCCCTTATTAGAAGCTCCCTAAGTTTTATTTGTTGGCAGGAGGCTTAACATGGAAACAAGCTCAAGTGGGCACCATTCTTGCTGTTCTGAGGCCCAGCCTGGCTGAGCGTGTGCAGGGGCTGTATCACATTCCCTGTCACCTCTGCTGGTAGGCTTAGGGCATTGGCTTAGGGAGTCAGCTTAAGCCACAGGCACAGTAAAGGGCCTGTGGGGATCCTGGCCTTCAACAGATGCTAAATGATTTTTGTTTTCTGAGCTCTCAGTTGCCCAATCCCTCCACCAGCCACTCCGAGCTTTACTGAGGTAAAATTGACAAAATTGTGTATCACATTGACAAAATTGTGTTAAGGTGTATAGCATGTGATTTGTTATGCATATACAGTGTGAAATGATTACCACAATTAAGTTAATTAACACCTCCATTACCTCACATAGTCACCTTTTTTTTTAATGGTGAAAACACTTAAAATTTGCTTTCTTAGATAATGTCAAGTATGCAATACAGTATTATTAACTGTAGTCACCATGCTGACCATTAGATCCCCAGAGCTTATTCATCTTATAACTAAAAGTTTGTGTCCTTTGACCAGCACCTCCCATTTCTTCCACCCCCAGCCCCTGGCAACCACCATTCTACTCTCTGGTTTATGATTTTGCCTTTTTTTAGATCCCACTTTTAAGTGATAGTAATACACTATTTGTCTTTCTTTGTCTGGCTCATTTCACTTAGCATAACAGCTCCATCCATGTTGCAACAAATGGCAGGATTTTCTTCTTTTTTTATGTCTGAATAATATTCCTCACACATGTACCAAGAAAACATATACCACATGTAGAAAGAATTCATTCATCTGTTGACGGACTTAGATTGTTTTCATATCTTGGCTATTGTGAATAATGCTGCAGTGAACATTGGGGTGCAGACATGTCTTAGGGATACTGATTTTATTTCCTTTGAATATATACCCAGAAGTAAGATTGCTGCATCATATGGGAGTTCTATTGTTACTTTTTTTTTTTTTTTTTTTTTTTTTTTTTTGCGGTACACGGACCTCTCACTGCTGCAGCCCCTCCCGTTGCGGAGCACAGGCTCCAGACGCGCAGGCTCAGCGGCCATGGCTCATGGGCCCAGCCGCTCTGCGGCATGTGGGATCCTCCTGGACCGGGGCACGAACCCGTGTCCCCTGCATTGGCAGGCAGACTCTCAACCACTGCGCCACCAGGGAAGCCCCTATTGTTACTTTTTGAGGAACCTCCATACTGTTTTCCATAGTAGTTGCACCAGTTCACATTCCCACCAGCAGTGGACAGGGTTCCTTTTTCTTCACATCCTCACCAACACTTTTTATCTCTTGTCTTTTTGATTGATAGCCATTCTAACAGGTGTGAGGTGATATCTCATTGTAGTTTTGATTTGCATTTCCCTAATGATTAGTGTTACTTAGCATCTTTTCATGTACCTGTTGGCCATTTGTATGTCTTATTTGGAAAAATGTCTATTTGGGTCCTTTGTCCATTTTATTTATCTATCTATATATCTATCTATTTGTTTATTGGCTGTGTTGGGTCTTTGTTGCTGCGCGCGGGCTTTCTCTAGTTGCGGTGAGCGGGGGCCACTCCTCATTGTGGTGTGCGGGCTTCTCATTGCAGTGGCTTCTCCTGTTGCAGAGCACAGGCTCCAGGCACACAGACTTCAGTAGTTGTGGCTCACAAGCTCTAGAGCGCAGGCTCAGTAGTTGCAGTGCATGGGCCCAGTTGCTCCGCGGCATGTGGGATCTTCCTGGGCCAGGGATCGAACCCGTGTTCCCTCCGTTGGCAGGCAGATTCTTAACCACTGCGCCACCAGGGAAGCCCCCACTTTGTCCATTTTTAAATTGGATTAGTTGGTTTTTTGTTATTCAGTTGTATATGTTCCTTATATATTTTAGATATTAATCCCTTATCAGATATTGGTTTGCAAATATTTTCTCCTATTCTGTAGGTTGCCTTTTCATTTTGTTGATTGTTTCCCTTGCTGTACAAAAGCCTTCTTAGTTCCCAGTTTAAAGTAGTTGTAAATGCCTCTCAAGTGGCCTCACTTACCCTGTGACCGTGGACCAGGCCCTGTACCTCTCTGTCCTGCTTCCTCATATGTCTGTGGCTAGGATTGGACTAGATCAGTGGCTTTTCAGATGTTTTAAGCTATGGAACTCTTTACCCCAAGGAAATTTTGTGAAATATCCTAATACAAGCAGTTTTGTAAAATCAGACCTATTCTCATTTAAGTGTGGGCGAGGGATCCAGAATACCTCCCACCCCACTCAAATCCCCTTCATCTGTTGGAACTCCAACAGCTTGTTATCAGTTCAGCCTGATAGCAAGCTGGCTGGTTGTCAGGAAGTTAAACCAAAGCCTGAAAATGCAGGTGATTTTACCTTGTCAACCCTGAATCCTAGAGACAGCATATTGTACAGTTTTAAGTCAACCAACCTAAAATGGCTTAATCCATCATAAATTTGTAAGCACTAATTATCCTTCTTTTATATGCCCTGTTCTTGTAACCAGAGTATTTTTTAAAGCTTTGCTGTTGTTCAAGTGATGTGCAAATGAACTGGGTGATGAATTCTGTAAAGCATACCCACATTAACATTTCAGAACTATGCCAGGCGCTCCTGGCTTCCAGAAACTCAGACTCTTTGCCCCACCCCCACCCCTCTAACCCCACTGCTGCTGGAATACCATATCACCTTTCTTATTGATTGTGTCAGTCTCCTGGCAAAAACTAGTCTCATTGCTTGAAAGATCAAAACTCAACTCCTGACTTTGTCTGCAAGTTCCATGATTATTTATGTTCCTGTCAAACCCTATTTCCCACTTCCTTCTAACACACATCCCACTTCAGGAAGTCATTCCCTCCCAGTTCTCTGCCTCCAAGCCCATGGTCATGCTCTTTGCCCATTTCTGTCTCTTCCTTTCCCCATGAAGACCCCATCCTTTTTGTTGCCTACCAGTACCCTTTACAGCTCACCCTTCACATCCTCATCTTCCGTGGTCCTTAGCAAGGAGGCAGCGTGATGTGGCAGCAAGATTACAGAACAGGGAGACGACGCTAGTACTACTGTCCTCAAATTCTGCCACTTATTTGCAAGGTGCCCTTGGCTGCCTTTGACCTGACAGTTTCCTCATCTGTAAAATGAGGTTAATAATACAGTATCTCTCTTGCCTACCTCACCATGTGGTCATAAGAATCACGAGAACTACTGTATGTGAATGCACTCTATTATCACTTACTGTACCCTATAGCACTTGTTTTAATTATTAATCCTACCCTGCCCTGTACTCACTGCAGACATTTCACGTGTGATATCTAGTTTCACTAGTTCTTTAGGTCAAAGATTTTTCATATATTTAAAGTGTAACTCCAGTACAACTCTGCAGTGGTCATCACAGTGCTGACCACACAGCAGGTACTTCATATGGATTTAATAGAATTTTGATGTCTGATATTTCCCAAGAACCTACCGTTTTGGTTGTGCTGCAGTGGTGGTTGGTTGTTTAATTATCAGATAGATACTTGAATTTCTGGCATTTTCCCAAAGCAAGATTGAAATTCTAAGGATATAAAATGGATGTGGGAGACCTTAGAAGCAGGGTAAATAAGTTGTTTGGGTGAGTTATTCTCTTGCAAATGAACTAAAGGCAGAACTCAGTTCTTGGATCAGTCGTAATGAGTCTGGTAGTCAATCCTCACTGTAGCCTTGTAGAACTCTGTGGATGTTACTGTAGTTCCCTGTGCTATAAAGTAGGTCCTTGTTGGTTATGTATTTTATATAAGTAGTATGTATGTGTTAATCCCAAACTCCTAATGTATCCCTCCCCTACCCCTTTCCCCTTTGGTAACCGTAAGTTTGTTTTCTTTGTCTGTGAGTCTATTTCTGTTTTGTAGATAAGTTCATCTGTATCATTCTTTTAGATTCCACATATAAGTGACATCATATGAAAAACAAACAAATAAACAAAAAAAACACCAAAAGACTCTCTGGATGCTCACAATGGACAGGGAGAAAGTCCCAGTAAGTGAGGATGCCACCCAGACTATCAGAACTACACCAGGTTTCACTGAGAAGGCTGCTTCAGTCTGAAATAGCAGAAGACCCTTTGCTGGCTTCAGCTGATGACACATTTTAGCAGTCCACATGAATTTGCTTCCAACTTTCTCCTAGTCGAAATAGGAAATAGGTTTTTGTATTATGTCCATTGTAAGAGTCAGTGGTCTTAGTGCCTCAGTAAGGGGAAGGCAAATACTTCATGTAAGTGAAAATTTATTTTAAATCGTACAGAAATATACCATTTTTTAAAAGATATCTAAAATAAGGTGAACCTTCAGGAAAATAAGGTGAATCTGTTGCGATAGACTCTCCTTTGGGTGGCAGGGGCATGCTGGGTACCTCTTACTACCCTGGAGGTTTAATTTGCAATGAGTAAGCTGGTAATCAGTAAAACTTGATTTTCCCCCCTCCAAGCTTGACATGTCTAGTGTACCTTCTGCTTCTGGAAGAATTGAACTTTGTTGGAAGGGTGAAATTTCTGAACCAAGAATGGGGACATGGGAGCTATGAACTTTGCTGAAAATCATCAGTGTACCAGACTACCCAATCCCTAGTTCAGGATACAGAGCCTCAACACGATCCTGGTCAGTGCTACAGATCTAAGTGTGTCTGCCCCCATGCATTTATTCTGGTGATTGTTATCTGTGGAAAGTCTCAGCCAGCATGCTTCTTTCTCTTTTTTAAGAAAAAAATTTTTTCTTGAGACATTTCTTCTATTTAGCCAAACTAAATGTGTATAAATTTGTTCTTTGCGGATTTGCTTATTTCTAGGCACCTCCCTACATGATTTCAGCATAAATAATACCCTTCCCTACCTACTACCAGCTACAGGAGTCACTAGCATTTTAGAAAAGTAAATGGAGCAGAGTTAGTAACACTCCACAATCCAGTGTATCTAGAGCAACTTTCACGTACTTGCCATTTGTGCATGGACTGCCTTCATCACTGTATTCAAACGGTAGGGCATGGACCATGTCTTACTTAAATTTTTATTTCTAGTTCCTCATAGTAGATGTTCAAGAATGCTTATTAAATGAAAAAGAGGTGTACATATATGTGTGTGTGTGTGTGTGTGTGTGTATGCATTTTCCAATTTAAAAGTTTATTACTACTTAGCTAGAAAAAAACGCCAGAGGTAAATTTGGATGGATGATGCTGAACATGACATTTCTAATGCAGTGCTCGACATAATCACCCACACAAAAGGAAGCCAAATCCATGGACTACATGGTGTGGCTATACAGCAGCTGCAGGACATTGGCAAGTCTTCTTGGATGTGTCTTGCAGGACCCAGTGAGCCCAGACCCAGAGGAATTCTAGTGACAGTGCTCTCTCAACTCTCCTTCGTGAACTACCATTGCCAAAAGGTACACAGAGTTAAGTAAAAGCCTAAGCAGGGCTGGCAGTATTTTAATGTACAACCACCTCGTAGGCCTCAGTAAGGTATTAAGTTCCTAAGGTTCTGGAATTTTCCTTGAAGGATTTCATAACCACATCAAGCTTGTTAGAGTATTGATTATTGCTACTGCTGCTGTTTTCCCAATGGAAGCTCCTGATTTGATGTCCATTTGATACTTTTCTTCTGTACTTCAACCTCTCTTTCTTATACAGACTTACAACCTTTAACTGTTTTGAGTTAATGGTGAAAAATCAGCTAATCTTTGCTGTAAAATATGTACTAAGAACTAGCCATGTCTTTTCAACGTTTTATATATATACATATATATGTGTATATATATATATATATGTTCTTTTTCCAATTCTTTTCCATTATAGGTTATTACAAGATATTGAATATAGTCCCCTGTGCTATATGGTAGGTCCTTGTTGTTTATCTATTTTACACAGTATCTGTTAATCCCAAATACCCGATTTATCTCTCCCACCCCTTTCCCCTTTGACAACCCTGTTTGTTTTCTGTGTCTGTCAGTCTGTTTCTGTTCTATAATTCACTTAATTTGTATCATTTTTTTTAGATTCCACATATAAATCATATCATATGATAATTGTCTTTCTCTTTCTGGCTTACTTAGTATGATGATCTCTAGGTCCATCCATGTTGCTGCAAATAGCATTATTTCATTCTTTTTTAGGGCTGAGTAATATTCCATTGTGTATATCTCCCACATCTTCTTTATCCATTCGTCTGTCAGCAGACACTTAGGTTGCTTCCATGTCTTGGCTATTGTAAATAGTATTGCTATGAACATTCGGTGCATGTACCTTTTCAGATTAGAGTTTTCGTCTTTTCCGGATATATGCCCAGGAGTGGGATTGCTGGATCATGTGATAGCTCTATTTTTAGTTCTTTAAGGAAAACATCCTCCTTTAAGTGTTGTATGTGATATGCATATCCCCTATGCAAGTATTTTATTATTAAATCCATTGTCCCATTAAGTGCTCTTTAAAAGAAAATGTGACTGTACTTTTATATCTCCTTTCTTCATCCCACAATATTCAGCAAACATTTGGGCCCCTCCTCTGTACCAGTCCCATTGCTGGAGTTGAAAGACTACTCTGCCTTCAGGGGGCTTGAATATGATGAGAGAGGGAAACAGACCCCTGCCTGTGTGCACACCTTCTTCTTCCCATTGAAGAATCTGACATCTGATGAATGGTTGCTGCTGGGGCATTCAGGGATTAAAGGCAAGGTTTATCTGTGGAACGAATAAAGAAATCATTGAGGAGAATAATTGTTCAAGTTTGGGGCTTCAGACTGTAATCTCACATTACCTGGAAGAATAGCAGCAGTGATTGCCATCTGCTGACACACCGCCCACCGACAGGGAGGGGATGCTCTAGGCTGGCCAGGCCTCCTGCCAGCCGAGCCAGGAAAGTATCCCTGATTAGAGCAATTAGAGCAACTCCCTGAGCTGGTTCATAATTTGCTTAATCACACTTACTGCACTGAACTATGGTTTTGGCTTTAGGGGGGTTTAGGGAAAAATGCAAGGTTTGGGGAAAGGGAAAGGAAGCAGGAAGAATTCAGATTGATCCTCCTCCCTAGTCAGTTTGGGGTTGGCAGAAAAGAAAGCAAATGACACCAATGACAGGTGTAAATATAAGGAAACCCATTTGGACAATGGGTCCTTTGAGTCTTGTTTGGGTGAGAATTATTGAGATCGCAAAAGGAAGCAGGTGTTAAGTTCTGGAAACCTTTTTAATGTAAGCCCAGAATTTGAATAATGCACTAAATGGAGTGTAGTGCATATATTTAAATATTTATGTACAAATGGCTGTCGTTTTTTAGCCTGCTGTGCCACGGTCCCATGACTTGATACAATTGCTTTTAAATGATCATTTTGTAGATGCTAGAAAGGCATTGTACAGAAGACGAGAATCACAGCAAACCAAACAAAGAAAACGCAGAAGAGACCACTCTAAACCAAATATGTCCATCATAGCCAACTATATTTAAGAAGTTGCGAAGGCAGTTTAGTGTAGGGATTAAGATGGAGGAGTTTGGAACTGGACCTACATTTTAATCCTATCTGTGATTTACTAGCTTTGTAGCCTTGGGTAAGTTACTTATCCTGTCTTTAAATTTCAAATTCTTCATCCTTAAAGAGGGGATAGAAATCGTACCACCTCACAGGGGTGCTGTGAGAATTAAATGAATTAATGGTGTTCAGTGCCTGACATGCATAAACCCTCAAAAAATGTTATCTTAAAAAAGGAAGGTGTTCTATGTGAGGGCTCATGCAGGAAACCATTAGCAAAGCATTGGGAAGTCAGAACTCTGAGAGCAGCAACTTTGTTTTAGGGACTGAAGCTTTGGCAGTGAATGAAATGATGCCTGGCATGTGGTAGGTGCTCCATAAATACCGACTGAATAACTGAAAGAATGGGTTTCATGCATTTAGGGTGTATAAACTGGATTATTCTATGAAATTGTACATTTTAAGTGAAGAAAGTATAAGGAAAGTAATAATGGGTGAAAATTTTGTGTGTGGCAGAGGTGTATATTTCAGACTTTTAGCCAGGAAAATGTTCATCCTGTCATTTCCCGTCAGGGGCACAGGGTTTGATTCCCTTTTCTTCCCTAAGATCAAATGATCTGGGGGTGCTGTTTGTAACGATCTGGATGGGGTCCTCCTGGCTGCAGCATTCCCAGCTCCTGTCCTGTCCTGCTTGCGTGATGTTAAGAAGAGACACTGTAGGGGAGACACAAGCACACGTTTAAACGACTGATTAAAAACATTCTTTTCTCCTATTTGCTTCCAAATCATGACAATTTAACTTCCCCTTGTGATGGAAAAGAGAAGCTTTGCATCTCTGCATCTCTGTTCTCCCATTTGTAAACCGGCCCCATCTGGGGTCTCTTCTAAACTCCCCGGGGAAGCCGTGGGCTGGTGGGTTCTGCCCTTGTCTGTGTGCAACGCCTTCCTCTGCTCCCTGTGTTCTAGGCTTCGAGCAAACAGAGGGTGGGGAAAGGGATTGACATTCTCTGCCTAACCCTTGCCTGCAGTCATTTCTCAGACGTGATGAACAAATACTGCCTTTGAAGGAAGACGTACAAATTTGCTAAAGAAGGGAATGCATTTCTGGGACCTCATAGCTACAGGATTGTGTAAATCACTCAACACTAGTAAAATTGAAGTTATGAAAGTAAATAATTTCCATTTGTACCAGAGCTAATTACTCTAAGGAAAATGGTGACAGAAGATGTATTCTGTAACCTCTCAGGCAGCCCTGGAAGTCTGACTCCAAAGACAGAGTTTTCAACATACTCAACTCTAAGATGTTACACGTGGGTAGCTAATACTGATTGAGTTTGTGCTGTCTTCAGACATTATTCTAAGTGATTGTGACATATTAACTCACTCCCTTGAGGTCGTTATTGTTTATCATCTCCTTTTACAATGAGGAAACTGAGGCACAGGGAAGTTAAGTGACTTGCCCAGTGTTAGCACTAACTCTTAGCACTTGATTCAACATGGAAGGAAACTGAAGTGCTGAGAAATAGCCCATGTATGGCAAAATATTCAGCTCATCACTCAGCTAAATAGCAATTTCCCCCCTTACTCTATGTGCACAAGGAACTATTGCATCCTTTCCTGTGGGAGTGGGTTATAGCTCTTACCTATGAAGCTTGCATGCTAGGGGCAAAGAGAAAGTCTTCCCAGGCCACTTCCTCTTGTCTACTCAAAAGCTTGAAATCTGGGATTTCAGAACCTCAAATGGAGTCCTGGGAGATGAGCTGTTTGTCATATTTCAAAGAGCCTACAGGAAATTGCTCATTTAGGGGCAGTAAAACAATGTGGGCTAATGAGTGTATAAAAACTTTTTTGCATGTGTTTGTCAAATTATATCATGTTAATGTAATAGTTTATTTTGTGTGGGTCAGACACTTTTCATGGCACTTGTGCCTTTTGCTTTTCATCTTAAAAATGGGTAACTAATTATCTTCTGCATACAGTTTAGAGAAATCCCTCTAAATGTGGAATCTGGGGTCTGGACCTTAGGGATGAAAAAATTAGCACCTATTGGCCTGCCATGAGAGAGGGATGTGTTACTAATAGTCAACAATCACAGTATACTCAAATGGATAGAACACCCCTATCCTGCAGGAAGGCAGTGCTTCCTAGCTGTTATCTTCCTTACCTGCATTCTTAATCCACTGTTGTATTGCAGACAGCTGTGACTATTTCTTACTAAGCTCTCAGGGGCTTTACCAATGGAATTTTCAAAATGTAATTAGGATGGTGAATTGTCTGGGACTCCCATCCCTACCACCAAAAGATACATTTCAAAGCCAAATAAAAATGCTATTTTATATCATCTACTCTTTGGATTTTCCAAGCCCCTGGTCCATTTAGAGAGAACTGTTGAGCTTTAGCTATAGAGTAGGTGCTTAACCATAAACTATAGAGCCAATCAAGCTCTTTTAACTTTTGAATAAGTTATGCATTCATACGGATCAAAAATCAAAACAATGAAATGAGGTATATTCTGAGAAGTCTCCTTCCCACTTCTGTCCCCTTACAGTGTATTATTTACCCCTGTCCCTCCACCTACAGGTCATCACTTTTATTAGTTTCCTGTCTACTGTTCCTGAGTGTATTTATGCATATAAGTAAATACATATAGTATTTTTTCCTTCCTTAACACAAAAAAGACATGATATTCATATATTTATAGCTATCTCCATTTATATATAATATATATAATATAAATATGTATATATAATATATATAATATACATATGTATAATATATATATGTATATTTTATATATATATATATATATATATATATGTCCTAGGACTTTTTTCACAGCAGAATATAGGGAGCATCCTCTTTTTTTTTTGGCCTTGCCACACAGCATGCGGGATCTTAGTTCCCTGACCAGGGATCGAACCCGTGCCCCCTGCAGTGGAAATGCGGAGTCTTAACCACTGGACCACCAGGGAAATTCCGTTTTTTTAATGGCTGCATCAGATTACGTTGTGTATACGTAGGTGTGTATATATATATATGTGTACACACACACACACACACACACACACACTCTTTGATGGACACTTGGGTTTTTTCCAATCATTTGCTATTGTAAACAGTGCTGCAGTGACTGTCATGGCAATATATTATTTTGCATGAAAGCAGACCATCTGTAGAAAAAATTCCCAGAAGTGAGATTTTGGGTCAAGGGTAAATACATTTGAAATTTTAATAATGTTACCAAATTGCTCTTTGGAGTCACATTCCCACCAGCAATATATGAAAATGACTGATTTCCCATGGCCTCCTCAAAAGAATATTAGAAAACATTTTAATCTATCAGACTAGTCAAAATCTGGAATTTATGAAGTATACTTTTAATTTACATTTCTCCTATTTGAAAAGATGCTCAACTTTTCTCATGTTTTTTAAAGTCCATTTTCTTCATTTTTCTATGAAATGTCTATTAATGTTCTTTGCTACTTTTTCTGTTGGGTTACTGATAATTTTCTTACCAATTTTTAGTAGCTCTTTCCATATTAGCGAGATTATCCATGGTTTTGTCTGTGACATGAGTTGAAAATATTTCCCCCAGGTTATTTGTTTTTTTTTTACTTTGCTTATAATTTTTTTCTTTTTGGCATACAGAAGTTATTGTTGTTTGATGTAATTGAATTAATCAAACTTTAATTTTATACTTTCTGGGTTTTTAATCATAGTCAGAATGGCCTTTCCCCACTCCCAGGAAGTCACTCATATTTTCTTGTTTTTTTTTTTCCTTTTTTTAAAAAATATATTTTGTTGAAGTATAGTTGATTTACAATGTTGTGTTAATTTCTGCTGTACAGCAAAGTGATTCAGTTATACATATATATACATTCTTTTCCATTATGGGTTTATCACAGGATATTGAATATAGTTCCCTGTGCTATACAGTAGGACCTTGTTGTTGTTTTTTTCAAATTTCATTTTTGGCTGTGTTGGGTCTTTGTTGCTGCACACAGGCTTCCTCTAGTTGCGGCGAGCGGGGACTACTCTTCATTGCAGTGCACGTGCTTCTCATTGCGGTGGCTTCTCTTGTTGCGGAGCACGGGCTCTAGGTGTGCAGGCTTCAGTAGCTGTGGCTTACGGGCTCTAGAGCACAGGCTCAGTAGTTGTGGCACAGGGGAATTTTGTTGTATTTTTAAGAACCCATTTTATTACAGAAAATTTCAAGCGTACACAAATTAGAAAATAGTATAATAAACCCCAACTACACATCATCCAGCTTCAACAATTAGGGGTATTTTGCCAATCTTGTTTTATCTTATCCTCCCATCCATTTTGAGAATATTTAAAGCAAACCCCAGACATTATATTTTCTTTATAAGTATATCAATATATATCAATAACATGTAAGAACTTTTTAGAACATAACTTCTATAACATTATTATACCAATAATTCCTTAAGATTATCCAGTACTATTCTGTGTTCACATTTTCTTTTCTGGAACTTTTATGGCTTTGTTTTCTATGTGTACAGTATGAGGTGTGTACCAACCTTATTTTTTTCCTGGCTACCCAGTTGTCCCAACTCAGCTTCTTAAAGTGTATTCTTACCTTACTGGTTTGAGATGCCACCTTTACCGTATAACAAATTCCCATGTGTACTTGAGTGTATTTCCAGACCTTTTATTGTTCCATTTGTCTGTCTCCTCAAATGTTACTGTTATACTGTTTTAATTACTGTGGCATTAGAGAATGTTTTACTGTCTTTCAGGACTAGTCATTCCCTAAATGAAACAGTAAGTCATCTCCTCCAATTTATGCTATTTAAGAACGGCAGAAAATTATAGTTTAGAGTCCAGCCTCGTCAGATATGGTCTGGTGATTTAGAAATCAACAAGGAGTGGGAGTAGAATGTGTGAGCATAAATGTGGTCCCTAAGGAAAGTAAGAGTAATAACACTATAGGAAAGTAAATAGTAATAACATAAAAGCTTGAAACCTGGGGCAGATCCTCATCTGGAGGTGGGAGGAGAAAGCAGAACCAGCAAAGGAAAAAGGACATAGTTTTGGTGGTTGAAGCGTGCTTCTCCCTTGGAAGTAGCCAATCCTGGTTCTCTTTGGCAAACTCAGAAAGGCCTACGGTAGAGAAAGTTGCAACGTTGGCTGTGTGCCTGCCCTAGGGAACCGATCAGAGACGCCAAGCATGCTGCAGAGCCGAGAGGGCCCGGATGAAGTGTGTGGAGGCGGCTGTGCCATCACTGTGCTCTGGGCAGTTCACAGGCCTGGGCAGCCAGTAACCCTGAACTCCAGGGCTGCCTGGGTGCTGGCTTGTGCCTCTGAAGGTGCGAGAGTGAACCTTACCAGGCCTTTCCCAGGCAAAGGATGAAGCTGTATTATTCTGAGCCCTCTTTCCAGGAGACAGTATTAGTTCTAGCTAACAAGATACCTTTACTGGAAAAGGTCTGAGAGAGGACTTCTGGTACGAGTTATCGTGGGAGAGACATCTAAAGTATTTAGCAGGGGCAAATCATAATACCTTTTATCCTTTTGAAATGCATGTATCTGCTGGACTCTGTCTGCGCCTTCACAAAAGCCCAGAGAATGATAAGGTGGTCAAAGCATGGGGGGAAAAGGCCTGGATCCGGAGCGGGTGGAGACTGAACGGGGATGACTACAGAATGACTTCATCCCCGGCAGACACCCTTAATAACCCGTGGCACAGCTCCTAACCTCCTCATCCCCAATTTCCTCCTTATAACCTGCAGGTGAACACAGCTGCTTACCTCACAGGGATGTGGGGAAGATTAATTAGTTTCACATGGGAAAGTTCTTCGCTGCTGAGTCATGTGGTGTAGTGAGCATGCTAATTTGAGGCTGCACAGCCAGGAGTTGCCTGCTGCCCAAACGCAGGCACCAAAGGGTAAATGGAAATTGGTCATCATTAGAGTCAGGGGAGTGGGCTTTGCAGACTGAATGAGTGGGTGAAGTCAGCCTTGTTCGGGCATAGTAACGATTCCTTACTCAGTGTCTACCCTGTGCAAGTGGTAACAGGCAGCCATGACGGGGGCAGGAGGAGTGATGGCCCTGAGGTGCAGGCATTGCTGGGGCAGCTGTTAGCCACAGTGGAAGACCATAGCCTAGAATTGTAACTCTCGGGACGAGAAGTCATCTTTGCTATCAACGATGTGAACTGAGCGTCAGTTGTAGTCGGCTCCACATTCTGGCAGGGTGATCAGCGCTCCCTCAGTCCCCTCACTTTCCAGATGCCAACCGTACCAAATCCTTAAGCTAGTCTTCTCTTTTAAGTGTTTGCAGTGAAAAGAATCTTTGTGTTCATTAACAAAAGGGGAAGACAAAAGAGACCCCTCTTTTGGCCTCTTTGTCTTCTGTTGTTGCATGCTGCTGCTTTACAGAGTACATTCAAGATGTGTTTTATTTTAAGCACAAGGTAAAAGGGACTATTTTAGGCATTATCACAGAACACTTTCTCTGCCAATAAGGAGTTTTATGGTCTGGAAATTGGTACAGAATATGGATGAGATCTCAATGTACATTTCAAGCTGAACTCTTTCTTTTTTTTTTTCTTTCAGGTGTCCTTGAGTGAGGGTAGCAGGGAGTGAAAGAGGAGGAGAAAAGAAAATTAAGAAAGGTGAGTATGAGTAAATTTGGAAGGTGAAGTAAAGGACTTCTCTGGGCAAATGAGGCTGCTAAGACCATTATCCCAATAGGAAGGTTTGGGACTGTGGAAGGTGAGAGGTAACCAGAGAATAATCAGAGGCAGTTCAGGAAAAGGTCCTTAATTTAAGTGACAAGCCCATTGTCATGTAAAAATAGTGTTGTTTCTTGAAATACAAGAGTTTAAGAAAGGAGAATAAGGCAAAACACCATTGTGTTAATATGAAATTCTGGTTTTTGGTGAATTTATTTTTATTTTATTTAAAAAATTATACAATTTTTAATGCTTACTTTGCATTTATAGTTATTACAAAATATTGGCTATATTTCCTGTGTTGTACAATACATCCTTGAGCCTATTTAATTTATTTATTTATTAAAATTTACCATTTTATTTATTTATTTTTTTAATTTATTTATTTTTTGGCTGCGTGGGGTCTTCGTTGCTGCATGTGGGCTTTCTCTAGTTGCAGCGAGCGGGGGCTACTTTTCGTATGCAGGTTTCTCATTGTGGTGGCTTCTCTGTTGCAGAGCATGGTCTCTAGGCACACGAGCTTTAGTAGTTGTGGCACCTGGGCTCAGTAGTTGTGGCTCATGGGCTCTAGAGCACAGGCTCAGTAGTTGTGGTGCATGGGCTTAGTTGCTCTGTGGCATGTGGGATCTTCCCGGGCCAGGTCTTAAACCCATGTCCCCTGCATTGGCAGGCAGATTCTTAACCACTGCACCACCAGGGAAGTCTCTTGAGCCTATTTTAAACACAATAGTTTGTACCTCCCACTCCTCCACCCCTATATTGCCCCTCCCATCCAACCCTCACTGGTAACCACTAGTTTGTTCTCTACATCTGTGAGTCTGCTTCTTTTTTGTTACATTCACTAGTTTATTTTTTAGACTCCACATATAAGTGATATCATGCAGTATTGCTTTCTTTTTTTGACATATTTCACTTAGCATGATGCCCTCCAAGTCCATCCATGTTGCTAAAAATGGCAAAATTTCATTCTTTTTTATGGCTGAGTAGCATTCCATTGTATATCTGTACCACTTTTTCTTTATCTGTTCATCTGCTGATGGACACTTAGATTGCTTCCATATCTTGGCAATTATAAATAATGCTGATGTGAACATTGAGGTGTGTGCATCTTACTGAATTAGTGTTTTTGTTTTTTTCTGATATATACCCAGGAGTGGAATTGTGGGTCATATGGTAGCTCTATTTTTAGCTTTTGAGAAACCTTCATACTCTTTTCCACAGTGGCTGCACCAATTTACATTCCCACCAACAGTGTGCAAGGGTTCCTTTTTCTCCACATCCTTGCCAGCATTTGTTATTTGTGTTCTTATTGATAGTCATTTTGACAGGTGTGAGATGACATCTAATTGTGGTTTTTGTATGCATTTCTCTAATAATTAGCAATGTGGAGCTTCTTTTCATGTGCCTATTGGCCATCTGCATGTCCTCTTTGGAAAAATGTCAAGTTCTTCTCATTTTTTAATCGGGTTATTTTTTGATGTTGAGTTCTATGAGCTATTTATATATGTTGGATATTAATCGCTTATCAGTCATATCATTTGCAAAATTTTCTCCCATTCAATATGTTGTCTTTTCATTTTGTCAGTTGTTCCTTTGCAGTGCAAAATCTTTTAAGTTTAATTAGGTTCCATTTGTTTATTTTTGCTTTTATCTCCTTTAATTTAGGAGACAGATCCAAAAAATATCGCTGTGATTTATATCAAAGAATGTTCTGCCTATGTTTTCCTCTAAGAGTTTTATGGTTTTGGTCTTACTTTTAGGTCTTTGATCCAGTTTGAGTTTATTTTTGTATATGGTATGAGGGAATGTTCTAATTTCATTGTTTTACATGTAGCTGTCCAGTTTTCCCAGCACCACTTACTGAAGAAACTGTCTTTTCTCCATTGTATATTTTTGCCACCTTTATCGTAGTTTGACTATAAGTGTGTGGGCTTATTTCTGGGTTTTCTATCCTGTTCTGATCTATGTGTCTGTTTTTGTGCCAGTACCACATATTTTGATTACTGTAGCTTTGTAGTATAGACTGAAGTCAGGGAGTGTGATTCCTCCAGCTCTGTTCTTCTTTCTCAAGATTGTTTTTGCTATTCAGGGTCTTTTATGTTTCCATACAAATTGTAAATTTTTTTGTTCTAGTTCTGTGAAAAATGCCATTGGTAGTTTGATAGGGATTGCATTGAATCTGTAGATTGCCTTGGGTAGTATGATCATTTTAACAGTGTTGATTCTTCCAATCCAAGAACATAGTATATCTCTCCACCTGTTTGTATCATCTTTAATTTCTTTCATCAGTGTCTTATAGTTTTCCGCATACAGGTCTTTTGTCTCCTTAGGTAGGTTTATTCCTAGGTATTTTATTCTTTTTGTTGCAGTGGTAAATGGGAGTGTTTCCTTAATTTCTCTTTCAGATTTTTCATTATTAGTGCATAGGAATGCAAGAGATTTCTGTGCATTAATTTTGTATCTTGCTACTTTACCAAATTCATTGATCAGCTCTAGTAGTTTTCTGGTAGCATCTTTAGGATTCTCTAGGTATAGTATCATGTTATCTGCAAACAGTGACAGCTTTACTTCTTTTCCAATTTGGATTCCTTTTATTTCTTTTTCTTCTCTGATTGCTGTGGCTAAAACTTCCAAAACTATGTTGAATAATAGTGGTGAGATTGGACAACCATGTCTTGTTCCTGATCTTAGAGGAAATGCTTTCAGTTTTTCACTATTGAGAATGATGTTGGCTGTGGGTTTGCCATATATGGCCTTTATTATGTTGAGGTAATTTCCCTCTATGCCTACTTTTTGGAGGGTTTTTATCATAAATGGGTGTTGAATTTTGTCAAAAGCTTTTCTGCATCTATTGAGATGATCATATGGTTTTTATTCTTCAGTTTGTTAATATGGTGTATCACATTGATTGATTTGCATATATTGAAGAATCCTTGCATCCCTGGGATAAACCCCACTTGATCATGGTGTATGATCCTTTTAATGTGCTGTTGGATTCTGTTTGCTAGTATTTTGTTGAGAATTTTTGCCTCTATGTTCATCAATGATATTGGCCTGTAGTTTTCTTTTTTTGTGACATCTTTGTCTGGTTTTGGTATCAGGGTGATGGTGGCCTCGTAGAATGAGTTTGGGAGTGTTCCCCCCTCTGCTAATTTGACAAGGATTGCATTGAGTCTGTAGAGTGCCTTGGGCAGTATAGTCATATAAACAGTATTTATTCTTCCAATACAAGAACATGGTATATATCTTTCTACCTGTTTGTGTAGTCTTCAATTTATTTCATCAGTGCCTTACAGTTTTCAGAGTACAGGTCTTTTTTGGCTCCTTAGGTATATTTATTCCCAGGTATTTTATTCTTTCTGATGCTATGGTAAATGGGATTTTTTCCTTAATTTCCCTTTCGATATTGATACTTCGATATTAATGTAGAGAAATGCAGATTTCTATATATTAATTTTGTATCCTGAAACAGTATTGAATTAATTAATGAGCTCTAGTAGTTTTCTGGTAGTGTCTTCAGGATTTTCTATGTAGTGTCATGTCATCTGCAAACAGTGACAGTTTTAAGTCTTCCTTTCTAATTTGGCTACTTTGTTTTTCTTCACTGATTCCTGTGGCTAGGACTTACAGAACTATGTTGAATAAAAGTGGTGAGGGTCGGCAACCTTGTCTTGTTCCTGATCTTAGAGGAAATGCTTTCAGCTTTTCACTGTTGAGTATGATTTTAGCTGTGGGCTTGCCTTTATTATGTTGAGGTAGGTTCCCTCTATGTCCACTTTCTGAAGAGTTTTTATTATAAATGGATGTTGAATTTTATAGCTTTTTCTACATCTTTTGAGATGATCATATGGCTTTTGAAGAACAAATTCTTCAATTTGTTAATGTGGTGTATCACACTAATTGATTTGCGGTTATTGAAAATTCCTTGCATCCCTGGGATAAATCCCACTTGATCATGGTGTATGATCCTTTTAATGCATTGTTGGATTTGGTTTGCTTGTATTTTGTTGAGGATTTTTTGTGTCTATGTTCATCAGTGATACTGGCCTGTAATTTTTTGGGGGGGAGGTATCTCTTTTTGGTTTTGGTGATGGTGGCCTCATAGAATGAGTTCAGAAGTGTTCCTTCCTCTGCAGTTTTTTGGAATAGTTTCAGAAGGGTAAGCATTAATTCTTCTCTAAATGTTTGGTGAAATTCAGTTGTGAAGTCATCTGGTCCTGGACTTTTGTTTGTTGAGGTTTTTAAATTACTGATTCAATTTCATTACTGGTAATTGGTCTTTTCATATTTTCTATTCCTGGTTCAGTTTTGGGAGATTGTACCTTTCTAAGAATTTGTCCATTTCTTCTAGGTTGTCCATTTTATTGGCATATAGTAGCCTGTAGTAGTCTCTTACGATCTTTTGTATTTCTATGGTGTCAGTTTTAACTTCTTTTTCATTTCTGATTTTATTGATTTGGGCCCTCTTCATTTTTTCTTGATGAGTCTGGCTAAAGTTTTATCAATTTTGTTTATCTTTTCAAAGAACCAGCTCTTAGTTTCATTGATCTTTTCTTTTTTTTTTGGTCTCTATTTCATTGATTTCTGCTCTGATCTTTATGATTTCTTTCCTTCTAATAACTTTGGGTTTTGTTCATTCTTCTTTTTCTAGTTCCTTTAGATGTAAGGTTAGGGTATTTATGAGATTTTTCTTATTCTCTGAGGTATGCTTGTATTGCTATAAACTTCCTTCTTAGAACCTTTTGCTGTGTCCCATGGGTATTTGATTGTTGTGTTTTCATTTTCTTTTGTCTCTAGGTGTTTTTTGATTTCCTTTTTGATTTCTTCAATGATCCATCAGTTGTTTAGTAGCATATTGTTCAACCTCCATGTGTTTGTGTTTTCTGCAGTTTTTTTCTTGTAGTTGATTTCTAATCTCATAACATTGTGGTCAAAAAGTTGCGTGATTTGACTTCAGTTTTCTTAAATCTACCAATGCTTGTTTTGTGGCCTAGCATGTGATCTATCCTGGAGAATGTTCAATGTGCTGAAAAGAATGTATATTCTGCTGCTTTCAGATGGAATGCTCTCTATATATCAAGTAATTCCATTTAATCTAATGTGGTTTTTAAGGCCTGTGTTTCCTTACTGATTTTCTGTCTCAGTGATCTGTCCATTGATGTGAGTAGGGTGTTAAAGTCCCCTACCGTATTGTATCATTGTTGATTTCTCCTTTTATGTCTGTTAATATTTGCCTTAAATATTTAGGTGCTTCTGTGTTGGGTGCATATATATATTTACAATTGTTATATCTTCTGGGATTGATCCTTTGATCATTATGTAGTGTGTTGCTTTGTCTCTCGTAACAGTCTTTATTTTAAAGTCTATTTTGCCTGATACATGTAATGCTACTCTGGCTTTCTTTGATTTCCATTTGTATGGAATACTTTTTTCCATCCCCTCACTTTCTGTCTATATGTGTCTCTAGATCTGAAGTGAGTCTCTCTAGGCAGCATATATATGAGTCTTGTTTTTGTATCCATTCAGCCACTCTGTCTTTTGGTTGGAGTATTTAACCTGACTACATTTAAGGTAATTATCCATATGTATGTTCTTATTGCCCTTTGTTAATTGTTTTGTATTTGTTTTTATAGGTCTTTTTCCCCCTTTCTTCTTCTTTTATTCTCCTGTGATTTGATGACTATATTTAGTGTTAAGTTTGGATTCCTTTTTCTTTCCTGTATGTATATCTATTATGGATTTTTGGTTTGTGGTTATCATGAGGTTTTTGTATAGCAGTCTATATATATATTGTTTTAAGTTGCTGATCTCTTAATTTCAAATGCATTTTTAAAACTCTGCATTTGTACTCTGCAGGCCCTCATGATTACTGGCTGCTGGTTAGCAGGGCCTGGTCACGAGGAGGCTGGCTGCAGAGCCCCAGGGGTCCCAGGGCTAGTTTTGGCTCACCGATGGCCAGAGTCAGGGCCCTGAAGACTCTGGGGCTGTTGGCCACCCACTGGTGGGTGAAGCCACGTCCTGGAGTTAGTGCTGGACACTGGTAGACAGAGCTGTTTCCTGTAGTCTGGCTGCAGGGCCCAGGGATCTCAGATCTTGTTTCAGATTGTTTGAGGGGTGGTCCTGACACAGTTGGGTATGGGGTCTGTGGTGTCCCGAAGTTTGCATTGGCCTGCTTGTGGACAGGGCCAGGACCTGGGCCCAGCTGTTCCCAGGTTAAGATCTGGCCTGCTGCGAGTAGGAGCCGCAGGCTGTGGGATTGTAGTTTTCTTGCTTCTGATGTCTGCCCCCTGGTGGATGAGGCTGGTCTAGAGGCTTTTGCAGGCTTCCTGGAGAGAAGGGCCAGTGCCTGCCCCCTTTTGGGTGGAGCTGTGTCTTGGCCCTTTGATGGGCAGGGCTGTATCTAGGGTGTTTTTAGAGGCAGCTGTGAGCTCAGGAAATCTTAAGGCAGCCTGTCGTCTGTTGATGGATAGGGATGTGTCTCTGTCCAGTTAGTTGTTTGGCCTGAGGCATCCCAGTACTGGTGCCTAAAGGCTGTTGGGTGGGGCCAGGTCTTAGTGCTAATGAGCCAAGATGGCAGCTGCCATCAGCAGTGTTCATGGGTAGAATGTTCCCCAGTATGGCTGCCACCATTGTCTATGTCCCCTGGGTGAGCCGCAGCCACCTCTCACCTCTCCAGGAGACTCTCCCAGACAAGCAGGTAGGTCTGTCCCAGGGTCCTATCAAATTACTGCTTTTGCCTTACTGCTTTGTGTAGGCCCTTTAAGAATGAAATCTCTATTCCCTGAGTTCTGTGAGGCTCCTGAAATTAACCCCTTGGCCTTCAAAGCCAAATGCTCTAGGGTATCATCTTCCTGATGCAGGACCCTCCAGGCTGGGGAGCCTGACAGGGGGCCCAGAACTCTCATGCCTGTGGAAGAACCTCTGCAGTATAATTCTCCAGTTTGTGGGTTGCCCACCCTGGGGTATGGGATTTGATTATATCTTGAGTCTGCCCTTCCTACTTTTCTTGTTGTGTTTCCTTCTTTATGTCTTTAGTTGGAGAAGATCTTTTCTGGTAGGTTCTAGTCTTTTTTTTATGGATGGTTGTTCTGCAGATGTTGTTTTGGTGTGCTCATGAGAGGAGGTCAGCTCAGGGTCTCTCTACTCCCTCATCTTGGCCCCTCCCCTCTGTGAATTTTTTATATTTAAATAAACTTACATCTGTGTAAATATGTGTTAGGTTCTATGATGCAGCAAGAGTGCAGCCTTGAATACACTAAAGCTTCTGTGGGCTTCAGTGCTATGTTCATAAAAATATGTGTTCATTTTTCTCAGCTCTTTTATTGAGGTTCAGGAATCTTGCCCCCCACCCTTCTCCTTATTTAATGATGTTCTTCAGTGATGGTAGCAGCCGAAAAAGCTGCATTTTGGTGGGTTTGTGATATTTGCATGGGATTATAGAATATTTCTCAGCTAGATTTTTCTTGTTGATTTTTTTTTTTTTTTTTTTGCGGTACGCGGGCCTCTCACTGCCGCGGCCTCTCCTGTTGCAGAGCACAGGCTTCGGATGTGCCGGCTCAGCGGCCATGGCTCATGGGCCCAGCCACTCCGCAGCATGTGGGATCTTCCTGGACCAGGGCACGGACCCGTGTCCCTTGCATCGGCAGGCGGACTCTCAACCACTTGCGCCACCAGGGAAACCCTCTCATTTTCTTTTTAAAGCCTTCAGGCTCACCTTGATTGGTTTGTAGCATAAATCCAGTTGTTGGTTTTTTATGACATAAGAGTAACAACTGTTCTTATACTCTCCTGGTAAAGATGTACTGTTTAGTCATTGCAGCTGTTCGTATAATACCTGCTGTAACAGCAAGTCCTGATGCTTTGGTTCAGTGTGGCTCTTTTCCTGGTGTTTTAAGACTGGATTCAAGGCTTAGGGTCCTGTCAGGAATGAGATGGCATATTCAGACTGGTGTTATTTAAGAGAATGAATAAGGGGCTGTTTACAACGGAGTGGGTTCGATTTAGGGAAATCAACCTAAACCTAGTCTTCATAGTTGGCAACAGAGAGAAGCCATTTCTATCCTATAGGCCTAAAGGATAAGATAAGTGGTTACCAGAACCCAGGAGAAGGTAGCTGTGGAGTCAGGGACCTGATGGGAGCTGAGGGACATGACGACAGCCTGGCAGGGAGTGAGTCAGAGGAGTAACTTCCCCAGTCTCACTCTCTGCCCACCCTCTGATCTGCCAGTTTCTGCCATTGGCCAAACGAAGCTGAAAGCTGGTGGAAAAGGGAGCTGTGTGCCTGGTCTTCATAGCTTGGCTTCCCAGGGCACAGAGCAGGGTGGACAAGGTTGGACGGTGGGGCTACAGGAGCAAGAGGTGAAAGCCCAGCAGGGTTCACCTCCTTTCACCCTTTTAGGATAGCTTGGGAAGATCGTGTGGTCGTAGCATATTTAAGGCCTAACCTAGTGTGTATTGAACCCCATGTGAATAGGCCATCGGTGGGCAGAACTTCAGTTGTTGAAAATAGAATTCTCACAATCTTCACGTCGTTCACCTAAAATCTAAATGAACAGTGAACACGGAAATGGAAATGGAAATTCTGTTGGTGGAAAAGATGGAAAAGCTTTATTTTTTTTCTTAAAGGTAAGGCCTGCAAGTGTGTGAGTCCTTTAGAGACCTTTAGCCCATCTCTGAGCAAGGACTGGAGCTGCCGTGCCCACGCCAGTGCTCAGCAAGGAGGGCAGTCTTGTGTCCCCAAATGAACCCCAAGCTTTTTTCAGGGTGGGGACTATTCCATGGGGTGGAGTAGACACAAAGTTTTCATGAGGGAGAAATATTGAAACTGGGCCTTTAAAGAGTGAGAAATACAAGGTAATGACACATGTGAGAGCACAGAGCCTGTTGCTTTCTCAAGCACACTTTATGAGAGCTGCCTTTTATTTATGAGCATAGACAAAGAATATAGATTTATCAGAAAGCAGATAAATGAAAATGCTCCACTGAGGCCTAAATATTGTACCCACATATATTCTAGAGTAGTTTTCTTAAAATTTGTCTTCAGAGTTTTACATTCTTCTCTCATATATGCTCAGATAATCATAGTATTTGAGAGCTGAAAATATGTGTATTGAATTTCAGTCTTAAATCTAGCCAGATACAGCGTAGTCTTAATGATATTGGCTGGTATGTTATTCATTGAGGAACCATAAATCTCTATTTTGAGCTTTTAAATTTATTTAATAATTTGAAAAAGCAGCAATTGGTAGGGACTTATTCCCTCTCCTTTAATTCCCACAACTCTCTGCAAAATAGATATTTAATATCTCTATTTTACTGATAGGAAACTGAACCTCAGAGCTGTAGAGGGATCAGCCAGAAGTAATAGATCCAACTAGTGACAGGATCAGGATTTGCTCCCATGCCTGAGTGCCCCATCCATTCTCCCCCCATTATACTAGGCAGCATTTACACTTGACTTTACCCTTGTGGGACTGTGAACCATTGCTTAAACGTCGTTTTTCATGTTGCAATTAAAACACTATTTAATGCATATAATTTTTCAGTTTCCTCTGGGAATATAAAATTATGCCCATATATATCTTTATATATGTACATTTCCTTCTGCTCCAAGTGGTAATAGTGACAATTTATAGAGCAAGTGACATGCTATAACTTTGTTATACATGTAGAATGCAGAAATTTTTTATTAGGATTGCTTTTATAAGCTTGTCAGCTTCCAGAGAGTTCTTTGAATAATCTGTTCTGGATTTTGTGACTGTGCAAAAGCCAGTACGATAGTCTTTTGCCATTGCATGTAGTTTCTTGTTGGTTTTTAAGTGCCCTTCTGTTTCAGAATGATAGCCATGAACATGTTCTTGTATAATACATTTTTAGATATAGAATCAGGAATAATTTGAGCTAGTGTTATAAACAGTGGCCAGTGACATAAAGCCTCAGCACAGAAGAAGGACAACAGGACGAATGCATAGTAACAGTTCTGCATCCTAAAGCTCTCCCAAATGAAAGATAACCATGCAGGTGCTGAAAGCATTTGACGTGATTGGTAATACAGTCTCTTAAACAGAGTTCTAGGGATTCTTTATCACCTGGCACATAGTGCTTAAGCAGTTAATTCATTCAATAAGATACATGTATGTGTGTGTATGTGCAGATACATATACATATACACACACACATATCCAGATGAACTTGTCATCTAAGATTTCTGCTTTGATACAGATATTCCATCACATTAGAATATATCCAGAGAGATTCAAATGAGAGACACATCTGTGTGTATACACTATATTTTTATGGTCATTTTTCTCCCTCAGCTGAGACTAAATGAAGTCAAAAGTGCTAGCCGGGGCTTCCCTGGTGGTGCAGTGGTTGAGAGTCCTCCTGCCAATGCAGGGGACACGGGTTCGTGCCCTGGTCCGGGAAGATCCCACATGCCGCGGAGTGGCTGGGCCCGTGAGCCATGGCCACTGAGCCTGCACGTCCGGAGCCTGTGCTCTGCAGTGAAAAAAAAAAAAGTGCTAGCCATCACCTGCACGTCTATTGACCTTGAAAACTTTTTTCTCAGTTGAGTTCTATTTTCACACATGAGTGCTATTTTCACACGAGTGCCATGTGTTTGAGAATGCGTCTTTGGCATGGTTCTCCTCCACTCAACAATTATAGAATAATGGATCCTTAGCCAGCTGTTGGACACTTCAGCCTAGATTTCTATTATGAGAACTTTGACTGGTTATTAAAAGAAATGAGTTCAGTACAGCAAGCAAGGATAGGGAACATAAAAACAATGTCTTCCGTGCCCAGCCTCTGTTGCCACTGAGTTTATATCCGTGCGGTTCTGCTGGTAGAATCCCCCATTAACAGCACCAACACCTGTGTGCCTGCAGCTCTCTTGCAGAACTTCTGTCCAGTTACTGTATCTTCCTCTCAAATTTAAAAACACCCCTCTCACACAGAAAAGAAAATAATCTCTCTCATTTGCCTGCCTGACAGTGGAAATATCTTTGTAAAATCACCTCTTAATATTATGCCTTTGGCTTTTTTAAAGAAACGGCCAAATGAGGGATGCATCTGGAGCTCTTCAAAACAAATTTCAGGCTTTATCCATATGTTGTTTGCTGCTCTCTGTATAAACGTGCATAGGGACCACTAATTTGAGAATTAAGGATCAGGGGGGAGTTTTCTTTTTACAAATAATGAGAATGTGTGTTCCATGTGTGTCTCTCTTGGCTCCTGGGAAGTACAGAGCAAAGTGTGACATACAGCAGAGGAACACCATTCATAGAAGGGGTTAGGATCTTTATTTTCCTCTCATCCAATGTTTTTTTTTTTTTTTTTTTTGCGGTATGTGGGCCTCTCACTGTCGCGGCCTCTCCCGTTGTGGAGCACAGGCTCTGGACGCACAGGCCCAGCGGCCATGGCTCACGGCCCCAGCCGCTCCGCGGCACGTGGGATCCTCCCAGACCAGGGCACGAACCCACCTCCCCTGCATCGGCAGGCGGACTCTCAACCACTGCGCCACCAGGGAAGCCCTCCAATATGGTTTTGACTCCATATTTTGAGAGGTTTAAGTGACTTGGCATAAGCCTCCTAAAAATCATTTATGGAAGCAAACTGGGTAAAAATTATTCCACCTACGTGAAGGATACTCTCAAATATAATCAATTAACATAGTTTTATTAGATTCCTACCATTTGTCCACATAGTTCAATACAACATGACAAACCAATCTTGATTCTTTTTAAAAGGAGTTCTGTTTCTAATCCCTAAACATCTAATCTTATTCACATGGAGTTCTTACCTTCTTATTCTCCTGTGTCATGAGAGCCTTCTCAAAAAGATGTAAAATTGTATCTTTGACAAAAATGCAGGACTTCCCTGGTAGCTCAGTGGTTAAGAATCCGCCTGCCAATGCAGGGGACACGGGTTCGAGCCCTGGTCCGGGAAGATCCCACGTGCCGTGGAGCAACTAAGTCCATGTGCCACAACGACTGAGCCTGCACTCTAGAGCCCGCGAGCCACAACTACTGGACCCGCATGCCACAGCTACTGAAGCCCACACGCCTAGACCCCGTGCTCTGCAACAAGAGAAGCCACCACAATAAGAAGCCTGTGCACCGCATGGAGAGTAGCCACCGCTCGCCGCAACTAGAGAAAGCCCGTGTGCAGCAACAAAGACCCAATGCAGCCAAAAATAAGTAAATAAAATAAATAAATTTATTTTTTTAAGATGTAGCTGAAAAGCTATTACTTTGGAAGTGTCTTTTAGCTTTTTCTTAAAAATTGAATCATGTTTAAAAAGATGTCTTTAAAATTGATTAGACTATTTCTTCACCCAAATTACACACTTATGGGCCCTGTATTAATTCACAGTTGATTTGCATAATGAAATTATTTTAATAATAGCACTGTTTTAGACTTTATTTATGGCTGTGTTGGGTTTTTGTTTCTGTGAGAGGGCTTTCTCTAGTTGTGGCAAGCAGGGGCCTCTCTTCATTGCGGTGCGCGGGCCTCTCACTATTGTGGCCTCTCTTGTTGCGGAGTACAGGCTCCAGATGCACAGGCTACGTAATTGTGGCTCACTGGCCCAGTTGCTCTGCGGCATGTGGGATCCTCCCAGACCAGGGCTCGAACCCGTGTCCCCTGCACTGGCAGGCAGATTCTCAACCACTTCGCCACCAGGGAAACCCTAGACATTATCTTGTATCACGTTGCATGTAGTAGGAAAAACTCCCATCTTTAGCACTGCAAAATGCACAGCTTTATGTTTAGAAATGAGATACTCAGTTCTGTGAGTCTTTGATCCTGTGCCTTATGAGATTTTTTTTTAAGTTTTACTTTAAAAGAGTATAGCAGATATTTGAAAGACAAATACCGTAGGCTAATACATATATATGGAATCTAAGAAAAAAAAATGTCATGAAGAAACTAGGGGTAAGATGGGAATAAAGACACAGACCTACTAGAGAATGGACTTGAGGATATGGGGACGGGAAGGGTAAGCTGTGACAAAGTGAGAGAGTGGCATGGACATATATACACTACCAAACGTAAAATAGATAGGTAGTGGGAAGCAGCTGCATAGCACAGGGAGATGAGCTTGGTGCTTTGTGACCACCTAGAGGGGTGGGATGGGGAGGGTGGGAGGGAGGGAGTCGCAAGAGGGAAGAGATATGGGAACATATGTATATGTATAACTGATTCACTTTGTTATAAAGCAGAAACTAACACACCATTGTAAAGCAATTATACTCCAATAAGGATGTAAAAAAAAGGGATAGCAGAAATCTGAAATATTATGATGATATTGTATTACATTTATGACTTTTTATGGCATAACTAAAGTCTTCATTAATATCCTTCCCCTAAAATCATAGAATATTAGAAGTGGAAGGAACCTTGGCAGTCATTCATTCCAACTTCTCACTTGGTTGCAATAGAGAGAACTTCTGAATCTTCTTAAGAAATGAGTGCATAGAACTCAACACAGTTTACTAGATTTGGTCCAGCTGGTGTGGAATGGAATTGGACAGTTATATCCCTTGATCTGATCTCTATTCTCCTGCTAATGTTACCTGAAAAAGCCTGGTGGGGAGGGAGGGAAGGGGGAGAACATGTCTTCAACATCGTCTAAGTAAAATGTACATTACCTACGTACTTGCACTCAATCCACACAGTTTAGAAATTTTACCTACATGACTCTAAGCCTCGCTTGTCTTAGTGGCAAATGGGGACAATACTACTTAACTCCGCGGTTGCCTGATTACTAAATGTAGAAGCAGAATTTTACCCTAGGTCTACTTGAATCAAAAGTCCATTGTTTTCCCCCCTCAAAGATGATTGTAGTAACTCTTGACAGTCACAGCTCACTAGTGGTTCACGTTGACTTTTGGGCTCCAATAACGTGTGACAGCACAGGGACGGTGTCTCTCTTATTCACTGTTGTATACTAAGTGCTCAGCACAGTACCTAGTATGAATGCATGACTTATGATCATGCTGCTTTCAAGATGTGGACAAGCAGTACTGAGAGGTTGAATCATGATTCTATTCTTCCCTACTGAACGTTATTATGCAAGAGTAGAATCCATGGTACTCCACAGAGATTTCTGTATTTTCAGATAAACATGATGGACTGAGCATAAGCTAAAATTTTCTCTCTTGTATTTTGCTTCAGGCACATAGAAATGCTAAATTAAATATCTTTAAAATTAATATTTAAACTTAGCGGGGAAAAGGAACTCTTCATGTACCGGAGCAGAGAATCTGTCAGAGAAGATAAAAGCTGAGCCGCTGGAGCTGGGCTTTCCGTGCCCAGGCGAGAGTCCCCTCAAGGAAGAGAGCTGGAGCAGAGTCTCAGCCTAGATCCCGTGATGCTCTTCCCAAATTTAATGAGAACCAGAGTATCTCCATTGGCCAACCTCTCCTAATAGCCAAAAGCAAGTAGTACCACCCTTGGAATGGATGGTAAAGTTTTTCGTCAAATTTCTCCTTTTCAGAAGAGTGTTTTCACCTTTTCCACTGTTTCTGAGTAAAATTCCAGCACTCATTTTGATTTTCCTCTTTGCCTTCTATTCTTTTTATAGGGCAGCCAGGCCTATTAGGTTTGTCATTAAAGTGTCTTACTGCGGGATAAGTGATGCTTGCAGGAAGGTGTGAATGCGAGTGTTGATAGGCACGTTGGACTTAGGAGAGCTGCTCCCCTTAAATTATGTACTTCGTTTGTTTTATTGGCAGTGGAGGTTGGCCTGGTGCTTGCTGACTCATTATTAGCAATTGTGCAAGAAGTGCCAGTATTTACCACCTCTGCTTGGCCTCTTCTGTTTCACATCTCCTTTTGATTCCCTCATTTCTTTCTCATCTTTGGATGCTCTGGCAGCTCCTTACTGTCCCACAGCCTTTGTCTTACTTGCTAAGAAACGTGCTCCTTATAGGTCATAGCTAATGATGTTGGTTCTATTCCCAAACGTACTCATTGAATATCTATCATGTGCTGAGTATGGGCCTAGGGAATATAAAAAGTAATGTAGTCCTCTTCTTACCTCAGAAGAGTTTGCGGTCAAGGATGTGTCACTTCCTCAGGCCCGCACATTCCCCAAGGAAGCTTAAAAATGCCACATGTAGGAGGAGATGATGGCCATGGCTCAGACCTGGGAAATAGTCATGCTTGTGGACCAAGGGCCACGTAGGTCCTTGACTCCGGGCAGTAGCGGGCCAGTCTTACATGGGGCTTCCTAAATTTACGAATCTGGCTACCTGCCGTTCCCTGGAATGCCTGACAGTTGCCTACCCCTGTTGTATCCCTACAAACGCGCCTTGCAAAAATCCCTTCTTCTCGGCAAAGAAGCACACTGCATTCTGGAACAAAAATTAATATACTTTCCAAAGAGAGGACTCATAAAATAAAGACCAGCACCATAGGTGAGGGGTTTCTGACAAGGTCTACTCTCTGGGAGAGATGGATGATGGTAATGAGCTGTGTCTGGGGAGGAATGTTTTGAGGTACCCTTGAGTTTGAGAAGTGTGGACCAGATACCTAACATGGATGTGGAGCTTTCTTAGTGTCAGTATAAGAAAACATCTAAGTTACAGGAGGCCAAATCATAACGGCCATATTCTGAGTCAGCAAGCAGCTGTTCTTAACCATTATGTAGGTCT
This sequence comes from Mesoplodon bidens, assembly GCF_964165515.1. Lineage (NCBI taxonomy): Eukaryota > Metazoa > Chordata > Mammalia > Artiodactyla > Ziphiidae > Mesoplodon > Mesoplodon bidens. Next base: position 47,636,109 of record NC_138165.1, on the reverse strand, counting down.
CAGATTCCTTTGAGAGACTCAACCCAGGGGGAAAATATGTATGGACACAATTTTGCAAATAACCTTAAGAAGCTCACAGGTCCCCTCTCCACCATATGAAGAACTCTGCTCTATGTGATGGTCCTAGAGAAAGTACCAGAATGGTTTAGTCTAGCTTGTATTAAAGATTTTTTTTTCCTTCTGGAGCGGAATACAAGCTCTGCTATAACCTTGTTCTGCTAGAAAGATTGCAACAAGAGCCTACTCAGCAAAGTTTCAGCAGATAATTTTTAGTTCAGAGTCTCCGTGAAATGATTCCAAATGTAAAACAATTTTCAGATACTATAATTTAGTCATTTGCTTTTTCATTAGCCTAATGTCTTTTCGTTGTGAAAAAATAAAGCAGTCATGTTAACACAAACCTATATACTGAAAAACAGAGATAAATATAGGTGCTTGGGAGAAAAGCAATATGTAGTGATAGATTATAAAGCATGCTCTGGAAAATGTGAGATACTGTTATTTAGTGCTTTCTTCATTTGACAGGTAAAACCTTTGCAGTTTTGGAGGATTTTGATAGAATAAGGCTACGCTGTTTTAACTAAAAATGGAAAGGAAAATACATCTAGTCTATATGGAAGCAATATTCCTGTGGTGTGTTTTTCACTATTTTCAACTTCTGTGCTAGAACAAGCTGTGCAGACATGTGTTGAGGGGATGCTGTGTTTCAGGCCGTGCAAGGATCTTGGCATGTACTGCCCCTGAACCCCCCTGCCCTGTTATATAATAGTAATGAGACTATCCTCCCTACAGTGCTCTTTCCAGGAAAGGGGAAACCAAAACACAAGTCTAATTCTTGGGTTTGTTGTTCATTCAGTCGTTTTTTAAGTCTTCTATCATCCATTCAGAAGAACCTTTGTGCTGTATCTGAGCCCTGTATTCCTCCTGGAAGAAAGGAATGCACTCTTACTTGCCTTCCTTTCTTCCAGGAGCTAGAAATAAGGCTATGTGTTTGGGACCAATTACTACTCTCCAGAGACAAAGCTTTCTTGAGAGTATTTTTCAAAACTAGATAATGTAAATTCAAACAGTTTCTTGACTTTGCAGGACCTGAAATCCTTGCCACGGCCTGCTAAGTGCGTGTGTGGCCTGACCCCACTGGCTCTGGCTTTGTCTCTTTCCCCCTTTCTCATGCTCTGGTCACACTGGCTGCTTTCTGAGTTCCCCCGACGAGGCACACTTCTTCCTATCTGAGGACCTTGGTTTCTTTTCCCTTGATTCTTTGCTTGGACGCTTTCTTCTCAACATTTAATTCACCCGTGCGCATGTCACCTACTCAGATGCCCACCATATATATAAAGCAGTTCCTGCTATTTACTAACATATCACCTTATTATGTTTCCTCCACAGAGTTTATGACGATCAGAAATTATGGTCTTTTCCATATTTATTGGTTGTCTTCTCCCTCTAAAATGCAGATTGCTTGAGAGCAAAAACCTTGTTGGGGATCTAGTGGTTAAAAACATCTGTTATGTACGAGGTGTCAATAATGGTATGTTGAATGAATGAATGGGCTTTTGTCTCACTGAGATTATGTGAGGAAAATCAGGCATTCTGAATTGTGATCCCAAAGTATTTGGGGATTTGTTCATCATAATAAATGCTTATGTAAGAATTAGCAAAATGCCGAGCACATAGCGAATTAGGTAGTTCAAGTGCTTTATATGTATTAACTAATTTAATTCCTATAACCCTATGAGGTAGATATTATTATTACTCCTATTTTATAGATGCAAAAATTGTGGTACAGGGAAGTTAAGGGACTTGCACGAAGCTACACAGATTGTAGGTTTGAAGGCAGGTACATGAGCCAAATGAACGCTCTTTACCACTGAACAGAGAGTGCTCGATAAATACAGCTTTGACCTTGTGCCCAGCACTGGCTGAGTGCTTTGTATGCATGGTGTCACTCAGTCCTAAGCTCCACACTATGAAATAGGGACTGTCATTATGCCTGTTCTGCAGATGGGGAAGCTGAGGCTTGGAAAGCTTAAGCAACTTGTCTCAATTTCCATAGTCGCTTAGTGATGCAAACGGGACTTGAATGTAGATAATATGAATGCTGTGATCTCAGGCATCCTCTCCACATTACAAGAGCACTTGTGGGTGGCTCTTGGAACATAGTCATTTTCAGGCTTGTGAGAGAGGGATTAGTCTCCCTCATTCAAAAGGTCTCCACTGGTGTCAAGATGGGGTATCAATTACTTGGCTACAGATTCGTAATGAATACGGAACAGTCCAACTCAGAGAAATGAACAGGGAAGCAGAATGTGTGTCAGTATAACCACTGGTCTGTAAGGAATAATAGAATTGGTTAAATGTTCATTTCTTCAGAAAGAGCATAACAATAGGATTTAGAAACTTGGTAACTGTGAAAGGTCAATTTTCGTTTCTAAAATGAACAAGGACAGAATTAGAAATATATTGGTGTATCACTAGGTCCGATTCTGTACTGAGCTGAAATGCAGTCAGTGTACAAAGTTTAGCTCTATTGTTTTGTGAAACTTACCAGGTTTTTCACCCTGAGTCCTTCCTTAGGGACTCAGTTCTCTCAGTAGCAAAAGCCATCTGTAGGGATGATACGATGTCGTGGGTACATTCTGTCTGATTTTCAGCTCATTCTCTATAGATAGGCATTATTAACCACCCATACAAAACCAGTGTACTCACAACACAAGAGGGGGGGCATAAAATCCCTAGAACTTATGCATTCTTACCCTGGCTTCAAAGAAAGTATCCATGTGAAGGATTATGGTTGGATTTGTGGACATCAAACTTTTTTTCTTTGGAAGACTCCCTAAACCCACTGAGACCTATTGATTCAGCAAGAAGAAAACAGATTCAGCATATATACATACATATATTTATATTTAAAAAAAAAAAAACAATTTATATATTTATTTTTGGCCATGCCATGAGGCATGTGGGATCCTAGTTCCCCAACCAGGGATCAAACTCATGCCCCCTGCAGTGGACGCATGGAATCTTAGCCACTAGACCCCCAGGGGAGTCCCTAGCCAATATTTTTGAACCCTAAGATTCCAACGTTTTCACAGAACTTGTATTACAAGTGCTCTTATGCAGGCAGTTCTATGTGATCCTACCCGAGCCTCTACTTGATGCTTACAATTACCCAAATGTGTGGGCAGGGTGGATGTTATTAAGCCACTTTACAGATGAAGAAATTGTGGTTAATAGAGTTTAAAGAGCTTGTCCAAGGTCAGTGTAAGGCCTGGCCGTAAAGGATGGCACCGTGAAACAAAGAGCTTTAAATTAGCTTTATTTCGGAGCGCTCCCGGAGCGCTCCCGGGCAAGGTTCGCTGGTCCGAAGGGCAGGGCCACAGAAGTTGCACCCGGTTGAGGGCTTGGGTGGGGTTTATAGGGGGTAGAAAGGAAAGGGTGGGGCAGATCGTTCTTGGTGTAGATTAGTCCTCATTTGGCGGTTTTCTTCGGGTGCTGTGGCAATATCGGACACCAGTTGCATCAGTTGTAGGACCATTAGTTCCGCCCCTCTCAAGGGCAGGAAGGCTGAAAGTCCCCGGGCTGATGCAACCGGTGAATTTGTTTGCATCACCTGCCTCGGGCCAGCTGACCTTACATCCTGACATCTTTGGTGTGATAGGGTGACGTTTCATTCTCTAGCTACTTCCTGCTGAACAGGGGCGTCGAAGGGAAGTCGGGCGGTCAGAGACCGGGGGCCTAAGGGAGAGCAGCAGGGGGTTCTGCGGGAAGTAAAGTGTAAGAATGGAGGAGCATCTGGTTCGCTGTCACCTGAGAGACTTCTTGTATGCGCCTGCGGAGGAACCTGAGAAAACAAGGAGCAAGTATAAGTAGAGTGCAGATAAGGCTTAAGGGACCCAAGATCAGTGTTAGCCAGGTGTATAGGGTAGATCGCCACCAGTCAGGGATAGGGGAGGTGGATGGTCGTTGTCTGCGTTGGAGCTCGTCTTTTAGGCGGTGGAGGGTATTTATGTTGTCTTCGACGAGCCCGGTCTCATTGATGTAATAACAGCACTCCTCCTGCAGGAAAAGGCAGGTACCTCCTTTGTCGGCTGTCAGGAGATCCAGGGCCCGTCGATTTTGGAGAGCAACCCGAGCTATGGAGGTGATCTGGCGCTGAAGGGAGGTGATGGAGGCGGCAGATGCTTCAACGGCCAGCTGAAGTTTCTGTGCTAGGTCCCGGGATGTTGAGACACTGTGTGTTAAGGCATCCCCTCCGAGGCCTGCGGCAACCAGGGAGGAGGCAAGAGAGATACCTGCGACCATAGGGAGAAAGATGGCTCTTTTCTTCCAGCCGGAAAGCTGTGTGGTTAGTGAGAAAAACTCGGCTTGGCCGTATAGTGTGAGTTGTGGGACGAGAGTCACAGGGACACATGGGAAGGAGGAAGAAGGATTAATTCTTTTGGTTAGGGAACCATTACACCAAAAAAAACATGCCTGGTGGTGCCCCTATTGGAGTGCTTATGGGAAGAGTTGAGTTGCAAGAGAGCTCTTTGTCAGATAGGTTTGAGCTGTTTCCATAGCAGAGTGTAAGGCTTGTTCTGTCTGGCTCGAGGAATAAGGGAATTTTTAAGGGAGGAAAGGGTAGGTCTTGGGAAGTGGAGTTAAAGGGTTGGTCAAGTGGGACTGCAGCCAAGGGTGGCCGACCCAGCGAGGCACACAGAAAGCAATCCGAAATGTTGCCTATCCCTGTATGGTTAAGTATTTGTATCCCTTGGTGAATAAGGGTCAACCAGGAAAAAGGGTCTTTGTTGTTTTTGGGATGGGGCAGTTGGTGTTCTAAGGCCTGTTCTATTTCTTGGATGGCAGTGGCCTGTTCACTCAGATGTTGGATGATTTGGGGAATCAAACTAATGTAGGAGCGAAAAATCTTGATAGATCCCACAGGATAAGCATCAGTTGCCCATCGGTAAATTTTTCCTTGTACCCCTTGTATCCACCTTGTATCCCAGGGGTCTTTAATGTTAAGGGATAATTGGCCTTTGCCATCAGTGGTAAGTAAGTAGGATTGTTGGAGTGAGTTCCTGGTGTCTAATTTTGCCACGTGGATGTTACATGAGTGGTAGGGGCACCCCCCATAGGTGTCTGTCCACCAGTGACAGTAGCCTTTAGTCTGGTCGTAGGTGAAACAGACAGCGGGGGCAGACCAGCCCAGGGGAACGTTCTCCAGATTGGAGTAGGGGATATGGATAGTCACCAGGGCCTGGCATCCACCTGGTTGGCAGTCTCCTGTTCCCAGGACTCGGGCATGGACTTGGCCTTTTACTTGCCATGTCCCGTGTATACAGAAACGCCATAGGGATGTCTGATGAGTCCTAGCTGGTAGGAGAAGCAGCAGAAGCAGCGGGAGGAGAGGCAGGGTGGTGGGTGAGCCGTAGCCTCGTGGGCCCCAGTTGCTGGGCTGACCAGGCCTCCGAGGTTGGGGCCGCCTTAAGGCGGGAGACATGGTACCAAGAGGGGTGTCCTAAAGGTTTGGCTGCTGTGGGAGTGGTAAGGATTACTGTATGGGGGCCCGTCCACCACGGTTTAAGGGACTGAGGGTGTAATTCCTTGAGGAGAACCCTGTCTCCTGGTTGTAAAGGGAGAGAGAGAGTCTCGGAGACAGCTACTGTTGGAAGGTTGCAATCTGCATGTTCCCGGAGGAGGTGGCGAAGCAGGGACAAGTAAGGGAGGTAAGAGGCTAGGGGTGGACTCTGGGTGGGTAGTTCATGTAGGAGGAAAGGTCGGCCGTAGAGTAGTTCAAATGGACTGAGGCTGGTGGGACCCCGAGGTGAGGCTCTGATTCAGGTAAGGGCTAGAGGAAGTAGTTCAGGCCACGAGACGCGGACCTCAAGAGGTAGTTTGGTGAGGTGATCCTTTAAAATCCCAATGGCGCGTTCAACCTTACCATATGACTGAGGATGGTAGGGGATGTGGAGTTTCCAGGTAATCTGGAGGGCCTCGGATACCTGTTGAACCACCTGGGAGACAAAGGCGGGTCCGTTGTCTGACTGTATGGAGGTTGGCAAACCAAACTGGGGAATGACATGTCGGAGTAGGATAGAGGTGACCATGTCTGCTGTCTCTTGGGCCGTTGGGTAAGCCTCGATCCAACCTGAAAAGGTATCGACAAGAGTGAACAGATCTCGAAAGCGTTTGCAGCGAGGCATGTGGGTAAAGTCGACCTGCCAGTCCTCGCCCGGTTGATGTCCGCGCATCTGGTGTGTTGGGATCCGGGGTCGTAGGCCTCCTTGTGGGGTGACAGAGGCGCAGGTTTGACAAGCCATGTGAGCCTTGGAGATAGCCTCCCTGAGTCCAGGCAGGTAAAAAAGAGGATCCAGAAAACGGAACATAGCCTTGGGACCTACGTGTAGAGACTTGTGAATGTCTGATAGGAGACTGGCCGCCTGGGCCGAAGGGAGGGCAACTTTGTTGTCCATAAAAATCCATCCCCCCTTATCTTTGTTTCCCCCTTTTGATAATAGGGTGGTCTCCTCATGGGGGTATATGTGGGTTTGGTAGGAGAAGTGAAAAACAGGAGTGGAGCTGGAGGGTCTCCCTTGGTAAGTTCTCGGACCACAGACTCGGCCTTTGAGCTACCCTGTGCTATCAGGTTGGAGGGAGACAGATGACCTCTACAGTGGATAATTGCCAGCTCCGTGGGGACTTGAAGGGCTTCTAAGAGTTTGGAAATAAGGGTAGCGTTGACCACTGGAGATCCCTTAGTGGTCAAAAATCCACGCTCCTTCCATAGCGCTGCATAGTTCACACATAGTGTGTGCAATGAGAAAGGCATATTTAGAGTCTGTGTAGATATTAACCCTTTTCCCTTTTGAGAGACTTAGGGCTCGAGTGAGGGCAATTAATTCAGCCTTTTGAGAGGTCGTCCCTTCTGGGAGGCTGTTAGCCTCAATAATGGTTGAAATAGTTACCACTGCATAGGCTGCCTGGCGGCGTCCATCAGGGCCGAGTGTTGAACTGCCGTCTACAAAGAGAGTGCAGTCTGGGTTTGATAGAGGGATGTCAAAGAGTCCCTCCCTCGAAGGATGGAGGGCCTCTATGACTTGAGGGCAAGAGTGAGTTGGGGAGCTCTCGGTACCCGAGATAGGTAAGAGGGAAGCTGGATTTAGGTGAGGAGAGAGATCTAGAGAAACAGCGGGGTTTTCGATGAAAAGTAGATGGAACTCCTGGATGCGAGAAGGACCCAGAGGGAGAGAGCTTTATGGCTGAGAAGGTCAGCCAGCTGGTGTGAGGAAAATACGGTTAGTGGGTGGGCCAGGGTAAGTTTGAGTGTTTGTTTGGTTAGCTCCGCTGCTACTACCAATGCCCGAAGGCATGGTTGCCATCCCCTAATGGTTGGGTCCAGTTGTTTGGAGAGGTAAGCTACAGGGCGGTAGGAAGGCGCTACAGGCTGGGCCAGAAGTCCGGTAGCCATTCCGCATCGTTCATCTACAAAGAGATGAAAGGGTCGGTTTGGGTTAGGCAGGGAAAGGGGAGGAGAGGATATTAGAGTGTCGCGGAGGGTGGTGAAAGCCTGCCGAACAGTGGAAGGGGAAGTAAGAGGTCCTTGGGGGGCCTCTTTAGGGGCTAGATATAAAGGTTTAGCAAGAAGAGCAAAGTTAGGGATCCAGTGTCTGAAGAATTCTGTAAGGCCCAAAAAGGAGAGAATTTGTTCTGCTGTTTCCAGAGGCTGGAGTTCACGGATAATCCAGGTGCGGTCGGCTGTTAGACCCTTTGTGGTAGGGGTAAGGTGGAGCCCCATGTAGGTTATAGAAGATACAGATAACTGAGCCTTGTCTGGGGAGACCCAATAGCCATGAGAGCCGAGGAAATTGAGGAGGTCAGCAGTATGTTGTTTTGAAAGGCTGAGAGAGGGGCTACAGAGGAGGAGGTCATCTATGTATTGGAGAACTGTACTAGGGGTAAGAGAACAGGAAGTGAGGTCTCGTGCTAATGCCTGGCCAAAGAGGTGGGGGCTGTCGTGGAAGCCGTGAGGGAGAACTGTCCAGGTGAGCTGGCTGGAAACGTGAGTATCAGGGTCCGTCCAGGTGAAGGCAAAGAAGAAATAGGAATCGGTGTAGAGGAATACAAAAGAAAGCGTCTTTAAGGTTCAAGACCGTAAATGGGTCGTGGATGGGGGAATATGAGAGCGCAGAGTATATGGATTCGGTACCACCGGGTGGAGGGGAATTATTGCCTCATTGATAAGTCGGAGGTCCTGGACCAGGCGGTAGTCTCCGGAGGCCTTATGGACGGGTAGGATAGGAGTATTGCAGGGGGAATCAATGGGAATAAGGAGTTTTTGGTCTAGGAGCCTGGTGATGATTGGCCGTAAGCCCCGGAGATGGGTCTCAGAGATGGGAAACTGGGGTCTGGATGGGAACTTGGAGGGATCCTTTAAGCGGATTAGAATGGGAGGATGGTGTGTCACTATTACCGGTTTGGAGGTGTCCCAGACTTGGGGGTCGATCGGGTTAGGTGAGGAGGGAGGGGGAGAGGAGAGGGAGGGCTCTGAGGATAGGTTAAGAAGAGGGAGTAAGAGTTGGGAGGAGGGGACCTGAGAGTCTAGCCTAACTAGTTGAAGGGAGGCCCCTAATTGGGAAGGGACATCACGACCTAGCAAGGGGACCGGGCAGGATGGTATGACTAAAAAGGAGTGGGTAAAAGGAAGTCCTTCAATGTGACATGAGAGTGGACCAGTCTGGAGTGGGAAGGACGGCTTACCATCGATACCCATAACTGAGACCTGGGAAGGAGAAGTTGGCCCGGAATAGGCAGGCAGGACTGAATGGGTAGCCCCCGTGTCCACCAGGAATGAGATGGACTTACCCGCGCTACCTGTAGCGTTACCCTGGGCTTGGCAAGGGTGATGGGGGTCTTCGAGTCCGGGTGTCATCAGTCGTCAGCCAATCCCAACAATTCGAGTGGTATTGCCGCCTGGTCGGTCTGTCCCCCGCGTGGAGGTGCTGAGGGAGGGCCGGTCGTAGGGCAATCACTCTTCCAGTGGCCCGTTAGCCCGCAATTGGGGCAAGGCTTGGAGGGGGGCCGGGGATTGGGACATTGGCGAGCCCAGTGTCCTTCCTTTCCGCATTTAAAACAAGCCTCTGGAGGGGTTGCCTTTGGCAGATTCCGTGGATGGTGTGGTCTGTGGGAGATGGCCGGCACAAGAGCCTGGGTGTCTGGAGGGCCACCTTTTGGTGCATCCGAGCCTGTCGGCTGGATTCGGCCAAATCCTCTCGGGCATTATAAACCTTAAAGGCCATTTTTACCAGGTCTCGGATAGGGGTCTGAGGACCATCTTCTGCTCGTTTTAATTTCTTTCTGATGTCTGGGGCTGATTGGGTGATAAAATGAGTGGCTAGGACGGTTGCCCCTGCAGGGGTATCAGGATCCAGCCAGGTGTAAAGGGTAAATGCCTCTGTAAGGCAATTGAGAAAGATAGCTGGGTTTTCGTTGGAATTTGGGGTTATTTCTTTTAATTTTTCGAAATTAACCACTTTATGGGCGGCCGCCTGCATGCCAGCCAGGAGACATTGGATCATCAGATCGCGTTTTCGTCGGCCATCTTGGCAAGTCCAATTTGGGTCAGTGCCCGGAACGGCAGTAGCCCCGACAGGCATGGAGTTATCAGTAAGGTGGATTTGGTCTGCGTGGTTTCGGGCAGCAGTTTGGATTCTTTCTCTCTCGTCTGGGGTTAGGGCAGAGGACAGAATCACAAAGATGTCATGCCAGGTTAGGTCATAGGCTTGAGAGAGGTAGCGAAATTCTTTGATGTAGCGGGAGGAGTCAGCAGAGAAGGAGCCTAATTGCTTTTCAATTTGGGAAAGATCTTGGAGGGAGAAGGGGACGTGTACTCTGACCAATCCTTCCGCTCCAGCTACCTCCCTTAAAGGACAGAGGAGGTTTGGATCCTGGGAGTCGTGATGGGAGTCATGATGGTGGGAACGGGTATGTGCGCTGATTGGGGAAGGGAGAGGTGGGGGAGAGGTTGTAAGGGGAAGCGGAGGGGCGGTGGGAGGTGTTGGAGGAGGAGGAGTCGCTTCGGGATAGGGTGGGGCTTGGAGAGGGGCTCTGAAGGGGGGACTGGTAAGGGACTCAGGGGGTTCGGTGAGTGGAGAGGGATCATTGTCAAAGGAGATTAAAGGTTTGGAGGGAGGAGCCTGTTTGGCAAGTAGGATCCGGGAAGTAGGGCAACCGACGCATAGGGAGGGGCGGGAGCGCAAATACCAGAAGGCCTGAACATAGGGGACCTCAGACCATTTGCCCGTCCTGCGGCAGTAATTATCCAAATCACGGAGGATGCTAAAATCGAAAGTCCCTTCAGGAGGCCATTTGGATGGATTGTCTAGGGGGTACTGTGGCCAGGCCACGGTAGAGTAGAAAACAAGCCGCCTACAGCGGAGATCTTGAGAAAAGCCGAGGTTTGTAAAGTTGACCAGGAAACACCCTAGGGGTGTCTTGGGATCTGGTTTGGATTGAGAGGTTCCCATGGCTTCCAGTCTGTCCCTGAGTGAATGGAGAGGGAGAGAGGCGTCCCTAGTCTCAGTCTCCAATCACGGCGGGTCGGAGAGCAGTCAGGCAATTGGGACGTCTCCACAATCACCCGAGGCTCGGGGAACGGACGGAGGAGTCCCTGATGCGGCCACGGTTTAGGAACAGGGAGTCTGGTGGGTAGGGACTCTGGGGGCCAAAGGGAACGGAAAAAGGGGACTTACCCCATATTCTGCTGGATCGGGTGAGTGAGTGGAGGATCCCCGGTCGTCTCCTGGGGAGGGAGGGGTGGCCCGTACAGTAATCCGCAGGGCTCGGTGCCCCCTCCCGGTTTCGGCACCAAATGTAAGGCCTGGCCGTAAAGGATGGCACCGTGAAACAAAGAGCTTTAAATTAGCTTTATTTCGGAGTGCTCCCGGGCGAGGTTCGCTGGTCCGAAGGGCAGGGCCACATAAGTTGCGCCTGGTTGAGGGCTTGGGTGGGGTTTATAGGGGGTAGAAAGGAAAGGGTGGGGCAGATCGTTCTTGGTGTAGATTAGTCCTCATTTGGCGGTTTTCTTCGGGTGCTGTGGCAATATCGGACACCAGTTGCATCAGTTGTAGGACCGTTAGTTCCGCCCCTCTCAAGAGCGGGAAGGCTGAAAGTCCCCGGGCTGATGCAACCGGTGAATTTGTTTGCATCACCTGCCTCGGGCCAGCTGACCTTACAGTCAGGCCACTAATAAATAGCAGAGCTAGCACCTGAACCAAAGTCTCTGGACTCCAAGTTACTTACTTTTTCTGCTGGCCCACACCTCCCCCTTCTCAAAGAGAACCTGTTGGTGGTGATGTTCCAGGTTTCGAGCATCTCTCCTGAAGATTTCCTTACTAGCAGGTCTGCTGCTAGAGGGTGGAACCTGTGGGGCTTAAGATGGAACATCTTACTTAGTGCTGTGTGCACATCTGTTGTTTCACTGGGTTTTGGCCCTGCTGGCTTTAAGTGGCTGAAAGTGATGAGCAGTATCTGTGGGCCAGGACTAACGTTATATGTATGGTTTTCAAACAACTGTTACTCTGTTTCCTTGAGAACCACCCGGCTGCTTCTCCTTGCTCCCGATGTGACGGAAACAGGTGGGGACGGCATTTCACGGTTACCCTTATTTCTCTTCTCAGTGTCTGTGTGTTCTGGGATCCAGCAGAGACTTTGTTTCTCAAACTGGTTGCCCTTTTACTCAGTGTCCTTCCTACTGCTCCAACTTTTATTGTTCCTTCCAAGTTTTGAAAGAGTTGCAAAATTCATCAACCATAGGTATTTAACTCAGGGGATAGAATCTTAACTCAGGGGATAGAATTTCAGACAGGTGGTTCTGTAACTTCAGCTGAGCATGCCTCTGAACCGATCTGTGGTTGTTCAAAGATCAGGTGGTTCAGCACGAAGTAAACCAGCCCACTGAGTCAGCAGTGGGACGGGGCGCAGCCAGGCCAGGACTGCTGCTCGATCTCCAGGAACCCAGGCCACTGGGCGTCCTGCAGAGCGCAGAGGCCTGCCCAGTAAAAGGCAGCAATTGCTTAACTTTCATCTGATGGGGAAGAATGCAGTTTACTCACAGGTGCTGGCCCTACAGAACAAGTAGATTGTTGTATATATTTGAATAATCAAGCTTTCCAAACAGAAGCAAAACGTACTCCTAGTGATGTATAAAATGCAAATAAACTCAACCAGTCTCTTTTCCCTGTAGGTACATGAGTTTTGGACTTCTCCACACCCAGGGCCAGAATGCTGCTCCTCTGTCATGCCCTCACTGTAGCTGTGGTCCAGACCTTTATCTTCTCAGAAAACCGGGCATTTGCCAAGAACATCAACTTCTATAACGTGCGGCCCCCTCTTGACCGTAAGTAGTGGGTGTCACCATCACTGGTGATGGGGGGTCAGAGTAACTGTTTGAAGTTCCTGTTTCCCTATGGTAACTTTGCCTTTTCTGGAGCGTTTGGTTTATACCCAGCATAAATCAGAAAGTCTTCACTACTTCCATGAGTAAGGGTAACACATGGTGACAGAAATGTTCTCAATTTCTTTAAAATGGTTTGGCTTCCTGCTGAAGTCTCAAAAGGGTTCTTGTTTAAAATAATCTTCTGAACACTGTCCATAAGAATGGCTCAGCAGGAGAAATTCAATGTTCTTTGTTGATCTCTTCCTTGGAGAAGGATATTGACTTTAGGAAGCTTCTGCATAAATTATATATACTTTCAAATGGCCATTAACAATTTTGAAAACAGATTATTAGCATGTTTGAAATTTGGAGGGGAATACTACTTAGATTTTCATTAATATTACACACAGTCACTATATATACATACATATATATATATATTTAGTAATTCCAAGAATCTATTCTAAGGTCATTAGCCATTTGAAGAGGAAAATGCATTTAAAAAGACTTTTAATGAAGTATTAACATATATATAATCTCACCTCCTTTCTCTCCAGACAAGTAAAACTTCTCTGATATACTTTACAGAGAATTTGTTATAGATAAAAATTGTTTCATGGAAATGTGAATGCCAGTGGTTCCCACATCTGTAAGAGTATCAGAATCGCAATAAAAGCGTTTAAAACTACATATTCCAGGGTCCCTTCTCCCGAGATTCAGTAGTCAGGAGGGTGGTATGCAGAATATTTTTTTTTCCCTTTTCCCCCTCTTCTTTTTAAAAAAGTTCTCCTGATGCTGTTGATACACAGCCAGGTTTGGGAACCACTGTCTTTATACTCCTAAAGGAGGAGTACTCATACTCCATGCTCCTGTATGATTACCATTCTGCACTTTGTGTTTTGTTTTTAAGGACATTCAGTCATTAGTAGGTGTATGTGTACGCACGTATATACTACACAACCATATACATATACACATGAATAACAGCCCACACACATCTTGAACTATCATTTATTACAAATTTCTAAATTGATAGTGATCATATACTGATAGCTTAATGGCATAGCATAGATATAGTTTTCATAAAATCTACATTATTGACAAATTTTAACCTTTTATAGGAAAAATTATTAAAGAGAAAAAAGTAATATTTCATTACTATAGAAAATTCCAAAGAGACAGGAAATGTGTAGAAGAAAATAAAATGTATTCATAATCCCAAGATTCAGAGTGAGCTCTTCTTTACATTTTTGAATACAGCTGACCCTTGAACAACACGGGTTTGAACTGCCTGGGTCCACTTACATGTGGATTTTTTCCCCATCGTCCATACTCTAGTACTACATGGTCTGCAGAGGGCCATATTCAGGGCCAACTATAAATTACATGAGGATTTTCAACTGCCTGGCGGCTTGGCGCCCCTGACCCCCACATTGTTCAAGGGTCAACTGTGTTTCCTTCCACTGTTCTTACTCTGTATGTGTATTTAACTTCGTGACAGAGATCACACAAATTTAATTTTGCAGTAGCTTTTATTCATTTATGTTGTGTTTTGAACATTTTTCCATGACTTTGAAAGTATTTTAATGTCTTACATTAAAAATGTTTTTACTCACATAGCTGGCTATGTGAGTAAACTATTTCCCCATGCTTTATACTGGCCCCCCACAAGTGCACGCACACACACACACTCTCACAAGCAAGCTAAATGTTAACACTTCATTGAAAATCTTTTTAAATGCAGTTTCCTCTTCAATTGGCTAATGACTTTAGAATAGATGCTTGGAATTACTAAATCAAAAAGGTTGTGCCAGTTTATACATTAACTTTTTACCCACCGGCATTGAGTTTTAGTATTTTTTAAACTGTGCTGAATTAATAGGTGAAAATGGATTTCATTATTTATTAACTTACCTAATTCACTTTTTATGCATAGGCAAAACTGAAGTGTATTGCAAGAACTAATTTCATGTCCTCTGAACTTTAGCTTTTGATATTTTGCTCTTGTTTTATGCACTGCTTTCTAATTATCATCCCAACTTAGGGATGGTTTGGGTTACCTTGATCTGTATCTGTTTCATTCTCCAAAAATAGGAAAACGGAAAGTTTCATACAGGGCTTTAGAGAAATGTCAAATTTATTCTACTTTTGACTTCTCACCCAACAAGATACAAGGCAGGAAAAAGACAGCATAAAGACAAAAAGAACATACTAGTTGTTCTCAACCCAGACTGCCGGTAGCTCATAATTCCTCCTGTCAGTAACACTCTTGCCTGAGTACAAGGGCCTGAGAATTACTATCATCCTTCTGTTAAATGTTACATTCCTGACAGAGGTCTAATGTTGGGATAACTGACCTATATCAAATGCAATTACTTGTTTGAAGTTAAATGTAGCTGTAATGCAAATACATATGGATGGAAACCAACCTGGTTTGATGTGCCAGGGATTCTACTAGATATTTTTCTTGCAACCTGCTGTTTAATCTTTATCTCTGCAAGTCATGGGGATCTTCACTGTCACTATTATTGTAAATATTATTATTTCTTAGAGGTTAAAAAATCATACAACTAATTAGTGAGAAGCGCAGAATTCAAGCTTAGGTTAATGTGACTCCAGTTATTTTCAGGGCCGATACTATATCAAAGTATTGGTCCCAATATTGCCACCATCTTTGCCTGTCCACTCAACCCTCACTTATCCCCAAGTTACAAGTTATAATAGAACAATACCATGGATATTTCAAAGTGGCTCATAGAATCATTTGCATTACTCTGTAGTAGATATTCATAGATGAAATATTGAAAGAAAAGGGAATAAAGAAAATTCTCCAAAGTGTGGCAGTTAAGCCCAGCTCCATAGAAACAGAAATTGTAAGGATAATGACTTGTAACTTTAATTTGATCTAGTAAAAGTTGCTAATTTTATGCCATATTTGATGTTTGAAAAAAATTTTTAACCATACTGCTTCCCTTTGCATTTTTTTTTTTAAAGCGACACCATTTCCAAACAGCTTCAAGTGTTTTACCTGTGAAAATGCAGGGGATAATTATAACTGCAATCGATGGGCGGAAGACAAATGGTGCCCACAAAGTAAGTGTGCTCAGTTTGGAACTCTTTGGTGATCAGACCCCATTTAGATCTCTCTTAACTGGCCCTGAGCAGAGGCATCTTATGTGATGAGATTAGCAAACCAGCAGGCTGATGTTCTATAGAAATCAGAGATTTTTTTGACGAGACTATCCAGACATCAGACTACTCTGAGAGTACATGGAAACTGATGCCTCAATTTGTAGTTGTATGTGCTTTGAGGAAGAATTTCTTAATTAATATTTACCAGGGAGAACAAATAGACCACAATGTTGACTAGGGCATTCTAAGAATGTCCGAAATGCTTGATGATACCGCTAGAAAAGTCCTACTTACTGGCTAAAGCAAAGGAAGGTTTTTGTACTCTTGAGATACACTGATGCTTGAGAAACTCATTAATTTATTCAACAAACATTTGAGCATCTTTTTAGTTTGTTTAGTTCCCTGGTAGATCCCCAGTGCCTAGACCATATTAGGCGCTCAGTAAATATTGACAGAATGAAGGGATGCCTTTGACTAGGTAGTCAGGAAATCTTCTCTGAGGAATATACATTTGAACTGAGAACCAAATGACCAAAACAAGTCAGCTGCGTGGACATCTGCAGGAAGAGCATGCCAGGAAGAGGGAACAGCAAATGCAAAGGCAAGATTTGGCTTCCTCTGTGAACAGGAAGAAGGCTGGCTGGTGAGGCATAGTAGGAGATGGAGAAAGGATCTGATCAAGATTTAAGGACTGGGATGTGCAGCATCTTATTTGTTCTGATAAGAAGTTTGGATTTCATTGTAAATGTGATGGGAAGGGAGTAGGGTGTTTAAGCCATGGAGTACAAGATGCTAGGTGTGTTCTAAAATATTGCTCTGGCTGCCGAGTGCAGAATGGATGGTTGAGCACAAGAGAAGAAGGGGACACGAAATGGGGTCTTTCATTGTTTTGGGGCAGGAGATGACTTGGACTAATGCGGCAGGAATGTAGGGGGCAAGAATGATTTAATAATACATATAAACTTGGAGGTAAAGCAGACAGGATGTGCTGATGGATGATTTGTAATTGAAAAACTCTACTTAGAACTATAAGGCGATCAGGCTATTTGGATTATAGGATGCACTGTTTTTTAGGTTTTCAGATGTATAAGGCCAACAAAAACAAACTCTTCCAGACTTAGAGATTACCAGTTTTGGTCTACTATTACCTTGAATCCTTTGGAAATTTCTATATCACATTATGGCAGTGGAATAGCCTTACCTCTTCCAGATGATGCCAAAGTGTGGAACCAAGAAATAGTATACACTGGAGACCTCTACTAGGCCTGAGAATCTTATGCTGTAAATTAGCACAGATGGCTGTGACATTTACATGGACAGTATTTTTCATTATTTCTTTCCAAGAATACTTATCAAAATATTTTTTTCTTGAGGTTATTTTACAGTTCTGAAGAGTGGTTGACTGAATTGTGCTTGTGAGTGCATGTATGCTTTTGGGGATTTGTTTCTACATTTTTCACAAACATTAATTTCAATGTTTCTGAGGTTGGCGGATGCCTCTCTTTAACTAGCTTGTGTCAGAGGGTGAGTATCATTCTTTAACCATTTGCTTTAAATTCTCCCAAGAACTGGATGGGAAGGGGTCAGAACAGTGGTCGATTGGGGCATTGATGTCCAGCCTCTTTATGGACACTGGCTGGCACTTTTCTTATCCTCATCTTTATGGCTGGCATCATTCTTTTGAATTTTACCAAATGCTGTTCCTACTTCGTCTGTGCACGTTCCAATTTGTCTCTCATTAATCGAAGCCACTTTTAATGGGAACATGCATGGAAACTTCCGGGTTTTAGAATTTCATCTCTGTTGAAACATGGGAGCAAAAGAGGGATGCTGCAGCTTTTCGCCAAGAAAATGTCAGGGAGGGAAGAGCCAAGCTCTTCCCCCATCCACCTGAAAGCCTGACTCGTACAGAGATGGACTTGGAATGCCCCCTGCATTCCAGCGTGCGTAACAGTACATTCTTGATTGTACACCAGCCAAGCCCCAAAGATACTAACCATCTGGAATTCTGAGGCTGTAATTGCTTACTTTTCACCTTGTCATTATTGAGGGGGGTGATAGTCAACCATTTCTTGGGGCACACAGGCCTGTGGCTATTGCTCTTTGTCATCTCAGGTTTCCTTTTCACTTTATAGCTCTGCTTCTGTGGTCTGCCAGGGTTGTTAAAAGAGGTCCTCTAGGTAACAGGATATGACAAGAATGACATTTCTTATTTTATTTACCCCGGCTTTTACTCTGACTTTGTAGGGCTGCTTTAGCATGTGTGACAGTCTCTAGGAACACAGGCAGCTACCAGTTTTCAATTCTTCTTTGTCTGGAGTACAAATGGGAATGCCTTTCAGAACAGGTACTGGTTCCCTGTCCTTCAGAGTCCCAGTCAGCTGCCCTTGTAGAGCGCTCTGCTCACGCCCAGTTCAATGCTGAGTGTACTAAGAGGCACGATAGGGTGCTGGTGAAGAGCACACACCCTGGAAAACTGCCTATGTCAGAGTCTTACCTTCCACCACTTTCTACCTATGTGACTGTGAGCCTCAGTTTTTTTTCTCTGTGAAATGAGGATGTTAATATGACTTATCTTAAGGCCTACTGTGAGGATTGAATGAGTGAATACATGTTAGAAGAGTGCCTGGTTGGTGGTACGCACTTAATGGGCATTTTGCTGTTAACATTACGTAGAGCTTACAACAGCCCTGTCAAACACCCGTGCGCTTAAAATTTTACTGAAACGAACATGAGCTCAAAGGCTCTCACATGGCTTCTTCACTTGTGACCGAGGCAGTTCCCTAAGCCCCGTCTTCTCAACTCTTGAGTTTTCCTGCTCCCTGCCCCCACTTGTAGGGCATTGCTGCCGTAGTCCCTTCTCAATAAACTAAGAAGCATTGCCTTGGCCTGAGATAACTAAAGAGTAAGAGGCGCAGAACTAAAGTAGAATGACCTAGGTTAGTGATTGAAATCACTTAATGGTTAAAGGTATAAGGGGTAATCTGTGTGGAAATGAACTAGCCCTGCAGAGCGGGAGGGGGCAGAGAAGGTAAGAGTTACCTAAAGAGGAGGAGAAAAGCTTGAAATACTTTGGGGAAAAGTCAAACACACTGGGAGGATTAGAGCCCGGAGAAGAATTAGGTGAGTAAGCAAGGTGCTCTTGGTGTGTAATTTGAGGCACCTGCTTCTCAGTCCAGGCTGCCACATGGCCTATTAGTGTATATATAGAAACATATGTGGAATAATGCAACAAGTGCTATGACCCACTGCATTTTACGTTTATAGTTTTCATTTTATTTTAGAGTTATAGAACATGTGCTTCAGAGGGAGAAACACAGACATATTGACACTTTCTTAGGAAATGAGCAGCCCTATTTTTTTGGAGTTATACTCCTTTATTGGAGTATAATTGTTTCACAATACTGTGTTAGTTTCTGTTGTACAACAAAGTGAATCAGCTATATGCATACATATGTCCCCTACTTCTTGGACCTATGGTTTTGATGAAAAGCTTGTCCAATTTTTTCTCAGCTTTACCTGGCACCAAAGAATAAGTGCCCATTTATATTCATTTTAAAAATAGACATGTGCTTCAGAAGCTAATGCCTGTTCAGCAATGCCGCCTAGAAACGTAAGGATCATCCTGAATGTTAGTCATTTCTGAAGTGACTGTTGAAAGTTTTTTACATTGCAAAAAAATATAAGTTGCTTTTTTCTGCCTAGATACACAGTACTGTTTGACAGTACATCACTTTACCAGTCATGGAAGGAGTACATCCATCACCAAAAAGTGTGCCTCCACAAGTGAATGTCATCTTGTTGGCTGCCACCACAGCCGAGATTCTGAACACACGGTAAGGAGCGTGTGTGTGTGTAAAGTTATTATCCTGTGGTTTCTTGATGGTGATGGCTGGTTGTATATAAAGAGGCAGGAAGGATAAATAATGTCAGACATATGTATACTTTGAGAGACTCCCTTACACTAATACAGTGGAGAGAAAGAAGAAGGCTTTCTGTCCATCAAACAATAATATTACTAAAAACAAATGATAATTCTCAGATTCCAGAGCTAGACCCCAGGGTCTAGACCTTGGACTTTGGGTGAGTTGTCTGAAGTCAACTCTGGAAGCCCCAAAAGCAAACAATCCATGCACGAGAGGATGACCAACACTATAGAGCCCAGCTTACATATTTTGTTTATGGCTAGAAATCACCAAGAGCACTGCACCGAGAAGGTGGAAAGAGGAAAATGGTGGCGAACTTTTACAAAGGAAACCTTGTCTCATTTACTGCCTCTGCTTAGGCGAGGAGGTGAGAATCTGAGAGGTTAACCCCAGCTTATTAAAATGAGCAATAGATACATTTTAGATGAATCTATCTCTTTAGTTTTCTCATTCTACCATTCTAAATGAGCATTTTACTCTTTTACATGCCTGGAATCTTGAAATAGTTGAGAAAAAATTACTTGAAGGTATGTTAATTTCATGAGATCTTAGAATTCAATTTAGCCTATACATAAAGAAAATGGTCCTGACACCAGTGGCTTTTGTAAAAAATTTAGTTTAGTATGGTTGATTTAAAGTGTTGTGTTAATTTCTGCTGTACACCAAAATGACTCAGTTATATATTCTTTTTCATATTCTTTTCCATTATGGTTTATCAGAGGATATTGAATATAGTTCCCTGTGCTATGCAGTAGGACCTTGTTGGTTATCCATCCTATATATAACAGTTTGCATCTGCTAACCCCAAACTCCCAATCCTTCCCTCCCCCACCCCTCTCCCCCTTGGCAACCACAAGTCGGTTCTCTATGTCTGTGAGTCTGTTTCATAGATAAGTTCAGTTGCTGACACCACTGGCTTTTAGCTCCAGCTACAAAGGAGAATCTGCTGGGGAGCTTTTGTGGGCTTTGGTGGTGGGTGGGCATCCCAGACCAATTGAAGCAACTTCAGAGTGAGATCCTGGGCCTCAGGAATTTCTAAGTTCCCCTAGGTGATTTTGATGTGCAGCCAGGATTGAGAACCACTGAGGCAGATACTTTATCTTACCTGGCCATCCTGGAAGCCATGTGATATACTTTATCCTGAAAGCCTCTGTGAATGTCCAGGTTTATCAGGTTGAGGCGTTGTATCCGGTATCATGACAGGGAGTGCTTCCCTTGAGAACACCTTGTGCTGTGAGGGAGCATGCCCCTGTAAAGATATGAATCAGTGTTAGTACAGACAACAGAGTGATAATTATCCCCTAACAAGTAGTACTGAGAAAGAAAATCAATGACCAATCCAAAAGGTTCCTAGCTTTTATTTTTGTTTCAGTGTTTCTGCTTACAAACCTTCAGAAGAGTTGCTGACTCAGTTAAGCAGTCTTATTCAGTTTGCCTTTCTCTTGCTTATGCTTGTGTTGATGCAGGTAAATCACACTTAAAATGAAAAGACTCTCAAGATGGTTTTTACTTTGAGGTAAGTGGGGGGAAGGGTGCCCAAGGGTCTGGATGACTCACAGACTAAAAGCCAACTCAGTTCTGTCCTCAGAGAGGTTTTAACCTCCTAAATGTTTGCACTTCAGTTACTGTCTCACTGCAACCACTTAAGAGACCCCAAGCCAGAACTGCCCAGCCAGGCCCTTCCTGAATTCCCACCTCAAAGAAACGTTTCCACTTAGAAAAATTACAGTATGAAAACTTGGAGAAAAGATGGCAGAGTAGAAGGACATGAGCTCATCTTCCCTTATGAAACACCAAAATCACAGCTAACTGCTGAACAACCATCCACAAGAAAAACGCTGAAACCTACCAAAAAAGATATCCTACATCCAAAAGAGCCACCAGGAGATGGTAGAAGGGGTGCAACTGTGATAAAATCAAATCCCATACCGGCCCAGTGGGCAACCCACAAACTGGAAAATAATTCTGTCACAGAAGTTCACCCACAGGAGTGAAAGTTCTGAGCCCCACATCAAGCTCCCCAGCCTGGGGGTCTGGCAATGGGAGGAGGAGCCCCCAGAGAATCTGGCTTTGAAGGCCACTGGGGTTTGTCACAGGAATTCCACAGGACTGGAGGGAACGAACTCCACTCTTAGAGGGCACACACAGGGTCTTGTGTGACTAGGACCCAGGGAGAAAAGCAGGGACCTCATAAGAGTCTGGGCCAGACCTACGTACTGGTATTGGAGGGTCTCCTGTGAAGGCGGGATATGGCTCACTGCAGGGACAAAGACACTGGCAGTGGTAGTTCTGGGAAGTTCTCATTGGCGGGAGCCCGCCATTTTCCCACCACGACCTGGCCCCCGCCCAACAGCCTGTAGGCTCCTGTGCTGGGACACCTCAGGCCAAACAACCAATGGGGTGGGAACACAGCCCCACCCATCAAGAGACAGGCTGCTTAAAGTCTTCCTGAGCACACAGCTACCAGCTAAATATACCTCCTGACACAGCCCTGCCCACCAGTGGGCAGGAACCAGTCCCTCCCACCAAAAAGCCTGCTTAAGCCCCTGGACCAACCTCCTTTGATATACGCAGATCAATCAGTGTGGTACACCACATCAACAAATTGAAGAATAAAAATCATATGATCATCTCAATAGATGCAGAAAAAGCTTTTGACAAAATTCACCACCTATTTATGATAAAAACTCTCCAGAAAGTGGGCATAGAGGGAACCAACCTAATCAAGGCCATATATGACAAACCCACAGCAAACATCATTCTCAATGGTGAAAAACTGAAAGCATTTCCTCTAAGATCAGGAACAAGACAAGGATGTCCACTCTTGCCACTTCTACTCAACATAGTTTTGGATGTCCCAGCCATGGCAACCAGAGAAGAAGAATCCAAATTGAAAAAGAAGTAAAACTGTTACTGTTTGCAGATGACATGATACTATAAATAGAAAACCCTAAAGATGCTACCGGAAAACAACCAGAGCTCATCAATGAATTTGGTAAAGTTGTGGGATACAGAAATCTCTTGCATTTCTATATGCTAACAATGAAAGATCAGAAAGAGAAATCAAAGAAATAATCCCAATTACCACTGCATCAAAAAGAACAAAATACCTAGGAATAAACCTACCTGAGGAGGCAAAAGACCTATACTCAGAAAACTATAAGACACTGATGAAAGAAATCAAAGGTGACACAAACAAATGGAGAGATATACCATATTCTTGAAATGGAAGAATCAATGTTGTCAAAATGACTATATTACCCAAAGCAATCTAGAGATGCAATGCAATCTCTATCAAATTACCAGTGGCATTTTTCACAGAACTAAAACAAAAAGTTTTAAAATTTGTATGGAGACACAAAGACCCCAAATAGCCAAAGCAATCCTGAGAAAGAAAAACTGAGTTGGAGGAATCAGGCTCCCTGACTTCAGACTGTACCACTTACAAAGAGCTACAGTAACCAAAACAGTCTGGTACTGGCCCAAAAACAGAAATATAGATCCATGGAACAGGATAGAAAGCCCAGAGATAAACCCACACACCTATGGTCAATTAATCTATGACAAACAAGGCAAGACTATACAATGGAGAAAAGACAGTCTCTTCAATAAATGGTGCTGGGAAAACTGGACAGCTACATGTAAAAGAATGAAGTTAGACACTCCCTAACACCAT
Source organism: Mesoplodon bidens (assembly GCF_964165515.1). NCBI lineage: Eukaryota > Metazoa > Chordata > Mammalia > Artiodactyla > Ziphiidae > Mesoplodon > Mesoplodon bidens. The sequence goes on along the minus strand of NC_138165.1, from coordinate 47,612,957 downwards.
ACACAAAAATAAACTCAAAATGGATTAAAGACCTAAATGTAAGGCCTGATACTCTAAAACTCTTAGAGGAAAACAGGCAGAACACTCTGGCATAAATCACAGCAATATCTTTTTTGATCCGTCTCCTAGAATAATGGAAATAAAACAAGCAAACAAAACAAAAAAGGACCTAATTAAACTCAAGAGCTTTTGTACAGCAAAGAAAACCATAAACAAAATGAAAAGACAACCCACAGAATGGGAGAAAATATTTGCAAATGAAGCAACCAACAAGGGATTAATCTTCAAAATATACAAGCAGCTCATGCAGCTCAATATCAAAAAAACAACGCAATCCAAAAATGGGCAGAAGGCCTAAATAGACATTTCTCCAAAGAAGACATACAGATGGCCTAGAGGCACATGAGAAGGCTCAACACCACTAATTATTAGAGAAATGCAAATCAAAACTATAATGAGGTATCACCTCACACCAGTTAGAATGGCCATCATCAAAAAGTCTACAAACAATAAATGCTGGAGAGGGTGTGGAGAAAAGAGGAACTTCCTACACTGTTGGTGGGAATGTAAATTGGTACAGCCACTATGGAGAACAGTATGGAGGTTCCTTAAAAAACTAAAAATAGAACTACCATATGACCCAGCAGTCCCACTCCTGGGCATATAACCATGGTTTGAAAGGATACATGCACCCCAGTGTTCACTGCAGCACTGTTTACAATAGCCAAGACATGGAAGTAACCTAAATGTCCATTGAGAGATGAATGGATAAAGAAAATGTGGTACATATATACAAGGGAATATTACTCAGCCATTAAAAAGAATGAAATAATGCCATTTGCAGCAACATGGATGACCTGGAGATTGTCTTTCTCTTTCTGACTCAGTATGATAAATATATGATATCACTTATATGCTGAATCTTAAAAAAAAATGATACAAATGAACTTATTTACAAAACAGAAACAGACTCACAGACTTTGAAAACAAACTATGGTTACCAAAGGGGAAAGGTGGGGGAGAGGGATAAATTGGGAGTTTGGGGTTGATATTTACACACAACTATATTTTAAATAGATAACCAGCAAGGACCTACTGTATAGCACAGGGAACGCTGCTCAATATTCTGCAATAACTTATATGGGAAAAGAATTTGAAAAAGAATAGATACATGTCTAACTGTTCAGGTGCTGGACACCTGAAACTAACACATCAACTATACTCCAATATAAAATAAAAATATTTTTAAAGAAAACTTACCTATTACCTATTCTTCAGAAATATTCTTAATGGCTACATAATATTAAAATATGTGTTTGTACTATAATTTGTTTATCTAATTCCTTATTAAAAATACTAGGCAGCTTTTAATATTTCTCTATTCTAAAAAAAGCCCCACATAATCTTTGTGATTTTGGTGCATATTACTGGATTGATTTATATAAATAATCTTGAAGCTCTTGATAAAGATTGCCAAACTACTCCCCAGAAAAACTGAAGCAATTATATTCTCAGTAGCAGTGTTTGAGAATATCAAAATTACTACCATGTCATGGACCCAGGCTCATGTACATTTTGGAAATCTTTGTCAATTTGATAGGAAAAAGGTATATTTTCAAATTCATAATTTTTATGAAGTCTCAAACATTTAAAAAATAAGAGCATTTTTCTCTTGTATGCCATTATATTTTAGAAAATTTTTAAATTGAAAAATTTATATACTCATAAAAGATAAAAAAAATAATTGTGTCCTCAGAGCTGAAGAAGGCTTTTGTTTTTCTTCATTTGACTCTTCCCTCTTCTTCCCTTTATTCACTTGCTCTTTCCTTCTCCTCTTCCTTTGGTAACAGGAGTGTAGGTCTTGCTGTGAAGGGATGATCTGCAATGTAGAGTTACCCACCAACCACACTAATGCGGTCTTTGCTGTGATGCATGCTCAGAGGACGTCTGGCAGCCGTGCCCCTGTGCTCCACCTACCAGTGCTGGCCTGGGCCTTCGTGCTGTTGTTGATGTGATACCACCATTCCTGGGAGAGGCAGAGACCAGCCCTCTAAAGCACAAGCCAACAGCTGTGTAAACAGTGAACTTTGGAGTGAAGACCGATCTTGCACTTGGTGAAGAATGCTCACTGGACCGCAAAGCAGAAGCCAGTTAGTTGTTGCTTAGCTAAAATGCTCCTGCACAAGGCCACTGAGGAAGGGGACTTGGCAGGGACTGAGGGATTATGTGGATTTTATATTTCTTGATCGAAGGGGCTGCATTTTGTCACTTCTGCAAGGAGAGTATTGCCAGCATCTACTATGGGCAGGTTCAGTAGCCTGTATTGTCCCCACCTGACCAGGCCTGGAGCAGAAAGGACTCCTTGACCTGATCAACTCCTTCAGGGGCTGCTGGATCAGACCCTCTCTTTTCTGTGATTAGCTCAGAGCATCTCTATGAAATATAACTCTTCCCCAATAAGAAAGCAATTTCCCCGCCAACGGTGCAGTCAATGAGAAGGGCAACTACAAGAAGAAAACTTCCAGTGGAACTAATATGAAACCCATTTGCTATTGTGGGGGGAAATAAAACTTTTAAATTATACAATGTAAAATGCATGCTTATGTGTTTCTTGGCTGATGTGGAGACCTCAGATGAAACATTAACCAGTGTCATAAGGGAGGCCAGTTGAAGTTATGTGTTCATGCACCACAGGTGATATATTCTAGCTTAAAGTATAAAATTCTATGCCATTGTGACTTACTTAGTTTTTTCTTTTGGGTGAAGGACCCTTCTTAGGATGCTAAATGCAAAATTAGTGAATTGAGAAGGTGAGGAAACCTCCCTGATCAAGGAGGATGATACCTTATCATGTGATGGACCCTCAAAAGTAGCAGCTTAAAGACAGAGAAACTGGCACCAGTGTCCCTCTTCCAGTCAACTTGTCTCTGAATGTCAGGGCCACTAAGAGAACTTTTCTAAACACATGCTAAAATGTTTGGTCCCCTTGTCCTCTCTTTCCTTCTTATAACACAGTCCCAGAATTTCAATGAACAACTTCTGTTTCTAGGATCCTAATTTCCTGCCTTTACACTTTGGGGTGACCTTTAAACACTCTGCCCTTGTATGTATAGTCGGGAGTTAATGAAGTGTTTGGTTTTTTTTAATTGAGCGTCTACCATTAGAATACTGAGTGCTCCATAGAATCCACTAATGATGCTGTCCTTGCCACGCGGGCTCATCTGTGATGGGGGTTGGCAAACTATGGGCCATGGGACAGATACATCTCACTGCTCTCAGTCTGCTGTAACAAATAGGCTGTTGACCAGGTGGCTTCAACTAAAACATGTAATCCTCACAGTTCTGGAGGCTGGGAAATGCGAGATCAAGGTGCCAGCAGATCTACTGTCTGGAGAGAGCCCTCTTCCAGGTTTGCAGACTGTGGTTTTCTCATATCCTCTCAGGGCAGAGTGCAGAGAGTGAGCATAAGGGTACTAAGCGCGTTCATGAGGCTCCACTTGCATGACCTAGCCATCTCCCAGAGGCCCCATATCCAAATACCGTCACATCTGCGATTTAGGCTCCAACACATGAATTTGGGGGAGACAGATGCTCACTCTATAGCAACTATCTATTTCTGTGAACACGGTTTTATTGGAACACAGCTGTGCCTATTCGTTTACGTATTGTCTACAAGCTTCTTTCCTGCTACACTGAGGATGAGTAGATGCAGCAAAGAGCATCTGGCCTACGAAATCTAAAAGATTTACTATTTTGCCTTCTACAGGAAAAGTGTGCCGACCCCTAGCCTCTGAAATGGCAGAAGTGCATTGGGAGAAAGCCACTTGCTTTACAGGGACCGTGGTGCTCACGGGGGTTCCTCAGCCTCTGCAGTGGTTTTTGCCAGATCACCTTCCTTAGATGCATCCATGAATTCTTCTTCTTTGTTTTGATTGTTTGTTCCACTCCTTTGATTCAGTCTCTCAGTAGTTACATGCTGTTGTAAGGTGCCAAGCTGTCTGTTTTTTCTCATCCTTGACACACTGGGAGAGTCTCATCTCGAGGCTCTTTAGCTTCCAGTACAACAGGGAGGAAGCAGACATCGTTACCTCCCTGTCTCTGGCTGAACCCCAGACTCACCTGGAAGCATCCGTTTTGAAGTCTGATGTAGATTTATCCTGCCTTTTACTCAGCACCTTGAAGTATTTGAGTTTTTATCGCTTATGCTTGTTTGAAATTAATTATATGTGGCTTCAATTGGAACATTTTAATAGCATCTTTGGTGGGTGTATTTTTATTCGTCTGTGTAGTTGACGAATTGTCTGGTTAAAAAACCATTAGCAGCCAGTATTTTTTTCTGATTTTGTTTCTGCTTTCTAGATTAATGATCTTTCCTTTTTTTTTCTTTCCTGAGGAAACATCTTAATTTTCTCTTCTTCACCCCACACATTTTGTTTTCATGGATTGCCCTCCTTACCTTATCACCGCTCCACTGAGCATTTAAGATAGGGCTGTGCTGAGCAAAAGAGAGAACACACAGAGGAAACAAACTCCTGAAAAGGCAGCTGAGTGAGTAGGGGTGCCAGATTCACAAATATTTAAGAGCATGGGATGCCTCATTAAATTGGAATTTCAGATAAACAACAATTTTTTAGTATAAGTTATTCACGAACTCATAAGTGTGGCTCATCTAAGGCAATGTTTTCAAGTCCCTGTAATCAGAATCTTCCGGGTAACTTCAAAACAGTACAAATTCCCAGGGCATCCTGGAGACATTGACTCAGTAGATCTGGGATGGAGCCCAAGCCTAACCCCAATAATTAAATGTTAAAGAAAAAGCTCCCAGATGATTATGATGCTCAGCCAGGTGTGTTACCCTTGACCTGAGAGGTTTATTCCTTTTTCTGAAGCCCAGTCTTTGGCCACATAATAGAAGTGCTAATGAATAATAAATATGCTCACAAGTAACCTGGGTTGGAGCTGTGGTTCTCATTGTGGTCTCCGGACCAGCAGTGTCAGCATCACCTGGGAACTTGTTAGAAATGCAAATGCTCAGCCTCCATTCCAGGCCCATTGAATCAGAAATTCTGAGGGTTCAATCTGTGTTTTAATAAGGTTTCCAGGTGCTTCTGATGCACACGCAAGTTCAAGAACCACTGGACCAGAGAAGTGCTTCCTAAATGTCTTCTGTAAATGGGTCCTTGGTGGCTGCATGAAAATCACTCAGGGAACTTATATTTTAAAAAAAAAGAAAAGAAAAGAAAATCAGACTCCCAGGCCCCAAATCCAGAAAGTCAGATTCTTTTTGTTGGGGCTGAGTCAGAAAATCTGTATTTTTATAAATTCCTGAAGTGATTCTGATAGATAGCCATTTTGGGAGCCACTAAACTAGAGAATGAGAAATGGGGGTGACTTACTGACCAGAAGGCCCAAACTTTTAACATCTGACCTTGAAAGCCCTCAGCATTATAAATGGACTCTGTGTGATGTCTCCAATGTAATTGTTTTAAAACTAGAATCCAAAAATCTAATCAGAGTCCATTGCCTGGATTTTTTTAGTCCATTGCATAGTGACTTACAATGGCCAAGTGTTCCAGACCTCAGATTAATTTCATTTGCTTCTAATGAGCAAGAAGATGAAAAGTACTTTGTCAAAATGTCCAATGAAAACTGGAATAGTGAGGGCATGAGGGTATGTAGATTTGTTCTTATAAAAGAGACAAGGGGATTAGCTATGAATATGAGGAGTATGTGAGGGAATGACCTGTCAAAGGTCCATTTTGAATAGATCTACATTCTAGAATAAACTGAATTCCCATCCATCCATCACTTTCTGAAAAAGAAAAAAAAAAAAAGGTACAGAACACATCTTTTCCTTGCTGTGTCTAAACACTCCCTAAATCCAACTCTGAGTGAAGTTAGCAGCCAGAAATTACAGGTATTGTTTTCCATACAGTCTGCATTCTGCTGTGTCAGTCACTGTGTAAAATACATCTCATAAGAAAAGGGAAGGAGGTGGGTCAGTTTCCCTTTCTCACTGGGAGAAAACTTACAAAGCTGTGAAAAGCGTGAAATAAGCAGTATGCACCAGCACGGACTTAGGAATTGGGAAATATTTCACATGTGAGAAATTACTAACTCTAATGCACGATTTTTGTGACATCAATTGCCATCTTATAAAACTTTGCTCTGACCTTTGGATCTTGGACATTTTATTTTTCACCTAGTTCTTTGTCATTGACTCTTTGATTTGTGGAGGGTTTCACTGTGATGCTGGATATGTCAGGGAACAAAGCATGCCAGAGGACAAAGGTGAATAGTGGATGCACAAAGGTGAAAGTTGTAGAAACTGGAGACAAAATGGCTGTCGTAATTTAAGTCTGCCTTTAGGCATAGCTCCACGGCTGTGCACCCGAAGCAGTCTAGCATCTTCCTATCACACCTCCCACTTCTCTTTTGGCCTTCATAGTTCTGTCTCCTCCCCTATCCCCCTCCCTCATTGCCTTGGCCTGTTTTATCAGATGCTGAGGCTAGGAGCTGAGCTGTCTAGGGGGTAATCCAGAATGTGAGCTACTCAGAGTGTAGGCTGTGAAAAATAGGGCTTTCACGGCTCAATCCCAAGAATACTATTCAAGGAGTCCGGGAATCTGCCTTTTGAACAAGCATCTATCTGGTCATGAATCTGGTGATTCTGATACTGGTAGTCTTAGGGCATCATCTTTACAAACAATAATGCAGGGCCTCAGTATAAGGCTGTAGAGGCTTTAGTGAGAGCATTCACCATGCAACTCCTAAACCTCCATATCTGTACTTTTTTGGTCTATGAAAATTGGTCCCAGTGAAGGGGCTAGGAGCAACTGGAGGACACCGTGGCTTAGCAGAGCTGCCCTGTTGGGGATGGTCCTGGGAGGCCTGGACAAGTGGGACCTGCAGGAAACCTGTACCTCTTCTAGCCAAGCAGGATGTCCAGGGTTCTGACCACTGACTGGACTCCCTGCAAGTCATGGCTGTGTCCGCAGCAGGAGCAACACGAAGCCAAGGGCAATGGAGCCTGTCCACAGAGGCTAAGCAGAGACAAAAGACCAGATCCAACTCAAATATTCTCTAAAGGAGGATAAGCAACAGGGGGTAAGCATATCCTGGAGACAGACTCTGTCTACGTTGTTGAGGGTCCCCAAGGAGAGTACCTTTTAGAGAGTGATGTATCCATCCGGATGACTTCAACTACAAGTAACAGAGAGGCCCAATCAAATTGGCATAAATAAATATGTTGGCTCACACAACTAGAAGTCCAGAGGGCGAGTGGGATTCAGGGTGGACTTAATTCGGTGGTTCTAGCTCCATTCTCTGCTGTTCTTTTGGCTCCATCTCCCCCATGTCCTCTGGTAAGGAGATGGCACAGCTATCCCATATGTCCCAGCCAGCATCCGGGGAAAAGACAGAGGGATACTACTGGACACATGCCAGGAAGTGAAAGTCTTCACCCAGGCTCCCAGCAGATCACAAAGGAAGCCAAGGAAGATGTGGTTACCCTTGGCTTAGTACAGCTGAAGGGAGATCTCTGTCCCCTGAGGCATGTGTGGTGCACGGCAGAGGGTAGATAGCTGAGCAAAATAGGAATTAAAGAGGAGGAAGGAAGAAATGGATCTGGGAGGGCAGCCAGAAATGTCTGCTCCAGATTCCCACAGTCTGAGGCCGTGTCAGGAGGCAGTTGTTAAGGTGGCTGAGAAAGTGCTCATGTGTTAGAGATAAACAAGCCAAGCCCTCTGAAGCTGTACGGACTTGCCCTAACCCCACAGCTAGTTGGTAGCAGACCCAGACAGAGAAACTCTGCTGCCTACTGCAATTTCCACCAAGTCCTCTTTTGATTAATGTATGTTGTAAATCTGCAAGGAGTGGAGAGAGTATTCAGCACTTCCCAAACTATTCTGCAAGAGAAGCTTTTCTTTCTCGAGCATCTGAGTTCCATAGAACACACTCTGTTAAGCCAACACCACTTTGCAAATGTAGAGAAATATGGGGGGGGGAAGCTGCAGAACTCAGGGGATGGGTATGGAACTGACCCCTAAAATAAGTGGTATATCCTAGGTGGTTGGTGAACATATGCTGAGTGCACAAACCTTGACTCCTTCAGAAATACTCACTGCTCCAAGAGCTCGGGCTCCATTCTATATAGACTTGTGTCCATTATCCGTAGGTGAGCAAAGGCAGAAAACTAAGACACTGCCTTAAAAAAGGGCAAAATGCTTAAAAAAAATTCTTTTCTCATGTTGTTGACCTATCAGTGTCCTGAACTAATTTTGATCCCACTCATGGCATTTTTGTCTAGCTCTGAAGGGCCCACTACTCCTTAGGACTCAACTGTAAATCAATCTGGAAGGCACTGTTTTCTGAGGATTATGTATTCCTCTCTTTCCATGTGCCCTTTGAAGAATTATCTGAAGTAGTCACTTGTTATTTTAAATATTTTTAGATTTATTATGAAATTAATCTTTAGTCAGAGATGGGTCCTGAATACTAAGTACTTATCCTTATTTTAACTAATGAATTTAGACCAGAATTTACTAATAGACTGAAGATGCCTTTTTGTCAGAGATGTGGACATACTCTCAAGGAAAGTCTTTATCTCATCCAATAAAAGAAAATGAAGATAGGATCTTCCAGGTTGGTGAACACATGGAGGCTCAGAGAGGGCAAGGGAGCTCACAACCCTTCCCACAGCCTTGCCTAAGCATCTTTTATCATAAACCACTTCCCACTGGCCACAAAACTCTGCCCATGTGTCAACAGTGGTGTCCATCCACTATGGTGCCTTAACTTGCACCTCTGGCCACTTGCTCAGGTGAAGGGAGGAGACAAGATGGTGGAGTAGAAGGACTTGAGCTCACCTCCTCTCATGAAAACACCAAAGTCACAACTCCTGAACAACCATCAACAAAAAAGACGGTAACCTACCAAAAAAGATGTTCTACATCCAAAGACAAAGAAGAAGCCACAAAGAGATGGTAGAAGAGGTGCTTTCACAATATAATCAAATCCCATACCTGCCAGGTAGGTGACCCACAGGCTGGAAAATAATTATACCACAGAGGTTCTCTCACAGGAGGAGTTCTGAGCCCCAAATCAGGCTCCCCAGCCTGGGGGTCTGGTATTGGGAGGAGGAGCCCCCAGAACATGTGGCTTTGAAGGACAGCAGCATTTGAGTGTAGGAGCTCCACAGGATTGGGGGAAACAGAGACTCCACTCTTGGAGGGGGCACACGAGATTTCATGTGCACTGGGACCAGGGCAAAGCAGTGACTCCATAGGAGCCTGGGACAGACGTACCTGTGGGTCTTGGAGGGTCTCTGGGGGAGAAAGGGTTGGCTATAGTTGTGTGGGCAAGGACACTGATGGCAGAGTCCCCAGTGAATGTTCATCAGTGTGAGCTCTCCTGGAGTTCACCAATTTGGCACCAAGAGCTGGCCCCACCCAACAGCCTGCAGGCTCCAGTGCTGGAATGCCTCAGGCCAAACAACCAACAGGGTGGGATACAGCCCGACCCATGAGCAGACAGGCTGCCTAAAGCCATCCTGAGCACACAGCTACTTCTAAACACACCCCTTGACACGGCCCTGCCCACCAGAGGGACAGGACCCAGCTCCACCCATCAGTAGGCAGGTACCAGTCCCTCCCACCAGGAAGCCTTCACAAGCCCCTGGACCAACTTCACCCACGAAAGGGCAGACACCAGGCTACAAACCTGCAGCCTGAGAAACAGAGACCACAAACACAGAAAGCTAGATAAAATGGGACAGCAAAGAAATATATTCCAGATAAAGGAACAAGATAAAATCCCAGAAGAACAACTAAGTGAAGTGGAGATAGGCAATCTGCCTGAAAAAGAATTCAGAGTAATGATAGTAAAGATGATCCAAGATCTTGTAAAAAGAATGGAAACATAGATCAAGGAGATTCAAGAAATGTTAAACAAAGACCCAAAAGAACTAAAGAACAAACAGAGATGAACAATACAATAACTGAAATGAAAAACACACTAGAAGGAATCAACAGCAGAATAAGTGAGGCAGAAGAATGAATAAGTGAGCTGGAAGACAGACTGGTGGAAATCACTGCTGCAGAACAGAATAAAGAAAAATGAATGAAAGGAAATGAGGACAGTCTAAGACCTCTCTGGGAGAACATTAAATGCACCAACATTTGCATTATAGGGGTCCCAGAAGGAGAACAGAGAGAAAGGGCCTGAGAAAACATTTGAAGAGATAATAGCTGAAAACTTCCCTAACATGGGAAAGGAAACACTCAAGTCCAGGAAGCACAGAGTGTCCCATGCAGGATAAACCCAAGGAGAAAGACACCAAGACACATAATAATCAAACTGACAAAAATTAAGATGAAAAATATTTAAAAGCACAAGGGAAAAGCAATAAATAACATACAACAGAATCCCCATACAGTTATCAGTTGATTTCTCAGCAGAAACTGCAAGCCAGATGGGAGTGGCATGATATATTTAAAGTGACGAAAGGGAAAAACCTATAACCAAGAATACTTTACCCAGCAAGGCTCTTATTCGCATTTGATGGAAAAATCAAAAGCTTTACAGACAAGCAAAAGCTAAGAGAATTCAGCACCACCAAACCAGCTTTGAAACAAATGCTAAAGGAATTTCTCTAGGCGGAAAAGAAAAGGACACAACTAGAAACAAGAAAATTACAAATGAGAAAGCTCACCAGTAAAGGCAAACATAAAGGTAGGAAATCATCCACAAACAAATATATCAAAACTAGAAATTGCTGAGGAGAGTACAAATGCAGGATATTGGAAATGCATCTGAAATTGAGAGACCAGCAACTTAAAACAATTGTGTATATAGGTATAGACTTCTATACCAAAACCTCATGGTAACCACAAACCAAAAATCTACAGTAAGAAAAAGCAATCCAAACACAACTCTAAAGATAGTCATCAAATCACAAGAGAACAAAAGAGGAAGGGAAGAAAAATGACCTACAAAAACAAATTCTAACAATTAACAAAATGGCAGTAAGAACATACATATCAATACTTACCTTAAATGTAAATGGATTAAATGCTCCAACCAAAGACACAGACTGGCTGAATGGATACAAAAACAAGACTTGTATATATGCTATCTACAAGAGACCCACTTCAGATCTAGGAACACATACAGACTAAAAGTGAAGGGATGGAAAAAGGTACTCCATGCAAGTGAAAATCAAATGAAAGCTGGAGTAGCAATGCTCATATCAGACGAAATAGACTTCTAAATAAAGACTGTTACAAGAGACAAAGACAGACACTACCTCATAATGGATCAACCCAAGAAGAAGATATAACAACTATAAATATATATGTACCCTACACAGGAGCACTTCAATATGTAAGGCAAATGCTAGTAACCATAAAAGGAGATATTGACAGTAACACTAAAATAGTGGGGGGTTTTAGCACCCCACTTACATCAATGGATAGATCATCCAGACAGAAGATCAATAAGGGAACACAGGCCTTAAATGACACATTAGACCAGATGGAGTTAATTGATATTTATAGAGCATTTGATCTGGAAGCAGCAAAATACACATTCTTTCAAGTGCACATGGAACGTTCTCCAGGGTACATAGTATGCTGGGCCACAAAGCAAACCTCGGGAAATTTAAGAAAACTGAAATCATATCAAGCATCATTTCCAACCACAATGCTAGGAGATTAGAAATCAAGTACAAGAAAAAAACTGTAAAAAACACAAACTCGTGGAGGCTAAACAATATGTTACTATGTTACTAAACAACCAATCACCAAAGAAATCAAAGAGAAAATCAAAAAATACCTAGAGAGAGACCTTCAAGATGGAGGAAGAGTAAGATGCAGAGGTCACCTTCTTCCCCACAAATACATCAGAAATACATCTACATGTGGAACAACTCCTACAGAACACCTACTGAACGCTGGCAGAAGACCTCAGACCTCCCAAAAGGCAAGAAACTCCCCACGTACATGGGTAGGGCAAAAGAAGAAAGAAAAAACAGAAACAAAAGAATAGGGACAGGACCTGCACCTTGGGGAGAGAGCTGTGAAGGAGGAAAAGTTTACACACACTAGGAAGCCCCTTCACTGACGGAGACGGGGTGGGCAGGGGGGAAGCTTTGGAGCCATGGAGGGGCACAGCAACAGGGGTGCAGAAGGCAAAGCACAGAAATTCCCACACAGAGAATTGGTGCCAATGAGCACTCACCAGCATGAGAGGCTTGTCTGCTCACCCACCGGGGTGGGTGGGGGCTGGGAGTTGAGGTTTCAGCTTTGGAGGTCAGACCCCAGGAAGAGAAATGGGGTTGGCTGTGTGAACACACCCTGAAGGGGGCTAGTGTGCCACAGCTAGCTGGGAGGGAGTCTGGGAAAAAGTCTGGAACTGCCTAAGGGGCAAGAGACCACAGTTTCGGGGTGTGTGAGGTGAGGGGATTCAGAGCACGGCCTAAACGAGCTCCAGAGATGGGTGCAAGCCGTGGCTATCAGTGTGGAAACCAGAGACGAGCATAAAAAACTAAGGCTGCTGCTGCTGCAGCCACCAAGAACCCTGTGTGCGAGCACAGGTCACTAACCACACCTCCCCTCACAGGAGCCTGTGCAGTCCACCACTGCCAGCGTCCCATGATCCAGGGACAACTTCTCCGGGAGAACACATGGCATGCTTCTGGCAGTTGCAATGTCACGCCGGCCTCTGCCACCACAGGCTTGCCCTGGATTCCGTACCCCTCCCTCCCCCCGGCCTGAGTGAGCCAGAGCCCTCTAATCAGCTGCTCCTTTAACCCTGTCCTGTCTGGGCAGGGAACAGACACCCTCAGGTGACCTACACACAGAGGCAGGGCCAAATCCAAAGCTGAGCCCCAGGAGATGTGTGAACAAAGAAGAGAAAGGGAAATTCCTCCCAGCAGCCTCAGGAACGGCAGATAAATCTCCATGATCAACTTGATGTACCCTGCATCTATCTAAGAATACCTGAATAGACAATGAATCATCCCAGAATTGAGGCAGTGGACTTTGGGAGCAACTGTAGACTTGGGGAGTGCTTTCTGCAAATAATTTGTTTCTGGTTTTATGTTTATCTTAGTTTAGTATTTAGAGTTTATTATCATTGGTAGATTTGTTTGTTGATTGGGTTGCTCTCTTCCTTTTTTAAAATATATATATATATTTCTTTTTCTTTTTCAATTTTTGTGAGTGTGTATGTGTATGTTTCTTTGTGTGAGTCTGTATAGCTCTGCTTTTACCATTTGTCCTTGGGTTCTGTCTGTCCATTTTTTTGTTTGTTTTGTTTATACTATACTTTTTAGTGCTTGTTATCATTGGTGGATTTGTTTTTTGGTTTGGTTGCTCTCTTCTTTCTTTCTTTATCATTTTTGTTACTTTCTAATTTCTTTACATTTAATAATTTTTTATTTTAATAACTTTATTTTATTTTATTTTTCTTTCTTTCTCCATTTTCTTCTGAGCTGTGTGGCTGACAGGGTCTTGGTGCTCCAGCCGAGTATCAGGCATTTGCCTCTGAGGTGGGAGAGCTGAGTTCAGCACACTGGTCCACCAGAGACCTCCCAGCTCCATGTAATATCAAACAGCGAAAGCTCTCCCAGAGATCTCCAGCTCAGTGCTAAGACCCAGCTCCACTCAATGATCAGCAAGCTACAGTGCTAGACATCCTAGGCCAAACAACTAGCAAGACATGAACACAACCCCACCCATTAGCAGAGAGTCTGCCTAAAATCGTAATAAGATCACACACCACAAAACATTACCAGACGCAGACCTGCTCACCAGAAAGACAAGATCCAGGCTCATCCACCAGAACACAGGCACCAGTCCCCTCCACAAGGAAGCCTACACAACCCACTGAACAAACCTTAGCCACTGGGGACAGACACCAAAAACAACGGGAACTATGAACCTGAAGCCTGTGAAAAGGAGACCCCAAACACAGTAAGTTAAGAAAAATGAGAGGACAGAAAAACACACAGAAGAAGAAGGAGCAAGGTGAAAACCCACCAGACCAAACAAATGAAGAGGAAATAGGCAGTCTACCTGAAAAATAATTCAGAGTAATGATAGTAAAGATGATCCAAAATCTTCAAAATAGAATGGAGAAAATACAAGAAACGTTTAACAAGGATGTAGAAGAACTAAAGAGCAAACAATGATGAACAACACAATAAATGAAATTAAAAATTATCTAGAAGGAATCAATGGCAGAATAAATGACACAGAAGAACGGATAAGTGACCTGGAAGATAAAATAGTGGAAATAACTACCACAGAGCAGAATAAAGAGAAGAGAATTAAAAGAATTGAGGACAGTCTCAAAGACCTCTGGGACAACATTAAATGCACCAACATTCGAATTATAGGGGTCCCAAAAGAAGAAGAGATAAAAAAAGGGTCTGAGAAAATATTTGAAGAGATTATAGATGAAAACTTCCCTAAATTGGAAAAGGAAATAGTCAATCAAGTCCAGGAAGCACAGAGAGTCCCATACAGGATAAATCCAAGGAGAAGCACATCAATACATATATTAATCAAACAATCAAAAAGTAAATACAAAGAAAAAATATTAAAAGCAGCAAGGGAAAAACAACAAATAACATACAAGGGAATCCCCATAAGGTTAACAGCTGATCTTTCAGCAGAAACTCTGCAAGCCAGAAGGGAGTGGCAGGGCATATTTAAAGTGATGAAAGGGAAAAACCTAAAACCAAGATTACTCTACCCAGCATAGATCTCATTCAGATACAACAGAGAAATTAAAAACTTTACAGACAAGCAAAAGTTTAGAGAATTCAGCACCACCAAATGAGCTTTAAAACAAATGCTAAAGGAACTTCTCCAGGCAGGAAACACAAGAGAAGGAAAAGACGTACAATAACAAACCCAAAACAATTAAGAAAATGGTAATAGGAACATACATATCGATAACTACCTTAAATGTAAATGGATTAAATGCTCCAACCAAAAGACATAAACTGGCTGAGTGGATACAAAAACAAGACCCGTATATATGCTGTCTACAAGAGACCCACCTCAGACCTATGGACATGTACAGACTGAAAGTGAGGGGATGGAAAAAGATATGCCATGCAAATGGAAACCAAAAGAAAGCTGGAGTAGCAATTCTCATATTAAACAAAATAGACTTTAAAATAAAGACTATTACAAGAGGCAAAGAAGGACACTCATAATGATCAAGGGATCCATCCAAAAAGAAGATATAACAACTGTAAATATTTATGCACCCAACATAGGAGCACCTCAATACATAAGGCAAATGCTAACAGCCATAAAAGGGGAAATCGACAGTAACACAATTATAGTAAGAGATTAACACCCCTCTTTCACCAATGGACAAATCATCCAAAATGAAAATAAATAAGGAAACACAAGCTTTAAATGACATATTAAACAAGATGGACTTAATTGGTATTTATAGGACATTCCATCCAAAAACAACAGAATACACTTTCTTCTCAAGTGCTCATGAAATGTTCTCCAGGACAGATCATATCTTGGGTCAAAAAACAAGCCTTGGTCATTTTAAGAAAATTGAAATTGTATCAAGTATCTTTTCTGACCACAACGCTATCAGACTAGATATCAATTACAAGAAAAAAATCTGTAAAAAATACAAACACATGGAGGCTAAAGAATACACTACTAAATAACCAAGAGATCACTGAAGAAATCAAAGAGGAAATCAAAAATTACCTACAAACAAGTGACAATGAAAACAGAACGACCTATGGAATGCAGCAAAAGCAGTTCTAAGAGGGAAGTTTACAGCAATACAATCCTACCTCTAGAAACAAGAAACATCTCAAAAAACAAACTAATCATACACAAAAGGTTATTAGAGAAAGAAGAACAAAAAACCCCCAAAGTTAGCAGAAGGAAAGAAATCATAAAGATCAGATCAGAAATAAATGAAAAAGAAATGAAGGAAACAATAGCAAAGATCAATAAAACTAAAAGCTGGTTCTTTGAGAAGATAAACAAAATTGATAAACCATTAGCCAGACTCCTCAAGGAAAAAGGGAGAACAATCAAATCAATAGAATTAGAAATGAAAAAAGAGAAGTAACAACTGACACTGCAGAGGATCATGACATATTACTACAAAGGATCATGAGAGATTACTACAAGCAACTGTACGCCAATAAAATGGACAACCTGGAAGAAATGGACAAATTCTTAGAAAAGCACAACCTTCCGAGACTGAGCCATGAAGAAATAGAAAATATAAACAGACCAATCACAAGCACTGAAATGGAAACTGTAATTAAAATTTTCCAACAAATGCATGCCCAGGACCAGATGGCTTCACAGGCAAATTCTATCAAACATTTAGAGAAGAGCTAAAACCTATCCTTCTGAAACTATTTCAAAATATAGCAGAGGGAGGAACACTCCAAAACTCATTCTATGAGGCCACCATCACCCTGATATGAAAACCAAACAAAGATGTCACAAAGAAAGAACACTACAGGTCAATATCACTGATGAACATACACGCAAAAATCCTCAACAAAATACTAGCAAACCAAATTCAACAGCACATTAAAAGGATCATACACCATGATCAAGTGGGGTTTATCCTAGGAATGCAAGGATTCGTCAATATACGCAAACCAATCAATGTGATATACCATTGTATATCACACTGATTGGTTTTTTTGATATTAGCAAAAGAAGGAGAAAAACCATATGATCACCGCAATAGATGCAGAAAAAGCTTGCGACAAAGTTCAACACCCGTTTATGATAAAAAAAACCCTCCAGAAAGTAGGCATAGAGGGAACTTACCTCAACATACTAAAGACCATATATGACAAAACCAGAGCACACATCATTCTCAATGGTGAGAAAATGAAACCATTTCCTCAGATCAGGAACAAGTCAAGGTTGTCTACTCTCACCACTGTTATTCAACATAGTTTTGGAAGTTTTAGCCACAGCAATCAGAGAAGAAAAAGAAATAAAAGGAATCCAAATCGGAAAAGAAGAAGTAAAGCTGTCACTGTTTGCAGATGACACGATATTATACACAGAGAATGCTAAAGATGCTACCAGAAAACTACTAGAGCTAATCAATGAATTTGGTAAAGTAGCAGGATGCAAAATTAATGCATGGAAATCTCTTGCATTCCTATACACTAATAATGAAAAATCTGAAAGTGATATTAAGGAAACAATCCCATTTACCACTGCAACAAAAAGAATAAAATACCTAGGAATAAACTTACCTAAGGAGACAAAAGACCTGTATGCAGAAAACAATAAGACACTGATGAAAGAAATTAAGGATGTTACAAACAGATGGAGAGAAATACCATGTTCTTGGATTGGAAGAATCAACACTGTGAAAATGACTACACTACCCAAAGCAATCTACAGATTCAATGCAATCCCTATCAAACTACCAATGGAATTTTTCACAGAACTAGAACAAAAAATTTCACCGTGTGTATGGAAACACAAAGATCCCTAATAGCCAAAGCAATCTTGAGAAAGAAAAACGGAGCTGGAGGAATCAGGCTCCCTGACTTCAGACCATACTACAAAGCTACAGTAATCAAGACAGTATAGTACTGGCACAAAAACAGAAATATAGATCAATGGAACAGGATAGAAAACCCAGAGATAAACCCATGTACATATGGTCACCTTATTTTTGATAAAGGAGGCAAGAGTATACAATGCAGAAAGGACAGCCTCTTCAATAAGTGGTGCTGGGAAAATTGGACAGCTACATGTAAAAGAATGAAATTAGAAACCTCCCTAACACCATACACAAAAATAAACTCAAAATAAACTCAAAATGACCCAAATGTAAGGCCAGACACTATAAAACTCTTAGAGGAAAACATACGCAGAACACTCTATGACATAAATCACAGCAAGGTCCTTTTTGACCCACCTCCTAGAGAAATGGAAATAAAAACAAAAATAAACAAATGGGACCTAATGAAACTTAAAATCTTTTGCACAGCAAAGGAAACCATAAACAAGATGAAAAGACAACACTCAGAATGGGGGAAAATATTTGCAAGTGTAGCAACTGACAAAGGATTAATCTCCAAAATTTACAAGCAGCTCATGCAGCTCAATATCAAAAAAACAAACAACCCAATCCAAAATGGGCAGAAGACCTAAATAGACACTTCTCCAAAGAAGATATACAGATTGCCAACAAACTCATGAAAGAATGCTCAACAGCACTAATCACTAGAGAAATGCAAATCAAACTACAATGAGGTATCACCTCACACCAGTCAGAATGGCCATCATCAAAAAATCTACAGGGCTTCCCTGGTGGTGCAGTGGTTGAGAGTCTGCCTGCCGATGCAGGGGACATGGGTTCGTGTCCCGGTTTGGGAAGATCCCACATGACGCGGAGCGGGCTAGGCCCATGAGCCATGGCCACTGAGCCTGCGCATCCAGAGCCTGTGCTCCACAACGGGAGAGGCCACAACAGTGAGAGGCCCCCGTACCGAAAAAAAAAAATCTACAAACAATAAATGCTGGAGAGGGTGTGGAGAAAAGGGAACCCTCTTGCACTGTTAGTGGGAATGTAAATTGATACAGCCTCTATGGAGAACAGTATGGAGGTTCTTTAAAAAACTAAAAACAGAACTACCATATGACCCAGCTATCCCACTACTGGGCATAAACCCTGAGAAAACCATAATTCAAAAAGTCATGTATCACATTGTTCATTGCAGCTCTATTTACAATAGCCAGGACATGGAAGCAACGTAAGTGTCCATCAACAGATGAATGGATAAAGAAGATGTGGCACATATATAGAATGGAATATTACTCAGCCATAAAAAGAAACAAAATAGAGTCATTTGTAGTGAGGTGGATGGACCTAGAGTCTGTCATATAGAGTGAAGTAAGTCAGAAAGAGAAAAACAAACACCATATGCTAACACATATATATGGAATCTAAAAAAAAAAAAAAGTCATGAAGAACCTTGGGGCAGGACAGGAATAAAGCCTCAGTTGTAGAGAATGGACCTGAGGACATGGGGAGGGGGAAGGGTAAGCTGGGGCAAAGTGAGAGAGTGGCATCAACATATATACACTACCAAACGTAAAATAGATACCTAGTGGGAAGCAGCTGCATAGCACAGGAAGATCAGCTCAGTGTTCTGTGACCACCTAGAGGGGTGGGATGGTGGGGTGGTAGGGAGACGTAAGGAGGAGGAGATATGGGTATATATGTATATGTATAGCTGATTCACTTTGTTATAAAGCAGAAACTAACATGCCATTGTAAAGCAATTATACTCCAATAAAGATGTTAACGAATAATAATAAAATAAAATGCACTAAAAAAACTCATAATACCTAGAGACATATGAAAAAGAAAACACAACGATCCAAAACCTTTGGGATTTCACAAAGTTCTAAAAGGGAAGCATATAGTCATACAATCTTACCTCGAGAAACAAGAAAAATCTCAAACAACCTAACTTTACACCTAAAGCAGCTAGAGAAAGGACAACAACAAAACCCAAGGTTAGTAGAAGGAAAGAATACTTTCTGATCATAAAGATCAGAGCTGAAATAAATAAAATAGAGACAAAACAGTAGAAAAAAATCAATGAAACTAAAAGCTGGTTCTTTGAGAAAATAAACAAAATGGATACACCTTTAGCCAGACTCTTCAAGAAAAAAGGGAGAGGGCTCAAATCAGTAATATTAGAAATGAAAAAGGAGAAGTTACAGTCAACACCACAGAAATACAAAGGATCATAAGAGACTACTACAAGCAACTATACACCAAAAAAATGGACAACCTAGAAGAAATGGACAAATTCTTAGACAGGTACAATCTTCCAAGACTGAACCAGGAAGAAATAAAAAATATGAACAGACCAATCACAAGTACTAAAACTGAAACTTTGATTTAAAAACTTCCAACAAAGTCTAGAACAGACGGCTTCACAGGTGAATTCTATCAAACATTTAGAGAACAGTTAACACCTATCCTTCTGAAACTATTCCAAAAACTTACAGAGAAAGGAACACTCCCAAACTCATTCTATGAGGCCACCATCACCCTGATACCAAAGCCAGATAAAGATACCACAAAAAAGGAAAATTACAGGTCAATATCACTGATGAACATAGATGCAAAAATCCTCAACAAAATACAAGCAAACCACATCCAACAATACACTAAAAGGATCATACACCATGATCAAGTGGGATTTATCTCAGGGATGCAAGGATTTTTCAATATCTGCAAATCAATCAGTGTGATACATGACAATAAACTGAAGTATAAAAACCATATGATCATCTCAATAAATGCAGAAAAAGCTTCTGATGAATTTCAACACCCAATTATAATAAAAACTCTCCAGAAAGTGGGATTATGTCCTCAACATAATAAAGGACATATATGACAAACCCCCATCTAACATCATATTCAACAGTAAGTAGTTGAAAGCATTTCCTCTAAGATGAGGAAGAAGAGAAGGATGTCCACTCTCACCACTTTTATTCAACATAGTTTTGTAAGTCCCAGCCATGGCAATCACAGAAGAAAAAGAAATAAAAGGAATCCAAATTGGAAAAGAAGAAGTAAAACTGTCACTGTTTGCAGATGACATGATACTATATATAGAATATCCTAAAGCTACCAGAAAACTACTAGAGCTCATCAATGAATTTGGTAAAGTTGCAAGATACAAAATTAATACAGAGAAATCTCTTGCATTCCTACACACGAACAACAAAAGATCAGAAAGAGAAATTAAAGAAACAATCCCATTTACCATCTCATTAAAAAGAATAAAATACCTTGGAATAAAGCTACCTAAAGAGGCAAAAGACCTGTACTCTGAGAACTATAAGACGTGATAAAAGAAATCGAAGAGGACACAAATGGAAAGATACACCATTCTTCCTGGATTGGAAGAATCAATACTGTCAAAATGACTATACTACCCAAAGCAATCTACAGATTCCATGCAATCCCTATCAAATTACTGATGGCATTTTTCACAGAACTAGAACAAAAAAATTTTTAATTCATATGGAAACACAAAATACCCCAAATAGCCAAAGCAATCTTGAGAAAGAAAAACAGAGCTGGAGGAATCAAGCTCCCTGACTTCAAACTATATGACAAAGCTATGGTAATCAAAGCAGTATGGTACTGGCATAAAAACAGATATATAGGTTAATGGAACAGGATAGAGAGCCCCGAAATAAACCCATGCATCCATGGTCAATTAATTACAACAAAGGAGGCAAGAATATACAATGGACAAAAGACAGTCTCTTCAATAAATGGTGCTGGGGAAACTGGACAGCTACATGTAAAAGAATGAAAGCAGAACATTCTCTAACACCATACACAAAACTCAAAATGGATTAAAGACCTAAATGTAAGACTGGATACTATGAATATGTCTTAGAGGAAAACATAGGCAGAACACTCTTTGACATAAATTGCAGCAATATCTTTCTGGATCTACTTCCTAAAGAAAATAAAAACAAAAATAAACAAATGGGACCTAATGAAACTCAAAACCTTTTGCACAGCAAAGGAAACCCTAAACAGAATGAAAAGACAACTCACAGAATGGGAGAAAACATTTGCAAACAATGCGACCAACAAAGGATTAATCTCCAAAATCTACAAACAGCTCATGCAGCTCAATAGCAAAAAAACAAACAATGCAATCAAAAAATGGGCAGAAGACCTAAACAGACATTTCTCCAAAGAAGACATACATATGGCCAATAAGCACATGAAAAGATGCTCAACATCACTCATTATTAGAGAAATGCAATCAAAACTACAATGAGGTATTTCCTCACACCGGTCAGAATGGCCATCATCGAAAAGTTGTAGATAATAAATGCTGGAGTAGGTGTGGCAAAAGGGAACCCTCCTACACTGTTGGTGGGGATGTAAATTGGTACAGCCACTATGGAGAACAGTATGGAGGTTCCTTAAAAAACTAAACATAGAACTACATATGATCCAGCAATCCCACTCCTGGGTACATATCTAGAGAAAACCATAATTCGAAAAGATACATGCACCTCAATATTCACTGCAGCGCTGTTTACAATAGCCAAGACACAGAAGCAACCTAAATGTCCATCAACAGAGTAATGGATAAAGGAGATGTGGCATATATATACAATGGAATATTACTCAGCCCAACAGAAGAATGAAATAATGCCATTTGCAACATGGATGGACCTAGAGATCATTGTACTAAGGAAAGTAAGTCAGACAGTGGAAGAAATATCATATGATATCACTTATATGTGGAATCTAAAAAGATGATACAAATGAACTTATTTATAAAACAGAAATAGACTCACAGACTTAGAAAACAAGTTTATGGTTACAGAAAGGGAAGTGGGGAAGGATAAATTGGGAGATTGGGATTGACATATACACACTACTGTATATAAAATAGATAACCAACAAGGACCTACTGTGTAGCACAGGGAACTCCGCTCAATATTCTGTAATAACCTATATGGGAAAAGAATCTGAAAAAGAATGGATATATGTATATGTATAACTGAATCACTTTGCTGTACAACTGAACTAACACAGCATTGTAAATCAACTATACCCCTATATAAAATAAAAATTAAATTAAAAAAAAGAAAAGAAAGACATAACTAAGTTGAACAGTAAAGGAACACTACAGTATTTTCCCTAATCCATTTCTTTTGGTGGATCTTTTTTTGTAACTAATTAGAAATCCAAATGTCTGATTTTGGAAGATGTTTTCTTGGCAGTATTCAGGATCTGACTCTTTTATACTTACCTGGCCTTAAAAATTGTGGAATTTGAAAAAAGAAAAGAGAAAGATTTTGATCATAGTTGCAACAATGTGTCATCTTTAATTACCTGGGGGCAGGGAACAATTATTTGACTGATAAAATAGATTAGTGAAATAATTCTACATGACATCTATATTTTTCTTTTCAATGCAATGTTTCAAAGTGAAAAGTGAGTTTAAGTGGAAAGATAGTCCGTGATTAAATAAAATAACAAAGCACATATTGCGAACAAAGGACATGGTAAAAGCTTAGAGTTCATGGTTAGGGAGGAAACAATCAAATAGTTTGAGGCAAAACTTTCTTGACTGATTTTTTTTTTTTTTTTTTTTGCAGTACGCGGGCCTCCCACTGTTGTGACTTCTCCCGTTGCGGAGCACAGGCTCCGGATGCGCAGGCTCAGCAGCCATGGCTCACGGGCCCAGCCGCTCTGCGGCATGTGGGATCTTCCCGGACCGGGGCACAAACCCGTGTCCCCTGCATCGGCAGGTGGACTCTCAACCACTGCGCCACCAGGGAAGCCCTTGACTGATTATTTTTTAAAAATCAAGAATGCTAGACTTTATCTACTTTTTGATCAGGGCAAGGGCAAATCTTCCCCATTTCACTATCAACTGCTCTGGAAATGCAATTACCTGAAGTGGTTTGATGTCCCTAGTCAGCCATGGGTAAGTGTCTGTGCTAACGAGGCAAGGACAGCACCGTAGTATGTGGAGTGCAGTTTACAGGGAGCACGTGATGAATCCTAATAAGCATTTAAGTTTTTTTTACTCAGAGAAGCCTGCAGTGTCTTGCAGGGAAGTGTAATCTGAGATTTGCACAGACGAGTAGGAAAACCACACGTGTGGAGGGGTTTTGCAGTGCTTACTCTCTTGGAATCTGCTGGGGTTCAATGGTACCTTAAACGCAGCAGGGGGCAAGCCTGGCCTAACAGGTTACCCTACAGGAGCTTCAGCCATTGCAGCTCTGTTCTGAGAGTTGAGCTTTATAAGCAGCCAGGATTTGAATGACTTACGCCCTAACATCCTAAGGCACTCAGGACCAGCTGGTTGAATGAGGATGGCTCCTATTTCCTGCGGTTCTCTTGGATGGGGGATGGGTGGATGACATTGGCAGGTCAATAGGTGTGAAGGCAAATTATTTGTAAAATGGGATCCGGGAATGGCTTAGCAATATCATATATTATCCCATTTGAGACTCAGATTCTTCCCAACCTGTTTTGCTCCATGTGAGTAAACTCCTGCCCGTTTTTATGATAAATTTCTACAACCCTGAAATTGTAGCCAACTTTTGATGTAGTCGTCCTTTGTAGGGAGCACTTAGAAACCAAGCTCTGGTGGGATGCTTACTAAAAATGAATAGGCGAGAAGGGAGGAAGAATTGAGAAAAGTCGATCCTAACAGTCTTCAAAGCTTGTAACTTAGCCCTTGAAGAGCTGAATATGAAAAGAGATATGATTATAAACAAAAAGCTGGGGAGGGGCAGGAAGCTGAGGAATCCCTGTACCACCACACCCAACATCGATTCCTGTAATTGGTCCAATGGCAGGTAAACCAAGGCTTCGCCCAATGAGGAGTACCTGTTGAAATGAACCCATGAATTATTTTTCACAAAGTTGTTAAGCTCACCAGCATTTGATGTCCCATTCATGTTTATTATTTATTCCCCATCCACCTCCTAGACACTGCAGAAGAATCAAGTAATTACTCTTAGGTACTGGTAGTCAGCAAGTGCTGCAAACAAATATGAACTTATATGAACTTAAATTATCTCCATTTCATGTCATGTCGATCAGTTATATGCTATGTGCCACCCTTTATATTTTCTGTGGTTTTGAAGTCATTAAGATGCCCTTCTGCACCCATGGAATTGACTTCATTTTACTGACAAAGGGATTCTCATTTAGTTTTCATTAATTGGTTAGATTTCCTCAAACTTCAAATGCCACATATTTTAAAACAATAGGAGGGGAGAGGAGCTTCAAGATGGCAGAAGAGTAAGACGTGGAGATCACCTTCCTCCCCACAAATACATCAGAAATACATCTACACGTGGAACAACTCCTACAGAACACCTACTGAATGCTGGCAGAAGAACTCAGCCCTCCCAAAAGGCAAGAAACTCCTCAAGTACCTGGGTAGGACAAAAGAAAAGAGAAAAAACAGAGACAAAAGAATAGGGACGGGACCTGCACCAGTGGGAGGGAGCCGTGAAGAAGGAAAGGTTTCCACACACTAGGAGCCCCTTCACGGGCGGAGACTGCGGGTGGCGGAGGAGGGAAGCTTCAGAGCCACGGAGGAGAGCACAGCCACAGGGGTGCAGAGGGCAAAGAGGAGAGATTCCCGCACAGAGGATCGGTGCCGACCAGCACTCACCAGCCCAAGAGGCTTGTCTGCTCACCTGCTGGGGCGAGCGGGGCTGGGAGCTGAGGCTCCGGCTTCGGTAGGATCCCAGGGAGAGGACTGGGGTTGGCGGTGTGAACACAGCCTGAAGGGCTTAGTGCACCACGGCTAGCTGGGAGGGAGTCTGGGAAAAGGTCTAGAGCTGCCGAAGAGGCAAGACACTTTTTCTTGCCTCTTTGTTTCACTGTGCTCGAGGAGAGGTAATTAAGAGCGCTGCTTAAAGGAGTTCCAGAGACGGGTGCAAGCTGCGACTATCAGCGTGGACCCCAGAGACGGGCATGAGACGCTAAGGCTGCTGCTGCAGCCACCAAGAACCCTGTGTGCAAGCACAGGTCACTCTCCACACCTCCCCTTCTGGGAGCCTGTGCAGCCCGCCACTGCCAGGGTCCCGTGATCCAGGGACAACTTCCCTGGGAGAACACACGGCGCGCCTCAGGCTGGTGCAACGTCACGCCGGCCTCTGCCTCCTCAGGCTCGCCTCGCATTCCGTACCCCTCCCTCCCCCGGCCTGAGTGAGCCAGAGCCCCCGAATCAGCTGCTCCTTTAACCCCGTCCTGTCTGAGAGAAGAACAGATGCCCTCAGGCGACCTACATGCAGAGGCGGGGCCAAATCCAAAGGTGAACTCCAGTAGCTGTTCGAACAAAGAAGAGAAAGGGAAACCTCTCCCAGCAGCCTCAGGAGCAGAGGATTAAATCTCCACAATCAACTCGATGCACCTGCATGTGTGGGATACCTGAATAGACAACGAATCATCCCAAAATTGAGGCAGTGGACTTTGAGAGCAATGATATATCTATATTTTTTTTCCTTTTCTTCTTTTTGTGAGTGTGTATGTATATGCTTCTGTGTGTGAGTTTGTCTGTACAGCTTGGCTTTCACCATTTGTCCTAGGGTTCTGTTTGTCCGTTTTTGTTTTTTTATTTTTAGTATAGTTTTTAGCGCTTGTTATCATTGGTGGATTTGTTTATTGGTTTGGTTGCTCTTCTTTCTTTCTCTTTATAACTTAAAAATTTTTTTATTTTTAATAATTTTTTTATTTTAATAACTTTATTCTATTTTCTTTTCTTTCTTTCCTTCCTTCCTTTCTTTTTTCTTTCTTTTTTTCTTCCTTTTATTCAGAGCTGTGTGGATGACAGGGCCTTAGTGCTCTGGCCGGGTCTCAGGCCTGTGCCTCTGAGGTGGGAGAGCCAACTTCAGGACACTGGTCCACCAGACACCTCCCAGCGCCACGTAATAACAAATGGAGACAAGCTCCCAGAGATCTCCTTCTCATTGCCAAGACCCAGCTCCTCTCAACGACCAGCAAGCTACAGTGCGAGACACCCTATGCCAAACAACAAGCAAGACATGAACACAACACCACCCATTAGCAGAGAGGCTGCCTGAAATCATAATAAGGTCACAGACACCCCAAAGCACACCACCAGATGATGACCTGTCCACCAGAAAGACAAGATCCAGCCTCATCCACCAGAACACAGGCACTAGTCCCCTCCACCAGAAAGCCTACACAACCCACTGAACCAACCTGAGCCACTGGAGGCAGACACCAAAAACAACGGGAACTATGAACCTGCAGCCTGAAGAAAGGAGACCCCAAACACAGTAAATTAAGCAAAATGAGAAGACAAAGAAACACACAGCAGATGAAGGAGCAAGGTGAAAACCCACCAGACCAAACAAATGAAGAGGAAATAGGCAGTCTATCTGAAAAAGAATTCAGAGTAATGATAGTAAAGATGATCCAAAATCTTGGAAATAGAATAGACAAAATGCAAGAAACATTTAACAAAGACATAGAAGAACTAAAGAGCAAACAATGATGAACAAAACAATAAATGAAATTAAAAATTCTCTAGAGGAATTAATAACAGAATAACTGAGGCAGAAGAATGGTTAAGTGACCTGGAAGATAAAATAGTGGAAATAACTACCACAGAGCAGAATAAAGAAAAAAGAATGAAAAGAATTGAGGAGAGACTCAGACGCCTCTGGGACAACATTAAACGCACCAACATGTGAATTATAGGGGTCCCAGAAGAAGAAGAGAAAAAGAAAGGGACTGAGAAAATATTTGAAGAGATTATAGTTGAAAACTTCCCTAATACGGGAAAGGAAATAGTTAATCAAGTCCAGAAAGCACAGAGAGTCCCATACAGGATAAATCCAAGGAGAAGCACGCCAATACATATATTAATCAAACTATCAAAAAGTAAATACAAAGAAAAAATATTAAAAGCAGCAAATAACATACAAGGGAATCCCCATAAGGTTGACAGCTGATCTTTCAGCAGAAACTCTGCAAGCCAGAAGGGAATGCCAGGACATAATTAAAGTGATGAAAAGGAAAAACCTACAACCAAGATTGCCCTACCCAGCAAAGATCTCATTCAGATTCGACGGAGAAATTAAAACCTTTACAGACAAGCAAAAGCTAAGAGTATTCAGCACCAAAGGGAGAAGACTCAAATCAATAGAATTAGAAATGAAAAAGGAGAAGTAACAACTGACACTGCAGAAATACAAAGGATCATGAGAGATTACTACAAGCAACTATATGCCAATAAAATGGACAACCTGGAAGAAATGGACAAATTCTTAGAAAAGCACAACCTTCCGAGACTGAACCAGGAAGAAACAGAAAATATAAACAGACCAATCACAAGCAATGAACTGGAAACTGTGATTAAAAATCTTCCAACACAAGCCCAGGACCAGATGGCTTCACAGGCGAATTCTGTCAAACATTTAGAGAAGAGCTAACACCTATCCTTCTCAAACTCTTCCAAAATATAGCAGAGGGAAGAACACTCCCAAACTCATTCTACGAGGCCACCATCACCCTGATACCAAAACCAGACAAAGGTGTCACAGAAAAAGAAAACTACAGGCCAATATCACTGATGAACATAGATGCAAAAATCCTCAACAAAATACTAGCAAACAGAATCCAACAGCACATTAAAAGGATCATACACCATGATCAAGTGGGGTTTTATTCCAGGAATACAAGGATTCTTCAATATACGCAAATCAATCACTGTGATACACCATATTAACAAACTGAAGAAGAAAAACCATATCATCATCTCAATAGATGCAGAAAAAGCTGTCGATATAATTCAACACCATTTATGATAAAAACCCTCCAGAAAGTAGGCATACAGGGAACTTACCCCAACATAATAAAGGCCATATATAATAAACCCACAGCCAACATCGTCTTCAGTGGTGAAAAGCTGAAACCCTTTCCACTAAGATCAGGAACAAGAAAAGGTTGCCCACTCTCATCACTATTATTCAACATTGTTTTGGAAGTTTTAGCCACAGCAATCAGAGAAGAAAAAGAAATAAAAGAAATCCAAATTGGAAAAGTAGAAGTAAAGCTGTTACTGTTTGCAGATGACATGATACTATACACAGAGAATCCTAAAGATGCTACCAGAAAACGACTAGAGCTAATCAATGAATTTGGTAAAGTTGCAGGATACAAAATTAATGCACAGAAATCTCTTGCATTCCTATACACTAATAATGAAAGATCTGAAAGAGAAATTAAGGAAACACTCCCATTTACCACTGCAACAAAAAGAATAAAATACCTAGGAATAAACCTACCTAAGGAGACAAAAGACCTGTATGCAGAAAACAATAAGACACTGATGAAAGAAATTAAGGATGACACAAACAGATGGAGAGAAATACCATGTTCTTGGATTGGAAGAATCAACACTGTGAAAATGACTACACTACCCAAAGCAATCTACAGATTCAATGCAATCCCTATCAAACTACCAATGGCATTTTTCACAGAACTAGATCAAAAAATTTCACTGTGTGTATGGAAACACAAAAGACCCTGAATAACCAAAGCAATCTTGAGAAAGAAAAATGGAGCTGGAGGAATCACGCTCCCTGAATTCAGACTATACTACAAAGCTACAGTAATCAAGACAGTATAGTACTGGCACAAAAACAGAAATATAGATCAATGGAACAGGATAGAAAACCCAGAGATAAACCCATGTACATATGGTCACCTTATTTTTGATAAAGGAGGCAAGAGTATACAATGCAGAAAGGACAGCCTCTTCAATAAGTGGTGCTTGGAAAATTGGACAGGTACATGTAAAAGTATGAAATTAGAACCCTCCCTAACACCATACACAAAAATAAACTCAAAATAAACTCAAAATGACCCAAATGTACGGCCAGACACTATAAAACTCTTAGAGGAAAACATAGGCAGAACACTCTGACATAAATCACAGCAAGATCCTTTTTGACCCACCTCCTAGAGAAATGGAAATAAAAACAAAAATAAATGGGACCTAATGAAACTTAAAATCTTTTGCACAGCAAAGGAAACTTCATTAACAAGAGGAAAAGACAACCCTCAGAATGGGAGAAAATATTTGCAAGTGTAGCAACTGACAAAGGATTAATCTCCAAAATTTACAAGCAGCTCATGCATCTCAATATCAAAAAAACAAACAACCCAATCCAAAAATGGGCAGAAGAGCTAAACAGACATTTCTCCAAGGAAGATATACAAATTGAGAACAAACACATGAAAGAATGCTCAACATCATTAATCATTAGAGAAATGCAAATTGAAACTACAATGAGGTATCACCTCACACCAGTCAGAATGGCCATCCTCAAAATATCTACAAACAATAAATGCTGGAGAGGGTGTGGAGAAAAGGGAACACTCTTGCACTGTTGGTGGGAATATAATTGATATAGCCACTATGGAGAACAGTAAGGAGGTTTCTTAGTTCTAAAAATAGAACTACTGTATGACCCAGCAATCCCCCTACTGAGTATATACCTTGAGAAAACCATAATTCAAAAAGAGTCATGTACCACAATGTTCATTGCAGCTCTATTTACAATAGCCAGGACATGGAAGCAATGTAAGTGTCCATCGACAGATGAATGGATAAAGAAGATGTGGCACATATATGCAATGGAATATTGCTCAGCCATGAAAAGAAACGAAATTGAGTTATTTGTAGTGAGGTGGATGGACCTAGAGTCTGTCATACAGAGTGAAGTAAGTCAGAAGGAGAAAAACAAATACCATATGTTAACAGATATATATGGAGTCAAAAAAAAAAAAAACAAAGGTCATGAAGCACCTAGGGGCAGGATGGGAATAAAGACACAGACCTACTAGAGAATGGACTTGAGGACACAGGGAGCGGGAAGGGTAAGCTGGGACAAAGTGAGAGAGTGGTATGGACATATATACACTACCCAATGTAAAACCGATAGCTAGTGGGAAGCAGTTGCATAGCACAGGGAGATCAGCTCGGTGCATTGTGACCACCTATAAGGGGTGGGATAGGAAGGGTGGGAGGGAGGGAGATGCAAAAGCGAAGAGATATGGGGATATATGTATATGTATATCTGATTTTCTTTGTTATAAAGCACAAACTAACACACCATTGTAAAGCAATTTTACTCCAATAAAGATGTTAAAAAAAAATAGGAGGGATCTGCTGTATATTACATAAAGTGCAGAGCTTCCATTTAATGGATTGTTTGGCTAATTTTCTTTTCAGCAAATAAGCAAATTAATTTATACAAGCTATTAATACCAATTATTAATGCTTTTCATTTTGTTGGTTTCAGCAATCTCTGCATGACACATACACTGAAACAAAATGGAAATTGATTTCACGAAGTTTGGCAACACTACAGTGTTTTGTAACCTTTGCCACAATGCTTACTTGAAAGGCTGGGTTTAATTATCCTTTTTTTTTTTTTGCCTGCATCTCAAGATGCTGATAGGTAACATTCTCTTGCACTTGACAGTTAAAAGAAAATTCATCACAGTTTTCCCACACTGCCCTTGATGCTTGTCACATAAGGAGACTTTAATATTCCCACCAGAAAAGCATTAGCCCAGCTTATCTGCGTCTTAGTTTTTATATGCTGGGTGGGGGTGGGGGGAGTGGAGAAATTCAGCTACAAGGCAGGGAAGGAAGCAGGCCTCCTGGGCAGAACAGCACCTGATCTGGCCTGTTCTAAGACTGGAACTACAGGCCCACTGGGGTTCAAGACCCTTGTAAAGCAAAGGAGCTTGGATCTTCTCTCTTCTGCATTGCCTTTACCATGACTTCCCAATTACGCCTCTTTTTGATGTCTTCTCTTTTTATGCCTCCTAAGAACTGGCTCCCTGACCCTCTCTCTGTCGTGTAGCTTCTGCTTATTCAGGCATTTGAATCCTTCCTGACTCTGGCTCCTTGGGCTCCTGTCACTTCTCTGCCTCACGACCTTTCTGCATTCATTCCTGCTGCACGGTCTGAGCTGCTCAGCACTTCCTTGCTTTGGAAGTCATTTCCACTCCAGGCCTTTTTCCAACCCCTGGTCCAGGGAGTGTGGTACAACAGTGGGGAGGACCTGACTCTCCCCTCTGCGAGGCAGCCATGCACAGCACCTTCTAAGTGGTGATGAGCAAGCTAGGTACTATAATTGATCAGGACCCTAAAAAATAAGGTAGGACACACCTTTGAGGGTCCTTTTAAAGCTAAATGTGACAATACAGAGGCATCTTCTTCTCATGATCTCTCTTCTCCCTTCCACATCCCAACCTTCCTCAACATCAAATCTATTCCTTCAGCATTTGAATTTCAATTAATAAGGCCATGACTGGCCAGCTATCACATTTTCAGGGGCTTAAAATTTTGAAGAGAAGTACATTCTGTGTTCCAATGTTCCGGGCAGTTGGAGCTATGTTTATAAAAGGATAAAATCCACAGTGACACAATGAAGGTGATACAGGTGACAGCCCAGAATGCCTGCTTTTCCTATGGGCTTGACCCTCTCATTAGTTGCTCTGAGTTTTCAAATCAACACGTAGTCATGCAGTAGAGAAAGAGGCTGCAAGTCCAGGGCTACTCTGACTGGGATAGGGAATTAGAATGTATAAGATTATTTATACACATAGCATTTAATTAAATTTCATGAAGGTGAAGTCCACCTGGAATGCATTCAAGCTGTAACTCACTGCATGTTTGCTGGTGTTGCTGGTGTGATAATTGATGTAACATTCATCAGTCTCTCCAAATAACCACACTCAATCAGGAGGTAGATGTGGTCCCACTTTGGGAGACTTATGACCTAAATATCTTTAATGCAGCTTTTCCAATTTCCTGCTGACCTTGCTGGTCTGTCTGACAGACCAGAGGCCAGACTGATAAGGTTTACTTCAAGAAAGACCAGTTAAGTTAGGAATAAACAAGGTAGCTTTATTTGGTCAATATTCAATTAGACCTTTTTGTCTTTATCCTGAATACTTAGATGGTGGGGTTGCATTTCCTTATTATGCTCAAGGAGGATTCTGTTTTCCTGGGGGAGAATTTCTGAGAAATGTCTGTCACTGTAAGATAACCAGATTTTTGAAAAACAAGCCACAGGGATAAAGGTGTTTTGTAAAATGATAGAAATAATGAAAACTAGAACCTGATTAAAAATGTGATTTCTTGCTTCTGCCTGGCCCTGTGGTTTATGCTTCAGTAAAGCCTCCGTAGACGTCCCGAGAACAGCCTGGATTCTAGAAAGAAGCCACGTCTGCACCAGGAACAATGTAAGCAGTGTTTCTCATTTCTAGGGGGCATGATCTCTTTCTACCCCCCCCGCCCCGATATTACAAGGTCTCCATGTCACTAAACACTGGGCATGCCTGACTGGGCTCTCTCCCCTCATTCTGCCTGTCCCCACCCCTCATACTGGATGAGGGTCCTCCCTGCCCTTTGGATTTGCCAGTGGGTAGGGGGGAGGTGGCAGTTCAAGTGGAGGTCTCCCATAATACCAGTTTTCTGGATCATTTGATTTATTTAAGTACCTACAATGCCAAGGGCCCTGGGCATTCATCCAACCAACTGCTTATGTTTCCATAAATAATGTCAGCTCTGGAACTCAACTGAATTAGGCCAAGGGCTGGCTAAAGGGTTGTCTCTCCTGTTCCCTGAAGGTCAAGAGATTTTGAATATCAGTGTATAAGAGCTGGTTTCAGGAAAGTACTCCAAGTTCAAATTTTCAGAAACATTGTCTCATTCAATATTCAAATTTCCATGCATTTCAATAATCTATGTGTAAGGTTTGTGTTGGTTGGTGTGGAGAAAGGAGCTCTAGAAATTGATGTGGAGAATCAGAATTTAATACCCACTGGTTAACCCTAACAGATTTATATTAAAAGGCAAAGTCCAACAAGCTGATGTCAAAATGGCAGTAAAGAATTCACAGATTGATGAATTACGTTTTCAAATGCGAAGGTCAAGGAGAAATTCAAGTAGATGTTTGAAAATTCAAATTCCTTAATATTTGCTCCTAGACCCTAATGATTAATATAAACACATCATACTAGTTTAAATGAACAAATCATTAACCTGAGTCTTTGCAGTGAACCAGCACTGGAAGCAATATATGATATTTATTTTTTCCTGCCAAATAATTAGGAGATGAGAAGTGTCTGGACACTATTTGCAGTGGATACTCAAGAGAGACCAAGCAGTCACTTCTAGCTGGTCTGCTACAGAGGGGATCTCTTGGGTAAGATGACGCCCACATCACCATGCAGAACAAAGAGATATAACTGCATGTAACCAAAGACATCCATGAAATGCTCAGCATACCCACTTTGAGGAGACTTGGGGACAACAATCAAAGAGCAATTTTAGGGCTTCCCTGGTGGCGCAGTGGTTGAGAGTCCGCCTGCCGATGCAGGGGACACGGGTTCATGCCCCGGTCCGGGAAGATCCCACATGCCGCGGAGCGGCTGGGCCTGAGTCATGGCCGCTGAGCCTGCGCGTCCAGAGCACAGTCAGGCCACAACAGTGAGAGGCCCGTGTACCGCGCAAAAAAAAAAAAAGGGCAAGTTTACTTGTTCTTAAAAACTTCCCCAAAGTGCCATTTTCTGTAGGAGCTGGTTCTCCAAGTCCTTCTGCTCTATTACACACACCCCCCATGATGAACTCCCTTCTGCTTTCCTACTGCCTGCCCCTCTTCACACCATTCAGTACTTAGAGGGCAGAGCACGGCCTCCCCTACATGAATCCTCTCCCTTAACCCTCCGTAGCTGAGCCCATACTGCCAAATTGGAATAAAACTTCATCGCAGGTTAGTTGATTTTGGAGAGGAAGTACGCCGCACAACAACTGACGCTGACACTTGAAGTGGCTCCATGGGGCCTGCCTTCCTGTGCTGGGAAGCGAGCTCACCACCATCAGCCATTCCCTGCCTTGCCCACAACATCTGTAGCTACCACACCTCCACCGGGCATCTTAAATGCTTTAGTTATTGGAGGATCCATCTGTACCTGGTACAGAGAAAGGCAGGAGTTTCTTTCCCCTTGTGGTTTAGTCTGTCTCCCAGGCCTGCGTTCCTGCCTGCCCCAGAAGCTGCCTCTTCTCAGAATGACTGAATAGGAATGTCCACTTCATTCAAGAGACCCCACCCCTGACTCTTATGGTACCTTATGGTCTACTAAGCTAAAAAATAATTATATAAAAAATAGTGTTAGGGGCTTCCCTGGTGGCGCAGTGGTTGGAAGTCCGCCTGCCGATGCAGGGGACACGGGTTCGTGCCCCGGTCCGGGAAGATCCCACATGCCGCGGAGCGGCTGGGCCTGTGAGCCATGGCTGCTTAGCCTGTGCGTCCGGAGCCTGTGCTCCGCAATGGGAGAGGCCACAACAGTGAGAGGCCCACATATCGCCAAAAACAAAAAACAAACAAACAAACAAAAATAGTGTTAGCTAAGACAAAAACCAAGAATACATTGACATGGGGGCATACTTTGACAGATGTAGTTAATTTGGGGGAGTGGTAGAGACAGGAAGATGCAAAAATTAGGGGAGAAGGAAGGGATGATCATTACGTCTGGAGCTTTTTACTGTCTTTCAGCGCTGAGTCTCAGGATATTTCTCCACTCTGGCGACAGCCAGTCGATTAAGAAGGCAGTCCTGCTAGATTGTGTGGTGTTCAAACACTGTGTCACCAGCCTGAATGGGATTTGTTGAGGTTTTTTTTTAAATTTTATTTATTTTTGGCTGTGTTGGGTCTTCACTGCTGCACGCAGGCTTTCTCTAGTTGCTGTGAGCAGGGCTACTCTTCGTTGAGGTGCGCGGGCTTCTCATTGCGATGGCTTCTCTTGTTGCAGAGCACAGGCTCTAGGGTGCATGGGCTTCAGTAGTTGTGGCGTGTGGGCTCAGTAGTTGTGGCTCATGGACTCTAGAGTGCAGGCTCAGTAGTTGTGGTGCATGGGCTTAGTTGCTCCATGGCATGTGGGATCTTCCCAGACCAGGGATGGAACCCGTGTCTCCTGCATTGGCAGGCAGATTCTTTTTGTTTGTTTGTTTTTGTTTTTTTTAATTTATTTTTATTTTTTTTGTTAGTCTCTGCTTTACAACAAAGTGAATCAGTCATACATATACATCTGTTCCCACATCCCCTCCCTCCTGCGTCTCCCTCCCTCCCACCCTCCCCATCCCACCCCTCCAGGTGGCCACAAAGCACCGAGCCAATCCCCCCGCGCCACGCGGCCACCCCCCACCATCCATCCACCCCACGCCCGGCAGTGTATACACGTCCATGCCTCTCCCCCACCCCGTCACAGCCCCCCCCATATCCCCAAGCCCACCCCCAGTAGGTCTGTGTCTCTATTCCTGTTTTACCCCTAAGTTCTTCATGACATTTTTTTCTTAAATTCCATATATAATGCTCAACATCATTAATCATTAGAGAAATGCAAATCAAAACTACAATGAGATATCATCTCACACCAGTCAGAATGGCCATCATCAAGAAATCTAGAAACAATAAATGCTGGAGAGGGTGTGGAGAAAAGGGAACACTCTTGCACTGCTGGTGGGAATGCGAATTGGTACAGCCGCTATGGAGAACAGTATGGAGGTTCCTTAAAAAACTAAAAATAGAACTACCATATCACCCAGCAATCCCACTACTAGGCATATACCCTGAGAAAACCATAATTCAAAAAGAGACATGTACCAAAATGTTCACTGCAGCTCTATTTACAATAGCCCGGAGATGGAAACAACCTAAGTGTCCATCATCGGATGAATGGATAAAGAAGATGTGGCACATATATACAATGGAATATTACTCAGCCATAAAAAGAAACGAAACTGAGCTATTTGTAATGAGGTGGATAGACCTAGAGTCTGTCATACAGAGTGAAGTAAGTCAGAAAGAGAAAGACAAATACCATATGCTAACACATATATATGGAATTAAAAAAAAATGTCATGAAGAACCTAGGGGTAAAACGGGAATAAAGACACAGACCTACTTGAGAATGGACTTGAGGACATGGGGAGGGGGAAGGGTAAGCTGTGACAAAGCGAAAGAGAGGCATGGACATATATACACTACCAAACGTAAGGTAGATAGATAGTGGGAAGCAGCCGCAGAGCACAGGGAGATCAGCTCGGTGCTTTGTGACCGCCTGGAGGGGTGGGATGGGGAGGGTGGGAGGGAGGGAGATGCATGAGGGAAGGGATGTGGGAACAGATGTATATGTATGACTGATTCACTTTGTTATAAAGCAGAAACTAATAAAAAAAAAAGAAAGAAAATGTAATAGCTTAAATGGACATGTTTGGGTACCTCATTAATCAACAAATATTTAAGAATCTGAAAAGAATCAGGATATGGAAGGTGCCAGAAATATAAACACATTCCCTGTCCCCAGAGAGCTGAGTCTAGTGGAGAGTCAGATGTGCAAAGTGATTTAACAGATACATCCCTCTTTGCAGTTTATAACTGTTATCACTGTTTTCCCAAAAGCAGACTCTGAAAACAGGATTTGGGTGTGAGTCATATTCTCTCTGTCTCGCTTTAAATCTTATTACTTAACGCACTGTCCAAAATGGAATACTGCTTAGAAAAATTCCTCCACCTAGAAGACAAACTTTTTAGAGGGACGTGTGTGGTAGAGCTGACCATAGTGATCATGTCCTTAGGCTGTTAAAAGGGGAATGGGTGCCACCACCAAGAAGCAGGAGGGAAGGCAATGTGGCTGGGATTTGCTCCGGGACATCAGAATTTCCCAAGGAATCAATGATCCAAAGAAGAAATTATCAAACCTAAAAGACAACATGCTCACATAATTAAAATTGGAAACTAAAAGATCAACTCTCAACAAAAGAACATCTATTAATTTATCTGTTCATATTTTATTCACCCTGCTAGGTTAACCATATACTGGGATGGTATAATCCAGCCCACACTGAACACAGGCAACAAATAATTAGAAAATGTGTCTCCAAATAACCTTGGTCCTAAGAATTTCAAAGAAAACCTCTGAAAGTGTTATGTTGTTAGACTGTTTTCTATATGTCATGGAAGGTTCTAGAAGCTACCCACCATCACAGAGAAGCATGAACCCAGGAGACACCTGGCACCAAATAAACATAATAATTCCAAAGGCAGAAAGTGGGGACGTGGGGACAAGGAGATATCAACGCTGTTCTAATGAAGGCCAAATGTGGAGGGGAGATAAGAGGGGCCAGAAGCCAAAGCGTTAAATTATTTGCCTACAAACAGTGGCTTCTGAGAGGTGAAATGACTGTCACCACTTCATGGCGGTGCAGATTTGCAAGTCCTGCCAACAGCACAGTAGTTCTCCAATTCCATCTGCCTGAGAATTTCCTGATGCATGTGTTTAAAATGCATATTTCTAGGCCCTATTTCCAAAGATACTGATGCACTAGATAAGGTGTAGTGCCCACAGATGAGCATTTTTAAGAGCCCCACACGTGATTTTTTCCCTGTTTTTAGTTTTATTTATTTATTTATTTAACATCTTTATTGGAGTATAATTGCTTTACAGTGTGTTAGTTTCTGCTATGTAACAAAGTGAATCAGCTATATGTATACCTATATCCCCATATCCCCTCCCTCTTGCGTCTCCCTCCCACCCTCCCTATCCCACCCCTCTAGGTGGTCACAAAGCACCAAGCTGATCTACCTGTGCTATGCGGCTACTTCCCACTAGCTATCTATTTTACATTTGATAGTGTATATATGTCCATGCCACTCTCTCACTTCGTCCCTTCCCCCTCCCCGTGTCCTCAAGTCCATTCTCTACATCTGTGTCTTTATTCCTGTCCTGCCCCTAGGTTCATCAGAACCATTTTTTTTTAGATTCCATATATATGTGTTAGCATACGGTATTTGTTTTTCTCTTTCTGACTCAATTCACTCTGTATGACAGACTCTAGGTCCATCCACCTCACTACAAATAACTCAATTTCGTTTCTTTTCATGGTTGAGTAATACTCCATTGTATGTATGTGCCACATCTTCTTTATCCATTCATCTGTCAGTGGACACTTAGGTTGCTTCCATGTCCTGGCTATTGTAAATAGTGCTGCAATGAACATTGCACCACATGTGATTCTGATTCTGTCATTCTGCAGGTGGTACCACATAGAGAGGCTACAGAATTTCCTTTGGGCACTACTTTCCAATTCTGACAGCTGCCCCCAAGTGACTGCAAGAACTTGTTAGTGGGTAAGCAAGACACCGGCAAGACTTCTACAGAAACAGGGGACCTGCACAACAAATATACAATCTGTTCAGAAAAGTATATTAGAACTATTAAAGAGTACTATCTATCGTAACTGATTTCTCCTTTCCTTCCACACCTAAAAATTAAATACAGAGTAGGAGATGCAGAGATAAAGGAAAGGATCACTTAAGTACTTTTTTCCACTAAACTCAATTATTATAGATGACTGTGTTCTTGTTCTTATTTCCGGTATTTTTTGTTGGGGGAAGGGAAAAAGACAAGTTGCACACTAAAGCAGCACTCAGAAGCTTGCTTTTAAGTTACAAATATATTGATGATTTTTAATATTCAAATCAAATACTAGGATGTGTTTCCATATCTCCTGTTATGGGATATAAAATTCATATACATATTCATATGTTGAAGCCCAAACCCCCAGTCCCTCAGAATGTGACTATATTTGGAAATAGGGTCTTTAAAGAGGCGATTAAGGTAAAATGAGGTCAGTAGGGTAGGCCTTAATCCAGTAGGACTGGTGTCCTTATCAGAGGACGAAATTTGGACACAGACACAGAGGGAAGATGACATAAAGACATAGGGAGAAGGCAGCCATCTACAAGCCAAGGAGAGAGGCCTCAGAAGAAACCTGGGTGGTCGTTTAGTCCACCCCGTCTGCGGTACACTGTGATGGCAGGCTTCCCAAACTAACACATCTACTCATATAAAAAGCAAGGCAATCCTATCTCATCCAATACCTTCCTTAGGCATGTACTTGTCCTAGTTCTGAAAGGAGGCAGGCCGTGCTCGGAGCTGACACTCTAAGAAAAAGGAAGGAGAGAATGAAGCACCAGACGTTCAACAACTTATCACTTTGGGATGCCTGAAGCTCATGGCACCACTACTGTTCATCTCCTGTGGCTCCTCTTCCCCTCCTGGCTCTGAAGGAGCCGACGGGGGAGGTGAGGGCTGCGAGGAAAGAAGGTCAAGATCCACAAACCCAAAACCAAATAGCTCCCTCCTTGCCTTTCTTAGTAGGGAGAGAACTGATACCTCCTTTCCATTTTCTAGATGTCGCCTCCTCTGGTTTTACAATTATTAAATGTACACACAGACGGGTAGGCTGTTTAACACTGGAGAGGCGTTTATGTGTACGGAGGTGGGGGAGTATATTCTGGAAACATTTCATTTTCATCCACCCTCATCAAAGCACCTGCCCTAAGGTGCATCTGTGCATTCAAAAGGCCCAGGCCCTCCATCTGAGAGCAACTTCCTGGCAACGTCTTGGATTTTGATGGAGCTGATTTTAACGGACCTTTCTCCCGCTGCCTACAGTAACCGAGAGGCACCGATAGCCCAACTTCCTCTTTGGGGAGATTCCAGTCCTCACTGAGGAGCCCTCTGGACAGGGCTACCTTCCTATCCTGTCTCACGAGTCTTTGATCATTCTTCTTCCATATTAGTGATAGAAAATTTAGAGAAAGGATAATGCTTCAAATCAGAAGAAAAGCTTAAGTTACCTTAGCACAAAAGTTACTAGATGAATTCCTCACTGTCCTCCTTGCTATAGCAATATTCAGTATCAAATCCCTTCTTAGGTTTTACAGTTTTATAACTGTCACAAACAAAGCTGGTTCTTAAAAAGATTGGGTTTCCCTGGTGGCGCAGTGGTTGAGAGTGTGCCTGCCGATGCAGGGGACGTGGGTTCATGCCCTGGTCCAGAAAGATCCCACATGACGCAGAGCAGCTGGGCCCGTGAGCCATGGCTGCTGAGCCTGCGCGTCCAGATCCTGTGCTCCGCAAAGGGAGAGGCCACAACAGTGAGAGGCCCGTGTACCAAAAAAAAAAAAAAAAAAAAAAAAAAAAAAAGATCTAACCCCTCACACATCCATCCCCATTGTGGAACATTCTAAATACTTCTGAACATAACCAACTTTTAAGCCAGTTGCCTATAGTTAAGAAACTACTTTAAATCACACCACTATCACTCTTATACAAGCAGAGCTAATCAACTAACAAACTCAGTTTCCTATTATCTTTCAACATGAAGGTCGTCAAGAGGATCAAAAAGAATAACGGCCATAAAAAAATCCACAAATCTACAGTGATACTCAGAAAAGGGTGAGTGAGGAAACTCTTTACAGATGAATGCCAGCAGCTCAACATAGAAGCAATGAAAGAATCACAGAATCTCCATTTAGTACTGCCAGTGTAAGAGCTAATTCAGGCAGGGAACAGAGGAAGGTAAAATTTGGTTGAAAAGTTGTTTGAAAACAGGATATTTGCACTTTGCCAAAAATCACTCCACAAATTCTTACTAATTGCAAAGGAAAAGGTACTTTTCTGGTGGAAAGACCCAGGAGTCAGGGGCTCTGCATCAGTAATACTGAGACAGCTGGATGTTGTGCGATATGAAATTCACAGCATCATCTATGAAGTAGTTTTGGCAAAAATGGTTGCTATAGGCTGAAATGTCTGTGCCCTGCACCCAAAATTCCTCTGTTGAGACCTAATCCCCAGCGTGATGGTATTTGGAGGTAAGGCCTCAGGAGATGATTAGGTCATGAGGGTATACCCCTGATGAATGGGATTAGTGCCCTTATAAAAGAGACCCTACAGAGCTCCCCTGCCCCTTTTGCCATGTGAGGGTACAAGGAGACCATCTGCAACCCAGAAGGGGGCCCTCACCCAACCACAGAGGCACCCTGATCTCAGAATTGCAGCCTCCAGCTCTGTGAGAAATAAATTTGTTGTTTATAAGCCATCCAGTCTACAGTATTTTTGTTACAGCAGCCTAAGTGGACTAAGATAATTTAACCTGAATCTACTCACACTTCTAAACCTAATTTCCAGCTTACAGGAAATACACATGCTGAAGAATATGTAAATGATACATAAGGAAACCATCAAGAAACCCACAATGTGGGACATCCTCCAAGACAACAAGCCTAGACTCTCCAAAAAGTTAAAGGAGGTGTGGAGGCTGTTAAAATGGACTAAAAAAAAGACAAAACCAAATGCAACTTATGAATGTTGATTAGATCCTAAAATTGCAAAAACACTATAAGACATTTTTCAGATAAGCATGGAAATTTGAAAATACTATATATTAGATGGTAAAACAGTCACTGTTAATTTTCTTAGGTGTACTATTGTATTATTGTAATGAAGGGGAAATGTCCTTATTGTTAGGAGGTGCATTCTGAAGTATTTAGGGGTGAAATGCTCTGATGTCTGAAACTTAAGAGCAGATATAGCAAAATACTGTTTGCTGGAGCAGCGTACTGGCAGGGCACACAGGAAGCTCTTTCCTTTTGTAAGAGAACTGCTCTGCAGTCACACCCTGCTGTGCCATGTTACTCCCATTCATGGGTACTTGGTCCGGCATCTCCAGACTCCAGCCCAGCCAGGGACGTGGGGTTCTGCACTGTGCTGGAGCTGGCTTTCCTTTATGGAGGCACAGCTAGGAGCACACAGGCAGGCAGGGAGAAAGCTGTTCCACACCCTGAATTCCTTATTTCCTACACACAATGAGGTAGAAAGGGAGGCCTGAATTATGGCTGAACCCAGCCAGGTTCAGCTGACAAGCTTTTCCGACTGCCTAACAGCATGGTAATTAATAACCACACAATGGAGTCCAGCCAGCCTGGGCCCTCTGCTGGCACAAGAAAATTTCCAAAGAATTTCCAATAATAGCAACGACAACCATGGTTCTTGAGTACTTACTAAGTACCAGACACCATTCTAAGTGCCTTATGTATCCTAATGTATGGATTTACAGGAGCGGTCAAGCTTTACCATATTATCATTAAGTACTACTATCCAGGGCTGACTGAAACCCTCATTGTAGGCAAAGGCTAAAAAGTAATTTGTAATAATATTCATATTCAGAAGGCTAAGTCATCTTTGCTTGAAAAAATGGGAATTGATACTGGAGGTGGGAGGAGGTTCAGTATTTCTTTCCTAAAAACCATTAATGCAGGACTTCCCTGGTGGCGCAGTGGTTAAGAATCCGCCTGCCAATGCAGGGGACACGGGTTCGAGCCCTGGTCCGGGAAGATCCCACATGCCGTGGAGCAACTAAGCCCGTGCACCACAACTACTGAGCCTGCAAGCCACAACTACTGAAGCCCGCGCACCTAGAGCCCATGCTCCACAACAAGAGAAGCCACCACTATGAGAAGCCCACGCACCACAATGAAGAGTAGCCCCCGCTCGCCGCAACTAGAGAAAGCCCACGCGCAGCAATGAAGACCCAACACAGCCAAAAATAAATAAATAAAAATAATTTTTAAATAAAAAATAAATAAAATAAAAACCATTAATGCAAATCACCCCTCAAACTCTTGCAAGTCTTGGCATCCATAACCATTTATCACAGAAAGAATGTACCACAATCAAAAATCACAGCTTGCTTCCTGACGTCCGCAATCAAAGCAAGAGAAGCAAAGATATATCACCTAACCCAGTTGTTCCTCCCGGGCCATCGCTCATCGGCCACTTGCCATTGCTCACAACTCTTTTCACACATTAGCGTTAGAAAATTCTAAAGACTAGAGCAAATGTTTCCCTCCTCAAAGTTACTGCATACAGTCAGTAAGGCTGGGGAACATGAAGCTTCAAATATCCCTTGTTGATAGAATAAAGGGGAAAAAACACCTGCAAACATCAAGGAAGTTAGGTAGGCATTTGAATCTTGGAGGTCGGCAGCTGAATTACATGAACGTGGACAAAAAAAGAAGTGTCGTCAACCATTTAGCAACTGACTCCAGTATTTAACTACCTGGTAACTATACAGAAGACAGTAAGTTTTTACTCATACAATAGGAAGGCTACACTAGAATATCACACAGCAATTGGAACTGAAGGGTAGCAGAATATGCCACGCCAAAATAGGCCCACAGGAGTTCAGGACATGCCACTCCAAAGCATGCCACCTGGGAATATTGATTATTCTGAGCTGTAGGCACTTGAAAAACAGCAAATGCAGGGAGAGGCTTCCTCCAAA
Organism: Mesoplodon bidens; assembly: GCF_964165515.1. NCBI lineage: Eukaryota > Metazoa > Chordata > Mammalia > Artiodactyla > Ziphiidae > Mesoplodon > Mesoplodon bidens. The sequence continues at coordinate 47,569,138 of NC_138165.1, read as the reverse complement.
CTCCCCTATCTCCCTAAAGACAGAGTTTCCAAAAACAACACACCTGTCATAAATCCCCTCCCTGGGAATTTCAACAACTGGGGAAAACTGTTACCACCAGAGAGCAGAACAGAAGTCCACACAAACTTTGTCACAAACTCTCATACCTCCCATCTATTCAAGGGTCCATTCATCCTTCCTAAAAATCATTTACTCTCCCCTAAGAGGCCTATACCCACTTCCCCTTTCTCTATTAAGATGGTCTTCAATCCTGAATTCTCAGCCACCTGGGGGAGTTACTAATTTTCCCCTGGTATTGTAACAAAGTGGGATCTGGCTGCTCGCCACTCAAAAGGCATTAAAGAGGCAAGGTTGACGGCAAGGAAAGTTTGCTTTATTTTGGACGCCGGCAACTGGTGGGGGGAGGGGCGGGGGCGACTCCCCCCTCCCCCACCTCCCGACAATAAGTGGGCAAGAGCTTTATAGACGTAGGGAGGGGGCTACATGCAGAAACAGCACAGGCAGCTCTGACAGTCATCTTAAAATTAGTCGTGCAGTGGACCGACTAGCACCATCTTGATTGTTTTAGGTACAGTTAATCTTCAGTGCCAGGGTCGGTTTGTTCCCATTTCCTTGAGGCCAGTTCTCGGAATTGTGGCAGTTTATGTCATGGCTACAGTCTGGTCATCATGTAGTTAATTTCTTCCACCTGGTGGGGTTTCTGTATCTACCAGACAGCTCACAGGATACGGCTCAGAAGATTATCTATAGCCCATGAAGAGGAAATAAAGGTCCTTGACTACGCTTATTGACTAAACTGTTATTATTTAGTCTTGTGGGACTGTTTTCTTTTGTTTCTGCATTTTCTCACTTCTCTGATTGATATGGCTCAGAAGATTATCTATAGCCCATGAAGAGGAACTAAAGGTCCTTGACTATGCTTATTGACTAAACTATTATTATTTAGTCTTGTTGGACTGTTTTCTTTTGTTTCTGCATTTTCTCACTTCTCTGATTAAACTTATTCTTTGGCTAAAGTTTTTCCACAGACAAAAGGCAGGTGGAGGACATGGGGGGGTCCTGCTCCGTTTCAGTATCACCCATGTATACTGAGATTTGCATGTTAACTTGTTTTTCTCTTGTTAGTCTTTTATTACAGGGGTCTCAGCTAAGAACTCAGGAGGGTAGAGGGAAAATTCTTCCTCCCTTACAGAAAAATGTGCATCATTACAGGCAACAATATGGATGAAATCTCATATAATGTTGAACAAAAGGAGCCAGACACTAAATAGTACATACAATCACTTTATATATTTGTATAATTTACTCATTTAAATTTTTTTAATTTTTAAAATATTTTAAATGTGTATATAGAATAAAATTCAAACAAGGCAAAATGATTAATGCTATTAGAATTCAGAATAGTGGTTACTTTTGAAGAGAGTAGTAACTAGGAAGGGGTACAATGGGTAGGGAGTGTCTCTGGGGGCTGGTGAGGTTCTATTTCTTTATGTGGGTGCTGATTACACAGGTCTGCTCCGCACGTGAAAATTCATTGAACTGTACTCTTCTGTGTGTACTTTCCATATGTATGTTATACTTCAAAAATTTAACTAAAAACGTGTGAAAACAATCAAAACCACAATGAGATATCACCTCACAGCTGTTAGAGTGGCTACTATAAAAAAAATGAGATTAACAAGTGTTGATGAAGATCTGGAGAAAAGGGAACCCTTGTTCACTGTTGGTTGTAATGTAAATTGGTGCAGCCACTATGGAAAACAGGATGGAGGTTCCTCAAAAAATTAAAAATAGAACTACTATATGATTCAGCAATTCCAGTCTGGGTATATATTCATATCCACAGGGCATTAATAGCTATCTCTAAGAGATACCTATACCCCCCATGTTAAATGCAGCATTATTAACAATGGCCAAGATACAAAAATAACCTGTGTTCATTGATGGATGAATGGAAAAAGAAAATGTGGGATTATATATATATATATATATATATATATACAATCTATATACATATATATAGATTTAGATATACACACACATATATAATGGAATATTATTCAGCCATTAAAAGGAAAGAAATATTGCATTTGCAACATGGATGGACCTTGAGGATATTATGCTTAGTGAAGTAAGTCAGAGAAAGACAAATATTATATGATCTCATGTATACGTGGAATCTAAAAAGCAAACAAGCAAGCTCACAGATACAGAAAACAGATTGGTGGTTGCCAGAGGTATGGGTGAGACAGGCTGGGACCTGGGACCCTCTGCTTCAGTGCTTGCACCTGCACAAAATGCAAAGAAACTCTAAGGGACTAAAAATAGCTGTGTGCATGTGCAGTTGGGGCAAATTAGGAACAACCAGATACAAAAAAGACCAAAACCCCACTGCCACTTCTGAGGACCTGAGAGCAAAAGCAGGGTACTGCGCATGCCCCCTGCACACAGCACCACCAAGGAGGTGAGCAGAATACCTAAGCCACCCCTCTGGCCTGACCCGTGAACCCATCCCTGCCCTCACGCCAGCTAAGGAACCAGCTCGCCTGCCCCCTTCAGGGAGGAAGCAAGGGAACCTGCTACTTGTTCTCCCTACCCCCTGCTGCACCAGGAGCCCCAGTAAAGCCTTGCCTGAATTTCCTGTCTGGCCTCTTATTGATTTCTATTGATTAAGGAAGGCCAAGAACTGTGGTTGTTAACAGACTTTGTGGCACCCAACATGAGGCCATGTTCTCCCCTTCCTGAGAGAAGATCTGAGCACCCCAAGGACCACTGAATGCAGCTTCCCCATGGGTGACAAGTGGCCACCTGAACCTCTTGTTCCAGTGTCACCACATTTGCTAAGGCTGCCTTCCTGGCCCCTGGGGGCCTCAGTACCCTCATTCAGACAACAGTTTCCCCCTCCCCTTTGTCCCTTTCCCTCTCCTGATATCTACTTCTCCTTTGTCCTCTCCTACTTCTCTGTCCTATCCTTCCGAGAGAGTGGACGTCGGGCAGCTACAGCATCATTCCTCTCAGCCTGTGAGGACATACTCCCTCTGGCTGGCAATGGCTCACCTTGATGGGTGACAAGCAGAGGTGGGAGAGGCTCCCCTCACACCATGCAGGTCTTGGTCCAGTGGGTTCTCCCTGATGGGAGATTTATGAGAGTGATAGAGGTTTAAACTTCATATCGTGCAGTGGCTGAAAGTCTGCTTGTCCCAGTATTCTCACCCTTATTTTCCTGCTGTCTCTTTTTTCAGCCTTTTCTGTCCCTCCTCCCTTTACCTCTCCCTTGATTTTTATGCCTTTTCTCAACCCCTTTATCCTGAAAACCTCGTTTGTGTCTTTAAGTTTCTGCCATTGGTACATGTTGAGTAAAAGGATCTTTGTCTTATGCAGTTTTGTCTGTCCAACTGCTGCTACAAGTCTCTGCCAAAATTGTGGGCACAGTGGAGCATTTAAGCCTTGAAATACAAACACAGCTCACATTGCCTGAGACTCCAACCTTGGGTTACTTAGTGGGATTTTAAAGAAAAAAAAAAAAAGAGGATCTTGCATTTCTCTCCTCTGCCTTTGTAATGTAACTATTCTGCCTGGGCTTTCAGGAACTATCTGATCCATCTGTAGTCCCCCAGACTGAGGAAAAAAAAAGAGGCCTTTTTTAACTCAGGCAGGAAAACTATGAGATCTCTGGTTCTGTCTTTATGTAAAAATTAGCTTGTAAATGAGCTGTATTTACTTGGCTTAAATTGAGCACTTATATACATTCTTGGAAATATAAAAGAAACTCACCAGAATACATTTCAGGTTCATGTGATCAGGGAAATACTCAGTATTGAATTAATATCTGGTATTAAAGCCAGCTTAAGCTTGTGGGTTTAACTAATACAGACCTGTCTTTAGAGTCATCAACATAAAGTATAAGATTTTTATTGTACCTAGGGTTACTGAAAGTCAGTAAGTGCATATTGTTTGTTACGAAATTTGTCAACAAGGAAAATAACCTGATATGATTAAACTTTTACATAAATGTAAAAGATAAGAGCTTTTTGGTAAACTCTATAGGAATAATTATGTTTTGGAAATATGCATATAAAATAGTCTCTCCAGATTTTGGTAACTTGAAGCTAAACTAAGTTAAATGACGGAAGTTTGTTGAACAGCTAGGTCATTCCCAAATAAAATATCGAGACATCACTTACTAAACAGAGAAACTAAAGGTACATAGAACTGTTAATGAATATGTTTGGTGCCACCCTGAGATGTTCTCTACCAATAAGACAGTTCATGGTTGCTTAAGGAAAGTAGGATGTGTGTTTTCAGTAAAGAAGGTATGAGAAATGGAATTACATTTTATTAAGGGAAAAGAAAGTAGGTTTGTCTTAGGTTGTTTCTGGATGGAAAAAATGAGGGACAAGTTAATATGGATATAGAAAGTGATAGAAGGTTTGTGCATGGTTGGGATTGGCTAGGTTTAGACTGAATTTAACTAAGAAAAAATGAAATCTGTTGTTGAAAGTAAGCTGCTGCAAGACTCAATTTGGCTCTCTCTCTCTCTCTCTCTCTCTCTCTCTGTTAAGAGGACAAAATTCTTCTGGAATGCTGCTTTTGATAACAATCATGTGACTTTCTGTGCCTTTAAGTGATCTGTATTTACTTTTGAAATCTTTTTTTTCACCTTAGCTCAAGGAATAAGTATTGTTTCACAGCGACCTATGATTCTATCTGAGCAAGTGTTTTAAAACTCTTTGAAATTTTTGACAGACTTCCCAAATGTCAAATTCTAAGTAAAGTTCTTTAGACCTCCAGCTAACTGTGGGCCCCTGGAGCATCCCAAAGACAGACCCTAAACTAATTCGGTTCATTTGGTATGTTAAATTACATGGGAAGCATTGTCGAATGAGTACTAAATCTTCTTAGGTTGTGTCGTATGGGTAAATGTTATTAATATAAATATTCTAGAACTTATATGGAATTCCTAAAAATCTGATATGTTCTGATAAAATGTTATCAGTCATAATTATAGTTATTATAACCAGGATTCTTTGTCAATTGCATTGTGATCAAATATTTAACTGTGCCTTTAAGTCTAGACATTCACAGACAGTTAAGCTGATGCTTTGCAAAAATGTCTCATCTTCAAGAAGATTCATAGAAAGAGCTTTTGACAAGTACAGGTTTCTGGTAACTTTTATATCATACCACTAAATTGGGTAAATCTGATGGGCTTATAAAACTAATAATTACATGGGATTGAGTAAACTGATGGATATGTTATAATTTTTCAGTTTTGTTAATCTTCAACCTCACTCTGTTTCCAGAAATCCCCGATAATTTTTTCGCCTCCTGTCCCTTGGGTCTTGAACCCCATGCTGCCTTCCAAAATGCCCAACTCCAACTTCTCCAAGGGTTCCTCTTTACATCTATTGGACCCCCTTTACTCCAAGCGTTGGCAGCCTATACACTGCTACAGCCTACTGTGCTGGCCGCTGCCCAGAAACCCGTATTATAAACTTTGTAGATGCTCAATCGTGAGGAATACAACCCAGCATAGGAAAACTTATTATAAGACATAAGCTTTATAGACAACAGATCCCCATCAAGGAGAGTCCTGGCAACGCACCGACAATGGTTCAAACATTCCTCCCCCTGCCCCCACCACCAAGTGACCCCTTGCACAAAGGACTGGGTCAACCAGAGATGTCTGGTTCATCAATGGGAGAGTAAAGGACGCTCAAAACCCCATTAGGTTCGAAGGGAATGTGGAGGACACTCTGACCCTTCAGGTTAAAGCCTCCTAAATGTTTCTGGGATACTGGATTCCATTTCTAGGAGAGCTCTCTTGTTCTTGGTTGCAGGTTGCTCAACATGCGAGGATCCCCTTCTAAGCCAGAAGAAACACCTCTGGAGTATATCCTTAAAAATAGGAAATTTTAAAAAAATAGAAGGGCTGAAAAAGGAAAAACCTTACTGTTAACACTGTATGGCCTTTATGCAAGTTGGGGGGATGGAGAAAAATGGCCTGAAAATGGATCTCTAAATTATAATACTATCTTGCAATTGGATCTTTACTGTTGCAAGATGAGAAAATGGACTGAGATTCCCTATGTTCAAGCTTTCATGGTCCTTTACCCAAATCCCGCCCTATGGGGCCTTAGTAATCAAAGGCCTGGGGAATCAGAAAACACTCCCAACATCTTAGACAATCCCCTTCTAACCTTCCCCAACTCTCAGGGGGGAAACCAAGCCTTCCCTGCTTTCCTGGTGCCACCTACCTTTCCAGAGCCACCTACTTCTCCAGATCCCTCTGACCGATCCCAAACCCTGACTCCCTAGGTCCCTTTGTATCTTCCGTTACCCAAGGAGGGAGAGACTAGTCCCTCCAGGGTAAACAGTAGGGGAACTTCCTATCACACAGGATCAGGGAAAATATGCCCTCTTACGGAAGTGGCAAGTGGCAAAGGGACAGAGTATATGTGCTCTTCTCTTTAACCGATTTAGCCCAATGCAAACAGAGACTGGGCCGATTTTCTGAAGACAGTAGTAAGTTTGCTGAAGGGTTTCAGGCCTTAACTCTGGCCTTTGATTTAACTTGGAAGGATGTCCAAATGATCCCATCTACCTGCTGTACTCCTGAGGAAAACAGAATTTGGGCAGCAGCCCAGGGGCATGGCAACCAGCCTGCTAGGGACAAACCAGAACATTTTGTTATGGATGGAGACGCAGTCTCAAATCAGGAGCCCCACTGGGATTATAATTCCCCAAAGGAACCACGTGATCCAATGTGTATTAGAAGGAATAAGAAAATATATCAAGAAGCCAGTTAACTATAAAAAGGTTAAAGGAGTGACCCAAGAAGAAAAAGAAAATCTAGTCCTCTTTCAAGGATGGCTTGTGGAGGCTTTTAGAAAATTTGCTAACATTGACCCATCCCCTCCCAAGGTTCCATCCCTGCTGGGACAACATTTTATCAGCCAGTCCACCCCTGATATTAGGCAGAAACTCCAAAAGTTACAATTAGGCCCACAGACCCCTATGCCCCAAGTCCTAGAGGTGGCCTTTGGGGTATTTAATAATCAAGATCAAGCTGAGGAGGAAGAGAGACCCAATGTGAAAACAGGCAGGCCAGGGCTCATGCTAAACTGATGGCCGTTGCTGTCAGCCATGCCTTGCAACCTCAGGACAACGAAAGGGGGACAAGAAGGTTTAACCATCTATCTGGAGGTAAAACCAGCAAGGGGGAATGCTTCAAATGCAAGTCAACTAGTGACTGGGCCCATGAATGCCAGAGAGAGCCCCCTGGCCCATGCCCAGTCTGCAAATGAACAGGTCACTGGGAGTGGAACAGTCCCCAGCCCCAAAGGGGAAGGGGAGCCCCTGCTCCTGAGATGGCCATGCTAGACGACTGAGGTGGCCCAGGGATTCTGGTGGCTCCCCTCATGAGATGTCTATCTCCATCAAGGAGCCCTGGGTGGTCCTTGATGTGGCATATAAGAAAATCAATTTTTAAAATTGTTACAGGAGCCACTTACTCTGTCCTGATCTCTCATGCTGGGCCTCTTTCTTCCAAAAGCTGTACAGTGACTGGTGTCAGCGGAAATCCTCGCACCCATTACTTCACTGGACCTCTCACTTGCCAATGTGAACAGCATTTGATCTCACATGTCTTTTTAGTTGTGCCTGAGTGTCCTACCCCACTACTGGTGAGAGACCTTCTGGGCTCCCTCAGGGCTATATTACGATTAGGAGGCCCCAAGCAGCCCCTTTTCCTGACTCTAAGACAAATCAGCTGAAAGAACAAGGGCCTATTCCCAGCCATATTCTACATGCAGCAAACCCTGCAGTTTGGGACAAGGGAATCCCTGGGAAGGCTGTAAATGCCCAACCTGTAAAAATTAGCCTTAAGCCAGAAGCCACTTACTCTAACAAGAGACAATACCCCATAAAGTTAAAAACAAAAAAGGATTTATAACCCCTCATGGATAAATTCTTAATACATGGCCTCTCAGTGCCCTGTCAGTTTCCATGCAATACCCCTATTCTGCCAGTTGTCAAGCCAAATGGGAAATATCAAATGGTACAAGACCTTAGAGCAGTAAATGATACAGTGGTCCCTATACATCCCCTTGTGGCCAATCCTTATAATATAGTCCAGGTTCCTGGAGATGCCAAATGGTTTACTGTGCTTGACCTCAAGGATGCCTTCTTTTGCATCCCAGTTCACCCCTCATCTCAGTATCTGTTTGCCCTCAAGTGGACTAACCCCTACTTGGGCCAAATGCAACAATATACCTAGACAGTATTGCCTCAGGGGTTTTGGGACAGCCCAGACTTGTTCACCCAGGCCCTAGGAAAAGAACTAAGGGAAATACACCTAAAAGAAGGGACTATTCTACAGTAAGTAGATGATATGTTAATATGTAGTCCCATCATGGAGGCCTCAGATCAAAATACCATTGAAGTCCTTAATTTCCTTGGAGCTCGGGGTTACAGAGCCTCTCAGAAAAAGGCACAAATCTCAAAGCAACAAGTTAAATGTCTGGGATATATTATAAATCCTGGAAGTAAACAGTTATCTCCAGATAGAAAACAAGCTATATTAGGCCTAAGTGTCCCAAAGACAAAGAAACATCTTTGAATTTGGATTCCAGGATTCAGGCTAATGGCTAAGTCCCTACATGAAGCCACTAAAGGACTAGATATAGAATCATTACTTTGGACTGGGGAACAAGAAAAGGCTTTTAATAATATCAAACAGGCCCTCACCAGAGTTCCTGCTCTGGGTATCCCCAGATTAAAAAAGCCATTCATCTTGTACATAGCTGAAAAGCAGGGGACAGCTCTGGGGGTCCTTATACAGAAGCTAAGAGCAGTTCCTTGGCCTATAGGCTATTTTTCCAAACAACTAGATTCCATGGCCAAAGGCTGGCCTGGCTGCCTCTGGAAAAAGGTGGAAAAAGCTAACAAGTTTAACTTTGGACAGTCACTGGAAGTTCAGATCCTTCATCAAGTACAGGGGATTCTGGAGATTAAAGCCACCACTGGCTAACTGGAGACCACCTTACTAAATACAAGGCTTTACTCCTTGACTCCCTAGAGGTAACCCTGAAAACATGCCAAACGCTCATTCCGGCTACACTGATGCCTGCTGAAAGCCCAAAACTAACACATTCCTGCCTCAAAACCCTTGACCAGGTTTATGCCTGTAGGCCTGATCTAAGAGACCAGGCCACAGAAAACCCTGAGGAGGAATGGTTTACTGACAGCAGCAGTTTACAATTAACCACCAATCCTCACTATTCAATATGCGTGGGGAAACTGAAAACTGGTACTCTAGTTTGTTCTCTTGGATCCCACAAGGTGTAAAAAACTTTCTGGCAGGAGGTTTTCATTTTCTTATAACCCTTCTCTTTTTAGTCATACTGATTTATCTTGTATTTCATCTAGTGCTCCATTGTCTTCCCTTCTGCTGTAAATCTGTGACTAAGACTTTTTGGTCCAAGAAAGAGACCTGGGACCAATAGGACCAGACCTTCCATTTTAAAAATAGAGAAACATGCTAAACTTTAACCCTGAGATTAACAAAATAAACACTCAAGCAGAATGGCTTCACAATTTTGACTGGGTCAATATTGCCTCCACTGTTCCTTCCCTTTTCTAGGCCCTTTTAGTGGCTACTGTTGTTCTTTTTGGCCCTTGTTTGTTTAACCTTTTGGTTAAGTTTGTGTCTTCAAGGCTCCAACAGTTTCAACTGAGGCTCATGATGGCTCAAGGAATTCAACCCATCCCACAGGAAGATGGCCCAGGTCCCCACAGATCCTTGGAACAGTCAGCTAGGGACTTCTACAGGGGGTGGGTGAAATGGGTAAAGGAGGCCAAAAGGTACAAACTTCCAGTTATACAGTAAGTCATGTGGATGTAATGTACAGCATGGTGACTATAGTTAATAATACTGTACAGTCCAGTTAAAAGTTGCTAAAGGAGAAAATCTTAAAAGTTCTCATCACAAGAAGAATTCTGTAACTATGTATGGGGACAGATGTTAACTAGACCTATTGTGGTGATCATTTTTGCAGTATATACAAATACTGTATCATCATGTTGTACCCCTGAAGCTAACATAATATTGTATGTAAATTATATTTTTCATAAATAAATATGAAGACAATTTAATATTCCTATACCATGAGATCTCTGACTTCTGCTTTTGAAACAACCTCAGAAAAATGGTGGTGTTATCTAAAATCATCCACTTAAAGAAAGTGAGAGCTGAAGGCAATTAGGAGCCAACACCTAAGTCCACATGTAAAGTGAAATTAGACACAGTCCCTGCAATAGCTGTACAAATAACTGTGCAGGCATTAGCAAGAACTGCTGAGGGGGAGTAATTATAGAGGCCTTTGATCTTCTATTATATCTTCTATCTGGGATCTCAAAGAAGCCAGCAAACAAACAAGGCCCAGCAATGCACTGACAAAGGCAACTGCGTCTTCATCTGTTTACAGCACCAGCCCCAGATCCTGCACCTCTGCATGGTAGCAGCTGAATTCAGGAAAGGGCCTACATGTTACTAATGTCCTGATATAAAAACATGATTAAGTCAAAACTCCACATAAGTTAACTTCTATCTGGTCCTTATAAGAAGGATCCCAATCAGAGAGTAAATCTATGTGTCCCAGGTTGGCATTTTTCCTAATATATTAGATTCTTTAAAAGCAAGAAAGAACAGAGAACTTGAGAGAAACAGCACAGTCTGTAACTTCAAACCTCCCAATTCTATTTGACCTTCTTGCCTACTGTTATGGGTTGAATTGTGTCCCCCCAAAATTCATATGCTGAAGTCCTAGCCCCCAGTCCTCAGAATGAGACCTTATTTGGAAATAGCATGATTGTAGATGTGATCAGTTAAGATGCGGTCATACTGGAGTAGGGTGGGCCCGAGTCCAACATGACTGGTCCTTATAAAAAGAAGAACTTGGGTTCACGCGCGTGCACACACACACACACCATGTGAAGACTGGAGTCCCACTGCCATAAGAAAGTACCAGAAGCTGAAGAGAGACCTGGAACACATCCTTCCTTAGTGCCTTCCAAGGGAGCACGGACCTGCTGACCCCTGCCCATCTCAGACTCTCAGCCTCCAGAACTGTGAAAAGATACATTTCTGCTGTTTAAGGCCCTCAGTTTGGGCTAGTGCTTTGTCGCGGCAGCCCTAGCAAACTAATACATCTACATAGCCCAGGTCTGGCAATGTTGGTGAACAAGGACTTCTATCCTTATCTTAGAGATGAAGAAACAAGTACAGAGAAATAAAGTATACTGCTGTAAGTCACAAAGCCCCCACTGACAAAGATTAGAACTCAGGAATCAAGAAAAAATATGCTGCGAAAAGTCGTAAGAAGTAAAAGCATGAAAGAAATGGCAAACTCTCCTTTCCTGGAGGCCTGCTAACTCCTGTCTTGGAGAGCCTGGGGTGGCCCTGTCTATAGAGAAGGTGCTTCCACCACTACAAATCTAAGCCAACACAGCACACCTACCCCAAGACTTGTAATTCCCACTACGGGAATGCATTACTTTTCAAAGGCCTGAATCTGCTAAAAAGAATGTAGCTACTAAAAATGAGGCAAGAAAAAAGGAGTGAATACAAATGGCATTTTAGTAAGTAATAAGACTTCAAGGGAAGCTAGAAGTTCAGAGCCACTTCCGAAATTTAACATACAATTAATCTACATCATCTTCCAAAAGTGTCAGTCCAGCAAAGAGCTTGCAAAATGGTGTCCATTTCAAATGAAGCCACAGAAAATACAAATGAACCTCTAAAAGCAATCAGTGTTAGGGTGGGTTTTATGAATTGATCCCTGGTGTGTGCCAGCTATGGCTAAAATCCAAACTACAGCAAACGTCAGTAATATCTAGATTACATTTAATATTGGCTGGAACAATATGGGTAGAGTTAGATTTTATGAAATGGAAGCCACACATTTCAGAAATATTAATTGAGCACCTGCTACGTGCTGGATGCCAGTCCACACACTGCAAGTCAGACCTAGGGGTGAATAAAATAGACACCAGCCCTGTCTAAAAGCCCTCATGGAGTTTAGAGTGAAACTCTCAAATGGGAGTCCAGAGGTAATGCAAATGGTGGTAACATTTGCTGGTCTTTAAAGGAGAAATTGTAGTGACAACTATCTTAGAATTTTCTACTTGTTCTTCTCAGTTTTAAAATTAGCCAGGCCTCCATGACTATCAGTGAAATTAGTACCAGAGGCTGGGCTCTGGGCCGCTCTCAGGACAGTGCCTGGGAGGAACGTTCCCCTTCGTGTGCGCACCAACTTGAAAAGAGGACCCATGGGTATCCTGAAAAAGCCAAGGTCACTGATTTAATCTTCATAGGACCAGGTAACTTCAAGAAACTGCACTTATTATCTTGGCTGACAAGTCCACATTTCAAATCATTGGTTTATAGAAAGGAATCTGCCCTCCAGCATACTCAGAGGGCATCTGGGTAAAGCATTTCATGAACTGAGAGGGAAGCAAAGCCAACACAGAGGAAGATCTGGTTATGGCAGGAAACAGGCTTCCGCCCAGCCATCATGGCACTTTCCCAGGGAAGGCAGGGGTGCCAGGAGCATTCATACCACCCTACATATGGGATGCCCTCAGGCCTTCAAGGACCCTCCTCTGGCCTGACCTTGTGGCACTGTGACCTGACAGTCTCAGCCTCAGGCAAACTAACATCACTGACAGTCACACCCTTGTGTGAATTCCACCACTGCCCTTTCCTATTGAGGACCAAGCAGTTCAGAGCAGCCCCTTTAACGTCAGCTCCTCCTGAAGCAGCAGCACGTGCTTCAAGGAGCAGCAACTCAGTTTTAGCCCAAAGTTACCCTGTTGGGACTTGATGCCATTCTAACTTACCTTCTTTCTCAATGAAATCGAGTCACCTTCAGCCAAATGACAAATTGAAAGCTAGATGCCAGTGTGATTAACTTCAGGTCTTACATTATTAAACTTGCATTTTATCCACTAAAAAGACACCCAGCACTTCGAGGATAGAGGCTAACACACTGTGCTAATGGTGCTAATCTTTCACAGTGGCACAGGTGAGCTCAAAAATGGAGCAGTATAATTGCATGTGTTCATATGGATGTGCTCAACTCACTGACTTTAAAGAATAAGATAGATGAAAAGGATGAAAACCTTAAAAGCCACTCCCTTCAAATCACTTTAAAAACCTCCTTTCAGGAGCTGCTTCATCACAGTCCTAGGGAAAAATTTTTTTAAATTATAGTTACCATTTCTTATTACATGTCACATTGTCCTTAAGAAAAATCGAAATGTATAGAAATACAATAGTTTCCTAATAGGGAACATATTTTTCAGAGTTAATCTATTATGTCCAGATGGCTAGTTAAACCAAGCCAGAAACCAAAGCCCTCACCTCCCTGGGCTGCTGGAAAGCTGGTAAGTTTCACTGTCTCCAGAGCTTCCTGCAGACATCACTGATGCTGCTTATGCTCTGGCAAGGATTTCTTGCCTATCTTTTCAAAGTTGCAAGGGACGTCCTGGAATTAAAAATGAGCTGCCAGGGAGTCCTGTGGCATCTAACAGGACACTGGTCACTAAGACATCCGTAGCTGTCATCCATTACAGGCATCCAGCAGCTTGGCCATCTACAGCCAGAGGCACTGGTTGTCATCTCCACAAATTACAAATGCCTCATGTACGTGGTGGAGGGAGCCTACAAACTATGTGAATTCCAGATTAGGAATGTTTTACTTCTCCCCACTAAGAGTTCCTTTCTCCCCTCCCCTCCCTATATAGCCAACTCCAACCCCAGTACATCTTAGCCTTGACTGTATATTGCTAAGCAACTTACAAAAATGCCTTGAACACCTCAGATTTAAAACATTCATGATAATATCCTCCACTAAATAAAGGCAACCAAATTTCTGTCCATTTCAACTTTTGGTCTTTTTTTTTTTTTCTTAATTAGAGTAAGGATTTCTCTGCTACTTTTTCAGGTAATATATCTTCACTATACAGCCTATTTATTAGATCCAGAATTTTTTTTTAAAAAAACCCATCACACTCTCTCTCTTTTGCCTCCTTTGGCCCCCTGACTCCTGCCCAGGTGGCATGCAGCCCCTTCCTGGCCCTTCAGCTCCTGCACCCACTGCACCCCTCAGATGGTCTTGGCAGGGGGACCACCAAGAGCTGGGGCCCCAGGAGGAAGCTGGTGGCCTGCAAGAGGAGGTGTCTGTGGCTGGTGGAGCATAAATGGCCCAGGAGATACTAGGGTGTACCCAGGAGAGGCAGAGATGGCAAGTAACAGCCCTTGACCTTAAATAGTTCTCAGCCTGGATCTGGGAGAACACTCTGGAGAATCAGAAACAGTCCTGGACACAAAGCAAAGAGGAGGCACTGCTCAATATCCAGGGCAGGCTCTGGTCACATCACCAATCAAACCCCCTATCAATGGGATAATGGCAAAAGCCTCTGGACCAACATCACCCACCAGGGGGCAGACACCAAAAGGAAGAGGAACTACGAGTCTATAGCCTCCAGTGAGGAAACCACAAACACAGAAAGTTTGACAAAATGAGATGACAAAGAAATATGCTGCAGATGAAGGAGCAATATAAAAACCTACAAGAACAACTAAATGAAGAGGAGAAAGGCAATCTACCTGAAAAAGAATTCAGAGTAATGCTAGTAAAGATGATCCAAGATCTCAGAAAAAAAAAATGGAGGCACAGATTGAGAAGATACAAGAAATGTTTAACAAAGAACTAGAAGAACAAAAGAACAAACAGAGATGAACAATACTATAACTGAAATGAAAAACATACTAGACTGAATCAGTAGCAGAATAACTGAGGTGGAAGAATGGATAAGTGACTTGGAAGACAGAATGGTGGAAATCTCTGCCATAGAAAAGAGTAAAGAAAAAAGAATGAAAGGAAATAAGGACAGTCTCAGAGACCTCTGGGACAACATTAAATGCACCAACATTCGAATTATAGGGGTCCCAGAAGAAGAAAAAGAGAAAAGCCCTGAGAAAATATTTGAAGAGATTATAGTAGAAAACTTCCCTAACATGGGAAAGGAAAGAGTCACCCAAGTCCAGGAAGTACAGAGAGTTCCATATGGGATAAACCCAAGCACAAACATGCTGAGGCACACACTAATCAAACTTACAAAAATTAAATACAAAGAGAAAATATTTAAAAAAAACAAGGGAAAGCAACAAATAAAATACAAGGGAATCCTCATCAGGTTATCAGTTGATTTTTCAGCAGAAACTCTGCAAGCCAGAAGAGAGTGGCATGATATATTTAAAGTGATGAAAGGGAAAAACCCACAACCAAGAATACTCTACCCAGCAAGGCTCTCATTCAGATTTGCAGAAATCAAAAGTTTCTCAGACAAGCAAAAGCTAAGAGAATTCAGCACCACCAAACCAACTTTACAACAAATGTTAAAGGAACTTCTCTAGGCGAGAAACACAAAAGAAGAGAACAAAAGAGGAAGGGAAGAAAGAAGATCTACAAAACAAACCCTAAACAATTAAGAAAATGGCAATAGTAACATACATATCAATAATTATCTTAAATGTAAATGGATTAAATGCTCCAACCAAAGACAGACTGGCTGAATGGATACAAAAACAAGACCTGTGTATATGCTGTTTACAAAAGACCCACTTCAGACTTAGGGACACATACAGACTGAAAGTGTGGGGATGGAAAAAGATATTCCATGTAAATGGAAATCAAAAGAAAGCTGGAGTAGCAATACTCATATCAGACAAAATAGACTTTAAGACTGTGACAAGAGGCAAGGAAGGACACTACATAATGATCAAGGGATCAATCCAAGAAGAAGATATAACAATTGTAAACATATATGCACCCAACACAGGAGCACCTCAAAACATAAGGCAAATGCTAACAGCCATAAAAGGGGAAATCGACAGTAATGTAATAATAATGGGGGATCTTAACACCTCACTTACACCAATAGACAGATCATCCAGACAGAAAATTAATAAGGAAACACAAGTCTTAAACACTGCTTTCAGATGGAATGTCCTATAAGACCAGATGGACTTAATTGATATTTATAGGACATTCTATACGAAAGCAGCAGAATATACATTCTTCACAAGTGCACAAGGAACGTTCTCCAGGATAGATCACATTTTGGGTCACAAATTGAACCTTGGTAAATTTAAGAATATTGAAATCATATCAAGCATCTTTTCCAACCACAATGCTATGAGATTAGAAATCAATTACAGGAAAAAAACTGAAAAAACACAAACACATGGAGGCTAAACAATATGTTACTAAATAACCAACGGATCACTGAAGAAATAAAAGAGCAAATCAAAAAATACCTAGAGACAAATGACAACAACAAAAAAACCGCTACCCAAAACCTGTGGGAAGCAGCAAAAGTATTTCTAAGAGGGAAGTTTACAGCAATACAATCTTACCTCAAGAAACAAGAAAAGTCTCAAATACACAACCTAACCTTACAACCAAAGCAACTAGAGAAAGAACAAACAAAACACAAAGTTAGTAGAAGGAAAGAAATCATGAAGATAAGACCATAAATAAATGAAATAGAAACAATGAAAACAATAGAAAAGATCAATGAAACTAAAAGCTGGTTCTCTGAGAAGATAAAATTGATAAACCTTTAGCTAGACTCATCAAGAAAAAAGGGAAAGGACTCAAATCAATAAAATTAGAAATGAAAAAGGAGAAGTTACAATGGACACCACAGAAATACAAAGGATCATAAGAGACTACTACAAGCAAGTCTATGCCAATAAAATGGACAACCTAGAAGAGATGGACAAATTCTTAGAGAGATACAGCCTTCCAAGACTGAACTAGGAAGAAATAAAAAATATGAACAGACCAATCACAAGTACTGAAATTGAAACTGTGATTAAAAATCTTTCAACAAACAAAATTCCAGGGCCGGATGCCTTCACAGTCAAATTCTACCAAACATTTAGAGAAGAGTTAACACCTACTCTTCTGAAACTCTTCCAAAAAACTGCAGAGGAAGGAACACTCCCAAGCTCATTCTACGAGACCACCATCACCCTCATACCAAAAACCAAACAAGGATATCACACAAAAAAGAAAATTACAGGCCAATAACACTGATGAACATAGACACAAAAATCCACAACAAAATACTAGCAAACAGAATCCAACAACACATTAAAAGGATCATACAACATGATCAAGTGGGGTTTATCCCAGGGATGCAACCATTTTTCAATATCTGCAAATCAATCAGTGTTATACACCACATCAACAAACTGAAGAATAAAAACCACATGATCATCTCAATACATGCAGAAAAAGCTTTTGACAAAATTCACCACGCATTTATGATAAAAAGTCTCCAGAAATTGGCACAGAGGGAACCTACTTAACATAATCAAGGATATATGTGACAAACCCAAGCTACATTATACTCAACAGTGAAAAGCTGAAAGCATGTTCTCTAAGATCAGGAACAAGAAAAGGATGTCCACTCTCGCCACTTTTATTCAACATAGTTTTGGAAGTCTTAGCCACAGCAATCAGAGAAGAAACAGAAATAAAAGGAATCCAAATTGAAAAAGAAGTAGTAAAACTGTCACTGTTTGCAGATGACATGATACTATACATAGAAAACCCTAGAGATGCTACCAGAAAACTACTAGAGCTCATCAATGAATTTGGTAAAGTTGCAGGATACAAGATTAATACACAGAAATCTCTTGCATTCCTATATACTAACAACAAAAGATCAGAAGGAGAAATCAAGGAAACAATCCCATTTACCACTGCATCAAAAAGAAGAAAATACCTAGGAATAAATCTACCTAAGGAGGCAAAAGACCTGTACTCAGAAAACTATAAGATACTGATGAAGGAAATCAAAGATGACACAAACAGATGGAGAGATATACCATGTTCTTGGATTGGAAGAATCACTATTGTGAAAATGACTATACTACCCAAAGCAATCTACAGAGTCAATGCAATCCCTATCAAATTACCAATGGCATTTTTCACAGAACAAGAACAAAAAATTTCACAATGTGTATGGAAACACAAAAGACCCCAAATAGCCAAAGCAATCTTGAGAAAGAAAAACGGAGCTGAACGGCTTCCCTGGTGGTGTGGTGGTTAAGGATCAGCTTGCCAATGCAGTGGACATGGGTTTGATCTCTGGTCCAGGAAGATCCCACATGCCGTGGAGCAACTAAGCCCGTGCACCACAGCTACTGAGCCTGTGCTCTACAGCCCATGAGCCACAACTACTGAGCCCATGTGCCACAATTACTGAAGCCCGCATGCCTAGAGCCCACGCTCCACAACAAGAGAAGCCACCACAATGGTAAGCCCATGCACCGCAACAGAGTAGCCCCCACTCACTGCAACTATAGAAAACCTGCGTGTAGCAATGAAGACCAAACACAGCCAAAAATAAAATAAATAAATTTATTTAAAAAAAAAGAAAAAGAAAAACTGAGCTGGAGGAATCAGACTCCCTGACTTCAGACTATATTACAAAGCTACAGTAATCAAAACAGTATGGTATGGCACAAAAAACCCCAGAAATATAGATCAGTGGAACAGGATAGAAAGTCCAGAGATAAACCCACACACCTGTGGTAAGCTAATCTATGACAAAGGAGGCAAGAATATACAATGGAGAAAAGACAGTCTCTTCAATAAATGGTGCTAGGAAAATTGGACAGCTACATGTAAAAGAATGAAATTAGAACACTCCCTAACACCATATACAAAAATAAACTCAAAATGAATTAAAGACCTAAATGTAAGGCCAGATACTATAAAACTCTTAGAGGAAAACATAGGCAGAACACTCTTTGACATAAATTGCAGCAAGATCTTTTTCAATCTACCTCCTAGAGTAATGAAAATAAAAATAAACAAATTGGGCCTAATGAAACTCAAAAGCTTTTGCATAGCAAAGTAAACCATAAACAAAATGAAAAGACAACCCTCAGAATGGGAGAAAATATTTGCAAACAAAGCAACCGACAAGGGATTAATCTCCAAAATATACAAACAGCTCATGCAGTCCAATATTAAAAAAAAAACCCAATCAAAAAATGGGAAGATCTTGATAGATATTTCTCCAAAGAATACATACAGATGGCTAAAAAGCACATGAAAAGATGTTCAACATCACTAATTATTAGAGAAATGTAAATGTAAATCAAAATTACAATGAGGTATCACCTCACGCCAGTCAGAATGGCCATCATTAAAAATGTCTACAAACAGTAAATGCTGGAGAGGGTGTGGAGAAAAGGGAACCCTCCTACACTGTTGGTGGGAATGTAAACTGGTACAGCCACTGTGGAGAACAGTATGAAGGTTCCTTAAAAAACTAACAATAGAGCTACCATATGATCCAGCAATCCCACTCCTAGGCCTATATCCGGAGAAAACCATAATTCAAAAAGATACATGCACCCCAATATTCATTGCAGCACTATTTACAATAGCCAGGACACGGAAGCAACCTAAATGCCCATCAACAGAGGAATGGATAAAGAAGATGTGGTACATATATACAATGGGATATTACTCAGCCACAAAAAAAGAATGAAATAATGCCATTTGCAATGACATGGGTGGACCTAGAGATTGTCATAGAGTGAAGTCAGACACAGAAAGACAAATATCATATGATGTCACTTTTATGTGCAATCTAAAAAAAGGGTACAAATAAACTTATCTACAAAACAGAAATAGAGTTACAGATGTAGAAAACAAACTATGGTTACCAAAGAGTAAGGGAAGGGAGGGATAAACTAGAAGATTGGGACTGACATATACACACTACTATATATAAAACAGATAATTAATAAGGACCTACTGTATAGCACAGGGAACTCTACTCAATACTCTGTAATGACCTATATGGGAAAAGAATCTGAAAAAGAGTGGGTATAGGTATATGTATAACTGATTCACTTTGCTGTACAGCAGAAACTAACACAACATTGTAAAGCAACTATACTCCAATAAAACTTTAAAAACCCATCACATATACACAGCCACCATCAAAATTCCTTCCGTCATTTTTCCAAACTATTTTTATCCTGCTTCATACCTAATTTAAAACATATCATAAGTATTATTTTACCTGTAAAATGACCCATCCTATGGATGTACTACAATTTACTTATCTATTCCCTTCTTGTTAGAAAACTAACTCACTTTCCATTTCTATTATAAATTTCACTTTAAAGAACATTTTTATGCCAAAGATTTTTTTAATTTCAGACATTCCCTTAAAAATAGATTTCTAGCATTAAAATTACTCCAGGTGTGAGTAATTACCCAAATGTGCAAATAATTTTAAAGTTTTCACTGTCCCACTGGCGAAAGGGGTCTCATTTCCGTGTTGAATCCTGACATTTCACTTTCCCGTATTCAGCAGTCTTTCTCCCCTAAACCACTCTTCTCTGGAGCCTTCTCTCCTGGACTGGCCTCCTCCCTCCCTTAGGCCTCCTTCTCCAGCACTAGTAGAACTCACCCCAGTTTCTTAGGCTTAAGTGTCTCACTTTTAAGAAGGCATGGTTTTGTTATGAATTTGCTTTTGTTTCTGTTTCACTCATCCTCCAACCCTGCCACAGCACACTCAAAAGAGTATTCCATTCGCATTAGTTTTTAAATCATGTGGATCACATATTTATCTTACCTGTTTTATAGAAGGTGAACCCTTTAGTGATTAGAAACATTTTTTAAGCATTTAACAACATCAAAAAACCCACAATATAGTCCTATAATCTACTATCTAATTTCCTTTTTGTAAATTTTCCACAAGTTCCTTGTTAACTTCAAATTATTTGCACTAGTTTACACGTTCACCCAACATCGGGCTTTCAGTAATTTCTGCCCTCTTCTCCTCTAATTACACAAAACAAAAAAGTTTCCTTCTTTCTTTCCTCCTGTTTTGGAGGGAAAAATTTTGACAACTTTTAAGAAATTTAAATCTTTTTTTTCAGAATCCCATTAACTATTTATTTAGTTCCATCACACTGAGATTAGCACAAACATATACATTAAGTCTAAATTGCTCAGAAATGTGAAAATTAATACAACGTACAAACACACTGCAAAACATAATATAAAACCACAATCATAAACATATGTACCCATCAAACCAGAAGCTGTCTATCTGTATCTGGTTGGCTGTTCCTACATTTTCCTATTAACACTTGCTTATTACTTATTTCACTTAGCTCAGCACAGCCCCACAAGGAAGCAACAAACAGCAAGTGCCAAAGGTTTAAGAACAATTCATAAGGAAGGAGAAAAGTTGGAAGATTTCTGAATTTAAAAATCAAAATCACAAAAAGTTTACACAGTACCTTCATCTGCTTCCAAATTAAGAAAAAATCAGCATCATATAATTTAGTAACAAAACAGAGCCCTTGGAATAAGGTGAGGAGCAGGGCTCCACTTCAGACCAGCCCTCCTTTCCTGCATTCTGTATGGACCTTCACCTACTCTGCCACCTGAGGCCAATGCTGTGAAAATGAGACGCAGCAGTGGCCAGAGATTCTGCTTTCCAACAAGCTCCCAGGAGCTTGTTACTGCTGCTAGTTTGAGGACCGAAAAACTGAGTATCAAATATAGACTTCAGCATCTAAGAACTTTGTAATTACTGGATTTATAGTAAAAGTTTCCAAAATACAGTATCAATGACTGGCTCACTTTCTTTTATTAAATAGAAGTTCCTCAAAGAGAGAAAAGCCACCTTGTTTGGCCTTAATATTAACACAGGTGGAGCGCATTCTATTGTATTTAACAAAATAGATCAGAAACTGGTAAGGTGGGTTGCCTTGAGGAAGGAACCAGCCAACTTGGAGGAGGGAGAGGAGGAAGGGTTTTCACTGAATATTCTTTTGTGGCTTTTAATGTTGAATCATGTGAGTCAATTACTTATTCAGAAAATAAACTTTATTTTAAAACGTTAAAGCATTTCATAGGATATTCTGGAAGCTGACTAAATGTTAAATTAATCCATTTCCCAGGAAAGTAAGTGGTCGGGCCGGGGAGACCAGTTGCTTTACTTAGCATTTTTCTTCATAGACGGAACATGCCTTAGTTTAACCACCTCCTAGGATCACGCCAATATTATATTTTCATTATGATAACATTTTCAACCCCATTACTCTTCTCCAGCACCAGAAGGACCCAACAGCATGCCTTGAGTCACAGGAAATTCGAAAAAGCGTCTACGTGCACCTCTAGTGAGTCAGGTTCTCACTGCAGAGAACTTTCCAGTACCTCAGCCTCTTGTCTGTATTTTTCAAAACTGGGCCCCTTGGCACTGAAATTGTTCCTATTAAAAGCATTCACGTTGGTGTTTTAGATCTACACAGAAGTAACAGCAACTGAAAACAGAAACCAAATGACGGAATGGGTGAGAATGTGCGTGTATGTGTGTGTGCATGGGCGTGTCCTCACACAAGTGACCCTATGGCTGAGCAAATATTAGCTCAACCATCTGATCTGAACTTAACCCATGTGGACCCAGCCCCACCTGTACCCTCACGGGGTCTCCAAGGCAGACACATTCTTCTTTACATAACTTGGTCATGACTCACCTATAAGACTCTGTGAAAGGGCTTGTTGCGTTTGCAACTTGTGAATTAATATTCATCCCTAAAGCCTTAAATGCTTGTCTTGGTTCTGCTTTTTACCGTGTCACCTTAGAGCAGACCTTACAGTGTTGTTGAGGCTTCTTCAAATCCCCACGTCCGCCCTCCTCCTCCATTCACACTGCCTGGTCTGGGTCCCCATCCCCACCCCAGGTCTCCATCCTCTCTGCTACAGCCTATGCTTATAACTGAGTGGATCAGCTGCAGGGGCTAAAGGGAAAGGATCAGAGACAGGCAAACCCAGGCTGGAGGGAATCCACGCGTCACAGCCCTGCCCCAAGGACTCTGGCAACCGTCCAGCACGTGTGTCTAAAGAAGCAAGGGCCACCGAGCTAATTCCAGTTTCCCTGTCTGTTATCCAAGGAGACACGCAGTGGTGGGGAGATAACCAAAAACATCGGGGTGGGGGAAAAGAAGGCCCCAGCAGCACAGAGCATCTTCCTAACTCTCCACTCAGCACAGAGCCCCAGATAACTACAGATACGGCCCAGAACCAGCACTGACCCCCGGCAACACGGCAGTGGGTTTGGCGGGGTAGGAACAGGTGGAGCCAAGGACCCAGCCAAGAGGCTGCAGTTCAGGCCAGGGTGGCTGTTCCAGAAGGAACATCGGTGCCAAGCAGGAAATCAAAGGAAAAACTCAGAATTGCAGGCCAAGAAAACACGGTGAGGATTGAGGTGAGGGGGCCGTTCAGCTCACGCGGGTGCTCTCGCCCAGGGCTTGAGCTATATCGCCGGTTTCCTACCTGCCAGGCGATGGATGTGACGCTGCTGAAGTGCCTCTGCCCACGAGAAGCTACAGCTGCACCGGGATGGAGGAAGCAGGTACAGCTGCCCAACTGCAATTCCCCTCACTCCGAAACTCTCAAGAGCTCCTCCTACATCATCACCACCATCCTCCTCATCAAAACAAGCAGCAACTGGGCAGGCATTGCCTCTAAAGACATCACCTGCTACCATTCTCCAGCCTCTCTGGCCTCTTTGATGATCCTAGAACAGACTAGGTAAGTTGCCACTTCAGGGCCTTTGCACTTGCTGTTCCCTCTGCCTAGAAGCCTCTTCCCATAGGTACCTTCATAGCTCTTTCTCTCTCCTCCTTCAATATTCACCCAAGTGTCTTAATCAGCCTTCGGTGACCAACCTTTTAAATCACAAATCCCGTCCTCCACCACCTCAGCATCCTTTCCTTTTCCTTTTCTTCTTCTTCAAAGCACTTATCACACTGACATTCCATGTTTTCCTTCTGTATTTGTTTATTGTCCCCTTCACCAAAAGCACATGTGCTGCGAGTCAAGGAAGGGTAAAACAACTTTCCAGAGCGACAGAAGGTATCAGTATTACAAGGAAAAACAACAAATGCCCATCATGGCCCTTTCCTTCTTCCCATGACACAGCCGTCTGCTTCCCAATATGTTTTTAGAGCAAATTTGTAACTATTTTTTATCTGTATCTTTTTTTAATTGAAGTATAGTTCATTTACAGTGTTGTGTTAGTTTCAGGTGTACAGCAAAGTGGTTTATTTATACACACACACATATACATTCTTTTTCAGATTCTTTTCCATTATAGGTTATACAAGATACTGAGTATAGTTCCCTGTGCTATACAGTACGTCCTGTTGCTTCCCAGTCTTTCAGATCTGGATTGAGAGACCTCTTCCTTAGGGTTTTCCTTCACGTCTCTTCTGCTCCCCTCTCTCACCTTTCTGCAAACTCCCACAGCGTTGTCCGTTCCAGGCGAACTCCACACTAACCAACAGCGCCTGCCTAACTGGGAGGACAGAGCATGTCAGCTCATGCTTCGGAAAGTACTAGGACCGTGTGGTGCTGTTTATTAGCCAATAAGTCAGAGCCATTATGACTGTTATTTAGTATAAGTATCTTGTATCACATATACTGATTAAAGCTTCATTTCCATAGCTGGATTATAAGCAAATTGAGGGCAAACATCTTACCCTGTATTTTTGTTTTGTTTTGTTTTTAATTAATTTATTTATTTTTGTCTGTGTTGGATCTTCGTTTCTGTGCAAGGGCTTTCTCTAGTTGCAGCGAGCGGGGGCCACTCTTCATCGCAGTGCACGGGCCTCTCTTGTTGCGGAGCACAGGCTCCAGATGCGCAGGCTCAGTAGTTGTGGCTCACGGGCCCAGTTGCTCCGCGGCATGTGGGATCTTCCCAGACCAGGGCTTGAACCCGTGTTTCCTGCACTGGCAGGCAGATTCTCAACTCCTGCACCACCAGGGAAGCCCTTACCCTGTATTTTTGAATCTTCTCCCGGAGTACTTACTACAGATGTTTAATAATTATTTGTCAACTGATTGAAACAAAGGATCTCCATGTTTAAAGATTCATTTGAGACCCCTTAGAACCTCTGTTTAGACAGTGATTCCAATCTTTTACCTCTTCCAGAACTGACCTTGTGTGTAAATACAGCAAATCCCTGGAAATGGCATTTATTATAGCAACTTTGCTAGAGTTTGAACAGCAGAGCCAAAATACTATAAAAAAGATCAAATATTGACTCAAAAGAATTTTCCCCCAGGCAACTGTTATAGTCTTATCTTGAATAGAATGTTTGCACAGTTAATTAAGTGTTGCTATGGACTCAGCAAAATCCCAGGCAGACCCTGCCAAGCCAAGTTTTACATTCCCACCATCTTATCACTTTTTGTAAGTCCCTCTCCTCATACCCCTCACCTAGCACCATGGCTAATGTTGGGTGTGGGATTAAATGATAAGTAAGTCATACACTTTTTATCCACAGACAAAAGATAAAGGAATCCCAGTGCCAAAGATTCCATTTACCTATCCCACAGCAAATATGCTCCGTCATTACCCTCCCAGAAATCAATCAGGCTGCATCTGTTCATACCTGTTGACTTCTTGGAAATGTATGAAATAGAACCATGTAGAGAGAGAGGCATTTACATTGTCACGGTACGTGTCTCTATACACCAAATACTGATGAGTGTTTACTTCCTATGGTTACCGACTGTGAAGCCTGCCAGAACAGGGAGCCTCCAGATGCACCTCGAAATTACAGACTGTTCTGTGCAGGGAGTGGGCTAGCTTACACTGGGTTGTCTAAAACGTGGGCGAGGACAATTATGACAGGTAGAAGCCAGCAAGAGTTATTCCCAACCTCTCGGTTCTAATTCAAGAGAACAAATTGCCCTCTACAAAAAGAAAAAATAATTATACAGCAAGCCAAGATATTTGCCTGGGGAAAAATCCTAAGCTTCTATTAATAAAAATGGAACAGTTTGTGGCTTTCAGTGTAAGCTTCTATAGGATTGGGACCAAGAGTCACAATAGAGAACACAGCTCAGCACCACGGGTGACTGGACATGCAATGATGCTGTAGAAAGATGTCAAGCTGGTTAAAAAGAATAACATGCAGAATTACAGGAGGCTGAAGCGTTGAAATTTACCACAGGGACATTTTTGTAAATGGTGCAATACGTCAAACTCTTTGGAAAATTTAAATGCCAAGCTGGCTAATGCAATATCCAGACCACAAGCCCTTCCTGCCCAACCAGCTTCTCAGTAAGATGCTCTCAGCCAAGATCTGCAACAGCAGTGTCTGGGTGTGGTACCTTTGGATCTGCTACCTTCCAATTCCATTCAGTCCTGATCAGCCCAGTTTCATGCATCACATACTCAGTTTTCCAATAAGCAAATACTCATAACAAATTCTGCACAACTCACTGGAGTGACTCCACCATTCTGAAGAACACACAGCATCACCAAGGCAACAAGCATGGACTACAGGGCACATCTGAAGCCTGTGTAACACACACACCAAAAAAAACCAAGAGCTATTATTATTAATAACTAAGTGGCCACAATCCTTTCCCATCAGGTTATGCTGAGGCCACACCCACTGCCCCATCCACAAATTGGACAAATTCCCGTCACTGACTCTCCCTAGTTGGAAGTTATCAAAAGAAAACTACAAGAAGTCAGTGGGGCTAAAGTGATCCATAGGGTAAAGAACTACAGGGGAGGAAGTGCCTAGAACTTCAGAAAGGTATGGATCAGAAGAGTGAAAATGAGTTTTGAGGAGAGCTGAACCAGAAGTGTGAGGCAGGAGAGAAGGGAGAGAACTTTCAGAGATGTTACTTACAATTTTTGGAAATATACATTGAATCTCTTCTTACTGTTATCTGGCAGAGGCAAGTAAAGTTTGAAGTTTGGATACTTGTTACTTCAGTTTCTGAACTGTGTTCCTC
This sequence comes from Mesoplodon bidens, assembly GCF_964165515.1. Classification (NCBI taxonomy): domain Eukaryota; kingdom Metazoa; phylum Chordata; class Mammalia; order Artiodactyla; family Ziphiidae; genus Mesoplodon; species Mesoplodon bidens. The sequence continues at coordinate 47,542,202 of NC_138165.1, read as the reverse complement.
TGGATGGTAAATTGCATCAACTACTCTTGGAACAACTAGACTTGAGCAAAGAGTCTAGTCCACAGACATAAAAAAATGCGGTGAATTCTTCACTTAATGCAATGAATTCTGCATTACTGAGGGCAATGACTTATTCCAAAACAAAGCCTGGCAAATGCGTCACAGGGAAAATAACAACCAGATGTCTCCTACCTGCCTCAAACACTGAAGCCAGTTATTCTACAGATGTTCAAAATCACATGCTAGATTTCTCTCAAACTACCTAAAAAACCCAGAGATTTGGACAAAGATTCATTCTCTTGTATTCTTCCAGTCTCAGCCAAGAGCCCAGGTAACAAAAACCTGCTTCCTTGCAATGGAGTTCTCCAATCATCTGGAAGTTTCTAAGCAGTACACCTACGAAAAAAGGACTTTCTCTAGGGATCAGCGATCTAACCGGTCCCTCTTTTCCCCTCCGGAAGACAACCTATCAGGCAAGTGGGGAGAAGTGTTGTCATGCATCCTTCAACAGTGAAGTCTTTTCTACCCTCTGGGAAGTTTCTGGTCAAAGACGATTCATACATAATATAGAATATGCCCTACTTGTGGGGAGTCAATTAAATTTCTCAACTGCACATAAAAGATAATAAATCCTTCATTCTGACCACAAAATAAAATATTTGAGACACTGATGATTACACCAGAATCTTTTAAAATCATATCAAATTTAAATAAGAAACAGGACCTTTAAGTAGTATAAGAACTAAAAACAAACGTTTTTATCTGAGAGGACCCTCAAAAACCAAGGGAAAGATGCAAAGACTATGAAGTACCACTTTATAATACTAGGTAAAATCCCAGAACCTAAATATACAGGATGGTTTCCATTCTCTGTTTTATGCTTTTTCCTAGTTTCTTGATTTTCTACAATAATCATATAGTATTTCTACAATCAGGAAAAAATGTAAAGTTTTTCAAAATTATGCACAGAAAAGACAGAAAGAAAATGTACCTTTAAAATGTTATGAATAAGTATACTTGAGGGGTAAGTTGTTCTTTACTTTTCACTTCTCTGTATTTTCTGAAGCTTTTAGAATGAGAATGTAGCAATTTACAATGAAAAACAACCTTTTAAAAAGCTGTTTAAGGGCTTCCCTGGTGGCACAGTGGTTGACAGTCCACCTGCCGATGCAGGGGACACAGGTTTGTGCCCCGGTCCGGGAAGGTCCCACATGCTGCGGAGCGGCTGGGCCCGTGAGCCATGGCCGCTAAGCCTGCGCGTCCAGAGCCTGTGCTCCGCAACAGGAGAGGCCACAACAGTGAGAGGCCCGCGTACCGCAAAAAAAAAAAAAAAGTATTTATTAAGGGTCATAAATGTATAAACACAAAATATAATCAGGAAGAAAGCTTTTGCCACTGATCAAACCACCTTTCAGAGTCAAACAATTTACACCTTACATACCAGTATTTCTCAAACTTGAGGAGGTGGAAGAACCACCTGGAGGGTGTGTAAGAGCACAGTGATGGGACCTGAGCAGTTCTAACAAGCTCTCAGGGGATACTGTTGCTGCCAATTAATGCACCTCGCTTTGTGTAGCCAGTGAGTAGAGCCTCGTGAAGGCTGCCAAGCTCCTCTGAGAGTGGACAGAAGAGAAGCTGAACTCCAAAGCCCACCTTCTTTTGAAAGTTCTAAAGCAGAGGCAGATTCCTCTCTCTCCAATCAGCCCTTGGTGACTAAATACTTGGTCATGTCCTTAAAAGGGGGCCAATGAAATTAAGATAATCATGATGCCAGAATCTAATGAGCTTGTTAGAGCATCAGATGGAGCCAGCCTTTGATTCCAACTTGGCAAACTGCCTCTGTACTCTCTAGAATTCTCCAAATCAAATCTCTTGATGCTAGCTTTCAAACACCACCTTGTTTCCTACAATGATTTTGTCAGATGCCTAAGAATATGAGGCAGTCCACCCATTCCATATGTATCACTCATAAAGAGACCAAAAAAAGTAAACAAACAAACAAAAAAGGCAAGCATGCACTCCATGAGCTGACCAAGTGCTTATCAGGTGACTCTGGACCCTGGAGTTGCTGGGAAGGAGGGTGAACTTGTAAACAGTCAAACAGTTCCTGCCCTTTCACTCCCCCCAGCCACCTCGGGGGTCCATCAGGAGCTAAGTACAGAACCACACTCGAACTCCAAAAACCTCAGGAAGAGATTGCAATGCCCAAGAAAATACTGAGGCCCACAGCCAATATCCTCCACCTCGCTAGCCCATCAAGGCGCTAGGGGGTGACTGTAGTGTTTCCTTTCATCCTAAGGAATAAGGTACCTGGCTGAGAGGGCTCCAAGTTCTACGCAATGAGAACCTCAGAAAGAAACTAACTTAATGAACGATTCACAAGAGCACAGAGAATTCCCACCAGCCTCTAGGTCCCCAAACACCACATCTGCCATTTATCCCCCATGCTGCCATTTCCCGCCTGCAGTGAACTAATTACACACAGTGGGAATTCTGGAGCTGCCAGTTCTAATGTTTATCTGCTGTTAACTTGTTGTGTGACCTCAGACATTTCTCTAGTGCCTTTATTTCCTCTGCTATAAAAGCAAGATAAGGGAATGACATGCTTGAAAAGGTGCCCTAACATAACATTACAGTCATCACTACCCTAGAAATGCTCACAGCGATGGTAATTAACGTGTTCCTTTTACTAAGGCCTCTAAAGGTAACTGATGACATGTTGTGAAAAGCATGGGATCTCAAATTATATTTCCTCTTTCACTAAAACAGGTTTCAGTGGCAAACGCTACCTATAAAATTGTTGATAAAAACAATATTGAATGTGCTTTGTAAATTACAATGTGATGTATTTTTCCATTACCATAATTTTAACAGCAGACCATAATTCATAAGTAGAAGAGACAGTAGAAAAATCACCTTAAATTAGATTTCTGTAACCTTCACATACAGCACTGAAAACTCAGTGAAATAAAATTGAGCTGTACTTCTTCACCAGTGAAATACTTTGCAACCCCTGGAAGCCGTGATTTAGAAGACTAGTTAGTAACACAGTCTGGGCATGTGAGAAAAGCTGGTTACAAAACATTCTGTGTACAAAACGATCAGTATCGTCTGATTTTTTGTAAATCTATTTGGGCATAGAAAAATATTTAATAAATGGGAGCGATTATCTTTTACATTTATCTATTAGGGCCCCAGTTCTTTTCTTATACATTTGAATGAGCTATATATTAAGGTTATAACACATATCATTTATGTGTCACAAATTTAATGCAAATTTTCTCAGTATGTCTCTTCATTAGTATAGAAGTTTTCAATTTTAATATATTCAAATCTACTCATTTTTTCTTCACTGGTTGCTTCTTTTGCTTTGAAGCCATGAAAATTGTTATTCCTATGCAGACCTAATAAATATTATATTTTCTGCTAGTGTTTCTATTATTTGATTTGCAATATTCAACTCTCTGGAATTTATATTTGGGGCATGGTATGTTTGGTGTGGGTCCAAATTGATATCTTATTATGTCCAAACCATTTATTAAATAATCTATTAAATAATCCTTCCTCATTGCTTTATTTTAAAAATTTAGCACATTTGATTTATATATAGTTAGGAAATTATTCCAATTTACTTTTTTTAATATAAAGTACAAGAACCTCAAAGTAAAAATCCAAATATACATATTAGTTTTATTAGAAATCTCAGCTAGAGATTATCAGCAAATCAAATCATCACACCATTTCATCTTCAGTGGGGCAGCAATCAACTAAGTGATAATTCCTGTTCAAATCAGTTCTTCCTATTCAGTAGAAGGCTTTGAAAATGTAATTATAGGGTATATAAGTGTATGGTAGCTGAGTCACTAACTGTTTGAATTCTCTGCTTATTTTACAGGGAAGGACTACTTCTTAGGTGGCAATATTATTCTAACTTTGACACACCTGGAAATAACACTCTTTGCCCTGAAAAAAAAAATGAAAGAAGTCAAAGAATTCATTGTTTAATTTGGTCAAGATTTAGAACCATGATTTTCACTCAATTGAGTTTTTCCTCCAGATCTATTAGAAGCCTACCATAGACAGTATGTACTAGGTAAATTTGCCCTTGTTTTTTAGGTTTCTAATGTCTGCATCTTGCCATTCCCATAAAGATATAAGCTCCTGGAAAGCAAAGGCTGCATCTATTAGAGAATGAAGGAAGGAGGGACTCATGTACAATCCTTGCAGTGACTCTTTCTGAGCCTTGCCCACAGTGGTCACTCAGGAAAGGCTGCCAATGGACGAACTATTTTAGCATCTCAGCCATAAGTGATGCTTAAAGAAAAAAAAAAAAAGAACACATATCACTGAATGCTTTTATCCAAATTCATCCCCCCACTAAGTAATATGGACAGATTTATGCCATCAGTTCACACCCTGAAGCAAAAGACATTATGACCTTTCTTTTTTTTACACATCTTCAACTTTCTATGTATGTATGTATGTATGTATGTATGTATGTATGTATGTATGCATGTATGTATGTATGGCTGCGTTGGGTCTTCATTGCTGCACACAGGCTTTCTCTAGTTGTGTCGAGCAGGGGCCACTCACTCTTTGTTGCAGCGCGCAGGCTTCTCACTGAAGTGGCTTCTCTTGTAGCAGAGCACGGGCTATAGGTGCTCGGGCTTCTGTAGTTGCAGCACGTGGGCTCAGTAGTTGTGGCACACGGGCTTAGTTGCTCCGCAGCATGTGGGATCTTCCCGGAGCAGGGATCGGACCTGTGTCCTGTGCATTGGCAGGCGGATTCTTAACCACTGCGCCACCAGGGAAGTCCTATGATCTTTCTTTTCATTTGCATAGCTATGACTCATCATTTTCCAGCCCTATGTGTTTTTTTTTGACTCAGAATAGAATTGCACCATTAGGGTTTCAGCACGTCTATTCTTGGAGTGACTATTTTGAATTGCATCTTTTAGAAGTAAGGAAATAAAATTTTTAAATTTCTTAGGTATCTACATGGCTTGGTTTGAGAATCTGAGCTTTTCTGGTTCATTTTCCTGCTGCTTTTCCAGGTCGGGAGGGAATGGCTGAGAGAGGTTCCTCTGGACGAAGGCACTGAATGGCAGTGCTCAGCCTGGTATTCTCTGCTTTTAATCCCCTCACCAACAAACGGGCCAGAGAGAGCACCATCGTCATCGCCATCAATGGTACAATTTACTCAGCATCTTATGTATGCCAATCACACTGCTAAATGTTTCACTTGTTATATCTGATGCTGTTTTTGTTACCAAAAAAATTCTAGAATGTATTTCCTCCCGATCTCTGAAAAAACTGCTCAATTTAATATCATGCTTAATTATTGAGCGTAATTTTAGAGATCTTGCTGAATTTTTTAATCTAATACATGACTAGCATGTTAAGTAATGTGCCATTTCATTTCACAGAATAGTCTCGTATATAAAATAGAAAAGCCTAACCTATAAGAATGCCCTCCCGTTCCCTGCTTCTCTCTTTTCTGCTGGAGAAGAATGGATACATTTCTCACGCAGCATAAGGAGGCCAGGGAAGAAGAGAGAGATTACCGTACGTGCTGGCAAAGCCAAGCCGGAGTGTTCGGCTCCTCCCGGCACTGTCCCCATCCTACTCCCAAGCCCCGAGGAGGCTGGGAGGACGAGAGGCAGAGTTACCCACTAATAAATCCCACCCAAGCTGCCTCTCCCTCACCTCTCTCCCAGCACTTGCCTAGGGGTGGCCACTCGGGAGCCTGGCACGTCTCACAGGAGGTTCCCAGGGAGTAGAAAGCAAATGCCAGGGAGCCCAGAAAAAATGCAATTCCTCAACTGTACTGGGAGAAAGGCATCTAAAAATACATGTAAGCACAGACATTCTATTCTTGGATTTAAACCGTAAGTCTTCTCGTGGAGTTCACATCTGCTGACACGTTCACCGTCACTGCAGCCTGTTGAGTCTGTGAGAGGCTGTCGAGCATTCCTGCAGCAACACCTCGACTACTCTCCCATCTTTCCAGTTTGCATCATTAGAGTATGTTCTTGTCCCCACTTCGAAGATTCAAACCCACACCAGTACATTTTCCCCTGAAATGTGCAGTCTCCCCCAAAGCCTCCGAGAAGCAGGAGAAAGCACGCATTTGCAAAGCCTAAAGGTCGGCGCTGGGACAAACCAGGAAGGGCGCTAACTGAAGCCAGACCCTGGGTTCACGCTTGGCCAGCTGAGTGTTGGCTCCACCCCTCATGGAAACTCCCCTCTAGAAGCTGCAGTTGGAGGAAATGCCAGCGCAGCCCATGGTACCTCACTGGTGGCCCCAACCCGTCCCCCTCCCTGTGTGCATGGCCTTTACCAAGAGACTCTGCAGCTCCTCCCACTAAAGGGGATCAGAATCATCCCCTGGCCCCTTGACCCTGGGCTTGCTGGCCTGTGACTTGCTTGGGCCGCAGGGAACCCAGGCCCGAAGAAGCCTTGCAGGTTTCCTCTTCCCCTTCCAGCTCTGCCACGGCCTTTGCAGGAGCTGCCCCGGAACGGCTGCTGCCCTCAGCCTGGACCCACATGGAGCGGACGGGAACCCAACCCGTGGGCCCAGGCAGGGCCACTGCCTGAAGCTCGGCTGCTCAGTTAAGACCAACGTGGAGCAGCCAAGCCCCACTGCCAACCCACAGCTGCAAAAGCGATCATAAACCATTGCTCTAAGCTGCTGCATTTTCGAGTATTTTTTACCCAGCATTATTATGCCAACAGCTAAGTGATACACAGTCTAAGAGACTGCTCATGGAAAATGCGATATGCCCCCCTGCCCAAAATACAATAACTAAATTTTAATAAGTGCTTATCTTGGACCCATTTTTTTTTTTTTTTTTTTTTTTTGCGGTATGCGGGCCTCTCACTGTTGTGGCCTCTCCCGTTGCAGAGCACAGGCTCCGGATGCGCAGGCTCAGCGGCCATGGCTCACGGGCCCAGCCGCTCCGCAGCATATGGGATCCTCCCGGACCGGGGCACGAACCTGTATCCCCTGCATCGGCAGGCAGACTCTCAACCACTGCGCCACCAGGGAGGCCCCTTGGACCCATTTTTGTAAGAGCTTTAGGTGGATGTATTTTTTCCTCACAAGAACACTATAAGACAAGGAGGGTTTTCATCCCTATTTTAAAGATGAGGCAACAGAGGCACAGTTAAGTAACCTGCCCACAGCTGGAAGACAGTAAAGGCAGGATTCAAATCCCAGTCACCTGCACCCGGAGCCCTTGCTTATCAACCCCATGCTCAGCAGCCTTGCAAACCTCCTCCCATACCTCCCAATCTGCCCCAAATTCTGCTGCGAGTCCCCACGCCCTCGGGGTAAAACCCAAACTGACAAGCGTGCGTAACTTTAAAGTATTCCAGGTCCTCCCAGCCTGATCCTGCATATTCAGTCCAGGCCCCCGCTCCCTCCTCCTCTCTCCCTCAAGGTCAGACCCAACAGCGACTCTGAGCTCCTACACTTGACCAAACCCACCAAGTCCCTCGCACTGCCCCCCCCGGAATGCCCTCCCCCCTTTCTGGAGCACCTCTAGGTCATCCCCCTGGGGTACCTCCTGCAGGAACACTTCCGGCCCCAGCCAGGAGCACGTGGCTGCTCACCCCGAGTGCCCCACTCCCAGGACCTTCCTGACGTGCACGGACCACTTCGGGCTGTCACTGCTTAGCTCCTTCCCGAGCCAGGCCACACGCCCCTTGAGGGCAAGGCCTGGGCTTGTTCCCCTCTGGCAGCCCCGTGTTCAGCAAGGTGCCTGGTCTCATCGTGGGCATTCCAGGAAGTTTGCTAAATCACAAAGCAGGTGAAAGGAACAACGACACGATGGATATGGAGATAGGAGGTCTGCATTTTCATTTTTAAACAGCAAGTCTTCATTTCTCATCAACATTAATTAAACTGCTCAACACCCCTGGGTCTCCAGCTATATATTCCTCAATTAAAAAGGTCTTTCATGATGGTTTCCTCTGCCAAACCTTCCTCACAGGCGTCTGTGTTCACCAGGGCGTCTTGGGACACGTAACAAAAGGTACTATATTTGCTTCAAGCAGCAGGGAAACTGAAGGCCTACTTCCTAAACGTTCACTCCTGGCAACACCAGAGTACATGTACTATGATTTCAGAAGGGATGGAGGAACGTCTGTGGCACAAGAAGGCACATTTTTAAGGAGTGAAAGGAAAAGATTTCCAAGACAGGCACCAGATAAGTGATACCTTGACGTGGGGCAGCAAAAGCTTCTTTAACACCAACTAGCAAGTGACTCTTGGGAGAGGCCCAGCGCTCAGAATCCCAGCTTGCAGCTGACAGGTGGTCATTACTGCCTTAACCTCAGAGACACCCAGTAAAGGTTCAGGACTCAGCAGCCTGACAGCACGTGTGGAAAGCTGACTAGGGCCACGGGATGGAGGCTACAGCAGCCCTCAAAATTACACGGCTTCCAGACCACTTCCAATAGCTGGGCCCCAAGCTAGGAGCAAAGGGGCAACTATATCCCATGAGAGTGAAATGCTCTGTTCCAGAATCAGAGGCTGAAACCCTATAAACGCAGGTTCCTTTTCCCACTGCAGCTTCACGGCCACTGATGAGCAGTTTCTGATGCTAAAGACGCTCGTCCCCGGTGCTTCCTGGGAAAGACGGGGAGAGGCTGGGATAACGGGTGTTCCTGATCTTTGGATGGGATGTCAGAGTTATAGACAGCTGGAATGTAAGAACCAGAGGTCTTTGAGATCAGGCCACCTAATAATTTTCACTTTCTAGTGACTGCTTTGCTCAAACAACAGCTTGCAGAAGCATAAATACCAGAGAGGAGACTGAGGCTGCTCCCTTCGGCAGGCAGGAGCCAGGAACCCCAGTTGTCGGTACAGGGACAACCTCTGAGCTGGCTTGATGGAGGCTTGGGAATTTGGTTTGGAAATCATGCATTTAGCCCAAGCCTGCATTTTGCAGTATGGAAACCATAGCCCAGGGAGAGTAAGGTGACTCATCCAAGGTCACACAGTCAGAAGGGTAAGGTGACTCATCCAAGGTCACACAGTCAGAAGGACCAAGAACAGGACTCAAGTTCCTGACTGCTGGTCCAAACACGCTTTCCTCTAAACGGTGCCACCCCCTTTTGTAGTAACAGCCCTCCACACCCTCCCTCCCCGTGAGCAAGTTCCAGGCCCACTCCAGGGCTCAGACTGAGGTAAAGAGTAACTTAGTGACAGTATATTTTACTGATGCATTTATCACACACAATAGGGAAAGCTCTGCTTTTTACCAACCCATCCCCTCCACTCCCCACCCCAACTGACCCCCAACATGGGCAACTCAGCAGAGCCTCTCAATGACTTGGAACTTTCTCAGGATCCCCTGACCCAGGCCCATTCACTTTCTGTAGCATTTCTTACAGCACTGAGTCAAATGATTGTCTGCAATGCTGTGATTCTTCAATTTGCTGGGTTTGTCCCTACACAGTATATGTGTTTGATTTTAAAATGCTGTTTGCTCCACTTTTTAATTTCATTTTAGCAGCCTGCAGGGAGAGATGCCAACATTTAATTGTAGGGACTGGAGGGGACTTTACAAACGGCATACGAGGCACAAATAAAGTAGTTATTTTCCTATTTCCCTTTTGGTCGAATTGGCTGCTGTATCATATGCCATAACAGTGTGAACCAGAAAGCACTTTTGCATCCTTATCTCACCCCTCACATAATCAAAAGAAAAAACACATTGTAATAAAAAAGAAAAAGGGAAACTAGAACTTCATATTTGTTTAAAAGTTAATTAAACTTGAAAGGTTTGTAGGGACGATTCATTTCCTTTAGTAGCTTAATACCATAAGGTTCACATTCCATTTTACTAGTGGAATGATAAAAAGTAACCTGATGTTATTTTAATCATAATAATGATATATAATAAAGCTAGAATAAAGAGGTTCTTTTAAAACACATGTTCCACACAATTCTGAAATGACTTATTTAAAAAAGGCTCTGTAAACGTTTTCAAGGTGTGAACCTATTTAATTGCTTCTGTTAATACTACTTTCATTCCTTCCTAGAAAGATGACTTTACAGTAAGCACACAGGTATGTCTTTATATGCATCCTAGTTAATCCTCTGAATTGACAAGTTTAAAATGGATGGAGTGTGCTCTTTACAAAGAAAGTTGAAGATACAATTAAACAGAACAGGAAGCCTCCCACAGCCTCTGGGTCACTCAGATTTGGAGTCAGATAACGTCCCTGTCCTTGTCAGCTCCACATCAGAAGCACCTATCAGAAGGACAACTCTGAGTAGTCTTCAAGGGTGAGGTGAAGCAGGAATCCTAGACAAGTCATACTGAAGATGAACACGGGGGCTGGTGTTATATTACCCCAGCCAGACACAACAAATGGAGCCAGGATGTGGACTGAACATGGATTGCCTCTCTATGGAAAATATTGTACATGTGTACGTCCATGTGTGTTGTCTGTGTGCGTGTTTGTGTGTGTGATAAAACATTTCAGAGAAAGAAGAGGTGCTGATGAGAGACAACAGGAATTGTTGAATAAGGTAAGAGGCTCCTCCTATGAAAAATGTGGGGTCGGATAAAAGGAATTCCAAGCCTCTAGTTCTAAAATTCTTTGATTCTATGGGGGTAAAAAGTGAATGTTCCATCAGCAGACTGAGATTCAAAAATTCTAAGGGTGAAGCCCATCCCTTCTGACCGGTTACCCTTTGATGGGAACCACTTGCCCAAATATTAAACCTCCTGTTTCCTATCTTCCTTATAAGACTTTTCAACAAGCATCCTAAGGGCATACCCTGTGTTTAATTCATCTCTGTGATCCCACATGGTACCTGGAAGCATACAGTGGGAAATCAAAAATATAGAAAGGGTGGAAAAATTAGTAAGGACAATTTGTTTTATTTTTAAATAATGAACACTTACATATCAGAAGATGTTAATCAAACTCCTTGGTACCTACACGTTACATGAATAGATTCCTCCATTAAAATGTTTCTTTTTGGGTAACTATTACACAAAGCCTCCAATGCATAGGACAAAGGGAATTTTTGTTGTTTGATTTTATTGTTTGATGGTCTATTATTCCTCCTTCCCTTGGAAGAACCAAGCGGCGACTCCTGCCCCATCACTCAGATTCTTAGAGTATAAAAACAGTCATCAAACAACAGCACAAATAATCCTGGCCATCTCTTTAACCAGGAGCATTAGACAGGAACAAGACAATGATGTCTGTCTCATCACTTCTATGCAACACTGTACTGTCACTTCTAGCCAAGGCAATTAGGCAAGAAAAAGAAATTAAAGGAACCTATGTTGGAAAGAAGTTTAACTATCTCCATTTTTAGATGATCTTGTATATTGAAAATTCTAATGAATTCACTAAAAAACCATTAGAGCTGATCAATGAGTTCAACAAGGTATCAGAATACACAATCAAAACACAAGAATCAATTGTATTTCTAGGCACTACCAATAGAAAATCCAAAAATAAAATTGAGACAATTTCATTTACACTGCAGCAGAAAGAATAAAATGCTCAGCAATAAATTTAATTTAAAAAGTGCAAGACTTGGACACTGAAAACTATCAAACATCACTGAAAGAAATTAAAGAAGACTTAAATAACTGGAAAAACATCCTGTATTCATGACTTGAAGACAATATTGTTAAAATGCAATAATCCTCAAATTGATCTCCAGATTCAATGTAATCCTTATCAAAATCCCCGCTGGCTTTTTTTCAAAAATTAACAAACTAGTCCTAAAATTTGCATGGACATATAAGAGACCCAGAATAGCCAAAGCAATCTTGGAAAAAAAAAAGAACAAAGTTGGAAGACTTACACTCCAGAATTCAAAACTACTACAAAATAAAAACAATCAAGATTGTGTGGTAGTGGCAATAAGGATAGATATATAGATCAATGGAATAGAATTCAGAGCACAGAAGTAATTGTATATCTTTATGGTCAAGTGATTTTTGACAAGGGTGCTATGACAATCAATGGCAGAAAGAATACTCTTTTCAACAAATGGTGCCAGGACAACTGGACAGTTACATGCAAAAGAATAAACTTGGATCCCTAACTCACACCATATACAAAAATTAACTCAAAATAGATCAAATATCTAAATAGAAGAGCTAAACTTATACCCTTAGAAGTAAACCTTTGTGATTTTGGATTAGGCACTAGTTTCTTAGATATGACCCAAAAAGCACAACTTAAGAAAGAAAAAAATTAGATAAACAGGATGTTATCAAAATTAAAACTTTGATGTTTCAAAGGATATTAGCAAGGAAGTTAAAAGACAACCTATAGAATGAGAGAAAATATTTATAAATCATATATTGGATAAGGGTCTAGTATCCAGAATATATAAAGAACTCTTATAACTCTAAAATAAGACAGATAACCCAATTAAAAATTGGCAAAGGATCTACATAAACGTTTCTCCAAAGAAGATATACAAATGGCCAATAAGCACATGAAAGATAATCAATATCTTTAGTTAGCAGAAAATGCAAATACAAACCACAAAGAGCTACTACTTCATACCCACTAAGATGACTATAAGCAAAAAGATGGACAATAAAAAGTGTCAATGAGGATGTAGAGAAATTGGAACCCTCACACATTGCTGGTGGGAATGTAAAATTGCACAGCTGCTTTGGATATAGTTTGGAAGTTCCTCAAAAAGTTAAACACAGACTTACCATATGATCCAGCAATTCCACCCCTAGGTATATACCCAAAAGAAATGAAAACATATGTCCACACAAAAATGTATACATGTATGTTCATAGAAGCATTATTTGTAATAGTCAAAAAGTGAAAATAACCCAAATTTCCATCAAGATGAATAGATACACAGAATATGGTATACCCATATAATAAGGATACTTTTCAGCCATAAAAAGGAATGAAGTACTGGTTTCTGAACCTTAAGTCTTGAAAACATTATGCTAAAGAAGCTAGACACAAAAGGCTGCATACTGAATGATTCCATTTATATGAAATGTCCAGAATAGGCAAATTCATACAATAGGGAGCAGATTAGAGATCATCAGGGGATGAGGGAAGGAGGAAATGGGGAGTGATTGTCAATGGTATGAGATGTCTTTGTAGAGTCATGAAAACATTCTGGAATTAGTGATGATGGTTGCACAACTTTGTGAACATACTAAAAACCATTGAATTGTATACTTTAAAAGGGTGAATTTTATGGCACATGTATTTATCTCAATTTAAAATTAACAGTAATAATGGTGAGATACTTTCATATATTTTCATGCTGATAAGAATGTTCACTAGTAGAACTTCTTGAAAGAGAGGTCTGGAAAATGGTATCAAATTTTACCTGATAAATCAAATTATAAGAATATACGCTCTATAAATAATGTCACAACTTTAGCTCTAAAGATTATCTTCAATGTTGTTTATAATACCAAATTATGGGGAATATCCTGAAGGCACAACAGAGATTTTGTTAAACCATTATGGTACATCCATTCAGTTTAATACATCACCTATTAAAATTATGTTTATGATATATTGTTAGCCAGAAAAAGGAGGATACAAAATACAATAGGCAGTATGATCCTATTTTTGTTTTTTTAAACTATATATGTATGTATTCATGCCTCCATGTTATAGAAATAATAGAACTAGGCAGCCCAACACTATAGCCACTAGCCAATGTGGATATTTAAATTTAAATTAATAAGAATTAACCAAAATTAAGAATTCAGTTCCTCAGTTACACTAGCCACATCAAGTGCTCAGTAAACACAGGAAGACAGTGGCTACTGTACTGGACAGCAAAGAACATTCCCATCATTGTGAAAGTTCTACTGAAATGAGCTGATATAGAAGAGCACACACTAAGAGGGCTTATCAGTGTTTTTAATTTTCTTCTCTTTATTTTCCACTTTTTCTGTAATAAATATAAAAGAATATTTTTATTTTTTAAAGATTCAAAGTAAACTGAAACAGGGGAGAAGGGATTTGGAAAAACACTCACTGGGTGCAGGCATTGCCCAGCACAAATGCAGGGAGTCCCTCTGATCTGGGCAGCAAAGGGGCTGGCCCTCCCCTGCTGAGACAACACCTCTGCACCCACAGGGCAGGGGCAGCTTCACAGACTGCTGTGTGATGGATGGATTACCCGAGTGACAGAACACTTATTTCTGCTCATTTTGTCCAGATATAGAGTTGCTTTCTGGGGAAGAGGATGTGCAACCTCCTCACGGGGCCACAGCCTGGAGTCCTTCCTCCTAATAGAGATTCTGAACAATAATCACTTTGGAACTGCAAGAGGCTTGGGGAAGAGGCACTCTCAAACTTTAGGCGATTAGCTCATACTTTCTGGAGGACAACATGGAAATATATATCTAAAGCCTTAAAAATATTACAGCCCTTTAAGCAACTGTGTCACTTCTAGAAACTCTATTCTAAGGAAATAATTGAGGATGTGATCGGAGATTTAGCTACAAGAATGTACATGACAGAGCTGTTTACAGGGGCAGAAGGCTGAATTCAAGCTAAAAGTACAAGATATGGCCTCGTGGTGGAATACTATACTAGCCATTAAAAAATAATGCTGTGCAGGGATATTTAATGACATGGAAAATGTTTATAAAGGTTAAGAGTTTTTTTTAAAGTTTTAATACAGTGTGACAAGTACCAAGAAAAAATATATACACACATATGCTTAGAAGTGAAAATTATTAAAACATAAACAGTGTCACCTACTATGCGGCAGGAAAATATCTGATGCAGGAGGTAATCTATTATTTTCCACCTTTTCTATAATGAACATGTATCACTGTGGTAATACGAAAAAAATAAGTTACTGTTTTTAAAAAAATGAAATCATATTGATTTAAGACAGGAAATCTCTGTCCTTAGAACTAGAAACAAAATTATCATGATAGTTGAGGATTTTTACAGTTGGCTCCAGGCTTCCTGGCTGCAAAGGCACAAAGAAATATAAAGACTTATACAGGTTTCCACTGTTTGATTTATCAGTTCTTCCCAGAAGATAAACTACCATCCTGGCACTAGATTCTAAGAGAAATGTATGATGTACTTTTCTCGATAACACTAATACCTACCCAGTAGAGCAAGACATCGGGGGATTACTCACAGCCCTCATCTTTGTTCTAACTACTCTTGTAGCTGCTTAAGAGCTGTGGTCCCCATATCTCACTGAGGGACAAATACCACACACACAGTGCCTGGTATTTTTTTCATAATGTACTTCCATCCTTATTTTCCTACCATAGCAAAACAGCCCCCAGATGAATGGGATGGTTTCAGTAAGACACCAATGATACAATATCTGATTTTTATGCAATATTTTGATGGCGTCACTGTTTCACAAGAATACTCAGAAGACTGTCTCACAGATTCAGTGGATGTTGAGGAGTGGTAGATGTGACATACTTTGAGAATGTACGTTTCTTAATAATACATCTTTTAAGAGCCCTCTAAGAAGAGAAAGTAGAAAAAATTAAGTCAATGGCTATGAATGGTTGCTCTAAAAGTTGATGGAAGCCACAAAGAGGCAGAGGTTAACTAACAGCCCTGAGGTGGCCCCTGGCAAGCTGAACCCTCACCATGACAAGAAGTCACTTCCAAACTAAATCTGTCAGAGTCAGAGTCCCTGAAGACTCAGACATTGGGGACAGGGGTGAGGAAAACTGAGCCTATTACCTTCAGTTAATGTCTATCCTTCCTACAGAAACAATTTAAATTAGATTTCCCTCTGTATCTTACCTACAGTTTCTCTCAGATCCAAGCCACTCCTAGAGAGAGCAAAGACTTTGTAGAACGTGGGAGACTATTAAAATAGCATTCTTCTCCTTCCAAATCCTCTCCACCCCTAAATATCTTCCATTCCATATGTCTGATGCTTATCTTCAAGGCCAAAATCAAGTCTTTCCTGACAAGCTGTGTGACCTTTGTTTCATCTGTGACCTCTAAGAACACATTCCCACTACACAACTCACTGACACTCATCCTGCATGCATGTGTCCCCAACCAGGCTGTAGGCTGTGAAATATTGGGCATCTCACCCAGCACTGGTCACAGTGTCTTGTGCATGAGTATCAAGGTGACAAGTTCATCTAAATTCCCAGGTTGTCCACTGCCCCCTTGGTAAGTTATAGGTAAGGTTGGTAGCACAACTGTTAGCAAAGCAACGGTGATAAAAGTCCAAAGTTTCTTGACTGGGAACACATTTTCTAAGGTTAGTTTAACAAATTAAATTTTTTGTGCTGCTCACAATGGAGAAAAAGAAGGAAATATTCTTCTTGACATCTAAGGAGTTCACAGTCTCTTGGAAACTGAAGATGCATATGTAGCTAATTAGAGTAACGTGTTATTAATATGAAAAATGTGAGAGGACACACAAAAACCGCAAAGAAAAGCCATCAACTATGTTCCTCAAGAGATGGCTTCAGTTTACATCCCACTGAATTTGGGCCACAGGACTAGAAATGATGTCTAGCAAAAGACAAGAGACCTTCCTCTACTCTGAACTGATCTGCCACTTGCAGAGCCCTGGCCTCTGAACTAGGCCGTTCATTTGCAGAAGACTCCACACACTGAAGCCCACCTACTGCATGACCCTGGCCAGGGCAGTGAGGAAGCTGAACCATAGCCAAAGGAAGCAGCATTTCACCAGGCATAAGAAAACTCTGAGGAGCCAGGAGAGCTGTCGTGACAGCTTTGAAAGCTTGTCAAGTGGAAGATGGGCTGGATAAGCATTTTTCATACTGCAAAAAGCCACCCATAGGTGGGTCATGAAATCAATTTAGAGGCAGGAGACTTACAGTAAGTGCTGTTTCATAAAATGCTTGTCATGCAAATGAATGTGTGTGTGTGTATGTGCACAGGCATGTGCACTGGGGCATGCAAATGGATTTTTTTTCAAAACAGTTTGCAAGGCTGTGAATTAGACAAATTATTTGGTAGCTTATAAAAGGACAAATTCAATTCAATATAAGGAAAATACCTCAAACGAGTGAAACTGTCTCACAATGGGGTTTATTATTGTGAATGGCAGACAGCTTCCAGCCCCTGAAAGACCCCAAGCAGCATCAAAGCCATAGATTGTCAAGGAGGATATTCACGTTAGTGGAAAGTTAAATAGGAAGAACTCCAAGTTTCCTCCCCATTCTATGAGACGTCGGTCTAGATCACAGGCACTTAACTGCCACTGAAAGAACAATTAGGAGGGAAACAACTCCACAAAGTTACAGGGGTGAATGTATACAGCCTGAAATTTCATTTGGTCGTTTATACCAGAACAGAACCTCTATGAAAGGAAAAGTTATAAGTGATACTTAGACTAAGGGTTCTCAACCTAGGGATACATCAGAATCATCTGGGGAGCTTGTAAAAGATACCCATGCCTGGATCCCAACATATATCAATTAAAACACTGGGGCCCAACACTTGTATTTTATTTCTGTTTCCCAGGTAAGAATTGCAAACCACTGATTTATATGTGTAAAATGTAAAAATGACATTTTATAAAGCATAGAGGGAAGGAAAATAGCTCCAGGATTTCACATGAAGATAATAGGAAGAGCTGGAAAACATCAAATCATGGCTTTTGAATTCTGCTCAGGGTGTAGAGAGCTGAAAAGAGCATCACTCCCATGCTTACAAATAAAAAGTCAGATCAACTACAAGTTCAATCTTTCTTGAATCCATTAGACAGCTGAGGTCTCAGTGGAACAAACTAGCCCAGAATCTGAGGAGAACCAGGCATCTGTAGGAAGAGACAAGACATGAGCACTTGTTTACCTGAGGTAGATGCACCTGGACACTGGCTAACAAGCATCAAGTAACAAATAACAATGGAACACTGATGGGAGAGTTGAAAGAGCATGGACACCGACCACTCTGAGGCACAGTGCAGAAGGAAGACCAAAGGCTGACACTGAAACAATGAGAAAAGCCCTGCAGCAAACCAGTCCCAACTCTAAACTCAAGGTGTCACTAGAGGAATCTGAAGTCTGTGGTGCCCTGAGGATAGGCTCACCAACAACACACCTCAAATCCAGTCAACTCCTGACCAGAATGATCAATTCCCCACACTAAAGGGCTAGCAAAAATAGAAAGGCATTCCATTTCCAGGAATAAAATCTATATATCTCAAGCCTCTAATGGCCTACACAAGATGTCCATGTCTTGACAAAACATTACAGAGCGTACAAAAAGAAAAACAACACTGCCAAAAGACACAGCCATTAACAGAACCAGACTCAGATATGACACATATGGGGAAGCTATCAGACACAGAATTTAAAATAACCGTAATTAATGGTAAAAGTCCCTAATAGAAAGGGTGGGCAACATGAAAGATCAAATAATATTTTTATACAGATAGAAACTACAAGAAAGAATCAAATGAAAATGGTGGAAAGGCTAAACACAATAACAGAAATGAAGAATGCTCTCAACAGGCATTCTTCAGTAGATGTGACACATCCAAGGAAAGAATCAGTGAATTGAAAATAGGTCAACAGAAATCCCCAACTAAAATAAGGAGAAACAAAAAGAGGAATGAAGCAAAACCAAAGTGTCCAATAGCCGTGGAATAATACCAAAAGTCTTAACCTAGGTGTAGTTGAAATTTCAGAAGGAGAAAAGAAAGAGAATAGGGCAAAAGAAATATTTGAAGAAATAACTGCTGAGAATTTTCTAAAATTAATGACAGATACCAAAGCACAGAACCAAAAACTCAAAAACGCTAGAGTATAAAAACTAAGCATGTGCAGGCATATGCACGT
Source organism: Mesoplodon bidens (assembly GCF_964165515.1). Classification (NCBI taxonomy): domain Eukaryota; kingdom Metazoa; phylum Chordata; class Mammalia; order Artiodactyla; family Ziphiidae; genus Mesoplodon; species Mesoplodon bidens. The sequence goes on along the minus strand of NC_138165.1, from coordinate 47,523,399 downwards.
GTGCATGCACGCGCACACGCACACACACACACACACATACACACACAGGCATATCAGAGGCTGCAAATCAAAGACAAAAAGAAAATCTTGGGGGGCTGTGGCCCGGCTGCAGGAAGAGGAGGCCGCCTAGGCATCAGTGCTGTGCACTCAGCTGCAATGAGCTCGGCACCAGGGCTCCGTGGGGCTCGCGGTGCAGGTGAGCAAAACATGACAGAAACAGATGCCTTCCCTACGAGAAGGGTAAAAACACAACCGAAATGCAAAAAAAGATTTGTGCAGTGTATGGAGAAGGTGCTGTGACTGATCAAATGTGTCAAAAGTGGTTTGCAAAACTTCACGCTGGAGACTGCTCACTGAACGATGCTACATGGTCAGGTAGACCAGCTGAAGTTGAGAGCGATCAAATCAAGACATTAATTGAGGACAATCAACATTATACCACACAGGAGATAGCTGACATACTCAAAATATCCAAATCAAGTGCTGAATATCATCTACACCAACTTGGTTATATTAATCACTTTGACGTTTGGGTTCCACATAAGTGAAAAAAAACCTTCTTGACCATATTTCCACATGTGATTCTTTACGTAATGAAAACATTCCATTTTTAAAATAAATTGTAACGGGAGATGAAAAGTGGATACTGTACAATAACGTGGAACAGAAGAGATTGTGGGGCAAGCAAAAGGAACCACCACTAACCACACCAAAAGGCCAGTCTTCATCCAAAGAAGGTGACGTTGTGTATATGGTGGGATTAGAAAAGAGTCCTCTATTATGAGCTTCTTCTGGAAAATGAAACGATTCATTCCAACAAGTACTGCTCCCAATTAGACCAACTGAAAGCAGCACTCGACGAAAAGTGTCCGGAATTGGTCAACAGAAAACGCATAATCTTGCATCAGGATAATGCAAGACTGCATGTTTCTTTGATGACCAGGCAAAAACTGTTACACCTTGGCTGGGAAGTTCTGATTCGTCCGGCATACTCACCAGACATTGCACCTTCGGATTTCCATTTATTTTGGTCTTTACAAAATTCTCTTAATGGAAAAAATTTCAATTTCCTGGAAGACTGTAAAAGGCATCTGGAACAGTTCTTTGCTCAAAAAGATAAAAAGTTTTGGGAAGATGGAATTGAAGTAGCCTGAAAAATGGCAGAAGGTAATGGAACAAAACGGTGAATGCTTGTTCAATAAAGCTCTTGGTGAAAATGGAAAATGTGTCTTTTTACTTAAATACCAAAGGAACTTTTTGGCCAACCCAATATTTCAGGACTTTCCTTGCCAGTATGGCTGGGAGGATTTCCTGGGGCACACCAGTGATCTGTCTGCCTGGCAGAGAAGAAGGATGCAGCAGACCTCTATCTACTCTATATGTTGACCTTGGGCTTGGAGGAGCTCATTATTCAATATGGCTTAAGTGATTGTTTTTTAAACTTTTCATAAAAAGAGAAGTATTTGATATGGCAGAAACATACAAAAGGGACCATAAAAGGAGAGGAATTGCTTTAATCTTCAATCATGAGAGGATCTTCTGGCACTTAACCCTGCCATACAGGCAGGGCACCAGCACGGAGAGGGACAATCTTAAGCCCAGGTTTTCAGATCTAGGATTTGAAGTGAAATGCTTTGATGATCTTAAAGCAGAAGAACTACTGCTCAAAATTCATGAGGCGTCAACCGCTAGCCATGCAAACGCCAATTACTTTTTGTGTGTTTTCCCGAGTCATGGTGAAGGCAACCACATCTATGCATATGATGCCAAAATTAAAATTTAGACACTGACTGGCTTGTTCAAAGGAGACAAGTGTCAGAGCCTGGTTGGAAGACCCAAGGTATTTAACATTCAAGCATGTCGGGGAAACCAGTACGATGTGCCAGTCATCCCTTTGGATGTAGTGGATCATCAGACAAGCTGGACGTCAACCTAACCCAGGTGGATGCAGCCTCAGTTTATACACTTCCTGCTGGAGCAGACTTCATCATGTGTTACTCTGTGACAGAAGGTTATTATTTTCATCAGGAAACTGTGACTGGCTCATGATACATTCAAGATTTGTGCGAGATGCTGGGAAAATTCAGCTCCTCCTTAGAGTTCACAGAACTCCTCACGCTGGTGAACAGGCAAGTTTCTCACTGCCGAGTGGATATCTGCAGAGACCCAAGTGCAATTGGAAATAAGCAGGTGCCCTGCTTTGCCTCAATGCTAACTAAAAAGCTGCATTTCTTTCCAAAATCTAAATGATAGGTGCCATTTTGTTTTATGTATCTGTATTTTTATATAAAGAAGTATCACTAAATACTTAAATTGAAGCAATTTAAATGGTACAGCAATTTTAAATGTTTAAATGAGAGAACTTAAAAATATAGTTCATATTGGACATGGTGAAGGGGTTTTAGATATGTAGAAATGAAATCCTCAGGAAATTCCTATAAATAAAAATCCACAAGCATTTGTAATACTTGACTTTTGTAGTAAATTGCAAGGTTACTCAAAATATCTGACTGCTTTAACTTGTATTTTGTGACATTTTATAAAACTTTATAATGTTTTTAAAAGTTTTTGAAAGCTAAAAAAAAAAAGAAAGAAAGAAAGTCTCAAACCCAGTGGGAAAAAATGAAATATTAAATATAAAGGAACAAAGATAAAAATTTCAGAAGACACCTTGTCAGAAGGCATGCAAGTAAGACAATGAAGCAACATCTTCAAAGTACTGCAAGAAATAAACTGTCAACACGGAATTCTATACTTAGTGAAAATATCCTTCAGAAATGAAGGAGAAATAACTGCAATAGGCAAACAAAAACTGAAAGAATTCATTACCAAAAGACCTACACTACAAGAAATACTAAATGAGGTTTTATAGTCAGAAGGAAAATGATGCCAGACTGAAATTTGGATCTACACAAAGAAATGAAAAGTGTTAGAAATGGAACAAATGAATGTCAAATATAATTCTTCTTTTTCTGATATTTAATTGCCATAAAAGGTAACTGTTTAAAGAAAATCAGCAAACTATGGCCTGCAAACCAAATGCAGCCCACAGTCTGTTTTTGTATGACCTGTGAGCTAAGGATGGTTTTTATATTTTTAAAGTGTTGTTTCAGAAAAAAAAGAATATGCAGCAGAGACCATATGTGGCCTCAGAGCAAAATATTTACTTTCTGGGCCTTTACAAAAAAAAGGTTTGCTGACCCTTGGTCTAAAACAAAAACAGTAACAATATTTTGTTTACAGCATATGTAGGAAAAAAATGATAATAACAATAACACAAAGGATGGAAAAGAAGGGTTGGAAATATACTGCTGAAAGTTCCTTAGACTACACATGAAACAGCGTAACATTACTTGAAAGTAGACTCTGATTAATTAAAGATATATAGATATAAATAAACAGTCTAGGGGAATCACTAAAAATGTTAAAGAAACATAAATAAGAAGTGGAGATAAAAGGGAATCAAGAAATGCTCAGGTAATAGGGAAAAATGGAACAGAGAGAAAATAACTAGCAAGATGGTAGGTTTTTAATTAAGCCATATTAACACCACAGTAAATGTGAATGGTCTAATACACCAGTTAAAAGACAGATATTGTTAGATTGATTTAAAAAGTAAGACCCGGGCTTCCCTGGTGGTGCAGTCGTTGAGAGTCTGCCTGCCGATGCAGGGGACACGGGTTCGTGCCCCGGTCCGGGAAGATCCCACATGCCGCGGAGTGGCTGGGCCTGTGAGCCATGGCCGCTGAGCCTGTGCATCCAGAGCCTGTGCTCCGTAATGGGAGAGGCCACAACAGTGAGAGGCCCGCGTACCGCAAAAAAAAAACCACAAAAAAGTAAGACCCAACTATCTGAGGTCTACTAGGAATGTGCCTTAAATATACAGACACAGACAGGTTAAAATGAAAAGAATAGGAAAAGATATGGCTGCAAACTAAGCAAAAGAAAGCTGGAGTAGCTATATTATTAACACCCAAAGTAGACCACAGAACAAGGAATATTAACCAGGATAAAGAGGAATATTATATAATGAGAACAGGATCAATTTTCCAAGAGAACATAACAATCCTAAATGTGTATGCACTGTGGAATTAAAGAAACCTCCACTAAAACTGGAGTTGGGATGGCCTGTAGGGGGAACTCTCAGGGTCCACCATGCACCATCTATTACTCCAAACAGGAAGGTATTGCTGCTTCTTCTCTCTGCTGGAAGGCAGTCCAGCCAATCAGACACTGTAGCAGCCCAACCAATGAGAAGCCTCCATACACTGCACTCCCAGTTTCCTGCAACAGGTCTCTTTGGTTATTACAGCTCCTTCCAAGTTTTGCTTTTCCCTATTTTTATAGTTTTATAGCACGTTCCCCTTCCTTGTTTTTGGATTTGCCTATGGTATACCATAGTTCACATATCCTGAATTGCAATTCCTTTGGCTATTCCAGAATAAACTTGCTTTCACTAGTAAAATAACTAGCTATTATACTATTAAAGTTGCACTTAAGAACAAATGGTCAAAATACATGAATCAAAAAGTGACAGAACTGAAACAAGAAATTTTAAAATCGACAATTGTAGTTGGAGATTCTGTTCTAACATGCCTCTCTGTTATTGATAAAACAAGTAGATAGATAATCAATAAGGACACAGGAGACCTGAACAAACCTATCAGGCAACTTCACCTAATATTTCCAGAACATTCTACCCAACAATAGCAGAATACACATTCTTTTCAAGTGCACACTGAACATTCACCAAGATAAACCATATTCTGGGCCATAAAACAAATGTGGACAAATTTAAAAGAATAAAAATCATGCAAATTATATTATGGGATGGTGCTTCCCTGGTGGCACAGTAGTTAAGAATCTGACTGCCAATGCAAGGGACACGGGTTCGAGCGCTGGCCTGGGAAGATCCCACATGACGCGGAGCAACTAAGCCAGTGCACCACAACTACTAAGCCTGACCTCTAGAGCCTGCAAGCCACAACTACTGAGCCCACGTGCCACAACTACTGAAGCCTGTGCACCTAGAGCCGGTGCTCTGCAACAAGAGAAGCCATGACAATGAGAAGCTTGCGCACCACAACGAAGAGTAGCCCCGCTCATCACAAGTAGAGAAAGCCCGTGTACAGACATGAAGACGCAACACAGCCAAAAATAAATAAATTAATTAAAAAATTATATTATGGGAAAATAAGAGAATTAAACTAGAAATTGATAACAAGAAAACTTCTGGAAAATTCCCAAGTATTTGAAAAGTAATGACATATTTTGAAATAACACATGGGTCAAGAGGAAGTCTCAAGGGAAATTTTAAATATTTTAATTTTAAATAAATAAAAAGGAATATGCACATATCAAAATTGTTGAATGCAGGCTAAAGCGGTGGTTAAAGGGAAATGTATAGCACTAAATGCTTATATTAAAACAGAAAAAAATCTCAGATCAGTAATATAAGCTTACCCCTTAAGAAAATAGGAGCATATTAAAACCAAAGCAAGGTGAAGGAAATAAAAAGGGCATAAATCAATAAAATTGAATACAGAAAAAATTAATGAAATCAAAATCTAGGTCTTTGAAAGATTAATAAAGTTGCTGAACTTCTAGACAGACTAAGAAAATGATTGAAGACACAAATTACCAATATCAGGAATGAAAGGGGGAACATCACTACAGACCCCAAAGACATTAAATGAATGATAGGAGAATACCACAAACAATTCTATATCCATAAATGTGACAACTTAGGTGAAGAAGACCCATTCCTTGAAAGATATAAACAATTAAAACTTATCAAGAAAAACTGGATTAACCTGAATTGTCCTGTATCTATTAAAGAAGTTAAATTTGTAGTTTAAAAACCTTCCATCAGAGAAAACTCTAGGCCTAGATGTTTTCACTAATGAATTCTACCAAATACTGAAGGAGGAAAAAATAGCAATCTTACACAGTCTCTTCCAAAAATACATCACAACCAAGTAGGGTTTATCCCAGGAATACAAAGCTGGTTCAACATTTGAAAATCAATCAATGTCATTCACCATAGTAAATATGAATAAATCACATGACCCTGTCAATAGACGGAGAAAAAGTATACAACAAAATTCAAAATCCATTCATAATAAAAACTTTCAGTAAACTAGGGATACAAGTGAAATTCCTTAACCTCGTGGGGCACCTATAAAAATTCTTAGCTAACATACTTCATAGTGAAAGATTATTTCTCCCCGATTATAAGAAACAAGGCAAGGATGTTCTCTCTTACCACTCCTTTTAAACATTGTACTATAATACTTAGCCAGTAGAATAAGGTAAGAAAAAAAATAAAAGGTGTCCAGATTGGAAGGGAAAAAATGAAACTATCATTATTCACAGATAACATGACTGTCTGTGTAGAAAATCCCCCAAAATCTATAAATAAACCTCCTAGAATAAGTGACTTCAGAGAGGTAACAGAATATCAAAATACAAAAATCAATTGTATTTCTTTATATTAGCAACAAGAGCAACCCCCAAATGAAATACTAAAGTATAAATCTAACAAAACATGTGGAAGATCTATATCCTGAAAACTACCAAATGCTGATAAAAAAATAAAAACAGAAATAATAAACAAAGTGATAAACAATATTGTGTTAATGGACTGGAATACTCAATATTGTAAAGATATCGATTCTTCCTAAATGAATCTATAGATTCAATGCAAGCCCATTCAAAATCCCAGCAGGACTTTTTGTAGATATTGACAAGCTGACTCTACAACCTATATGAAAAGGCCAAGGAACTAGGAGAGCCATAACAATTTTGAAAAGAAACTTGGAGGATTTATACTACCTATTTTCAAAATTTATTATAAAGTCACAGCATCAAGCCAGTGTAGTGTTGGCACAAAGTAGGCTTACAGATCAATGGAATAAAATTGAGAATCCAGAAATAAATCCTTACAATTATGGCCAACTGATTATCTACAAAAATGTCCATACAATTCTAGGGAAAGCATAGTCTTTTCAACAAATGGTGCTGGAAAAACTGGAATTCCACATGCCAAAAAAAAAGAAAAAATTCTTGACTCATATTTTACACCTTATATAAAAATTAACCCCAAATGGATCATAAACCTAAGTGTAAAACATAGAACTATGAAACTTCTGGAAGAAAATGTAGAAAAGTTTCAAGACTTGTAGTTCGGCAAAGAATCTTAGATACAACAACAAAAGTCTAATCCATAGAAAGATTGATACATTGGTTTACTAAAGCTAAAAAACTTTTGCCCTGAGAAAGACACTGCTATGGGAATAAAAAGAAAAGGCACAGACTGAGAGAATTTATTTGAAAATCACATTTCTGACACAGGACATATATCCAGATTATGTAAAGAACTCTCAAAACTCAACAATAAGAAAACAAACAAGCCAATAAAAATAGGTAATCAAAATAACCTCTGCATAACACTTGTATGCTGTAAATTTTAATTTGAATTTGTGTATTTTCCCAGCCAGTTATAAGTCCAAACTTAAATTCTCACCAAGTTTTATTTACACCATATTATTTGACCCTAGAATTAGGCTTTTGATCTCTGTTGACATTTAATGCACTTCATACTGACCTAAAAATATTATTAAATTTCTTTGAACTCAGGAGATAATTTTCATATACATCTTTAGTATAGAGACTATTTTTTCCTATCAAATAAAATTGACTCTTTACACACAGACCCAAAAAAGTTATAACTTTCTGAGGCATCAAAAATTTATTTTGTCACCTTTTAAATAATGAAGCCTGAGCATGAATCACCACATTTCTTATCACCATACTTCCTTCTTCCCCTGCTACCAAATCTAAACAATTCTGGAACACAATGATGAAAGAAATGAACGTTATTTTCCCTTTGCTTGTATTTCTTCATTTATTTCTCATCACTTGGTACTATGTTTTATAAGTCATTGTAAATCATGTTTGGGAACTATGTGAAGTATAACAAAGAGATTTTGCATGAAAGAAATCCTTTAAGATCAAGTTATTCAATATGTAATCCCATTCCTCCAAATGAACGTCTTTTTTTTGCCCAATACCATACCCACTCTGGCCATATTTCTCTGCTGGAAAACGGAGAGAGACTAAACTTTGACGATTTGTAGTACTATATCCAGCTTGTTTCCAACTACTGCAGTCTTCACGTAACCTACGTTATTTTTCATTATAGTATTTCTCATCACCTGACATAGGAGACAAAACAAATATGTCTCCTCCCAGGAAAGTGTAAGCTCCATGAGAACAGACTCTGTCTTTCTTATATACTCTTTTTATCCCCAGAGCAGTGTCTGCACCCAGAAGGTGTTCAATAAATATTTGTGAATGAATGACTGCCCAAGGCATCTCTCTACCTCATTCCCTCACACTCTGCCAGTGATCCTGGGCAGCCCTCAGCAGGACTGCTGATGGAAACAACAAAATATGCTGCCCTACACTTCCTCCTTTCTTCCAGGATTAGTGACTAGATCTTTCTGCCAATTTCTGTGCTAAGTAGATACTGAGGACAGTAGATCATAAGAAGTATCATCCTGCTTGCCACTCTAACTCCAAATGCCCACCAATGTTCACCATGTCAAATGGAAACAAAAAGCAGCTCTCACTTCATTCTTCAAATGAAAACAGGCTAAATGCTTTAAAAGCAGCAGACAGTCAAAAACCACATTCACAGAAAGACAGACAAAATGAAAAGGCAGAGAAATATGTACCAGATGAAGGAACAAGATAAAACCCCAGAAAAACAACTAAATGAAGTGGAGATAGGCAACCTTCCAGAAAAAGAATTCAGAATAATGATAGTGAAGATGATCCAGGACCCTTGGAAAAAGAATGGAGGCAAAGATTGAGAAGATGCAAGAAATGTTTAACAAAGACCTAAAAGAATTAAAGAACAAACACCTAGAAGAATTAAAGAACAAACAGAGATGAACAATACAATAACTGAAATTAAAAAACACTAGAAGGAATCAATAGCAGAATAACTGAGGCAGAAGAACAGATAAGTGACCTGAAAGACAGAATGGTGGAATTCACTGCTGTAGAATACAGTAAACAAAAAAGAATGAAAAGAAATGAAGACAGCCAAAGAGACCTCTGGGACAACATTAAACACAACAACATTTGCATTATAGAGGTCCCAGAAGAAGAAGAGAAAGGACCCAAGAAAATATTTAAAGAAATTATAGCTGAAAACTTCCCTAACATGGGAAAGGAAATAGCCACCCAAGTCCAGGAACAAGAGAGTCCCAGGCAGGATAAATCCAAGGAGAAACATGCAGAGACACATAGTAATCAAATTGACAAAAATCAAAGACAAAGAAAAATTATTAAAAGCAACAAGAGATAAATGACAAATAACACACAAGGGAACTCCCATAAGGTTAACAGCTGATTTACTAGCAGAAACTCTACAATCCAGAAGGAAGTGGCATGATATATTTAAAGTGATGAAAGGGAAGAACCTACAACAGAGATTACTCTACACGGCAAGGATCTCATTCAGATTCAATGGAGAAATCAAAAGCTTTACAGACAAGCAAAAGCTAAGAGAATTCAGCACCACCAAACCAGCTTTACAACAAATGCTAAAGGAACTTCTCTAAATGGGAAACACAAGAGAAGAAAAGGACCTACAAAAACAAACCCAAAACAATTAAGAAAATGGTAACAGGAACATAAGTATCGATAATTACCTTAAATGTGAATGGATTAAATGCTCCAACCAAAAGACACAGGCCTGCTGAATGGATACAAAACCAGACCCATATATATCCTGGCCACAAGAGACCCACTTCAGACCTAGGGACACATACAGACTGAAAGTGAGGGGATGGAAAAAGATATTCCTTGCAAATGGAAATCAAAAGAAACCGGGAGTAGCAATACTCATAACAGAAAAATAGACCTTTAAATAAAGAATGTTACAAGGGACAAGGAAGGACACTACATAAAGATAAAGGGATCAATGCAAAAAGAAGATATAAAAATTATAAATATATACGCACCCAACATAGGAGCACCTCAGTACATGAGGCAAATGTTAACAGCTCTAAATGAGGAAATCGACAGTAACACAACAATAGTGGGGGACGTTAACACCTCACTTACACCAATGGACAAATCATCCAGACAGAAAATTATTAAGGAAACACAAGCTTTAAATGACACAATGGGCCAGATACATTTAATTGATATTTATAGGACATTCCATCCAAAAACAGCAGATTACACTTTCTTCTCAAATACACACGGAACATCCTGCAGGATAGAACATATCTTGGGTCACAAATCAAGCCTCAGTAAACTTAAGAAAATTGAAATCATATCAAGCATCTTTTCTGACCACAATGCTATGAAATTAGAAATAAATGACAGGGGGGAAAACATAAAAAATACAAACAAATGGAGGCTAAACAATATGTTACTAAATAATCAAGAGATCACTGAAGAAATCAGAGAGGAAATAAAAAATTACCTAGAGACAAATGACAACAAAACACGATGATCCAAAACCTATGGGATGCAACAAAAGCAGTTCTAAGAGGGAAGTTTATAGCAATATAATCCTACTTCAAGAAAAAAGAAAACTCTCAAATAAACAACGTAACTTTACACCTAAAGGAACTAGAGAAAGAAGAACAAAATCCAAAGTTAGTAGAAGGAAAGCGATCATAAAGATCAGACCAGAAATAAATGAAATAGAAACAAAACTATAGCAAAGATCAATAAAACTAAAGCAGCTGGTTCTTTGAGAAGATAAACAAAATTGATAAACCTTTAGCCAGACTCATCAAGAAAAAGAGGGAGAGGACTCAAATCAATAAAATTAGAAATGAAAAAGAAGACGTTACAGTAGACACGGCAGAAATACAAAGCATTGTAAGAGACTACTACAAGCAACTCTATGCCAATAAAATGGACAACCCGGAAGAAATGGACAAGTTCTTAGAAAGGCATAACCTTCCAAGACTGAACCAGGAAGAAATGGAAAATATGAACAGACCAATCACAAATAATGAAATTGAAACTGTGATTAAAAATCTTCCAACAAACAAAAGTCCGGGAAGTCACAGGTGGCTTCACAGGTGAATTCTATGAAACATTTAGGGAAGAACTAAAACCCATCCTTCTCAAACTCTTCCAAAGTTTGCAGAAGGAACACTCCCAAACTCATTATATGAGGCCACCATCACCCTGATATCAAAACCAGACAAAGATACTACAAAAAAAGAAAATTACAGACCAATATCACTGATGAATATAGATGCAAAAATCCTCAACAAAATACTAGCAAACAGAATCCAACAACACATTAAAAGGATCATACACTGTGATTAAGTGGGATTTATCCCAGGGATGCAAGGATTCTTCAATATACGCAAATCAATCAATGTGATACACCATATTAACAAACTGAAGGATAAAAACCATAGGATTATCTCAATAGAAGCAGAAAAAGCTTTTGACAAAACTCAACACCCATTTACGATAAAAACTCTCCAGAAAGTGGGCATAGAGGGAACCTACCTCAACATAATAAAGGCCATACAACCCTTTGAGAAACCCACAGCAAACATCATTCTCAATAGTGAAAAACTGAAAGCATTTTCCTCTAAGATCAGGAATAAGACAAGGATGTCCACTCTCGCCACTATTATTCAATACAGTTTTGGAAGTCCTAGCCATGGAATCAGAGAAGAAAAAGAAATAAAAGGAATACAAATTGGAAACGAAGAAGTAAAACTGTCACTGTTTGCACATGACATGACACTATACATAGTTAATCCTAAAGAAGCCACCAGAAAACTACTAGAGCTAATCAATGAATTTGGTAAAGTTGCAGGATACAAAATTAATGCACAGACATCTCTTGCATTCCTATATACTAACAACGAAGGATCAGAAAGAAAAATTAAGGAAACATTCCAATACACCACTGCAACAAAAAGAATAAAATGCCAAGGAATAAACCTACCTAAGGAAGTAAAAGACCTGTACTCAGAAAACTATAAAACACTGATGAAAGACATCAAAGATGACTCAAACAGATGAAGAGATATACCATGTTCTTGGATTGGAAGAATCAATATTGTGAAAATGACTACACTACCCAAAGCAATCTACAGATTCAGTGCAATCTCTATCAAATTACCAGTGGCATTTTTTTACAGAGCTAGAACAAAAATATTTTAAAATTTGTATGGAGACACAAAAGACAGTGAATAACCAAAGCAATCTTGAGGGGAAATTACGGAGCTGGAGGAATCAGATTCCCTGACTTCAGACTATACTACTATCTACAGTAATCAAGACAATATGGTACTGGCACAAAAACAGAAATATAGATCAATGGAACAGGATAGAAAGCCCAGAGACAAACCCACGCATCTATGGTCAACTAATCTCTGAAAAAGAAGTCAAGGATATATAATGGAGAAAAGACAGTCTCTTCAATAAGTGGTGCTGGGAAAACTGGACAGCTACATGTAAAAGAATGAAAGTAGAACACTTCCTAACACCATACACAAAAATAAACTCCAAATGGGTTAAACACCTAAATATAAGACCGGACACCATAAAACTCTTAGAGGAAAACATAGGAAGAACACTCTTTGACATAAATCACAGCAAGATCTTTTTTCACCCACCTCCCAGAGTAATGGAAATAAAAACAAAAATAAACAAATGGGACCTAATGAAACTTAAAAGATTTTGCACAAGAAAGAAAACTATAAAGACGAAATGACAATGTTCAGAATGGGAGAAAATATTTGCAAACAAATCAACAAAGGATTAATCTCCAAAATATATAAACAGCTCATGCAGCTCTATATTAAACAACACATTCAAAAAATGGGCAGACATAACTAGACATTTCTCCAAAGAAGACATACAGATGGCCAAGAAGCACATGAAAAGCTGCTCAACATCACTAATTATTAGAGAAATGCAAATCAAAACTACAACGATGTATCAACTCACACGAGTTGGAATGGGCATCATCAGAAAATCTACAAACAACAAATGCTGGAGAGGGTGGGCAGAAAAGGAAACACTCTTGCACTGTTGGTAGGAATGTAAATTTATACAGCCACTATGGAGAACAGTATGGAGGTGCCTTAAAAAACTAAAAATAGAATTACCGTATGATCCAGCAATCCCACTCCTGGGCATATACCCAGAGAAAACCATAATTCAAAAAGACACATGCACCCCAATGTTCATTGCTGCACTATTTACAATAGCCAGGTCATGGGAGCAACCTAAATGCCATCAGCAGACAAATGGATAAACAAGATGTGGTGCAGTGGAATATTACTCAGCCATGAAAAGGAATGAAATTGGGTCATTTGTACAGATGTGGATGGACCTACAGACTGTCATACAGAGTGAAGTAAGTCAGAAAGAGAAAAAAATATATCATATATAATGCATATATGTGGAATCTAGAAAAATGGTACAGATGAACCAGTTTGCAAGGCAGAAATCGAGTCACAGATGTAGAGAACAAATGTATGGACACCAAGGAGGGAAAGCGAGGGTGGTGGGTGGGATGAGCTGGGAGAGTGGGATCGATATATATACACTAACATGTATAAAAGATAGCTAATAAGAACCTGCTGTACAAAAAATAAATAAATAAATAAAGTTTTAATGCTGTTTATGGGCTTCCCTGGTGGCGCAGTGGTTGAGAGTCCGCCTGCCGATGCAGGGGACACGGGTTCGTGCCCCGGTCTGGGAGGACCCCACGTGCCGCAGAGCAGCTGGGCCTGTGAGCCATGGCAGCTGAGCCTGTGCATCTGGAGCCTGTGCTCCCCAACGGGAGAGGCCACAACAGTGAGAGGCCCGCGTACCGCAAAAAAAAAAAAAAAAATTGCTGTTTAAAAAAAAGAAAAGCAGTAGTCAGTGGAGGGTGGCTCCCTACTGAACATGATTATATAGTATTCATCCGCTGGACTGTAATCAGGAGAACTTTTTTCTAGTCCAGGATCTACCACTAACTGCATCTCCTCCAAGTCCCAGCCTGTTAGCTTGAAGACAGGTAAGGACGCCGAAACAAAGACATGATTTAGAGCAAATGTTCTCAATAAGGGGCAGGGGAGAGGTGAAGGGGGCACTGGGGAGTGGGAGGCACGGCAGAACCAGCTGTGAGGCTTCTTCAAACTACACACAGCCCCTCCCTAAACTCCTCCACCCTAATCCCCGCACAGTTACCCCCACAGAGTGAGCCACTGTTGCTGTTACTATGGGAGTGTGACAGACCTAGAAAAACTTTCCCAGGTTTTGAGTGTAAGCTCTTTGAGGAATGGGACCGAGATTTAGGCTTCTTAGTGATATCCAGAGGGCATCTAACACAGGGTTTTCCTGTCTCTACCTGCGCCTCCACCCTCAGCTCCTTTCCTCCCCTCAGCCACACCCTACACTCATCTCCTATCATCCTGAGCTTCTCCTGCTTGCCCGTAAGGCCATGTCTCTCATCATCTGTCACCACCTGCAGGAGACACGGGTGACCAGCTACCTAACAGCCCGACAGGCAGGGCAGTCTCGCTTTCTGCCTTGTGAACAGAATTCCGATTTTCAGATAGGGGCACCAACAGTGCTCAGGGAAAGTGACCCCTCCCCCAGCTCCAGAACACGGCTGGGCCACGACAATCACAGCCACCCTCTCCTCCTTTGCCAGGGACTGGCTCAGCATGGGCGTATGGCCATTCTGGCCAGTGACACAGGGAACCTCTGAGAAATTCTGACCTTTGTTATCTAGAGAATCACTGACAAGCAAGCCATCTCCCTCCCTTTTTGCCCTAGATGTTATCACGTGAAGGCGTGATGGAGCTCCAGTCACCCTGTGGCAGGGCAGGGAAAACCCAGAGAATCTTCAAGAAGCCAACCCAGAACTGTGGCCACTTTGAACCACCTACCTCTAGACTTCTTAAGCAAGACAGTAAAGTAACCTAACTAGTGTTACTTACAACAGAAAGTACCCTACCACACCACACCGCTTGGCCTGGGAAGTCCCTGCAACTTTTCCTCTTACTATCCCCTGCTATCTCCAATTTAGAGCTCAAGTACAGTTTCCTTGGGAAGTCTTTGCTTGTCCCCAGATGGTTACACAGTCCCAGACTCTGTTCTCTGCACACCTGCCTCTCCAACTAGACCATGAGCTTCTCAAAAGCAAACATGTTCACCCTTGGTAGAGGCCCTGGTGTATGCTGGGCATTTATTAAATGCTGAATGAATGAATCAACCAAAAAGCAAACAACAAGGAATCAAAGGAGGAACGTGCAGGATGCCTTCCTTGCCTGGGATAAGACTTGACAATTGACAGATGGAACATGGTACCCAGGCAGTCTACACTCTACTAAAGACTTCCTTTAGGCGGTGGTGAGCAAAGGCAGAGATAGTGCAATGAACTGGTCCTATTTTATCTGCCCAGAAATCAGACCTCTCATTAGGAACTGTCCCTGCCCAATCCCCGGCACCTGGGGTGGGATTAACTAACACAGTGGCACCTGAGCAAAGTACCCACTGCTATGGTGGAAACCCACTCCCTGTCCACTGAGATGGCTTGGCGCCGCTTTGGTCTAGTGTATCAATAAGGTTTGCTCTAAGGATAGAGGTGATGGAAGAAGAGAGATCCCTCCTATCCCCCGCCTCTCTAAAGGAACAGATAAGCCTTAAGGTGCCAGTGCTTTTTATCACTCCATACTACGAACAGTCAACACAGAGGGAAAAGGAGAGAGAACAAGCCCGGCAACCCTATGTAAGCCCCTGGATCAAGCTATGCCTAAAGCTAAAACCCTCAGCCTTTTCAATTTATGTGACCCAATCAATTTCTTTACTGCATAAAGCAATTTTCAAGTGACCAAACCCAACCCAAAGAAAAGAATTCTGACAAATACAGTCAGAAATGATGAAAGAAGCCGATAACATCCCTTCTATATTCAGGACCTGTGCACGGTCACCTCTCAAACCTGGCTTCTAGAATGGTGTCAGGAAGTAAAACTGCCTGGAGGAGGCCTAGCCATGAACAAGTCAGAGTGGAAAAAATGCCACCCCCCAAACCACACACCACCACCTTCCCTCCTAAAGGAGGGTACTCTGAGCCTCCTGGATCTCCCTTCTGTTCAGAAAGGAGTGGGGACCTCTGGAAGGCATGAAGTGTTACATTAACACATCGGGGAAAAAATGGAGAGAATTTTCATCAAGCAACGTGCTATGGGCTTTATGAACATCGTATAACTTAAGGCCGTTGTAATGATTATAATACCCTTTTTACCTTTGAGCAAACTGAGAATCAGCGAAGTTAAGCAACTTGCTCAAGGTCACACAGCTAATAACTAGAATTTAAATTCTAGACTTTTTCCACTTTATCACACCGACGGCCAGGGCCTGGGAGATGCAGCGCACCCACCGCCTCCACCCCAACCCCCGACAGCGCCGCAGGATACACAGACCTGGATGGAGCCTTACAAGCGCAGGCCCCTAGAGTCACAGCAGCCTTGCATACCAGTTTTTTGGAAGCCCCAGGTAACTAACTCAGGTGTATGTCGGACACTCAACACCAGCACCAAAAGTAAAGCGCCGAGCAGAGGGAGCAGCGACACCTGAGCCGGCCCCTGGGAAGCGCCGCAGAGGGAGAGGCGGGAGCTCGCTCGGGTCTCCCCCGCGGGCCTGAGCCCCCCGCGCAGCTCCGCGCTCTCCGCAGGAGTGGGGCCCCCAGCCTCCCCTCTCCCCAACAGCGCCGCGGACAGAGCGCCTCCGCGCCGCCCGGGCCGCTCAGAGACCCACGCAGCCCCGGCCCTGGCCCCGCGCCCGCCCCCGCCCCCATCTCCAGCCCAGTGCAGAGGGTCGCAGCTGTTCGCCCCCAGGCAGCTACGGGACCCCGACCCCTCCGCTGTGCCGCGACCCCGGCGCGCTCGCTCCCCCGGCGCGCCAAGCAGGGGAGCCCCGCACTCCCCGCCGCAGCCGCTCGGCCCCGCAGGACCCGGGCGCAGGGCCCGCCGCCCCCCACCGACCGCCGCCCCCCAGCCCGCTGTGCCCGCCCGGCTCACCAGTGCCGCCGAGCTCTCCTGGCCCGTCCGTGCGTCCGGCCGGCTCCCTGCTCCCGGCTCCCGGTCCCGGCTAGCAGCTCACTGGCGGCTGGCTGGCGTTGGTGCGGCTCCTCCCCGCCCCGAGCCACCTGGGATGCCCGTGAAGGGGCGTGACAAGGCCAATATAGGTGGGCCCCGCCCGCCGCGAGCAGCCCGGGCCTCGGGCTCTTAGGGAATTCTCCATTGGGTGGAAGGGAGGCCCCGGCGGCCGCGTAATAAGGGACACCTGGGACGGTTAGTCCTTGGCAAGCGGCGGGGAGCCAGGGCCCGGCCTGTTTCCACACAGCCTGGCCCGCTGGGGAAGTGGATCACAGATTGTGGGAGTCGGACCCCGCTGAGCAGGAAGAGGGGAGGCCAGCCCCTTTCTTTGTGGGCTGTAGAAACCGAGAACCGAGACCCTCAGGGTGAAAATGATGGGGCCAGGGGCAAGTTAGTTCAGAACTGGAAGAGCTCAGAAAGGCCTTTACCGACCATTCCACCCTCCCCCATCCCCACTTCACACACCCCTCACATGATTCTCCCCCTTTTTTAAAATAATGGCTTTAAACTATAAATAAGGTCATTTCAGATAGTGATGTCCTCCCCACTTCTAGACTGTAAGCCCCAGGCGGGGTAGGAACCTCTCCTGTCCATGTTCAATCACCAGGGGTGAACAGAGCCAGGACAGTTAATACCTGATGAACAAATGAGGTGTGACCCAGTCCTTTGAGTCCAGCCTCCTGCTGGACCCCCCAGGCCAGAGTCTGCTCCAGCAAAACTTTGTCAAAGAGGCTAGAGTCAGGGCTTCCCTGGTGGCGCAGTGGTTGAGAGTCCGCCTGCCGATGCAGGGGAGGAGGGTTCGTGCCCCGGTCCGGGAAGATCCCACATGCCGCGGAGCGGCTGGGCCCGTGAGCCATGGCCGCTGAGCCTGCGCGTCGGGAGACTGTGCTCTGCAATGGGAGAGGCCACAACAGTGAGAGGCCCACGTACCGCAAAAAAAAAAAAAAAAAAAAAAAAAAAAAAGAAGAGTCTAGAGGCCACCCCTCCTCTCTGTACTGCCTACTTTCCCTCCGAATGGCAGTCAAGAAGCTGGCCTGTAGGAGGTCTACTCATCCAGGGCACCTTTGGAAGCTGTGTAGCAAATCTTTAACTTCTTAAGATGTCACAGGCAGAGAAACTCCGACATATAATGCTGTCCTGCCAGCCTTGCATTGCACAGACGGAGCCCAGACTTTGGGCGACTGACCCAACATCCCACAGCTGATAGCAGAGCTGAGTCTGGGGCCCTGGGGGACTGCTGGGACCTATGGCTGGGAAGTTTTCAACTTCTGCAGAAATGGGGCTTGGGTTTGGTCTGACTTCTCCAGTCCATGGCATGGCCTTTCCAGGCCTCTCAGAGGTCAGGTGTGACCTGAGCTATTAGCATTTACTGAGGCCCTGACACTTTCAAAAACAAAGATGTGTCAGAATAGGATAGGAAGAATGTGGTATATTTTTTAAAGTGTTCCATTGAACAAATGAATGGTCTTAACACACACACACACACACACACACACACACACACACACAGGAGATGATGTGTGATGCTGCTACTCACATGTTAATTTCAAGACTCATTAAAGAAATCCATTCCAAGCCCAGTACAGGAAACACTGTACAACTTTAAAGTTGCATGGAGACCATTCCTTCCTGGAACTATTTCAGTACACTCCAGTGACTGCACATTGAACCTCAGAAGCCATAACTGGAGGCTGTCTGTTAAGGTGAAGTCACGGCCAAGTGGCGTGCCCACCCCTCCCTCCAACAATAGGCTCAACACTCTCAAGGCCTGGACCCCTTTCCCCTTCATCAGTGAGTCCTGCACAGATGGGTGTTTAAGATGTGGTGTTGCCTGGATGACCACGTCACACTGGGCAAGGCCAACCTGGAAAAAAACACAGAGGTTGCCCCACCTAGGTGTGCCCTCCTCCAGCTGCACTCCGTCTATGGTGGTGTGGAGGCTGGTGTCCCGGAGTGGAGCTGTGAAGAAGCCTGCCTTTGGGACAGCTTCTTGAACCAGCAGGTAAGGCTGAGCTCAGGAGCCCCTCTGGGTCTCACCCACGTGGGACCATTGGTTGTTCAACGGTGTTCACTCCCACCCAGCCCTTCTTGTGTGTCGGTTTCAGTCTCTCTCTCTCTCTCTCTCTCTCCTATCGGGGGAGGAGAGCTTGTCCCAGGAAGCACTTCAGGGAGTGGGGAAGTAGGACAGGGAAGGGAGCAAACCCCTTAGGAGAACACAAATGAGCAGGTTACCTATGGACAACTGAGGCTTAATCCCCCTGGGACCTTGTGAGAAACCTCAGCAACATCTCCTTGAGGGGTGAGGAAGCTGAGGCATTTATCCACTGATCCCTGGTATAGACATGCAGCCCCTCTGGGCTGCCCTGTTCATTGACTGAACAACTCGTGCTCCTTCCAGAGAGAGCTGCCTGGTACTTCGTTGTGCAGGAATTGTCTGCATGTGACCTCTGGGCATAGAACAGCATTTCATTACTTTTAACATTAAATGTCATGGTTTCTCCCTCCATCTATCACAAATAGTTTTATTCTTTTCTCCCTCCTGCTCCCCCTCCTGGGATTTCTCCAAGAACTTCAACAGTGTTCACTCTGCCCAGGAATCTAGAACGAATTTGAGCATCTTCTCTTGACAGAAATCCAGGCAACCTCAGTCCACAAACAGTCCTCTTATCTTGGGAGTAGTTGTCACCACCTTTATGCTGTTGAATCACTGACGATCAGGCCACCTGGCGCCATGCCAGCCATTGCTGGAAACTCCACAGTGATGTGTCGATGGGCACAGCACTGAAGTCCCATAACCTGGTCCTGGGGTGATATGTGTCCACTAGAGAAGGGAGTTTTGGTGATCTAGATCCTGGGTTAGAGGTGAGAAGTCTTCAGTTGTTTTGCTCATTTAATGTCATTCTGAGCTTCCTCGGAACTGGGTTCCTAAAGTTACCAGCTCTTCTGGGTTTTAAGTACACACATTCCCCCAGGCATTCCTATGGTGCCACAGCAGGTAGATGGGTCTGAGGAGTTTCCAGTCTTGGCTACACACTACAGCTAGAATGAGTCCTCCTCCTCCCATCTCCATATCTCAGCCCTTGAGATCAGATGTGACCCTTTTTTTGCTCAGCCCCAAGGCTGGACATTCTTTTCCTGCCCCAGCGTGAATGACATGATTATAAAGCTAAGCCTCCATCTTCTCACAGGGCTCTACATCTCCAAGAGATGCACCGAAGAAGAGGTAGGACTTAAGTAAACTCCTACCCAAGACTAACTCTTTCTGATCCTTCTGCATGGAACGCTTTCCGTTTACTCAGTCAAGTTCCAAGACTATGAGAGAGCCAGGGAGTTAAGGGTGAGGGTCAGGATGTGGTAGTAAATAAGGATAGAGACATATGAATTGAGATAACCCCCTTGGAGATTAAGTAAAGAGAAAGTTGGAAAGAAAGCTGGAAAGACAGAAGAAAAGGCAGAGACACAGAAGAAAAGAACAAAAGGAGGAAGTACATCTCCTTTTGTAAATCTTTACTATAAGGAGAAAAACAGGGCTTGCATTCACAAAGGAAATACATGAACCAGTGCAAAATACTGTGGCTGCAGACAGCCATGCAGGGAAGTGCTCAGTGATCATAGGTACATGGTGGGCCACAGGAAGTGTATTACCATTGCTACTGTTGAGAAATCTAGCTGTATCATTTTTGGAGGCAAAATCTAGATGTTGTCCTTTAAGATTTCTGCTACCGCAATTACCATATATTGAATATACTGCCAATTCACCCTATTTTTTTCTTTTTAAAGTGTATGTTTGTATACCAACTTCCTCTTCCTTGAACTGAGATACAATTTATCCACTCCTGTTTTCCACTGAAGTAACTGGAAAAGGTGATAGTACATGCAGCCATACGAAGTAGCAGCCAAGAGAAGAGGATTGAACCAGAAACTTCCAATGGTGCAGCTAGTGCCAACTGTGAAATCCCTGTTTTATTTGTCGCCCTAGAGTGAATTGTTACAACATGCCAAGAAATGCTATGCTCAGTTTAGTGTTGGTAGAGGCTGTTATGAACTGAATGTTCCTCTTGACCCCCCATTCATATGTTGAAATATCAACCCCCAATGTGATGGTATTAGAAGGTGGGGACTTTGGGAGGTGATTAGATCATGAGGGTGGAGTCCTCATGAAAGGAATTAGTGCCCTTATAAAAGGGACTCCAGAGAACTCTCTTGCTCTCTTTCTACCATGTAAGGATACAGCGAGAAGTTGGCAGCCTGCAAGCCAGAAGAGGGCCATCGCCATACTGGCACCCTGATCTCAGATTTCCAGGCTTCAGAACTGTGAGAAATAAATTTCTGTTGTTCATACACTGCCCAGTCTCTAGCATTTTGTTGTATATAATAGCCCGAACTAACTCAGACAGAAACCAACTATCAAATATCTCAATATTTCTATGAATGCTGCAGGAACTTCTACAACCTTTTGGTCTAGTCAACTCCTTGGCACATTTTGGTGAGCCAGTAAATTCTACTCATTTTCTTTGTCCTAGAAGCATTAAGACTCTCTTTTTCAGGGCACTGCTATTCAAAACTTAGTTTTAAGAGTGGGTCTGATCATTTTTCTTACTCATGTCATTATTTTAACTCTTACTTTTCATGAGAAACAGATGGAGAAAATAAACTATTATTCTGTCTTAGACCCTGGATTCAAGAGGTTACAGCTTTTATTTCCTTACCAGACTACATTAGTTGTCCTCTTTTGACTGTCTACATCCATTCACTCAACAAATCCTTCTTGAGTACCTACTACTATATGTCAGATACTGAGGGTGTAACAACTCAACCAACACTGAGGGTGTTGGTCTTTGTAACAACAGGTCCCACCCTAAGAGCAGCAGGAAAGACCAAAAAAGAATACAGATACCAAAATACAAATTTCCAAAAAGTCAGAGTACATGGAAGGGGCACCTATCATATTATAAATGTGACTGGCTTCACCTTTAGAGGGTCCTTTTCAACGAATGTGTAATGAAGATGTTTTTAAATTTGAAGCCATGCTGTAGTTTGCTTGTTTAGCTTGCAAGCATGAAGGATTCTGGGCTGCTTGCTTAAGGAGTTATGCTGGACCACTTGCGTTCAAGTTCTAACATATACGCTCCTCTTTAATATTACTTCATCTGGCCCATAACATGAAGAGAACAGAAAGTTTCTACAGACTACACTTATAAACTACATTTGAGGGTGATAATCTCATTTCAAAAGGGCCTCTGGGTACATGTTGCTGCTTTGTTCCTGAACAAACTCAGATGCATGCCAATTGATTAAAATAGTTCTATGACTAATTTCTCCTTTAAATTGAAAACAAAATCTCCATCTGTACATTTATTAAATTTATTATGTTGACTTGGTTTAGGGATAGTTGAGGAACTTCAAAGCTAGATATATGACATGCATTTAAAAAAAATCTTTAGGCAGATTTGATATTGCCATTGAAGTAGAGTTCATCATCAGCTTGCCCAAGCCTGTGTCAGAGACCTTCAGAAGAATGGCTCATGGTTTTCACAAATCATTTTGCTGCCAGAATGCTTTTGAGCTGGAAGGAGCTAAATGTTCAGGTCCACAGCTTTAGAACTAAGTTCTCACCCTCTAAGTGACCTTTAAAGCTTGTTCTACCACCCCTGTTTCATCCCTGTTTATATCTGATCCTTCCAAAAGTCTCACTCTCTTTCCCAAGTATCTGTCATCACCTGGACTCTTTTCTACATACTGCTTGATACATCTCCTAATTTCTCTCTTCTCTCCAAAGTCCTTCCTCTGTACCTAGTTTACCTTTGGGTTTGTAAAATTTCTCACCTTCCCAAGCCCTATTATCAATCTTATACCTTAGCATCTTAATCTCTCGATCTCCTTAACCACAAACTCCTCTCATATTCATAGCCTAAATGTTTGCTGGTTTTTTTTTTTACTAGAAATTGTACCAAATTAAAATTCTCAGTTTTAAACATCCCATCCTTTGATCACTCCCAACTCTACACAAGGCTCACTGATGCTTCTACCCTCACTGCCACAGATCTTCAAACTCATCATGACCTTCACTTAAGTGATCCCAACACTTTCTCACAAGTTCCTTTGTGTCTTTACTTTGCTCTCTATCCATCTTTTCATTCATCACTATACTGCGTATCAAGTGCACTCAAGTCTGTGCCCTCTCTCCACCTCTGTCACTCCTGTCTGTAAAACTTCCAATTATCTTCATCCATGTCATCTTAT
Organism: Mesoplodon bidens; assembly: GCF_964165515.1. NCBI lineage: Eukaryota > Metazoa > Chordata > Mammalia > Artiodactyla > Ziphiidae > Mesoplodon > Mesoplodon bidens. The sequence goes on along the minus strand of NC_138165.1, from coordinate 47,499,997 downwards.
CTTGGGAGAAAATCACAAAAACAGTCTTCATATAACAAACACTGCTCATTTCCCTAATAAAGAAACTTTCTTACTTTTGAAGATAACAGCTTACTACCATCTTCTGTTGCCTTAAGCCTCTCTTACTTTCCAGTTGACAACATGCTTCATATTTCACTGAGAAATCAAAAGCTGTTGAGCAGAGTTCTGAAATCTCCTCACGATAGGATCTAAAAGTTGATCTTCATCTGAACCTGTCTTCTTCCTCCCCTTCATTGTGGATTTGTTAACAGTAAATCTCTCATCTTTTTCACTAGATCCCGTTTCCCTTCTCTTCTGCACCTTCCATCTCTCTTTCTGTACTATAAAATTTTTGAAAAATCTAGAACTAAAAAATACAATAACTGAAATGAAAAATTCACTGGGTGGATTTAATAGCAGATTGAAGATGGTAGAATAGAGAGTCAGTGAACTTGAAGATTAATAAAAAATATCCAATCTGGAGAACATAGAGAAAAAAGATTGAGAAGAGGTGAACATAGCCTTGGGGGCCTATCAAATGGTCTGGTATACGTGTAATTGGAGTCTAAGAAAAAGAAGAGTATGTGGCAGACAAATATTTGAAGAAATACTGGCCTAAATTTCCCAAATTGATTTAAAAAAATCAACTTAGATATTCAAGAAACTCAGCGATCCCCAAGCAGTATAAACACAAAAAAAACACACGTAGGCACATCATGGTCAAACTGCTAAAGTCCAAAGATAAAGGAATAATCCTGAAAGCAGCCAGAGAAAGATGCCACATTACAGAGGAGAATGATGCTACAAATGATGGCTGGACTTCCTATCAAAAACAATGGAAACCAAAAGACAATGGCAAAAAACAAGACAACGGAGACCAAATGACACCTTGAAAGTGAGAGAAAAAGCAAATGTCTCTGCTCTGTATTATCTATATACTGAATTTGTTTTTAAATGAGGGTGGAATAAAGACATTTTCAGATAAATGAAGGGTGACAGAATATTTAGCCAGCAGAATTGTATTGTAAGAGAAATTAAATGCTTCAGGTTGGAGAGAAATGAAACCATGAGGAAATTTGGATCTATAGAAAGGGAATGAGAACTACAAAACACGGTAAATGTGTAAATATAAATGAATATGGTTTTTCCCTTCTAAGGACATCTGACTCTTTAAAACAAAAATGATAACATTTTAAGGTGGAGTTTATGATGAATGTAGAAGTAAAAGATGGGACGACAATGGCACAAAAGAATAGGGGACAGGGGCTTCCCTGGTGGCACAGTGGTTGAGAGTCTGTCTACCGATGCAGGGGACATGGGTTCGTGCCCCGGTCCGGGGAGATTCCACGTGCCACAGAGCGGCTGGGCCCGTGAGCCATGACCGCTGAGCCTGCGTGTCCGGAGCCTGTGCTCTGCAACAGGAGAGGTCACAACAGTGAGAGGCCCGCGTACCGCAAAAAAAAAAAAAAAAAAAAAAAAAGAATGGGGGCAGGCAAAACAAAAGTATAGCATTACAAAGTTTTACATTTGTGACTGGGAAGTGGGAAGTGTGAAGTAGGAAATACAAGGAAAAATTGAAGTTTGAGAGGTGAAATGTGAAATGATACAATACTAATTCTAATGAAAAGTGAAGACTAACAAGCCATGTTGTAAGCTCTTTCCTAGATGGTTGGATCTGTTTCCAAAGCTATGAAGTCATCTCTATGTTGGTACATCCCAAATTTCTAACTCTACTTCAGATCTCTCCTGTAGAATCTAATATCATATTTCCAGTTGTGTATTTGACCTAGTATATGGCTCAATGGCATTTCAAACATCAACAAACCAAAATGGAATTCTTTTTTTTTTTTAATACTTCTTTCTTCGGCTGTGCCAGGTCTTAGTTGTGGCACACGGGATCTCTGTTGCGGCATGCAGGATCTTTTAGCTGCAGCATGTGGGATCTTTTAGTTGCAGCATGTGGGCTTCTTAGTTTGGGCATGCATGCGGGATCTAGTTCTCCGACCAGGGATCAAACCCGGGCCCCCTGCATTGGGAGCGCGGAGTCTTACCCACTGGGCCACGAAGGAAGTCCCAGAAATGAAATTCTTGATTTATTCCCTTTCCTCCAATCCACTCCTTCCTTCTTCAGTCTCTTCTATCTCAGTAAATGATACCACCATCCACCCAGCTCAAACCAGGAAGGTGGGGTCATTGTGGTTTCCTCACATCAGTAAGCCTTGTTTCTACTTCTAAAATATATTCACCACCACACCAATCTAGGGCAACCCACATCTAAGCTTCTCCCTAGTCACCCCACTTCTGGTCAAGCACTCATAGTGCGAATGATCTTTTAAAAATGTCAACAGAGGCTTAAAACACCTTTGCTTAAATCACTTCAATGACTTCCTGAGACCCCAGGAATAAAATCCATGCTTCCACCACAGCCTGAATGGCCCCTGCTTCCCTCTCCTCTTACTTACTGCACTCCAGCCACTCGGCCCTGCTTCTGTTTCTCACTCCCAGGGCTGGGGCCAATGTGAGGTGAATAACTCACAAAACATAAAAAATTTAAAGATAGGATCATCACCAGTGGTATGCCCAGCTATACTGGAGCTTGAGGCAAAAAGAAAAGTCAATGATACTGAACATGCCTTTGTTTAAGACTGATATTTTGTTCATCACAGATAGGTCTTTGCATTAATTTTGATTTTGAAAATATTGCATTAAAGGATTATTTTTCTGAGTTTTTTGGCACCCCCTTGAATTCTGCAACCTAGATGAATGCCTCCTCCTAATTCCTACGCTGCTCAAACCAGCAGGGTCATTCTTGCTTCATGATCTTTGCTCACACTCACTCTTTTCCCTTTGCATGGAATCTACCATCCACCAGATCACTGCATGGATGGTTCCTTCTTTTCCTTATGTCTCAGCCTAAATGACACCTCCTTAGGGAAGGTGATCATCCTATCTTAATCCCACCTGGCACCTCTTTACTCTTTATCATGGATAGCACTCTTTTTTTCTTTTAAGGGGTTTTCACAGTGATAATCATTTGGTTTCCTTATCTGTTCACCTGTCTATTATCTGTCTTTCCTACTTATATACACTCCATATGAGGTAAGGGGTCTAGCATTACGCTCAGATCATAGGAGCCATTCAATACACCCTTTTAAATACACACTTTTAAAGTAAATTAATGAATAGGCTGAACCTGTATTGAATAATGTTCTATCCTTCCCTTCCTGGCCGTTGCTTTTTCTTCTATTGTGATCTCCCTGTGTAGCCTATAAAAGAATGAGATCTTCATGACACAAATACCCTTGGAGTTTTCTCTAAAAACAAAACAAAACAAAACACAAAAAAGTTACATGGAAACCAAGCCAGAATACAATGGTTGGGGGAAGATGGGTGATGATCTTCCTAGGTCTCCCCCAAATTTTTATTTGTTCAGGATTTATGAATTAGTAATTATTTCCATGATTGCACAAAGGCTTATAGTTAGAACTGCTGAATCCAATTAACTGCTGAGGCTATTCGGTATATTCAGTGATTTTTTTTTTAAGTTAACCATAGGAAGGGACTCTTATTCAAATTTCAGTATATAGAACCTGGCTTCTAGGTTTTCCCTTTATGTTTCTAAGATAATAAATCTACCAGTGGTTCATTCATTCATTCATTATTGAATGCCTACTGTGTTGCAGGCAGTGCTCTCAGGGCTGGGCAAACAGCAATGAATAAGTCAAAGTCTTTGCTTTATGGAATTTATCTTCTGGCACAGGGAGACACTGAGCAATCCAGGAAGAGATACTGCTAGGAAGGAAACTACAGCAACACAGGGAAATGAAGACTGGTGGAATGGATGTGAGTGATAAAAGGGAAGAACTTTAGGGACAGGGGTCAGCAAAGGCCTCTTTGAGGATGTGCCATTTGTGCAGAGGCCACTGAGGTATTTTGCCTTGAAGGCTTTGTTTTGCTTTGTCTTATATTTTATTCCAGTTAGTCATGGGTTGGATTCTCTGGCAGAAGACGCTGAAACAGACTTTGGGATGCATGATGTTAATTAGGGATCAACACCCGTTAAAAGAAAGGAGGGGGGAACAGGATTGGACAGAGGAGGCTACTGAAGTGTCATGCCTTGCCTAACCTGTGTCATTGCACAGGCCTTCTTAAAACAGCATTTCCTTCCTATAGGTTTATTCATCTAAAAGTTCAAATAATCAATACACTGTTAAGTGAATCACTGAATATTTAATAAGTATCAACTAAGTACTCAGCACTCTGGTAGGACTGAAGAGGAAGGAGAAGCACATGTTCTGCCCTCCTGTCCGGAGTGACAGACATGCACGTGAATAATTTCAAATTAATGTGGAAATCGTATTTAAAAGGGGCTCTTGCTGTGCACGAGAAGGCACCGTTAAATGATTCACCTGGGAGTACATTTTACAGCTAACCAACCCGGCAGGGTCATTGGTATGCAGGCTTCCTCAAAAATCAAGTATTCTACTGGAACACTATTAAAGTTATATTTTGTAAGAGGCAGAAAGTTGATAAACCCTGCCCTCAGAATCTCCCAGATCTAGAACATCTCTTCCACACTTTATCATTCAGGACTCTGGGGCTTCAGCTGATTAGTTTTGGGAACATTTGAACAGATAATGAATAAATAAAACTTTCAGGTTAGAGACTAGGTCCTATATTATTTTTCCACTTAAGCTCTCATAGTTACAGCTGCACACAATGCATAGATACATAATTTCCCTACCCTAAGACATGTCTCTGAGAAGGAGCAATACGCAGATGCTTGGAAGGTATTTATATGTTGCAACACAGTATATATAATCTATTTGTATTCAACTAATGTCTAAAAGGTCTGTTAAACAGGACCAAGGAGACAGCTCTTTCCAACCTAAAATAAATCTAGAAATTCTAAAGAAATGAAGAAGGTGAAATAAGTTGAGTAAAAATAAACCTACTGAAGGGAACTACACAAATTTGCATTTAGAAAAATCTAGAAGCTTTATTTTAGAAAGAGAATATATCAGCAATATAATTATTGTGACTATTAGTTTTCTGTGCATCTATTTTTCTTTATGCAAATAAGTACTCATTGAAGAGTTCTAGGAATACTTGAAAAATAAAAATATAAATACTACTCCTAATTTACACCCCAGAATAACTACTCCTGTCTTACGATATTATTTCTATGTATATTTTTCCATTTAATTTTTAAAAGTTGAGCATCTTTTTAAGTCAATACATAACGTAGAGGTGAAAAGAGAACTCAGGTTCTAGAGTCACAAAAAAGCAGAGAAACTATTTCAGCACTGTGAGTTTGAAGGCGACTTGGCTGCAAAGGTCTTATATTAAATTTTGGCACTGCTGGCTCAAGCCACCCCAGCCTATTTCAGTCTTTAATCCTATAGAGGAGACGATTTCCACCCAGGAGAAGACAGCGTGAACTCGTGTACTGAGAACAACTGGACTTACTTAGGGGGTTTTGTTTTCAATACAAGAGTGTGGAGACAGTTCAGGAACAAAAACCTCATTATTGGAGTTGTTTTGTTTTCTAATCCCTTCCTCCTCAGGGGCCTTCCTGAGTTAGGCATGCCTTTACTGAGAACCCCATTGAGCTAACCACTGCCTGGGAAGCTTGAGGCAAATCATCCATAGTTTGATGAAATTTGTCCTCAGACTAAAATAATATTCCCATTTGCCAAGCAATATACAATTGTAGGCTAGATAAATGGGGCATGTTTAAAAGCACACATGCAGAACATGTTTCTGTGGCTTTTTGAGACCATTGTTGAAGAAGAAAAATTTTACCTCCAAGTCTGTTTGTCAACCTTCTAATACGCTTGGACAGGATCCTAAGACTGCACTTTACTTCTGCACCTTTCCTAAGATGACATGTTTTGATATGAGAGCTTTGCACACAGAACTGCAATGCACAGACGTGGTGACATCAGGATTCAATCTGAGACTTAGCAAGAGACTGTGACAAGTTCACTTTGCAAGGTGCCGGATGAAGTTCCTTTTGTCAGACAGGTACAAAACTGCTTCTTTTTTCCTCAGTGGAAACGATTTAAGTCCAGAAATGACTTTTTCTGGAAAGCACTTTTCTAATATCTTTGCCTATGTCATCATTTCTTTTTTGTTGAATGAAAAAAATCTGCCATAAAGGGGAATCACTAAAAAGTCAAAATTGCCCTTATTCATTACATGGGGGAATAGAATGTTTTTTAATGTTTAAGTTGATATTTTTGGGTTTGTTTTTGAACAATGCAATGTGGACCAAAACAATAATGAAATACTAAAGATCTGGTTAAAAATAGACTAGATTGATTAGAGTACATACACTATCATTTGAGAAGAATATTCATAAGAGAACCAATCCTCCTTGATAAATTGTCACAGGAGCCAAAGTCTAAAATATAGTTGGGTCTGTATTTCTTGGGCATGTTATACCTTCATGGAAAGGGAGGTGCTTCCCTAACACATTCTAAAAACTGAGTAGAACCTATCACTTTAGAATAATGGGGTTATAATTATGCTAAAACCCAGAACCTTGTCTGATTTCCATTGGTTTTACTTAATTATGGGTTTTCAATATTTCACAAGCTGAGAGCATCAGCAGTTGACATGTAGGTTAATTTCCTGTCCCCAGAGATGTTGGAAAGATACTTCTGGAAGTGGGGAGGTTGGGTCTAATTTTCTCTGAGTGACCAGCATGATCCCCTGAAACATGACATACAAGCACATACATCCTACAACCATGTTCATAAGACCATTTGTTGCAGCAGCTTAAGTCAGGCATCAGACTTAGGCAAATGTAAAAAAAATTTTCTTTACCCCACTCTTCACTGTCAGTTATTCCAGATAGAAATCAAGATTTAATAATAGAAATATAATAAGGATTTAAAAGTATTTTTTCATGCTGAGTGTCAAAGCCTTGGTTTTAGGATCTTAGCCATCATACTCTATATAAAGTCAAAATCTGACAGGTGAGTATTTACCCTTTGGTTGTGAACATACTGAACTTGAACTAAGTCAGCACCGTCAGCATTTACAGTTTTTGAGGCACGTTACATATGTGTTCCCACCATAAGAAACAAAGTCTTGGAACAGAATATTAATTTTATGTTTTCTGATGATTCAGATACTATCAAAAAAGGATGACAAAGATTTTGATTGCACATCTGTTTGACTGCTTGCCAACCTTCTGAATAACCTTTCAGGACTTTGAGACATTTTTGTTTAAAGGTACATCAAATGATTTTTTAAATGGCATGGTTAGAGATTATATAAGAGGCAATACTTCACTGTTATGACTTGGAGAATGAAGCTAGAATAAAGTCTCAAGGTATTTATTCTAGAATTCTCAACTTTGAGAGTATAAATGCCATTCAACCCGACACTCAGACTGAAATATATCTACCGGCATCAGCATCCTTGCCTGCAGGTGGATGTTCCTGCTTTGAGCTGTGGAATGCCCACTCACTGAAAGACCGACTGTGAGCTCATCCCAAGCGTAGGGCACTGCTCTATGCACTTTGAAAATACTAACTCAAATGGGACGATAGAAAGTTTTTTGTCTAATAATGGGGTTTGTGAGGACTTAAGTCTGCAGGAAAGATGGTTACTAGCATGACAGCTCTAACTCCTTCTGCAGCTATGTTCTCAGAAAAACAGGTCTCCCTCTCCATTTAGAGGAAATTTAGTTTCATTGTCATGGACCTGGATTGATGGTAGATACAGTTTGTTGCCTACTCAACAGCTAACCCACCTTCTTCCTTATTAACCGAAGCCTGTATGGGTGTCAGTGTGCTCAGGGAAGGGGAGCCCCTTCCAAACCCCCTGGGCTTCTGGGAAATGCTTTTGTCTCTAATAAGTAAGGCAAGCACATATCTCACTTTTCTGAGATAGTGCTGGTTTATGTGTATTGTCCTGGTAAAATTACTAATAATACTTTCTTTCACTTGAAAAAAATTCTAATTCAAGTGATAAACTCTATGGTCTTCCTGTGAATATGAGAGAAATCACTGCTCTACCTTCCATTCTGTCTCTGGCAATGTAAAATGAGAGCATGATGCTTGGGGCTGAGGCAGCCATTTTATGCCTAGGAGGATAAGAGCCAAGAGAGAATCAGAGAATCAGATCCAGAACCAATTGAGTTTAGAACTGTAGTGCCTCTGGATTTGATAGTAAAAGTGAAGGTTTATTTTTCTTAAGACACATAGGGGAGCATTCTGTTACTTGCAAGGAAGGGTATGGAGGAAGGGAGAAACAGGGATGAGGCCTTTCCATGGAAAGGATTTTGAATTGCTCTGGGTAAGATTTCTGAGTTATATTTAGTATTATTCTCTCCATCCCTCTTTAGAAATTCTGGAAATTACATTTGTAATTTGAGAGGCAATGGTAGAAAATAGAAGAATCACGGTCTCCTGCTCAATGAAGAAGTTTGGAAATTGAAAAGGAGTAACATTTTCTCACCCCCTATGGTGGACCCCTCTTGGGACCAGTGGAAATTGGTGGCAATATGTCTAGGGATAAAGGTTCTCACTTCACACAATTGAACCACCACCACCCCTGCCCCAATTATCACCAGTTAGCTCTGGGGACTTGACAATTTGACTTTTACATTACCAAATTAGCTATGTTCAGAATTTACATTTTCTTTGTAGGTATTCTTCAGAGGAAGACATTTGGTTGAGAAACTATGAAAACTGCTATTGATTCTTTTAAAAATGTATAGAATAGAGAACATATTTCCATTTACTTATTTGAAATCACTTTAGGAAAATGATGACTGAAACAGAAAAATTCCATATGGTTTTGATTGAAAAATGACTTATTATCTAGCTAGCCTATGTTCATGCAAAGCAAACTAAAACCCATTTAAAAATACTGTTCTTGTATTAATACCAAATGCAAAATTGTTCAGGTATCCTCCAGTATATAGATTGATAAATGTCTATTACACCTTAGAAAGCAAAGCTACTGACTCCCAAGGGAGAAGCATATAGGGAGAGGACTAACATGTATAGTCTCTAGCACTATGCCTGGCATGTAGTTCAGTGGGGCGTTTCCTTTCTTACTCTCCTCTTCACTGTGTTATTAGATAATGATGTAGTTCTGACGGGTTTTGGCTTAGTAAGAGCTGGATACTTATAGGATAGTTTTCTTTGCTTTAGACAATGCAATCTTCTTAACTTTGACTCTTAAAGACAACAAGCTTCTTTTAATTTCTGCTTCTCTGGAAGTCCATAGAAGATGCTACACTTATGGTCAGTTGAAGAGTAGTGGGTCAGTCATTAGGTAATGATTTGTCTGAATGAGTTCAACATCCTTAAACATCTGTAGTGATCTGCAGGAACTAAAGAATTAGTCTTCCCAGCGCAATTTCCTATCTCCCCTATGTTGGGTCCATTTTGAGCTTACTTCTGTGGCAGGACAGACATTGTAATTGACAGCCCACTCCATGTAAGACTACATAGAGTGAAGAGACTGTCTAACCCTTGACACTTCACTAACAGTACGTAAAAGTGCTCATTTCCTTTTTTTCCCTTAAATTCCATATATATGTGTTAGCATACAGTATTTGTCTTTCTCTTTCTGACTTACTTCACTCTGTATGACAGACTCTAGGTCTATCCACCTCATTACAAATAGCTCAATTTCATTTCTTTTTATGGCTGAGTAATATTCCATTGTATATATGTGCCACATCATGAAGAACCTAGGGGTAAGACAGGAATAAAGACACAGACCTACTAGACAATGGACTTGAGGATAAGGGGAGGGGGAAGGGTAAGCTGTGACAAAGCGAGAGAGAGGCATGGACATATATACACTACCAAACGTAAAATAGATAGCTAGTGGGAAGCAGCCGCATAGCACAGGGAGATCGGCTCGGTGCTTTGTGACCACCTAGAGGGGTGGGATAGGGAGGGTGGGAGGGAGGGAGATGCAAGAGGGAAGAGATATGGGAACATATGTATATGTATAACTGATTCACTTTGTTATAAAGCAGAAACTAACACACCATTGTAAATCAATTATACTCCAATAAAGATGTAAAAAAAAAGTGCTCATTTCCCTGTACACTTGCAAAAAAAATGGATATTGCTTTTTTGCATCTAAATGGCAGAGACTCTAAAAAACTAGTCTCTCATCAATGTTTTAGTTACTTCTTCAGTTACTGCAGAGGGTGTATTTTTGTATTTCTTTTCATTTTTTTGAATTGCCTGTTCTGTCTTCTCACTTTCTATCAGAGTATATTTTCTTTTTAGTTTGAATTTCTTTGCATAAGCAAAATTTTGTGTGTGTATGTTCATAAGACTGTCGTCCTAAGCTGGGCTTAGGCTTGGGGGAGTAATGTCAGCATCACCCCATGCCTGGGGAAAGGGGAAAAGGAAGCCCAGATATTAATATTTTGAAAAAGGAAGATATTCTGATACCCCCAACAAATTAATTAATTAGCTAGTAGTGAATCAATTCATCCATTTGTTATTCCACCAATATGTATTGAGCGCCTACCATTCTAGGCACTGTTCTGGGAGCTAGAGGACAGCTGCAGTGAGATGACAAGTCACCTGCAGCCTACACTGCAGTGGAGAAAGTACATGCGACCCGCAAATAGCCAAGTCATAGATGCTATGTCCAGTATAGATGAGCACCATGAAGAAAAATACAGCAGAGAAAGAGGATACAGTGGGACAGCGGTGGGGATAGTTTAGAGACTATGCCCTTAGCCTTACCATGAACATCATCTTTGCCTTTTGGACAAAGAAGGAAGAATTGTCATTCCCTCCTTCCTTCCTTCCCTCCTTCCCTCCATCCTTTGCAACTGCACTTAGGACAGATACAGCAGACCCAGTGAGGAGAGCTGGGGTTATTTTTTTCTCTTTCTTCATGGAAAAGCTTAAGCCTGGTAAGTATTTTATTATCACTTCCAAGGAGATAGTTCAACCCTGTTGAAATTGACTTATACTTGCAATGAACAAATATCTTTCCGGTGTCATCAGCCCTCTTTCTTCGTTGCTCAGTTCCCAAAGGTGCCCGAGATTTGCACTGAGTAGGATGTGATCTCAGAGCTTTTGCATTAACACACTCAGCAAATGAGACTTTTCTTGGCCTGTGTGTGCTGGCTCGTCTCCATTTTTGAATAGATGTGTAACTAATTTTCAAGCATTCTCCTTGATTCAGTCACAGGCTCGTGATGTCAAGGATAAAAATATTTCTTCTAAAATGAATTCATGGCCATTCACTTCCGTCTGATAGAGCCTCACCATCAGACCTCTTCTTGCAGCTCATCTTAAACTCAGCTTTTTAAAGTTGGCTTGCCCTCATTTGAGCCTGTTTTCAAGGAGCAATCTTACACCAATACTTTCATAGTGACCCTCACTTATCTTACCTGTGAAGTTCAAAGCTGCCAGTGCAGCGGGCTCTGTTCATCTGTATTTATATACATTAGCATAATGTCCTCAGTGATCGCGTGGTTCCTCACTTTTTCTCTGGAAGTTTAAGCACTGCTTTCTTGAGATTGCTGGAGAGTGGATCTAGGCATTTGTCATAGTACTTTAATATCAAAGTACAATCCATACTATTAACATTAAAAATGTGCCTGGCACACTAATCCCATTGTCTCCTTACTTGAGAATAAAGGATGAGGAAAAAAATAAAGTAGCAAATAAAATTAAAGATACCTAATCCTCCTGCCTACAGATTTGGTTACCAGTGATATTTTCAGAGCAACAGGATCACAGTAACCTGCAGCAATAAAGTCAGACAAGAAGGGAGATTCTTTTCTGTTCCTTTCTTTTCTTTGCACCAAAACTTTGGGCCAAGTATTTTTTTCAACCACTCTTTAAATTGTTACTGTTTGCTTTCAAACCTTGATTACCAATGCTAATGGCGGTGGATAACTTAAGAGCATTCCTAATCCAAAAATAACTTAAATTTCACTTTGAAAGGCATTGTGGTGTTTTAATTTTAATATAGGATAATTAAGATTCATAATATTTCACACAGTGTGTGCATCTAGTTAGATTATTTAAGGAAGTTACATATGCTGAAGGGGCAGCAGTGATGTACCAGCAGTGTAGACAGCATCAAGCACACCTGAATTCACAGCTAGGTTCTACCAGTGAGAGACAGGTTATCTCAGCCTGGTTGTTAAATTTGGAATGGTGACAGTACTCACCTCCCGGGATATCTGAAGGGATTAAAAGAGATAAAAGCATGTGATCACTGATCAGCATCCTCAGTACATGGTAAGATCCCAATGTTAGTTGTTGCTGTTGTCATTATTCAGATAAGTGTCAACTACTGCATATATGACTTTTCAAAGGTTATAGATTAGACTTCATGTCAAATTCTTTTAAAAAACATTATTATAGACTTTGGAAAATGTATTATCAAGGATAGGAAAACCAGACTAATGCCAGGAAATGTCAACTAAAACTTACATAAGTACTTCTCCGGATCACGAAGGCTAAATGTGGGGTTAGGTAGGAGTTGATGCTGAGCTCATACATTTTTAATTGTTTTATACTTGTGTTGAAGGCAGGAATACACACTGATGTTGTCAACTTTACAAAGAGAATCAAGAAACTCTTGGGATCTCTAGTAGATTTGTTTCAGAAAGCAAATGGAAGGCTCTGTGAGTGTTCCAAGAATGAGGTAGACAGATGAGCTTCAGTGTGACAAATACAAATAATGCATTTCTCAGTAACATACACAAAAGGTGAGCTAACAGCTTGGGATACAGGTCAGCCAGGCTGCCGATTTTCATCTTTCTGAAAGCTTCCAAAATTGCCCAGGAGGCTCAGCATGCAAGGGAAGGGTGCTCGGGCAATGCAGAGCTCACCCACTTCCTGTAGCATCACTGCACATTGAAACTTTCAGAAAGACTTAATGAATGGATCCACCAGAGGGCAGACAGCAGAAGCAAGAAGAACTACAATCCTGCAGCCTGTGGAACAAAAACCACATTCACAGAAAGAGAGACAAGATGAAAAGGCAGAGGGCTATGTACCAGATGAAGGAACAAGATAAAACCCCAGAAAAACAACTAAATGAAATGGAGATAGGCAATCTTCTAGAAAAAGAATTCAGAATAATGATAGTGAAGATGATCCAGGACCTTGGAAAAAGAATGGAAGCAAAGATCAAGAAGATGCAAGAAATTTTTAACAAAGATCTAGAAGAATCAAAGAACAAACAAACAAGAGATGAACAATACAATAACTGAAATGAAAACTACACTAGAAGGAATCAATAGCAGAATAACTGAGGCAGAAGAATGGAGAAGTGACCTGGAAGACAGAATGGTGGAATTCACTGCTGCAGAACAGAATAAAGAATAAAGAAGGAAAAGAAATGAAGACAGCCAAAGAGACCTCTGGGATGACATTAAACGCAACAACATTTACATTATAGGGGTCCCAAAAGGAGAAGAGAGAGAGAAAGGACCCAAGAAAATATTTGAAGAGATTATAGTCGAAAACTTCCCTAACATGGGAAAGGAAATAGCCACCCAAGTCCAGGAAGCACAGAGAGTCCCACACAGGATAAACCCAAGGAGAAACACACCAAGACACATAGTAATCAAATTGGCAAAAAATTAAAGACAAAGAAAAATTACTGAAAGCTTCAAGGGAAAAACGACAAATAACATACAAGGGAAACTCCCATATGGTTAACAGCTGATTTCTCAGCAGAAACACTACAAGCCAGAAGGGAGTGGAATGATATACTTAAAGTGATGAAAGGGAAGAACCTACAACCAAGATTACTCTACCCATCAAGGATCTCATTCACATTTCATGGATAAATTAAAACCTTTACAGACAAGCAAAAGCTAAGAGAATTCAGCACCACCAAACCAGCTCTACAACAAATGCTAAAGGAACTACTCTAAATGGAAAACACAAGAGAAGAAAAAGACCTACAAAAACAAACCCAAAACAATTAAGAAAATGGTAATAGGAACATACATATTGATAATTACCTTAAATGTGAATGGATTAAATGCTCCAACCAAAAGACACAGGCTTGCTGAATGGATACAAAAACAAGACCCATATATATGCTATCTACAAGAGACCCACTTCAGAACTAGGGACAAATACAGACTGAAAGTGAGGGGATGGAAAAAGATATTCCTTGCAAATGGAAATCAAAAGAAAGCTGGAGTAGCAATACTCATATCAGATAAAATAGACTTTAAAATAAAGAATGTTAACAAGAGACAAGGAAGGACACTACATAATGATCAAGGGATCAATCCAAGAAAAAGATATAACAATTATAAATATATATGCACCCAACATAGGAGGAGCACCTCAATACATAAGGCAACTGCTAACAGCTATAAAAGAGGAAATAGACAGTAACACAATAATAGTGGGGCACTTTAACACCTCACTTACACCAATGGACAGATCATCCAAACAGAAAATTAATACGGAAACACAAGCTTTAAATGACACAATAGACCAGATAGATTTAATAGATACTTATAGGACATTCCATGCCAAAACAGCAGATTACACTTTCTTCTCAAGTGCGCATGGAACATTCTCCAGTATAGATCACATCTTGGGTCACAAATCAAGCCTCAGTACATTTAAGAAAATTGAAATCATATCAAGCATCTTTTCTGACCATGATGCTATGAGATTAGAAATCAATTACAGGGAAAAATAGTAAAAAACACAAACACATGGAGGCTAAACAATACGTTACTAAATAACCAAGAGATCACTGAAGAAATCAAAGAGGAAATCAAAAAATACCTAGAGACAAATGACAATGAAAACACGATGATCCAAAACCTATGGGATGCAGCAAAAGCAGTTCTAAGAGGGAAGTTTATAGCTATACAAGCCTACCTCAAGAAACAAGAAAAATCTCAAATAAACAATCTAACCTTACACCTAAAGGAACTAGAGAAAGAAGAACAAACAAAACCCAAAGTTAGCAGAAGGGAAGAAATCATAAAGATCAGAGCAGAAATAAATGAAATAGAAACAAAGAAAACAATAGCAAAGATCAATAGAACTAAAAGCTGGTTCTTTGAGAAGATAAACAAAATTGACAAACCATTATCCAGATTCATCAAGAAAAAGAAGGAGAGGACTCAGATCAATAAAATTAGAAATGAAAAGGAGAAGTTACAACAGACACAGCAGAAATACAAAGTATCCTAAGAGACTACTACAAGCAGCTCTATGCCAATAAAATGGACAACCTGGAAGAAATGGACAAATTCTTAGAAAGGTAGAACCTTCCAAGACTGAACCAGGAAGATATAGAAAATATGAACAGACCAATCACAAGTAAAGAAATTGAAACTGTGATTAAAAATCTTCCAACAAACAAAAGTCCAGTACCAGATGGCTTCACAGGTGAATTCTTTCAAACATTTAGAGAAGAGCTAACAACCATCCTTCTCAAACTCTTCCAAAAAATTGCAGAGGAAGGAAAACTCCCAAACTCATTCTATGAGGCCAGCGTCACCCTGATACCAAAACCAGACAAAGATACTACAAAAAAAGAAAATTACAGACCAATATCACTGATGAACATCGATGCAAAAATCCTCAACAAAATACTAGCAAACAGAATCCAGCAACACATTAAAAGGATCATACACCATGATCAAGTGGGATTTATCCCTGAGATGCAAGGATTCTTCAATATAGGCAAATCAATCAATGTGGTACACCATATTAACAAATTGAAGAATAAAAACCATAGGATCATCTCAATAGAGGAAGAAAAAGCTTTTGACAAAATTTAACACCCATGTAAGATAAAAACTCTCCAGAAAGTGGGCACAGAGGGAACCTACTTCAACATAATAAAGGCCATATATGACAAACCCACAGCAAACATCATTATCAATGGTGAAAAACTGAAAGCATTTCCTCTAAGATCAGGAACGAGACAAGGATATCTACTCTCACCACTATTATTCAACATAGTTTTGGAAGTCCTAGCCATGGCAATAACAGAAGAAAAAGAAGTAAAAGGAATACAAATCGGAAAAGAAGAAGTAAAACTGTCACTGTTTGCAGATGACATGATACTATACATAGAGAATCCTAAAGATGCCACCAGAAAACTACTAGAGCTAATCGATGAATTTGGTAAAGTTGCAGGATACAAAATTAATGCACAGACATCTCTTGCATTCCTATACACTAAAGATGAAAGATCTGAAAGAGAAATTAAGGAAACACTCCCATTTACCACTGCAACAAAAAGAATAAAATACCTAGGAATAAACCTACCTAGGGAGACAAAAGACCTTTATGCAGAAAATTATAAGACACAGATGAAAGAAATTAAAGATGATACCAACAGATGGAGAGATATACCATGTTCTTGGATTGGAAGAATCAATATTGTGAAAATGAGTACTACCCAAATCAATCTACAGATTCAATGCAATCCTTATCAAATTACCAATGGCATTTTTTACAGAACTAGAACAAAAAAATCTTAAAATTTGTATGGAGACACAAAAGACCCCAAAAAGCCAAAGCAGTCTGGAGGGAAAAAAACAGAGCTGGAGGAATCAGACTCCCTGACTTCAGACTATACTACAAAGCTACAATAATCAAGACAATATGGTACTGGCACAAAAACAGAAATATAGATCAATGGAACAGGATAGAAAGCTCAGAGATAAACCCACGCACCCATGGACAAAGGAGGCAAGGATATACAATGGAGAAAAGGCAGTCTCTTCAATAAGTGGTGCTGGGAAAACTGGACAGCTACATGGAAAAGAATGAAATTAGAACACTCCCTAACACCATACACCAAAATAAACTCAAAATGTATTCAAGACCTAAATGTAAGACTGGACACTATAAAACTCTTAGAGAAAAACCTAGGCAGAACACTCTTTGACATAAATCACAGCAAGATATTTTTTGACCCACCTCCTACAGTAATGGAAGCAAAAATAAAAATAAATAAATGTGACCTACTTAAACTTAAAAGCTTTTGCACAGCAAAGGAAACCATAAACAAGATGAAAAGACAACCCTCAGAATGGGAGAATATATTGCAAATGAAACAATGGAGAAAGGATTAATCTCCAAAATATATAAACAGCTCATGCAGCTCGATATTAAAAAAACAAACAGCCCAATTCAAAAATGGGCAGAAGACCTAAATAGACATTTCTCCATAGAAGACATACAGATGGCCAAGAAGCACATGAAAAGCTGCTCAACATCATTAATTATTAGAGAAATGCAAATCAAAACTACAATGAGGTATCACCTTGCACCAGTTAGAATGGGCATCATCAGAAAATGTACAAACAACAAATGCTGGAGAGGGTGTGGAGAAAAGGGAACCCTCTTGCACTGTTGGCGGGAATGTAAATTTATACAGCCACTATGGAGAACAGTATGGAGGTTCCTTAAGGAACTAAAAATAGAATTACCATATGCCCCAGCAATCCCACTACTGGGCATATACCCAGAGAATATCATAATTCAAGAAGACACATGCACCCCAGTGTTCATTGCAGCACTATTTACAATAGCCAGGACATGGAAGCAACCTAAATGCCCATCGACAGACAAATGGATAAAGAAGATGTGGTACATATATGCAAAGGAATATTTCTCAGCCAGAAAAAGGAACGAAATTGGGTCATTGGGTCATCTGTAGTGATTTGGATGCATCTAGAGACTGTCATACAGAGTGAAATAAGTCAGAAAGAGAAAAACAAATATCGTATATTAAGGCATAGATGTGGAACCTAGAAAATGGTGCAGATGAACCAGTTTGCAGGGCAGAAATTGAGACACAGATGTAGAGAACAAACATATGGACACCAAGGGGGGAAAGCGGTGGGGGTGGTGGTGGGATGAACTGGGAGATTGGGATTGACATGTACACACTGATGTGTATAAAATGGATGACTAATAAGAAAATAAATAAATAAACATTTAAAAAAATAGTCTTAATGAACGCAGACCAGGTTCAAAGAAGGCTGCTAAAATGCTCAGGAAGCCAGAAGGTCATGTATAAAAAAGGAACTCCAAATCTGAGGTTCTACCAACAGGGACTAAATCTTAGAAGTGTTGAACCTGGAAATATGAATATGGAGAAAGTACACCAAACACATTGACAAAATTATAAAATATGAAAGTGGACTTACTGATTAAATTTTGGCATACTAGCATGGGTGGGATACCCCTTGAGGCTTGAAAGAGATCATTTAATACATAGAAGGCGATGTTTTTCATAGCAATAATGAATATATAGAACTTGTTAAATTAAATAAATAAAAATAGTCTAACTTCAAGAAGGTAATAATGGATTATTAGATTAAAGCATCAGAGCAGGTTATTTGGACAAAAGAAAGAAGTTTAACTTAATGATGACAGTACAGATAACAACTTTAATGCATGTCTCTTGGTTTCATTATAAGGACGTTAGACTGAATTGTCCATCAATCTGATCTAGTAAGGCAATCTGTCCATTTTTGTTTGTATTAGTCAACTTGGTAAAAATCTATTTTAATTAAAATTAAAGTACATATGCATATAGAAAAGTGAACAAATCAAAGTGACAGTTGGATGAATTAGTACAAAGCTAACACACTCACATAACTACCTCCTAGGTCAAGAAATAGGACATTATGGGACTTCCCTCGTGGCACAGTGGTTAAGAATCCTCCTGCCAATGCAGGGGACACGGGTTTGATCCCTGGTCTGGGAAGATCCCACATGCCGCGGAGCAACTAAGTCCGTGCACCACAACTACTGAGCCTGCTCTCTAGAGCCCGTGAGCCACAACTACTGAGCCCACATGCCACAACTACT
Source organism: Mesoplodon bidens (assembly GCF_964165515.1). Taxonomy (NCBI): domain Eukaryota; kingdom Metazoa; phylum Chordata; class Mammalia; order Artiodactyla; family Ziphiidae; genus Mesoplodon; species Mesoplodon bidens. The sequence continues at coordinate 47,481,158 of NC_138165.1, read as the reverse complement.
GAAGCCCAAGTGCCTAGAGCCCACGCTCTGCAACAAGAGAAGCCACCACAATGAGAAGCCCGTGCACCGCAACAAAGAGTAGACCCCGCTCGCCCGCGCGCAGAAGCAAAGACCCAACGCAGCCAAAAAATAATTTTAAAATTAATTAATTAATTTAAAAAGAAGAAGGAAATAGAACATTATGAGCATCCCAGAAGCCCCAGTGGACACCTTCCCACTCACTAACACCTCCTCCTCCGCAAAGGTGATCACTCTCAAAACCTTCAGCATCATAGATTAGGCCAGCCTGTTTTTGAGCTTTTTAAAACAGCAATCATAAGGTACATATTGTTTTCTATCTGGCTTCTTGACGTTATGCTTGTGAGATTCATTCATACTGTTGCGTGCAGTGGTAGTGTATTCATTTTCATTGCTGATTATTATTCATTTATTTGAATATTCCACAATTTATCCATTTCAATTATGGACCTTTGGGTTGTTTCTACTTTGGGGCTGTTATGAATGAAGCTGCTATTGCTATTTTGTACATACACATATGGATGACTGTCTGTTGAGCATATACCTAGGAATGGAAATGCTGGGGCATAGGTTATGCCTGTAAAAGTCAAATACTGGAAACACAGGAAAATTGCACAAGCCTCCTTCCCCACATCAACTCCTTGTTTTCTACATGTAGGAAAGTGTAGCTTTTCTGCCAAATGAGCCAACTGTTGCTCCTGGGTCAATCCTAAGAAGAAAAACACGTTTTGAAGCTGCTGGGTGTTGTGGCTTTTTGATCAGTTTCAGACCCTTGGAATTCAGTAACTCCGTGGAGTGCTTGCGGCTTTCATGCCCCTTGCCTTCCTCAGATCACAGGATTTGCTTTCATACTTGGATAAACCTACTTCTCATTAGCAGCTTAAGAAATGTTTTCTATGCATCCAGAATTTGTAATGTTGAGAAGTGGACTTCAATACTTTTTTCTTTGCCAACATACTGCTATCTAATGAAGGATGAATTTCAAGTACCCGAGACTTGAGGTAGGGTTGGCTGCCACACTGTTTTATTAATGCTAGATGATCAGACATCTGTAAATAGTACATACTGTACCCTGCACCCAGTCAAGGGTTTATAGTAGGAGGTGTGGGTGCCATCTTGTCACTGACTGAATGTATCAATAACAGAAGTGCTGCTTTTTAAATTTAACATCCTTAAAAACGGACTGAGTTGGCACCTCCAGTTGGGCATATCTGACTCCTGCAAGGTTGATATGACTTGAGCACTCCACAGAGAGTTCATTTAGCCTTCACATTGTGAGTGTTTAAGATACAGAAATGTATTGCCAAATTTAATCTTACATCTGTGATTTCTGAGCATGTGTGAAGTGCTTTATATGTATTATCTCATTCAATTTTCCAAGCAATCCTATGAGTTAGATGCTACTAGTCTCTCTTCTCTTAGATGGGACAATGGAGACTTGTAGAGGTTAGGTATCCTTCCCAATGATAAGTAAGTGGCATCAGTTGGGGGCAGAATCAGAACTCAAACCCAAGTTTTACGGACTGCTACTGAAATCGTGAACCACTTTATATACTGTCTCCCTGCTCTTGGTTCCCTACTGGACTGTTTTGGTTTTCCACCTGTGATAAATCTAGTCTTGCTTCTTGGTTAAAAACTTGGCAGAATTTAGGTCTCTCTCTCCCAGGACTGTCATTTACCACATTCATCATTTCTGTCTTCCTTAGGGCATTGCCTCAGAACTCCCTCAGCCAAAAAGGTTGACAACCCTTGTGTTCCCAATTTTGTCAGATTATAGTTTGGCACTTTTGTGCAAGGGCATATTCTGTACATCAGTTTGTCTCTAAAGGCTTCTGTTTATTGGCTGATATTTTAAGACTAGGGCCTCTTGAGGAATGATGCCACAAACTGTAGCATGTTAATATTTGCCATAGCAGAGATATTTTCATAATTCCTCTAATACCTGAGAATGGGGTATGATGTTAAGTGGAAAAAACAGAACATAGAGTAGCAGACAACAGCTAATTCCAATATAGAGTTATATGTCTGCACATTAATAAAGATTAGAAGATAATTTTCACAAGGCTGGTATTAAGTGTTTATTATATTCTTCGTTGTGTGCTACGTTGCTTAAGTCAACAGAACTAGTAAATAATAGATTGACTTGGAAAAGTGATGTAACAATAATTGAAGGCGAATATAACCAAAGATCATAAGTGAGAATTAGACTAAGTACCTTTTTTCTGGATCACACTTTACAGTTTTTAAATGTATTTGCATTTATTTTCCTATTTGAGCCTCATGACACACTAGGAAATAAGAAACAGGGATTATCTGTCTCATTTTACACACAGAGCATCTGAGGCTCAGAGAAGTTGTTTGACTTGCCCTAGGTCACCAGTGATGGGACAAAGATTCATGCCCAGACTTCCTGACTCCAGGTTAAATTTCCTCTCATCATATCACATTGCTTTCTTTCAGCAGAGGGCAGAGCTACCAGCATTAGCTACACAGCAGTAAGTCCATTTATCATGTGATGTCCATTAAAATCTAAAATCGACATTTCTGAACCACATCTTCAAAGTCATCTTCATCTAAGAAATTCTGCTCAGTTTCACACCTCTAAACTAAGTGAACGATATCCCAACTCATTAAATTATATAAGTTGTGGAGATAAAAAGATATAATGTGACCTGAATCCAATCTTCCTTAATCCATCCTTTTGGGCAATAAAAATAGGATCTCAAGTATATGGTAGGTTTCACCTTTATTTAAAAAAATTGTTTTAAAGTTTTTTAATTGCAGTAATATACACATAACATTTATCATCTTAATAATTTTTAAGTGTTCAGTTCAGTAGTGTTAAGTACCTTTAACTTGCTGTGCAATTAATCTCCAGAACTCTTTTCATTTTGCAAAACTGAAAATCTATATCCATTAAACAACAATCTCCAGTCTCCCCTCTCCCAGCCTCTAGCGACCACCATTGTACTTTCTGTCTCTATGAATCTGGCTATTCTAGGTACCATATAAGTGGAATCATAGGGTATTTGTCTTTTGGGGACTGGTTATTTAACTTAGCTTAATGTCCTTAAAATTCATCCATTGTAACATGTGTCAGAATTTCCTTCTTTCTTAAGGCTGAATAGTATTCCATTGTTTGTATGTACCACATTTTGCTTATCCATTTGTCTGTTGATGGACACTTGAGTTGCTTCCACTTTTTTGCTATTGTGAATACTGCTGTTATGAATATGGGTGTACAAATATCTCTTTGAGACCCTGCTTTCAATTCTTTTGGGTATATACCCAGAAGTGGAATTACTGGATCATATGGTAATTCTATTTTCAATTTTTTGAGGATCCACCACACACTTTTTCATAGAGTTTGCACCATTTTACAGTCCTACCAGCAGTGCACAAGTGTTCTAATTTCTCCACATCCTCACCAGTACGTGGTATGTTCTGTTTTTTGGGTTTTTTTCTTTCTTTTTTTCTCTTTACAGTAACCATCCTAACGGGGGTGAAATGGTATCTCATGGTTTTGATTTGCTTTTCCCTAATAATTAGTGAAGTCTTTTCATGTGTTTTTTGGCTTTCAGAGAAGTGTATTACTCAAGTCCTTTGCCCATTTTTAATTGGGTTTTATTGTTGATGTTGTTGCTGAGTTATAGGAGTTCTTTATATATTCTGGACATAACTCCTTATCAGATATATGATTTGGAACTATCTTCTCCCATTGGGTTGGTTGCCTTTTCACTCTGTTGATTGTGTCCTTTGATGTACAACGTTTTAAATTTTGATGTCGTCACCTTCTTCTTAATCAGTTTTAGGCTTGTGGGCCCTTTGAGAAATCAACGAAATAAATAGACTGTCTCCCAAGGAAAACAAAACATACGTATGCATTCAAATGAAGTTTCATGTAGCATCTCATGAGGTTTTCTGATTCCCTGGCATCCATCTGGGAAGCTCCAGGGAAGTTTTTGTCACTTGACTGCTCAGTTTATGATGACTGGGCTGGGATTAGGGACAGATGCTGGGTGCTGGGGAGACAGCTCCTATTCTGTGATTTGAATGCCAACCTGCTAGTCTCTTCTATTTCCTCTGGTGGAGGAAAATTAGATCTGCAGTTCCTGCAGTGACAGGCATTTAACTAGACTGGAAGAATGGAAGGTGCACATTTGTGTAGGTGGTGGCTGAAATGCATGTGCATGTGTGGAGTGGGGATGTTAGGAGTGGGGGTAGACAGGAGTAGTGCTGCCTTTTAGAAAGATGGTTGCTCCTAAGGAGATGTATCAGTCAAGGTCCATCCAGAAAAATGGAAACTACTGTGAGCATTTAAAACAGAGGGAGTTTTGTTTTGTTTTTTTTAAATTGGGGTATAGTTGTTTTACAATGTTGTGTTAGTTTCTACTGTACAGCAAAGTGGAGTTCCCTGTGCTATATAGCAGGTTCTTATTAGTTATCTATTTCATACATGTTAGTTAGTGTATATATGTCAATCCCAATCTCCCAATTCATCCCACCCGCCCCCATCCCCCCTTGGTGTCCATACATTCATTCTCCACGTCTGTGTCTCTATTTCTACCTTGCAAACAGGTTCATCTGTACCATTTTTCTAGATTCCACAAATATGCGTTAATATATGATATTTGTTTTTCTCTTTCTGACTTACTTCACTCTGTATGACAGCCTCTAGGTCCATCCACATCTCTACAGACCCAAGTTTGTTCCTTTTTTATGGTTGAGTAATATTCCATTATATATATGTACCACATCTTCTTTATCCATTCATCTGTTGATGGGCATTTAGGTTGCTTCCATGTCCTGGCTATTGTAAATAGTGCTGCAATGAACATTGGGGTGTGTCTTTTTGAGTTATGGTTTTCTCTGGGTATATGCCCAGAAAACAGAGGGAGTTTAATTCAGGGAACTGGCTTCCCTGGAGATGGAAGAGGCTGAAAAAACAACCGAGGAACAGATTGTCAACTTAGAGTCCTGTCTAAAGCAGAAAAGTAGGGGGAAAATAGTCCAGAGCAGGAAGGAAAGAGGAGAGACACACTGGCTTCGTCCTTCCTCCAGTCAGTGTCTCCCATTGGCTGAACCCAGCCAGAAGCCAACTGACCTGGGAAACAGAGCAGAATGGGTGGGGGAAGGGCAGGGAATCAATCTAAGACAAACAGGCCCAGGAGGGCAAGGTATACTTGGGACACCTGTGCTGTGGGGCAGTCTAACAATTCTCTTTTGCTTTATTTGGAAAATCTCTGCTGTTTTTGTGCATGTCATCTGCTAGGCTTGGCAGTGCCCCTTGAAATCTGCTGACTCAGCTTCATGAATTAGGCTGCTATTAGTTGGAAGGGATATGACTGTCCTAAGGTTTGTCCAAGGCTGTGAAAATTTGGGACTAGGGTAGATAGTGTGGATGGAAGACATAGGAGGAGGGAGCAGCCCAGTGGCCAAACATGGCTTTGGCTGAACAAGCAATCAGGTAATTTACAGAAACAAGATTGGCTTGTTGGTTAGGGAAGGTCAAGAACAGGGTGCCTTGTGACAATGCATCCAAGGAGGGCAGAGTGGGAATTTTAATATGTCATTCTGAAATGTTTCTTCTTCTGCACACAATGAAGACAAGACTTATTTTTCATTTTACACACTTACGTGTACATTTCCTTCCATATACAGCTGCTAAATAGACTGAGCCCCAGTGACTTACAGAAAAACACTACAAAAATCATTATACTTCTAGAAGATTATAGGGAGTGAACAGAAGTGATAAGAAGGGAAACAGAAGAGAAAGAGTAAACAGAAAAAGAAAAAAAAAGCTGAGGGAGAGAGCAAAGTATAAGAGAAAGGGGAAGAGATAGACAGTGAGAGGGTCGAGGCATTCCATAGAATAAAAATGAGAGTTAGTTTTCCCTCTGCTGCTAGCCATGTCTTATGAGTAAAAACTTACAGTGATCAGTGTTTCAGTAGAATCAAAACACATCTTTTTGTTGTAGTGACACCTCCCCAGCACAAGGATATTTGGGATCTTGCATTTAGACTTTCTGCCCCAAACTCACTTTAAGTATAAAATTAAGCACTGCAAAGAAATCTGACATCAGTTACATATTACATGGGCATTTTTATTTATTTACTTCCTTTTTCTTAAATAAAATCTCTTTTCCCTCTAGTTGGGCAGTTCTATTTTCTGTTTGTTCTGTGGTAATAGGAGAGAAATCTTGAACTATGTTCTCTTGAGCAGAAAAAGTGACTTCCATCTTGGGGTGTGAGCTGAAATTGGCCTTTTCACCCCAGCGTAGAAACACAGGCCTTAAGGTTTAACTCTGGGAGTTAAACATCCTTTCTGGGGAATCCTGGTGGGAGTAGCAGTTTAGGGCTATTTCCCACCCACTGCTGTGCGGGTTACATTTGTACCAGTAAAAAAGAAATTCCAAGAGCACAGTTTGACTGCTGTTTCCACACTACTTACTTGAGGGTCTTCTCCTCTCAATCCCATTGGCTAATCTTTGTGAACATTTGCTGAAACTTCCCTTAAAGAATGAGCTGATCGAAGTCTCCTTGGTCTGTTTTCCTGCAAGGAGATTTTTGGAGAGACAAGGTGAGGGACACTCAACCACAAATGTAACCTTTCTACAACCCGAGCCTGACTCTTAACTATTGATTTAATCTTTGTGGGAGGAGAGTGGGAGTAGGAAGACCCTGGTGGCCTGAAAATGACAAAGCGCTGAGAGCCACTGGGAGATCCCTACTGTGGCAATGGCTCTGACTGTGTGTTTAGCAGCACGTCGGATTAGCAGGGTCCAGTGGTTTGTATGAGGCCTGGGCTTTCTGCAGAGGAGCCTCTGCTTAGAGAACAGTTGAAGTTCGCCTCCAGGAGCCGAGAGCAAGCTTGTTTAGGTTAAGGTTTCAAAGCACTGGCTTTTGTTACATTTTAACGATCAGAGTCATATTTTATTCATGGAGCTCAAGCTGAGCACCCTGCAGTTAGTAAAACACAAGGTTTCTATTTTACATCAGGCCAGCCTATGGAAAAGTTTGAAATAGAAGGGAAATGTTGGGATTGAGTATCCTTATTAAAAAGAAACATAAAGGATTTGCTGAACACTGATGATAAAATACGTAGGGTAACATACTCATAAAGGCTTCAACCGTTTTTGTTGAATATTTCATAAGGTACATCTCATTTGCTAGACATCTAACCTCTCATGAACTTGTAAATACTTTCAGACCTTCACAATATAACAAAACCTCTGGTAGAAATAGAACTCTCCCTGGAATTTCTCTCCAACTGTGAAAGTTTTAGAACAGGCTGTATTTTACCTTTTCCTTTTTGAAAGAGAGGTGGGGGGGGAGGAGCATTGTGTTGTGTTCCATTCCTACATATAATGTGGAGAAGATTGAGGGAGATTCTAGTTCATTTTGTAGCAAAGAATGAAGAAGAATTTAATTTCCTCTTTACTCTGATGCTAGATGCAAGTAATGATAGAGGGTGACTATCTTTTTATGTTTCTGAAGCATTTCCCATGAAAGTCATTTTCAAAGAAACAGCAAGTAATCCTGGTAATTTAGAGTGTGTTTGAGGCACTTTCAAAGTGACCTCTGTATTTTGGGGGAGATTAGGACAAGACCCACAGAGGGTGAGACTCAGATGTATAACTGGCATCTGGTTGTGAAAGATTTACCTGTAAATCCACCTTGAACTCTCTGCCCCAAGGACAAAGCCCTAAGTGTGGCCAATGTTCATTTTTTTCTTTCTCTTTTACTTTCTGCAGCTGTTCTTAAAGATCAAAGGACACCTCTGGAAGGAGACCCACAGGTGAATGGTGATAACAGCTGCTCAACATCAATTCAGCAGCATCAGTTTTCCATGATCTGCCTCAAATAAGGGTCCAAGTCCTGTGTATTTAGCATGTTCCCTATAACTACAGAGTGAATAAATGAATGAAGAGAAGAGAAGAGCTTATGAATAAAATACTTCCTAATAGCAGATAATCCAAAAGCCATTTTTCTCGGACATTGCAAAGAATTACCCTCTTTTTTCTGTTATAGATTTACTTCCTTAATTACATTTCACTTGGGTTAATACTGAAATTCATGTTTTTTAGTGCTTTCACACAAATTATGTGAATTTACAAGCTTAGAGGGAGCTGAATAGCAAGGAGACATCAAGAGTAAACTAAAAATGTTCCAGTAATAATTCTTAAGTGGGTAATCCAGTTAATTTTTCTAAATGCCAGCATATGTTACCTATGTGTTTCCCCAACTTCTGCTCCCTCCCAAACATTTGGACTTCAATGGAAGGAGCTACCTCTCATGTGTGTCTTGCACATTGTCAATGCTTTGTCCGATAAAAGGAGGGGTTTAATTACAAATGTTTTCAAACTACTTTTTGTAGACTCCTTTATTCTTGAAACACTGCCATTCTGCAGATTCATCTATTTAGGTGACAATAGGTCCCATTCTTAAGTTTCAATTTTCTTCTTTGTGATTTGGAAATAAACAGGTTGTTGTAAGGATTAAAGGAGGTAATTCACATAAAGAGATTTGAATAGTTCTTGGCTCCCTATAAACCCCTAACAGTATTAGGTATCTTCATTATTACTATTGTTATATGCTCTATAGAGTAAATTAGCATGGATTTTGGCTCTCCTATAAAACCGTTAGTGGTTGGGATATCTTCATTGATACTGAGCACACAGGATAGTCCTTTCTAAACTTTTCACCACTTAAAAACTCCCCATGTTTTTATAGCACACTAAATGAACTCCTTTTCTTAACTAATTTAAAAAATTAATCAAAAATGCTTAACTGCCAATTGGAGCTTCTGACTGACAAGACATAATCAGTGCTATAATAAATTGATATAATTCCAGCTGTTTGGCATATTAATACTTACTTTCCTTTAGCCTTTAAAAACTATGACTTAGCTCAAAGATCCTTATTATTACCTAGTGTATATATAACCATATTTAAAGACCCCAGTTCAGCTGCCAGTTTGTATTTCTCTAGGGCAGAATGTTGGACAGAAAAGGGTATAGCAATAAGTAATTCAACTATTTTATTTAAAGATACAGAACTTGGGCTTCCCTGGTGGCGCAGTGGTTGAGAGTCCGCCTGCCAGTGCAGGGGACGCGGGTTTGTGCCCCGGTCCGGGAGGATCCCACATGCCGCGGAGTGGCTGGGCCCGTGAGCCATGGCCGCTGAGCCTGCGTGTCCGGAGCCTGTGCTCTGCAACGGGAGACGCCACAACAGTGTGAGAGGCCTGCGTACCGCAAAAAAAACAAAAAAAAGATACAGAATTTGAGGCCCAGAGGGGTCATGAGACTTCTAATGTTAGAGGCGAGGTTAGGACTAGGATCAGATATTCTAATGCCAGTACAATTGTCCCTTGGTATCTGCAGGGGATTGGTTCCAGGAGTCCCCTCGAATGCCAGAAGTCCATTATATAAAATGGCATAGTACAATGAAAACAGTTGACTCTTCATATCCACAAGTTTCACATCCATGGATATGGAGGGCCAACTGTACTATACATTTCCCCATGTACCACGTGAATGTCCAGATAAAAGGAAACTAAATCATCCTTCAATGTTTTAGTGCATTTTTATTCAGAAGGTTGAGAATTAAGGTCCTTTGCCCAGAGTAAAGATAATAGCCAACAATGACTGAGTAGTTCCTATGTATAGTCACAATGCTAAGTGCTTTATATGTATAATCTCATTAAACATTAATAGTGATTTTTTAAGGTAGGTACTATCATTATCTCTATTTTACAGCTGGGAAAGTCAGGCTCAGAGAGGTTAAGAACTCAGGTTGTAAATTGTGAGCCGAGATTCCCAATGAGGCAGCCATGACTCTAGACCATCCCAGGTTCTCCTCTTTGACCCCTCCATGGAACTGCCTCCACCACCTGATCCCTGCACGAAAGAGATGGAAGACAATGTTTGGCATCTATGGCTGCTTACCTCAGGAACTTTGGACAATTATGTAAATAAAGGCAGAGTCACGTATTCCAGGCTGGAAAAACCAAGAAACTTTGATTTATTCCCTGTTCATAGACTGCATTCTTAGCCCAAGCTACTTGTCTTGTAAGGGTAGTCATGGCTTAATGGAAGCCCAGTGAAAAGATGGCTCCATCAGTGAAAATCCTTCATTACCCCTGCACATTTAACTGACAAATTTAACCATTCAGGAAGCAAGAAGGGGGACTAGAGAGACCATAAAGTTACACAAATAGCAGTCATAAAGCCTATGTCCATGCATCTCTTTATTTAGGAGAATCCATCTAATACTTTACTCTTGCCAGACGCATTTCCTTCATGAATTGCTTTTGCATGTTCTTTGTCCATCTTTCACTTGAGTCATTCTTAAATTGGTTTGCAGGAACTCTTTACATACTAAGCCTATTAATCCTTGGGTTGTCATAAATGTAAAGCTATTTTTCTATCTGTTGATTGCTTTATAATTTTATTCATTCTTTACACATGAAATTGTTATACTTTTATGTAGTGAAATCAATCAATCCTTTTATTTATTATTTCTTCTTTGAGTATACTAGAAGGTACACTCCCATCCTAAGAATATATTAATATTCACACATATTTTTTTCTATTATTTTTATAGTATCTCTTTTGTACTTTTAAAACTTTAATCAAATTGGAATTGCTTTTGGTGTTTGGTATAAAATGGAAAGACTTCCCTATTTTTCCCAAATTTTAAGTCTTTTAATCCACCCATTTGGTGAATAATCCACCCCTTCTCTATTTATTTGAAATATTCTAATTTCTGATTTATACAACAACTTCTGCAATTTCTATGGTTTTTCATCAATACATTTCTTCATCGGTGTTATACTAGTTTCAATTATTGTTGGGTATACACTTGATGTACTTATTTATGCAATACTGGACTAGGTTTCTAGTTTCTCTGTCCTTAGCCAATTACAAGAAGCAACCTCAAGGCTCTTAAAGGGAGCATGAGCACGTCAAGAAATGATTGTGATCAGCCTGACTAAAAGGTGGGAGGCAGAAAACACTACAAAGTAGTCTTGAAGATTCAATCAAAGTGAAAGTAGGCATAGAGGGAACTTTCCTCAACATAATAAAGGCCATATATGACAAACCCACAGCCAACATCGTCCTCAATGGTGAAAAACTGAAACCATTTCCACTAACTTCAGGAACAAGACAAGGTTGCCCACTCTCACCACTCTTATTCAACATAGTTTTGGAAGTTTTAGCCACAGCAATCAGAGAAGAAAAGGAAATAAAAGGAATCCAAATAGGAAAAGAAGAAGTAAAGCTGTCACTGTTTGCAGATGACATGATACTATACATAGAGAATCCTAAAGATGCTACCAGAAAACTACTAGAGTTAATCAATGAATTTGGTAAAGTAGCAGGATACAAAATTAATGCACAGAAATCTCTGGCATTCCTATGCACTAATGATGAAAAATCTGAAAGTGAAATCAAGAAAACACTCCCATTTACCATTGCAACAAAAAGAATAAAGTATCTAGGAATAAACCTACCTAAGGAGACAAAAGACCTGTATGCAGAAAATTATAAGACACTGATGAAAGAAATTAAAGATGATACAAATAGATGGAGAGATATACCATGTTCTTGGATTGGAAGAATCAACATTGTGAAAATGACTCTACTACCCAAACAATCTACAGATTCAATGCAATCCCTATCAAACTACCAGTGGCATTTTTCACAGAACTAGAACAAAAAATTTCACAATTTGTATGGAAACACAAAAGACCCCGAATAGCCAAAGCAATCTTGAGAATGAAAAACGGAGCTGGAGGAATCACGCTCCCTGACTTCAGACTATACTACAAAGCTACAGTAATCAAGACAGTATGGTACTGACACAAAAACAGAAAGATAGATCAATGGAACAGGATAGAAAGCCCAGAGATAAACCCACGGACATATGGTCACCTTATCTTTGATAAAGGAGGCAGGAATGTACAGTGGAGAAAGGACAGCCTCTTCAATAAGTGGTGCTGGGAAAACTGGACAGGGACATGTAAAAGTATGAGATTAGATCACTCCCTAACACCATACACAAAAATAAGCTCAAAATGGATTAAAGACCTAAATGTAAGGCCAGAAACTATCAAACTCTTAGAGGAAAACATAGGCAGAACACTCTATGACATAAATCACAGCAAGATCCTTTTGGACCCACCTCCTAGAGAAATGGAAATAAAAACAAAAATAAACAAATGGGATCTAATGAAACTTCAAAGCTTTTGCACAGCAAAGGAAACCATAAACAAGACCAAAAGACAACCCTCAGAATGGGAGAAAATATTTGCAAATGAAGCAACTGACAAAGGATTAATCTCCAAAATTTATAAGCAGCTCATGGAGCTCAATAACAAAAAAACAAACAACCTAATCCAAAAATGGGCAGAAGACCTAAATAAGACATTTCTCTAAAGAAGATATACAGACTGCCAACAAACACATGAAAGAATGCTCAACATCATTAATCATTAGAGAAATGCAAATTAAAACTACAATGAGATATCATCTCACACCAGTCAGAATGGCCATCATCAAAAAATCTAGCAACAATAAATGCTGGAGAGGGTGTGGAGAAAAGGGAACACTCCTGCACTGTTGGTGGGAATGTAAGTTTATACAGCCACTATGGAGAACAGTATGGAGGTTCCTTAAAAAACTACAAATAGAACTACCATATGACCCAGCAATCCCACTACTGGGCATATACCCTGAGAAAACCATAATTCAAAAAGAGTCATGTACGAAAATGTTCATTGCAGCTCTATTTACAATAGCCCGGAGATGGAAACATCCTAAGTGTCCATCATCGGATGAATGGATAAAGAAGATGTGGCACATATATACAATGGAATATTACTCAGCCATAAAAAGAAACGAAATTGAGCTATTTGTAATGAGGTGGATAGACCTAGAGTCTGTCATACAGAATGAAGTAAGTCAGAAAGAGAAAGACAAATACCGTATGCTAACACATATATATGGAATTTAAGGGAAAAAAATGTCATGAAGAACCTAGGGGTAAAACAGGAATAAAGACACAGACCTACTTGAGAATAGACTTGAGGATATGGGGAGGGGGAAATGTAAGCTGTGACAAAGCGAGAGAGAGGCATGGACATATATACACTACCAAACGTAAGGTAGATAGCTAGTGGGAAGCGGACGCATAGCACAGGGAGGTCAGATCCGTGCTTTGTGACTGCCTGGATGGGTGGGATAGGGAGGGTGGGAGGGAGGGAGATGCAAGAGGGAAGGGATATGGGAACAGATGTATATGTATAACGGATTCACTTTGTTATAAAGCAGAAACTAACACACCATTGTGAAGCAATTATACTCCAATAAAGTTGTAAAAAAAGAAAAGAAAAGAAAAAAAGATTCAATCAAAGTTATTTGGTATTACTTAATGTAAGTCAAAACTCTTTAAAGATCTTAAACACCTCTGAGACTTTCACTAAGTGATTTATATTCATGAAGAACTCAGGTTATAAAAAATATTCATGGGAGTTCCCTGGTGGCCTAGTAGTTAGGTCTCTGCGCTTTCAGTGCTGCGGCCCAGGTTCAGTCCCTGGTCAGGGAACTAAGATACCGCAAGCTGTGCTGCACGGCCAAAAAAAAAAAATTTTTTTTTCACATATTCACAGACTTAGAACCAGTCTCTTGGACTGAACTGTGTCAGAGTGAAGAATGGAGAAAACTCAGACCCTGCTCTGCCAACTGCATTTTATGTAATAGATTTCAGTCCTTACTTATGAGCAGTACAAAATATAGAAGACGTAAACTGGAATCAAAATTTAAATCAGCTCACAATATAGTTGCATCCATTATTTGGCAAGTGTGTATTTTTCTCTTTGGAAAACTGCTTGTGGGAAAATTCAAATTTTGTAAAGATAACATTACAGAATGCATAACTACCTAAATAAACCATGTTATTTTAACCTAGGGTACAAATGGGACAGCTGGAAGCCTGGAAGAAATAACTCAGCTTTGACATGCCCGTAACAACTATTTCTACCTTTTCTAAAAATTCTTCCCTCCTCTCTCTCCCATCAGTGCAAGGTCTAAGGATAAGTAGCAACACCTGGTAGAGCTTGAGATGTTCTTACTCACAGTTGTGCACTTTTTCATTACTCTGAGGAGAAATCTTGTAATAGCACTGAGAGAACAGTGGGCTAAAATGTTCATGTGGAAGAGGAAGAGGCTATGGACAGTTTTAGAGTTCTATTTTATTTTATTTTTTTTGCAGTACGTGGGCCTCTCACTGTTGTGGCCTCTCCCATTGCGGAGCACAGGCTCCGGACGCGCCGGCTCAGCGGCCATGGCTCATGGGCCCAGCCGCTCCACGGCATGTGGGATCTTCCCGGACCAGGGCACGAACCCGTGTCCCCTGCATCGGCAGGCGGACTCTCAACCACTGCACCACCAGGGAAGCCCCTAGAGTTCTATTTTAAAATTGAAAAATAGTTTTCATTCCATAAAATATACAGATCTTACACGAACAGATTGATAAGTTTTGACAAATATGTAACCTGTGTAACCACTATCCAATCAAGATATAGAACATTTCTCTCACCCTAGAGAATTCCCTATGTCATATCCAGTCAACCCTTTCTCACTAGACAGGCAACCACTCTTCTGATTTTCTAATATTACAGATCAGTTTTGCCTATTTTTATAGTTCACATAAATGCAATCATACTATCGTATGTACTTTTTGGGGAAGAGAGGCTAGCTTCTCTCAGACAAATGTTTTCCACATGTATCCATGTGGTTGCATGTGTCAATAATTTGTTCCTGTTTATTGCTGAGTAGTAGTTCATTGTATGAATATACCACCATTGTTTTATCCATTCACATGTTGATACACATTTGGGTTGTTTCTAGCCCAAAGGCTATTATCAATAAAGCTGTTATGAATATTGTTGTACTTTTTTTTGTGAACATGTGTTTTCATTTCTCTTGGGTAAATATCTAAGAGTAGACTTTCTGGGTCAACGGGCAAATGTATGAACTGCCATCACGATTTCCCATAGTTGTTGTAACACGTTAATGTCTAAACAGGAGTGTGTGAGAATTCATGTTTTGCACATCCCTCCCAATATTTGGTATTGTCAAATTTAATTTAATTTGAGCCATTCTAACAGGTTTGAAGTAGTGTCTCATGGGAGTTATAAATGCACTTTCTTGATGACTAATGATGTTGAGCACATTTTCAGGTGCTTATTTTTATGTCTTCTTTTATGCAATGACTATTCAAGACTTTTGCCCTTTTAAAATATTGGACTGCTATTTTATTGTTGATTTATGAGAAATCTTTATGTATTCTGGACATGTCATTTATCAGATATATTGCAAATATTTTCCTCCTTCTGAGACTTCTTTTAAATTTTCTTTATGGCCATTTTAGAAACAGAACTTAAACATTTTGATGACATTTAAATTCTCAGTCCCTCCCATAGTTAATCCTTTTTGTGTGTGTCAAGTCTAAGAACTTTGCCTACTTCAAGGTGATATTCCCTCATGTTTCTTTTAGTTTTGACTAGATGTATGCTCCATCTCAGATTAATGTATACATATGGTATGAGTTAGGGATCCAGGTTTATGTTTTTCCACATAAATATCTACTTCCAGCAGCATTTATTGAAACTATTTCAATTTCCTGATTGAATTATTTTGGTTCCTGTGTAAAAATTGATTGTTATTGTGAGGGGCTGTTTCTGGATCTCTCTCTAGAACTCCAGGCTCAGATATCCAAACGCCTTACTTGATGGTGCCACTTGCATATCTAATAGACGTGTCAAGCTCATATCCCCAAACCGAATTCCTCCTTCCCCTTCAAACCTGTTCTACATGTGGCCTTCGCCATCTCACTTTGTCATAATTCCGTTCTTCTAATTATTCAGGCCAAAGATCTTGGCGTTATGGTGGATACTCTCTCTTGCACCTTATATTTCCAAAGTATGTAAGTCTACTTTCAAAAATCTCCAGAATCTGACCACTTCTGTAGCCACCATCATGACAATACTGATCTCTGCTCCCACCCTTGCCCCTAGAGCCTACTTTCAAACAGCTGGAGTTTCAAGAACTTTTGAAAACTTAAGTCAAATCACTTCTCTGCTCAAAACATTCCAAGGACTTTCCCTTTGCACAGGAGAAAAGCCAAGGACCTGAAAATGGTCTCCATATCCTCCAAACCCTTCCTGGCCTCATCTCCTACCAGTCCTTTCTACTTTAACTCATCAACAGCCTCCCGGGCCCCAAAGCTTGATGGCCCATAGGTCCCACCTCAGGATCTTAACAGCTGCTGTTTCCTTTGCCTGGAATGCTTTTTCCCCATAATTCTTCATGGTTTCCTCCCTCATTTCCTTCATGTCTTTGATCAAATTGCACCTTACCAGTGAGGTTTCACCTGACTATTACTTTAAAATCGTATTCCTCCCCAGCACTTATCACCTTTTAATATCTTATATAAAATTTATTTTCTTTGTTTATTGCCTGAATATTGCTCCAACTGGTATGTAAACTCTATGAGAGCAGGAATTTTTGTCTGTGTCCTACTGTTTATTCGGCATCCTGGAACATAGTAGACACCCAATGGATATTTGTTAAATGGACAAATTAATTCCTTCCCACCAGGGGTTGCAAGGTGTTTGGGGGTATGGAAATAAAGATTCAGACTGAAACAAACTTTCTATTAATCTTGAGACTCTTAGTCTGTCAGAATCCCTTTTGGGTCTAATTTCTAAAAACTAAAATAGTAACAGAAAATGCAGGGATTAAAGTGAAAGTACAACATCCTTCCCTCGGAGCCCCCTGTGCTCTTTTCCTAAAACAGAACTTGTCTCAGTTTAAGGAAGTGTAAGACAGAAATGTACTGAACACATTTCAGAAATATTTTCAACTAAAACGATCAAAAATTTAAAGGTTTAATACAGAATTATGCTCTAGTTACTTGCAAAATGCATCCCATTTCCAAACAATGCTGCAAAACAAGGAGTTATTATTTGCATTGTCAATATGGTTATATAGCTGCTGGATGCCAGGCCATATGCTTAGGACTTTGCATGTATTATTTAATTTAATTCTCACACTAATACTATAAGACTCTGGTACTAAAAGTACATACATTTTAGAGTTGAGGAACTTGAAACTTAAAGAGGTTAATTTGACTGCGGCCCATATATTTCCTCAGGATCATCACATTGAAAATAAGCTTTCTCTGAATTCTCAGTGCCCAATGCACAGTCAAGGGGCTCTTCAAACATCCTGTCCCATTAGAATGTGGGCAAATTCTAAGTCTATTGTTAAGTCTATTGTTAAGTCTCTTGTTAAGGATTTTGTATTTGCTGCCAAATTTCTGACCCCAACTCCCCTCTACCAGAGAAAATATTGTGTAATAATATGAATAGCAACTCCAGTATTACCTTGCTACCATCCAACTACTCCAAAAGGAAAATCCCCTGGGCACTCTGAAGGCCATAGGAAGATTAATTTTCACCCACAGATCTCCAGACTCGCACACAGTTGGAAAAGATGCATGAGTTTCAAGTAAGAGAGAGAGAAAAAAAAAATCCAAAGGCATCTTTCTAGTCCAGGTGTGCTATCTTTAGGATTTATAATAATGGCTCCTCCCCATACCCTCGATCACAAATGCACATAAGCAAAGAGATAAGTTGCACTGGATCTTAGAAAGAGTTCCAGGAGTTACAAGAAAGATGCTGGGCATTGTGAGATTAAGCAAATATGCCCTCTGTGAAAGGAGCAGTTAATCTCAGGTTTGGGTGCTCTTGAAAGCTGCTGAACCACCCCTGGGAGTTTCAAAGCCTTGATGTTCTAGTTGGCACCCTGATAATACCTTTTTCTGATGTTTGCAGGCTTTAGTTACTTTGCCCACCACTACAGGTAGGCCTGTCTTTGGAATCTGTAAATGTGCTTCCACGTGAGGAGAATAGAACCCATCCATTTGGTTCATGACTTTCAATGATCTCCACTTTCTTCCCAAAGTTCCAGAAATGAGCTCATGCTTTGTTTTCCCAGACCCAGTTTCTCCCTGACCCTTATGCCAGAAACTATAACACTGGTTTAACTCTTTCTATTAGTTTCTTCCTTTCTTCCCATTTCTTTCCACTCCTTGTCCCTCCTAGGTTAGTTGCTGAAATTCAGTTCCTGTGGCAGCACAGTTTCCATGACTTTTCCAGGGTCTTCTTCAGGTTATCTGGTGTCTGTTTGGCCCTTAGTTTCTGGCTGTTCACTGGGAGGTCATTCCATCACACACGTTCGGTTATGAAACATGAGTAGGGTGTGGAGAAGGCGCCAGATCAAGGCATCCATGTAATCATGGCACAGAGATGGGACTCAGGCTCTGCAGCACAGGCTGCAGCTCACATGGAGCCCAAAGAAATAACTGTCCTGATGGGAGCAATGGGTTTGTACTGCAGAATAGTGAGAAAGGACTCCAATGGGGACAGGGCTTGATTTTAGAGAGCCTCAGCAGTTAGACTGAGCAATTTTATATTTGACAAAATAGGCTGAACCGTTGGAAATGCTCATGCACAGGGGTAAAAGGATGAAAGCAAAGCTTTAAAAAGATTAGTCTGGCTATTATGGTATGTTGGATGAATTGGAGGCAGAGAGACTGCATTTAGGAAGGTTTCAGAGCAACAAAAGAATGAAAAGCCACAGACCATGCTTATAAGAATGGACAGTAAGAGGCAAAACCAAGGAATTCTTTGAGGGAAGAACAAACAAGAGATGGTAACAGACAGCATTTATATTCACAAAGCTAAACAGCTGGGAGAGGAGGGAGACATGTAGTTGGAAACACAGATATTCTCAATTACATATTCAGTTCTTATGTTAGATGAGCCATACATCCACATTTTAAAAATGTTCTTTGTTTTCTGATACTTGATGGCTATTTTGTAGACTCAAACATGCCATGTATGCTCAGGGTCAGTAATATTCAAAAACAAGCTAATAAACTTTGACTAGATTCAAGAGCTAGTTAGTGTGATACTAAATTGTAAGGATAGTTTTGATACAGCCCTAAATAAACTTTAGGAATTAAAGATTAAAAATGATTTTATAATGTCTTTCTATCATGAGTACTCCTGGAATGACCTGCTTGCCTCCACTCACCTGGGAATAATATACAGGGGACCATTAACAAAAAATGTGAATTTTATATATTTATTCTTCTGGCCTGGAGAGATAGTGGGTTGGTAGGTCTTGTTCTTCTGTTTCTTGGAAGAGCAGAATTTGTCTAGAGACAGAATGATGTACTGTATTGTAGACAAAAGAGCTATTTTGAAGCCAAGTTGACTTGGGCACGAATTTCATCTCTGCTATTTAGTAGCTGTGTAATTTGGGCAAAGACACTTCACCTGTGAGTTGCTCATTTCTTATTTGCAAAACAGGGGTAACAGTACATAACTCATGAAGCTGTTTGCAACACTTCAATGAGGTAACATGGTATTAATGACAGCCACGTGGAAGGTACTCAGGAAATGCTAGTTCCCTTCCTTAAAAAACTTTCAGAAAGGTTCATTTGCTTAGCCAAGCCCTAGACAGGTTATTTTGATGAAATCTTAGGGAACTAGTGCAGAAGTTATTGGGGGTTGGAAAAAAATGTATGTGTAACCCACACTACCTCTTATCGAATTACTCCAGGGCATTGCCTCTCGTAGACAAGCAAGGCCAGAGACAGAGACGGTGTGCACATTCATCCTTGACTCCTAAAGAAAAGTGAGAAACTAAGCAAGGAAGTCAATCCAAGCCATCAAGTATAATTCCATCCCAAGTTTGAGCAGATTTATTTCCATTTTTGAAGGAAAGTAATTGTATCAGTGAATAGATAGAAGGGTCAACAACACAAAGATGAAGAAAGGACCAAATCATGGTAATGGGGCAATAAATTCAGTGCTTCTGAGGAAGCCAAAAATGAAAATATAAAAATCAACACAAGTAATATGTCTGACTTTGTTTCTGGAGGCAGATGTTATTGTGGCTTAGATGGCAAATCCTCATTCACAAAGTGAATGATTGTGTCTTAGGCTGCATAGAAAATGCTGATTTAGTATTTGGGAGATTTTTATTAAGAAATTCAATCTAAGTCTGGTGGAAAACAAGGACGAGTGATTAATAATCAAACTGAAGGATGAAAAAGTGACAAGGCAAGTTTGAATAAAGGAAGAAAAATGAGGCAGAAACTTATTTAAGGAAGCCAGGCTAAATTATGTCCTTCAAGTCTGCATAAGTAGCTCCAAACAAGAATAGCAATTAGTGAGGTAATGGCCTAGGATTTAGAAAACCAATAACTTTTCTTCTGTGTGTATTCTGGGTGTAGACATACTGACACAACAATATAAAATTATTAGCTGTTAAAACTGAAGGAGTTTTACCTTAAAACGAGGACAAACATAAGCCAAATAGCTCATATATATCATTTAATTTGTTCATGAATCCAGCTTGAAAGAAAGGAAAAAATACATAAAAGGAGCAGTGTAAGGAGATTTAAGAGGGAACAATTCTTTGAAGACATTTTAGACTAAGATGAGAATCTCTGACTTCATACAGACCAAGGGAGGGAGCCAATATCACCCTTTGAGAATGGCAAATGTGGGCCAAGGAATGGAAGAGAATGATTTGTGAAGACAGTTTTATTGAAAACCGTCCAATTATGTGCTCCTTGAGAGCTGACATTATGCCTTTTTAGTACGCATTAGTAATGTGTTTGGGGTACTCATTTGGTGCTTTTTGAATTATCCTAATTCCAGAAATTGAAACCTGAAAGGAGATGGTATGGATTTAAAGGAATTCCACTTCTCTATTATTTGAATATAATGCTTATTATGATGCCAGCTACAAAATTAAGCAAAGTCTTAGGAACTCAACTCTTTGATATTCCAGAGCCTTGCCCCATGCTACTGGTATATTTTTCTTTCTACTTTTTGTCCACTTGAGATTGAAAATTGATTCAGAGGACCATTATGTAGACAAATACCTATGGATTTGTCCACCGATACAGTGTCCTATCTGTGACAAGTTTTATTATTTAGAATTTAAATGTGCAATTAGTGGGGGAAAAGATCTAGAAAATACGAAGGAGTTAGTCACAAATGGACTTAGTGCATATCGAGTGAATGGCTGTCAATATCTCCCTCAGCAACGCCATGGGAAGGGCACTGAGCCACAGGCACACACACCAACCTCGGGACCTTCACACTCTCCTCTCAACCGCCACTGAGCCTCCTTCTGATGTTGGGTGGGCTGACCCGCAGACAGGAAGTAGTGGGGAGCCAGGGGTAAGCCCCTCTCAGGTAATGGAGAATTGACTGGAGAAATCAGAGGCCATTTCTAGCTCCCAAAGTTTATGGATATTAACCTAGTTTGAGAGCAAACCCTCCAAAGAACTTAGCTGAAATCATCTCATAAATCTTTTCAGGTAAGTTAGGAAACCAGGTCTGAAAAGGTTTCACGATGAATGATAAAACACGGGCGGCTGCATGGCATGCCCCGGAGGAAAGCAAGAGAGCGAGGTGGAATGAGAGTCAAACTCTGCACTTAAAAGGCAACAAGACAACCCCCCCCAAAAAAACTCCTGCAGCTGTTGTTTTAATGGCTTATTTATGGTGTTACAGAGACAGTCATGTTTACTCTGTCCCACAGTTAGTTATTATACACAGGGACTCAGTGAATGAATTCTTCCCAGTGAAGAAACAAACTTCCTTGCTACAACAGGGTAGTAGTTTAACCTACTACCCCGTTACTGAAACCAATCATTATTTTCTGGGACTGCTGAAATTATTTAGGAATCCCCTGTCCCTGGGCAGATAGACCCGAAGTTTTCAGCTGACCTTCACTGCTTCTGCCATTAGGGCAGTAAATCTCCCTTGAGGGCAGACAGCACTTGGGTAATTTTAGAGAGGGCAAAGGAGCAGAATTATAGGTTGTCTGGGAAGGGTTGAAAGATTAGACCTCTAGAGGGAAAATCTCAAATGAATCATCTCAAAGGGCAACTACTACTTAGGGTCAAAGTTTAAATGTCTGTAACCAGTGTTTTAGTTTGACTTGCTGCTGGGATAATTAATGCTCTCAGTTCTTGGAATAATTGAAAATAAAGCATTACATTTAGAACAGCTGAATTCATTTCAGAAAACAAAAAGGACGTTCATTAAGAAAAAGAAACAAACCTACAGTCACTGAGCACATGAATACATGAAGACACATACTGACTTACTTTTCTGAAATGAGTAATTTCCTTTATTTTAAACTATAAAAGGATATGATGGATTTCTTTAGAACAAGAATGGTGGAATATTAGGGTAGGTCCTCCACTTCTTTTCTTTAAATGCTTCTCTCTGCATGTAACTTAATTTGTATACATGTTAAAGCTTTGATTTCAAGAGCCACAGAAGATCTTGGAAGGAATCAGAGGCTTCTGATCCTACTATCTAGGGAGCGGGTTGCAGACCCTGAGCCTGAGGCAACATATCTCGAATGTTTGTTATGTGCTGTCTCCTGCACACGTGGCTTAACCAACAAGGTAGTGCCTTTTTTTTTTTAATAGTCACTTGCATTCATCAATGCAGTGGGGTTTTTTTTTGTTTTTTGTTTTTGGCCGTGCGGCATTCAGGATCTCAGGGATCTGACCAGGGATCGAACCTGTGCCCCTTGCATTGGAAGTGCAGAGTCTTAACCGCTGGACCACCAGGGACGCCCCAAGGTAGTGCCTTAAAGTTACCTTTCTCCTTAGCAGCAAGTAGGCTAGCACTGCACGTTTAATAATCTAGATAAATTTTAAATATTTCTAGTTTTTATAAAATTAATACAATGCCTGATAATTGGAGAGCAAGAATATAAAATATTTTGTTGTATCAGAAAAAAAACCCTTAAATCCTAGTCTTATCTATTACAGTCTGATTGAGTTAATAAGTCCCGACATATACAAGGAAATAGATTTAGCATTAATGTTTGGGAATGGGAAACTTTAAAAATTCAAGTTTTCCAGATATTCCTAATTCTCTAAGTATTTGTAGTCAATTTGATAACGTATAAATAAAAAGTGTGAAGTAGAAATCCACGACAAAGGAAGGCATTTGTAAGTCACAAAGAGACTTGCAAACATTATTTTCAGGTGGTGGCTGAGAATCAGTTTAACTGAACAGTGAGTGTCTTTGTAGGTGACAGACTAACCCCAGACGCCTCTGATGACAAGGATGTGCCACTGCACCTGGGACAGTTGGCTCTCTCCGTTCTCTGATTTGGGGCAAGTAATTCTTCAACTCTGCCTCAGTTTCCCCATTGTCCAACTTCTCAGAATAGTTATGCCTTTCAAATGTCCTATGGGAAAGTGCAGTGAAAATGAAATCTCTCATTTTTATGGCTGCTATTGCTTCTTCTAAACCAGATTAGCAGGGGGAATGAGTGGCTTTGGTCATGGTCAAGCGAGCTGCCTCTGGCTATGTCAACCTTGGCTTCTAATGAGATCCCTCTGGACCCCGAGAAGGAGCCTGGATGTCTGGTCTGTCACTATCAAGACCTGGCAGATGGAATCAGAAGCAATTATGCAGATAAAGCTAAACTCCTCCTCTGCAAAAAAACCCCAACAAACAAAAACACCCTTCATTCCTGGCAGCTAATTTCATCAGATATCTTGAGAGGAAATATTATAAAAAAATTTTTCTCTATTATTGCTATGTCACCTCAGTTCTCTGCTTTTCTTATTTTTACACTTTTTCATGAAAATAAGCTCTTGCCTCTCCATCTTCTAGGGCTAGTAGCCAAAGTAGAGTTTTATGGATGCCACAGAGCACAGCTGTCTATTTCCTTGTGTGAAGACCCATCTCTGGGGAGAGGCTTGGCCCACACAGTGACCCAAACCAGCTTTAATAAAATAGCCAGACGATGACAATGATCTCAGTCTGTCCACAGGCTTAAATCATTGCTTGATTGTGTCCAGCTGGCAGTGGTAAAATTTTGTGGACTGGGGCTCCACGTGTGTTTCTTTTTTTTTTTATGGGTGTTTCTTGATCCATCCTTAACCTTTCTTCATCTTGTTATTATAATAACCTTCCAAAGAGCGTTGTACCTTCCACGAATCTAACAGTTAGATCTCCAGCTCTGAGTGACTTGATCAGCTTGCAGGTTATGTTTGTTTGCAGCTTGCAGAGTTCAGCTCTCTATGCTCATTAGAGCTAATTGTACCCAGACACCTTCTGTGTGTGGTGCCGGAAGCCCCACGCCAGGCCTGGCATGGTATTTACATCCTTTGATAACATGATTATTGAGGATTAAGAAGTATAAGTAAAATGACAGCCCATGACAATCAGTTCATCGACAACACTGAAGGAAGCGTGCTTTCTTAAAGGCATAGAACTGTGTGCCAAGCACCTGATGCTTAGAGATTTGCTGGAATGGATAGACCCTCTCTCTTCCCAGAGTGGCAGGTAATGTCATTTGGCTGAAAGTCGGTCTTTAATTACGGTGAGACTGCTTAGTGCACCCTGATGGTCTTACTGCTTGCTCTTTCCCATTAATTCTGAAGTTGTAACCCAAGTCCAGAGCTGTTTTGGTGTGACCCTGAGGTTACTTGAGTTTCCCATTTGTGTTTAAGTAAATAATTGTGATCAGTAATTTCCCTCTGGAACCCTTGGAGTATGGCAATTACATGAAATCTGCTTGGCTCTGTCATGCATGCCCAGAGTTAGAAATAAGTGCATAAAGCATTTGGAATGATAATTTCCAAGGTATGCCTGAGCCCCTCAATAGTTCTGTGCTCCCTCTCTGGGTCATCAATATTCCTATTGTCAGTTTTAATTGCACAAACTCAAGGAGATAAGGAAAATGGAGGGTATATTCTTTTAAGCCACAGAGAAGAGATGGTTTCTATTCTCTACCCCTAAGCTGAAACCATATATTTGCTCCAAGTATAAAAGCTAACGCTGGGGCAGTATTTTCTTGTTTGACTTTTTTTTTTTTTGGCTGAAAAAGTATATTGATACTTCTAAAGTAAACTGTGCTGTAACTAGCAAGGAGACAGGCTGGGTTGGGAAAATGAATTAAATAAAGTGTATGTCTGAGTACCCATTTAGAAGAGTATTCACAGTCTCAACAGCTCTTAAAGGAAGGCAGTGCATAATCAATAATGATATACTGTTTGGTTTCCTAAAAACCAAAACTTCTGGGTAGCAAATGCACAGTTCTCTGAGAAATCAATGGACGTTAATTTTACAGAACCACAAGTCACATTTATAACAAGTGGAGAGAAATAAAAATCTTGACACATCAACTTCGTAAAAATTAGGTAAGTATTTAATTAGGCAGCCTATTTTGCTGCCTTGTAGAAATTCTAGAAGGTCTCGTGTTCTAGAATACAAATAGTACTACAGAGTTTTATGATGACTAAACCATAAACTGATGTTATAAACTCAAATAATTTAAGAAATGACAAAACATGATAAAGTGGATCAAATAGGCAATAAAAGAGAAAGGCTCCAGATCTGCTAAAAATAAAACTCTGTCAAATTTCACCATGCAACTTCATAACTATTAGACACTGAGCAAGTCCCTTAATATCCCTGAGCTTCAGTTCCTTCATCTATGAAACAGAGATCCCAATATTTTACTCAGGTCAGAGGGTTACTGTGGAGACAAATGAAATATTTATGACAGTGTACTTAAAAACCATAATGCGCAGTACAAATAGTATTCTAACAATATTTAACATCACGTGGCAAAAGTTCTTTAAGGATTGTAACCTTTGCTATTACTGTAAAGAGCTCACTAGCGTGCTGGTCATGGTCACATTTTTAATTTTCTTCATAGATATTTATGCCTATAATTTGGATCAATGGTCTACAGTAGGATATTAGTGACTAATCATCTAAATAGCCTAGTTTCTCATAAATGTGGGTAACAGAAAGAGTGAATTCAATAAGCTGTCCTACACATATATTCTTTCTGAAAATGAATCAAAATGGAAAACTATTAAAATAGCCAATGTGGCTAGAACTGAAAGAGGCACAATAGAAAGATCAGTGCATAGAGAAGGTAGTAAAGAGGATAATGATGTCTTTCTTGCTCTGTCAACTTGCTGTGTGATATCTTCTAAATCCCTTCTGATTCCCAGCTGCCTGTGAAGCTTGATGAAGACAAGGATAACAGCTATGTAGTACTCTTTAGGAAAAATTTATTAGAGGCGGGGCGAAGGGGGAAAAGTCAGTCAGAATGGGTTCCTATAAAGTTGAGCCTTGGCCTCACGACTACTGCCCTTGGTGGAGGGGTTAGGGAGGCCTGAGAAGGGTCAGCTGTGAGCCCTTAGCGGGTGACATTGCCAGTGGCCTGGGTGACGAGCACCAGCCAGCAAAGGGCTCCTAGGTGAAGCACCAAACAGCATCTACCACAACTGCCATACACTTTCTTACAAAAAGCTATTCTCTAACAGAAGTCAGGTAAATGTGTATTACAAACAAATTCTCTTGAAAGTTACTTTCTGCTCTTTGTCTCATCTTAGTCAAGCCACTTTGGACTTTGCCTTAGAACCTGGTAAGTGGGCTTATCTTCTCACACATATCCAGCCCATGGCTGTTTCAGTAACAATACCATCTTGCAGTACAGGGTCTACCCTGCAAGGAAAATGTGAAGTTGATTAAAATGGCTTTGACAACTAAGATATTGCTTCTCCTTTTTCATGTTACCTTCCCACTATCCATTTTCCATAAGTATCCAATTTACTCTCTGATTGACTGTCTAGGGCCAGCAGGGTGAAAAGCTCTCATCAAAACTAGGTATTAGGCATTTAATTATGTAAATTTCAGACCAAAAATATCTAACTAATAGCGAAGCAAATCTCAGAGTGCCTTTATCAAAGAGCCCTTCCCTCCCTAAAAAATTTCCAGAAATATGTATTTCTGAAGCTAAATAACTTTCGTTTGGGACATGCCACACAGTTTATCTTCATCTGAGAATGTTGTCATAAACATTTTGTAGTTTTCTGATTTCTGTTTATTGCCTGCCCTCCATCTGACTGTAAATACTGCAGGTGTAGGTGTCTTTCCTGTTCACCACCGTATCACCAACACCCAGCCCAGTGCCTGGTTCATCACAGCGCTGAACAATTATTTGTTGAAGAAAAATTATGACCCTTAGTCTATTGCAGCTTTAAAAATTCCTGGAGTAGTGAAGCCTGTTTAAATGCATTAATTCAGTGTCTCTTAATTGAATTTATGCACAGACCTACTCTTCTCCCCCAACCCCCCAACCCCCATCTGGAATATATTTTGGGAAATACTATCTTAAAGCAAGAAAAACAATTCAATAGAGGTTGGGATGTGACCTTGGTCTAGGTGGTGATTGTGCTGGTCATTCACCTTCCACCCTTCCCCAAATCCATTCTCCACCTTCTTCTACGCTGACCTTACAGGCTCCATCATCTGAGCTTTAACAGCCTCTGGTTTCTGGTTGGATTTGGCCAATGTGAGGCAATGCAAGAGATGAAAGGGCAGGAGGAGAGAGGAATTTCTTTCCTTCTCCCCCTGATCTCACTGCAGTTCTGTCTGTGGCTGCATCCCTGCATGACAATTGCTTTTCCCCAGGAGAAATCCTTCCATTCTCTAAGCTCATCCAGGCTCCAGTAACATATTCCCTTCCTCCTCCCATCTCAGTTCTCAGGGAGGTAATGACTTCCTCAGGTGCTATCCTTGGTATCCTCAACTTTGCCTGTAAGTTTCCTTAATTATACCCAAACTTTCCTAAAGAATCCTTTCGTTATAGTCTCTGCAGATCCCACCATGCCTTCTGTTTCCTGGGGCCCCTGACTATACAGTGATGGCTTCTTCAGTCTGGAATGGACTGCCAAGGGGAAATCTAACACCTTCCTGGCAGTGTTAGAGCTTCACATTTTGGTTTTGTTATTTTGACTGAAGTTTTACGAATTCCCAGAATTTCATCCATACCTGTACAGGTTAGCACAAAAATAAATCCCAGAACCAAAGTAAAGTACTCTTATGAGTTATTCATCTTTCTAGTTCCCAGTTGGGAGGCGAACTATGTATTAGATGGTTTTAATCTATTCCTCACACAGATTCTGAACTTCAAAGAAAATAGGAACTGATTCCTTGGGGACATCACTCCACATTTTTAATATAGTTCAGGGCACTGTATGCACTTATTGCACATTAATTCAACTCATGTATTCATTTAGATGATGGCCACAGCTGCTGAGACTAGATGAAGTGGGGGCATTATCCATTAGCTTCAGACTAAAAGGTAACATTTGGCAGCACTGTGGACAAAGGGAAAGAGGGACACATTTGTGAAAAGCAGGTACCAAATCCCCAGGTGTAATGTTTAGCATCTTTTTATGTGACATAAAGATGGGACTAATATACTTTTTATTATGACAGACGGCAATAATTAGGATCTGTCTAGTGGTGGTAGAATAATACGAGTGCTCTTTGGGTCTATGAGCGTATGCTCTGTAGGTAGGGGTGATGATGTCACTGCACGAACTGTTGCTTTTCTAACTAGCTTTAATAGGTATATTTGCCTTAGAAATCAATGGACTCAGAAAATCAAATAATGTTGCAAGATAAAGTTCCCTAAGATGTGTAGAGAGAAAACTTTCCATTCTGATGAATGGGCTATAGAAACCCATGCCTTGTGGAGGTCACCACTGGCCGTCATGAGCAGTAGGAGGAGGTTATGATTAGGGGAGCACTAGTCACAGACGTGTCCCTTCAAACAAGTCCCTAAGGCTGGTCAGGTAGCAACCTGCTATTTAGCATCTCAGGAAGCCTCCAGCAGCATTAATACAAACACAGTCAATTAGAGCTGGTCTTTTCCATCAAAGATTTTGTGAGGCGTAAACCCAATATAACCACTGTCTCTGTTTTGATCTCTTTTGCTCCTTAGCCCATTTCTTCTTGGCATAGTTTCCATCACCTTGGAGATTATTTTACGGGATAAAATGGTTGCTTTCTAGTTTTGTGGGTCCTTGATATGGGTTATGTGCTTCCCTTCTGTGGAACAGGTTTGTAGGATTTCAGGCTAAACCTGTTTGGGCAGCTAAACTTGTGATGAAAATAATAATAACCCAGTTCTCCTATTCTTGCTTATAAGTATTTATTTTAATAATCATTTGTTTGTATGCTTATCTCCTTCTCAAAGTATTAGTTCCCTGAGAGCCTGTCTCTTTAGTCTTTATGTTGTCTTAGGAGCTGACTCTTCTCAGGACGACTAAGGGTGGAAACAACCCATCCACCCAGGGAAAACCCAACCCTGGCTTTTTATCTCCACCAGAAAAATGATACCAGAATCTACAGGTATATTCCCCAAAGTCTGAGTTACTCAGTCTTAACACCATGTGTAGGACATCAACAGTTTAGCCTGAAATCCTACAAACCAGTTTCACAGAAGGGAAAAAGGTTAAGCTTTAGCCTGGTCCAGAGGTGACCACAGAATACTCTTCCTGAGTGAGACTAGGATCTAGGCTTGTACCATTTTCACTTCATACTTTGAGGTCTCAGTCCCAAAACTCTTCAGTGTTCTCTGCTTCTGACATGGGTAACTTTTTAACAGTTTAGCAAGGTATAGCCAGAGAATCTCAAAGACCTTATTTCTAGTAATGGTGTCTATTATTAGCATGAATCAATTTGCTTCTTTTAAGATTTATTACTGTATAAAGTGTAACAATTTAATGTAGTTTCCCAACTTCATTCTGTGTGTTGACATTGTGTTTCTGCTTATTCTGCATTCTGGTGGTTTTCCCATAGTGAACCCACAGATTGCATCAAGGTGGATCCCATCTCCAACTCTTGCCAGTTGAAGGAAGCTTTGTTTTTCATTCCTAGTAACTCCATTAAGATTTCAAAGATTCTGTAAAGAATCTTTGTAAGTCAGAAAGAGAAAAACAAATACCATATGCTAACACATATATATGGAATCTAAAAAAAAAAAGGTTCTGACGAACCTATGGGCAGGAGAGGAATAAAGACGAAGACATAGAGAATGGACTTGAGGACACGGGGAGGGGGATAGGTAAGCTGGGACGAAGTGAGAGAGTGGCATGGATATATATACACTACCAAATGTAAAATAGATAGCTAGTGGGAAGCAGCTGCATTGCACAGGGAGATCAGCTTGGTGCTTTGTGACCATCTAGAGGGGTGGGATAGGGAAGGTGGGAGGGAGATGCAAGAGGGAAGGGATATGGGGATATATGCATGCATATAGCTGATTCACTTTGTTTAAAGCAGAAACTAACACATCATTGTAAAGCAATTATACTCCAATAAAGATGTTAAAAAAAAAGATTCTGTAGATATGTTTCAGACAGAGGATAAACCCAGGGTATTCTGTGTGTTTCCTACACTGTTTTCTACATTTGCTATACTAACGTAGTCCTTGAAAAATCCAGGTAGATCATGGCAAATTATGGAGGACCACCATAAACTTAATCAAGAAATAGTCTCAATCACACTAACTGTGCTGGATACAGTGTCTTTACCAGAACATAGCAACAGAGCCTCTTGTACTTGGTATGCAACTATTTATTACACATAAGTTCAGGCTGTATCAGGAAGTAGAAATCCAAAGATGGGCAGGTATAACCAATCAGAGTCTTGTCCAAGGGCTACGTTAACTAGTCAGCTCTCTGACAGAATATAATTCAAAAGGACATTGTTATCATGATATTCCACAGAACATCATACTAATCCACTGTTGTGGAGTTATTTTGAGCTCCTTCTGCCTGTAGCCTAGTAGATAGAGAGGAGTTACTAGAGTTACTTACTAACACTGTTATCTTGAGGGGATATGGTTACTTCTGCAACACAGGGGCAAGGAGAAGTGTATCTGAAATCCAAGACAGTCACTGGGGAAGCTTTTCTACACCTAGCACCATGAAAAGATGATCCCTTCCATGTCCCCGGGCACTCAACCATCCCTTACAATCCTGCAGCTTTCTACTGCAAGACCCACTGCGTTCTGTCTGAGGGTTTCCCTCTTGGCTCATGCATGAGGCAGGTCAAAATGTCAGTGCGTCGATATTCCTGGAAACAGATCTCAACCAGTGATGGATGGAAGTTGGTGGATAAATACCCCAGCTTCCTCTCCTTTGGGAGGGAACCAAATAATCCTTTCAACAGGCCACTGCTGCAGAAGTTTAGAGAGAGAATAACCACAGTGGTCTGGATAGAGAAGGCTTCATGGAAGAGGTGGAACTTGATCTCCTAGAAGAAAGATCAAATTTTGACAAGTGTCAAAGAGAAGGGAGAGCATTAGAGAGGTGGAATGGTATGGGCCAAAGTCTAGGAGTATAATAGCTTTCTTTTGTTCCAAGTAGGTTAAGCTAATATTTCTTATCCTCCCTTACATATACCAAGCACTGTGCTAGGTTAATTACCTACTCTGTTAAGGAAGAAGAAGTAGATTGGTGTGGCTGAGAGCATTTAAGTACAGAAACTTCAAAATATATTAAAAACTGCCAGGGAAATTCGAATTTCAGTAACAAGTGTTTGGGATTGTGGGATTTGACTAGTGGGAGTGAGATATACATTTTAGGATCTAATTCAATAGCATGAATAGCAAAGCCTGGAGTAAAGTGATATTGGAAGGTAGGAGACCAGTTGAGAGACCCTTGAAATAGGCCAGAGAAGGTATGACATCACATAACATGGGCCTCACTAGGATTAGGTCATGTGGACCGGAGAGGAATGTTCAGATATGAGCCTGTCAAAGATACGCATTAGGGAAGAGGGAGAAATCAAGGAAGACCCCAGGGTTTCCTAGCTGATGGTGGAGGGGGTGGGGAGATAGCAGATGACAGAGGAGGAATGGACAGTCTGGAAAGTGGAAGAAATGACCAGCTTGCTCTACCACATCCCTCTTCCTCTTCCTGAAAACACTCATAGCTAGGAGCTTCTGAAACCTCATACCAAATTCAGTTTTTGAGGATTCAATTCACTAAGGGAGGAAGTGTTGAACCAGATTCTAAGCCTCCCTGAGCTCCTGCCTCTTGTATTCTTCATGAATCATAATATTTACTAGAAGGGGAACTGTACTTTCTAATTCCCATTCCAATTTGCTGTCCTCATGGAGAATCTTATTATTGCAACACCTTTAGACATTTCTAAATTTGGAATTTCCCAACTTCCATCAGCATAAGTGATAGCTTTAATGTTTCTTAAATACAGTGTTTGGGCATTTAATTATATTATGCAAAATTAGTAAACAGCTATTTCAAGACAGGGCTGATTAAACTGAATCTGCAAGGTATGGTATTTATTAGTATTGTATTTTCAGAACCAAGTGATATAGTGTCCTAGCTCTTGAAGTTGAAAGATGAGTGGTGCCTAGAAAATGATTTAACAGTGATGACGGCTGGTGTTTAATGAAATAGTTGTTTTGATGACTTCTTGTAGAACTGATTAGGCCCCCAAGGGGCTGGCTGAGAGAGAGACACGTGTACTCTCCTTTTTTCCTTTCCATCACTCACATAGCCCCATGGATGCTCCTCACCCATTCTAGAATTTTTGCTCTTTTTCACATTGCTAGATGTCCTGTCAGCTAAAAGAGTTGCTGACCAGGGGGAATCCCAGCACTGCAGATGCTGTAGATGAAGATGGCTGTAGAAAAGGGACCAAGGGATTGTGGAGGGAAGATGATAAATGGAAATGTTGAAAATAAAATACATCTTTATGCTGGTCCTTCAGCTAAAGCCATGGTGTCTTTTTAGCATCCACCCTTCTGTCATGTGATGAGGTGCCTACAGAGTCCCATGCCTACCGTGCTGCTGTTAATTTCTTCAGGTTTCTTTGTAAAAATAAGGTGTCCGTGGCAATATATTCTAAAATCTTTCTCATCCTCTGTATTCCTCTCCCTATTTGTATGCCTTTTCTTATTTTTAAGGAATTCAGAGTGAAAATATATTCGTTACTGGATGGTTTCTGGTCTATGAAATCTGCCTTCATTCCAGATGCTTATCTGTAACAGGATTCCACAGCCAGGCTGTTGTTTCAGAGACTGACTGGTGAGGTAGCAGTTTGAGGCCTGATTTAAGACTTTGGGTAAGATTTCACCAGACCATGTCTCAAGATCATCACCAGAGACTTCCTGTCTGTGGCCATCTGGATATTACGTGAAAAACAGTATACTAGTTTGATCATATATAAGTTCCACTGGTAGCCTGCTTCAGGGAAAGTTGCTGCTCTTGGCCTATTGCCTTTTCCAGAACTCCTATGAATATCTTAAAATATGGATATCCTGCATAGAAATGTACTTTTCAGGACGTAATAGAGGACAAATTAAAAATCTGTGAGTTTCATATCATGACTTTTCTCCTGGTATCTCAAATTCCAGTCTGCGAATAGCCTCCCTTCTTCCCTTGGGCCTGAAGTGGGTGATGCTGTCTTGGGTTGAATATCCCAGGGCTTCAGCTCTGGGAATCATTTCTATACCTCCAGGAAACCATGGGGATCGACATAGTCTATGGTATATTTTCAACTGTGTGGTTGGGTCTTTGGTTATTTTGGAATCAATACATTTTTACCTTTTTCTGCTCTTTGTCATCGCTTTTCTTTTTTGTCCCTAGGAGTTTTCCTTCTCTCTAGTGGTTCCTCTGTACCATTTGTGTCTGCATATCTGTGTATCATCTCCATTTCCTACTGGTAAAGGCTTTTGGTTAAATTCTCAACTATTTATATGCTCTTCGCTGAAAAAGACATTACTTTTTGTCATTTCTGTATCTTTTCCTTTCAGGAGCTAGCTGCCCTTCCCCTATTTGGTGGCACTGTCTGACCACCTGGTCTCACCTCCTCTGGTACCCAGCTCTGGCCTGTCCAGCCCTTTAGTCTGCACCTGATTCGCTCAGGTATGGGCATGTAACCTAAGTCAAGCCAGTCATAGTTCTTTCCAGGATTTCTGTGAGATCTTTCAGGGGAGTGGCCCATTTTCATGCTTTCTTTGGGATAGTTAACTGTACGGAGAGTAAAGCTTAGGACTGGCAAGTATTACCTTTGTTACATCAGTGGGGGGTCTCCCTCAGAATGAAGCCAACACAGAGAAAAGCAAAGCCAAGGGAGAGAGGGCTGCATTGAGTCCTTGACATGGTTGAGCCCCAGGCTCCCAGCCACTCCTTCTCAGGTACATGGGCCAATAAGTTCCCTTTTCTGCGTAAGCTACTTTGAGTTTCTGTCCCAGCACCTAAAAGATTTCTGACTAAACCACAAACACGAAATGCCAGTTATAAGTCAAGAAATGTCACCTTAAACAAGAGAAGGTCTCACTAGCCTACGACTAGAAATATAATTTCACATATATTTAGTACCGAATTGTGAATGAGAGGGACTAGATTCTTTCTTACCCTCCAGAAGGTGCGGACAACAAGCCCAGGTGTCCCTAGTTATACCCGGTCCTGCTGAGTGCTTTTCACTAGTGCTCAGAAACAGGTCACTCGAAGGGGTCCCTGGCATTTTTGTTCCTCATCATGCTGCCTCATCACTTTTCTTTAAAGCCCCAAGGTTCTGTCCCCCTCAGGTCACTGCATCAAACACCAGTCTGGCCCTTGTGAGGCAGAATGGAGGCTGCTCTTCCCTTTACCATTCCTTTTCAAGACTGAGAGAAGGTCCTTCTCTTGATCTGGACACCATAACTGTGAGCAGAGCCTACCTTACTGGTGTGTGGGTTGGCTGTCCTCATAGCCCACAGTCCCAGCGTGGAGAGGCCAGGCCGCTCCGAGTTCTCTAGGTGTGTCCAGCCCTCAGAGCCAAGACCCAGGGAAAGCATGCAATTTCTAGTTCCTCCAGTCTAAGGCCTGCCTCTCCAAGCCTTATTTCCTGTTCCAGAAGCAACTTAGATCGTTGACAGAGGAAATGCCTTCTCCATGTGGGGAAAGCCTACGCCACGCACAAGAGCATGGTCTTGTTCACTGGCCCCAGTGGGCTAATGACTCAGGACGTACCGACCAATACCAGCACCTGCAGCCTTCAGTGACACCTTGTGTGGGACAGCGCCAGTCCAATCCAGTCAGTTCTGTTGAATTGCTTCCTCCAGTGCCTTTCTCCCAGTAAGAGGTGGAGATCACCCCTTAACATATACTATAGTCTTCATGCTGCCAACTTAAGACACACTCCTTAACACTGCCTAGAATTGAGCTTGAAGAAAACGAAAGAGGGTGCAGTGCAGAGAGTAAAGGGAATGTGTGTCGGGATGTAAGTATGGTCGTCAAAGAAGGGGTATCTAAACAGGAGACATCAAAGCTGGTTCCTGAGGGAGTAGAAGGAGCCAGGAAGAGAAAACATTATGTTCCCAGAAGTACAAGAGACTCAAGATTTTCAAAAAGGTGAAGGGAAGCCGTGTACAGTGGGAGAGAGAGAGAATGGTAGGGAGGTAGGCAGGAGTCACATCATGCAAATAGTTTACAGATGTTTGAATTTTATTCTAAATGCAATGAGAAGCCATTGAAGAGTTCTACATGGGTCAGATACTTAATCAGATTCATGCATTTAAAAGACTAGTTTGGTTTCTGTAGGGAGAATGGATAAGAGGAGGCAACATGGTAAAGAAGGGAACCCAGTGAAAAGGCTTTTGCAGTGGATCAAGTCAAAGATGATGGTGGCTTGGCCAGGGTGGTGAAATAGAGATGGAGAGATGGAGACTGATTTGAGATATTTTGCAGGTAAAAGAGACATTTTATTGATTATTTGTTGTAGGGGGTGTGGGAAAGTGGCATGAAGAATGATTCTTAAGTCTCTGGATTACACCATTGGATGGATGGTGGTACCATTTCCAAAGAGGGAGAAGACCAGGGGAGGAAAAGGTTTTGAAAAGAGGGGGTAGGAATCAAAAGTTCAGTTTTAAGGACAATTTTGAGATACAAGAGATTCACATGGAGACATCATATAGGTTGGTGAACAGACCAGAGCACATTTCAGAGCCTGGAGATTATTTGAGAAACCTCAGCATGTTGGTGATAGTTAAGCCATGCAATGGGAATGAGATCACCTGAGGACAAGGCCCTGGATTAAGCCTTAGGAGCTCCAATAATTGATGGTGAGGTAAAGGAAGAGAAGTTGGCAAAACAGACTATGGAGAAGCTGCTAAGGAGGAAAAACTGGAGAACACAGGATCTGAAAGGCCAGCAAAAGAATATCTTCAGATGAAGGAGAGCTTAGCTGTGAGAGCTAGAAGAAGAGCTCAGAGAAGTGAGCACTGGGTTTTGCCACATACAGGTGATGGGTGGCCTCGCCAAGGGTTCTTTCTGGTGGAATAGAAGAGACAGAAGTCAGATTGGGTTGAGGAGTGAATGGGAGAGGAGGAAGTCGAGACAGCAAAGGTGGAGAATTAATTCAGGGACTTTGTAAAGGGAAGTAGGGAAAAGGGAGTAGTCACTGGAAAAAAAAGTGGGGCCTGAAGCGTTTTGATTTTCTTAGATAGGAAGTACTAGACAGTATTTACTGATAGGAATTAAGGAATTAGGGGAAAAGTAAATAAGGACTCAGGAGATTGAGAATGACAAAGAGAATGAAGTTCTTAAGAAGGGATAAAGTCAATAGTAGTGTTTTTCAAATGTTGGTGTACGTGGGCCTGTAAATCCCCCCAGGAAGCTTGTGAAATGGCAGATTCTGATTCAGCGGGTCTGGCAGGGTGGGGGGAGGTGAGGGTGGAGGGATGAGATTTTGCATTTCTAACAGTTTCCCAGGTGATACTGATGATGCTGGTCCAAAGACCACTTTGAGTAGCAAGGGTGGAGCAAAAAGGGATATGCTTTTAAATGAAAAAATGGAGAAGAGAAAAGAGGGCATACAAGCCATATCCAAGAGGGGAAAAGTAAGCCTTAAAGAAATGTAGTTAAATTTTTGGGCAGAGTTGAGGTTTGCAAGTATGAACCTAATGAGAAACCAGTCTACAACATTTCATAGCTTGGCTGCCCACAAGGAGAAGGAGATGGTTGCATTTCTCTATTGTTGGGGTTTTGCCAATTGAGTATGAGAGTGGGAGTAGGGGTTAGAGAGGAAGGTCTTTTCCAAACTGATTGTAAGGATGATCATGGAATCTAAGCTGGACAAGAATGGAAGGGGACTTATTGTTCCTGCCAAATGTATGTCAGTTGTGATGGCAACATTAATTTCTGTGAAGAGACATGTCAAGGTCATTCTGGAAAAAAAATACTGGCTCATTATACAAGCACATGCTATTGTCTTAAAAAACACTGATTCTAATTGAGAAATGAGAGGTATCAAATAGCTATGGATTTTCTGTGATTCCTGTGTATTAGCTAAGAATGTGTTTGGCTATAAGAAGAGATGACTCAACGAGTAGTAGCCTAAATAGCATCTAACATAACAAGAAAGGTAGAGGTAGAATCATTGTTCTTTTTAACTGCTCAGCAAGGCCATTTTTGATCCAATTTCTTTGTATCCTTTTTGTCCTCATAGTTATTTCCTCCTGCTTACAAGATGGCTGCTGCTGCTCTAGACAGCCCTTCCACATTCATACCAGGAAGAAAGGAGGAGACGATGATGCCAACTGCAATTGTCCCTTTTTATCAGAAATGCAAAATCTTTCCCAGAAACCCCCTAGCAGACTTCCACTTACATTGTATTGGCCAGAATCTCATCACATGTCCATTATGCAAGGGAAGTGGGTAAAATGAGTATTTAGCTTTCCTACTTTCCATGATAGAGGTTGACAAGGGATAAAGGTGTTGGGAATGGGGGTTGGTTCAGCCCACCTATAATATGTCTCATTGAGAGCTGGCTGGAGACCTTATCTAAGTATCTCTGCTTTAGAGCAGTCAGTCCACCAGTAATATCCTATTATGTTAAATGTACTGTGCTCAATAATAAAGAACTGTCTTCTCTTACACTTGGTTCTCTTTCTAGTCTTTGATGGCATGAAGGTCTGTGTTTGAGCAGGAATATGGAATATACTGTTCCAATAACAGAGACCTGTTATTCTCTGGGCCTGCAATAACTCTTAACTGGCTCATATTCTCAAGATAATTCAGTGGTTGTTTAGGGGAAAGAAAAGAATGACAATATTCAATAGATGTTTGCCAAAATAAGGAAGATGGAAGAGTATGAATTACAGAGGCCCCAAAGATCTATCTACTGAAATATCACCCTGTCATCATTCCTTTCCAGATAACAGACTGTACATTTATTTGGACTAAAATTCAAATGTTATATATGTTAATTTGTAAGTCCCAGGCTTCACACAGTGATGGTTGTACATGTGTCACATTTGTAGTAATAGCTCAATTCTCGATGCTCCAAAGCCCCTGCCTGCCTAATCGGCAAGATATCTGATCTTGTCCCACAACCCTCTCTCCCCTCGTGTCCCCAGATGTCATTAGCCTTTCCCACGTATACATTGTCCACAGTCCTTTATTCAGTTCCAGAAAAGAGACAGATAGACTTTGAAAGCTCTAGGAGCAGAAACTTCTCTATTGCAGCATAGATAATAAACCCCAAAGACAGTGCACATAAAGCAAATATGCCTAAAGCACAGATTCAGGAGCCAGATTGCCTGGGTTCTAATCTCAGCTCTGCCACTTGTTAGATATGTGACCTCAGCCAATTACTTAATCTCTATGTGCCTCAGTTTCCCCATCTGTAAATTGTAAATAATAATCATATCTTTCCTAGAGTGTTGTTTCGATGACTGAATGACTAAATACATATAAAGAGCTTAGAGCCGTGCCTGGCACTAAATAAATACTATAGAAGTGTTTGCTATTATTATTATTACCACTACTACTGCTGCTACTAATACTACTGTCCTTATGTATATTTTTAATAACCAGCTAGTGCCTCACACCTTGCACACTAGAGACATTCAATAAATATCTGTTGAGATGTGTTTTGAAGGAAGGAAGATGAGGGCAGTTAGATGGTGGGTGATGACTTGTGGTATCTATTAAAAGTGATGTTAATTTTTAGCTCAAGAAGCCAGAAAGAATAAGAAACTGTACATGACTGCCTTAGAGAGAATATCTTCTTGCCCTCTAACTTAGATGTCAGCCCTCTGTATTCAAAAAAAATGAAATCCTGTGTTGCCACTTCCTGGATTATTAAAACCCCCTAGAATGGTGACTTTCATGCCTCCAACCCCACACCTGTTTGGAAGCTCGTATGGGCTGCTCCCGAGGAGAGACACCCACTGTCAGCTGTTTTATATACTGTGGTTTCATTGCTTCAAAAGGTTTTTTTTTAAAAAAAGTCACCACACTAGATGAATCAAGAAAAGAGCATATGCAGCTGCTTTTCAGGGTTTCTTGTTTGGCTGACCCAGACCCAGCACCTCATGCATTTCCTGTTGGGTCTGAGTAGAGCTCTGTGTGAATTGCCCTCTGAATCAAAAACCAAGCAAATAACATGCTTGTCTAAAGACCTTTCTTCCTGCCCTCTCCTCACTTTTTATTCCTTACTGTCCTTTTGTGCACCAGTTATGCTATACATTTTCTTTTTATGTTTTTATGGCTGCTGGGGTTGCTTTCAGAAGGATACCCTAAGACGGCAGAGAAATTAATGCATCAAGGGATTTCAAGCAGAAAAATCCATCTGACTTGGTGACCGTTGGTAAGCATTAGAGAAAATCTCACTTACTGGAGAACCATAAGTTCTGCAATTTCATTTCGGCTTACTTTGCCGCCCTTCCCAAAGCTCCGGGTTCAAAGAGAAGAGGAGAAAGCAACTTCACTGAATTTGGTCAGAGAGAGAACTCTGAAGCCCACAGCAAAGCTGTCCAGAGCAAAGGAACTGTAAGAAAAATATCTCCTTGTTGGTCCAAATCCGACTTCCTGATGCCCTGTTGCATTTTAATGAAAACTTGAAGGCATGTCCCAGACTTCCTTTTCAGCTGATGGATGGGGAGTATTGCTTCTGAAGAAGGCACACATTCTTTCTGCTTTTTTCTCCTTCTAGCTGCTTTATTGGATGCTTTAGCTCAACCCCTTATCATTGTTTTGTGATGAAGGCTGCATACCAGCTCATCTCAGAGTGGTTTGTGTTCTTCCACAGGGGCAGGGCCGAGGAAGAATATCTTTTTCAAGAGAGGAAAAGTGGAATTTGTCAGTGATGCAAACCAGACAGGAAGGGAAGGAAGGAGACTCTGGTTATTCACAAAAGGATTCTAAGATGCTGAAAAGTGAGCCCGACAGATTCAGTCAGCAGCTGAGGTCATCTGCCTGCAATTCAGTGATCTGGACTCTAATCACAGAGCTGATAGGACCAGGGGCCTGTGTGGGGCTGTGCACTTCTCTGTGCTTTGAAGGTCATGACAGACACTAAGGGTTTCATCAGGCAGAGTGAGGAAGCCTCTCTCTCAGGAAGACCTTTGACCTGAGTCTTGTTTTTTTTTTTTTGTGGTACGCGGGCCTCTCACTGTTGTGGCCTCTCCCGTTGCAGAGCACAGGCTCCAGACGCGCAGGCTCAGTGGCCATAGCTCACGGGCCCAGCCGCTCCGTGGCATTTGGGATCTTCCGGGACCGGGGCACGAACCACTGTCCCCTGCATCAGCAGGTGGACTCTCAACCACTGCGCCACCAGGGAAGGCCCTGAGTCTTGTTCTTTGTGTGGTTAGTCTTCCAACTGCCCCAAATTTAACTCTTCCATACAGGCCTGTGAAATGGTTCTATCCTTCTTAAGAGAATCAATCCAATTTAAGAACTCAAATTAGAACTAAAGCAATTCCATTTCTATGCGAAAGTCCATTTTAGCGTTGCTGTCCTGTGATGTCACCATCTCTCTGGGGGTACTGCACTTTCCTGACCAGTGTTTTCTAAGAGGGACTTTTGTTTTTTAACATCTTTACTGAAGTAAAATTGACTTACAGTGTTGTGCTAGTTTCCACCGTACAACAAAGTGAATCAGCCACATGTATACATATATATCCCCATATCCCTCCCTATTGCATTTTCCTCCCACCCTCCCTATCCCACCCCTCCAGGTGGTCAAAAAGCACTGAGCTGATCTCCCTGTGCTATGCGGCTGCTTCCCACTAGCTATCTATTTTACATTTGGTAGTGTATATATATCAATACTACTCTCTCACTTTGTCTAAAAGGGACTTAAAAAAAAAAAGATTTCACAACAAATAATCTAATATTTTGCAGTACCTCTAAGGCTATATCTAATTTTGAGGGGAAAAAACCTAAGAAGTAATGCAATTTTGTTTATTTTTGATGTGTGGTTTAAACCTAAGAGTCAAGTAATTATTGATTGTATAACTGTGTAGCTATTAGGTACATATGCCTACTTTAGTTATTATGGAATGCCAAAGAGTTTCAATACTTTTTGTTCATAAGATGTTTAAAATTTAGTTAGGGAAACAAAATAATCTCAAATAGCAATTAGTGAGTAGACAATGTGATAATTAACTGTATTTTAAACTGACAAAATAAAGTGCTAAAGAATCAAGTATAGAGAACAGAGTTGGGTAGGATGAGATGTTAATTGCATAGGATGGATTAAAAAGGCAAAAGTAGTTACAGAGGGACAACTATGGTGCCGCTTGCTAGGGAACTGAGGAGAAAGCAGCTTTTAAAAAATCTCGTTCTTCGAAATAGGGTCATTTGTAGAGATGTGGATGGACCTAGAGGCTGTCATACAGAGTGAAGTAAGTCAGAAAGAGAGAAACAAACACCGTATATTAATGCATATATGTGGAATCTAGAAAAATGGTAC
This sequence comes from Mesoplodon bidens, assembly GCF_964165515.1. Lineage (NCBI taxonomy): Eukaryota > Metazoa > Chordata > Mammalia > Artiodactyla > Ziphiidae > Mesoplodon > Mesoplodon bidens. Next base: position 47,439,427 of record NC_138165.1, on the reverse strand, counting down.
AGATGAACCTGTTTGCAAGACAGAAATGGAGACACAGATGTAGAGAACAAATGTATGGAACCAAGCTGGGAAAGGGGGGTGGGGTGGGATGAACTGGGAGATTGGGATTGACATATATACACTAATATGTATAAAATAGATAACTAATGAGTTCCCTGTGCTGCTGTACAGCACAGGGAACTCCACTGTACAGTAGAAACTAACACAACATTGTAAAACAACTATACCCCAATTAAAAACAAAATCTTGTTCTTGGTTGTATTGCATTGCTCTGCAGGTAGTTTATTATTCTTGATGTCAGATCTATTAGTTACCTTAATGTCTAGAACAAAAGGAATATACCAATACTTCTGTAATGTGTTAGGTGGAATTTGAATGTTCCTGGGAAGGTTTACCGTGGGAAAAGAGGTACAAATTTAAGCTTTTACAAGATTGCTTTTACCCACTGACTAAGCTCCTTCTCCTCTCTTACAAATGTTTCCTAGCTTTTCCTAAAATGTCTCACAATGTTCATGAGGACTAGTGTCAGGGGGCTTTTTTAAAAAAGTAGATTTCTGTTACATGATTTCACTTACCATCAACCATGTCACCACTTTAAGTGGCATAAAGCTGGGCCCTTCATCTCCCAAGATGTATCAACATTTCCTTTTGAGCAATAAGGCTGCTTCTTCAGCTGTTTTGCACTCTATTCATTAGGGAAGCTGAAAAAAACAAAGAGCAATATGAGTAACACGGTTAAAGGAGAATGGGGCAGCCCGTTGGAAGAGTTCTAATTAGTTAATGCTATCAACAAGACCCACAAAGTCTTAGCTCTTACACTAGTCTTTTCTTAGACTCTGTCTCATCTCATTCCCTTTGGCACCTATTCCATCAGGGGCTTCATGGTAAGCCTGGGCTTATTGTTAAGGACCTGATAAAGGGATTTCTGTAAAATTCATACTTGATCTTACATTTCCAATTTGTGAAGTGGATGGGAACAAAATTGCTTGGATGCTGTTTTTCATCTGAAACTGGTAGAGCACAGCAGATGATTTGATGGGGTACCAGGGATCACCAGCTTTCTTTGGATCACACTATGAGAAGCACTGTGCTAGGTCCATCAAGGGCATGGGCTACGTTGCCTGAAAAAGAATCAGATGGGGACTTGACGCTCTATATGAGTGGAAGAAGGAAGAAGCCTGAACCTGGAGTGTGGCTGGTTTTTCCTGAAGCTGGGCAGAGGCAGGAGGTGGCTGCCATGGAGTATTCTAGAGGTGGCAGAACCTCAGATGGGAGTGACTCTGTGCCTGTGGAACTAGAAACCAAGTGGCTTAAACATGGGGGTCCCAGAAAAGGTTTCCTTGGCTGAGTTTGGTGAGAGTGTGAAGGATCGTTTGAGGGACTGTCAGCAGTACTAGTTGTTTTTTATGTCCTTAAAGGTTTGTGAAATAAGGAAAAAACTCCATCCCAATTGGGTTATCCTCCATTTTCCTGGATGACGCAAGCCTGGGGTTCTTGTAAGGTCCAAGAGTGGTGATGAAGCCCTGATAAACAAACTTCTCATTAACCATGGTGAAGGAGTGTTGGAAGCAGCTTTAATTTTATTTAGAAAAATTAATTAATTTTATTTAGAAAAATTAAGAAATATAAATGCTATTGCAATCCAGATGCCATGGGATAATTAAGATCGGTTACAAGTCTTCAACAGAAGATCACTGAAAAAAAGACCTGTTTCTCTTGGGATATGGATTTCTCTGATCTTGTTTGAGAACTGGCTTCACAGGCAAAGCAAATTTAACAAGGAAAAATGCAAACCAATTAGGAATTACTAAAGCCACACTCCCATTTGGTAAAATGAAAAAAGAAAAACCTTAACTAAACTTGGATATAGTGAAATTCATCACTATTTCCAAGCAAAGGTGACAAGCAATACTGAACACTTCTCTGGAATTTCAGTCACTAAATATGGGGTATTTTAAAGACCTTTAGTGGCCATGAGCACTCTTGTGCATTTCTCACTCACATCATATCAAGTATATTAAAATGAACTGATAACCACATTTAATTAAATGCATATAGAAATGTAAGAGTTGAGTTGCAGTTCCATGTTGCATTTTTAAAGATAAAAACATTAGTTTTAACTCTGTGATTTTCTTTTTAATATTTGGAACCAATCAATTTTCCCCCATACCTCTCTAATATTTCCACAGATCCTTGGAAATTTTGAAGGCCCCACAAGATCAAACCTATGGTGCCTAATAGATTAAAGGACCTGTACAGATGGAGAGCTAGTGGTCAGATGTATGCTTTCTGTGGCAATTGACCTGTCCTGCTCCTCATAAAAACAGCAGTTTACAAGGGGCAATATCCTTAAGCCAGTGTCAGATTCTATCACTTAACATGGCACAGCAATCCTTTCCTTTCCAGGTGAACTGCAAACATATTTCAGTGGAAGGAATGTGTCTATAAAGCGGTTGAAAAAAAGTTTTTTTAATGATACAAATAAATTGAACCAGTGGCTGTTTTTCATGGCTTCCAAATGCAAAGGCATTATGATTTGATCAGGTATATTTTATAAGAATATGAAATATCTCCTTTTTAATGAGCAGGTTTGGGGTAGCTTGAAACAGTGGAATATTGGCAAGAATACTGGACACAGGGAGAGAAAGATGAACTTGGTTTTACTTCTCGCACTAAGGAATTGTGTGAGCTTCACTGCATCTCTTGGCCCATGCAGGCCTCAGTTACTTCCCTCGTGTAGTGAATGATTTGGAGTGAACAGGTACTGTATTTTCTAGACTTCGGTTATTTACAAAGCACTTTTATGATTTTTGCCATATTCATGTGATATCAGGCCAATAAATTTGTAATACTTTCATTTGTATAAACTCCACTCTTCACTTTAACAAGTATTTGAGGAGACATCTGCTTTTGGTCAAGATGAAATAACAGGGAGCAGATTTACCCTCCCACCTGAAACAACTAAATACACGAACAAAATATACAAAGCAAGAATTTTCAAGACGTTGGACATCAGGCAATGAAGGCAGTGGTACCCCAGAGAGAGGAAACAAATGCAGTGAACTCTACAATTGCCCTAGCTTATTGCCTAGAGCTTCCAGATCTTTCTAAACAATAAGCTGGGGCAATTGTAGGGTTCACTTCATTTGTTTCCAGTTGTGGTACAGGGAAGGGGAATCCCAGCAGAGCCTCGCAGTTTCCCTGGGTTGAGGAAATGGAACTGGGGGTCAGCGGAAGCCAGGGTGCTGGAAAGTGAACAGCTGTACAGAGAGAAAACTCTAGATCTGAAGAAGGTTTCTCTCCAGTATTCAGCTGAGTACTGATCATGCGTGCAGGTGAGGAAACTATCAAGTCTGGGGAGAGAACCATCTGAAAGTATTAGAGGGAACAATCAGCAGGAATCATAAAGGGCAGGAAACAGTGTCTATTCTCACCACGTAGATCTCGTAATTCACAGGGCATCAGGTATACAGAAGGGTATTGCCTCAACAGCAGGGAAAGTTAGTCCTAGACTAAACTCTACTCTGGTCTCATCTAACAAAGCTTAAAAGGAAGACCTGAGAGGATCATTCTGTTTCCAGGTAACCCAACTGCATCCCAGAACAAAGTTCAAGAATATTTTTTTAAAAAGAAATTATGGCCAGAACCAAAAAAAGTAAAATTCCAATTTATGGTGCCCAGTCAAAAATTACCAGGAATGCAAAAAAGCATAATGAAGAGAAAAAAATTGATCAATCAGAACCAATCCAGAACTGACACAATTATAGAATTTGTTCACAAGGATATTAAATCAGTTATTATAACCGTATTCCATATGTTCAAAATGCTAGAGGAAAAGCTAAAGATTGTAAGTAGAGAAGTGAAACATGAAAAAGATGCAAATTGAACTCTTAGAGATGAAAACTACAATGGCTGAGGTGAGAAATGTACTGGGAAGGATTAATGTCATATTGGACATTATAGAAGAAAAGACTAATGAACCTGAAGACAAAGCCACTCTGAATGAAACATAGAGGGGGAAAAAAGGATTAAAGTAGTGAACAGAGCTTCAGGGGGGCTGTGGGAACACTTTAAGCTGTCTAGCAATTATAGTCCCTGAAGGGCAGGGGAGGAGGCAAAAAAATATTTGAAGGGATAATAGACGAGAATTTTCCAAATTTTGTGAAAACTATAAAGCCACAAATGCAAGGAGCTCAAAGAATCAAAATCACAAGAAACAGAAATAGAACTACTCTAAGGCCCATAATAATCAAAATGGTCAAAACCAGTGATAAAGATAAAATCTTTGAAACAGCCAGGAAATAAAGACACTTTACATACAGAGGATCAAGGATAAGATGACAATGAATTTCTCATGGGAAAAATTCAAGTGAGAAGACAGTGGAGAAATATACTTAAAGTGCTAAAAGAAAAACCGTCTACTTAGAATTCTATATATGACAAAAATATCTTTCAAAAAATAATTTTCTTTCAGACATACAAAGATGGGAAAGAATTCATCACCAGTAGAACCACAGTACAAAAAATATTATAGGAAGTCTTTTAGACAAAAGGAAAATGATATTAGGTAGAACTATGGATCTACACAAAGGAATGAAGAGCATCAAAAATGGTAGCTACATGGGTTAAGTATATAATGTTTTTTTCTTATTATTTATATATTTTTAATGAATAATTGACTCAACAAAAATAGTATAATGTGGGGTTTTTAATACAGGTAAAAGTACAATATGTGACAACAATAGCCCAAAGCCTGGGAGGGGAAAAAAATAAAACTGCTTTTGTTAAGGTTCTTATACGTAAAATAGTATTATATCGATTCAAGGTGGACTTTGATAAGTGAAAGATGTATGCTATGACCCCTAAAGAAACCTTCAAAAAATGAAACAAGGGACTATATCTAAATAAGCAAAGAGGGAAGATAAAATGGGATCATAACAAATAATCTGAGAGAAGGCAGAAAAGAAGGAAAAGAGGAAAAAGGGACAAATAGAAAGCAAACAGCAAGTTTATAGATTTTAAACCTAACCATATCAATAATCAACTTAAATAAAAATAAACTAAACATCCCAATTAAAAGGTAGAGATGATCAGAGTGGATAAAACAAACAAGACCCAAATATATGCTGTCTGTAAGAAAACCACTTTAAAGATAAAGACACTAATGGGTTAAAAGTAAAAGGGTGAACAAAGATATGCCATATTAATTATAAGAAAGCTGGACGGGCTATACTAATATTAGACAAAGTAGGTATCACAACAGAGAATATTATCAGGGATTTTTTAGAAGTCCATTTCATACTGATAAAAGGGTTAATTCAACAAGAGACTATATCAACTCTAAACATTTATACACCTAATAACAAAGCTTCAAAACACATGAAGTCAAAACTGATAGAACCACAAGGAGAAACAGAAAAACCCACAATTGTGGTTGCAGATTTCACCATCCTTCTCTCAATAATTGACAGATCAAGCGGGCAGAAAATCAGCCGGAAAACTTGAACACCAGTCCCAACCCAAATGACCTGACGGACGTTTACAGAACATTCCACCCATCTACAGCAGAATACACATTCTTCTCAAGGGCACACAGAACATTTGCCAACAGAGATTGTATTCTGGGTATAACGCAAATCTCAATAAATTTAAAAGGATTCAAGTCATACACAGTGTATTCTCTGACCACAAAGGAATTAAAATAGAAATCAAAACCAGGTATTGATAACCTTGGTATTGTCTGGATCACCAGACAGTCTCCAAATATTTGGAAAACAAATAACATGCTTCTTTGTTACCCATGGATCAAAGAAGAATTCAAAAGGGAAATTACAAAGTATTTTGAACTGAATGAAAATAAACACAACATATCAGAATTTGTACAGTTCCACTAAGGCAGAACTTAAGAGAAACTTTATAGCACTAAACCCCTATATTAGAATAGAAGAAAGATCTCAAATCAACAACTTCAGCTTCTACCTAAGAAACTAGAAAAGGAAGATGGAATTAAACCCAAAATAAGCAGAAGAAAGGATTGGGCTTTATTCTGGCTACAGTTAGCTGTGTGACCTGGGCCAGCATCGTTCTTTCTGGTTCTGCCTGGTTTCATCATTTGACAAATGAGGACTGTAAACAATATCAGTGTTCACCAAATGCTGCGTCCGCCACATAGGAATCATAAGGGAGCCTGTTAGAAACACTAATTTCTAAGCCCTGACCCAGATCTAGGGAATCAAAATTTCTGGGTAGGGCCTGAGAACCTGTGCGTTTTAAACACAGAAGTGATAGGAATGTCCAGAGTGGTAGGACCAGTGTCCTTCTCCTTGGTGGCATTCTGTTCAGTGACATGACTTCTGAGGGGATGCCAGCCAGGAAGGCTCAGCCCTAGACAGGAGGCTCTCAGCTTCAGCGTGATCCCTGCCCCGTAACTCAAGTAGCCAAGTCATCATGGGGAACATAAGGGCCTGGACAATGAGAATATTAGCAATGACTGGGATGGACTAACAGTAGAGCTCTTCCATTCATCTTATAACGTTACAGAAGCCTCAGCTTCTGTGGTATTCAGTAGGGGAAGGAGTCTGATTATGATCAAGGTCGAATTCCCAGCCCTTCTAGCTTAGGGTATGATTTAATATTTCATTTTCATTTTATTTGTGCCTATTTCTGTTCCATAATTTATTTCTTTAAGCATCAATGCCTTTATCTCTTTGAACAACCTCAACAAATTTATGCTGACATCTTTACAGACGATTCCCTAAGATGCGTTTCATTTGGAGTGAACTATTCTTCCAAGTCTCTTGGTTCTTGGCTGTCCTGGGAGAAATTAGCCTTTCTTCCTGTGTTTTGGAATTTTGGTTTGCAGGCTTATTTTGAGTATTCCCTCCAAACTTTTCCCTTCCTGACAGGTTGACTACCTAGCCCAGCCCTTCTATTCCTAAACCAGAACCAGGTTTTACAGTTGAGCGTAGGATGTACTGCCCCTAAGGGTCATCGAGCAGTATGGCCGATCCATTTACAGAGTGGGTAGTTGGCTCAGTTCCTGAGAGTAACACATTGTCTTTGCGCCTTGTCTCCCCAGGCTTACAGTGCTTCATCTGAAGCCATAGTCCCAGTAGAGTGGAAGCACTGTCTGCCTCTGGCATCCAACAGGAAGCCTGGCTCTGCTCCAACTCTCATTCACATTCAGAAATCCTTGTCCCACAGGGATCAAGCTCCCAGTCACTGGTGCCTACTTCCAGAGCCCAGACAACCCACAGTTTGTGTTTTCCCTTTGTGTCTGGTCCACGAGATCTTATCTTATACCAGAGCCTGGTTGGGTCTTCCTGGTTTCTTCCCTGACTCCCTCCCTTCCTTCTTCTTTCTTTCTCTTTCTCTCTTTCTTCCTGCCTTTTAAATATTTCATCTGTCATTGCTATGCGTTCAGAGTAGGAAGGTGAACTCACTGCCTCTTGATCATTATAAAAATCTGAATTAATTCATTTAAAAAAGGTAAAGAAATGATATTTTTTCCAACCCCAAGTCTCTGGAGTAAGATCCACACCCCCTATCATGATTGACTCCTGTTTACTCTTCCACTTGACACAGCCTGAGCATTTAAATCTTCTATTAATGCTTGTGGTATGTTATACAAGTTGGTGCTTATTGATTTGTTAGAAATGTTATGTGTGTGCATGCCCTGTTCTCCAAGATAATCTGCTAACTGCCTAACAGCAGAGACCATGATTTATCATTAAAGTATTAACCAAATGACACATTTTCTGATAGCCACACACAGAAAACCTCAATAAATACCAATTACCAGACTGATTTACCCCACCCAGCTCAAATTTCCTTAATTCCTCCATCGACTGCATCATGACACAACAAAAATACTTATATGCCCAAAATAATGTTGAAATACAAAAATGGACAGCTCTATTCAATATATCAATACAAATATGTACACATTTGATATTTTCAGTTTTTTCTTCTCTTGCTATGTGCTTTGAGAGTTAGTGTCTCCTGATCTTTCAACTTGGAAACCTTGCATAGTTGTCTACTATCCATTTTCCAGTGAGACGGAGACAGAAAAATTACCAGTGAGATGGAGAGAGAAAAGGGCCTCCAGCCCTGCCCATTAGGAAATCAGCTACCTGTGACCAGAGAGCAGTACATTCTTTCTCCAGGCAGGTGTTGACCCACCCCAGCTAGTTAAGAGCCTGCAGGGCTTCTACTTTGGGGAGATAAAGAGGCAGCCTGTGTGGGGTCCCTTCTCCTCCCCCATAGAGCCATTTGTTCCTGGAGATACACCCCCTCCAGGAATCTTTCAATGCTCTTCAAACCATGGGCATGCACAATGCACCTGACCTTGTTCAAAGGCAGGGGTTGCACTGCCCCAGGCAAAGAGTAAAGAAATACAGAAAATTACATCTTTCCTTGTCTCTTTCACTCTGTTGTAAGAGGAAAGACCCCTGTGTCTGTGGACCAAAACACTTATTAGTTCTCCCTTTTTTTCTTTCCACTCTGTAATACACACCATCAGCTGTTAATGATTCAGCAATAGGAATCTTCACTTTGATAAGATGCAGCCAGTGGGGAAAAAATGCAAAACTTTGTATCCTCTACACTTTAGATCATTCATTTACCTCTGGGAAGAATGCTCTTTATGCCCCTTCATTGAATCAGGCATGGACTTTGTGTGAAACATGTTTTATCCTGTAGAAAGGCTCTTTGGAGAGTGGCATTTACTCAAAGGGAACAAATGCCTGCAGGGTGTTCTTAGCGAGGCGGGGGTGGCTGGTGACAAGGTGTGACATCTGCAGAAGAAATATAGTCAAGCACTTGAGCCACCCTGTAGTTCCCAGTAGACAGAGGGCTCACTCACAAAACAACAGTAGAAATTTGGCTTATGTTCGAAAGGCTATTTACTCAGAACTCTACCCACCTGATGGTAGTGGCATTTTAACTACATAATAGGGAAAGGGTCGTGAAATTTGTGTGAGGCCACCGCTGCCAACACACACTTCTGCACACATGGGCGATCCCTGGCTTAGAGCAGCAAAGACTATAAATCCATGATAAGACACGTGTGTTCATGTATCTGCATGAGAAAATGAGGGATACTTCACAAAAATGTTATTGGCTAAGTATGTGGAAGGTTATCCTTATACTCTAGGTTTTCTTTCAAGTTTTAGTTTGGGCTTTTAAAGACAAACTAGAAAGTTACTACATTCCTAAATCCCTGTAAAACAGACTTAAAACTGAGTGGCAGATTTTAAAGACACTTGTGGGTTAAGGGTGGAACACTGGGAGATATTTTAATGTTTTTTTTTCAAGGGAGTACTCAAAGGTGAAGTATATTAACGCGTGTGAGAGTAGTCATAGAAAAGCGTACTTACTGTTGAATATGTTTGCCAGAAGATTTAGATTCTAAAAAGAGAAGACCTGAAAGGCAGGGTGCCAGTGCTCCTTGACTTGGGAAAAACCAGGGACTTGGAAGAGTTCAGTGAAGCCCACCACCTGATCTCCTACAATGGGGAGTGTTATGGGTTGAATTGTGCCCCCCAAAAGATATGTTGAAGTCTTGACCCCCGAAGTCCCAGAATGTGACTTTATTTGGAATAGAGTCTTTGTAGTTAGTTACAATGAGGTCATACTGAGCTAGGGTGGACCTTGATCCAGTGACTTGTCTTGTCCTCTAAGAAAGAAAACGTAGGATTTAGAAGACACACAGGGAGAACGTTTTGTAATGATGGAGGCAGAGGTCAGAGTGACACATCTACAAACCAAGGACTTGCTAGGATTGCTGGAGGCACCAGAAGCTAGGAGAGAGGCATGGGACACACCCCCTTACAGAGTCTCTAGAAGGATGCCCTTGATCTTGGTCTGCTACCCTCCAGGACTGTGAGAGACTACATTTCTGTTATTTTAAGCCACTCAATTTGTGGTACTTTGTTATGGAAACCCTGGGAAACCTACACAGGGTTAACCTGTGTAGATATCGTCCATTTTTTGGTTGTTTCCACTGGGAGAGTAAATTCAGTCCCTGCTGTTCCATCTTAGCTGGAAGCAGAGATCTACTAATGATTTTTTGATGAGTTTTTAAATTTCTTGTTATGGATACCTTCTGCATGGGCACATTATGTGAAGAAGTAAGTTTGGTGTTTAGTCCCTCAAGCATACCTTCTGAGACTTCCCAGTTTCCCCTGTGAACACTTTCATATTTCACATTTATATGTTAGATTATTTGATCAATGACTCTGTCCTTCACTAGACTGAAAGCTCAATGAGACATGGCACCAGCTATGTTTTTGTTTTGCTCATCACTGTCTTTTCAGCTTCTAGTATGTACGTTTTGTTGAATAAATGTTTGGTAAAAGAATGAATTTTCTGTCTGCAAAATGCATTGCTATTCTTTTAACACAGCATTCCAGGGAACTTCAACACTTCCTGATTTGATTATTCTATGTACTTTCACACTGTCTGTCCTAGGACACCCCTACATTTGCCCAATCTACCCGTCATGGAGAATGTTGGCAAAGGGGCACTTTTGTGTTAGACTTGCAAGATTGTGCCCTTTGCCTTCCCCCAAAGAGGAAGGACTGGCTGCTGGGATCCCAGGAGCCTTTAAAATTCAAGAGCCTCCCAAGGCTGGACAACCAGACTCTGCACAGAGGGCAATGGGCAGAGATGTTTTCCTAGAGAACTATGCGATCTTATTGGAGAATCCTGTTTTCTTTTGGTAGTAAACTCGTTGGGAGAAAGAGGAAGAAGATAGCTATATAACATGCAGTGTGTAGTACTAGATATGGACTATTCACTGGTGACTCTTCAAAAGACCACCAGAAACACTTATAGATCAAGCAAAGCTAAATTTATTAGCTCTACTGCAATATGGACAACATCTCCTGGACCGTCTTAGTAGAGACGCAGAATCAGAAAATTAGGGAAGGATATGAGAGACTGAATGTACAAATGCACAAATGGCCGGAACACATATAGCAATAGAGCTCTGACCCACAGCCTCGGTGATAGCCAGCCCAGGAAGCCAAACCACAACCTCTGCAGCAATTGGCCTAAAATGGTCAAGACTGGTCAATGACTGACAGTTCCCCTAATTTTGCTCCCTCCCCTCTCAACTCAGGACTAAGCAGAGAAAGTCAAATATGCCTTCTAATTACCCTACCTCCAGCCTCTCCATGACAACAATTTCCAATTAGAGCATACCAGAAGTTGTCTTTTTTTTTTTTTTTTTTAATTATAAAGCTTTACCACTCTTCTGCTTGGGTTTAGTCTCTACCAAATGCAAGTGAGGGTGGCTTAAATCTCTTGCTATAGTAAACACTGAATAAATAGCCCCTGTTCTCATCTGGATTCCCTTCACTCATTCCCATAGGTATTTATGAAGTTTGTAGAGCCTGAGCTGGGATTTTTAGGCAAGTCTTGAAAAGTAGGGACTAGCTGGAATGGGCAGAGTCTATGACATAATACTTTGGAAGGCACAGCTAGCAGAGAGTCTGGAAGTATTCACTTGAGAAGTTAGCCTTAAAATGTGAGCAGTTTAATAGGCTCACAGTTTTATTTTCCAGAAGCAGGTATTCCCTGGGGCAAAGAGCTAGGATACTTTTGTTTGGTCCCAGGAATATTTAACATAGGGAGAACAAAGTTCGCCTGGTTCAAGAATTGGTTAATACAAGGACAGGGAATTATGTTGGTTCCAGTTCTTGGGGTTGATGAGGAAAAAATATTCATTTTTAAGTCCATCCTTGATTTTTTCTTTTCTTATCCAACCTAGACAACAAGGTCAGTCACTTGAATAATGCCGTCACTAGCATAAACAACTTCCTTAGCTACTGTCCTATTGTACTAACCCACAAGGTGCTAAACCTGAATTAATTCTACACTGTGTGATGAAATTGTTTTTCATCTCTTGTTCCAACAGCTATCTGTTGGTGGTGACTAGGAGGAGCAGTGAACTGAGAAGGGTGCTGAGGCCATGTGAGGTCTCAGAAGGAACAAGCACGTGTCTGCTATGTGCACAAGTGGAGAGTGGAGAGAGTTTAAACTTGTACGTCTCAAAAATGTATACCTCTACAGAGCTTTGGGCCCACATATCCAACTACCCCCTGGGTAACCTTATCTGGATATTCTACAACTGTGCCAATCTGCACAAATTGTAATTGCTCTCCTTCACCAAAGGTTTGCTAATTGATCCATCAGATTGGCCCTATGATCCTTGTTGGTACAGTGTTCCAGGCAGCCATTACCAACACTCAGGTTAACACACAATTCAAGATAAACCCTCTTTGTGATCTGGCTAAGGAAATTTGCTCTGATTGTGGAGTTATAGGCATCAACAATAGGGATGAGAGAAGTTGATGAAATGATGGAAACCCAATCTCTTGAAATTTTATCTCATTTTTTCTTGCCCCTGAGTACAGAAGATCAGAAGCAAAAATTCAACCAGTACTAGATTATCTCAGGTACAGTGATAGACACTGGGGAAGAGAAAGGTAATAAAACTTTTAGACCTTTTTGGATTCATTCTTTACAATATCCTATTTAGCTTACATATACCTGCCCATCTCTCACAACTTCCTCTCCTTAACCTCCAATATTTTAGTTGTCAGATGGTAATTAGGAGACAACCTTATTTATGGGAAGAATTACAATGTCAATTCTATGTAAGGTGGCATCTGTGTTTATGCAAAAAGTGCTCCCTGATAGAAACAGATATAAAACTGATTGATGTCTTAAAGCACCTAGTAGAAAAACTGGTGGAGAAAATTGAGTTCTTATAATAAATTCCATAACTGCTTAGCTGTAAATGATTTTTAAAAGTCACTTGCCTGTGCAAACTGGTTAGAATAGAAGTATTTAAATGATATTTCAAAAGCTTAATGTCAACCATCAGTGTCCAATAAATGAAAATTACTTTTAGTGATACATCTGGAAATATGATGGTTTTTTGAGCCAAAATCTCTCAAGCTTTGCATAAAATCTGGATTTTAATTTCTACTGTGTGCCTGTTATATAAACTTCTGATATTTGTTATAGAGAAAAAGAAGATAAACTAGACACTACTTGGAATATTGAAAAATGAGTAGAATGTTAAGACATGCTAAATTTATTGTTTGCTCATCAAGAGAAAGGAAGTGAATAATTTATTTAGGGAAACAATTTTACTTAAAGAAAGCGCAATATTTTAATAAGTAGAAAGGGGAAGGGAACATATTTTGAAATAGGAGCAGCATCACTGGAATGAAAAATGTAATGTGACAAAGTAGCTACCTTGAAGGAGAAAACACTCCTTTTTGTTACAGTCCTGTAAAATCCCAACTTTATCTTCATTCTTATCTGTTCATTCATTTAACTATTATTTATTGAGTAGCCACTCTGTACTGGCATTGTGTAAGCCATTGGTGATATTTCAGTAAATAAGATAGTCACAGTTTCTTCTTTCACAAACAGTGTTTAGTGGAATTTTCATTAATGATTAATTCATGCACTCATTATATTAGGTAAAATGAGGTTTAGCTCTGTGTGACAGGAAACTTGAATTAACAATGGTTTAAACAATTGCCTCATCTAAATATAGATCATCCACGGACTTCCCTGGTGGCACAGTGGTTAAGAATCTGCCTGCCAATGCAGGGAACACGGGTTTGAGCCCTGGTCCGGGAAGATCCCCACATGCCGTGGAGCAACTAAACCTGTGTGCCACGACTACTGAGCCCGCGCACCTAGAGCCTGTGCTCCACAACAAGAGAAGCCACCATAATGATAAACCTGCGCACCGCAATGAAGACCCAATGCAGCCAAAAATAAATAAATTAAATAAATAAATTAAAAAAATAAATATAGATCATCCAGACCTCAAATTGAGGGTACATCATCATAATAAACCTCAAGCATTTTTATCTTGCTGCTCTGCCATTCCTAACCAGTACAGGCATTTAGATTTTGAGTCTGTTTTCTTTCATTTAGCATAGTGCATTGGGATATAGAACGCTGTTCGTATCAACAGCCCATTCCTTTTCATTATTGAGTAGTATTCCATTCTATGGATGTACTACATTTTGTTTATCTATTTCCCAGTTGAGGGACTTTGGAGTTGTTTCAAGATTTTAGTGATTAAATTGCTATAAATATTTGTTTAGAGGTTTTTGTGTGAATTTAGGCCTATCATTTCACTTTGGTAAATATCTAGGAGTGGAAAATTGGGCCACATGGATAAGTGTATACTGAACTTTATAATAGCTGTGAAACTGTTTTTAGAGTGGCAGTACCATTGTGCATTCCCAACAGCAATATACAAGAGTTCCAGTTGCTCTGCATCCTCATCAGAATTTGGTATCATCAGGGTTTTTTTTCACCATTATATTAAGTGTGTAGCAGTATCTCATTGTGGTTTTAATTAGCATTTCATTAATGAAATTAATTAATTAATTAATTCACTGAGCATCTTCTCATGTGCTGCTGTCATCTGTATATCTTTTTTGGTAAAATGTACGTTCAAATCTTTTGTCCGTTAAAGAAATTTGATTGACTGTTTTCTCCTTGTTGAGTTTTGAGAGTTCTTTATATATATTGGCTACAAGTCCTGTGTCAGATATATGATTTGCAAATATTTTCTCTATGTCTTTTCATTCTGTCAACAGTTTTGTTTGCAGAGCAAATGTTTTTAATTTTGATAAAGTCTAATTTATTTATTCTTTTATGGATTGTGCTTTGTATCTTAAAATTGTATATTTATATGTTAAAAGCCAAATTTATAAAAAACCCAAAAGAATAAATTCCTCCTGGCACCAATCGATTATCTACAAATAGTACATTAGCTATGTCTCCTAAATGTGACATCAAATAAGAAGAAATTAGATAATTTATGCTGGAAGAACTAGATTACAGTTATAAAAGATGAGACAAGGATCTAACTATCAATTTTTAAAACACAGAACTAAAGACTTTTAGATTCTGTACCATTGTAGTATGTAAATACATGAAATAAAATGTTTCATGGGGGCTTCAAAAACCCATTCATTTATTCATCCATTTATTTCTTTAAAAATTTTTACTGAGCACCTACAAAGAGCCAGACACTGTGTTCTGGATGATGATGGTACACAGATGAATATGAATGGAGATAGAACTTTGGACAAATAAATAAACAGGTTATAACACAATGTGGTAAGAACTATAGTTGGCATTTGTTCAAAGTAAACCATGCTTCTTTTTGCACAGGTGGTGGTTTCATCACACACATCTCAGTTTACAATTATTTTTCTGTGTGACGGGCCTTAATGTTTGTCTCTCTCATGGTCTATTCCAGGAGTATAAATACAATTTATGTTTTCTTCATAGTGGCTGGCACATAATACGAGCTGGATAAACAATCATTGAATAAATAAAGTGCTTGCTATTGAAGTATAGAGAGGAAGAGTTTTGCTATATCTGCTCCTGGGATTGCATTAAAAAAGGTGACATTTGAAGTGAGTCTTGAAGCAGAAGTAGGAACTTGCTGCTGGGGGTGGGGTGAGCTGGGGAGGAAGAGAAGGGCAGCAGGGCAGCACTGTACAGTCTTAGCCATGGGCAGGTGACGCCACACAACCCCTGTGGGAAGGACAAAGAGTCCCAGTAGGGTAGAATCATCCTATGTAGGGAAGTGTGGGGAGCAGCAGATGAAGCCGAAATGGAAGGCAGGGGTCAGGAGGGGAAGGAAAGGCCTTGTCAACCAGGATAGGTTTGAACTTCATAGCGATGGAGTTGGGGAGACTGAAGGATTTTAAGCTTTTAAGTGACATGAGCAGTAGAGCAGTAAAGACTATGGCTGAAACCCAGATAAGAGATGATAAGGGTATGGCAGTGGCAGCAGAGATGTTGAGGAGAGACAGACCTGAAAGCTATTCCAGGAGACCAAATTTATGGGACTTGGTGACTGATAAGATGTGAAGGGTAAAGTAGAAGGAGAATTTAAAGTTTTAGCTCTTCTGATGCCTGGAGAGTATCGTAGGTAGGGAGTTAACATATTATTTTTTTTTCCTGATTAATAAGTATTACCTATTCTTTAGAAAATATAGGAAAGCATAAAGAAGAAAAAAAAATCAGCTCTTATCTCAGCACACAGAAATAACCACTGCTGATATTTTGAGTGCCTATCCTATCATTCTTCTAAAATAGATCCTAAGGATTCTATCTCCACAAGGAATTCAGGGTCTCATGAACAACATTAATATACTGAATTTAATTTTGAACCCAAATGTTTTGACTATACTGTGAGCTGAGTCAATTTTTTAAAAAAATCAAGTGAATTAGGTACGTGGGTGGGAACTTCCGAAGAAAGAATTTCTTCCCTGGAAACTAAATAAGGGGCAGCGATGACGCCCAGGACATGCCCTCATTCGTACCAGATTCTCAGAGGTGACCTGCCCAGTCACTGAGGGACATTTCCAGGTTCCGTTTCATTAATTCATGTTCAATTCATTCAATGTGCTGATCCCTGCAGGAAGGCAGCTCTGCAGCGATCACCTCCCGTGTCCAAATGTTTGGAGTGCTAATTATTTTTGCCCACTTGAACCTAGAGCTTGTGTGAACCTGTGCACATAAACTAAGTAAGAGAAAAACTTTCTGAGGTCCAGGAGCTGTGAATCAAAAACACATTATTTGAGACCCTTCCAGATAGAGGAAATGGGAGGGAAGTTAAAAAAAAAAAGAAAAAGAAAAGGATATTTTTATGTTGAGAGGAGGGAAGATTCAGAGGACGCCTGCCTGAAAAGAAGCTCGAACAATAGAAAAGCTAAGGAGGAGAGAAAGGGGACTCAACGACGGACAAACGTAGCCACTGGGGCGGGCCGTCCTAGCGAAGGTAGCCTGCAGGCCAGGTACCAGGCGGAGGTGCTGCAGCTGGGGGCGAGCTCCCGGTTCCCGGACGGAACCCTTCCTCCTGACCTTCCCGGGGACCTTCCCTCGTCACGCCCGCCCCCGCCCCGGTCCTCGCCTGCCCTCAGCGGTGCTCAGAGGGTAGGCGGGTCCGCTTCCACTCTGAGGCTCTGGATTGAAAAGTCCCTGAGAGTCAAGCATGATTTACAACAGGGAAGAGAAAAATCAATACCTCCAGAGAGGTTTGGGGATTGGAGGGGGGGCGGTTACTTGAGGGAAACGTTTGGCAGAGGGTGGGAGAATTCTGCCTTGGGCTTTTCCCACCAAACCTACAACCCGACTCCCACTTCTTCACGAGGATCTGCCATCACCAACCCCGGCTGTCTCCCCAACTCCGTCGCCCGCCCCGCGGTGTGCGTCTTCTATTGCAAACGTCAGGTGGTCTAGGTTTGCCCTGGGTAAGGAGCTCGACGTGCTTTTCAGCTCCGGTTCTTACGTGCAGGGGGTTTCGCACGGCCCTGGGGGTGGCGGGGAGTAGGCTTTGGCTGGGGCCATTTCACACGGCCAGGCTTTCCCTCACTCAGCTACTGGCCAGGGTGAAGCGAGCGGCGCAGGGGGTCGCTCACAGGAAAGGGGTAGTGCAACCTGAGCAAACATTGCTAGTTTTGAACGCTCACCGCGAACGGGCTTCAAGGGCAGGTCTCACATCCTCCCGGTTCCGTCCGCGGAACTTGGCAGACTCACCCTGCCGGCCGAAGCGCGGAGCCGGGCACCCCAGCTGCGCCAGGCCAGCAGCTCCGGCCCGCCGGAGTTTGGACACTGGGCGCTCAGGCCGACTCTCCCGGAGTTGGGTCGCGCGCTCCGGGCCAATGAGCGCGCCCCGGGCCAATGAGCGCGCCCCGCGGAGGGCTCGGCTCCCCACCCCAGCGCGCTGATTGGTCTCGCGGCCGGCTAGGCCGGGCGGGCCAGCAGCGGCTGCGGGAGGCAGCGAGTGCCCGGCGCTAGTGGGAGTGGCGCGCGCCCCCCGCCGCCCTGTCCCTCCTCGCCGCGTTCCCTCCTTCTTGCCCTCCCTCCCTCGCTCGCTCGCTCCCTCCTCGCACTCCCCGGCTCCAGCCGCGCGCTGGCGGGGCTCCGCATTGCACACTCCGGGGGCGCCGCAGTGTTCGTGGGATGGAGCAGCGGGCTGCCGCTGGCGGCCGGAATCCGCGTGCAGCCCGGGTGAGTAGAGGCGGGCTTCCCGGGAGAGCACAAAAGGAAACGGGGCTCCTGCCAGCGGCCCGAGCTTATGCGGGGCCTGGGCCAACCACGGAGTGGGCTGAGTCCCTGGAGCTACCGAGTGCTAGGACAGTCTTTCCCCCCACAGCCCCTGGCCAGCAGAGCTGGTGACTTCGCTTCTGCATCCCGCTCCGGTGTTTTGCCCCCGAGTGGGCAGTCCGCACTGCGCGCAGCCTGGGCAGGTCCGGAGGGGCGTGTGTGCGTGTGTGTAGTGCTGGTGCTCTGGGGGTGGGATGGAAATGTCGGGAGCTGCCAAGTTCACCGCTGGAGGAATCTTTCCCAAGAGTAATTCATCACCTTCCCAGGGCCAGGCGTGCGTCCACCAGGAACTCCAGCCGGAGGGAGAACCGGGGAGGCGGA
Source organism: Mesoplodon bidens (assembly GCF_964165515.1). Classification (NCBI taxonomy): domain Eukaryota; kingdom Metazoa; phylum Chordata; class Mammalia; order Artiodactyla; family Ziphiidae; genus Mesoplodon; species Mesoplodon bidens. The sequence goes on along the minus strand of NC_138165.1, from coordinate 47,420,938 downwards.
GTGGCAGCGCCCCACATGTTGCTGCGGGGCAGGCGGGGGGTGGCGGTGGGCGGCGGCCGTGGCCCGGCTGCGCCCACCCAGAACCGCTGCGGTGGGGCTGTGAGCTGGGGCGCTTCCATCCGTCGCGCTAACGCGCAAGGCCCTCCGACCGCCCGCTATGGGGGTTCGGCGAGGTGGCGTTCACCCACTGAGCCAGAGCTTCGCCTGGGCTTGACTTGGCGACCCGCTTTTCTCTCCAGTAAGAGCAGTTCCATTGATTACATTTGGCTAAACATTCTATTTTAGCCTAAAGCTCTCTATCGGTCGGTCTGAGTCGCTCTGACCCCCGCCGCGATCTCACCAGCTCCACTCCCCCACCCCCTGCCTCGACCCTATTCCTCACAGTGAGGTTCAAAACTTGATGTTTAAGCATGATTGTATCCGGCGTGGTCCCTGGCATCTCAGGTGTCACAATCATTTGCCATTTCCTAGGGGACTCCAAGGACTTGTTGTAATTTGGGGGGGGCGGGGCGGGACATTGAGGAGGGAGCAACTCTTTGGTAGGGAATTAGTTGGTAGAATAGCGTTGACCTCCCAGAGCCATATGACAAAAAGAATGTTAAGCTTCTCCCTCTGGTAACTCACCCAAGGTGTGACCTCCAAAATTCAGTTTTCTTTGTGGGATGCTAGGGAGTTTAGATTCTCCAGGGGGAAGGTTATTTCTTGTTAAATTGACTTACAGTGACATATGCTCTGTTCTGCTCTTCTCTGGCCAGCCATTGCAGATGCCTTGATATTATTAGGGCAATTCCCTTAAAGCCATTACATTTTCTTACTCGAAGTAGCTCTTTAAAATTTTAGATCTGCGCCCTATTTCTCTAGAAGACGTTAATAGTTACTGTATATGTGCTCAGGTGTACCAAGTTTGCAAAAGATATTTGTGCAATCGTCCATGAAATGGCTTAATACACATTTATGGTAAACCCATTTAAATGTAAAACATCTATCTGTTTTCAATCTTAGTTTCCTCCTTGACCAAAGGCACCAGACTGAAACAGGACTTAAAAGAGGCTTCCTTGTTTAAAAAGAGGTTTTACAGAACTCTAGTCCTGAGAGCAAACAGCACGGTTTCGAGCTTGTAGGCACACAAAGGCTGTTAAGACCTGTGAATTAGTTTTTTGGGGCTAAAAATATCAGAAATGCTTCCAGACCAAAAAGTGTAGCTACAATGCATAGGTCTACATTTTGAAGCTGTCAACAGTCTTTATACGATGAATGTTTATAGCACAGAATGCATAAACGGGACTGATTATAGCAAATAATGCCAAGTAAAAAACCATACTTTGCATCATATATATAGTTTACATGGCACACTGAGATATACTATTAAAGTATCTGTGAGGAAGTCACCCTGATTTTACAGGTGGAACAACTGAGGCTCTCAGAGGTTGAGTGACTTTTCCAAGGTGAATAGCAGAGTTCAAGTCAAGTTTTTTTTCCAAGTTCTTCCCTCCCTTGCTCCCTCCCTCCCTTCCTTCATGCTGGGCTTCCTTCTTTCCTAGTTCTAATTTCTGTACCTCTTTTTACTATTCAGCGCATAGCTCCCGGACCATTATGTACCATTCCCAAAAGACTTTCCTCTCTGCAAAGTACCACAAAGCTCCCTGTAAGGTGAGGGTTGATAAACATTTAAGGAGAAAGCTAATAATGGATTTTAAAGAACTATCCTTTTCCAAGGGACATATTATTTTTATTAATGTGTTGTTAAATATACAAGTAATCAAAACCCTAAAGAATGATGGCCTTATGGTAGTGCTTCAGAAAAATCAAGTGACTAGTAGTGGCATAGATGTTTGAGAAATATGTAAGTCTCCCACTCTATAAGCAGAAACTCCTCATAAGTTCAATAGACAATTACAGTGAAGCCCTAATAAATGATTATTTCATTAGTGTCATTTGAATTTTAAAAAGAATTGACAAAACAGATTACTTAAAAAAATCCAGAGCCACTCTGGAAAAAAAAAAAACTCACTCATCAAAAGTCATGAAATCCGGGCCTCCCTGGTGGCGCAGTGGTTGAGAGTCCGCCTGCCGATGCAGGGGATACGGGTTCATGCCCCGGTCCGGGAGGATCCCATATGCCGCGGAGCGGCTGGGCCCGTGAGCCATGGCCGCTGAGCCTGCGCATCCGGAGCCTGTGCTCCGCAACGGGAGAGGCCACAACAGTGAGAGGCCCGCATACCGCAAAAAAAAAAAAAAAGTCATGAAATCCTCGTTAACTAGTTTACAAATGCAACAGAAGACATTGATTAAAGAGAAATCATGTTTTCACTTGCATAGATAGCAATAAGGGGCTTACAGCTATTTGCCTATCTGATTATTTATTAAAAACCCATCATTTGCACATCTTTTCTTGGAAAACTATTGCTCATGATCTTTATTTATGACATTGCATAATATTTTTTAAGATGAGTAGAATTAATTTTGTTTGGATTAATGTAGGTAGAAATATTTGAAGGGTCAGCTTATTAAATTAAGCCCCTGAAGGGTGACAGATCCCAAGCACACTAAAAATGAGATGGCCAAAAATGAATGTGGAAAAATTCTTGCAATGGAGTCCCAAAATAATAATGAAAGACTCTTACATACTGTGAAAGGAGAATTGTGGAAATACTTGGCTTACATTTTATCAAACAGATACTCAGAGATAAAAAGAGAACACAGTATAAATGAATTCTTTGCTTCTGCTTTTGCTGAGTAATATTCTTATACCCAGGCTTTCTCAGGCAATAAACACACTGGAGGTAATAGATCAAGAGATGGCAAGTGCTCAGGATATTCCAGACCCAGTCAACAAACTAGATACTAAATCACCAAGACGGCCATCACGCAAGTGTGTTGAACCTTAGTGTGTAAATGACAGCTCTCTGGGGCATTGGCTGGCGGCCTTGCGGGGTTTTTGTCAGGGGAGGAGTTTCAGGGGGGACCCTGCAGCCATCAGGCCAGATCCATGTCCCTATAGATCAGTATTCAAAGTGAACACAGTTTACAGTAGTACAACTTATTTTGGAGAAAGGGGGAATAATGTATTAGAGTTTAAGGAGGAAATATATTTGTGGCTAAAGTGTTGCCCAAAATATGATATTTTTAAACTTTCAGAAAGCCTGACTGGATTTCAAATCCTGGTTCCTCCCTACTCATGAATTTTTTTTTTTGACCAAGAAACAAGAAACAGAGAGTGGAGATAGACACTTCTCTGAGTGGACAAATAAGCTCTTCCAGGAACTAGTTTGGGGATGGTTTTATTTAAACGTTTATAAATGTCTGTAGATGGTATGTAGTTCTTATGGGTAAGTGAAAACTACACTGATAAAGTTGAACCATAGGAATAACTAAAAAGACAGCCTAAATGGGAAGAAAAATGATAGAAGATTAAAGTCAAAATGGAAGATTGAAGATAAGTGTACTTGGGAAAAGCAATTTGGGAAAAGCAAAAGTGTATTTGGGAAAAAAGTGTAATTGGGAAAAGTGTATTTGGGAAAAGCACATTTATAGGAGATGGTTTTGGATTCCATTCCCATCAGAGGTCAATATAGCTGGATAATATTCTCTCAGCTTTCTTAAAAAAAAAAGTGTGTCCACCAAGTTAAAGTTAATGTTAAGAAAAGGATATAAAATTCTATATTAGTGTGATACCATTAAAAGTGTGTAGTTGAGTTAGTTTGTATAAATCCTCTTTACCTATCTGTTCATCTACCTATTATAGAAGGAAATGCATCAATACATTAATAGTGACTATCTCTGGGTATTATGGGATTGCAAATGTTTTTATTATCTTCCTTTACTTCAGTATTTTCCAAATTTTCTTCAATGAACATGTATTGCTCTTAGAAGAAAAAGTATTATGAAAATAATATATAGTGTTGTAACCTCAGATTTCAAATAGTCTTACTATAACAAAGGCTCATTTGATTATCATTTCTATGTCTTCTGTAAATCTGCATTTGAAAAATTTGCCTGTTTTTTCCCCCTGAATTCCCTATATATGAAAGGCAGCATGTTTAAATAATTTTTTTTGTATTTGGTACTAGGGAAAAGTATGGCTGAATATGAACAGTGTGCTTTCCTTAGATAGTGAGAACTGGGAAATCAAAAGGCGTTCTGTTTTTGCTATAACTATCAGGATATGAAGAACCAAGTTAATGGAAGCTGGTATGTCTTGTAACAACTCCGTAGACAAAGCTTCCAGGATCCCATAAGGGATGTGCCCAGTTTCCAGAGCCATGGCCCTCAGAGAAGCCCCAAGTATGATGTCCCCATCAGATAATTTTAGTTTTCTCTCAGTCTACCAATTAGGGGTAGGGGTCATAGTTATAACTGGTGGCTAGCTACCATAACTAGTAGCCTAATTGACATTTTTACCCTTATGAGGTTGCTACAAAGGAAGAGCAATACAGATACTGGAAGTCAAATTCTCATGCACACAGTTACAAACACAGTGAACTTGGATTATTTTTCCTGAAAATAAAAAGCTAGAACTAGAACACATCTGTTGATATTTGAAAGCAAGGGGGTTCAGACAGGAAGTAATAAGCTCAAAGACTATGTAATACCCTTATCTCCTGTCCTGCACCCCACTTACTCATCCTTACTCTCTCTTTTGCCAAGAGGGGCTGCAGGCTAAAATTAAAAATGGATTCCAAAAAACATTCAGGTGTATGCATGAATGATTACCACATCATGGATTGTTAGGCAAAACAGAAGTACTGGGCGTGAAATCTTCATCTTTTTGTAGAAGCCATAGATATAAGAATTCTTAAAGCCAAGATTGTCCTATCTCTGACATTTTTTTTTTAAATCATGATTGTTACTTGAGTTATCAAAACAAGTATCTCTAAGCATTCTAAATGATTAAATAACAATACAGTTAATGTGTTTGGGTGGTAGGATTTTGGATAAACATTTTCAAAAATATATTTCTTAATATTTTTATGCCCTAAAAAGCAGGATAAGTAAAGATTGCATTATTCTCATCCCATTTCCCCCCCTTTTCAAAAAGTACCAAATTGTATATAAACTAGCAAATGTACACATTATGTGTTTCCATCAAGACATCTAGAAATACTAGTTTCTTTATGCCATTAAAGCAATTTAGATAATATATACACTTACTTGCACTTACAATAATAGCATTTATTACTCTACTTTTCATTTGTATGGCTTTTCATCTGCAGGACTCTACCTGCTTATGAGGGATTATGCGAGAATCTTCCATTGGCAGAGAGGGCAGTGTAGAGCGATGTTAGAGGCCTGGGATTTCCCATGCTGTAATTCTGGCCCTGCCAGTTGCCAACTGTGTGACCTTAGGAAAGCTATTTAGTTTCCTCCAGTTTAACTGGTGACCATTAACTAGCTGACTGACCTTTAGCAAGTTAGGCACCCAGTGTCTGGGCTTCATCTGCTTCAACCATAAAATCAAGGGGTTGCACTAATTAAACTTTAAATTCCTAGGTGAGGAGGAGCCAACATATAATTTTTGACATTTAAAACTACCCAATAATGCTGATCTAATAAAATGGTTTTGAGCAACGAGAAGTGTGGCATAATGTTGGTATTTAGAACAAACTAAGTTAACAAGACAGAGTTCTTAGAGATCTATAATAAAAAATTTAAAATATCTAGCATATCTCCCTGGAATTTGTTCTTTTCTTGCTATGTAGGTCTTTCCTGTTCTTTCGACTCGATTATCCATGCGGAATAGATTTAATTTCTTAGAACTTTTTATCTTGAAGATAAAAAAGTTGACTTTCAAGTGTTCTAAAAATGTTAACTCTTAAAAATACTGACTTTAATAGAAGTAATATTCTGAATTTATGTAAGGTCTTTCTGTACAAGATCAAAGGAATGGTATTAGAAGTACATGGTTTTTCTTTTATGTATAACTTCATAGAAGGATTTTCCTTTATGGGATTTTTAAAATTCATATTCCCAGTCACCCAACCGAATGAATGCACAGAAACTTTTGTAGCAATTCTGACTTGTTCTTGGTCAGATGTGTCCTTAGTCAGGAGTGTCCTTTTATCCAGTATTTCCCAATTGACAATCCTTTTTGTACTAACTTACTGTTTTTTACATTCTAGCTTATTTACATCATGTCTTATTTCTTTTGAATGCTGGCATGAGTATATTGTCTTGCACAGAGTAAGCCTTCAAAGAATATGTTGAATAGACTTACTGCTTTCATAGAGAAAAAGCTGTAAGGGTTGGGGGTGGGCTGGGGGGTAGGGAAGGGGAGGGGGATCACAGAAGATTGATTTAGATGGAAGGGATAGGTTTGGGTTTTGTAGTTTATGACAATTGCCATCTAAGTTTAGTCTCTGGATGTCCACCAAGAACAAATAAATATCACAAGCTGTGACTGTTCTCCTCGGAGACCCTTCGCTGCTTTTGTTTCCTAGGAGTACCCTCTAGATATTGAGGGTCTTTATTGAATAGACTCGAAGCCATCAATCACCATGACCTAGGACTTGGGCAAGTTAGATGTGCCATCTTCCCACCTGGAAATAAAAAACTGGCTGTTTCACACTTTTATACTAAGCTGTACTGTGCTTTTTAGAAGTATATAGATAATTTCTGTTAAACAAAAAACAACAGAAAGGTTCAAGGAAGAAAATAATCATTTCTCTTCCCATCACCCAGATTTAATTATTCATATGTAATTTCTTACTACCTTAGTAGCATTCTTTTTCTCTAGGTTACATGGTGGCTACCTAGCTATATGTATATAGCATATGTTCAATGTGTTTGATCTTTATCCTTAATAGAATAAAATAGAAGACAATATATCAAACTTGCCATATATAGGTAAAGATATACAAAGTCCTTCTTGGCTGTTGAAAACTCTTTGCATGAGTTTTCAACACACAGTTCGGGCTGATGCTTTTTAAACAGAGAGCTAGACAAGGCTAGATCTGTTTAGTCTCTAATAGCCAGGATTCTCCTTCCTGTTCCATTGTCATAGGTTGGAATCACAGCCAGCTGACTTAAAATGTTGTTTTGGGGGCACCAGGTGAGATGTGGCTGGATCAGCATCAACTCCACCCAGTTCTGAGAAATAACTCAGAGTTCATTTTCTACTGTTGCCAATAGTGTTATTCTTTGGTAGAGCCAAACCAGGCTAGTAAAAATCAACAGGATACAAGAGATATTTTTCCCATCAAAGCTATTCGGAGGCTCAGCTTTCTAAATGAAAGGCAATGCATATCATATAATGGAATAGCAATTTAAAGAGAGGTACTGTTTGTAATGGTACTTTCTTCTCAGCTTGGGAACTATGTCAGAGAGACCTTTGCTAGAAGGGGTAAGTTTCAGCTAGGCCAAGCAAATTCAAGAAATGTTGAATGCTGTAGCACCTAGAAGACATTGCAGGCAAGTGGGTAAACTCATTTCCTACAGTTTCTGGGAGGTTTTGACATTGCAGGAGGGTTTCGCATCTCTCCTGGAAGTGTCCTGAATAAGGTTGAACATGGGAAATGAAAAGAAGAAAAAGAGTACAGAAAAGAAGGAGCTGGAGGACTTAAAATAGGGAAAGGATCACCTGCTTTATAACCGATTGAAGAAAACTTTCCAGGCCTATCTGATTCCGATCTTAATCTGGGGAAGCCCTAAAATATACAGAAATAAATTTGAGGAGAGCCACAAAGCTCTATCTGCCTTAAGTTATCAACTGTGTTCCTGCTGCAGCTGCCATTAGGGCCACTCGGGTGCTGAGTCATAGTCTCAACTGTAGAGTCTAAAAGATTACTGTTAAAAGGCTTCCCTCAGGGGAAGCACGTGCTGGCTGATGAATGAATCCAAGCTGGTTAACAGCTGCGTATTGGTCAAGTAGGCAAGTAAAAGTTGAGGGAATCTAAGTCTCCAAGGGGACCGAGACAGAGACACAGAAGAGGCAACGATTTTGTGGTGAGGTATGGGTGGAAACGAAAGATGCTGGGATCGTTGCTTATTTCCCACTTTTAATCTAAACTCTCATCAGGCTATTTGCTGAATTATAAACCACCAATTCCTTACCGGATTTTGGCCAAGCCAGTTAATTTCTTTGAACGTTTCCTCATTTGTAAAATGACTACACGATCAGCACTTCTAGAGCAGGATCTGCAGGAAGAGACACTGGTTCCTTGGGATGCTGAGGGAAATAAAAGTACAATGGTCAAAAGTGTTTGGGAGGGCTTCCCTGGTGGCGCAGTGGTTGAGAGTCCGCCTGCCGATGCAGGGGACATGGGTTCGTGCCCCGGTCCGGGAAGATCCCACATGCCGCAGAGCGGCTGGGCCCATGAGCCATGGACGCTGAGCCTGCGCGTCCGGAACCTGTGCTCCGCAATGGGAGAGGCCACAACAGTGAGAGGCTCGCGTACGGGGAAAAAAAAAAAAAGTGTTTGGGAAACAATGGGTTAAATGCTTTTCAATTGCAAGACTTTTCAGAACTTTTAGTAAGTGAATGATCATTCTAAATACCTGAAAGGTGGTATACTCTTCGGTGAAAACCAAACCTGTTTGGCAATGGAACCCATTTTGAAGGTGCATATTTTGGGTCAGTGTTCTGTGCAACACCAAATATTGGACTAGCTTTGTCTGAGGTCCTTCTGGGTTTTAAATTCTGTGAATCTACAGTTACATAGTATGTCTCTCTTCCTGTTTCTTTTCTAGCTAGCCCCTTGCCTCTTATCTTGAAGAGTTTTTATGTTGTATAAACCTTTTGATCAAAAATGTACTCTGGGGCTTCCCTGGTGGAGCAGTGGATGAGAATCTGACTGCCAATGCAGGGGACACGGGTTCGAGCCCTGGTCTGGGAAGAGCCCACATGCCGCGGAGCAACTGGGCCCATGAGCCACAACTACTGAGTCTGCGCATCTGGAGCCTGTGCCCCGCAACAAGAGAGGCCGTGACAGTGAGAGGCCCGCACACTGCGATGAAGAGTGGCCCCCACTCGCCGCAACTAGAGAAAGCCCTCGCACAGAAACGAAGACCCAACACAGCCAAAAATAAATAAATAAGTAAATAAATTTTAAAAAAATGTACTCTTAGAAAATCCCTGCGTCTACTTTAAGAAGACACTGAGAGAGCGCAAACTTGCAAGCTATGCACTTTCCCTTAACTTTTGTATTTTAGACTACATAAAGTCACAGAGAGTCAAAACACAAATAATGAATTCCCCAAATACACGCACGCACCCTAACAAAAATATTGAAACGTTTATTAATAGAGAGGGGATAATATTTCATAAAGGAACAATTTATAAAAGACTGTTCATTCTGACAGCGGCATTTCTGAGCAAAGCAGTGCAATTAATCACAGGACTGTAGCATAAATATGAAAAGATGAATACTGAACGTATACAAAATGTGCACTGTTCTTCCCTTCATCTTCAGGATTACAGAAGACGTTTATCACACATCGCCTCACTGACACCAATCTTGGATTTTCTATTTGGCTCCTGCCAGATTCACCCTTTGCTGGATAGTAAAAGTGGGAGTGTTTTGAGGAGGGAGTGGCAGCGGAAGTTCAGGGCACAGCGTGGCTGGGTCTGGATTGTGCCACCTCTTGCTGAAATAGCTCCCCTTTCAGAGGTTGTTGGGGATTGGCGGGAAACAGGCCGTAACTCTGGGTTAGAAAGAGAGAATAAGTATTCACAATGCCTATTTTTCATATTGTCGTCATTGTACTTTGTGAATTCTCTGCAGTTAGAATAATCTAAATCTCTACAGGTAACCTATAGCAGACAACTTTCAGTGGGCTATGAGTTCAGTTTTCTGGATATGTTTTTAAAGAGATAATGTTTTAGATAATGTTAGGATACAAAAGCCAAAATGTGATAATAATTGCCCTTTTACAATTAAATTAAATTTACATGTTACACTATTTCTAAAGTTTGGTTGTCTACCCTCCACCCTTATTTAAAATTCTTAAGAATCTTTGTCAAATGTTCTGTTATTTGAATTCAGGCTTATCTCTGATGAAACATCAATATTCCTATTTAGTTTTTCTTGTCTTGTTAAAAACTCTGGAATTAGTTGTACGCATTTAATTATATTTTTATACTCTAAATTGAGTTTTAAAATTTGGTGAACAATTTGTAACTACTTTTTTTCCCAAGTGATAATATACATATTATCATATTGGCTTGATTCATAAGACTTTCCTCACCTCCTTGCACTGTCTCCACAAGGATTCCAAGCTGCGCTGTGCCTAGATTTTTGAATTCAGCTTTCTTATTTTTAGAGGCTGCCTTTTCTCTTCCCTTAAACATACGAACAGAGCTTTTAGTTCATTGCATGTTGCAAGCCCTGGCACAGACTAGATGCTCAGCAGATATCTGATGAGCAGACATTCTCCCTAGTCCATCAGTGTTTGCTGAATAAATGAACAGATTAGTTAACGAGCAGTGCTTCCTGTTAATTGTCACCACTGTCATTCCAGTAATGTAACCATTACCTACCATACAAGGCTGTTTTTCTTAACAATTAAAAGTACATGTTTTATAACCCACCAACATGATGCTAATTAGTGTTTAATGTTCATTTTCCTGCTTCGAAAGGTACTCAGATAAAAGAATTCTACTCAGAAAGTTTTGCACGGATTTCACAAAACCAAACAGATGTAGTTGGTTCTGTACCACAGAAGCTCAATGAACTTTGGAGGAGACCCGAGTCTTCTCACATAGGAATGAGATGCTCTCTGTGGGACTGAACCCAAGTGCCTTAAAACCACTAAGTAGGGTTTGTTTTGGCGTGTTACAGCATTCCCCCTTTGGAATGTTCAGTCAGTTTAGGGATGCTGATTTCCATAAAGCTTTCAGCATAAACTTCATCTTATGTGAAAAAGAATTTGGTTTGCATTTGGTCTGTACTTGATTGTTGATGCTTTATAGGCTGTACTCTGGATGTGTAGAAAGATTGTCTTCCTAGGCATTTTTTAGACTTATTGACTAGTAAGTCTCCTTTGTTAAAGATTAGTTGTTTGAAAAAGGAAACAGACTCACAGATATAGAGAACAAACAAATAGTGGTTATCAGTGGGGAGAGGGGAGTGGGGGAGGGGAAAGACAGGGGTAGGGGATTGAGGTACAAACTATTATGTATAAAATAAATAAGCTACAAGGTTATATTGCTCAACACAGGGACTATAGCTAGTATTTTATAATAACTATAAATGCAGTATAACCTTTAAAAATTGTGAATCACCATGTTGTACACCTGTACCATATAATATTGTACATCAGCTATAGCTCAATAAAGAAAAGAGATGATAGGGTATATATCCTCTTTTGAAACAGGAGGGGGGAAGTCTCCTCCTTTCTCTGTTGCTTTCCTCCAATATCTGTAATTTCCTACCAATTTGTCTAGGGCTTTACCAGCATCACCACTTGGCAAAGTGAAGTTGATTTATGAAAAGCACTTGCTTATTTTAATAATCAAGCTAATGACAAAAGAACTCAAATGACTTGTTTTGGGGCTTGGCATTGAAGTTGATTTTATTTGCTGTAATCTACCCAACAAATGACAGTACTAAGGTTTCCTTTCCCATCTTTTTTGGGCAAGTGTTTGTGTCATTTTTTTGGCAGCACTGAAGAAACTGTCTCTTACTGAGCTTTAAGTTTGAAGAGCTTTGAAATCTTGAAAAAATAGTTATATCTTTTAATACTGCATCAACACTGTCTACATTTAACATGTCCCCAAATTTGAATGACTGAATATTTTATACTTGCCAATGCAAACACGGCAATAATTAAGCAACAAGTACTTCTTTTCTGGGCCCTACCCAAAGATAGAAAAAGAAAGGGTAAGACATGGGAACTGTCCTCATAGAACTTGGAATGGCTTCTCTCTCTGCCTGTCTTGAAATATTTGAGAACGAACTCATGCCAATCGCAGTTCAAGGTGGAAACACAATAGTGAATGAAATAATAAGCAAAAGTCTTTGGGGCTAAAGCAGTAAATAAGACTTACAAAAATCCCTGTCCTCATAGAGCTTACATTCTAGAGGGGTAAGGGCAGAAGATAAGGACATAAATAAGAAAATGTGCGGTATGCCAGATGGTGATAAGTGCTGTGGAGAAACTAAAGTGGGGAAGAGGGAGAGGGAATGTCAGAGGTGAGTGGGAGGCAGTTGGCAACTTTAAATATAGTGGTCACGGAGACCCCGCTGTGAATGTGTCATGTGAGCACCTAGACCAGGTAAGAGAAAGAGCCTTGGGGACCTCTGCAGGAAGAGCCTTCCAGGCAGAAATGCAAAGGTGCTACAGTAGCATCATGAAGTCACTGGCTCTCAAAACAGCAAGGAGACCAGCGGTGGGAGTGGAATAAGCTGGGGGGAGAGTAGTAAAAGGTCAGAGACATGAGGCGGTAGCCCTTCCATCAGGCAGAGCCTTTAGAAGTTATCTGGGAGATGTTTCCTCCTTCCCTCCCTCTTCCTTCCCCCCTTCCTTCCCCTCTTCCTTCCTTCCTCCCTCCCCCCCCTTTCTTTCTTTCTTTCTTTCTTCCTTCCTTCCTTCCTTTCTTGGGACTGAGTGAGTTGGGGAGCCATTGGCAGAATTTGCACCAAGGAATGACCTGATTAAATGTATGATTGAAAAGATCACTGGCTACTGTAAGAATCAATAATAGGAGGGAGGGGGCAAGGCTGAAGGAGGCTACTGCAGTAATCCAGAGGATACTGGCTTAGACCCAGGTGGTTGCCATAGAGGTGGTGTAAAGGGGCATTCTTTGTCTGTTTGGAAAGAGTGGAGGAGACAGGATTTACTGAAGGGTAGGATGTGGGGCATGAGTGAGAAAGCAGAGTCCAAGATGGTTCCAAGGTTTGGGACCAGATAACTGAGAGGGTGGGACTGTCATGTATTGAGATGGAAAGGCTGAGGAGGAACAGGTTTGGAGGAGAATTCGATCAGCTTGGGACACCTTACATTTGAGATGCCTATCAGGCTTCCACATGGAGACAGGGAGTCAGTAGTTGAGGGTATGACTATGAGTTCAGGGGAGAGGTCTGGGCTGAAGATATAGTTGGGGGACTTCACTATGTCTGCAAAAACCATGAAACGGGAGCTGATCCATAAGTGTGAGGAGATCAGATTGGCCTGTCAGAGCAGAGTGCGCACAAGTAAGTGGCAGTTGTAGGGTCCTTTATTTTTTGCTACAGCTGTTTGAGAGGAATTAGGAATGTGTGGGCCAGAAGAGTTGAAACAGCTTTCATGGAGAGTGTGAGAATAGACCTGGTCCTTGCAGATGGGTAATATTTGCAGGGGTAGAAATAACGAGAAGAGGACATTTGGTTAAAAGGTATGAGAATTAAACACACCACAGCCCCTTAGCAGGAAGGTAGTAAGGGAAAACATACCAAGATCATGGTAGAATTTTCTCGCTTGTCGAAGGGATGGGACCTTAGTCTCTGTTCAGTCTATTTCCCAGGATCACGATATGCAAATGATAGAGTTTTGAGTCCCATTAAAATCTTGAGTGTTTCCTGACACTTGAGCAACAGCTTCTCCCCCTTATCCTTGCAGCTGGTGCAGCCTTATATTTTGTAGTAACTTGAAACTGACATGTGGGGAATTTTAAGTACATCTCTTATCAAAACAGATGTTTCATAGACTATCAGGAGGTCAGCTCATCTTTCAGAAAGCAGCTTGGAATTTGAATTTAGTTCCTCTCATAATTTTATGTTCTCCAAAGTCACTGTGTGGGAAATTTAAAATTTATTAGCAACTTTCTCTTGTTCTTGGATCTTAGAGAGATGTCAGTTTCAGTAAACCTGAAAAAATTGTATGCTGTGTTACCTAGAGGCAGATTATTGAACAACTTCACTTGCCTGGTGATAAATCTAAGGCATGTAAGTATTTTAACGCTTTCATTGGAACTTTGGAGTCATATTTTATAAAGGAAAAAAAAGCCTCTGCCTTCTTTTTTGATGCAAAATGATAATTAAAACAAAAACAAACTTCATAAAATAAGACAAAGGATGCCAACTTCAGAACAAATGATTAGAAAAATTTTGCCTCTTGCTCCCTCTCCCTCTACTTTTTACTAGAATCTAGATGAGGATCAAGTCTCATTTTTATTCTGGGTAAAAGTTTCTCATGGAGTTGGGGAAGCTGAGGACTTCAACAGAACTCCCTGAAGTAAGAGCAAGTTGTGTATTTCTTCGTTCATTTTAGTTAAAGAATGCCTTTAAAACAATGTCTTATTAGTGGTTTGGCATAACCTTGTGTGACATTTCTGTATCCCCACTTTTTCTTTGGGTTTCTGGGAGGTACAGAGCACAGCTCCAGCAGGCTGTGACCGTTTATGAAGCCCCCTAGGTGTTGGCTGGAGAGCAGCATCAGTGAGCAGCCCAGTGGACCCTCAAGCACTGTCCAGTAGAATGTTCTAGTCTCTCTCATGGTGACAGAAATATTCTGTGTCTGCACTGGCCAATATGGAAGCATTAGCCACATGTGGCTACTGAGTTACTGAAATGTGGCTGGTGCAGCTGAGAAACTGAATTTTAAATTTAATTTAAATTTACTTAAATTTAAGTGGCCACATGTGGCTAGTGTCTGCTGACTTGGACAGCACAGCCAAGCTGATGGCTGGTCTTGGACTTGCTGGAGCGTGGAGTGGGAAGATGCTCACGCTGTCCTTCCTGGGTCCTGTCCACCACCCTGGTGAGTGTCAACAAGCATATCTTTCTCATCTACACACAGCCCCCAAAGCCCCCAAAGTTGCTTCTAGTGACTGGAGACAGGACAGGACTTTGTGAAATACCTCCTCCCTGTCTTTCACGGGAGTGGGGAGAAGGAATATAAGAAGGCAGAGTGATGTTGGAAGAGATGAGGTCACTGTTATGATCTTGAAGACCTTTGATATTAAAAAGTATATTAAGAATAGTCTATTAAAATCATGGAATATTTTATAACTGATTATGAAAGAGAATTATCCTGGGGAGTAGATTTTAGAGGTAACACTGTGAGATAATCATCTCACTAGTGTTTTGAAAGTAGGGATTCTGTGAGTGACCCACTTTCTTTCCTTGAGGAGGGTTGCTCATTTATGAGTGCTCTTAAGGTTTTTTTTCATTTTTTATTAAAATTTTTTTTTTCAGTTTAGGAAATCATTTTAGTAACTCTTCTTTTATCAATATTATACCTTTGTGAATAAGACTTACAGAATATATATTTTTTAACTTATTTCTTTTAAAAAAATTTTTATTGGAATATTGTTGATTTAAAATGTTGTGTTAGTTTCTCCTGTACAGCAAAGTGAATCAGTTATACATATACATATATCCACTCTTTTTAAGATTCTATTCACATACACATCATTACAGAGTATTGAGTAGCATTCCCTGTGCTATACAGTAGGTCCTTATTAGTTACCTATTTTATATATAGTAGTGTGTATATGTCAATCCGAATCTCCCAATTTATCCCTCCCCCCGCTTCCCCTCTGGTAACCATAAGTTTGTTTTTTATATCTGTAACTCTATTTCTGTTTTGTAAATAAGTTCATTTGTACCATTTTTTTTAGATTCCACATAGAGCAATACATACACCATTGGTATTTATGCGAAAACACATAACCGGCTTTCAATAATCCTCTCTTGAATAACACCATTGGTATCAATACCGTTGATAAATACCAATGGTGTGTGTATTGCTCTGGGTGGAGATTATTAAGGAGAGGGATACAGAGCACAGGATGTTAAAATGACTAAGGTAGGGCCACTGTAGGGCAAGAAGAAGGGTCGAGTATGTGACCAGGACCCCAGTGGGCCCAGCCTCAGAACTCTCAGTTGGGATGTTGGTGTTATGAAGTGTAGTGCATTAAAATTATACTCCTGGGTCCCGATGGGCGGTAGGTGGGAGAGAGGAAGGAAGGCTTTTGCCTCTCAATGATCAGTTTTCACCTCGGAAGAATTCCACATACTAGCAGTCTTACCGCTGCAGTGAGGAGCTGTCCCCGCTGAATTTGTGGAGAAAGGTTTTTAAAAAGATTTGTTGATTGATATTTCTGTGGTTATTCTGTTACTCTCACTCCTAAAACCAAATGGAGCCTATGTGCCAGGGACTATGCTTCACTTGCCATCTAAATGATGAGGAAAAAAATGTGTACACAGGGACTTCCCTGGTGGCACAGTGGTTAAGAATCCGCCTGCCAACGCAGGGGACACGGGTTTGAGCCCTGGTCCGGGAAGATCCCACATGCCGCAGAGCAACTAAGCCTGTGCGCCACAACTACTGAGCCTGCACTCTAGAGCCCAGGAGCCACAACTACTGAGCCCGCGAGCCACAGCTACTGAAGCCCGCGCGCCTAGAGCCCATGCTCCACAACAAGAGAAGCCACCGCAATGAGAAGTCCACGCTCCACAACAAGAGAAGCCACCACAATGAGAAGCCCGTGCGCCACAACTAAAGCCTGCAAGCAGCAACAGACCCAATGCAGCCAAAAAATAAAAACCAACAACAATAAAAAAATGTGTACACGGATGAAGAAAATTAACCATAAAACACGCTGTGAGATAGATCCCCAATGCGTGGTCAGACAGTGAATGCGTATCCCCCCGCAGTTGTCCTCAAAGACATAAAGGGCCGTCGGGTGGAAGAGGTACTACGCTTCCCCTCCGGGGCCCCAGAAGACAAAAGTGGTGGTTATTTTCTAATTAAATAAGTGGTTTTTGAAGGCCTGTTTGTGCAGAGCTCTCTGGTGGGGGAGGATGATTTAGAACAGGAAGGCTTAGCAGACGATGAAGATGTGACAGGGGCTGCCAGTTGTGGGGAGATTCATTTCAGTCGAGAGAAGAGGAAGCTTCAGGAAATAGAAGAGACAGCTATGAGGGGATGAGCCCCCTCCGCTGGAGGCGTCCTCAAAGACACTTCCCGGACATTGAATGGAAAAGAGGGGACTCGTGCTTGTAGAGCAGGGGTCAACAAACTACTGACCTTGGGCCAAATCCTCTCCCTGCCTCTTTTTATAAATAAAGTTTTATCAGAATCCAGCCATGCTGGTCTGAACGTGCAAGGCTGCTTTCACACTGCAACGGTAGAGGTGAGTAGTGACAAGACCACACGACCTACAAAGCCTAAATTATTTACTATTTGCCCCTGAATAGAAAAAGTTTGAGGGCCCTAAAGAGGATCAGATGCAGTGATATGTAAAATCCTTCCTAATTTTCCGAATGTAAGGGATTCAGACAAGAAACAAGCCTGTGGGAAGTGTGGAGAAGGGTTCCTGTGAGAGACGGACCTTGAAGGAAATTCTTCCTGGTCCTGGCAGAGAAGGCCATTCCATATGACCACTTGGGCAGATCTCCAGGGGAGTAAGTCAGTGTACCTGGGATGCTTCCAACGGAGTCATTCCAACATCCACCCATTCATTTGTTTGTTCATGCATTCATTCATTTTGCATCTAGCACGTTGTTGGCTGGTGTAGACAGTAATCTAAACCATTTCTCTGCTTGCTCTTGGTAAAGTAAGCACAAACTCTGGCATGAGCTGTTGGCATTTTGATAAGAACTTTGCCAGTATGGAAATGCTCATTAAGTTCAATGTTTATAATCGAGCTTTATGGAGTTATTTTAAGTATAATAGTCTCACCTAGACATAACTTAGAATTTATTCACGTGTTTGGCTTAATTGTAGGATGTAAGAAATGGTTGTTCCAAAATAAAATCCTCACTGTATTGGCAGGAGATGCAGCTCGTGGTGCATCCAAGGATAGGATGCACATCACTATTCATGCCTTTTTAATTGATAAGCCTTTCAGGCTTCTGGAAGCCTTTAAAAGCTGTTTTGTCAACATTAGACCAGCTGCTGTGTAATTATGCTAGCTCTTCTTGCAGTTAAATTCTTTTAGTGACGTGTTCAATCTGCTGATGCCAAAGTGCTTTGAACCTGTGATATATACTATAGAGAGCTTTTGTTTTTACTTACATATGGTTGTGCCGTTTTCTGGGCAACTCTGTAGAATTTTCACAGAAATTTTAAAGATGAATTACTTCAAATGGGAGGCAAATGAATTTGAACATCAGGTTACTCCTCCCCCTATAAAAATTGTTCATATGTGACTTGAGTTTTGAACTTGACTCATAACAACCTAAATATGCTCATTAAAAAAAAAAAATCTGCTCCTTGAAACGTTTTAAAGGCTCTTTTCACTGACTCTCCAGCTTGTAAATCAAAACTTTCTGGCACCAGTCAGATGATGGTAAAAGCAGTGGAGCTTGTGACAAAGATCGTTGCTTAAGGAGGAACCCGGCGCGGTGGTTCTGCCCTCTGTGCAGGGGACTGAAGCTTCACTCAGAAAACCAAATGCGACTTGAGCAGTGTGTTTTGCTGTTTTTTTTTTTTTTTTTTTTTTTTTTTTTTTTTCTGTACGCGGGCCTCTCACTGCTGTGGCCTCTCCCGTTGCGGAGCACAGGCTCCGGACACACAGGCTCCGCGGCCATGGCTCGCGGGCCCAGCCGCTCCGCGGCATGTGGGATCTTCCGGGATAGGGGCACGAACCCGTGTCCCCTGCATCGGCAGGCGGACTCTCAACCACTGCGCCACCAGGGAAGCCCTGTTTTGCTGTTTTTAAAAGGAGTTCTATCCTGAAGTCTGGCACAAGAAGGTATAACTAGGTAGGGACTGGTGTCAGAAAGATGCAAACAGAAGATCCTGTGCTTCTCTCCTCCTGGTCCCCGGTCCTCCCCACATGCTTTGTGCACCATATCTATGGACAGATCACACTGGTGCTTAAGGCAGGTAAGAGGTGGGGTGGTGATGCTGGTGGCCATGGAGGTTGCTCCTGTTAGCTCAGGCCATTTAGGTCACTTCTTCCCTATGGCATTTTAAGAGAATAAGGCAAAGCCTTTTAAAATAGAGGCACAGAGCATCAGCACCTGGAGGAACAAGAGACTTAGATGGGGCCACAGCTGGCTCTCTCTGGCCCCTTGGTCCCCTGTGTGTTAAGGAATGCATCTATGTTGGTGGAAAGCTGTGAAATGAGTCCCTCAACCACCTGTGCTCACCCTTCCTCTCCACTTTGTGGTATAAGGGGTCTGGGAGAGAAATTGACCCTTTACTGTATGAAAAAGCCAGCCTGCTTCAAGTTTAAATAGATGTTCAGGAGTGTTAATAATTTGCAAGATCTGGAGAAGAAGCTCTCCTGGACAGTATTGCCTTTTATAATGGTAGAGTCTGCTAAAAACTGTCTCTTCCGCTCACTCACTCAGGAAGTGAAGATTTGTTTGCCTTGGGAGCTCTTGAGCCCTGAGAACTGACAGATTTGGGAGGTTTGAGGACCCATGGACAGTTAGCTATAGGGTATTTGTGTGTTTTGAAGTAGCCGTTGAGACACTGTTCTGAAGAGAACTAGAATTTGTTTAATTAAAAGTTGCCTAAATTAATTATATTTTTCCTGTGGGACAAAACTCATTCCTGGTAAATGGCTTCATCTTGTCAAAGTAACACTGAATGTTAATTCAGAGCGTTTTTAATATTTTAGACTGGTAGAATAGGCTACCCAGATGTGACCAAGAAAACTAGCATGAGTCTCAGTGTTCTATATCTAAATATCAAGACTTGTTAATATCATTATGCATTTTTTGTGACATTACTTTTTGCTAAGGTACATAGTTTACATTGATATGATAGGAATTAAATCTGCCTTCAAGTGTCTATTCTAATTGCTCGCATGAGACCTGGTCTTCTAATCAATCTTATCACATCAGCATGTTCTATGCTTTCACCTATAATGCTTATCACATTAGCATTTTATATGCTTTCTCAAAGTCTTGCATATAGTTTTAGAAAATTATAAACTTTTTTTTTTTTTTTTTTTTGCGTTACGCGGGCCTCTCACTGCTGTGGCCTCTCCTGTTGCGGAGCACAGGCTCCGGACGCGCAGGCTCAGCGGCCATGGCTCACGGGGCCAGCCGCTCCGCGGCATGTGGGATCCTCCTGGACCGGGGCACGAACCCGTGTCCCCTGCATGGGCAGGCGGACCCCCAACCACTGCGCCACCAGGGAAGCCCGAAAATTATAAACTTTTGCAGTTGCTCTGAGGGCTGCAAAATTGTTCTTGTTACTCCTCCACAGTAATCTCACATTATCTCTTGATTGCACTGAATCAGGGAGAGCAGATGTTGGCTTTAACTTCTGGTGCTAAGACATAATAGGCATAAACCTACATGCATATATATATGTACATATATACTTACACATGAGTAATCAGTTCCTAAAGAACCCCACAATCAACAAGACAACGGACTAGTGCACGCTCAGATGGCTGTAGAGTCCTGGAGATCATTCCTTCTCAAGCTACTCATCCCTCTTAAGTCTCCTGTTATAGTCAAAGGTACTCAGGCATAAAATCTTTTTATTATTTTTATCAAGTATTTAGATTCTTGTTTACAAGCAGCAAAAACCAACTCAAATGAATTTAGTACAATTTATTTTTCAGCGATTATCTCATATGTGGAGGAGAATGGATCTTTTTCTTACCCCTAACTTACTCTTTTTGGACTCTATAATGATTCGCCTCTGCACTCTGGGTCTGTGTGCTTGAGTAAGAGTACATTTTTATGTTGTTGGACTCTGCCACCCCTCCCTTACATGAATAAATGGAGAATAATTGAAGGAAGAGTCAGACAGTGAAACTGCTGGTAGACCAAGGCTATAGCTGGGTCTCACCAGCAGGAACTTGAATGTATCCAATACTCTCTCCCCACCTCTTGACTTCTCTCACCTCATTGGTTTCATTCTTTCTTACTGCAGCCCAGGTGTAGAGAAGGTGACTGCAAATGCTCCTGAGATATACGCATCTCATATTTTATGCCACTATGTGGAACTGACTCATGCTCTTCTGTTCCCAGAATCAGTAATCCTGAAGAATAGAGCTGATTGGCCCAGCCTGGGACAGATGTCAACTTAGACCGATCAGCTGTGGCTGCGGGTAGGACCACACTGTACAATACTTGTCATTGGGCTCCTTTCCTATGAATTGGTGAAAGGAGAATCAATGAAGCTTGAAATGTATGAGATGTTTTCCTTGCCCACATGTGGGCACATCACCTTTTTCTTACCAACCATG
The DNA here is from genome assembly GCF_964165515.1 of Mesoplodon bidens. Classification (NCBI taxonomy): domain Eukaryota; kingdom Metazoa; phylum Chordata; class Mammalia; order Artiodactyla; family Ziphiidae; genus Mesoplodon; species Mesoplodon bidens. Next base: position 47,399,859 of record NC_138165.1, on the reverse strand, counting down.
ACTCCTGGCCTCTTCCAGATGCCTACTTTTTCCTGTCACTTGTGCTTTGCCTGCCCTTGCTTTTCATGGTTTGGTGAAGAATCTGGGACAGGGCATAGTGTAGACAGAAGGAGAGTTCCTGGGTTAGTGATTTAGAGCAGGTCTCTTCTGGTCTTTTCCCTTGAGCCCCAGTGATGCTCCTCTTCCTTTTCAGAATGCAGAGAGAAGTGACAGCTTGGGAGAAGGCAGATGAAAAGGTCAAATGATGAAGCTCACGGTCTGCTTTTGGCCCAGGAGATAATGCCCTTTTCTAAAGGCTAAATGTTTTCTCAGGATGAATACATCAGTCATGAGTCCAAAATTTCATGACTACCTTAGGAGATATTTGATTCTTTATGTATATATAACATATGTGTAATAGTTGGAGAAAATGTACTTTGGGTTTTGACTTATTTCCTAATTTGTTTTCATTACCCAAATTCATTTGCACATCTTTTTTAGTCTAAGAAAGTTTTCCAAACCCATTTAACGTGTAACTTTTCAAAAATTTACTGGGATCCTCTGTGTGTTCACTTAAATAGAAGTCATTCTTTTGTTTCCCCCAAGTTAATGGTGCTAACTCACTTACGTTCTGCTTCTGACAGCCATTTGGCAGTAATGCATCCCCAAAGGAATTGCAGTTGATTTCTAAATCTTGTGTTTTCAGTTGCTGCCTAGTTATCCCACCCTGATTGGCATTTAACCACTGAGTTGGATTTTTCTCCTACTGAAGAGAGCTTTATGAGCTTTAACTTCAAGTGCCTATATCACAGTCTGATGTTTGCATTATAATTGACACCGAGTAAGCAATTTTTGCTGGAAAAGGCCTTATCTCCTAAGATTGAGGGAGGATTTAGACACGTTTCCGTGACACTCTTTTTCAGGGTTCATTTGAGTGTGCTTCGGGGTGGCTCTGTAGGCGAACATATTACTAACAATCTCACCCAGCACACGTTAGCATGCTTCTTACTTTATTTCTGCCATCAGTGGTGATCATATTCCCTGAGAGCTGTTTCTCAGGGCTTGTTGACTGATATGTCCATAAATATATCCCTGAAGGGTAAAGCTGTAGCTGTTTCAGCACACATGGAACAAAAATAAATATCCCACTGTTTTAGTATTACAAATTATAATCCTATTGCGGCATGAAATTTAAGATGGTGATAGTTTAATTTCTACTCTTTTTTTTGACATAATGGCAGAATAAATAGAATTTTTAAATTTTAAGCAAATACATTTTGCCGACCATATTGTGTGCGTGGTTCATTCTTTGCCCCTTAAGTCATGGAATATTTTATATTTCAAAAACAGCACTACCTTTGGACATTCTTACCTTTAATTATTGATAGTAAATAAACAAAAATTGTTCTCTGGGCCTATAAATGGATTTTGAGGAAAAGAATATATCTTTGCCTTAGAGACACCGAATAATGAACTTGGTGTTTCTTCTATCACCATGTTCATTCACTCAGTCAACAGATATCAGTTGGGTACCTGCCTGTTCTACCTCTGGAAACTTAAAACTAGGGAGATATGGATATATAAGAAACTTCCAATAAAGAGTTATAGACATCATGATAGAAGGTGCCATGGGACACAAAGGAGGGAGCAGTCAGTTGAGATCAGGGAAGGCTTAACTAGAAAATGACAGCTGAAGGGAGCCATCTGCCCTGGGGAGGACAAGAAGGGAGAAGGAAGACTGTGAACTAAAACACAGGCATAAAGCAGAAAGCAGCATGGTCAACTGAAGGAGGTCATGTGTTTGAATAAGATTAGGATGAAGGGCATGTGTAGCTAGATGTGGGACACAAAAAGGGTAGGATAGAGGCCTAACCAGATATAACCAGGATATATATGTTTTTTAATATAATATATATAAAATATATGTATCTTCGTTGGACACACACGTGTATACATATATACACATATACGCATGTACGTGCATACATGCATATACATGTATACACATATGTAGGAACATATGTGTGTGTATCCAATTATGGAATATTGATTTTATTTTAGGTATTAGTATTTTTCAGTCTTTTGTTATCTGTTCATAAACTTAAGAGGAGGATAAATATTCCTGTCATTCTACCTGGGGAAGTATAAGAATCTTGGGAGGCAGAGGAAAAGGATAGTTTCATAATTTGAAAAACCCACAAGATGACTGTGCAAAGTCCCTGTGTCCACCCCACTGAGAATTACAGCTAAACTCAGCGCAAGCCACTGAAGAGTTTTACGTGGGGGCTTATAGTGTCTTTTAATATTAGTGACCTCATTAGAGTACTATCTCAATTTACTATTCTTTAAATAAAAGACTTTAAAAATTAGTTGCTTGCCTCCTCCATCTCTAGGCTCTCATAATCCCCCATGTAAATTTTCAGTATCCAATAAGAGAACCCATTTGTTCTCCTGTTGGCACAAACACATTTTAAAGACTAATAGGAAAGGAGTATTTTGGGGACAGAATATAAAAATGAAGTTGGAACAGAAAATAGAAGCTATTATTTGTAGCTTCCCATCTTTGATTTTCAAGGCATCTTCTAGTTAAGACTTCCCTGATCTGAACTGACCACTCCCTCCTTTGTGTCTCACTGCACCTTCTATCTATGCAGGTTATTTCTGGACCCCTATTTGGGGTGTCCAGGCCAACTGGGAGAACCAGTGGGGGAGAGTATGGCAGGCACAGTGCCTGGTGCATAGTAGGCATGCAATGGTCGTTAGTGCCCTTATCCTCCCCTTTCAAGCTCTAGCCTTTTTTTTTTTGAAAATCAGGACCCATCAGAGTCTCTTTTAGCTAATGTCGAGGGTGACTGGCAGAAGTGGTTGAAACTGAGAAGAAAATAATGACTCAGATGTTAGACCCGCATAAGTTAGAGTAAGAAGGGAATTTAATGATTATCTAATACCCCCACCTCTCACTTCACTGACGGGGAAACCAAGGTCCTGAGAGTTTGAGAGATTTATCCAAAGTCACAAAGCTAATAAATATGGGGAAAGGGCCAGAGCCCAGGTCCTCTGACTCCAAATATCGGATCTTTCCAGTCTTTCAGACACATTAATGTCATTTCTGCATGCTTTCCCTTTTCACTAAACAGAGTTAGTCCCCATAAAGGTTCAGATCAGTGTATCTGAAACATACGCTCCATCAGCTGCCCCCTCTTTTTCTGTTTGTTTGTTTGGTCATTTAGTGACATCAACATCCACCAGCTGCCTGAGCTAGTCATTTCAGCATCATTTTCATCTCCCTCTTGTATTCACTTGGTCACTTGGTCCTGTTGATTTCACTTTGGAAATACGTCTCAAATCCGTCTTTGCTTTCATTTCCTGTATTCCTTCCTTGATTGAGTCTTTCTTCTTTTCTTCTCTGGACAATGAAATGACTTGTAAGCTGGGTCTGTCTTCTGCAATTCACTCTCGTCGTTGCCTGCAGAGTGTTCTTTGTAAAACACACAAATGAATGATGGGTTCAACAGCTTTCAAGGCCTTTTCATTCTGTAAAGTCCCTCTCCCTTGCTGTGGCCCTTTATGATATGGCCCTAATGTCCCTCTTCAACATTATCTTCTGTCGTTTTTCTCCTCCTTTTGTCTCCCAGGCTTTAATCACACCAGCCTCTTCAATATTTCCAACTTTTTAATGCACTTACCCGGGATGCCCTTGACCGCAAGTTTAAGCAAATATCAATGCCCAGTTCTATGCATGCATCACTCTCTTCATGAGGCCCTCTCTTCCTTTCTTGGTTGAGATACATGGATCCATCTTCTGTTACCCCAGAGCACTTTGTTTATACTTCTCCAATAGCCCTGAGTGGTGTCTGATGTGCACTAGAATTTGTTTTCTTTTTAAAAAATGTCTGTTTTATTCAATAGTCTGTGAACTCCTTGAGCTCAGCAGTTGTATCAGATTCATTCTTGTATCCCTGACATCTGTGGTAGACTAAATAGTGGTCCCTCCAAAATGTCCACGTCCTAATCCCTGGGACCTGTGAGTGTTACCTTACATGGCAAAAGGGATTTTGTAGATGTGATTAAGCTAAGGATCCTGAGATGAGGTGATTATCCTGGTGGGCCCACTGTAATCATGGGTCCTTATTAGAAGGAAGCAGATGGCTCGGGGCAGAGAACGTGGTGTGATGAGGGAAGAGGAGAGAGAGGAGATAATCAGTAGAAGCAGAAGTTGGAATGATGTGCTTTGAAGATGGAAGAAGGGGCCACCAGCCAAGGAATGCAGGTGGCCTCTAGAAGCTAGAAAAAGCAAGGAAATAGAATCTCCCTTAGAGCCTCCAGAAAGAACGCAGCTATGCTGACACTTGATTTTAGCCCACTAAGACCTATTTCAGACTTTGGGCCTCCAGAACGAAGAGATAATAAACTTGTGTCATTTTAAGCAGCTAAGCATGTGGTAATTTGTTACAGCAGCAATAGGAAACTAATACTGCACATAACACACACCTAATAGGGAGAAGGACTCAGTATGTTTGCACCTTTTTTTTTAAGATTTTTTTTTGATGTGGACCATTTTTAAAGTCTTTATTGAATTTGTTACAATATTGCTTCTGTTTTATGTCTTGGTTTTTTGGCCTCGAGGCATTTGGGATCTTAGCTCCCCAACCAGTGATGGAACCTGCACCCGCTGCATTGGAAGGTGACGTCTTAACCATTGGACCACCAGGGAAGTCCCAGTACATTTGCATCTTATCTTGATTAAGCAGAGAATTGTTCTGATCCTCATAATTATAGTAGCTAATATTTACTGAACGTTTTGCTATGTGCCAGTCACTGTGCTCAGCCCTTTATACATGATCCGCATAAATACTCTAAGCCTGCATGCTCTTATTATCCCCACTTGGCAGATGAGGAAACTAATGCACAGCATGTTTTAATAATTTGTCCCAAATCACACTACCCACAGGTGATGGCACTGGGACCTGAAGCGAGCAGTCTTGCTCCTTGGTCTTGGTCCCACACCTCGCTATCTTGTCTAACCACTTACTCATGGCACCAGATTTACATGTGCTCCCCTAGTGTGATAGGGCATGGCGAGAGGAAAGCTGCAGGAGCTCCATTTGAGTATTGATGCCTTCCGTAATCAATTGCCTCTGTAAATTGGGCAAGTCAGCTAACCTAGATCTCTTTGCCAAATCTTTCTGCTTGCCTTATGGGGTTAATGTGAGGATTGAATGATAAGTTACGTGTGAAAGTGCTTTGAGACGTATCAAGCACTACATGTATGCTGTTTATCATTATATATTTGGTTGCTTGTATATCATCCACATTACTGTGGACCAGAGTTACGTGGCTCACGAGCTATGATGTCTGACTCATTTGGTAAGCAGGTGCTTAACCTACTCGATAAACACATTTGATAAAAATGCCCTTTTGCCCTCTAGGTTATCATTCTTATATTTTGGATCATTGACACTAAAAACTGGAGAGCTCACAATTTAGTCTCCGGCATAGAACTTCATTTTTTTTTTTCTTTTTAAAATGAATCCTTCTTATTGCTCTGAGGGAATATTTGTAACGTGTAGCTGGCAGGAAGGTAGGGCTGATGGAAGGCTTGCAGTGATTTCAGCAGCTTTTCAGTGGGGTTCTTCGGGATAAGGGAACAATGAATCCCTTGAGGATGCTTGTCATTTGTTGTGGAGAGTCCTAGGCTGGGAATGAGCTGCAAATCCTGGGGAGTTCTGACTCGAGAAGATTGGAAGTTTAAAAAGAAAGCCAGTGAGGTGAATGTGATTCTCTTTCTCCCTGTCCTGCCTTCACCTGCAAGGTTACGTTTCTTTACGATGCTTTAATTTCTCATTGTCTGCCATTTGATTTTTTAAAATTTTTTTTTTTTGCCATTTGATCTTGAGATTAGTTGAGATCACCAGAACAATGGAAGGCTAAGATATGACCTGACCAGACCTGAAATGACTGTCAGGTTCTCAACTTTTTGAAATATTGATGAGCTGCAGGGTGGCTGATTTGTGTTGAGATGACACCTGGCCAAAATATATCACCTTGTTATGATTTATTGCTTCTTTTGTTTACCCACCCATAACATAGGGTCTGCAGAGCACAAGGTTTAATGCATGTTCAAGGCAAGTCCAGCTATCCTGAATGGGATAATATCCCAACATAAAATGATACTGTGATAGGCATCCTTATGTGTACATTTTTGTTCCTATATTTGATTATTTCCTTGGTGTGGGTTCTTAGACATAGAATTAGTCAACCAAGGGGATGAACTTTAAAACAAAAGCAAAATTAAAACTGAACAAAATGAAAAAAAATTGGTATATGTTAACAGATTGCTTTCTTTAAAGATTGTATTAATTTACATTCCTACTAGTAGTGTATGAGAATGCTTATTTCACTGCAAGCTTGCCAGCGCTCACTTATTCAACAAATATTTATAGAGTTCTCACAGTCTTCAGGTTCAGACATTTTTGAAAAGTTTTCAAAAGTGCCCCAGGTGATTCGAAGTGTAGCTAGCTGAGAACCGCTGGTTTGGTTGATGGAAGAAAAATAAGAAAGGAGATTTTCTCTCATCACTTCTCTGTGGTCTGAATGTCTCTCCCTATCCCCTTAAAATAGAATAGATCAGTTTTGTTAGGTCATTCCTGTTTTGTTTTGTTTTATTTACATAGGACACCCTATCCCTACAAGCAGCCGTTTCACACTCAGTCTAACACCATCTTGAAGCAATAATTCATAGCAGTGTCAACTATGGGCTTAGTAATATAATCCTCTGCTCACACGGCGCTTTCCAATGTTCAAATAGTTCTGTCGAGTGGTGTTACCTTTCAACTGAATAGGATCTTCTTGTTTGTAAAGTGCGTCACTAATATGATCTCATTTAATCATTGCAATTACCTTGTGAATCTGGCGTTTTCATTCTTTTTACAGAAAAGAGGAAAGACAACAATTAATAATTAACTTTTCTCTAAGGTCACACAAGTATTAGTCATGCGTTGGGAGCTGACTCAATGCAGATCTTCTGACTTCAAGCTCAGAGTTTCTAATGCTGTGTCATAACCTGCCATTGGGATTTCTCTAGTTCTGCTCCTGTTTTATTACAGGATCCGGTTATTAGATTGTTTTAGGTTACTTTATTTAGTGTCTGCAGGTTTTACTGAGCTTTCCTTTGCTCATTTTCTTCCCTATATGTTCATCTATATTTCTAAGTATCCAGAGTAGTGTTTCTCAACTTCTTTTTTCATTATTTCTCCCTCCCCAAAGGGAGAAAATTAATTTAAGTTCTTTCTAATGAGAGAAATTAAATACTAAAGAATAAGATCTTGTCAAGCAGGATTGAGCTTTGGAGGGCCACCACCTATTGTTATATGTAAGATGTTTTTTTGCCTCCTAACAACCAATTTTCATCTTCTTGGGGGCTCAAAAATGCTGTTAATGGACAAACTAATTTAGATGACTACAGGTGGGCTGTAGGACTTACAGATGGAATTGGCATATATGTGTAGTTAGTGGGGCACATATGAAACTGACATTACTCTTTACCAAAGCCTGTTTAGAAAGCTCCAAACCAACTAATCACTTAAAAGGCAGCAGTGCTTTAATGTGAATTGCTAATTATTTAAATATGCATTCCACGTGATCAACTCACCTAGAATATCAAACTTGTCTTAGTTTTCCAGATGCTGTGTAGGTCATATAGATTATGTCTTCCTTTTCCACCCGCTGCCTACTTTTTTTTTAAAATCTCACATACTTTTATTCATATTGGTTAAAGCTTGGCAACAGCCAACATGTTCATCAAAGGATGAAATGGTAAGCAAATATGGCATGTCCACTCAATGGAATACTACTCAGCAATAAAAATGAATACACTAATGATACAAGCAACATAATGGATTAATGTCAAAATCATTGTGTTAAGGGAAAGAAGCCAGACACAAAAGAGGAAACAATGGAACGATTGAGAAAGGAGAAATTAGGAAATGAGGCCATGAATAAGGAAACATAGAAATGATTGAAATGTTTTACATCTTAAATGTGATTGAGATTGTACAAATGTGTACATAGTTTAGAATTCCTTTACTTGTACATTTTAAATGAATGCAGTTCACTATAGGTAGATTATATTGCAGAAAGTTATTTAAAGTGATATATCAAATTTAATATTGCTGATTTGGGGCTCCTACATAGCTGTTCAATAATCTGAGTGCTGATTTTGGATGCAAATAATTTGTTATCTCTTAGTTTTTAAAATATATTTAATAAACCGGAAAGCCATGTCTTCAGTATTTTATTCTAAGTCCACACTTCTCAAATGTGAACACAGTCATATTCTAGAATATCAGTGGTATGGCACCCACTGCCTACTTTTTTATGAGCTTCTTATGGGCTCTTGTCTACCTGTTGCCACAGCTCTGGTTCAGCTTTTAGATTTATTAGTTTCTGATTTGAGGCAGTTACATATGTTTCCATTTATAATTTTCAGAAATAAATACTGGCATGTTCCGAGACAGGAAAACACTGCATTGGTAGATAAGGGCCCTCTCTTGCTGGGCTTGACTGGCTGCCACCAGCTCTGACATCCTCTGACCCTTGGCATGGAAAGAATGTAAGTGGGAATCAAGGGCCCCAGGTAGCTTCTGTTTGTTTTTGTAAGAGATCCAGATCTAAGGGGTTTGAGAAGATGCCAGATTTTATAAACACAGAGCCAAAGAAAAGAACAAGGATGGCAGGGAGGGACCAGGCGTCGGGGAGGTGTACTTGCAGGGAGCAGAGCTTGGCGGAAGATGAGCTTTCATTCATTTCTATGGGTAGAATGTTTAAGATTAACATGCTAATTTCTTTATTGAAGTCAAACAAGATTTTAAGTCATTTATCAGGGTTCATAGAGTGCTTACATATATAAGTCAGAATAAAAGTAAATGAACCATGAATGCTAACATGCATCTAACAAATTTAATAAGATTTAAAAGTTAAGTCAACCAATGGAGGCTGCCGTTTCCTCCAGAGCCCCTTTACAAGTTTTAACCTGGGTTACCTTTTTTTTTTTTCCTTTTCTTTCCCCTCTCTTCATTTTACACAATGTCTTGTGTGGCTTCTTTAGCCTCAACTTTTAGAGCACGAAAGCTTGTTTTTAGAGGGAATTTCGGTTTTAGTTATGATGCTGAGCAACAGGCTCGTGTGCCCACGGGGTGTAACCAAACTCTGATAGTGGATGTCTGTGGCAAAGTAAGGGTTTATTTGTAGGGTGCCAAGCAAGGGAGTGGGAGACAAGCCTCAGATCCACTCCATCTTGGTGTCTGAGTTAGGGATATTTTAAAAGGGAAGAACAAAGAAACTGGGATTAGTTACATCTTGTGACATTTCTGTGACAATTCTTTATTGAGGCTTCGCAAGTCAGGATGTCTCCGGTTTACGAATCTCTGGCCAGGTGGTCCGTGGCTCAGGGGTCTGTGAGCTCATCTTGCCCCGGAGAAACAACCTGTGTTTGTACATTGAGGATGATAGCAACAACAGCAATTTTAGCAATTTTAGTATTTAGTTATCCATAACAGCAATCTTCATCATCTGACTCCGGTTGATTAGCATTCAGTTAGCACAGGATTGAGGTCACAGGGGACAAGAAATTGGTTGAGATCCTAGCTTAGGTGGGCTTACTGTCAATTTCCACAGCAGTCACTGCTCAAGAACATAGCCGAGGGTGTCTGGCCCTGCCTGGGACTTTCCCTCCCACCCATGGCTTCATTTACCAGAGGATCTGGAAGGATTTTCCATGCATCTTAAGCCAGGCTATTTGAAATTTACTAGCACAGTGGTTCAAGGGAGACTTACATAGAGAAAGGAGGAGAAAGTAGACTTATATGTCATTACAAATTCTAAAGGAATAGATTTTTTTTTTCCTGTAGGAAGCGCTCTGGTTTAGTTCATCGACAGGAGGATGGGATGATGGAGATTTTATCCACATGACTTTCTTATCCTTTGCTTCCCCCACCCTCCCAACACTTCAGACTGAAGAGTGAGCCGTTCTTTTTCTCTTTCACGTTTAGGAAACAAAGCTGTGGTTGGTGGTAATTCCTTCAGGGTATCAGTCACCAACATTTTTTGTATGCCTTGCTTAAGTCAGGAATCATGCCATCGAAACACATGCCTGCCACTTAGCCAGCATCAGCAGGCCTCACCAGCTGATAACACTTAGCACATGTTTAACTGAGGTGCCAAAGGGTGCAGAGGTACGAGACTCTAGTAGCGGAGATGCTTGGTAAGACTAGTTTTGTCAATTCTTCCAGACTTTGGTAAGTCTTCATAATACTCCCAGTCAATCCTAATTTAGGTTTAGGATTTCTCTTCTTGATCCTGGGGAGGGGTATTTGACCATCCATAGAGCAAAAACAAGTCCCTGGGACTCTGCTTCCCTCTCAAAGGCTTCAGAATTTCTAAACCCTGGGGAGGTGTCTCTCTGGATTTCAGCTCTCAGGAGAGGCTGATACATTCCAGGAGCTTGACTTCCTCGGGCTTTTTATTGGAATTGACCCTTATTCTGGACAGAGGACAAATCAGGGACTGTGCCTTGAAAATAGAGATTTAATAGCCTTGCTCCAGGGTAAAGTTATAATGGGGAATGGGTGCTGGTGAGGCTTTATCTAGCTTTAAGCTGCCCCACCCCAGTTCATCCTTATTAATTCCTAATACTTGTAACATAGCTCTCCTGGTGAGACCTTAAGCCTGATTAAGTCCCACTCCACTATTAAGATGTAACTGTACACTTTGCTCATGCTGTCGTATTTCTGTCAGTTTGAAGTCTCTGTTTAAATCAAAAGAGTACTCTGACTGCATTTGCCTAGAAGATTAGTTATCCAGATTGGCTCAAAGCCCATGAGTAGAAGTATTAATCTCTGTGTTGTCTTAAATACCTAGGGACAATTCACAGGGACAGCTCAATCTGGAGTGCTGTGTGGAGTTCATTCTCACTTGTTAATTAGCAAGCTCTTTTGGGAACTTGAGGCGCTGGAGCTGAACACCTGACTTTAGGTGACTCTGGAATGTTATCGTCTTAAAGCTGGTCTCATCGTTAACATGCAGGAGCATTTGAAGAGTTTGATATAGTTTAGAAAAAATTCATCTCTGTAAGCCAATTTATATGATGTTCAAGGACAAGCAAAACGAATCCATTGTAATAAAGGCCAGAATAGTGGTTACCTCTGGAAAGAGTGGGGACAGGGCAGGGGATGAGCTATGTGGAGTATAGGACATGTTCTATATCTTGCTGTATGGGGGAGTTACATGGGGACATACATATATACAGATTCATAGAGCTATACATCAGTGAAAAAGAAAAAGTATTCTCATCTAAGAGTTTATGCCATCAATCTCCAAACTCATAGACTTTGTTAAAGATTCTCAGTGTATGGGACTTCCCTGGTGGCGAGTGGTTAAGACTCCATTCTCCCAATGCAGGGGGCCTGGGTTCGATCTCTCAATGAACTAGATCCCACATGCATGCTGCAACTAAGAGTTCGCATGCCACAACTAAGGAGCCAGCCAGCCACAACTAAGTAGCCTACCTGCTGCAACCAAGACCTGGAACAACCAAATAAATAAATAAAATAAATATTAAAAAAAAATTCCCAATGTAAGCCTTTGGAAGGTTTTAAGATCGTGTTGGGAGTAATGTGATGAGATTTGTACTTTGAAGAGCTCTCTCTGGTTGTTGCTGGAGAAAGGATGGGGTGAAAGAGTGAAAGCAGTGACAGTGGCTTGGGAGACTGGTGCAATGAGCCAGCAAGAGACAGTGGACGCTTGGATTAGACAGTGGTGGGGAGAGAAGGGGATGGAGAGACGGGTGGGGTGCGGGAGCGTTGAGGATGACTCCCAAGACTCCAGAATGGGAGTATGGATGGAGAGGCCGTTGCTTAGAGATCAAGAATTCAGCTGGAGACAGGTTAAGTTTCAGACGCCCGATACCCTGAGAAAACCATAATTCAAAAAGAGACATGTACCAAAATGTTCATAGCAGCCCTATTTACAATAGCCCGGAGATGGAAACAACCTAAGTGTCCATCATCGGATGAATGGATAAAGAAGATGTGGCACATATATACAATGGAATATTACTCAGCCATAAAAAGAAATGAAATTGAGCTATTTGTAATGAGGTGGATAGACCTAGAGTCTGTCATACAGAGTGAAGTAAGTCAGAAAGAGAAAGACAAATACTGTATGCTAACACATATATATGGAATTTAAGAAAAAAAAATGTCATGAAGAACATAGGGGTAAGACAGGAATAAAGACACAGACCTACTAGAGAATGGACTTGAGGATATGGGGAGGGGGAAGGGTAAGCTGTGACAAAGTGAAAAGAGCGGCATGGACATATATACACTACCAAACGTAAGGTAGATAGCTAGTGGGAAGCAGCCGCATAGCACAGGGAGATCAGCTCGTTGCTTTGTGACCGCCTGGAGGGGTGGGATAGGGAGGGTGGGAGGGAGACGCAAAAGGGAGGGGATATGGAAACATATGTATATGTATAACTGATTAAATTTGTTTAAAAAAAAAAAAAGTTTCAGATGCCCGTGAGCCAGCCTTAGAGATGACAAGTAGGTAATTAAGTAAATGAGTCTGGAGCCAGTAAATAGGTCTGGGCTGAAGTGATAAATTCATGAGTGGCTGGTGGGGTATTTAAAGCAATGGGAATGCCTGAGATCACTTTGGGCAAATGCAGAGAGTTGGAAGGAAAGAGATTCCAAGACTCTGCCTTGGCGAATTGCCACATTTAGAGGTCAGGTAGGGGAGGAGTCAGAAACCGAGGCTAAAAAGGCGTGCAAGAGAGGTAGAAGGACAGCACGGAGACTGCGCGATGCCCTAGGAGGGAAGAGTGCTGCTAGAAGCAGGGAGTGGTCAACTGTGCTGGACGCTGTTGAAAGTCAGGTAAGTGGAGGATTGAAATCCTCAGTTGGATTTGGCAGCATTGAGGCCATGGTCATATCAGCAAGAATGGCTTACGTGGAGGGGTGGTGGTAGAAGCCACCTCAAAGACAGATTTGTTTTTTCCCTGCAGGACATTTATCGCATTAGCTGTGTATTCAGAATATCCATACTTTATGTAACATTTAATTGTGTAGCAACATTTAAATTACAAGTTTAATTCTAGAGCACAATGTAAAAGGGATTAATTGGGGTCCCAGTTTCTTAGTTGTTTTAGTCAAAGCAATTGAATTCAGAAAATGCTGTGGGAAATTATTTGGGAGTCCATATATTTACTCAGTAGAGTTTTTGAAGAGATTATTTTCACGGTCTATTCCTGGCCTCCACATAGAAAGGAACTGCATGATACTCGAGTCATGCTGCTTTAGAGGACAGTCTTGAGTGAGGTTTCTTGGGACATTTAGAGTTTCTCCAGCTGATATTCAGGCTAAGTATCCCTCTAGGCTAAAATGACCAGCATTTTTCTTAAACTTATTACAGAAATCCTGATAAAGAAAAGAAACCAGGACAGTCAGTACTCATGCCACATTATTTCAAAAGTCAAAACATACTGTTTTGTTGACTTAAATACATAAGCTTAGCAAAAAGAAAAACAAATGGAAAAAATGTCTCAAAATTGTGCCCGGGTCTTCAGTGTAGGAGGTATTTTGTGAATATGATGCATCATATTGCTTTGGTCAATAACTTTGAAAAGTACAGAGGAGAAGTGTGACTCTTACATCCTGGAGGGTTGTGGTGACACAGGCCTTGAACTTGAGTGTTCCACAATTCCGAGAATGAAGGCAGCAATTTGAGTATTACCTAGAGCCCAGAAAGTTGTGGCTGCCCAAGGGATATTAAATGTTGAATAATATTACATTGAATAGGAAACCTGCCCCTGACAATCTCCTTTGTCTTGCTTTCTTTCTGAGTCTCAGGCTCTTAAGAGAAATGATCTGTAATAAATTTCATATTCTTATTCCACTTAGGAGGTTCTGCTGAGAATTGCAAGGTCAAAACTATAGTGAGGTTCTTTATACACTTATATCAATGGGGAGAGCCTTGACCTCCTGTTTAATGGGACAGTGGCACATATTAGGCTTTTGCTATAGGTGTTTCATATTTTTAGGATGAAATTTGATTTTACAGCATAGTCATATTTATAAAATATTATATATATATATATATATATATATATTTTGGCCTGTCTCCTTCCTCTCCACTCCCCACTGTTTTTGCACCCGTCTCCTTTCCATATACACATGTACACCATTTTTAATTTGGGGTCCATTTCCATTACTCCTTCCACATCCCTTATTGCTGCCAAAACCACGTGGGCTGAAGGCTGGGCTGGATGGACAGACACCTCCCCCTACCCTTCTTTGTGTGGTTGGAAAACTTTTCTGGTTTTTTTGTGGGGTTTTTTTCTGAATAAAAAAGATTCTACTAACTAAAAGAAGAAAAATTATACATCTATATAAAATTATGTTATATAATTATAGTATATAAAAATTATATATATATATGTTTTTTTCTTTTTCACGTGTGCTGGGATGACCAAGGTGAGAAAGTAGTGAGGAGATTAATTGGTTCTGGAACTTTGCCAGGGTTTCAGGGGAGGTTGGATGTCCAGCTTGGTCCAGGTGAACTTGAGTCTTCAAGAATCTAGAGAGACTTGGGGGAGTATCTGTAACCCATTGAAAGAGCTGGTTCACAGATCTCAGGGTTTACTTTACGCACATCTTTCTTGGATGGAGGTGTAGTATGTGTAGATTTATTTTGGAGGTGGCCAAAACAGGATTTGCCTTGATTGCTTGAGGATTTTTCATTAGCGTGAAAGAACCTTATAAGTAAGTACTCATGTATGTGGTGCTGTGATTTTTGACATACAGGTGGTATCAGACTAAATTGTTCCGAGACTTGGTGAGGCTAAGTCACAGAGCTCTTGGAGGTAGCTGTGGGTGTGAATGGGGAGAAACTTTGAGTGAGAGGTTTCTTCTCCTCTGAAGGCTAGTTGATGATGAGGATGATGCCTGCTGGTTTTGATCACGTGCTAATGGTGTAGTCCTGCTCTCCGTCTTGGCATGATCAAAGTAAAGCCCAGAAAATTTATGTGTGCTCTATGACCCTGGGGTCCCAACGGTCTCAAATGAGATGTAGAATGTACCTTTTCTGCATGGAGTCAGGAAAGCGGAGGTCTCCTGCTGTTTGCTCTTGGTATATCTTATTTTCCTCCTTTTCCACCATGCTTTCTTGCTGACCCTCTGCTACAGTTGATACCAAGACATTTGAAAGTCCTTCCCAAGAGCCAGGAAAGGATCATTTTGTTATTATTATTGCTGTTGTTATTATTACTATTACTATTATTGCAGAGAGGAGAGGAATTGGATTTGACAGGTAGAGGGGAGACTCCAACAAGAGAATGTGGCTGGATGCAGGGAAGCCCTAGGGCTGAGATGTGAGTTATACAGGATATTACTAATGAGAACAATGCCATAAACATGCAAAGCATACAGAATTGGGCATCTGGTTCCAAAAACGCTACCACTGCAAAATTACAATTGCAACATTTTCTTAGTACATAAGCCAAGAGTTATTGTAGCCGGAGAGGAGGCAGCTGAACTGGGGATAGTGAACACACCTAAAGGAACGTGGCCCAGGATGGAGCCGCACAAACACAAAAGGGCCGCCTGCTGGCATGGAAAGCGCCTCGGGGCTGAAACAACAGAAGCTGAGGTTGAGGTGTCTGCCTGGGATGTGTGGTTTGCACTGGCTCTGTTTTGAAGGCCTTGGGAAAACAGCCCTACAGATAAACTCTCCAGATTTGCCATCCAAAACCGGCACAAAAGCAACAGCTCTCTCTAACTTGGCAATATTGAAGAGCTTCCTGGCTGCTAACTCACAGTATGCAATCTCTTTGTATGCTCTGAATTTCATCTGAATACTATTAATATAAATAGAGATAGTGGGGGGTCACTGCCCTCCCCAACGCACAGACCCTGGTACTTTTTTCTTCATTGCCTCTGGACTCTTCTGCTTAGCAGGTCGGGTCCTTCTAATCTGGAAAACCCATGGAGGAATGTTTAAAGGACCAAGACCTGAGTCAGGTGAACCTGAACCCTCATCTGTAAACAGCTACTGTAATAACTCCTTGGCAGGGATGTTATGAAAATTAATTTAATTTACTAATTAAGTTAATTGCATGTAATTGTATTATTTAAACGTAATGTAAAAATGTATTATCATTAGATGCCTGCGTATGTAAAAGGTTTCATCATAGTATGTTACTAGGTGCTCACCGCGTCCTACCCACGGTCCTACCGGCTTTGTACACAGTATCTCATTTGGGATAAGCAACTTCATCCAAAATCACAGAGCTCATAAGGAGCAGAATTGAGATTTTAGATCCTTAGAACTGACAGCAGAGCCGCTGTGTAGCCACTGCTACTCTCCCCTCACTTGGAATCTGATTTGATAGATGTAGTACTGACTAAATTCATCTAGTTAAATATAGAGCAGTCCAAAGCTTATGTGTTCTTCTCTCTTGGTTTTATTTAAGCTGTCCATGGTGCAGTATCCAGACACTGTGCCTTCCCATCTCCTTTGTCACATGGTGTCAGGAGATGGCATTAAATCAGATTTCTACTGTACATGGTTATGCATATAATGAGCCAGCCACTTCGGGATTCCACCGTTCTTAACTGGGTTTCAGACCACTGCTGCTGAGAAGATTGATGGCCCCTGGTTCAGAACTTTGTCTAACAAGAAAGATGAAGAGTCTATTCTACGCTGAATCAGGCACGTGGTTTTTCTGTAGCAAAGTAGATGACTTATTTACTTTCTTTTCTCTCTTCCTTTTTTGGAAAATGTGCTGAAACATGTGATCCCTTGGGTCCGGGTGCAAGGAGACTATGCAGGAATCTGCCTGCTTTGCTTAATGACCTGAGAAAACCACAACTGCTGAACAAATCCCCTGTGTACACTGTGGCACTGTGTACAGGAGCTGCTTTATCAGACTTTAAGGGCTGCTGCATGAGTCAAGGGCACTTCTCCCAGACGTGGGCTCTAACCTTTTGAAGGCACAGTGGCTCGCACAGGCCCAGCAATATGAGTGTAGAAGAGCAAAGAAAAGGAAACTATGTTAGGGCCCCTCTGGTCCTTTCAGTCTTCACATCACCATCTTTGTTTGCTGGCTTTGTCCTTATTTTTGCCCTGGAACCTCCCTTGGCCTCTGCATTCACTCATCATACACACACTAAGTGTCCCCATGCACCAGGCCCTGGGCCAGGCCCTGGGGATCCAGTGAGACACAATTCATATCTACATTTTGTCTCTTCTCTTTTCTAGGCACTTTCTAAAGCTGGTGATGCCTCGTTGTACTCATTCTTGGGAATGACTCTCCTAGCTATGTCTAATTCATAGTAAGAATCAAGGGAGCTTATTTGAGCAAACTTTTAATAATAGTACTTGTCCTGTCGTTTCATAAATTGTTTTTAAGTGGTCACTTGAGCAGCAAGTGCAAATACCCTGGGGCAGGAGCTTGTTGGCAAGTTTGAGAAATAGCAAGTGGCGGAGCCATCAGGTGAGAGTGGTAGGAAGTGAGATCAGAAAGGTAACGGGGGCTGGATTGCATTGTGTCTCAAAGGCCTTTCTAATATCTCTGCAGTTTACTCTGAATGAGAGTCACAGGAGGGAAGACATTAACTGATGTGTCTTTTAAAAGAATCACTGCCTGCTGTGCTGGGAAGAGACTGTGGAGGGGCCAATGGTGGAAGCAGGGAGACCAGGTGGGAGGCTGTTGCTGCATGCCAGATAAGAGGTGATGATGTCAGGGGAGGGGTGAGAAGAGGTCAGAATCTGGATATATTTTGAGGATTTGCAGATGGATAAGGTGTGAGGGTGGGACCAGAGTGGAGTGAAGGATTTTGCATGCATTTTGGCCTGAATGACTGGATAGATGGAGTTGTCATTAACAGGTGTTGGGCACCCTGAGAGTGTAGCAAACGCCTGGAGACAGATCAGTGGTTCTGTGTTAGACATTTTAAGTTTTCTGTGTACATTAGACCTCCAGGAGGAAGTGTTGAGTAGACAGCTGGATACAGAAGTATGCAGCTCAGTGGAGAGATCTGGGCTGAAAATATTTAGTTTTAAGTCATGAGCCTATAGATGGTATTTAAAGCCGGCTGTCTGGAAGAGATCACCAAGGGATAAGAGAGTATTAGAAAAGAAGAGAAGAGGTTTAATGGCTGACCTTTGGGACACTCAGTATCCTGAGTCTGGGACATGCGGAGGAAACAGCAAAGGAAAGTGAGCAACCATTGAAAAAGAAAGAAAGAAAACCAGGACAAAGAGGTGTCCCAGCAGCCCAGTGAAGATGGGTTATGAGGAGGATGTGATAAGTTGTGTCAAATGCTGAGAACTGGTCAAGTAAGATGACAACTGAAAATTGACTGGTGGATGCAGCACCCTTGAGGTCACTGGTGGCCTTGATGGGACCTGTGTTGGTGGAACAATGGGGCAAATTCTTCTTTGGAGGGAACTGAAAACAGAATGGAAGGAAAGGAGCTAGAGACAAGGATAAATGAGGATGCTTGAAGAGTTTTGCTGCAAAAGAAAGAAAATAATATGTTGGTAGTTCACAGGGCAACTGGAGTTGAGAGGGCTCTGTTTCGTTGCTTTTTGTTTGTGGTTTTACCGTTTTTTATCATGTTAACCATTTTTATGTGTGTAGTCCAGTGGCATTACATTCACAATGTGAAGCATCACCACCATCTTTCTTCTCCATAGCTCTTTTTATCTTGTAAAACTGAAACTCTATACTCATTAAACTATCACTCCCCATTCCCCTCTCCTCACAGCCCCTGGCAAAAACTTCTGCTTGCTGCCTCTATGATTTTGACTACTGTAAGTATCTCACATATGTGGAATCACACAATATACGTCTCTTTGTGACGGGCTTATTTCACTTAGCAGAATGTCCTCAGAGTTCACCCATGTTATGAATAAACTTATATAGGCTAAATAATATCCCATTCTATGTATATACCACATTTTGCTTATCCATTCATCTGTTGACATACACTTGGGTTACTTCCATGTTTTAGCTAATGTGAGTAATGCTGCTGTGAGCATGGGTGTACAAATATCTCTTCAAGACCCAGCTTTCAATTCTTTTGAGTATATATTTTCAGAAGTGAAGTTGCTGAATCATATGGTGATTCTATTTTTAATTTTTCAAAGAACCGCCATACTGTTCTCCATAGCAGTTGTACCACTTTACCTTCCTACCAACAGTGCACAAGAGTTCCAATTTTACCTTTTTTTAAAATTGAAGTATAGTTGATTTACAGTGTAGTGCCAATGTCTGCTGTACAGCAAAGTGACTCAGTTATACACATATATACATTCTTTTTTTATATTCTTTCCCATTATGGTTTATCACAGAATACTTAATATAGTTCCCTGTGCTATACATTAGGACCTTGTTGTTTATCCATTCTAAATGCAATAGTTTGCATCTACCAACCCCAAACTCCCAGTCCATCCCTCTCCCTCCCCGTTTTTGGTTTTAGATGCATAAAACAGCAGAAAGTTAGTTTGCTGCTAGTACTGATCTGGTGGAAGACCAAACAATTAATGATATAGAGGGGAGAATTGCTAAAATGTCGATCCTGAGTAGATGGGAAGAGATAGGATCTACTGGAGAGGGTGGCCTGTTTTAGGAACAGGGACATTTCATCCCTGTAGCAGGGATGTGCACGTAACCTTGTTAATGGAAATTCTGGTTGCTTTCCAGATCATAAACACGTTTTTAGAAATACTTTTGTTAACATGGGAAGTTATAATTTCCTTAAGTGCAAAGTATTGTTATAAATAGGAATGAAGTATGAAATGATTCTTCTCACTCTGCAGTCATATCTCAACACGACGCTAATTGTGCCATATGCCTAAGTAATCCTAGGGTAAAATAGCTCTCATTTTCCCTTAGGTCTGGTTAGAATTTCTAAGGTAGAATCTATTATTTTCCTGTTGTATTAGAAGTGGTTTAATCGATTTCGACATGTATCATACATCTCCTCCTCAAAATGCCGACTCTTTAAACATACTCTGCCTTCTGAATATTTGCTCCACCTTCTTTTCACCCTCTTTTAGACCTGGGTCTGCGGCACCAAATCATATTTGTGAAACTCACAATGACATCAGTCAGCATCTCAGTTCGGTGTTACTATGCCGTAAACTACTGGAGTTTCTAAGTCTTTCAACAGCTTGATTCAAATGTTGTGTAAGATTTAGTTAGTGGCAGAACAAGTTAACTATGAACAAATATTAGTCACACATAAAAACTGTGTATTGAGTTGAAATCATTTCAAAATGTCTACAGAAGAGTAGCAAATGCTCAAATTGATAGCGTGATATAATGCTGTTACTTCATTAATTTAAGAGAAAGTTATGAGAATATTGTGGACTGACTTCCTCCAGAATTCTTTCAGATAGACTAGGTTTTTAAATTTTGTTAGTGCTTTACATATTGACTTTGCCTGGATAACAAGGCAGTAATAGGCTTTTAGTTAGAGAGAGTCTGTTAGCAAGAGAGTCTTCGATGATCTTTTAAAATATTCTCCAAGAAAAATGATAAGAATAAAAAACTTTGAATGTTAGTATCTGGTTTATAAATGAGTGCTTTGGGGGGTATTTTTTATTGTGGTAAAAATACATAACACCGACCATTTTCAGGTGTACAATGCAGTGGCATTAACTATATCCACAGCATCGTGCAACCATTACTACCAAAACTTTTTCGTTATCCCAAGCCCAGTAAGTGTTTTTTAAATTACATGAAAATATTAAATGTTTTCTGTACCAGCTGACTCACCTTGAATAATGCCTCAAGTTTTAATAGGTCAGTCAACGTGTTTTGGGTCAAAAACTATCCAGTATGAGTGCTCATTTGGAGTAGCTCATTTCTTACTAGGCTGAGCTTAACCACATCTTTGGCCTCGTTGATTATTGTTAAAATTCAGCTTTTCAGGTAAGGTGATTGCTTTCATGAGCCTCCCCTTAATCCTTTTACCAGAGTACCACAAAATTAAACAAGACATCTGTTAGTTTAACATCAAAGAGATTTGACAATCATGTGTGTTGCCACATGTACAGTCCAAAGATTAAACTCAGTTCAGTTTAAAGAGACCCCAAATAACAGATGACCAAAGGAAGCAGTACATGGAAACTCAAATGAGAGAAACATTTATCTTACTCAGTCATTATGAGTCAAAGCCTTCCATGAACTGTGTAAATACCATAGAAAGGAATCAGTCTGGTAAATTATAATGAACTCAGTCTACTTGGAGCAAATGTATAACTTCTCAATTTAAACCACTGATGCATTTGCTTTTATATAACAGGGGTGATGATTTTCTAGAAACTGATGACATAGACCAGTAGATAATAAAACTGAGTTGTGCTTACTATGACCCCATTTCTTTCTCCACTTTTGAAACAGGTATTCATCCTTAAAGCATCCAAATTAGATGTTATTTCTTTTGTGAATCCTACCCCAACTCCCATAGACAGTCATCAAATATTCTTTATGGTCTAATAATACTCTGCAAAAAATCCATGTTGGAGCAAACATCCCATTAAATTCTCATTTCCTCTATACTATGAGCTTCTCAGGGGTAGGGACTATGTGTTATTCCTACTTGTATTCCCTCCACAGTTCCTAGCACACAGTGGAAGCCCATTAAATATTTGTTGACTGAATGTGTGAACTAATCAATCTAAGCATCCATGCTGGAGTTTTCATTTTTGACAGTGCCTCAATTATAAGATGTTTATATTTTATTTACTAAGGCAATTGGCAAAATATATATAGGATTCAATTTTGTGTGTTGACATAAAAATTGTGACATAAACTGAAGACAAAATATTCTGATCACAAATTCCTGGACATTTGCCCAGGACCATAGAAAATTCAAAATGGCATCCTCTATAGAAATTTTGAGATGACTATGTTTGTTTGTCATGAGAATTGAGAAGGTACTAGCCAGGGACGTATCTCCTTCAGGTCCTCTCTGGCAGAGTACGAAATCTCCACCATTTGCTTTGTTCCTGTGTAAAGGCCCAGCACTGGTCCCAGTCACGGGCACTGTCAGGGAAACATTCCACATGACATGGTTCTTGCCATAGGTGGGTGTCAGTGTGAGCCTTGCAACTGGCACCGCAGAGGAAATTGTAGCACAAAGGAACAGCCTGTCTCGAGGTGTCACCATAGCTCTCTGTGACTAGGCAGTGGGGCTTCCCTCACTCCTGACAAGGCTCTGTCCACGTGCAAGTACAGCATCCCTCTACCTTCCTGTGGCTTCATGGGACCCATCCTCTCATTTTCTCTCTCTGTCCCTTGCTTCTCTCTTGATCCCTCTTTTGCCTGAGGGCGAGCTCCTGAAGTTCTAGGTGGCAGAGTGTGAATAAGTGAGGATGAATATTCATAAATGCCTTGTTTCATTCACTGTGCACAAACTCAGCCTACCAATCTCACAGGACCCTCTCTGTGTGCTGCATTCAGAGCAGAAGCATCTGAAAGGCATGTTGCTTTCACTAAGCCCCCAAGAGGACAAACCCAGCAAGGACATATTGGATTTATCTGAGTTTAACAGTATTAGTCAGAGATAAGCCCTGTTGTGCAGAAGAAATGGGCCATTTGGATAACTAGCAACAGAGTCCTAATATCTGTCATGTCTGCATAGGGCTACCTTGGTGAGCTTTTTGTTAAGAATTCAGGGATATAACTGGTCTTCTCAACCAGGCAATTGGGGAGATTTATTTTCTTGGATTGAAATGACCAGAGAATTCCGTGAAAGCAATTAGACTGGTTCTTTACATATACTAAAATTTTTCTTTTCCCATGACTATCAAACAGAGAAATCAAGCCTTGTTTGTTTGTGCTCTTTCCAGAACAGAAGAGCTATGGGAAAGGGGAGGGAGAAAGGGTTGATTTTTTCTGGCACTTGAAAAAAAATACAGATATATACAGAGGGGGTGAGGGGTGAGGGAGAGAAAGAACAGGAGAACCACCTGCTTTGGAGAGTGACATGGGGTTGGGCTCCCTTTCCAGCTGTTGGACAGTTAAGGCAGCATGTGGATCTAGAACGTCGCCCCTGTTCCCCAAACCACTGTTCCCCCAGTGTGGCTCAATGAATACTTCTTGGCAAAAAATCAAGAATTTTCCCCCAAACCTGTAATTAACCATTATAATCGCCTATATTTTCCAAAATGAAAATGTCCTTAAAACCTAAGCCATCTATTTTAACCTTTTGAATCTTCTGTAAAAAGATAAATAGCATGTGGGGGAAGTAACCCCTTCTTGAAGAATGAAGACAAACCTGAACTTAGTTATAATTACAAGGGAAGGCAAGTCTTCAGAACAGTAATGGCAGGGTAGGTTTTGCTTCCTGTTGCACTTAGATTTAGAGTGTCTTTGTTTCCATTACAGCTGCTTAGGAATTACCCCCTCTTTGTAAGATGATTTTCAGATTTCTCATCTACCCTGTGCTTTAAGTTTTAATAATGCTTATTGACATGGAGGGTCCAGATTTCCTGCTTCTCACTGATCTCATCCTCTTGCCTTCAGCTGCTAGAAACTCTTCTCCAAAACAAGGCCGATTGCAACACATAGGCTTCAGCAGTGAGTGTGGAAATGGGTCCTTTATTATCAGACTCAGAGGTGAGACCCAGATGCCTGCTTCCCAGGTGGAAACTGCAGACTTTGCTTACAGACACATTCCAACCTGCAGATAGGAAGGAGGCAGTTAGTGCGGGAGGGTACCAGCGTGAAGAACCGAGCCTTCTCTTTTAGCAAAGAGCTATGACTCAGAAAGTAGACATTTTAGAACAAATCTGAAGACTCATGGAATTTCTGAAAAGGGAGGGGAGGGATGTAAGGGGCACTATGGTCAGCACCGAGAGGGGGGTTCTGCTAGACCCAAACTAACGTCCTCTCCCTGTATGGCCGCTTGCCACCAAGCCGCAGGTGGCTGTGTGCAGTCTTCATGACATTAGCTACCGATTGCGTATAAACAATGAAATAAATTGAGAACATAGGAAGATGTGTTTTATCAAGATTCCGAGTGTCTTCCAGTCACCTTTGCATGAAGTGCACAAAATCAGGGCTTATCCACCAGCCATCCTGCTTCCCAGTTCTGAAGACATAGCGCTCTGCCTGCAGCCCCTCATAACTGCAGGACCCTGTGTTTCTGGAAAGGCTAAAGACTGTGTGGTAATGGGTGAGAACAAATGGAAAAGTCTCAGTGCCCCCAGCATGACAGTGACAGTCCCTCCAGCCACACTGAGGTGCTCTTCCAGAAAGCCAACTACTTCTTTAGTTTGAGACGCTCTATTTTTGTATTAACTCCCAGTTCCTATATGAACATTTGAACGAAATATTTCTTTGAAATGAGTAGAATCAAGGGCAGATACTGGGATTGAGTGTGGATAGTAGGAGAGGGTAGAATATGTTTTCATACTTCTAATTCTGTGAATTTACTCCTCCTCAAGCTTCTCTCTCAGGCCAAATCATTTTGAGTAATCGAGGTCCTTGGTTGGGTTGCAGCTGGAAGGAAGGAAACTAACATCTAATTCTATTCCCTTTCGCACCTTTGCCCTTTATTCAAGTAGTACTAACCATTGTTAAGTTTATTTCTTTGATTCATTCTTTCATGTATTTAATAAATGTTCACATAAGATTTACTACCTGGGAGGCACTCTGTCAGATTTTGGTGATGCAAAGGTAGGTAAGAGAGGTCGCAGGCAGAGGAACTCCTGGTGGGCGTGGAGGTGGCCTGCTGACAGTGGCTACAGCACTGCTCACTCTGAGAGTGGCGTTAAGGAAGCTGGGATGAAGTGAGCAACTCAACAGGAAAAGATGGGAAGAGTTCTCAAGGGGGAACCTGCTTGGGCTGAGATGGAAGGATGAACATCCACTGGGCAGATAATGAGGATGAGACACTCCCAGCAAGGAGAACAGGACAGACAATAGTAGGTAGATGAGAGAATGTAGAGGGAGCCATGAGTGTAAATAAAGGAATAAATTGGGAAAATGGGAAGACATCTTTCATCAAGACTTGGAGCATCTTCCGGGTCATCTTTGCATGTAGTGCACAAAACAAAGGCTCATCCATCAATCACCCTTGACCTATGGAAGGTGGGGTCTAGATTGCAGATGGCCCTAGTGCTACACTAAGGAGTATGGATTCCTTCTAGGTATTTGATAGGGAGCATTGAAGGATTTGGAGCTGGAAATCACATGTCCATATTTTCATCTTGGAAAGTGTTCAGTGATAGGTGACTGAACCTAACTTAAACTGCCTATGCCAAAGGAGGATTTTTTTTTTTCTCATCTAAGTGGGAGGTCTGAGGTACCTAGCTTCAGGTACAGTGGAATCTAGGGGTTAAAGTGGTATCATCAGGACACTCTCTGTCTCTCTGTACTTCCCACAAATCTCTGTGTCATTCTTCCTCTTGATTCTCTTTCAGCACCTCCTGTATATGAATTGGCTTAATTCTTGGGAGAGCTTCTTCACATGTTAACAAAGATGGCCACTGACTTCTTCAGATATGTATATTAGCAGTATAGGAGAAAGAGCTTTGGGGCAGAAGTGCTGGTTGGCTGGGAGTTTCTGGTTGGCTTTGGTTGATCACATGCCCATTCCTGAACCAATCTTTGTGGGTAAGGGGATAGGTATTTTATCTAGGTCTGGGTCCAATGCCACCCCTTCTACAGGTGTTGGGAGGATTAAACCTGTAAATCCCTAAACTACTTGGGATGGGCTTTCTACCTGCCACAGGTTCCTGTTAGTTACAAAAAAGGCAATGGGTTGGTGGGGGGGAGGAGTAGAAAAAATTCTACCTACCACAGTCCACTATAGTATAGAGGAAGGATGGAGGGAAAACAGGGAAAAGAATGAAATTGAAATGCTCTCTTTCTTCTAAATGTTCCTAAGTAACGACTTCAATTTTATTTAAATAGTTAAATGTGTTGAACTACCTTTATTTTTTTCTAAAGCTGATATGCAAAGACAAAGGGATTAAAAGTTTGAGTGAATTTCTATGAAATAGAGGATAGGGTGAATTGATACTTGTAGTGAACCACAATACACAAAGCTATAGGATTAACCTGGTGCAGCTTCCTGAAGTGTTCATTTCACATGAATTCAGAAAACAGATGCATATATTATGGAGTAGAATGTAATTGACACTTAAAAAAATAAAATGTGAGGCATCAAGTAAATTTCTACTTGCTACCTTGAGCTGGATCTCAAACCCTCTAGGGAAGGCATTTGCTCTCCTCTACAGTTGCGGGTGGTTAAGAGGAGAAGGTTGAGAAGTACTGGGCTCCATCTTCCTGAATCAAGGAAATTCACACGCAGTGAAGTCCTCATGCAAAAGTGATGTGTCAAAAGAACCTATCTGGGAATTGGTTGGGAACTGGTTAATGCCCATGGAATATTCACAGCTCAACAGCAGGGGTGAGGAGGTCAGGAGGTGGGGTAGTCAAGGGTATGATGGGAGGTGGAAGAGAGGGAAAGTCATGTGATTCTTGCCCGAATGCTTGTGTTTCTTTTTATAAGATGATTAGCTACATTTGAAATCTGTTCTTCACATACAGTCGTCCCTTGGTATCCACAGGAGTATTGGTTTCAGGACGCCCACAGATACCGAAATCTGCGGATTCTCAAGTCCCTTTAATGAAGTACCGAAGTGTGGTCAGCCCTCTGTATCTGTAGAGGTAGAACCTGGGGATGCAGAATGCAGACTGTAGTTTTAGCTTCACAGAAGTCAAATACTTTTTCTCCTGCTCTGTGTTGTTACTTTATGAGATGCTCAGCTAAACCTGTTTTCAATAACATTCAAGCTAATGGTGCTGACTTACATTACAAGGAAGATTAAAAATTCTCAACAACTTGGTGAATTTAACCCTTCCTAATGGTAGGCACATGATCTTTCTTCTTTCCTAGAAGGACTGGGAAAGTGCCAGAAAGTTCCTTGCCCAACAGAATGGGTTAGTACTGTTCTGCACCCTTTGTTACCCTTTACAGTAACAGTGTAGGACTTAAATGTCAATTATACCATGATTTTAGCGGGAGGGGAGAGTGGCTGGGAGGTAAAACACACCCTAAGCCTTGGCTTTTAAAGACTTATGAAATTGTAGTTACTTTGTGACATTTGATTGATCATTTTTCTTAATTTCCATTCTGATAACAGACTCCCTAACCTTTTCCTGGGAAGCTCTTTCATGGCAGAAACACTGTCCTGCATATGCCTGAGAGAGATGGGGCCACTTATATGCGGTGGGGGACAAAGGGGGTACCCCTGTCTCTTTGAATTGATTTGCTAATGTTTTCCTGGGTTTATGGAAACAACACCTGAAGAAGTTAACATTTTAAGACATAAAAACATTACAGCCACAGCTAGGCATAATCCTGGCTTCAGGGAGAATGCCCAAGTAAGAGGATGAGAACCAAATTAAAGAAATATGAAAATTAGAAACAGAGAAGCCAAAATGGCCCTGTGCATTAATGAATGGCCTGAGGGAACATCATCTGTGCCTGTCTGCTTCTTGGCTTACAAACTGAATCCAGGCACATTTTCATCACAATGGCTGCATTTGAATAGCAACGAAGGTCACCCAGATTAAGGGTTTTGACCTGTCATTGCAATGGGACTTCAGCTTGGTGTCTTTATTTTTGGTCTATAAAGTCTTTTGTTCACTGCAAAGTTGATCTCTCCTTGTGCCAGGCCTAGAGTGGAGGTGGACCAACTTCATGTTTCCAATTAGTCCCTGTCTGCTCCCGACTGCTTCTGTCCTGTTAGCACAGGAGCCCCGGGCTCTCCCTTTGAGGCTACAGTGCAGGGGTTACACCCCACTGCTGAACTGGGGCATTTGTGTGGCTAGCTCGGTTGTTGCTCGGTCGCTCTCTTGGGATCACGCTGGCAGACCCCCTGCCCCTCCCTGGCTCTTGACCAGTTAGCATTTTACCTCCTAGTATTATTCCTGAATGGAATAACATATGTGTAAACACTCTGAAAAGCGTTATAAGCTTCTTATTAATTAAATGCAATTGATTATAATTAATATTTTGCTTTGAATTCCTTGTCAGAAGATATGCCATTCAGGAGGTAGCTCACTCCTATTTTGGACCCTGAGTAATTTTTAAAATGCTCTATGCTGAAAATCTGAAAGATGCTATGGCCAGTTTTGAAAATCTTTAGCCTTGCAGCTCTACTGTTTAGTCTGCTTTCTGGCCTCTTCCTCTCCCTACCCTCTTACTTCATCTCTACTTTGAATAATCTCTTGTCTGTTCTCTGGGGAAGTGGAGGATACCCTCGTCCTCAGGGGAGACCTGCACACATGTGGTAGCTATGAAGCTACGTGCTGGCTGCTTCTGACTGGTTTAGGAAACTTAGGGAGGCCTCGCTTGTCCTCTGTTCCTGTCCTCTGCTCATCCAGCTCTTCTGGTGGTTCCATTGCATTGCAGATTTTCATGCTGGCTCATTCTTACATTGCTTTAGTGGCACTCTGCCCTACTTAGAGACAGCCTGCTTTTTTGACTGTCTGGAAAATTCCTTGGGACATTGCTACTTGGAATTGTTGCAGCCATGCCCCCCACCCCCCCACCCCCAGCTATGTAGACCCTGTCCCTACTGTTTGACCCCAGACCTCAGGGTACATATCCTAGTTTATGCTTTAAATCTCAGTACGTGAGGTCTTATGATAGCCGATTCTGTGTTCTAAGAACTGTGCATCACTCATGTCCAGCATGAAGTATCACAGTCCATTAAGTCAGTAGACAGTAATTGAATGGGAATATTGCTAGATGTAGTTTATAGATGATGAATAGGTTGTGATGTGATGTAGTGAGTAGAATTGGATTTAAACGTGAACTCTTGTTTGGAGATACTCATCCATAATATAACCTTTCTTTGTGGAGCACATACACCGTGTTGGACAATGCTCAAGCTGCTTTATGTGTATTTCCTCTAATATTCACAACAAGCCTTTATGGTGAGCATCAGTATCCCCATTTTACAGATGAAATATTTGAGGCACTTGCCCAAGGTGAGTGGCAGAGTCAGTGTCACTGTGCAGGTGTGTCTGACTTCAGAGCCAAAGCTTTTCATTATGCTAGGCTGCTATGTATTTACAAAGAAGAATCCTGGAGTGATCATTAGTAACCCACTCTCAGCAGGAGAAAACACTTTTGAGCATTCTCTTGAATGTGGCACCATATTTGTTCATTCAGTGAATGCTTGGTTGATTCTTTCTTGCTATGTGCCAGGCACTGAAATGGACTTTGGAGTTTTAAAGGTGAATAAAATTCAGGCCTTGCCCCTGAGAATCTCACAGTCTAGTGGGGGAACCTCTTGTTCAGTGTCACTGAATTAGTGTCTGGTGTCTGGTATAGAAATTTCTTAAAATCATCTTTGAGTTTTCTCTTATTTCAAACCTTTTTTTTTTTTTTAATGATTATGGAGAAAAGTGCTTGCCCTAAGGTTACTTGACTTACAGGATGGCATAGATTACTATAAATCTTGGTATGTTTGTGTGAAGTTTTTTTTTTTAATAATTTTTCTACTGGAGTTATTACTGGCTTTTTGCATTGAAGTCAGATTTCACAAAAGAAGCTAAGATCCAGGTACATTATTTTATTTGATCCTTGTAAGGGCAGATATTTGATTCCTATTTCACAGATGTGACTCTCAGAGGCTGCTCAAGTGTGTATGATGGGCTGGATGTGACCCTATGTTTTCTGCCCATGACACACTACCTTTTCAGTGGGAGGAAGAGGTGTTGCTGGTAAAGGAAGCTTTCTGAAAGAAGAGAAGGTATATCAAATAGAAGGAAATGTTATAAATATCCTGACTTGTTTGTGGGGAAGTTGAGAATTAGGGATGTGCCTTTAGCAGTATACCTGGAATCACAGAACTGAGCAGAGGGAAACCATAGAGGGAGGGTGTCAGCTCTGGCCACCATAACACACTGGGTGGCTAAAACAACAGATGTTTATTTCTCAAAGTTCTTGAGGCTGGGAAGTCCACGATCAAGATGCCAGCTGATATGGTTCCTGGTGAGGGCCCTTTACCTAGCTTGTAGGTGGCCACCTTCTTTCTGTGTCCTCACATGGGAGGGAGAGGATGGCAAGCTCTGTGGTGTCTCTTACAAGGACACTAATCCCATCAGAGAGCTCCAGCCTCATGACTTCATCTAAACCTAATCTCCTCCCAAAGGCCCCATCTCTACACACTCTCACATGACAGGTGAGGGCTTCAACACCTGAATTTGGGGAATGCTGTTCAGTCCATAGCAGTGTGTGTGATGGCGGAGACATAGAACTTACAGAGGAAGAGCTCACTGTAGGCCAGTCAGGGCATGGTGTATGCATGTCTAAGTGTGGGCATAAGAGGCACGGTTACCGTGGTTGTAGAAAACAATTTCTCCATGGTCGTTTGGACTGAAAGTAAGAGGAGGGTGAAATTTGTGACTCCTAGGCATATTCCAGCCTTTCAACATCTCACAGATACATGCAGTGATTATCAATCCCTCCCCCACCGACCCTGAGGAAAAGGGAAGCTGTGAGTGCATAGTAGTGAGTGTTATTCCCATTTATATAAGCAGGATGCTGCCATAAAGAGGCATTATGTCATTTTTTTGACACAATACAAAGGTCTTAATTATGTATCGTTTTGAAATCCTTTAGGTCTAGATCTCACCCCCCTGGGAAAGTTTCCTGGCAATTGGAAGGATATTGCTTTATGTGGGACCCCACTAGAAAAATAGTCCTTGCACATCGGCTCAGGGTGTGTGATGAAAAGTGTGTGGTTTCTTTTGGTATACCCACCTGATTCAGGTAGAGCCTCGCATAAGTCTTTTCTTACTTCCAAAGTTAGGATGATTCAGCGATAGCTATAAAAGCCTCTTTTTATGGTAATTATAATCAGAATTCTGAATACATTTATGCATCTATAGCTTTTCAGTTTTACACTTAAATAGATGCCATCAGAAGTACTTTGAGGGCCAATTTATCTTGGAGAGTTTCCATTTAAAACCCATTCTTGTGTTTCTAGCATTTTCAGCAGCAAAACAAGTCAGTCTGGTCATAAATGCTTATGGCAAGTGGATGAATTCAAAGATCTTCACTGTGAAGGTAGTGTTATTTCGTCCTCACAACTACAGCAGCGTACATTTTCAAAATAAATAACCTCAGACTTGCTCTTTCAGGATATTAGAAGGTACTGATATCCAGTTTATGAAGAATTAAGGCTCATGAAGTTAACGGGCATGGGCGATGGAGGGTGGGCAGGGCAGCCTTATCAGGAAGGGGGTGAGACAAGTGTCTGGCTCCCACTGTGTGGGCAGCTGGCAGGCTGCAGACCCAGGACTGTGTTAGGGAGCTGCCTTTTTGGACACGGCATTACTTGAACATCAGAAGGTATTATGCACGCATCTGAGGAAGATTAAAGGATCTGGGCTGCAGTGTACCGTGAGAGAAGATGAGATTAGCTTTCCCCAGCTAGAAAGACTGGTTACATTTTAAAAAGTATTTTAACCGCAGGGATTTCTAAGTTCTCCTGGAATCTATTACCATCTATTAGCTCCTGGAGCTTTGAAGCAGGACTGCTAGAGACATGGCAGTAGCAGGGTGATTTGCTTTCCTTTGTGGTGGGGTTTGAATACCAAGGTGCCAAATGAGACTGGAAAGACTTCTCCAGACCTGATGATGGAGGTAGGGAGTTATTACACAAAGCCTGCTTACAAATCAGGTCGCTTGACGGTCTTGAATAAAAAGTGTGGTACTCAGCTTACACTGTCACGTTTCCATCAGGCTGACAAGAGTACTTAAGACCTTCTGTTTGGAAAGTCAGAACCAATGTTTTTCTTCAGCTCTTAAATCACAGTGATGTCATCTCTTCTCATTGTACAGTTGTGTGGAGGAAATGAGCCCATACTCCTTTTCCTCTTCATAAAGGTGGTTTTAGAGCCGTTAGTGATTCTATGAGCTTCCCGTCACTCTGGGTCCCTGAGGTTATACTTTTGCTACAACTAGACCTCTAAACTCCTGGAAATAGTGGTAATAGGAGCGATCATTATTCCAGGTGTCAGTCCTGTGCTATGGGCATTCATTCTCCACCTTGTTAAACTTCACAAAAAAGAATATGAAGACCCTCTGACGTGGCATCCATTTAAAATATAGTATTTTAAAACTAAATTTATATCCATACATTTGTATTTTATAATTTTGAACCCTTTTTTTGATCATGAAATTTATTTTTTTCCTGACTATATAAAGTAAAAAAATCATCTGAAATTCATGCCTCTGTGATAACCACAAATAACATTTTAGGTCCCATCCTTTCATCTCTCGCTCTCTCCAAACACACTGGTGTGGGTGTGTGAGTGTGCATGTGCACGCACACTAATAATTCTTCACAAATTAGATCACACAACAGTCGTATTTATTGTGGAAACCTTTTCAAAATTCCATTGTTTGTTCCTTCCCTCCCTTCGTATCCAGAGCTCCCCGACTCCTCCACCGTCAAGCAGTGTTTATGTATCTCTACATTTCTCTGTGAATGTTTATATATTTATGTTTTGTTCTGTTCAAAGAGGCATCCTCCAAAGCAGTGTTGTTCCTGTGCTCAGGATGCATGATCCACAATTCTAAATGGTGGACAAGACGTTCCAAAAACAGGGGGATTATTGTAACATATATTCTCTGAATCTTCCTTTTCTTGCTGAGCGGTACATCAAGGACTTCCCTTCTTGAGAATGCACACAGCTAACTCACTCTTCAGTGTCTTCATAATGAAATGTGGGCTGCACCAAGTATTCCTTTTTTCTATATGCATAGTCAGCTGTGCATGTGCCAGTTTTATCAATGAGCTGTTCTCTCCACAGTGGATCACGATATTCACTTTGTCATATAGAAGCTTCTGTTCTATGAATACTGCCATTGACCAAGTGGGGTTTACTCTAGAAATGATACTGGGGTTCATTTCTGGGCTCTTCAGTCTGTTCTGTTGTTTATTCCCCTGCCATGTTTTGATTCTAATGGATTTAAGTCTGGTATGGCCCTCCCCTCACTATTCTTTTTCACAAATTTCTTGCAAAGTTTTGGATATTTAATCTTGCCAAAACATTTATTATATCCACTTTAAAAATGGGGCATTCTAGGGCTTCCCTAGTGGCGCAGTGGTTGAGAGTCCGCCTGCCGATACAGGGGACACGGGTTCGTGCCCCGGTCCGGGAGGATCCCACATGCCGTGGAGCAGCTGGGCCCATGAGCCATGGCCGCTGAGCTTGCACGTCCGGAGCCTGTGCTCCCCAAAGGGAGAGGCCACAACAGCGAGAGGCCCGCGTACCGCAAAAAAAAAAAAAAAAAAAAAATGGAGCATTCTAATTGGCATTGCGTTAAATGTATGTATGAACTTTGAATTTATATGCTTATTTCTAAATTTTCTTTTCATTTTAATGCTATTATGTTTTAAAGTTTTTCCATTGCAAATATGGAGAAAAGCTCTGAACTTTTCCAGGCACCAGAACAAAGTTCTTCATTGATTCTAGTAGTTTTCATTTTAAAACTGGGGTTGGAATTTCTAGGTATATAAACATATCATTAGCAGAAAGAGAAAAATTAATCTCCCCATATACTCTATTTATATTCGCTATTTTCTTCTCCTCAGTTCACTGTTGAATTGTAATAATAGCAGGTATCTTATCTTATTCCTGGCATTTGATTATTTGGAATGATGTTTGCAACTGATTTTCGATAAACAGATATTTTCACACTTAAGAGGTTTCTTTCGACTTATATTTTATTTGAAGATTAATTAAAAATGGCCATTGAATTTTACTGAATGTTTTTTAGAACCTATTGATGTAACCCATCCACTTTTCCTCCATGCATTTGTTGTTACCGTGAATGATGTCAATGGATTTGCTGGTGTGGAAACTTGATCATTGGCAATATTCACTTCATCTACTTTTGCATTTACTTGCTAATATTTTATTTAGAATTTTTGCAAATATTTATAGGTGGAATTGCTCTGTAGTTTTATTTTACTACTTTGATCAGTTTTGGTTTTAAGGCTAAACCAGTTTTATAAAATGGATTTAGGAACTTCATGCTTCTATAGTCATGAATAATTTAAATAACATTTCTATTCTTTGTGAGTTATATGGAACTCACTCTGAAATTATCTGTTTCTGCTCTCTCTTTTTTTTTTTTTTTGCGATACGCGGGCCTCCCACTGTTGTGGTCTCTTCCGTTGTGGAGCACAGGTTCCGGACGCGCAGGGTCAGCGGCCATGGCTCACGGGCCCAGCCGCTCTGCGGCACGTGGGATCTTCCCAGACCGGGGCACGAACCCGTGTCCCCTGCATCGGCAGGCGGACTCTCAACCACTGTGCCACCAGGGAAGCTCTCTTGAACAGAACTTTTGACAACAAGTTAAACTTACTGAAATTCATGGATCTCAGAGTACTTTTAGCTTTTTAAAAATCCTTTTTTTCTCCTCTTTTTGAAGTACAACATGTACATTTATAAATGCATCTGTTGAGTATGTTTTTATATGTTTTTAATCTTGTTAAACACACTGGTTGTTGGTGCCAGCATGTGTGGGTATTTGTGTGTTTGTGTATGTGTGATCTGTATCTGGGTGCATTTATTAAATACACCAGTTATTTCCTGTGGCACCAAGTGCTTTGACAACCAGGAACTAAGTAAGGGTTAGAGACTGTGGTCTGAGACAGGATTCCAGTGCTGTGAGGAAGGTGCAACTCATCCCCCAGGGATGTTGGAAGACAAATGAGATTGTTTATCTGAAAAGTATTTTGAACTCTTACCTCTCTAGGAGAAAGGTCCTATGTTAATTCCTAGTACAGTTAAGCCTCCAATCTCCATGTCAATGAGAAAACAAAAACAGAGCACAGATTGTCTAAAGGTCATTGATTCTTGATTTTGGAATTGAATTATAATATACTTTCGGATGTTGGCAGGAGACCAGACTCCTGTGTGGGTAAAATGAAGCTTTTGTTAATGTGAGTCAGTATTTCGTGAATTTGCATTATCAGCCCCTGTCTGATCAGCTGTATCAGAGTCAGGTGATGTGGAATACATTTGTATTAAAAAGGGCCAAGGCATGTGTAATACATTTATATCTACGGCTATTCTCAAGTTCATCTTTGTTTTCTGATTAGGTCATAAGAAACCATATACTTGGGCCTCAGTAGCTTTAAAAATGCTTTCACTGGGTTACATTTCAAAGTTTTCCTGAAATACTTACGTAAAGAGTATCTCCAGGTCGTCAGTAGAACTATCGATGAAGTCATTGACCATTAAAGATTAATGAATGAATGGCGCCTAAAACCCTAGTGTTAGAAATTGTGGTCCCCAAACAGCAGCATCAGCATCACCTAGAACCAGTTAAAAATGTGGAGTCTCAGGCCCCACCCCAGACCTACTCAATCATAAACTCTGAAGCTGGGGCCCAACAATCTGTGCTTGAAAAGCCATCTGGGTGATTCTGATGCAGGGTCAAATTTGAGAGCTGAAGGCCATAAAATCAAGATGTTGTCAAAGTGTCTTGCATCATGTCTCTTAGGATTCACCACCAGGTAAAAAAGTCACCTTTCATATATAGGCAGGATATCTTTTCCCAGACGAGGAGAATAATATTACCCACTCTGTTTCCATTTTTGCCTTTTACTTTAGGAAACTTGGAGCTGTGCTGGTTGCTCAGTCATAGTCAATACATCTGTCTGGGCTTTTTATTTCCCTTTCCTTTCCATGAATTTTCTTTGCTTCTTTTATTTAAGTGTCTTACTATGAGTCTGTTATGATAGACCTTCCCAAATCCATTTTGCTAGTAAGTAGGTTGGCAGTGTGGGTAGGATATAATTTGAAATAAATTGACTCACTCAGTGATTGACAGTAGAGGTATTTGACTAAGAAATGTACTAGATAGTAAGGGAAGCTAACATGGAATTCAACATATCTTGCAGAAACCACCGTGCATGCCCTTGAATGCTTACTTATACATGGTAAGAAAATGTAAACAGTATAGAAAGATATAAAATGAAATTGGCTGAAAACAATGCACAACGTGAGAGTTGTGAGTTAAGTTTTATTTGTGGCCAAATCAGGACTATAGCCTGGGAGACAGCCTCTCAGACAGCTCTGAGGAACAGCTTTGAAGAGGTACAGGGGGAGGTCAGTATATGTATGACTTCAGTGAAGAGGGTACATGTGAAATCAAGCACATGTTTTGGCAGAAAGTTGCTGCTAGTTATGAGGAGCAGATGTCTCAGTTAATGATTTTCGTGCTTTTCTAGATATGAGAAGATGCAAGAAATTGGGCTCATAAAATCTTCTGAAAATATCTAACTTATTGAAGTCCTGTTCTACCAGTTTTTCCCAGAGCACAGAGTGCCGCATTCCTGATCTCCACCCTGAACTCCTTTCAGGGTGTGTTGAAAGTCAGTGATTGCAGTGGCTAGTGATTTCATTCTTGTAGAACCAGATGACGAGAGATTTTTTAGTTGGCAAAAGTGAAAACTTCCCTCACTCCTCCAGTGAAGGCTGTCTCCTCAAAGATAATCATTAACAATCTCTTGGGTATCTTTTTAGAAAATGAAGTTTATCTTTTTTAGAAAATAAAGTTTATAGGGCCCACATGTATATGTATTTATGCACTTTCCTTTTAAGAAACACAAAAAGCACTAAAAGTTCTGGTCACCGGTTATAATGTGTCTGCGGGGTTTCCCTGGTGGCGCAGTGGTTGAGAGTCCGCCTGCCGATGCAGGGGACACGGGTTCGTGCCCCGGTCCGGGAAGATCCCACATGCTGCGGAGCAGCTGGGCCCGTGAGCCACGGCCGCTGAGCCTGTGCGTCCAGAGCCTGTGCTCCGCAACGGGAGAGGCCACATAGGTGAGAGGCCCGCGTACCGCAAAAAAAAAAAAAAAAAAAGCTGCCATATAATGTGTCTGCGGAGGGTGGGTGTTTCCCCACACCAACAAGCAGTGCTCTGACACCAGCAGGGTGTCCTATGATTTAACTGAATTCTGACATTGTGTACCTGGAGATAGCGTCAGATCCCACACGTTAAGGGCTCAGCCCTACAAGACTGTCCCCCCTCCAATAAGCACCTTAGACGCCAGTCTCAAGTCAAGGTTGTTACCTGTGCTTCTGACTGGCTATAGATTGGAGATTCCAACCACTTCCTCTTTGGGTTTGATTAATTTGCTTGAGTAGCTCACAGAATTCAAAGAAACATCTTACTTACCAGAATACCGGTTTATTATAAAAGTTTATATAGTTCAGGAACAGCAAGATGGAAGATATGCTTAGGGCAGGGAATGGGGAAGGGGCACGGAGCTTCCATGCCACCTCCAGGCCCACCACTCTCTCAGCACCAAACCTGAAGCTCTGTGAACTCATCCTTTTAATTTTTCCAGAAGCTACTTGCTTAAACATGATTTACTGATCCATTGGCCATTGCAAGTGATTCAACCTTCAGCCCTTTTACCTTCCCCAGAAGTTGAGGGAGTCCCAACCCTCCAATCACATGGGTAGTTCTCTTGGCAACCAGCCCCCATCCCTAGATGTGACAGCCTACCTCATTAGCATAACAAAAGACACATTTTATCACTGCTTCACTTAGGAAATTCCAAGGGTTTAAGGAGCTTTGTGCAGAAATCGGGGATGAAGACCAAATATATATATTTCTTTTTTTTTTTTTTTTTTTTGGTACACGGGCCTCTCACTGTTGCGGCCTCCCCCACTGCGGAGCACAGGCTCCAGACGCGCAGGCCCAGCGGCCATGGCTCACGGGCCCAGCCGCTCCACGGCATGTGGGATCCTCCCAGACCGGGGCACGAACCCGTGTCCCCTGCATCGGCAGGCAGACTCTCAACCACTGCGCCACCAGGGAAGCCCATATTTCTTACTATAAATCACAATATCACAAGGACCTTAGTGTACATTCTCATCTGCATCTTGCTTTTTTTTTCTTCATAATATATCATATGGATCCTCTCTCTTTTTAAAAGCTACACAATATTCCTTTGTCAGGTCGCACTTTAATTTATAAACCTACCTCCTATTGCTAGATATTTAGGGTATCATGAACATCCTCACCTATAATATCTTGGCACACTTTTGAAATATATCTGCTAGGTGGATTGTTGGAAATGGAATTTTGGGGTTGAAGAGTATGCACATTTAAAAAATTGACAGATACTGCTTAACTACCTTCCAAAAAAGAGTAACTAATTTACTTCTCAAATGAGATCGTCTCTTTGCCCACATACTCACTAACATAGGGTATTATCAAACAGATGTTTTTGCCAGTTTTATAGTGACCGATTTATATTTCTTTGAATCATTGTTTTGATTCACCTTTGTTAACTCTGATAAGATTAGTCATTCTAAAAAAGATATATTTACTAATTTTATTTCTTTTTTGTGGACTGCTGTTAGGGATGATGTTTATCCATGTTCTTCATGACTTAATCCTAAAGTTTCCATACCTAGATTTCTTTGGTTTTTTAAATACAGCTTTTCTAGTTCTACCTTAGACTCCCTGAGTCTGTTTCTCTAACAGTGTACTTTTTTCTAATAGTATACTGTGTGAATACAGTGTCCAGGAGAGGTCTTGCACACAGGCAGTGTCTCTGCTCTCTTTCCCAGTTAAGAGGAAATAAGTATTCCATATTTCATTGTGGGCACCATTATACTTGGGAGCCAAAATACTTTGTCAACTTTCTCCCTTTTTTTTTTTTTTTGTGGTACGCGGGTCTCTCACTGCTGTGGCCTCTCCCGTTGCGGAGCACAGGCTCCGGACGCGCAGGCTCAGCGGCCATGGCTCACGGACCCAGTCGCTCCGCGGCATGTGGGATCCTCCCAGACCGGGGCACGAACCCGCGTCCGCTGCTTCGACAGGCGGACTCCCAACCACTGCGCCACCAGGGAAGCCTCTCCTTTTTTTAAGCTAAAAACTTATATGTAAAAAGTCATCTCATACTGCTTAGCTGGGTCCTCCAGATATCCCCCAGCACTCAGTAATCCTGAACCTAACATCCTTGTCACACAGCCTTTTCTTGCCCCGGCGAGACTGGGGTAGGGGAAAGAGAAGGTCAAGTGTGTGAGTTTCTGGATACATTTTCTACCTTCTTACTTATCACAACATTATGCAAGAAAACAGATGAAGAGAAAAACCAGCTCCAATTTTATCATGTGTAAAGAAAAATGAAACTTGGTTAGCCAAAAAAAAAAGGAGTTAGAAAAAAGAATATCATCTTTCTGTGTTGTTACAGACTTACCAAATCACAGTTTCTATGGCCCAGATTCTTTTAGTCATTCTAATCCTGCTTATTTTATTCTCCTTTCCCACCTCATCTCTTTGAGATTTGTACTTTCCATGTGTTCTTGAAATCAATTACCAGTTAATCTATTCCCTGGCATTAGGGCTTCCTCTGGGAGTTTACCAATTGATTGGCCTTTTAATCCAGTTGTTAAAATTCTCCCAATACTCACTGGCATGGAGCAGTTTCAATTTGTGTGTGTTAAAGTATCGGCCAGGGTCGTTAGGAAAGTGAAGTTCACACAGCTGCTTTGTGGGACTGGAATGGTACCAGGAAACTGATTTGCAGTGTAATCGTGGGCTTGTGGGGGAAGAAGGGAAGAGGTGTTTGGAACAACTGCCAAGTCCACTCTAATTCTGGGCCCCATCCGTGTGCCACACCTTACAGCATAGTGAGAACACACTTCACACCAGGTTAGTGCAGATGTGCATGAGTTAGGGACAGGGCCAAGCAAGGGCCAGTCGTTTATAATGTATAGATGGGCCTTCAGCAACCAGAGTCTATGGCCAAATTTCCCTAGAAAGAGCTGGTGTTATATTTGTGTATCTTTACAAATTTACATCGCTAGCATTAGGACTTCATAAGCAATGGAACTTTGATACAGTAGATATTCAGTTAAGAAAATTGTATTATACTTTTTGTTTTCTTCTCCCAAATTGATTTGTGTTTTTGGCCACTGTTCAAAAAAAGAAATCTGAGAGTGTGGGAATGAGGTACAATTTTGATGTGATTTTTATTTAAAAACTTACTAAATATGTATTAATATTTTTAAAATGCTCACTATCCATATTTCCTAAATCCACATTTACTTTCTACAATTTTATAGTGAAAAGATTTCTCATTCATTCATTAAAATCTTTCAAATAGCCAGGTAATGGTTGAAGGTATTTTTTGAATTTTTTTTTGTTTTATTTTTGTTTAAAAGATGTCAGTTTTCTTTGAGAAATCGAGATGTTCACCTTAAAATAAAGATACACAGCTGAAAAAGAAAGATGTTTGCCTTTATTAGGGAATAAATGTGTTAATAAAATCTACTTATCCTCAAATAATATACCATTGTATTTTTACATTTCTGTCTTTCCTACTTAATTATGATTTTCTTGAAGATAAGGGCTGACTCTCCTTCGAATCTGAATCTCTGTGCTTAGCACCGGGCTTGGCCCATGCTTGGCCGCAGCTGAAATGACCTCAGTAAATATTTTTTGGACAAAACAATGAATTAGTTGCCTCTTTGGTGAGGTTAATACAGTCTGCAGTAGAGTGGGGTTATGAAACACCCCATGCAGGCAGAGGAAAACAAAGGTTCCTGGGAAGTGCTTACCTCATCACTTTGTGACATAATTCCAGGGAAGGGAAACCCTCAGCATTCTTCCTGGTCCACCCAGTGCAAGCCAGGGTCCTTTCATTTCCTTTATTCCCTATGTCTAAGAGTTTATTCTAAGAAAATAATGGGGAATAGACCATGTGATGTAGTGGCAAGGATGCTACTCACAACGTTAATTAGAAAACAAAAATTTGGAAGCCTCTAAAATGGGTAATTATGGAGGATTGAAAGAGGGGACGTAGCCCCTTAAAATTACCTACATTTTGATCCATAAGGATAAGATTTTACACATGAAGCAAACTGAGTTAGAGACCAAATGTCAACATATAATAGAAACATTTCCTTCCTCTAACTCTCTCAGGACTTGCGCCGTTTTTCACGTCTCCATCCACCCTCTTGCCATTGATGTTAGTGACTTAGAAACCAGCGGATTCAGAGAAGCCTTGGGGAAAACGGCAAAGTGAGTCTCCTGCAGCCCCTGGTTTCCACATTTACTTCTGTCTCTTCACCCTCCTCATTCTGTGCTCAGCGTTTCCAGGTTTCCTTTATCCTTCTTAAAGCTGAAATGACCACTTTCTTCTAAAATGACACAGTCTTAGTATGTCCAGGATACATGCAGCAAGCCAGCCTCCTCTCAAAGGCAGTTCTTCTATTCGCTCTAACTTCTAAATTACTGATGGGTCCTTGAAGCATGGCCTATGAAGCCAGACTGCATGCATTCCAATGTCCGCTCCCATACTTTCTACCCAGGTGACTATGGAGCAATTGACTTACCTTCCTAAGTTTCCTCATCTGTAAAAATTGGGATTAAAAAAATACCCCATAAAGTAATTGAAATCTTGTCACATAATAAGCTAACATTTTTGGCCATCATCTAAAAAATGAAATGCAGGAGGAGGTAGAGTGGTTTCTTGTGGCACTCCTGAAAATATGACCCTTAGGTCTATGTCATTTCCTTTTTATTCCCTTTGACCCCTGTATCAATGATAAGGCCAAAAGTGCCTCCGTAGAAGCACCTGTGCCATATTTTCTGACTTGATGTAATTAACACTGTTGTGTTGGTCCTTAGCTGGGTAATCATTGTTCTACTTCACCCTAGCCCTAATTGGTTCAGAGATCACAACTTCAGTGACTGGTTTTCATTTATTTGTCACTAATGTAGAACTTCACTATCCAATAGTGTAGCCACGGTCCACATGTCGCTATTTAGTTTAAATAACAATTAAATACAATGAAATTCACTTCCTCAGTCACACATTTCAGTTGCTCCATAGGCACATGTGGCTAGTGGCTCATGTGCTCATTGCTCATTGGGGCAACCCCAATGTAGAACATTTCCATGATTGCAGGAAGTCGTATTGGACAGTGTGACTTAGACCCTCGATTTTGCTTGTGCATGTAGAATCATTGTAGCATTTAGCGTCACTACTTATTAGACTCCTTTGCATAAACAGCCTGTCTAGAAACTTCAGATCCATATAATCATGAAAACAGGAATTGGAGCAACCTGTCATCTCATATCAAATCCCAGTCCTTTTAAGATCTTTGATCCAGTTCCTTTGCTTCTTGTAGGATAATTCTCTACAATATATGCTTGGTTTTTTGTTTTGTTTTGTCTTGTTTTGCGGTACGCGGGCCTCTCACCGCTGTGGCCTCTCCCGTTGTGGAGCACAGGCTCCGGACGCGCAGGCTCAGCGGCCATGGCTCACGGGACCAGCAGCTCCGTGGCATATGGGATCTTCCCGGACCGGGGCACGAACCCGCATCCCCTGCATCGGCAGGCGGACTCTCAACCACTGCGCCACCAGGGAAGCCCTCTCTACAATATATGCTTGGTTTTGTTTTTCCACCCATATGAAAGATCTAGCAGGGTACAGTGCAACTGCATAGATGGTATGGTTTTGATATTGGAAGCATGTTATCCTCACTTTACAGAGTGAAATCAGGATGAATGTATTACTACCCTTCCTGTTTATTCTCAGCTATGTTACTTTTTGCCTTATTCTCAGCCCTGCTTTCTTTCTATGAATCACATCAGAACGAGTGACTAGAAAATCAGAGAAGATGGAAAATTTGCCACCTCCAAAGAGATGGCGCCACTTAATAATCAAGTCTTTGCCTCACAAGCATAGTCACTCGCAGTGGGTGCGGGTCCCAACGAGTTGAAGGCAGGTGTGTCAGTGCAGACGAGAGACTGAACCACAGGGCAGTTTTCTTGCTCAAGTTCACATGGCTCTTGGCAGCAGAGCCAGGGTTTGAGCTCATGTCTGCAGTGGGCAAAAGCCATTCTCTTTCCATCATTCCATGCCACCTCTGAAAATGTTGGCATGTTTGTTTCCTTTCTCAAACACTCACCCATCTTTCTGGCTGCCTTTAGAGGAATGGTTGTGAGAGTATGTTTGTCTCAGGAGAGGCCTCGAGGCATCTTCTGTTTTGTAGTCGTAAAAACGAAGTGTGCTAAGTCTGAAAGGTGGCGTGCACTTCACTCTGGAACATTTCAAGGGCAACGTGGGACAATCACTTCATGAAGAGGATGAAAGCCACTTTCGGGAAGTGATTACCAAAGAACCCAAGAGAAGCCTGTCAGGTTTGGAGTCAGAGCAGTGAAGAAACCAGGTGGGAAGCTGTGGTCACTTTACAAGTCACAGCCTGCCCACTTCTCTTCCTGAGTACTCTGAACAGCCAGGAAGGAATGACAGAGGGGACCTAGCGGAATAAATTACACTGGTTATGTTGGACTGCTTCATAGTTCCGTAACTGAGTGCTGCGGGCAACTTTGCAGCATGATTTGCGGGTGCCCGTGGATGAAGGGAACATATTTGGAGGCTGTTTCCTTCTACCAGCAACTTGCAGAAGCATGATAAAGTTTTCCAAACGTTGCTGCAAATTAGAATCACCTGGAGGGTTTTTAATATCTCAATACCAAATTCCCACCCCATAAGTGACATCCTAGTGGGTGAGAGCCAGCATCAATAGTTTGTAAGGAACCCTGGGTGATTCTAAAATGCAGCGAATTTGGAAACCTTTTTTGACCACCCCTTTCTCTCTCTTTTACCCTCTCTCCTTTTATCTCCTTTTATCCTTTCTCCTGCTCTTCCTGTCTCCATGTATTCACCTTAACTGTTGATCCCTGAGGAGGGCCAGCCCTGTCTTCCTGGGAGGACCAGCCAAGCCCTTTGCCCCACCCAGAACAAAGCCCAAAGGACACCAAGTCAAGATGGTCTTTGGTGGCCCCTTCCTCCAGCAGGAGATGCTGTCCCTGACTTGGTGTCCTTCCAGCTCTCACTGAAGTTTGCCCGAACGCACTCTTTTCTGGGCCTGGCTCTGCCTCCATCACCCCACCTCTGGTGTGTAAGTGCCTCCTAGGTCAAGGCTTCCCAAAGAGGGGTCTGCTTGTCTCTAGGCATCTGCAGCTGGGTCCTTGGGCACCTGCCAGTTCTGAAGAAGATTTTAAAATGTGTGTCCTTGGGCTTCCCTGGTGGCGCAGTGGTTGAGAGTCCGCCTGCCGATGCAGGAGATGCGGGTTCATGCCCCGGTCTGCGAAGATCCCACATGCCGCGGAGCGGCTGAGCCCGTGAGCCATGGCCGCTGAGCCTGCGCGTCCGGAGCCTGTGCTCCGCAACGGGAGAGGTCACAACAGTGAGAGGCCCGCGTACCGCAAAAAAAAAAAAAAAAAAAAAAAGTGTGTCCTTATTTCTTGGTGCTCCGGTTTTCTCATCTGGAAAATGGGGCGATAATAATGCCTAGTTCATAGTGTTGTGGGGAATACAGAAAGCACTTAGTGCCTCACATGTGTGGGGTCAAACTATATGAAATTGCCATCTTTGTAGGGCAGAATGATCAAATAGTGGCAATTTCATAATGTTCAACCCTGTGGTAAATGTTCAATAAATGTTGTTATGTTATTTTCCCTTTTATTTATTTATTTATTTTTTTTGTGGTACGCAGGCCTCTCATTGTTGTGGCCTCTCCTGTTGCG
This sequence comes from Mesoplodon bidens, assembly GCF_964165515.1. Lineage (NCBI taxonomy): Eukaryota > Metazoa > Chordata > Mammalia > Artiodactyla > Ziphiidae > Mesoplodon > Mesoplodon bidens. Next base: position 47,355,196 of record NC_138165.1, on the reverse strand, counting down.
GAGCACAGGCTCTGGATGCGGAGGCTCAGCGGCTATGGCTCACGGACCCAGCCGCTCCATGGCATGTGGGATTTAATTTGAATGTGATGTTATTTATATTTGGCAATTTTTGTTTAGCTTTAAAGCTATGACATGGGCTTTAAAGGAACTTAACCCTAGTTTTCTATATGTGTATATCTGAGTAGCAGTATAATTATTATAATAAGGGTTAATTGGTTGACAGTGGGGGTAGGAAAGGTTCTGTCTGTGAGCCTGTTTTCTCTTTAAAGGAGAAAGCATTTTTCAAATTTGAGAAATCCTGCCCTAGACCTTCCCCTGTCTGCCTCATTTAATTCACCTGCCCTCTGTTTTTATTGTCATGGCAGGATGCTGATCTTAGTCTGGGATCAGCTAGAAAAATCTGACAAGCAAATTGGGCTTTCGATTTCTCCTGATAGAACACGACATTGCATAGGCTCCTTTTTGAAGACCTTTCACATCTCCTTTCTGGACTGGAGAGAAGACAGTTCCGAACCAGCATCTAGACCCAAATGAGTAACCGGATGCTTCGCTAGGCCACTAGACACTGATTTTGAGAATTATATTAGCCAGCAGGCATGCGCTAGGTATGGTTCAAAGTGCTTTATGTGTATCATCTCCTTTAGTCTTCCTAAGAGCCCTATGACATAGGCAGTATGATTTCCCCCATTTTGCAGATGAGGAAACTGAGGTACAGAGAGGAGTTTAAGAAACCCGCCCACAGTCAGTCAGCTATCAGGAGCAGAGAGAAAATTCTAACCTGGGCTGGCTCCAGAACCTGTGCCCTTAGCAACTGCTCCACAGTCATCCAGGCATTATCTGTTTGTCCTCAGAACAATCCTAGGTGGGAGGTAAAGGGGTCTGGGGTCTTCCTGGCTCTGGAGCTGGCACTTAACACCCTCTCTGCTCTATTGCCCAGTGCCCGGTCAGCCCTGCGTTCCACTGCTGGCTGTGGCCGTGTGGCTCCCCTTAGAGTGGCCTCCTTTCCAGTCCCAGTGCCTCTGCCCCTGCTTTTGGGTGATAAGATGTTTCTCTGACCCTTCTTAAAGTACTTAAAAAGCACATGTTAATTCTCTTGACTTTAATTGCCCCATCGCCTTAGAGGCGCCCTAGCATTCTTTTTCCCATGGAGTGGTTCTAGGAGATTTGCCCACGCACAGTGCTGCAGGACCGACCAAGAGGGATGGAGTTACTTGGTTGGTTGATTGCTTTCTCCAGCTCTAATACCACTTCCCCAATTTTGAGAAGGCCTGTCTTTGTGAATGTGCTGGATTTCCCTCTTTTTTTCTTTTTCTTTTTGTCCTTTCCCTGAGAGTAGAATGACAGACAGCATGTATTTTTATTTATTAACCTGACTCCCCACAGGGAAAAAAGCAAGAATATTAGGAGTAGTAAAACTTATTTTTTTGTATTACTCTGGCCAGGGGTGGCTGATTCAGAGTTTTTAGGGGGGACCTCTCCTTAAGAAAAAGAATATATGAATTAGAATCCTAACATTAGGAAAGGGTCTTGGCAGAGGCCCATGCAATCAGGGACCCTGAGGCTTACCCTTCACTACATGATAAATTCACCTCTGGCTAAGACACTTGGGAATTTTAACATCTTTTGTTTTCTCCAATCCCTCTTATTTCCAGTGTCCTATTACTAGTATACTTGAATGATTGTTCATATGAACCTAGAGGTTAACTGTATCTTTATAAAATGAAATGGGTCATCCCTATCTCCATTTCTTCCTTTCTTCCTTTTTCCAGTTAAGCTGCTTTTGTTGGTAGGAAGGAATATGGACCTCTGATTGGGTTTCACTGATAATGTCTTGTGATCTCCTCCCCAAAGGGCCTGTGTAGAGTTGGTGCAGTCATTGTGTTAGCTGGCTCCTCTACTTGGCATCTTACAGGCAAGTGGCCTTGGTTATAAGGACAGAAGGTCAACATCATACCATGATCATGCTTGACTAAATGACTCAAAGATGCATCATCTCTCTTTTTAAAGAGATTTTTAAGAATTTGCATGAATGATTTTACTAATAGAGTTGAAGAATTTGTGTGTTAAGTTGGAGCTATTAAGAAGTATTGGGTTGGCCAAAAAGTTCATTTGGGTTTTTCCGTAACGACTTACAGAAAAATCCGAACGAACTTTTTGGCCAACTCAATCTAACAGCAAATGTTATCTATACCCACCTAGATGGAGGAAAATGAATGAATGAATGAGTTAACAAGTGAAATAGAAAACAAGGGGGACAATTGAGGAACAGAAATAGGAAAACATTAAAAAGGAATAGGGGAGAGGAATCTTACTCTCACATGGCTGAATTCAGTGTCAGCAGTCAGGGAGCAGGGTCTGTCTAGATACCTACATTTCCTTATCCAAAAGAAGCTCCTCAGTAATTTTTTTCAGTAAGAAGGGAATTCACTTAGATACAAAAACAAAAAAAGTTTCTATTATCAAGGACAATTTTATTTTATTAATAATTCCTACATCTTTTTCTGCCTGAATGAATACTATGTAAAATCTTATTAGAGTCTGTTTTGCTACAACAGTAGACTTCTTTAATAGCTATTATTTATGGAGACTTATAAATGAAGATGGTGTGTGACAAAGGAAGAATGCCTACCTCAATGACATAGAGTTAAGGGGTCATTTGATACATTCCTGTGCCTTTAAACCCAGGGTGAGGAAATCCTTCCTTCCTCAAAATGACTGTGCTAATTTGTTGTGTTCTTGAAAAGTCAAGTTATAGTTTAGACTGTGAGTTTTAGCAGACCCCAATACCCTTTCACAAAAATGAAATTGATGATCTTTGAGCCATCTGGAGAGAGACATACTGTGTGTAGCTCAAGGTACTGGTTGATCAGAAACTTGGAGGATGAATGCATGGATAGATTTGTTTTTAAAAAACATATTACTTATTAAATGAGAAACATTGGTTAAGATTTAGTACCTGTCTTCCTCGACTTACTATGGGGTTAGGTCCTGAAAAACCTATCATAAGTTGAAATATCCTAAGTCAAAAATGCATTTAATACACCTAACCTACGGAACATAATAGCCACGCCCAGCCTACCTTAAACAGAACACTTGCATTAGCCTACAGTTGGGCAAAATCATCTAACACAAAGCTTATTTTATAGTAAAGTGTTGAATATCTCATGCAGTTTTTTGGAATACTGTACTTAAAGTGGAAAACAGTATGGTTGTTTGGATACAGAATGGCTGTAAGTGTATTGGTTGTTTGATGGCATGGCTGATGGGAGCTACGGCTGCTGCCCAGAATCAGGAGGGAGGATGGTACCGCGTATCACCAGCCCTGTCAATCAGAAGCCTGGGAGAAGATCAAAATTCAAAATTGAAATACAGTTTCTACTGAATGCTTACCGCTTTTGCACCATTGTAAAGTGGAAAAATCGTTAAGTTGAACCATTGTAAACTGGGGACTGTCTATAGTTAGCTACAAAGAACCCAGTGATTTGAAAAAAAATATAGCCATAGGGTTTTTACTTAAGCCATTGTTTCGATGTTGGCTGTTTGATTTTTTTTTTCCTTTTTTCATTTTTCCCACAAGAAGAGAGAGCACAGGCTGGCTTTCCTACACTGCAAGAAATCCTGAAGGGGCTTGCCACACCTATCAAACTAGCAGTTACACAGTCTTTTTAAACTTGAGTTATTCATGGCTAAATGGAAACACTCTTCAAGGCCATTTTGACAAAAACTTGATTAGGATTCTTGGAACCCTGGACAAAACCCTACTGCATGCAAGACAGTAAATAAGATTTAAGATGGGTTGGTTCTTCTGAATCTTGGGTGAGAATCAAGATAAGTCTGAGTCATTGTTAATGGTTGATGGTGGGCCGTATTCTTAATATTCTCCAACCGCTTCACAACAGCCACAAGGGCAGTTGGTTTAGCCTTTGAGAGGAGGAGGAAAAATCGTTTGAAGAGGAAGAGCAATGTTTTGTAGGCTGCAGTGGGAGGGAGAGGCATTTTGGTGACCTCCTGTCCCCAGGATCCATGGGGCTTGGAAGGATGAGCACCCTCCACCACAGAAGTCCAAGAGGAAGTGGTATTTTCTCTGTGAGCCAGGCTTTAGTCCATGCATAAAGCAATGGAAGGAATAGTTCATGAAGAGGTTAGAGATGTGGGGTCATTTGTTTACATCTGGCTTTCAGAGAACATGGTAAGAGGAGGCAGGAGAGGCAGACATCACTTAATGTGGGTGAGCATGGCAGTGGCCAAGGGTAACTGGGAGGGGTGATATGAAGAATTAATAGGCCTCAAGGTCTCAAAAAGAATCGTCACACCAGGTCTCTAAAACCAAAACAAAGTGACCCCAAACACCATGCAATGGTCCCTGCCAGTAAAACTTGGTTCAAACACTGCAGAACTTCTCCATGGATTCACAGCAGGCAGTGTCAGCTTTATAACTGATTATTACTGACGTTTTGGAAACACTCTAATAAATTAGCAGGGGAAAGATGAACACACCACTCCAAATACGGAGAAGACTGCCTCTGTACAGTACCAAGATAACTCTTTTTTGGTCAAGAGGTGGAAGGCATATGCCCAGTAATCCAAATGTTGGATTTGGAACTGGGTTATTTTGAACCCAAGAGCAATTGTGTTTGCAATTTAATCCACTTATAACTATCATATTGTTTCTGAGTACATTTTGGACTTTCATTTTTGGAAGGTTTCTAAGATGAAATTCCTTGAAAACAATAAATTGAAAACACAATGTTTTTAAATATAGAGAAACATTTAATAAAAGACACAAAAGCAAAAATTTCTCCAAACCGCTACTCCCTTCCAAGTAAAAAAAAAATGGCAGGCTGTAGCTGAAATGTACCCAGTGTCCCATTCCTGCCTGGAGAGTTCTTTGACTTTATCCCCTTATGGCTGTTTGCACTGGATCAGATGTCCAACCCTGGCCCAAATGACAGTGGCCTGTAGGATGGACCATGTGAGGACAAGGTGCTTCCTAATAGTAACACATGATGTATGTCAATAGAAGAGCCATTCCCATATGAAGGGGAAAGTATAGGCCAAGACTGATTCCATATGCCCACTTGACCTATATTTTCATTGTTTAAACCTTATATTTTGATTTGAACATTGTAGTGGAGTGATATTCCATTTTTACAGAAGCAAATCATGTCAATAGGTAACCTCCCCACCTTCTGGCATTTGCAGAAATGTTCATGTGAACTACTGTTAGCTTTATTTTGCACTTCCAGGCTAATGAGTTTACTTAGAAGTCTGTGTTGTTTGTTGTAGTGGACATCTGTGTGATTCTGCTAGCCTATCATCCAGTTTTTCTTCTTCAGCTGATAACACCTAGATTTTCCTTTGGGAAACCAATATCTCCTATATTCTCAAACCACGTGATTTCCATGAAGTTGACGCTGTGTGCTTGTCTCAATGACGTGCTAGTGGCCCAGCCCTGGCCAATTGGAATGCCACACTCCCCTGGCCAGTTATGGTCCAAGGATGGACCTCCCTCCTTTTTAAGGCTTTCCCTGGAACAGTTTGGAAAGGGCCTCGCTGGGAATGCTTCTGAAGCTACTGTTGGCCACAGTTTGAGAAGACCTGAATGAGAACAAAGGCAAGAGATGGGATAAAGCAGAGTTGAGGGATGGAAATGCCTGATAACAGGGTTGAAGTCCAGCTGTCTAAGCTGGACAGTCAAGTGAAACAGTAAAATTCTTCCCCCTACCCCCTTCCCCTCAGTTTTGGTTATAGCTTGTTTGATTTGGATTTCTGTACCTTGCAACCAATATGAAAAGTGAATTATCTTCATGAGCAGAACTGTGTAGTTCTTAATTAAATCTCCTGCTCCAGTTCCTTATGTTCCAGACAAGGCAAACCACAAAACCTAGTGGCATAAAGCAGTAACCATTATTTCATTTATCTCATGGTTTCTGTGGGTCAGGAATATGGGAAGGGCTTGGCTAGGCAGTTCTCCCTTGGAGTCTCCATGCAGTGGCAACCAGACAGTGGCTGGAGCTGGGATAGAGGGGAGGGGACGGGGCTGGAGCAGCTGGCAGCCAGCAGGGCAGCTGTCTCTCCTCCTGAACTCTCAATAGCTCTGTTGGACTACTTGAGCTTCCTCATAGCATGGCATTCAAAGCACTCAGACTGCTAACCTGGCTTCCGCGTGAGTGTTCCAGAGCCCTGGGTGTAAATTGAATCACTTTCTATGACCCAGCTTTGAAAGTCACACAGTGTCATTTCCACCACAAGCTGGTCAACTGAACAATAAGTTTGGCCCAGAATCAAGGGCAGAAGATGTAGACCCCACCTCTTAATGGTGACACGTCAATGAATTTGCAGACGTGTTTTAAAACCACCACATATTATGAGCAATCCCCAAACTGTGAGAAGGGTAGGGTACTGTGGTCAAAATGATATATTTCAGTAGACTTAATTTTGTGACATCATGCTTTTAGTTTATACTTTTGGGAGCTGGATTAACTTTTTCAAGTCATTAAGGCACAAAGCATAGTTTATATATATTGAAAATTAAATAAGATTTGTCATCATCTTTCAGGCTTTAGAATTCCGTTTTGTTCTTGTATTAAGGCATTTCAAATTTTAATGTGAGTAGCACTGAAAAACATTTAGATTTGGATTAGTTCTCTACTTCACAATTGCTTATATATTGACTTACTATTGAGGCATTGTCATTTAGTACTTGGTACCTTAGTCACTGTAACTTCCAGAAGTGCTTCACTGTCTTCCAGTGACCAGTTTAAGGAGTTGGGAGTAATCTCTTTTTTATGGATTCTATATGAAATAGCCATTACAATGTAGATTTGTAAAACTTGACCTGTGTTATGGTTCTATCACTTTGCCTCTCTGACTAGAGTTAGAAATCCTCCTTTATACTATCTAGTATAGAGTTAGAAATCTTACTAGAGTTAGAAATCCTCCTTTATACTATCTAGGACCATGGCGTAAAAATCAGAATGCAACTCTTCAACTTTCTCCCAAGTGGAGGAAGTCTAATAGATCTTGAACTAATTTTTTTTTCTGTTTCAGAGTGTAGCAAGTAATCTATTGGAATAAAACCAGCAGTTGAGTAACTCATGCAAAGGTAATTTAGAGCACAAATTAAATCTGTCAGAGTGGTATTAGATTTGCAAAAGCTCATAAATAACAAATGAAAGGTCACAAAGCTGTGAAAATGAGAGTGTACTTCTTCATAAGAGAGCTGTAGTCAGGGACGAATCCTCAGCGCATATTCAAATAGCAGTGCACAAAATGGAAACACAAAATCTTTTCTAAATGTCTAGAACATTCCAAAGACACAGTGGACTCCAGGGAAAAACATCAAAGTCCTAGAAAAGACCCTTCAAATCACTGAGCATGTCCAACATGGTATTTGTGGGGTTTAGGGATTAAAGCTCCATCAACTGCTGAGAATCTGTATGGAAAAAATACATCCCCATCAGCAGAGCCCATATTTCAGTAGCAGTTAGACTAATTGTGAATGCATGTCACTCATCTTTCACTTTTCAGTTCCTAGAAAATACTAATACAGTGAGTGGTGCTTCATGATTTACTACAGGAATGTAAGCAGTTGGGTGATATTAATAAATAGTCCTGCCCATCCTGTTTTCTCATGGAAAAGAGCGGTGGAAAAATAGCTCTGGCTACTATAAAGTAGACAAGTTCTTTTACTGTGCATTTTATGCAGATCTTTTTTTGTGTGTTGTGCTGTGTTGGGCTTGACTTGTATAAGGGAATTATTTATACAAGTTATGTGTGGGCTTCATCAAAATTAAAAACTTTTGTGTATCAAAATACATCATCAAGAAAGTGAAAAGCGGGGCTTCCCTGGTGGCGCAGTGGTTGAGAGTCCGCCTGCCGATGCAGGGGACACAGGTTCGTGCCCCGGTCCGGGAAGATTCCACATGCCGCGGAGCGGCTGGGCCCGTGAGACATGGCTGCTGAGCCTGCGCGTCCAGAGCCTGTGCTCCGCAATGGGAGGGGCCACAGCAGTGAGAGGCCCACACACCGCAAAAGAAAAAACCACAGTGCACTTCACATTCACTAGGATGGTGCTATAATAAAAATTGTTTTTTAATGAAAGTAAGTGTTGATAAGGATGTGGAGAAATTTTGCTGATGGGAATGTAAAATGGTACAGTGGAAAATCGTTTGGCAATTCTGCAAAAAGGTAAACATAGTTACCATAAGACCCAGCAATTCCACTGTTAGGTATATACCCAAGAAAAATGAAAACATATGTCCATACAAAAAATGTACATGAATGTTAAAAGCAGCATTATTCACAATAGTCAAAAAGTGGAAACCACCCAAATGTCTATCAGCTGATGAGTGGTATATCCATACAGTGAAACATTATTCAGCCATAAAGAAGAATGATATACGAATTCACATTACAACATGGATGAACCTTGAAAACATTATAGTAAGTGAAAGAAGCCAGACATGAAAGACTGTATGTTGTATGATTCCTTTTACACAAAATGTTCCCAATAGGCAAATCCATAGCAACAGAAAGTAGCTTAGTGGTTGCCAGGAGTGGGGAGAGGAGGGAATTGGGGCTGACTGCTAATGGGTGCAAACTTTCTTTTTGGGGTGATGGAAATGTTCTAGACTAGGTGATGGTTGCACAATATTATGGACATACAAAAAGCCCTCACTGAATTGTATTATTTTTAAATGATGAATTTTATGTTATGTGAATTTTATCTCAAGAAAAAAATTTTAAATAGATAAAAATAACAGATCCTTAAAAAAAAAAAAAGCAGTGTGTTTACCAGGATTAGTAGCACGTGCACTAGAGATAAACCTCGAGTGTTATCTCAGATTCCTGTGACTGGTACCTTCTTTCTCTTTCTTGGTCAGCGGTCCATCCACACGGGGTTGACCTTCCACTCTGGCTGCTGAAATACAGGTGAGTGAGTTCTTCGTGGAGTGGACCTTGATCAATAGGAGACAAGAGACAGGAAGACATAAATTCTCCCTCCCTTCTCGCTCCGTGGGCCACACTGAGTGCAGCTGTTCCTTGGAATCCTCTATCTCTCTGTGGCTTGTTGTGAAGTGGTGAGCTGCATAGTAACCTAGGATCACATTGCTTTATATTTCCTAGCTTCATTTTACCTCTGTCTGTCTGCCTTTCCCTCCTTCTCTCTCCCTCTCCCTTTCCTTCTTTCTCTTTTTCCTTTATCCTCGTTGTCTTGGGCTTGCTCTTCCCATATAAAGTCTTAGCACCTTTAGTCCTTGCACAGATTCTGCTGTGAAGAGCACCTGGCCTATGGCACTTGGTGAAGGGCGTGGCAAAAGAGGGAAGGAGGGAACATTCTATCATATATGGATTCTGTTATTTTAGACATGGGCATTTTTAAGGTTACATTCATTGGCTTTGGGTGAAAAGCTGACTTCTATTTGTGCATAAAAAGTGAAATTACTCTGTCAAATCACTTTTTGAAAAGAATGATTTTTTCCAAAAACTGTTTTCCTCTTTATAAAAGTAATACATGCTCATCAAAAATTTTTGAGCATGCAAATTGAGCAAAAAGAAAAACATCAAAATTACCTGAAATCCCACATCGTTTTGGTCTTTGTCCTTTCAGTCCTTTTTCTAATCATAAACAAGCCTAGAAATACATACATTTTTTGCTAAAGAAGGAACAATTTCATGAGTAAAATGTGTTGGTATGACAAAGTGTCAACTACTTTAAGAATTTGAAAACTCTGCATTAAACACATAAAATTCATGGTTAAAAAGTAGTTGAACCCTCCAAGTTCGAAAACTTGCTCTAAACAAATCAGGCCTAAAGAATCAAGCTGGCCAAGTAGAGGTGAATCTCTTTTAATGAATGAAATGGTTGTTTTAACTTCATCCATGATACTTCACCATGTGTAGGACCTGTGAGCACACTTGGAGATGTGGGCCTTGGCAGGGGTACAAGGTGTGCTCATGACCTGTGCTCCTTCCACGTCTTTTACACAAGTAAAATCTAACTAGGGCAGCTATGGTAGAGATCATGGGGGTGGAACATAGGCCTTGTAAATACAGGAGGGTGTAGAAGACCAGCACCCACCTGTTTGCTTCATTGACAGGGACGGCAAGAAATCCCTGGGTCTGTGTGAGCCGCAGCATATTAAAATGCTGGTGGCATTTAGGCCTCTCCCCACTGGCTTTGTCCCTGCCTGGCTGGCCATGGGACCAAAGGTGGGGTAGAGGAGACATATGGATTGTGATTTGTCATACTTAGTAGTTTGGGGAATTGTCATGTTTTTCTGATTTAAGGAAAGTGCTTGTGTTGAACCAAAGTTAATTGTACCATGTTTACTTTCACTTAGAAAACTATACTGACTGATTTTGAACAAAACAATAGTAGTAAAAATATTGGGAAATACTGTTAATACATGGCATTTACTGTGTGACAGACACTGTTGTTAGTGTTTTACATGTTAATTTAATTCTCATAGCACATTTTTTAAAGCTGTATTTTTTTCATTGAAGTATAGTTGATATACAATGTTGTCTTAACTTCTGCTATACAGCAAAGTGATTCATATATATATATATATATATATATATATATATATATATATAACATTCATTTTTAAAAGATTCTTTTCCATTATGGTTTATCATAGGCTATTGAATATAGTTCTCTGTGCTATACAGTAGGACCTTGTTGTTTATCCATTCTATATATAATAGCTTACATCTGCTAACCTCAACTTCCCACTCCATCCCTCCCCCAATCCCCTGTCCCTTGGCAAACACAAGTCTGTTCCCTGTGTCCAACTCATAGTACATTTTTAAGGTAGGTAGTATTATCCCCATTTTGAAGATGAGGAAACTGGGGAACAGAATGGTTAAGTAACTGGCTTAAGGTTGCACAGCAAGAAAGTATTGGAGTAAGGTTTCAAATCCAGGCATCTAGCTCTTCCCCTCTGTATGTTACTCGCACATAGTCAACACAAGCTGTAAAATGAAGGCTCTTGGATGGGTAGCCATGCCACAGAGGTTGCAGTAAGGTTCATTTCAGACGACATTAAGTAATACATATGCTTATGCAAAGACTGTGCAGAGGGAGACTTTTAAATTAATAACTGGAAGGCATACTGTGGTTGAGAAATGCTTTCATCAAAATGAGACACTTGCAATGTTTGGTGTGTGTTGACATCAAGTTTCACATTAAAAAGAACTTAGGTTGGCAACTAGTTGATATTTAATGTTAAATTATTCAAAATAAAACCAGAAAGCTTTCCTCACCATTCCTCTCGAACTGAGCCCAGATTGTGAGGACACGGGTGTTGGTGCAATTGATTTAGGGGTCCAGGGGACTCTGTGCAAATCTGTCCCTCAGGTGCAGCTTCACCCGACCTGATGGATGTACACAGAAGAACTATTGCATTCGCTTAAGATTAGATAATGTTTGTGCCTGTCACTCACAGAGGGAAAGAGATCCTTGATATTTGTTTTCTTATCACATTATTTAACCAAGTGCCTAGAACAGTGCCTGGCAGTCACATTTATGAAGTGAATGAGCAGCTCCTTCCCTTTCTGATTGCAAACCTGCTTGGGGGAACCAAATTGCAAACAGAAGAGGGCGTAGTGAGCATGAAATCGGCAAGCTGGCATCATCAAGCTGTTATAGGGTGATAAGAGTTCTCTATTTTCTAACAATTTGTCTATTTGAAAAAAGTAAAGAACACACCAATCCATCTGGAGTTAGAGTGTATCGTGCATTGTTTGGTGTCAGTTAATCTTTTCACAATTTTTAATAAAGTTATCTTACTATTATTTAATATTTTCCTGTTCTGTAATTTTTAAAAATTGCTTTTATCATGAAATAGCTCTATGTCTGAGCTCCTTGGAGTGTTTCATTTTCTGAATTCATTTTTATACTTTCTATCATCCTGTTTTGAGTAATATTACTCTGTACTGTGCTCTGATATCTGATTAGTCTGATATTGATTTTTCTCTATTGATTTTGATTTGTAATATATTTACTCTTGGTCTATTTGTTTTGACAGCAAAATTTTAGGATTATCTTATTACGCTGTTTTTAAAATGTCATTGAATATTTGTATTAAAATTTTGTAGACAAAATGTCCAAATTATGTTTTTTTAGCCAGTTTAAAATAAAGTGAATATCTATCTTGACCCCTTGCATGGGTGCTAGAATGATGGTATTCGGAAAATAGAACATGAGGAAGACTCTATAGAAAAGCAATAAGATGGCAAGCGAACAACGCATATAAATTAAGATATATATCTACATTCTAAGTAAGCTGGACAATTCAACCCTAGTAAAATTTTATTGCTCTCAGTTTTAATTGAAAAGGGCAGAGTCCAAATAAAGGATAGAATGATGATTGCTTAGTGTTACAGTGACACCTTGATCTCATTTCTTCAGGTTTTGTTTATATGCCTTGACTCAGTCTTTGGAAGAACATAGTATCACCATTAAATGTGGCCTCAGTGGCCAGACTGCCTGGGTTTAAATCAACTCCTCTATGTATTTGCTGGACTTCAGTTTACTCACAATGGGATATCAGTGCCTACCTCATAGGGTTATGAGGAGAATTACCTGATATATACATATACATATATATATATATACATATACATATATATATACATATACATACACATATACATATATATAAAGAACTTCAACAGTACACAGACAATAATGTTAGTTATGTTAAGGAGATTTTGAGCTATAAAGACACATCTTGGTTCACGAGAGGCCAATTTACCTACATATCCTTTTTTTTTTTTTTTTTTTTCTCCGAATTGGAAAGTCTAGCCTGTACAGCATGACCCAGTAAGGCTGCACTCTCATACCTGGCTTTCGCTGGTATCAAGGAAATGCTTCTAAGCTTCTGTGCCTGACTTATTTATTGTTGCATTCTGGCAGCCAACCCCTTTCCTCCTGGCAAAAATAGCTGCGTTTCATTAAAATTCAGTCTTTCTTGATACCATCTCTGCTGGATGTTAGAGGGGACTGCTAGCAGTGGAGCTTTAGCAACCTAATTAAGAATGGATTTGGGTTGAAATTTCCTAAGTACTCTAAAATTACAGTCTGTAAAGTTTCTCTCCATGTTTACCCACTTCCTTGTGCCCTGGGCTCCCTGTTTCTCCCCAGCTCATCCTGCCATCACAGGAGCTGGGCCGAGTCTCCGTGGCTTTCCCGAGTTGGACACTGACATGACTCTGGCTTCGTATTTCAGGTGCAAGTCCTCTTCCGTCGTCCCGAGTCCCCGCTCCCAGGCCCCCTGGATGAGTGACGCCTTGGTCTGCCATGGAAGCTGGCCCTGCCCTGGCCTGGCTCCTGCTTCTGAGTCTGCTGGCTGATTGTCTGAAAGCTGCTCAGTCCCGAGACTTCACCGTCAAAGACATAATCTACCTCCACCCTTCAAGTAAGACTCCATTCTCTTCACTGCAGAAATGTCGCTCGACTCCCAATAAGATTTGAAAGTTGAAAAATGGCCGGCAGGAGGCAGCCTTCCGCTCAGGCGAAACCTGGGGATTTAATTGCAGGGGGGCGCGTATGCGACAGAAACATGCGTTGTGTTGTACCCTCCCCTTTTTACAGGGTGTTTGTATTTGAAGGTAAATTATTAGGCTTGTTTTCTCTGTTCCCTGTGCCCTCGGTCGCTCTGATTCTGAACAGCCTTCCCTCTGACTCTGCCAGCCCTCGGTCAGTTATCAAAGTCAACAGCCAAGTCCCGGGAGGAAGGTGTTTGTAAAAGATCAGGCCTTTATAAGCAAGATAATAGCTGGCCTTCCTGTCTGTGCATCTAATTCTCAGTTTCAGCATAATTGCCTTCCGCCACTTCCTATTCCCTGTCCCTTTCAGTTTCCTGTGTTTAAGAATTATCTTAGGAGTGTATAATGATGTGTGCCCCAGGTCCCTTCCCTGGAGTGTCTGACTGCATCTATCTGGGTGGTCCCCATGGATTTTTGCTTTCAGCAAGAATTTCAGGTGCTTCTGCTGTTGCTGATATTCTAAGGATCACACTTCGGGAAACACAGCAGCTTTCCTTCTCTACTGGTCACCATCTCTGTATTTATCTCATCTCTTTTACTTTTGCTTGACTCTCTGCTGGAATGCCCCTGAGCTGGGTATGTAGTGCGTGGGCTGACCTTTAGCATTCGCCCCGAGGTGCATTACCCTTTTGAAATGTTCTGTTTGCCAAACATTTTTGAGCCTCTACTGTGTGTCAAGCATTGTGATCGGCGTGAAAAATGTAAAGGCAAATCAACCACAGTCCTTGCTTTTGAGGATCTTGTAATCTACAAGGTGGAGGAAGTCACCTGGACTCCTTCAATGCCACATGGTTAGAATATTTAACGTCTCCGTGTTCTGGTTGAATGAGAGGTGGTCCAAGGAGTGCACAGGGGCTTGGAGTCCACCTGACTTCGGGTTAGGACCTCCCTCAGCTGCTTCATAGCCTTCTGACTTGAAATAAGTTCCCTAACTTTGTGAAGATTAAATAAAAGAATGCATACAAAGCACTTAGCACTGTGAGCCATAGGAAATGCTTAATAAATGTTAGGGGAACCTTTAAAGTGTTGATTTCTACATTTCTAACATGGTTAAAATGATACATACCCTATAGCGTTGTTTTGTGGACTAGAAATAATATCTGCAAAATGCTAGGCACATACATAACAGGCAATCAGATGCCTGTTACTTATGATGTTGTGCTAATTGGCTCAGACAGTAAACTGAGGATGCTGAAGGTACATCACTGATTTTTTAAATCCAGATATACATTTAACCAGCAGCCAAAAGTTTCTTTAGACTTACTGCTGTTGTACGCTCTCACCAGTATAGGCTGGTGCCTACTGGTTAGTTGTATGGAAAGCTTATCTGGCTGCTTGTTTTTGCAGGGCAGTTTATTTTAGTAACATTCATGAAAAGAAGGTGCTTTGATAGTTTCTCTGTTTTCTAAGATTGCATTTTATTCTTTTCTCCAAAGAACCATGCTTTTTTATTACAGTTGGTGAACAAAAACCTAGGTTTCAGTCTCGTGGGTTTGATTGCCAGGACTTTCAGCTTCTGTGGAATTCTTTGTCCGCTTCAGTGACAGACTCAGAAGTCACTGGGCCTCAGAACAGACCCACGCCTGGCCTTCTCTGAGGCTGTGATTGTACACGCAGGGTGGAAAGGAAAATTCAGGGGGGTGGATTTAAGTGACCAAGAACAAAACAAACACACTCTGCTTGTGCCTCAGGGGTATGGTGGGTCAGTGCTGGCGTTGAGTGGACCTCTATTTGGAAAGTCCATTTCAGAATGGGATCTTTGAAGGATGAGCTCTGCCAGGCTGGTGGGGCAATCACCTGTGCTCTTTAGAAATTGATGGAAAAGTTCCATTCATGTGACCTATGTTGATTAAATAGAGCCATGGCCTGGTTAAAGAGAGCTCACTATAAATAAAGAATTGATGGAGTATTCTGATGTGATTTTGGAATATAGAGAAGGGTAGAAGCAGCTGTTTCTAAACTATGTTGTATGTAGATGATTCACCAGCAGGTCTGGGCTGAGTTCTCTTTCAGAGTCTCCATAACTGGTCACAAGGAATATAAGTTCTTGCAGGAATCAAGTTCCTGTCCATGGTTCCTACTTGGCCATAACTTTGTTTATTCTGACCACTTTAAAGCAGAGTTAACTTCACATTTCTCTGCACTAATTCAGAAGTTTTTGGTGTTGTTTGCTTGTTCTTACACTTTGATTTTTTAAACGGTCATGGTCGTCTGCCCTTGAGCAGCACCCGGTAGACTATGTTTAGATGAAGCGATCTCTCCACAAATAAGCAGGTTTCTGTAGAACATAGACCACAAAAAATATATGAAGGAAACATGGGATTATTTTGATTTTGAATTATTAATATAATCGCCTCACTTTGTAGATGGAGACACAAACAGCTTTCCTGAGGTCGGCGAGTGAGCCAGATTCCATTAATATTAGATACTGCTCAGAACCTGCCCAAGGAGAAACGCGGTGATGCTGGAGATGTGAGAAGATACACAAGTTTTCCACACCAGACAAACATAAACTCATTTCTCCTGGGCCCCGAACAGCCCTCAGAGATAACAAGTGGGATGAGATTGAGACCCGGGTTGGGAAAGTTCAGCCTCCCATGACTAATCTCCTTTGCTCTCTGGTTCCCTGATCTTTGAAGTTTCTAAGCCTTTAAAAGAAATAAACTTTATGGCTTTCAAACTTGAGGCACTGTCCTCAATAACATTCTTTTCTATTGTGTGTATGGGTTTTTTTTCTTTTTCAAGTGAAAAATGATGAATTTCTTCCTAGCCCATGATTAAAGTACCAAAGCCTAATAAAAACCTTCGAAGCAGGAGTTTGTATTAAGAGACATGAAGCTACTTACTTGGCTGTTAGACCTCATACAAGATAGCAGAATTTAACATCCTAAGTGACTTCAACATGTTCTTGGCCTCCTTTTCATTCTTTGTAATAGAAACCTTTCCTGGGAAGTTCAGTTTTCCTCTGGTTGCATATTCTGAGTCTTTCCTTAATTATGTGGACCAAAGAGCTATCTCTCTACAGGGGGCTTGTTTATGCCCAGATAGTGAGCCAACGAAGTTTTCCCATAATTCTACACCACGTTAAGTCTTAGGGAGTAAGGGGACTTTCTAGAAAGGTACCAGGAAATGCACTTCTACCAGAAATATGTTCATGGTATTAAAATTATACTGACAATATGTTGTTGCCTAGTGGACTGAGAAGATCAATTTATTAGATTTCTAGAAATTTTGTATTTGCATCCAGTTTCCAAAAACAATGGAAATTAATTTGGCAAGAATGAAAAAAAAGAAAGTTTGGATGCATTACACATCAGCATACAGTTCAAAACAAGTTTCTCTTCTCACCACGGTTTTGGTAACTGAAGGCCTTTGTCCTGGCAAAAGTTCCAAGGGATGGAAACAAAGACGAAATCTTTTCCGATGCCTTACAAATGAATTATGGTCGGTTGAACCATGGCTGACCAGGAGAGTTAATGGACAGATTATATTACAGGAAGTAACTGGGCACTTTGGCTTTTCTTTTTTTCTTTACAATAACCTTCTCTTGAGGGACCAAGGACTTATGCCCTGAAATACTTATGCCCTGAAATACTAAGCTTATTAACTCTGTGATCAAGAGCCAAATTAGATTCATTCGCAGCTGGGGCCACAACGATTTGAAACCCTACTTGCTCTGTAATGCTTTGAAGTAACAAAGAAGAAAACTGCACATCTCTTAGAAACCTCTTTCCGTCCTTTTTAAAAAAACTTCTTTATCAGATTCAGTATCAGTTAGCAAGTTACTGGAGATAGTTGTTCATCTGAAGACCTTGTTTATTAGCTAAATATTTCCAGAGGGGGGAATTTGACCATTACTTGGTATTGTGCTGTAATTATCGACTGAAAGCTGAGTCTGTTTTCAGAGATTTGTCACTGAAAAGGGTTTGATTATTCACTGATCAGTACTACCTGCCAAGGTGTAAATACAAGTTCCTATAAGCAAACATTAGACTGTCATTGTTGAGAATGCAACAGATATGAAGTTGTGGATTTAAAAATAAAACTCACTGGAAAGGAGATCATTTGGTTAATTGGCAATGATACATGCTGATAAACACATTCAGAGAGAAAGATTTTTAACAGAGCTTCATTTTGCTACCATAGTGTTTTGGCTCATATTCCTGTTTTAATTTTGACACACTTTGAGTTAATTTCAGAGTCCAGGCCTACTTGTATAAGAAATGGCAGTATTTAATTTAATATGTCACTAGTCTTTCAAAAGATAATTTTGAAGAGTCTATTAATCCAAATTTGGGAACACTACAACTTATTAGTGCTAGGCTTTCAATAAGTTTATTCTTGGAACAGCTGGATCGTCAATCTTCATTCAAAGTTCTTAATTTATCTCTTTGATGGGAAAGTTTCCAGGAATAGCTAATCCAACATTCCAGCTAAAAGTTTTACAGGCTTCAGTGACAGACAGATAAAATTGGATACTCTAGTGAATTAATCACACAAGCTGAAGTATTATGGTTGGCTTGCTGTCATAAACCTTAGTGAATACGATCGTTTTTTGAGAAATGCTGTTCTTTGACAAATTATTTACATCTTTTTTTCAAAATTCCTGCTTTAATAATTCTACTTCAAATCTTACAAACTATTTTAAAGTTCTTTTACACTTATTTATATATTAAATAATTTAAAGTGGATAGTGAAACTATTTTTAATGTATCCAATCAGGATAATTTCCTAAACTATTTTGTATGGTTTTAAATAATGGTATTTGTAAAAATAATCTAATTAAAATGTCCATAAGAGTACTGAATGCCTTTGGAACATGAGGACCTATTTATTTATTTAGTTAGTTAGTTATTTTGGTTGGGTGAAGCATAGGGGATCTTAGTTCCCCAACCAGGGATCATACCTGTGCCCCCTGCATTGGAAGCGTGGCGTCTTAACCACTGAACCACCAGAGAAATCCGAGAACCTATTTATTTTAAATTCTTCAGGCATGTACTTACCTAAACTAGAATCTTTAACTCGAGTATAACCCACCTATCTAGGCAGTGGGATGTGAAGACATAAAAATTGTCTATGTGTAGTTTTACAAAATAGTTGATTTCTGTTTATTATAATTACATGATAGAGCATGTTTAACCAGAGCGAGTTTTCCTCATTGGGAATGCAGTCGTTGGATGGCTATGCCTAGGCTGCTTTCCATCCCTCATTTTTAAGAGGATCCTTTCTCTCAGCATCATTCTGTTTATGAACTTGAGTCACCAGCCACTAGGAGGAACATAGAACTCTCAAATGGGCCCATTAAAAGTTTCAGTTACCTGTCTTTTTTAGACAGTTTATGACTTTTGATCATGTTAGGTTATTGGGTATTGTCAGAGTCAGCTCTGTGAAATCTTACAAGCAAATGCGAGGATGGGCAGCTATTCTAAGCAAGGTGAAAATCAAAGTTATATCTGGCCCATAATTCTGGCCTTAAGCTGCTGCCTCCTCCACTTATTTTTGATAACATACTTAATTGGTTCCATGTGGGCAAAGTAATTTACCCTGAGATGATTATTTCCGCCAATGGGACATGCAGGCTCAGCCATCTGTGAGGGAGAACAGTTGGCTCCTGCAGATGAAGTGTTTGCATGTTTGCAGCTTTCAAAGAGGCCAGGTAGTTTTACAGATTAACACACACACACACACACACACACACACACACACACACACACACACAGGTTCTGTCTGTGAAAGGCGAAACTCTAAGCAACAAAGCAAGCAAATGATTAAAACTAAGCACCAAGTGAAAGTACATCAGGGAAAAGGATAGAGATGGCCTGGCCAGACGTTCCTTTTGGATCCTGGTCCTTAATTACCAAGGAGACCCTGGCATGCTGGGCACTCTCCAGAACCTGACTCCCATGGTTGCATCCCGCCTGAACACAAATGCAAGGCAAAGAATACAAGTACCTGGAGGACAATCCCTTCAGAAGGCAGGAAGAGGCAGCTCAGGAGTGGGGAATGGAGGGGAAAGATAGGAGCAGCTTCCTGGAACATCCCCATGTGCCCTCAGCACTCTGCCCCAAGACATTGGCCATGGGCCCCCGGGGCCCCTTAGGAGGTTCACCTCTGCACAGGCAGCATGTATCTTAGCAATGAAGACTCTTAGCTGATATTTGCTATCCCCTGAGATTCTTAACCATATCAGGTCCAACCAGATAAAATTATAAGATTGAACCAAAGAAATTTTGTAGGTAAGAAATGATCAAGCATCATGATTGAACCTAATATTTATATTTATTTACACGATGATATGTCTACAGAAGTTGACACATAAAAGTAAATCATAGGAAATCCAGAGTGCCTTTTTTTAATTGACATTTTTATTGAGATTATTGTAGATTCTTCAGCAGTTGTAAGAAATAATATACAGAGATTCCATATGTACTTTACCCAGTTTCCCCCAATGGTAACATTTTTTAAAACTGGAATAATATCACAACCAGGTTATTGACACTGATACATTAGTCTACTGGTCTTATTCAGACTTCCCCCGTTTTACCTGTGTTCATTTGTGTGTGATTCTGTGTGTGTGTGTGTGCGTATATGTGTGTATTTAGTTCTACATAATTTTATCACATGTAGGTTTGTGTATCCATCACCAAATCTAGACACTAAACAGTTTCAATAGCACAAGGATTCCTCCTGTTGGCCTCACACCCATGTCCATCTGACTCTCCCCCCACTACCTGGCAACTGCAACCCCTGGCAACCCCTAATGCTTCCTCCATTTTTAAAATTTTCTCATTTAAAAAATGTCACACAAATGGAATCATACAGTATATAACCTTCTGGGATTGACTTCTTTCACTCAGGACAACTTCCTGGAAATTCATCCAGGTTGTTAAATGTATTAATAGGGCTTCCCTGGTGGTGCAGTGGTTGAGAGTCCACCTGCCGATGCAGGGGACATGGGTTCGTGCCCCGCTCCGGGAAGATCCCACATGCCGCGGAGCGGCTGGGCCTGTGAGCCATGGCCGCTGAGCCTGCGCGTCTGGAGGCTGTGCTCCGCAGCGGGAGAGGCCACAGCAGTGAGAGACCCGTGTACCACAAACAATTAAAAAAAATGTATTAATAATTCATTTTTATTGCTGACTAGTGTTCCATGGTATGGATGTACCATGGTTTGTTTAACCTTCACCCATTGAAGGACATCTGGGTTGTTTCCAGTTTGGGGATGTTACAGATACAGTTGCCATAAAAATTTGCGTACAGATTTTTGTGTGAATGTAGATTTTCATTTCTTCGGGATAAATGCCCAAGAGTGCAGCTGCAGAGTCATATGACAGTTGCATGTTTAGTTTTTTAAGAAATTGCCAGGCTATTTTGAGAATCCTTTTTAAAGAATAAAAGTGTCTCACTTCACCATGCAGGATTCTGTGCTCAGTCTAAAAAATTAATCTTCTCTCTTGATTTTTTTTTGTAGCCACACCATATCCTGGTGGATTTAAGTGTTTCACCTGTGAAAAGGCAGCAGACAATTATGAGTGCAACCGATGGGCTCCAGACATCTACTGCCCTCGAGGTAAACTCTCAGTAGACACATTGGGCTGCCCAGAGCTGTCCATGAGTGAATGGCCTGCTGACGATGATGCATGTATAGAGAGAGGCATGCTTGCAATCTCAACCACTTCTCTTGTCTAAGGCTATTAGTAGATCTTTTATGCCACATCAGTACCTTATCATCAAACATTGTCAGAGACATAAACTGATCCATAGACTTGCCCCCTTTCTTATGAAGCATCGTTGGAGCTCCAAAAGAGGTGAGTGATACTTCTCACCCCCAGGCCCAACAAATGCCAGATAAGAAAAGAACAACCAGCCTGTAATCCACTCATCGAAGCATTAGTCATTGCCTAGTAACTTCCTTTAAGTAAAAATATGAGTTGCTGTTCATATAAAGATCCCATTTATTACATATCTTGCCAGAGGCTTCTATCCCGAGACTGCATGAAAGCTAGAATTCTCAATGTCATCATCGCACAAATAAAAACCCTGAACTTTTGAAACTATTAAGTTCTCTTTGAGGGATGAGATGAATGCCCAATCAAAGCATGAAATTTTGACCCAAAGGCCCATTTCAAAATGAAGTAGATGCTTCATATTCATGTTCAGATCTCTTTTATCCTATTGAATAAAAAAGATGGTTATATTTGGATATGGAGTCACTGTTCATTGGCTGTTTTGTGTTTGAAGGAAAGTCGATTCATTTGATGGGGAGGTGATAGGATGGGATATGTTACTGACAAATGTTTGAGCATGTAGTTCGATGGGCTTCGCTGCTGATCTAATTCAGTTGTTAAGATGACTGAACACACCAACACCAACCTGTTATTTTTCAATGTAACGCAAGAGCTCTTCTACTCGCCCCGGCAGAAGGCACTCTGTTTCCCCTGGAGGACTGGACATCAGGCGAGCGTGGAAACTGCAGTGAAGGACAGGTGTCAGCTACCTAATCCGGTGCTATTTATTTAACCCATGAGTCTCCACCCAGACCGGCCAGGAGAAATACCTGTGGGTCTTTTCAAAACCACCTGGACCTGCGTCCTGCCTAGACCAGTGGTTCTCAAACTTCAGCATGACCATCATTCCCTGGAGGGCTTATTTAAATACAGATCTCTGCCCCTAGCTCGGCCTTCCCCCTCCTTCCTATAGGTCTGAGATGGGGCCTGAGAATTTGCATTTCTAAAGCACTCCACAGTGATGCAGATACTGCTGGTCCGGAGACCAGGCATTAAGAACCACAGCTCTAGACCAACTGAGCCTACATCTCTGAGGTTAGGTCCCTGCACCAGTGTGTTTAAACAGCCCAGGTGATTCTAATGAACAGTCAGGGACAGAAACCACTGGGAGCTCCTCTCGCCACTCATAGAAAGCAAAATGCACTGTTGTCATTTCTAGGTTCTTCTTATTTACTTTGAGGAGTAGAGATGTTGGTAGGGTCCCAAAAGACCACATAGAAGAGAAGAACGTGGAGACACTGATGATCGGCTTATTCACAAGCTAGGTGTCCAGCCATCCAGGTAATCAAAGAGAAGTTCCGTCCGCGTTGCTTTCTGCAGTCACGCACTCACTCCGGAATCAGCGGTGTTTTCTACCATTACCACTACAGGGTGAAAGTTTGGGCGGGTTGCTGACGGACCTGATTAAACCACTGCTTCTCAAACTTGGCAGCACATTGAAATCACAGGTGAAAACACTGATGCCTGGGCCCATTCCCAGAGATTCATATTTAAATGGTATGGGTGCCGCCAGGCATTTGAATTTTTGAAAGCTCCCCAGCTGGTTCGAATATGCAGCAAAATTTGAGAACCACTGTAAACAGTGACTCTGGACAAAAACAAGATAATCTGCTTGTGTAGCCAATAACCTTTGGGCTGGTTCCTGCTAGGACAAAGCTGGCAGATGAGCTATTGAAGCTGTTGCCACTGGTTAGAGCTACTGTACAGGAAACGTGACGGCGCTTTTCTCAGTATTGCCCTGGCAGAGATGATACAAAGGAAAAGGAGGTTTTGTGAACTGGTGCTCTCTTGGGCCTTGGGCTGTATTTCACAGAGGCCCAGTTCAGTCTGAAGGTGTACAAGTCTACCTCTGTCACAAGGGGAAAACAGAGACCATGACACTCTGCTTGAATTCTTCTCTGGAAATGAGGAAGTTCCATCTTGATGTGTTCTTTCGAGGTCAAAATCTATCCTTCTAAAGTACAGACACCTGAAAGTATCTCAGGTCTTTACACAATTTCTCCTTCTCCCCTTTTTTTCTCCCCTTTTTGTCCTGAAATTTATAGGAATAAATAGGAAGTGATGCCTTGAGATTCTTGACATAGAACCACCATGCCACACCCTTTGCAGTGAACGATAGGAATCAAGTTTCTTCTTTCAAGGAGCTGGCAGTTTAGCTGGGAGATAAGATCCGAACATATCAAATGTCAGAAATAGCAGGACAAAGGCATGTGCCAGAGGAAACATGGCATTAAATGCTTGGGAAGTTCAGGGAAGAATTGCAGTTTGGGGGGGTGAGGTGGCCAGTGACAGCATCCCGGGCTGGGGAGACGGCAGCAGCCCAACAGGTGGGCAAGGCGGGTGGGCGAGCGAAGGGAGCATATCTTCCAGGAAGTCACTCGGAGCAGAGGCATGGAGTGTACCCATGTGGGCTCAGTGGACCGGGGAGACCTGAACTGGGTGTAGCAGAATATGCTGGGGAATAATAGGAGCAGGACAGGGGAGCCAGGCTGTTTTTGTGGGGCCTTGAACATCAGGTAAGGAGTGAGGACTAGCACTGTAGACTGAGAAGAGATAATTCCTTCTTGTCCAGCCACGTTTGCCATGAACCATCAACATTTCCTCTGGGTCCTCTCCAGATTTTTTTAACAATGAAAATAATGCTATTATTATTAGATTAAACTATAAAATGTGTCTACTGAAAACTACGGAGTAAGCCTACATTTTTTTTTTTCTGTTTATTATTCGTTTGTTTGAAGCAGCCGTAGGACTACCAACAGGCTTGGTAAGGGCAGCTCAGTAACTGCTGTGGAAAGACGTCCTGACTTTCGGGGACGTTCCTCATTTTCCGTTGGTTTATTTTGTGATCTACTTAACGAGGTTTTAGTTATCACATGATGTGAAAACAACTGGTTGAAAGTGAAAAAAACCATTTCGTGTAAATATTGAATTTTATCTCTGTGGAATAAGCTTGCATCCCAAATTGCTTAGGAGATTGATTGAATTTCAAGTTCCCTGTCACTCTGACTTTTGAAACGTGTGTTATGTAAGTACTTCCTCCTCCATTACGTTGTTATTGACTTTGGCGCCTACAGATTCATGGGACCGTACTCCCTCCCGGAAGTGAGAATTTAAGATGCCCCCCAATAATGGACTGCCATTGTTCACCTCCTCAACTTCCATTTAGTCTTTGGCCCCTTCCTTTGCAATAACCTTAATTTCATCAACTGCTTATTATAAATCAATGCTATTTTCTTGCCGCTGTGAACCAGAATGGTAAAGGATCTTGAAATCATATTCTATGAGGGACCAGTTGAAGGAATTGTTGAAGGCAAATAAGAGTTGAATGTCCCGTGTTCAGGTCCACATGGTTTTGCCTGTGACTTTTCTCTGTGTTGAGAGATTAAAAGCTCCTTGAGACAGGGACTGTCTAAGTGTTTATTAAGTGTCTGTAGAATTACATGTCAAGTCAAAAACATGCAGTTTTTTAAAAGGCTTGTTCTGTGGAGGATACCTAAGCCACTAAGGATTTTATGTTCCTGCTTAATTATGAAGTGCAGATGCCTCCCTCAAAGGCAAAATCTTCACTGGAAATTATTGCTGATATAAAGTCAGACCAAGAGAAATCTTGAGATAGAGGGACGTGTATCCTTTTAGTTCCAGCTTCTATGCTGTTCACTGTTTTTCTGTGAAAGTAAAGAAAAATCTGAGCATGTCCCTTGGTGGCTCTTTCTATATTTGTTATGTGGTATAAGCAGGGAATATAAATGTGATCCCCAGTTCAACTGAAGACAAGCCCCGCGGTTACAGATTTTCAGGAAAGACTTCTTTATGTCGACTTTTTTCAGCCCAAGCCCAGGCTGAGACAGACAACGTTTTCATTGACTTTACTTAAGGGTGGATTTTTTTCTCTTTTAGGCAATGTTACACATAGGATATAGCCCTTCAGGGTTTCTGCCATTATACAGGGGTCTCTACACTACCTCTACACCCCATGAGGACCCAAGGCCTTGCATCTTCTTATCATTTATCTATTAACCTTCCCCTCTCCCACCAGGGTAAAGAATTCAGTACCTTCCTCAGTGTTGGCCCCTGGGATTTCCCTTACTTTCTGGAGAGTTCATTTGTACATTTACAAAAGGTATTGGTTGTACGTTATCCAACACTTCTGCCTGCTATGTAATGAGGTAGTGTTCAGGTGACCTATCTTGTCATATTGCTAAATGGAAATCTTAGACTTCCTCCTTTTTTATAAAGCAAAAATTTTTAAATTAAAGTTTAACATACATTCTGGAAAGTCCACAGATCATAAGTGCACAGCTTGTTGAATTTCCCCAGCATGAACATGCAGTGTATCTGCCACTCATGTTAAGTCGTAGAACCCCAGAAGGCCACTGGGGTCCACCAGGCTTTACACCCCACCTCCCAAAGGTAATGCAACTGTGACTGCCATGCAGATTTATATAAATGGAACCACCCAGCATGTCCTCCTTTCTTTCCCACATTCTATATGTCAAATTCATAAGTGTTTTTTTGAGTAGCAAAGTCATTCTTTCTCCAAGAAGTACAACAGATCATTTTATGAATATACTAAAATCCATCCATTCCACTGTTGATAGGCATTTGGATTGCTTCCATGCACAGCAGTCTTGTACATGTCTTTTCGTGCACAGATATATGCATTTCTGCCAGGTCTATCCCAGGTCCCACACCCCGGACAGGCGGTACTCATGCTTTACCTTTACCGGATTTTTTTTTTTTTTGCGATACGCGGGCCTCTCACTGCTGTGGCCTCTCCTGTTGCGGAGCACAGGCTCCGGACGCGCAGGCTCAGAGGCCATGGCTCACGGGCCCAGCCGCTCCGCGGCGTGTGGGATCCTCCCAGACCGGGACACAAACCTGTGTCCCCTGCGTCGGCAGGCGGACTCTCACTGCGTCACCAGGGAAGCCCCCTTTACTGGATTTTGCCTAACAGTTTCTAGAGTTGGTCTACCAACTTGCAGTCTCCCCAGCAGTGCCTGAGAGTGCTGGTTGCTGCACAAGCTTGCCAACACGTAGTATGGACAGAAGCAATAAAAGCTAGAAGTAGATGGAACGATGCTTTTAAAGCACTGGATGTATATAACTGCCAACGTAGAATTCTATACCGAGCCGGTCAGCTCCCCTCCTCCTCCACACTCCCCTTGTCTCCTGGCTCCCCTGCTCACTCTGCATTCCTGTTTGTGACTCCCAATTCCCTCTAGACCGACAAAGGTTCTGCTTAGCTTCTCGGCCCCTCAGCAGGGCTTTCTGCCTGTCTTCTCAGCCTCTTCATGTGTGCAACTTCTGAATCAGCAAGTGCCTCGAGGGCAGAACAGGTACAGGGTGTTGGGCTCAGCTTACTGTGTTGCTGGTTTTGCTGGTATCTTATTCTTCAAATCCTATCTGCCTTGGTAGCTCACCTATGCTTTCATAAGATTTTTGTTGCTATTTTCATTTTATCCTACCACTTCTTGGTTCTTCTCAAGTGGCATTGGAATTCTCAGAATCACTCTTCAGTTAGAAATTTTCCAGCAACTTTTTAAAACAAAAGTTCTTCTGTCAGCCTAAGCAAGATTTTTTTTTGTACCCTGAGAGCATCTGACCTACTCTAATTCAGTGTTTTTGTCTAAGTATTTTCTGTTAACACAGTTGCCTCAGATAGGAAGCATCCATTTGATGCTTTTGCCTGTTGCTTTGATTTTAACTACTGTCCACCGTAAAGTCCTGTTTATCCTCACTAGCTTTGCATCCTTTTCTAGCCACCTCCTTGGCCTTTGTCTGGAAATAAAATCATTGCTTTCTGAGTTTCAGTGATTTGCTTTAAAAGAGAGATTCCTCAAGTGAGCCTGTCACCTGTCCTTAAGAGCTGTGGATGGTGTTTTTAAAAAAGAGAGAAGTATCTGTTTGGTGGTTTCTTCAAGAGTTGCTGACTGCAGGGTAAAGGGGAGCAGTTATGAGTCAATCTGGTTGATAAGTATTTATTTTTAATTTCTGCCTTGAGAAATTTCGTTCTTGGGAAAGAAAAGAAAAAACTAGGAACTACTAGTCACTCAGTATTATGGGAGATTCGTCCATCTTGTTAGATCTACTTCTAGGCCGTTCATTCTCATTGCTGTGTGAGTATATGCCATAACTTATTTATTTATTCTACCATTGGGCATTTTTATAGTTTCCAAGGGTTTTTTTTTTGTATAAAGAATTCTTCTATGAACATTCTAGTACTTATCATTTTTGTTGGCTATATATGTAAGGGTGGAATTGCTGATTCCTAGAATATGCATAGGTTTAGATTGAGTAGATCCTGGCAAATAATTTTCCAAAGCAGTTATACTGTGTGAAAGTTGCACAACTGATTGAAATATAGTATTATTTCACTTTCAAATTTGAAGACATCACTCAAACTACAGAAATGGAAGAGGTGTTATAGATATCATAGAACTAAGTTAAAATGTTTTGATTTGGTTCAATCTTGAGTTGTAGAAGTCAGGTACATGTATTCTTCCCACCCATCCATCTCTATTCTTAATACATTAAGCACCTGCTATATTGTGTAAGGTCCTGTGCTGTATTTGGGGAGGGGGGCGTGGCAGGGAAATGCAGACATGAACAAGAATGGACTTTATTCTCAAGAAGATTATAATCTTGAACAGTAGATCTTAACTGGGAGTGATTTTGCCCCTCAGGGGACATTTACGAATATGTGGAAACATTTTTGGTTGCCACAGTTGGGGCTGCTACTGGCATCTAGTGAGAAGAGGCCACAGATCCTGCTAAATATCCTACATTGTACAGGTCAGTCCCTCAAAACAGAACTAGCTAGCTCAAAGTGTCAGAAGTGCTGAGGATTTTTGGAAAGACAGAGCAGATGTATTTTTCTATTCTTCCTTCTAAGTACAACTAAATTCCTGAATATTATAAATATGAAAAAAAAGAAAAAGGCTTTGAAAGATGGAGAGAAAAAGGCAGACTAGCTAAGGGCCTCAAGACCCAAGGAGGTGAGTTCTATGGGTTTTCTTTTTGTCCCATATTTTCCAGACTTGGAGATGAAGAAGCTGGGAACCTGGAAATGCCACAAGTACCAAAAAAATAAATTCCAACGAGAGTTAGTCCTCCGTAGCCAAAGGACCAAGAAGCGGGTAGCCCAGAAAGACAGAAATCTTCTAGACAATAATCACTCTACTCCAGCCAAATACCACAGAAAAAAAAATTATAGGTCCCTCCCCCCAAGCTAACAAAGTCTTACACTTCCATACTTAACAGGCTGTGATGAGACACACCAACCTCTCCTGAGATGCTGTCAGAAAAAAAGTGAATAGGAGAGACTTTTATCCCCCCTAGGTGGTAATGAGGCCTCCCCCATGGTGTCAGTAGAGACTATGTCTGGGACCTGGACTTCTACCCTCATCCAGCAATAATGACATTGTTCTCCCCCTCCCTGTTGGGGTCGTGTCAGAGGAGGCCTAGTGGAGAGTCAGGACTCCACTAGTGCCCAGTGGTAATGAGGCCACACACACACATCAGTAGAGTGGCATCAGTTGAGGCCATGTGGGGATCATTAACAAGGCACTCCTACCACTCTCAGCCAGCAAGGTATCATAGGAGACCTAGTGAGGAGCTGGAAATCCCACTTCCACCCAGAAATAATTAAGAGAGCCCTCTCAGCTGTGAAAGGAGACAGAGTAGGGAACCTGGACTTGACTGCTACCTAGCAGTAATGAGGCAGGAGCCCCCCTTCCCCTACTGGGACTGTGTCAGAGGACGTTAGCTAAAACAGAAGGTTTAAATAAGATCCAGATGACTATACTACCCAAAGCAATCTACAGATTCAGTTCAATCCCTATCAAACTACCAATGGCATTTTTCACAGAACTAGAACAAAAAATTTCACAATTTGTTTGGAAACACAAAAGACCCCGAATAGCCAAAGCAATCTGGAGAAAGAAAAACAGAGCTGGAGGAATCAGACTCCCTGACTTCAGACTATAAGACAAAGCTACAGTAATCAAGACAGTATGGTACTGGCACAAAAACAGAAATATAGGTAAATGGAACAGGATAGAAAGCCCAGAGATAAACCCATGCAAATATGGTCCCCTATCTTTGATAAAGGAGGCAAGAATATACAATGGAGAAAGACAGCCTCTCTCAATAAGTGGTGCTGGGAAAACTGGACAGCTACATGTAAAAGAATGATACTAGAATACTCCCTAACACCGTACACAAAAATAAACTCAATATGGATTAAAGACCTAAATGTAAGCTCAGACACTATAAAACTCTTAGAGGAAAACATAGGCAGAACACTCTATGACATAAATCACAGCAAGATCCTTTTTGACCCACCTCCTAGAGAAATGGAAATAAAAATAAACAAATGGGACCTAATGAAACTTAACAGCTTTTGCACAGCAAAGGAAACCTAAACAAGACGAAAAGACAACCCTCAGAATGGGAGAAAATATTTGCAAATGAAGCAACTGACAAAGGATTAATCTCCAAAATGTACAAGCAGCTCATGCAACTCAATATCAAAAAAAACAACAACCCAATCCAAAAATGGGCAGAAGACCTAAATAGACATTTCTCCAAAGAAGATATACAGGTTGCCAACAAACACATGAAAGGATGCTCAACATCACTAATCATTAGAGAAATGCAAATCAAAACTACAATGAGGTATCACCTCACACGGGTCAGAATGGCCATCATCAAAAGGTCTACAAACGATAAATGCTATAGAGGGTGTGGAGAAAAGGGAACCCTCTTGCACTGTTGGTGGGAATGTAAATTGATACAGCCACTGTGGAGAACAGTTTGGAGGTTCCTTAAAGTACTCAAAATAGAGCTACCATATGACCCAGCAATCCCACTACTGGGCATATACCCTGAGAAAAACATAATTCAAAAAGAGTCATGTACCACAATGTTCATTGCAACACTATTTACAATAGCCAGGACATGGAAGCAACCTAAGTGTCTATCGACAGATGAATGGATGAAGAAGATGTGGCACATATATACAATGGCATATTACTCAGCCATAAAAAGGAATCAAATTGAGTTATTTGTAGTGAGGTGGATGGACCTAGAGACTGTTATACAGAGTGAAGTAAGTCAGAAACAGAAAAACAAATACCATATGCTAACACATATACATGGAATCTAAAAAAAAAAATGTTCTGAAGAACCTAGAGGCAGGACAGGAATGAAAACACAGACATAGAGAATGGACTTGAGGACACGGGGAAGGGGAAGGGGAAGGGGAAGGGGAAGCTGGGATGAAGTGAGAGAGTGGCATGGACATATATACACTACCAAATGTAAAATAGGTAGCTAATGGGAAGCAGCCTCATAGCACAGGGAGATCAGCTTGGTGCTCTGTGACCAACTAGAGGGGTGGGATAGGGAGGGTAGGAGGGAGTCACAAGAGGGAGGGGATATGGGGATATATGTATACATATAACTGATTCACTTTGTTATACAGCAGAAACTAACACAACAATGTAAAGCAATTATACTCCAATAAAGATGTTAAAACAAAAAGAAAATCCAGAATGTCATCACATAATACCAAAATGTCCAGGTTTCAATAAAAAAATCACTTGTTGTACCAGGAAGATCTCAAACAGAATAAAAAATGACAATTAATAGATACCAACAATGAGAAAGCTATAAAGATGTTAGAATTACCTAACAAAGATTTAAAGCAACCATAATAAAAATGTTTCAATGAATAATTACAAACAAACTTGAAACAAATGAGAAATAAAGTCTAAGCAAGGAAATAGAAAATATAAAGAAGAACCAGATGGAAAGTTCAGAACTGTAAATACTGTAACTGAAGTTAACACTGAGTGGATGGGTTCAACAGTAGAGTGGAAGAGAGAGGAAAGAATCAGTGAACTGGAAGGTAGAACAATAGAAATTACCACATCTGAACACCAGAGAGAAAATAGATTTAAAAATTTAAACAAAAACAAAAACAGAGCCTCAGCGATCTGTGGGAGTATAACAAAAGATTTAACACTGTGTCACTGGAGTCTCAGAAGAACAGAAAAAGTGCAGAGCTGAAAAAAGTACTCAAAGAAATTATGGATTAAACCTTCTAAATTTGGTAAAAGATGAAATCCTGCAGATTCAAGAAGGTGGGTGAACCCCAAAGAGGATAAAACTAAAGAAATCTACACAAAGACACACAGACACAGAAAGGAAATGATGAAAGAAGGAAACTTGGAACAGCAGAAAGGAAGAAAAATCATGGTAAGCAAAAATATGTCTTTGACAATACAATATAACTGTCTTTTTTCTCTTGAGTTTTCTAAATTATGTTTGATGGTTGAAGCAAAAATTGTAATGCTAATGTGGTTCTAAATGTATGTAGGGGATTACTGAAGACAATTATATTACAAACAAGAGAGGGTAATAAGACATGAACAGAGGTGAGATTGCTATACTTCACTCGAACTGATAAAATGATGCCAGCAGACTGTGATAAGTTATGCATATAATTTAATACCTGAGCAACCATGAAAAACACACACACACACACAAAAACTATACAAAGATATACACCCCAAAACACTATAGATAACTCAAAATGGAATTCTAGAAAATGTTCAAGTAACCCACAGGAATGCCAGAAAAAGAAAATAGACAAAAAACAAACAACCCAAAATAGAACAAACAGAAAATAAAAATTTAAATGGCAGAATTAAGTGCTACATATAAATAATCACATTAAATGTAAAAGTAAAAGGAATGGATTGGCAGAATGTACTAAAACACATGACCCAACTACATGCTATCTGCAAGAAACTCTGTGTGTGTGTGTGTGTGTGTGTGTGTGTGTGTGTGTGTGTGAATTTCATAAAAATTGTATTCTCCAATAGTTGATTAAGCTCTCTTACCCAGTTCTGATTTTGGTTGAATGCCAGTGAGTCTCACAGTAAAAGACTTTTGTTTCACAGCCTCTGGGAATTCCATGCAGTTGTGGAATATGAGATTTAGAGGCTGAAAGTAAACTGGTAGAAATTCAAATCCATCTTTTATCTTTTAGATAAAAGTCTTTGAAATCCTTTTAGTGTGAAGTTATCAGCAGGCTTGATTCTCATATAACCTCATTACTAACCCAAGGATTATTCAAAATGCATGGCAAGCAGGGCTCTGGGGCTGAAACTCAGTTTTTATCAATCCTACCACCAGTGATAAGCCACATGTGGTCCACCTAGTTCTGCTTGGGAAATTCTGCCTGCTTGCCCCGTCCTCTCACCCTGCCTTGGAGATCACAATACAAATTCAAGGCTTTTGTAAGTTATCCACTAAAGAAAGCTGCTCAACCTTGAGCATTTCCAAAACTTATTGAACCACAGAACCCTTTTCCACGTTAACATTTCACAACTCACCTTGGGGTTTTGCAAGGTAAGAACGGATATTTTCAAGTGATTGATGCTTCAGATCTGAGGTCTTTACTGCTGCAAGTAATGGGGTATTCTCAATATTTCTTTGTTGTATGGATTGGACTTGGTGAAGTGTAAGAAAAAATTCTTATCCAGTCTCATCACTGATCACCATTTTCGCCCCAGAATGGCGAGAATTGGCTTACTAGGTATTGGGCTTTTGCATATCGTCTTGAAAAAAAAAAAAAAAAACAGGTTCATCAATTGTTTCTACTTTCACATAATGGAATAAGCTTCCAGTTCATAAATTAAAAGAGAGTTTGTTATGGACATAAAAGTATGAACAAAAAGTGGTTATATCATGTTCACCAATTGTTATTTTAAGGCCTATCCTTAAAACAAGATAATTCAATACTTGAGGGACAAACCTAATTTCCAAAACTGAAACCATTAAATGATTTACTTATTCCATAAATGTATGATCTTATCTGCTCAGATTTACACTCGGAGCAATAAAACCTCTGGCAGCTGCTCCAGCTGTGGGAAGAGGAGACAGGAGATAAGAACGTTCCTGTATTTATTGCTTTCTTGAATGTCTGAAGTGGGAGTGGGGTTAAGAAAGGCGTCCCTAGCATGGCCATTAACATCCAAGTCTGATACTAAAGAAGTAAACCAGTCCTCTTTGAAAGATGTGGTAAAGCTTTTAGGGCACTGGCCTCCATTTGTTAAACCCCGCTAAAGTCTTTAAAAAATAAATAAATAAATCATGCCATCTCCTCTTCATCAGAAAAACAACCACTCCAATTTTGAAATATTTTTGAGCTTTGGGAGAATCATTGCCAGGTGCAAAACTTTCAGGTTTTCTTGTGAGCTCATAGGGTGACCTTACTTTTACCCCACTCCAAAGAGCCCCCAGGATCTTGAGCAAGCTAGGGACTTCCCTGACCTGATCCCAAGTGACGAAATTCTGGTCGGGGGGCAGTGTGGAGACAGCTTTTGGGGGAGGGCATTGACACAGACTCAGTTCAGGTACACATACCAATGTTGGGCAAGTCTTCGCCCTTAGCGAGACTCAGGCCACTCAGGTTCTGTCGGGTGGGGATGTCTAGGAAGAATATTAAAACCCCTGATTTTCATGACTCCCAAGGTGTGTCTGTGTGGTCTGTATTAGCTCATTCTCAGGGCCAAAAATTCCTGAGCTTTCTTCTCTTGATGTTAGTACTTTGGTGAGGGGAATTTTTATTGCCTAATAAATAATATTATAGAAGGTCATAATTCCATATTAGCCACTAAATATCCAAAATGTATAAAGCATGAAAAGTTCAGTCCAAGATATGGATGAAAAACAGCTCAATGACATTTCTTAAGAATTATTCTTTTTTTTCTTTTCAATCTAAAAGTGGAGCAGGAACTTTCTCCTAGATCCCAGACTTAGAAAGCTGAATACCACCTGGAGGCCTTAAAGAATTACACTGACAAAGCCATTTTTCTTTAAATTGCAAGTTAAAAAATTCTCCATAGAATTTTGGAAGAAATCTCAAGTTTTCAGACTCCTAAGCTTAGAGGGACTCTAGAAACTCACTTCATGGTCTTCGTCTGCCTTTTTGGAAAGATACTGAAATCACGCTGGGGAGAGATGGTGAGACTCCTCAATCTGGAATACCTTTATTTTTGGGTTAGTTTTCTCCTGTCATGAATTGTAGGATCCAGCTATGCTCATAGGCAAGAAGTTCTCTTTTGGATAAAGTCATTTTCTCCAGATACAATGAATCTATATTTAATCATTCTGTCTTACTTGGAAATAGCTGTTTCCCAGTCGTGTGTGTGAGCACACACACACACTTGGACACACACACACACACACACACACACACACACACACCAGTCTCCCCTATAGTCTTTTCTCTCTTTGAAGATCTTTGTTACCTGCCTCACTTTTTTTCTTTTAACCTTGTGTTCTTTGAATGTTTTCACCCCTTTATCTTCCTGAAAATTACTATGACTCTCTCATCCTCAATCATCGCTCCAAACCTCTCCTCCCCTAAAAATAAAAATCAACACAGTGGCAAAATTTGTTGGAAGGCAAAGAGTAATACCACTGGGTTTTGGTTTATGGAGATTTTATGGGAAGAGAGACCAGTATTCTTCAGAAAGCCTCCTTTCTACCACGGTGAAGTGGATCTCTCCAAGGAGATCTTTGGGACCAGATATCAACTGAACACAGTATATGTTCCGGATGCTGTTAGATCCTAGTGTCCACACTCCTGTTTCCCTTTCAAGCAGGTGGGGCTAACATTTCCCGTCTCAATTAAAACATATTTTCTCTGTTGACAGAGACTAGATACTGCTACACTCAGCACACCATGGAAGTCACAGGAAACAGCATCTCTGTCACCAAGCGCTGCGTTCCGCTGGAAGACTGCTTGTCCACTGGCTGCAGAGACTCCGAGCATGAAGGCCACAAGGTCTGGCAACAAAGCACGTGACAGGACAGTATAGTCAGCCTTCCTCCTCTCCAGACGCCCACCAGGGTTCATGAGCCAATCCTTACTCCCCGACGTAGGCTGGCTTTTGGCTGTCTTTATACCGTTATGACAAGATGCTTCCTTTCCTGTTGCCGCTAAAAGAATAAACATTTATACTAGGGCACAGGATAACTGGTATAAATTATGTAACCACAAGACCAAGAGGGTATTGAAATTACTGTAAGCCCTTTCTTCACTCAGAAGAAAGTAATAAAGTTACCAAAAGGGACAGGAGCAAGGGGCCAGTTATGCCCTCATGGTAGAGCATTGCAGATGTACTAATAGTTCAGTCAGCTGAAGATGGCCAAGGCAATCTAGCTTTGATAACTTTCTGTAAAGTGGGGTTCATATCTTTATTGGGATGCTGATTTGGGGGGGTATCCATTGGCTCCTGAGTCATTTGAGCAGGTGACAAGAGGACCCTCTCCTTGTGGGATGCCTCCCTCTGGTGCCTGGTCAGAAGCACTCAGCGTAAAACAAACTTAGAAGGCAGTCTTGCCTTCTATGGAGAAGGAGAATATAGAGACTCAGAGAAAGGCAGCCTGACTCATGGCTGGAGTGGGGGATGCTCCTGACTCTCTCGCCCGTCGTTCCAAGCTGGCTGTACCTGTGATCTTGTATATCAGCCCTCCTGACCTTTATTTGGAGGCTGCCCACTTCTCCCCATCAGGCTGCCTTCCTGGTGGTTGGGGGCAACTCCCACTCTTACTGTTAGTAGGGGCTTCTTTCTCTTAAGAAGACACCCAATTTTCAAGTAACTTGTCAAAAACACAACGAATTAATTTTTTTTCAGTTTTATTGAGAAATAATTGTCATACATAATAAGTGAAATATGAAAGGTAATCCCAAGGGTCTTACTTGACCTCCCCCCTCCCCCAAGCTAAGCTTGGCTCTCAGGTTATAGTGGCTACTTTAGCAAAGTGGAAGATATAGACCAGAGAAGTGATGTCATGTGCTCAGATGATACAGCTAGTGACAGAGACAGAATCCAAAGTCACTTCTGACCTCTAGTTTCTCTCCTCAACATTATAATGTCATCTTAGCCCATGTCAACTGTGACCAAACTCAGACCTCTGCAGGATAATGACTGTATAGGATAGTAAGCATCATAGAGTTTTTAGAACATTGCTGTGCATATGAATCACTTGGGGATCTTGTTCAAATGCAGATTCTAAATTGCTCAGTTTGGTGGAAGTTTTGAGATTCTGCATTTCTAATAACTTCCCAGTTGAAGCTGAAGGTACTGTACTTTGTGTAGCCAAGGCCTAAAATAATTTCTGTCTATAATCCTTTTGGGTTTATTTTTTCTTATGATGCATGAGGAAAGCAGTATAAAGCAGGAGTAATTGCGTAAATGAAAACCCTTCAAACTTTAACTCACCCACTGGAATGGAGCTAATTATGCAAACAATTCTAATGAAAGTAAATACTTAAGTTTAAATTCACTGCGTTGTAGCCACTTCACTTTCACTGTGAAAACTTGGCAAATGAACATTTACCATGAGAGTGTCTCTGAGAAAGGTAAGTATTACAATTCCCATTTCATAGATGGAAGAGCTGAGACCTAGGAAGACTGTAAAACTGTGTAATAACCACATGGTAGGATGTCAAAAACAGAATGCACATTCCTAGAATTTAGTCTGGGGGATGGGGGTTTATTGTGATAAACCAGGTGAAATTTCATCCCACCCCCTTAAATGCAAGGTTGGTGTCTCCTTTGTAAAACAGGTAACTCTCATTTGAGTCTTGCTGTGAGGGAGACAATTCCTTCAAAAATCTCTGGCCCCCTCCCAGACCTGCCAGCTTCTCATCACCCTTCTTTTTCTCTTCCTTTCTTTCAGGTCTGCACTGCCTGTTGTGAAGGAAATATCTGTAACTTGCCGCTCCCCCGAAATGAAAGTGACGCCACATTTACCACAACGTCACCCATAAATCAGACAAATGGGCACCGAGGCTGCATGTCAGTGATAGTGTCCTGCTTGTGGGTGTGGTTGGGACTCACATTATAGCAGCTCAAAAGCACCATGTGTCGTAGCGATCCATGGGGACTTTGAAGGTCCATAGTCATGCATGAGGCATTGGCCTGACAGTAGTCACACGTGTGAAACCATAACACTCACGGATGTCTTCACGGCCAAGCACTTCCACTTACCACGGGGGGCAAGCATTGCTCCAATGTAGTCATTTCAAGTCCAAGACCTCATCAAAGCAGCCTGCCCCCCAAACCGTCCCTGGATTCTATACCATAAACCTTTGTTTCCCCTCCAAAAAAAGCTCAGCATTTACTGAGATTTGGGGCTTTTAGTTTGGAATACATGCACGAGCCACAGGAGGTCCTGCCGCCCTCTGAGATGTTAGGCATAGGTTATATGGACACGTGTAGATCTGTGTTCTTCAGCAGAAAGGTCAGTGACCCCTGGTTTGAGTGGTCCAGTCATGAATTCATTTATAGCTTTAGAGTTTTAAAACTTTGATTCCCAAATGAATGGACTATTTCCTTGGAGAGTCTGACCAAGTCCCTAGAAAACTAGTAAGCAGTTTGTCCAATTTAATTGTCCCAATATTCTTCTCCCAAGGGCGGGACTCATGGGACATAAAAAAAAAAAAAAAAAAAGGCAATCATAAAAGTTTTTTTGTATGGGATGAGAGGTGGCTGGAGAAGGATTTTTCCCAACTTAATGGAACTAGCACCCATAAGGTGACTGTTTATCCCTTCATATAATTGGTGAGATTGGCCTTGATTTGGCACCTAACTGTGCTTCATGAAATCCCGGATTCTACCTGGACCAGTAGGTATCCAAAGAGGCTGACAGCATATGGGGCTATTTCCTCCCGCCATGAGGTGCTATCCAGGCCTAGCTAATTGCGACAGAGAGAGGATTTCAAAACGAAAGGCAGATGTGCGGGGTTGATCCGAGTTCGTTGTGAGGGCACAGTAAGTGTCTCTGCCAAACCTTTCATCTGCAGTTTACACTGCCCCAGAGCGCTCTTTGTTCTCCCTCTTCCAGATCCCCAGTGACTTCAGGGAGAAGGTTCTGCATTAAGTTGTCTCAAGATTGATAGGAAAAGAAGATGTAATATCCTAGGATGAGAAGCAGGTGGACCACTGGAGTGATGGTGAGATTAGTAAAGAGACCCAGTGAGATGTTTTTATTTTTTTCAGATGATTGCTTTTGAAGTAAATGGTAAAACTTTCACCATCCTTCCTATATTTTTGGCACCTCCAATTTTTTCTTCTTCCTTATACATCAGTTATACAATATTTATTTTTGTATGGCATAGCTAGAGACTAAACTATATTGTAAAAGATTCTTTATTCTGAACAAAACGATCAAATTAGAATACATATTTTTCAACAGTGGTAGAGCTTGTAATATATGTTTGTTGAAAGTTATCTATAATACTTGCACCAGTGTTGAAAAAACTTAATTTATGTTGTGAGCAAGTGTAATATGTTGGCCTCAAGGTTTTTGCTCATGGTTTTCTCAGCGGTATTGTCCCAGAAGTATTTGGGTGGTGACCATCACTGGTATGAGTTTCTCTGCAGGGTTAGGGGGCATATTTCCATGAACTTTGGTGGAGTCATTGCTGATCAGGAGGCCAGTGTTGTCAGGGTCCATCTGCCCTGCAGAGAAAAATGTCTCAGGCTCATAAAATGAGCCCCCGTCAGGGACCAAATGTGAACTGACAGCAGAAACTGAAACAAAATAATCTAAATTGCATCAAATAACCTTAATTCAGAGTTTGGTAGGTTTATCAATACATTGCTTACAACTGGGGCAGGGGAAGTAGAGGGAGAGAGAAAGCAAGACATTTACTAAGCACTTCTTATGTGCCAGACGCCACACTAAGCACTTTACATGAGTCGGGTCATGTGATCCCTGCAAGAACCCCGTAAGGAATGTTACTAGTATTTACACGTTACAGATGAAGGTACTAAGGCTCTAAGAAGTAACATGAAGCCTTTCCTTCCAGTTTAGGTTATATGGGATGAGGTGGGATGGAAGATGAAGGGAAGGTGGAATTGCCAACCCTAGGAAAACTTCCAGGCCTGACATCATGGGAATTTGTCCATTTTATCATGTGGAGTTTGTCTAGTCCTGCTTCTATAGGACGCCATTTGTGTGTGTCCCCAGACAACGTTTTCTCTTTAGGGGGTGTGGGTATGGCTTCCTCATTCATTCCTTTTGCTATCAAAGAGGAGGCAGGTTGATCTTCCATCTGAAGATGCCATAAAACAATGACAATTTGATGTATATACCTACAGATACATTTTTGTGCATGGGTCACTCTCCACTGACACCTTCCAAGTACTGCATGTGATTAAAATAAGAGATAAAGTCCCAATCTTGGTTCTTAATGAGAAGGCACCACTCCAAGCCCCCCTGGCTGGTGTGTAGGGACCAGATCCACAATGGTGCAGACTCATCTGCCACCCAGGGGGTGGGTCACTGCAAATTCCACACAGATGTGGCTACGTGCACCCCATGTACCTGTCAGAATGGCTGATGTTTCATTCTCTTCAGAGAAAGTGGTTTGCTCACCATTCCCAGCCTCAAGGAGCCAAGGAAGGGCCGTTCATGTGGAAGGCCCAGGACTAGTCATCCATCTGACTTTTCTACCACATTAAGCCTTCCATTAAATCCTACGGTTGGTGACAGCTTGAAGTGCAAAGAGCCGCAATGTGTATATCAACCTGTGTGCCATTTATTTATTTTCAGACTCCCCACAGCCTTCACGTCAATATGGGATTAATGCCTAAATTTTGTAAATATTGTACATTTTGTAAATCAATGAATAAAGGTTTTAAGTGTATCTCACCGGGCTCCTCCCTGCAAATGCACATGCCAGTCAGTGATTAAGGCATCCAGGTTATGTACAAGGCATTGATTGGGCTTAGTGTCAAAGGGAACCTCCTTCCAGGAGCTCACTTTTTCGTTGTATAGACAAGAAATACGTGCATGAAAAGACACAAGACAATTCGCCCATGCCAAATGATTCATGCAGACAGTAAGTGCTGCAGAAAATCAAAGAAGGAAAGATTACCAGACCTTTTGATCAGATCTGCACTTTCCCTAGAACATTTTCTTTGTTAAATCAGGAAATATAAAAAGGGGTGTGTGTGTGTGTGTGTATCTATATATTTAAGTACTATCCCATTAGCAATTTATTTTCAAATTTTATTCTATTCTTGGGGTCAATTATGTTAGTGCTGATACAATAGAAAACACTTTCCCTTGATGGTTTCTTCTGCCACAGGAAACAAATATTTGACTAGCATAAATGTCATTTTCATCTATGCAACGGATTTATTACATTTTTCTTAGTAAAACGATAGACAGGGCTTCCCTGGTGGCGCATGGTTGAGAATCCGCCTGCCGATGCAAGGGACACGGGTTCGTGTCCCGGTCCGGGAAGATCCCACATGCCACGGAGCGGCTAGGCCCGTGAGCCATGGCCGCTGAGCCTGTGCTCCGCAACGGGAGAGGCCACAACAGTGAGAGGCCCACATACCGCAAAAAAAAAAAAAAAAAGATAGACATTGAAAATGACCTTGAAAAACTCCAGCTCATTTATGATTCCTGGTTATTCTTTAACACTTTTTATGTTGAAATTTCCAGGGAAATGCATGTTTTCCCCACAGTTACAGGTTTTCTATTAGGCTATGGATGGGTGCTATGGCTGGTGCTTGTTAAAATGTCCTACTCACATGAACATAGGTCTTATTACTAGCCTCTGTGAATAGCTCTGTGTTTACCTGCAGTAAACAGCAGTGCAGGTCTACTGTGCTTTTATAGAAATCTGACTTTTGAAAACATAGATTTACATGGTAACCCAATTTGGGGGTTCAAAAAGGATCCTTTGCATTAGAAAGGCATTTAATATTCCTTTCCTAACACATTTGTAAGGTTTTATTTGCAAACAACATTTAGGGCATATCAGGTATGTAAAGCCAGATGTGGTACCTTGGCTGCATTATGATAACTTTTATCTGAAATACCAAAAGCGCTTTCCAAATAAATTTTTTAATAGATCTTTATTGGAGTATAATTGCTTCACAATACTGTGTTACTTTCTGTTGTACAACAAAGCAGATCAGCCATATGCATACACATGTCCTCATACCCACTACCTCTTGAGCCTTCCCCCCATCCTCCCTATCCCAGCCCTCTAATTCATCGCAAAGCACCGAGCTGATCTCCCTGTGCTATGCTGCTGCTTCCCACCAGCCGACTATTTTACACTCGGTCGTGTACATATGTCCATGCTACTCTCACTTCGCCCCAGCTTCCCCCTCCCACCCCGTGTCATCAAGTCCATTTTCTATGTCTACCTCTTTGTTCCTGCCCTGCAACTAGGTGCATCAGTACCTTTTTTTTTTCTTTTTCGTTTTAGATTCCATATATATGCGTTAGCATACGGTATTTGTTTTTCCCTTTCTGACTTACTTCACTCTATGACAGACTCTAGGTCTATCCACCTCACTAAAAATAACTCAATTTCGTTTCTTTTTATGGCTGAGTAATATTCCATTGTATATATGTGCCACATCTTCTTATCCATTCATCTGTCCATGGACATTAAGTTGCTTCCATGTCCTGGCTGTTGTAAATAGTGCTGGAATGAACATTGTGGTACATGTCTCTCTTTGGATTACGGTTTTCTCAGGGTATATGCCCAGTAGTGGGATTGCTGGGTCATATGGTAGTTCTATTTTTAGCATTTTAAGGAACCTCCATACTGTTTTCCATAGTGGTCGTATCAATTTACATTCCCACCAACAGTGCAAGAAGGCTCCCTTTTCACCACACCCTTTCTAGCACTTATTGTTTGTAGATTTTTTGATGATGGCCATTCTGACTGGCATGAGGTGATACCTCATTGTCATTTTGATTTGCATTTCTCTAATAATTAGTGATGTTGAGCATCTTTTCATGTGCCTCATGGCCATCTATATGTATTTCTCGCTGAAATGTCTATTTAGGTCTTCTGCCCATTTTTTAACTGGATTATTTGTTTTTTGATATTGAGCTCCATGAGCTGTTTGTGTATTTTGGAGATTAATCCTTTGTTTGTTGTTTCATGTGCGAATATTTTCTCCCATTTTGAGGGTTATCTTTTTGTCTTGTTTATGGTTTCCTTTGCTGTGCAAAAGCTTTTAAGTTGAATTAAGTCCCATTAGTTTATTTTTGTTTTTATTTCCATTACTCTAGTAGGTGGGTCAAAAAAGATCTTGCTGTGGTTTATGTCAGAGTGTTTTTCCTAAGTTTTCCTCTAAGAGTTTTATAGTGTCTGGTCTTATATGTAAGTCTTAATCCATTTGGAGTTTCTTTCTGTATGGTGTTAGGTAGTGTTGTAATTTCATTCTTTTACACGTAGCTGTCCAGTTTTCCCAGCACCACTTATTGAAGAGACTCTTTTCTCCATTGTATGTTCTTGCCTCCTTTGTCGTAAATTAGGTGCCCATATGTGCCTGGGTTTATCTCTGGGCATTCTATCCTGTACCATTGATCTATATTTCTGTTTCTGTGCCAGTACCATACTGTCTTGATTACTGTAGATTTGTGGTATAGTTTGAAGTCAGGGAGCCTGATTCCTCCAACTCCGTTTTTCTTTCTTAAGATTGCTTTGGCTACTAGGGGTCTTTTGAGCCTCCATACGAATTGTAAAATGTTTTATGCTAATTCTGTGAAGAATGCATTGGTAGTTTGATAGGGATTGCATTGAATCTGTAGATTGCTTTGAGTGGTGTAGTTATTTTCACAGTATTGATTCTTCCAATCCAAGAACATGGTATATCTCTCCATCTGTTTATGTCATCTTTGATGTCTTTCATCAGTGTCTTATAGTTTTCTGAGTACAAGACTTTCACATCCTTAGGCAGGTTTATTCCTACGTATTTTATTCTTTTTGTTGTGATAGTAAATGGGAGTGTTTCCTTAATTTCTCTGTCTGATTTTTCGCTATTGGTGCATAGGAATGCCAGAGATTTCTGTGCATTAATTTTGTATCCTGAAACCTTACCAAATTCATTGATTAGTTCTAGTAGTTTTCTGGTGGCAACTTTAGGATTTTCTATGTATAGTATCATGTTGTCAGCAAACAGTGACAGTTTTACTTCTTCTTTTCCAATTTGTATTCCCTTTATTTCTTTTTATTCTCTGATTGATGTGGGTAGGATTTCCAAAACGATGTTGAATAAGAGTGGCAAAGTGGACATCCTTGTCTTGTTCCTGATCTTTGTG
This sequence comes from Mesoplodon bidens, assembly GCF_964165515.1. Lineage (NCBI taxonomy): Eukaryota > Metazoa > Chordata > Mammalia > Artiodactyla > Ziphiidae > Mesoplodon > Mesoplodon bidens. The sequence continues at coordinate 47,311,688 of NC_138165.1, read as the reverse complement.
GAAATGATTTCAGTTTTTCACCATTGAGTATGATGCTTACTGTGGGTTTGTGATATATGGCCTTTATTATGTTGAGGTCGGTTCCCTCTATGTCCATTTCTGGAGAGTTTTCATCATAAGTGGTTGTTGAATTTTGTCAAAAGCTTTTTCTGCATCTATTCAGATGATCATATGGTTTTTATGACTTAATTTGTTGATGTGGCATATCACATTGATTGATTTGAATACATTGAAGAATGCTTGCTTACCTGGGATAAATCCCACTTGATCATGGTTTATGATCCTTTTACTGTGCTGTTGGATTCTGTTTGCTAGTATTTTGTTCAGGATTTTTGCATCTATGTTCATCAGTGATATTGGTCTATAATTTTCTTCTTTTGTGATATTTTTTTCTGGTTTTGACATCAGGGTGATGGTGGCTTTGTAGAATGAATTTGGGAGTGTTTCTCCCTCTGCAGTTTTTTGGAAGAGTTTGAGAAGGATTGGTGTTAGCTCTTCTCTAAATGTTTGATAGAATTCACCTGTGAAGCCATCTGGTCCTGGACTTTTGTTTGTTGGAAGATTTTAAATTACAGTTTCAATTTCATTACTTGTGATAGGTCTGTTTATATTTTCTAATTCTTCCTGGTTCAGTCTTGGAAAATTGCACCTTTCCAAGAATTTGTCCATTTCTTTGTGGTTGTCCATTTTATTGGCATCTAGTTGTTTGTAGTAGTCTCTTATAATCCTTTGTATTTCTGCAGTGTCAGTTGTGATTTCTCCTTTTTCATTGCTAGTTTTATTGATTTGCATCCTCTCCCTTTTTTTCTTGATGAGTCTGGCTAAGGGTTTATCAATTTTGTTTATCTTCTCAAAGAACCAGCTTTTAGTTTTATTGATCTTTGCTATTGTTTTCTCCATTTCTATTTCATTTATTTCTGCTCTGATCTTTATGATTTCTTTCCTTCTACTGACTTTGGGTTTTCTTTGTTCTTCTTTCTCTAGTTGTTTTAAGTGTAGGGTTAGATGGTTTATTTGAGATTTTTTGTTTCCTGAGGTGAGATAGAATTGCTATAATCTTCCCTCTTAGAACTGCTTTTGCTGCATCCCATAGGTTTGGGGTCGTTGTGTTTTCATTGTCATTTGTTTCTATGTATTTTTTTATTTCTCCTTTGATTCCTTCAGTGATCTCTTGGTTATTTAGTAGCCCAGTGTTTAGCCTCCATATATTTGTGTTTTTTACAGTTTTTTTCCTGTAATTGATTTCTAGTCTCATAGCGTTGTGGTCAGAAAAGATGCTTGATATGATTTCAATTTTCTTAAGTTTTCTGAGGCTTGATTTGTGACCCAAGATGTGATCTATCCTGGAGAATGTTCTGTGTGCACTTGAGGAGAAATTGTATTCTGCCACTTTTGGGTGGAATATTCTATAAATATCAATTACATCTATCTGGTCTATTGTGTCATTTAAAGCTTGTGTTTCCTTATTTTCTGTTTGGATGATCTGTCCATTGGTGTAAGTGGGGTGATAAAGGCCCCTACTATTATTATGTTACTGTTGATTTCTCCTTTCATGGTCATTAGCATTTGCCTTATGTATTGAGGTGCTCCAATGTTGGGTGCATAAACATTTATAATTGTTATATCTTCCTCTTGGATTGATCCTTTGATCATTATGTAGTGTCCCTCCTTATCTCTTGTACCCATCTTTATTTTAAAGTCTATTTTATCTGATATGAGCATTGCTACTCCAGCTTTCTTTTGATTTCCAATTGCATGGAATATCTTTTTTCATCACTTCACTTTCAGTCTGTATGTGTCCCTAGGTCTGAAGTGGATCTCTTGTAGACAGCATATATATGGGTCTTGTTTTTGTATCCATTCAACCAGTCTGTGTCTTTCGGTTGGGGCATTTAATCCATTTACATTCAAGGTTATTATCAATATGTATGCTCCTATTACCATTTTCTTAATTGTTTTAGGTTTGTTTTTGTGGGTCTTTTTCTTCTCTTGTGTTTTCTGCCTAGAGAAGTTTCTTTAGCATTTGTTGTAAAGCTAGTTTGGTGGTGCTGAATTCTCTTAGCTTTTGCTTGTGTGAAAAGCTTTTGACTTCTCCATCAGAGATCCTTTCTGGGTAGAGTAATCTTGGTTGTAAGTTTTTCTCTTTTATCACTTTAAGTATATCCTGCCACTCCTTTCTGGCCTGCAGAGTTTCTGCTGAAAAATCAGCTGGATTCCTTTGTATGTTGTTTTTTGTTTTTCCCTTGCTGCTTTTAATATTTTTCTTTGAATTTAATTTGTGTTAGTTTGATTAATATGTGTCTTGGTGTGTTTTTCCTAGGGTTTATCCTGTATTGGACTTCCTGTGTTTCCTGGACTTGGGTGACTGTTTCCTTTCCCATGTTAGGGAAGTTTTCAACTATAATCGCTTCAAATATTATTTCAGACCCTTTCATTTTCTCTTCTTCTTCTGGGCCCCCTATAATTCGACTGTTGATGCATTTAGTGTTGTCCCAGAGGTCTCTGTGCTTATCTTCAATTCTTTTCATTCTTTTTCCTTTCTTCTGCTCCTTGGCAGTTATTTCCACCATTTTGTTTTCCAGTTCACTTATTCATTCTTCTGCCTCATTTATTCTGTTGTTGATTCCATCTAGTGTATTTTTCATTTCAGTTACTGTGTTGTTCATCTCTGTGTATTTGTTCTTTAGTTCTTCTAGATCCTTGTTAAACATTTCTTGTATTTTCTCAGTCCATGCCTCCATTCTATTTCTGAGATTCTGGATCATTTTTACTATCATTACTCTGAATTCTTTTTCAGGTGGATTGCCTATTTCCTCTTCATTTATTTGGTCTTGTAAGTTTTTACCTTGCTCCTTCAACTGTGACATTGTTTTTTCCTGTCTTTTTTTTTTTTTTTTTTTTTCTATGAGTGGGTTTTTGTTTCTGTCTTACTGGTTGTTTGGCTTGAGGCTTCCAACACTGGAGTTTGTAAGCTATTGGGTAGAGCTGGGTCTTTGTGCTGAGATGAGGAACTCCATGAGACCTCACGCCAATGAATATTCCCTGGGGTCTGAGAATCTCTGTTAGTCCAGTGGTTTGGACTCGGAGCTCCCACCGCAGGAGCTTCAGCCCAACCCCCAGCTCATGAACCAAGATCCCGCAAGCTGTGTAGGGCAGCAAAAAAAAAAAACAGAGAACAATAACAAAGTAAAAAATATTAGACTAGGAAACTAACAGATATGTTAGAAATAATATAAAAATTTAAATGTAGATGAATCAACAACCAGAAGGTACATCAGTGCCACAATAGTAAAAAGAGGAGGGAAAAGAAAAAAAAAAAAAAAAAAAAAGAAAAGGGGGAAAAGGCCTTGTCTGTGGAGCGTGACACCTAAGCAAGGGTGAGGTTTGGGCAGTGGATGGGGCCTATGTTTAGGGCCCAAAGGGCTGGAAAAGGCCCTGGGGCTGTGGGGGGTGGGGCTTAGGCTCAAGGAACAGAAGGGTCCCAGGCGTGCCCCCCACCCCTGGTCTCAGAGGGCAGGGGACCTCATGTGGGAGCCCAGCAGGCTCCCCAGGACTGAGTGGGTGGGGCAAACGCCCTCCACTCCTCTCTCGCTCCTTCAGATGGCTCCTCCCACCTGCCTCTCCTGATCTCTGCGGTCTCCCTCCTATGCCCCCAGGACCCACACAGCCTGGATGGGGCTTTGGAGCGGGGGTACTGGCTTGGGAGCTCAGCAGGCTCCCCGGCCCTAGTGGGCCAGGCAATCGCCCTCCACTCCTCTCCCACTCCTCCTGGAGGGCCCCTCCCTCCTTTCTCTCCCGTTCTCCCCAATCTCAGGGACACCAATTCTGGCTAGCCTCCACTTCTCCTCCCTCCTCAGTCCCCTTACGTCCTACCGGTTCACTTTTGGTTTCCTCCCGTCTCCTTGGGTGTCAGAGTCTGCCATCAGTGGCCAGCAGGAGCCCTAGTTTGGGGAGACGCTAAGTCCGCATCTTCCCACACCACCATCTTGACTCCCCACAAATGTTTTTAATTAAATTACCTTTAACTTACATACTAGGGGTGAAATATGTGAAAACTCTGAGCCTCTATTATCAATCCACATTGTAATTGGGAGAACTTGACCTTAAAAGATTCAGCCAATTTTCTAAGCTTGAATAGCAACTTGGGAGCAAGGCTAAAGCATGAATATTAGGCAGCATGACTTTGGCCTGGCATGTTCTCCACTGGAATCTGCTGGAAAACAGGTCTCTGAATTTTTTGAACATATAAATTTCTAACCTATAATTTGGCGTTACAAAACCAACGCGGATTTCCAAAGTGTCTTTCAAATTAAGCCTTCATTTTCAGCACTTACTCTCTGTAGCTCACGTTAGAATCATGGCTTTTCCCATTAGCAAATTACTATTGTCTTGCTCTTTCCTTTGGCAAATTTTAATCCATTGCAGTTGTTTAAATTGGATGGGGCACGTTGGGTGGGGTTGGCGGAATCTCTATGTAGCTGTATTATAAGCTGACTAGAGACCTAAAATCCAGAAGCTGAGAAATGATTTCTGAGGGTGCCTCCTTGCTATTCTCTTAATAGCAACCCCTGATTCTTATATATTAGTTTATTGTCAAAGCACTTTCAATATATAGTTGCTTCAGTTGGTCAACATGACCCCACTTACAACTTTCACAGCTAAAGCTTTGGAGTGCTTATGGGAGGTCCCACTGGTAGTTTATACCACAAGGACTTTGATTCCTGATCCAGGACTCTTTGTTCCACACACACTTGTCACCAGGATGATGTGCGTGATAGCCCTACCCTTCTCTGGCACTTTTACTGAAAAGCCATCTCTCAGGTCACAAAGTTTAGAGGTGACTAGGAACTTAGAAAATATCTAGTCCACCCCCTTTATTTTATATAGGAGGGAAAAAGAACCCAGGCTATTTGTCTGAAAAAGCCACGAACCAAGAGGCTTCTTGTCAACTTGTGTACCAGAAAGAGAATATTTGCTACAACTAGCCTTGCAGAAGAAAAGAGGCCAACCTATAGCGAAGTTCCCTCTCACCTTCTACAGCACACTTGCTGTTGGTAGCAGAAAGGAGTCTGAGTGGCGCCCGCTGTTGCGTAGGGACATAATTTTAATTTATTCTAATGTTTAAATTCCCCATTTGTCATCTTTTAGTAGGTTATGACATGGTAACAAACAACCCTAAAATCTCAGTGGCTTCAAAAACATAGGGGTTTTGTTTCATTTTGTTTTTCTCCTTGCTCACATTATACATCAGCTGCAAGTGGGCTCCGTGGATCTTCTTTATTCTGGAATTCAGGCTAAAAGGTCGCCTCTTTCTGCAACATACTGTTCCCTTGGTAGCAGGAAAGGTGAGCAAGCAGGCTGGAGGAAAGACCAGTGCCTCTTAGACCTTTCTTCTGGGACTGGCACCTTTTGACCTCCACTCACATTTCATTGGCCAAAGCACGTCTCCTGGCCAAACTGCTGCCCACAGGGGAGGGCAGTGCAATCCCCACGGGGGCTCTGAGCCACGGGACAGGGGCCGGCTGAGTGTGGGCAGGGACGGTGAGCACTCAGGAAGGACTGCACAGCCTACTACACGGTCTCAGACTCAGCTGTTTGTCTAGGTCCCGGAAACACTGTGTTCCTCAAAAATCAGAGTGGAGTTCATGCCTTTTGACATGTTCTGACCAGTAACTCTCAAGCCAAGGGCATCAATATTAAGTTACAGTTTTAAAACTAGGAATGGGTTAAGGTCAGTCTTGCCGGGAGTGTGCGCGTGTGCTTTTCCCCAGTCATATTTTCCCCATTACTTATAGTGAATGGGTCTGATGTGGTTCCTACATTTTCCAAAATTGGACAAGATGGCAAAAATAGGAAAATGTCTATTGGATGTTTTCTGTAGTGCTGAGGCTTGGCTTTTTTATGTGGAAAAATGTTACATAGGGGATTTTGAGTGGAAACTATAAAAGAAAAATCCAATTTTGAATGATTTCTGAGCCAACGTTCCCTACTTGTGTGTTTAGATAAAACAGAGGAAAGGCAAGCCTGACAATCAGCTGCTTTTTAAAAATTGAGTCTACTTTTTCTTTTCCATGAAGATCAGCTTCAGACATTAATGATTCTGAAATGCAAATCCAGCTCCAGGCAAAAGATTTTCAGTAGATGGTTTGCCTTGAATATTTCCTGCTGGCATCTTCAGGCGTCAGCACCCTCGTCCTGTCCTCTGCCAGCAGAGAGCCCACTACAGTATCCTGTCTGGACCCAGAATCTACAAAATTCAGCAAAAATGTAGGAAGTATGTACTCAGGGCTGGGAACTGTGCTGGCCACAGCTTTCCACACAGCCCCTCCCTAAAGAGCCAGCGATGTCAGAGGAGAGACAAACAAGTAAATGGGAAGTTATCCTAAAGTGCTAACCACGGCAAGGTGGAACACACAGACAACTTGTCAAGTGCAAAGGAGAGGAGTATAACTCACTTGTGCAAGATAGGAAAAGCGTTCTTGAGAGCAGGATGTGTAAACTGAGAAATGAGGGATGAGGTGGAGACAGCCAGGTAATGGGTGGGGGAGGGGGAAGCGGAAATTCGTTCTGGGGCTCCGGCAGCAGGCAGAGTGAAATGGTGAAGCATTCCTCCCTCTGCTAGAACACTCCCTAACACCATACACACAAATAAACTCAAAATGGATTAAAGGCCTAAATGTAAGGCCAGACACTATCAAACTCTTAGCGGAAAACATAGGCAAAACACTCTATGACATAAATCACAGCAAGATCCTTTTTGACCCACCTCCTAGGGAAATGGAAATAAAAACAAAAATAAACAAATGGGACTTAATGAAACTTCAAAACTTTTGCACAGCAAAGGAAACCATAAACAAGATGAAAAGACAACCCTCAGAATGGGAGAAAATATTTGCAAACGAAGCAACTGACAAAGGATTAATCTCCAAAATTTACAAGCAGCTCATGCAGCTCAATATCAAAAAAGCAAACAACCCAATCCAAAAATGGTCAGAAGACCTAAATAGACATTTCTCCAAAGAAGACATACAGATTGCCAACAAACACATGAAAGGATGCTCAACATCACTAACCATTAGAGAAATGCAAATCAAAACTACAATGAGGTATCACCTCACACCAGTCAGAATGGCCATCATCAAAAAATCTACAAACAGTAAATGCTGGAGAGGGTGTGGAGAAAAGGGAACCCTCTTGCACTGTTAGGAATGTAAATTGATACAGCCACTATGGAGAACAGTATGAAGGGTCCTTAGAAAACTAAAAATAGAAGTACCATACGACCCAGCAATCCCACTAGTGGGCATATACCCTGAGAAAGCCATAATTCAAAAAGAGTCATGTACCACAATGTTTATTGCAGCACTATTTACATTAGCCAGGACATGGAAGCAACCTAAGTGTCCATTGACAGATGAATGGATAAAGAAGATGTGGCACATATATACAGTGGAATATTACTCAGCCATAAAAAGAAATGAAATTGAGTTATTTGTAGTGATTTGGATGGACCTAGAGACTGTCATACAGAGTGAAGTAAGTCAGAAAGAGAAAAACAAATACTGTATGCTAACACATATATTTGGAATCTAAAAAAAAAAAAAGTTCTGAAGAACCTAGAGGCAGGACAGGAATAAAGATGCAGACGTAGAGAATGGACTTGAGGACAGAGGGAGGGGGAAGGGTAAGCTGGGACAAAGTGAGAGAGTGGCATGGACATATATACACTACCAAACGTAAAATAGGTAGGTAGCGGGAAGCAGCCGCATAGCACAGGGAGATCAGCTCGGTGCTTTGTGACCACCTAGAGGGGTGGGATAGGAAGGGTGGGAGGGAGACTCAAGAGGGAGGAGATGTGGGGATATATGTTTATGTATAGCTGATTCACTTTGTTATACAGCAGAAACTAACATACCATTGTAAAGCAATTATACTCCAATAAAGATGTTGAAAAAAATAAAAAATAAAAGAAATAAATAAAAGTTTTTTAAAAATGGTGAAGCGCCTTTAGTTTGCTCACTGCAGCATGGTCCCCGCCCACCACAGGTCTGTGCTGAGCTTTTGCGCTGCTTGAGGGATCTTAGTTCCCTGACCAGGGGTGAACCCCGGCCCCCAGCAGTGGAAGCGCAAAGTCCTAACCACTGGACCGCCAGGGAAGTCCCTGTGCTGAGCTTTTTATATTGGTGAATGCCGCCCTGTCATAGTCTTTAAAAAACCCATCTCAGCTCCAGTTTTAGTGTTTTGTGAAAGACACTTGTAAACTTTCATAATTTATTTTTATTTTGAAAAAATAATTTAACCAAAAAGTTCTCTTGGAAAAGATAATAAGATTCAGCTACCACCCAGAATTAACAAATATTATGTCACATTTTATCTGATCTTTTAAGAAATAAACTATTATCAATAAAGTTGAAGTCTCCTATAAACCTTTCCCTGGTCACATTTCTCTTTATTTCTCTCTTCAGAATTAACTGCTATCATGAATTTTGTGATCCTAGTCCTTGTTTTTATATGTTTTCTAAATATAGATTAATAAACGACATACATAGATTGTTTTATGTGTATGTAAGTTTTATGTAAATGATTTACTGGACTATAAATAATCTGCAACTTGAATGTTTCTCAACATTATGTTTTCAAGATTCCTTCTATGCAAATGAAGTCCATGATGTAAATATACCAAAATTAATTTGGCCGTAACACTGCTACAAGCATATAGGTTGGCTTTGATTTTTTGCTCTTACTAGGAGGACTGCAGTAAAAGCCTTTGTATGAGGTTTATTTATCTATTTATTCATGTTTACACATTTCACTAAGGTATCACCTGGAAATGCAGATGCCGGGTCATTGAAAACATATGTTTTAAATATTGCTAGACATTTTGCTAGACATCTTACAATAAATTATTAGTCTCTAGTTATTTTCTTCTTAAAGTCTTGGTGAGGATACTTTCTCTTGATTCTCAGTGATTGTTTAAAGTCCCATGTTAATTTAATTTAACTTGCAAATTCTATTTAATTTGCAAATTCTCAAATGAGGGAAGATCTTTGCAGATATACTCTGTTAAATGATTGGATATGTCCCTCCTCACCCCTCTTCCCTCTGGTTTTCTCAAATTCATTTCTCATATCTGTAGATCCAACACTCTCTCCTCTTCACACTCCATTTGGATGACTTCACTTCTTTTTTCACAGAAAAATATAGAAATAATTAGAAGAGGACAACTTGGTAAACCATCTCCAGTTTTACTAACGTCCCACTGTTTGTATATTCTACCTGCCTTTACTCTAGTCACACAGGGAAGATACGCCTGCTTGTGCCTCCACTTGGAACCAAGATTCCAGCCAGCCCTTGTCATGTCTTCCGGTCCAATGTTCCTCCAATTTTCTCCTTATCTGTTATAGCAAGGGTCAGCACACTTTTCCTGCAAAGGGCCAAATAGTAAGTATTTGAGGCTTTATGGGTCTAATGATATTTGTCACTGTGTTCCAACTGAAACTTTATAAAGGTAGGCAGAAGTCCAATCAGGCTGGCAACAACAGCTTATCCATTCCTGTCTTATATCATCAATACATTCCCCAGCTCGACTGAAGTTTATCCCCCCAGCATTCAGTGGTGGTGCTGTAATACCACCCATCTTAGCAAATGCTCTTCCTACTATGAAACTTGTCCTAATTTCTCCTCTGACTTAAAATGCAATGAGAATCTGCATAGTAAAAAGGAAAGTGCATTTTTAATTTTGCTCATCTCACTAAAGCTTTCCCCTAACCTTCACATTGGCTTCCTACCTCATTTTCGACTCTTTCCTCAGGAGGATGTCACCTCCTCAGGCCTTTTTGGACCCCACCTCCACTTTCTAATTCAGATTTAATTTTCTTCATAGCACTTGATGTTGAGTAGCAACATTTGTTTATTATTTATTTTATTTCCCACTTTGCAGGTAAGCTCCTTGAGGGCCAGTTGTTTACCCAGTGCTGAGAATAGTCTGGCATATAGTATCTACTCAGTAAACGTTGGCTGAGTGAATGAATGAGTTTGCCCTTGAAGGATGGCAGGATTTTATGCATAGCTCCAAGACCAGTTCCTCATACCCTACATGTTTCCATCCAGTGTGGCTCAGCTGGACTGTGGCAAGGTGTTCTGTCACCCTGAACATCCAGAATACATGAAACCCTACCACTCCCAGCAGGCAATGCTCTTATTGCCCTTATCCATTCATATCCTGCCATCATCACCATCATTCAGTACAAGCCCTTTCTCCCTCCCACCACCTTTGTGGTATGGAGACAGTTCCCCGTATCTCTGGCTGACTCAGCTTTTACCTACTGGGCCAGGGACAACAGGGAGGGCGGTAGAAGGGTTGCCAGATTTGCTCTCTTTCTAGAGGTGAAGAATTAGAAGACCACAAAACGTGTTTCTCAATCCAATTCCACCATCCTCATAGTTCATGGAAATTCCTCCTAGATTTTGGCAATAGCTTGACTATCAGTACTAGCTCTGGCCAGTGTAAAAAATTTACATCTATTTCTGGGTTTTCTGAGATTTTAGTGGAAAGTTGGGAGAGAATTGCATTGGAAGGGTCTTCAGACCACATTCTGTTGTCAAATGGAACCTCCTCTCTGCCTTTATTTTGAAACGCGTCGCCCCAGCCAGTGAATATTTTTTTGCCTTCCTCCCCAGCCCTCTCATATCTGGAAACTAGAATGCAAAGGTGATGATTCATTAGGCAGAGTTTGTAATTTTCATTAAAGTGTTTGTTTACTCATTTCTTGAAAGCTACTTTCAGAAATTTGAGGTTTACACTAAAAGGAAGTTAATTCTGAAGCTCATTTTTTTATGCTTCTAGATTTGAACTGAACACACATGGTGAGAATGTGAAATGACAGGCGGCCCCTTCTGGGGAGACAGGCTGTGTTTCTGCCTGTTTGCCCTTCCTCACCCCTACCCCCAGCTATGAATATCGCAGCTCTGTCCTATAAATATATATGACGAGCAGAGACGCGGCTGTTCCAGGGCTCAAGACTGAGGGTTTCTCCAGCCACGGATGCATTTCTGCAGCTGGGGGACCCAGCTGAGGGCGGGGGCAGCTCATTCGAGGGGAACAAGTTCTCCTGCTGTAATGGGTTTGGAATGTAGACGTGGGATCTGTCAAAGGAGCTTCTCTGTTTTCCATGCTGACAGCTTGTGCTCGCGCCATGACACGTGTGCTGCAGAAACATGACCTGGAACTGATGTGTCCTGGCAGAAACAAGCTGGGAGCTTTTAGCCTCTTTCTGTCTGCCTTTCTCTCTCCTCCCAGATGGCACTGAACTGTTGAAGGGGTGGAGGGGGCATGTAACTGTCAGAAGAGGGTTCCCAGCCCCACCATCGAAGCCGGCTCCATAGCCCACTAAATCCATGTGGAGGCCGTTCCCCGATTCTTCGAAGATGGTGCTGTCGTCTGCATGGGGGAATTTGCTAAACATCCTAAAAACTCTGGGATGGGATACCTGCAAAATAGCGACTGAAAGAATGGAAAAAAACCCCAACTTTGTAGACACAAGCAAATGTGACCACTAAGTTAACAAGAAAGTAATACAGATATATCCAATCAATCTTGATGTTGGAAGATAGAGTCTATTATGATCTGGCTCGATTGCCTATCTAATGAAATCCAACTCTTTCTGTACAGCTTTAAATTTTCTTTTGGGGAGTGAGGAGGAATGTAATTTAGCCTTTGAAAATCCTACCCAGGTCATCCAGCATTATAGTCATCAATTCACTCAGCAAATATTTAAAGAGTATTTACTCTGTATTAGGCACTGGGGACGCAATGGTGTAGAGGAAAAGATGATTCCCAAGGGGGCTTGTCTTTATCAAAGGCAGAGACTGATAAAAACAGGTACAGAAAGAAAGTATCTGATAGGTATATGAAGTATAAGTATATAAGTATATGAAGGAATCCAGTGAGGGGCTGAGAAAGAGAATATGAATGAGGGGAAAGAACGTCTTAAGTGGACTTGGACATTTAAGGTGAAATGCAAAGGATGCAAATGAGATAGTCCTTTGAGGATAGTCAGGTGAGGAATGGGGAAGAGTATCCAGATAAATGGAAGAGTATATTCAAAGGCTCTGGGCTTCCCTGGCGGCGCAGTGGTTGAGAGTCCGCCTGCCAATGCAGGGGACACGGGTTCGTGCCCTGGTCCGGGAAGATCCCACATGCCGCGGGGCGGCTGGGCCCGTGAGCCATGGCCACTGGGCCTGCGCGTCCGGAGCCTGTGCTCCGCAGCGGGAGAGGCCACAACAGTGAGAGGCCCGCGTACCGCAAAAAAAAAAAAAAAAAAAAAAAAAAAGGCCCTGCCATAGGAAAGAGCATGATTTATTTCAAGGAACTGACAGAAAACCAGTGTGGCAGAAGTTTGGAAGGGTGAAAGGGGTTAAGGGGGCTGGAGAGACAACCAAGGGCAGAATCCCTTTTACGTAAAGTTAGCTGTTATCCCTCTGTGCTGTCATGCATTTTGCATTCATGTTGCTATGGCAAATATTTGATTCTGCTTTTTGATTATAGTTAATTATTTAAAATTCCGTCCTCTTTACTTGAGAGTGAAGTCCTTGGGGGGCAAAACCATGTCCGATTCTGACATGACCATTTCTATGAATCCTACAGCATCCAGTACCTAGTACCTTGCAAATTTGTAAAGCAGGAGAAAATAATAGTGGCTCACAGGGTTGTTGTGAGGATTAAATGAGATAATACATTTAAATAACGATGGTATAACTAACATTTATTTTACCTTGTTTCACAGTTGAAGTAATTGGCTTAAGGTCACACAAATAGTAACTGGGATAGCCAGGACACAAGCCAAGCCCCACGTGCTTAGCCACCATGTTATTCTGTCTTAGTTAACTGCTTTACCCGTAGGAAGCGCTCAGTAATTTGTGACTATTATTGTCACTTAACAAAAGGGTGTTGGATCAAAACTGAACGAATGATTTGGCAGAAACTGTAGATTACCTGTAAAAGCCTTTGTATCTAGGGATAATTTTATTCATCATTCTGCTATTAGTTTGCTATTTAATCTGGTGTTTTCTTTTTCTGTATGAGTGGCTGTGACTATATGATTAAAAATCACCAGATCAGGAAAATGAATTTACTGTCTTCAGTAGACGTAAAACCACATCAGATTAACTGTAAGACTAATTCAACTATGCACAAGTTAGATATTAAGATAGATGAAAAGAATCCAATTTGACCAAAAAATGATCTTGAGACTGCATAGATCAAACTAATTTTCTTCCTTTGTGCAATTCAGTTCAATTCAAACCTTCAAATATACAGTGCAAGGCACTGCAGAGGACAACAAGAAAAATAAGCACCATCCCTTGTTGCCAAGGAGTTTGTAATCAAGTGTGAGTATCTTGGGGTTGGGGGTGGAGGGAATAAGATGTCTATACAAATAGCCCTAACATAAGATTTGTTTCATGAGGTTTCAATGAATCCTGAGATTCCCAGGAGAAATGGATTGTTTCTCCAATGAGGAAATTATGGAGAGGAGGAAAGTTGTTGAAAGACTGGAGATGGGCAAGTGTGATTCTGGGTCTCAAAATGAAGAAGATGAGGCATTTTCCTCACTACAGTTTCATGGAAATTTTATGATTCTAAGTAAGATTCTAGGATTACTTATTAACAGGATGGTAGGGAGAGCTTATACACAGGAGGAATCTGGTGATTACTAAATATCATTGAAGAGGTCATGTCAAATGAATCTTTTTTTTTCCCCAGGGTGTCATGGTTATTAACTTGGTACAAGTGAGAAATGTGATACATATAGAGCAGCCGAATTTCAGGATAGCCCTGGAGACAAAACAGAAGAGAAATGAGGTACATTTAAATTGATGAATTGAACAATTGTATTCAAAGGATGCTGATTCATAGATAGATGTTACCCTGAAGGACACTCTTTAGTGTCTTTTCATAAGTCCCTAATTTTAACACTGTTTGATTCATATTTAACCAGAAACTTGGATAAAGATATAGAAGACACATTCATTAATCTGCAGATGAACTGGAGCTGGGAAGGATGGCAAACAAACATTGAAATCAAGATCTAAAAAGATCTTCATTAGGTTGAAATGATGGCTCAGATACACTGAGATAAAGCTCAGTAGTTTTGATCTTGATCCAAAAAGTCAACAGCACATGAAAAAGATTGTAGAGATGTGACTTAGCAGCAGTAAAACAAGCTTCTAGTTTTAATTAGTTGACTGTGATGGGTCAACGGTGTTACATGATCCCTGAAGCCATCACTACCATCCCCGCCGCCACTGCTGCCTCAACCACTGCCACCACCATCATCACCACCACTGCCTCAACCACCATCACCACTGTCAGCATCACCATCATTACAACAACAGCTTAATGAGGTCTTAGGCTGCATTCATGGAAAGACTGTGTCTTGGAGGTGGGGGGAGGGTAGTTCCACCAATCACATCACACCTAGATCAATGTGTACAGTTTGGTGTGCCACATGCACAACCTGAAGAATGTTCTGGGGGAGGGCAATGAAATGGGAGATGAAACCCCAAAATGTGTTATGTTCAGAAGATGTAAAGGCCCTGGACTGGTTAGCCTGGAGTAGAGATGACAGAGCAAGAAGGTGATGAAAGTTTCTAATGGTCCAAGAGCTGTCATGTGGAAAAGCAATTTAACTTCTTTTGTAGAACTTCAAAAGCCAAAACGAGAACCAGTAACATCAATTATAGGAATACGGACCTCAGTTTATTAAAAAATGGTCCCATAGCTGAAGTTGTTTAAAAATGGAAAGCATGGCTCCTGCTACAGTGTTTCCTAATGCCAGGTGCTCAAGTACAGGCTGATCACTCTTTGGGGGCTTGGGCTAGGGGTTCAAGCAGCTGACAGGTAGTTTGAGTTTGGCAATTTTAATTCCTAACCTAACCACACTGAGCATGGTGGGAATCTAGGGGCTTGGAGGAGAGACTCCTGAGGGAATCTCCTAATTGGATGGTGGGGCCATCAGATGAGGCAGCTGAAGAAAGGCAGTGGGATGATAATCTGGAGGTGGGTGTAAGGAATTTGCTGAGCCTGGCTGAGGGCCTGGAGGTGGGAGGAATGGAGAAGTAGAGACATCCCCACGGTTTATGGGGGATAAAGAGAAAGGCAGGTTTTAGTAGAAGATATATATGGACAAAAGTTTGATCACACAGGAGACTGTTTACAATAGAATGGAGATATAGGAAGTAGTGGAGGGAGGGTGGAGGGATCTGCAGTGTGGGTGTTGCGGACAATTTGAGGGTCCTGGAGCAGGTGGAGGGCCTGAGACAGTAATCAGACAGAATGAGAATTAAGAAAGCAGGGGGTGACCAAAGACATAGAAAAAACTATGGCTACCAAAGGGGAAAGGGGTGAGGGGAGGGATAAATTAGAAGTTTGGGATTAACCTATACACACTACTATATATAAAATAGATAACCAACAAGGACGTACTATATATAAAATAGAAAACCAACAAGGTTCCCTGTGTGTAGTACTGGGAACTCTACTCAATATTCTCTATAAGGGAATAGAATGTGAAAAAGAATATGTATGTATAAACTGAATCACTTTGCTGTACACCTGAAGCTAACACAGCATTATAAATCAACTATACTTCAATTTTAAAAAGTTATAATTCTGAAGGAGGAATGGGGAGCTATTGTTTAATGGGTACAAAGTTTCAGTTTTGCAAGATGGACAGAGTTCTGGAAGTGAATAGTAGTGATGGTTGCACAACAATATAAATGTACTCAACGCCACTGAACTGGACACTGAAAATGATTACGATGCTAAATTTGATGTTACATATATTTCACCACAATTTTAAAAATAAAAAATATAAAATAATTCCTAAAAAAACAAAAAAGGAAAGAAAGGAGGGGTTGGAAGGCCAGTTTGAGTGCCATGTAGGCAAGAAGAGGAGTGTTGAGAGAAGGACTCAGTTAACAGGGATGTCTCTAGGACCCGGTCCTCCTTGCTCCCTGACTCTCAACCCCCCTTCCCCTCCCCTTCCCCCATCCCCCCACCTCCTCCCCTCTGTTTCTGTACACCAGGACGGTGGGGCTCACTTTGCATCAGTTTGCACAGCTCTCTGAACTCTTGTGCTGTGTAAATCCTGGAACAGAAAGCTGGCTTCAGAGGCCTCCCTTCCCTCTCTTACAGCAGTGGTCTCCAACCTTTCTGGCACCAGGGACTGGTTTCATGGAAGACAATTTTTCCACGGACGGGGCGGGGGATGGTTTCAGGATGATTCAAGCGCATTATATTTACTGTGCACTTTATTTCTATTACTATTACATTGTAATATATAATGAAAGAATTATAGAACTCACCATAATGCTGACAAGAGGTGGAGCTCGGGCAGTAACGCGAGCGATGGGGAGCGGCTGTAAATACAGATGAAGCTTTGCTCGCTCACCTGCCGCTCACCTCCTGCTGTGCAGCCAGGTTCCTAACGGGCCACGGACGGGTACCGGTCCGTGGCCCGGGGGTTGGGCACCCCTGTCTTGCAGGATTCACGTGTGCTCTTCGGTGGTAACCTGCCATTCCCAGGAGGTTGATTCCCATTTGGCCATCTCCACCTGACCCTTTCCCATTCGACTTCAAACATACATGGTCTCCACCATCGTAAATGCTGGACTTAAGGAAAATTTCTGTGCCTGAAGCATAGATTCTGAAACAAAAACTCACAAGTAAACAGGAATATATATTTTTTTCAAATCATGAGAAATTCTATCTTAGTAATAGCTGGCTAGTAATAGCAAGTAGGAGATATCTTTATACCATCTGTCTCAGAAGGGTCTCTAAACATTTTAACATACATGTGATCTTCAAAATTCCTTGTGCAGTGTGTGACTGCAAAATAGCTGAAGGCATGCTAGAAGCCATCAGAAGATGGCATTTAAAGAGAAGTTGAATTTTCTTCTCACACTTGATGGGGGAGTTCAGTTCTTCTTAGCCATAGGGCAGCATCTGCCTTCTCTGCTAAATAGCCATTTTTGCTCGTCATAGAATCTGAAATAAGATTACTTTGTGTACAACCCGTAATGTAGTTATCTGAGGCTTTCATACGTTTTCTTTAAAATACTATTTTTACAGATTGTCCCCATCATTCTTATGGCTTCAAATTGTCTAATTTAAAAGTACAGAAAGATCTTAGGAAGACCTTTTGTCATTTTAATTTTCTTCAAAAGCTGTTTACATAAATACTTCACAAGGGTATTCTGTTGTATGTGCTGGGCAGGCAGGGATCACTATAACTGCTTGGCTGTTAGGAAAAAAACATTTTTCCTAATGTCACTTCGCCTCTGGCAGAGCAGGGACAGTACAAAAAATTACCCTGTCTCTCTTCCATCCATGCTCTTTTCACTGAAAGAAAATTATTTTCTCCTCTGTGTCCCAGACTATGGAACACTAATAGTTGCAGACTGTATGTAGTCTGCCCATCACTCTATACCCACTGCCTGACCTGGTGCTTGGCACTTAGTAGGCCTTGAGAAATCTTGATTTATGTTGAGGGAATCCTAATAGATCAGGTTCTACAGAGGAGCTTTTCTGATTAATCAAGAAACTGTTTTCATTATTAGATTTGTATGAAAACTAGACTCCTCATGAGACTTAAATGCGAGAGAGAGAAAATGTATCCTCTTACTTATGTGGAGTCAGAGAGGCCTGACTTGGAACAAACCTAATAAATACCATCCGACCAAAAGTGGCTTTGTTGGCCGTTACTTTGAATCATCTTGTGACTGCTAGGGAACCCGAAGCTGCACATGTAGAAAGAGCCTAATAAGATGGATAACAGGGAAGGAGAAAATCTGATTAGACAGACAACCCTGCCTAATCAGAAAATAACCATATAGGCTGAACACAAACGTGCTGTTCTCAGCTGATTGCTGCTGAAAGCTGCTTCCCCGGGAGCTTGTTTTTTTTTTTTTTTTTTTTAACTTACTCTCCATCTATTTTCTTTCTCTCCCATTTTCTCTCTCCCTCAATATCCTGGTCTTAGGTTTCTAACAAAGTTGGCCTGTGATAACTGTGATTTTGTTACAAGATGCAAACGCATTCCTGGCTGTGTGCAGGGCTAAACAAGACATCTGTGTAAATATGTTTGGATTTGTAATCTCATCCCACTCCCCAGCCTACAGCCTTTGATAGGATTAGCTGTAAGACTAGTGCCCAGGTAAATTTGCACTGACTAAAGCCCGTGTGAGCCCCCGATGAGTTAATCAGACCATTATAATCAGGTCCACAAGCCTTAGAGCTGTGCTCTTTGGAGAGCACGGTGGGAGAGCGTTCTCTTTGTGCAGAAGCCATAGAAAAACCTGAGGTGAATTCCATGTCTTTCATCACTGCATCATTTTCTGAAATAAACTATGTGCAAAGTGATCCAGAAAAGCTGGGAAACAAGCTGAGCCGTGGGTTAGACCATGGCCAGGGATGGGGAAGTGTTTAGTGTCTGGTAGTGATAATGACCAGGGTTCTTGGCCTTCCCCAATCAATAGAAATTGATCAGAGGCCAGACAAGAAATTCAGGCAAGGTTTTATTGGGGCCCCTGCTGCAGCAGTGGGGAGCGAGAACAAACAACATGTTCCCCTGCTTGCTCACTCCGTGAGGGTGGCGTGAGCTTGTTCCTTATATGGGGTGAGGGCAGGGGTTTGTCCAGGGGTTGTGCCAGAGGGGTGTCTTAGGTGTTTTGCCCACCCCTTAGGTGATCCAAACTGGAAGCAACCAAAGTGCCCAGTAACAGGTGAATGCATAAACAAAAGAGATCTAGCTATATAATGGAATACTACTCAGTGCTAAAAAAAGAATTAACTACTGGTACATATAATAACGTGGATGAATTTGCATACATTCTGCTACGCAAAAGAAACCAGACAAATGATTCCATTTGCAAGGATACCTCGTTTTATTCACTTTGCTTTATTATGCTTTGCAGATATTGCATTTTTTACAAATTGAAGATCTGTGGCAACGCTGTGTCAAGCAAGTCTATCGGCACCATTTTTCTAACAGCATTCACTTCGTGTCTTTGTGACATTTTGGTGAGTCTTGCAATATTCCAAACTTTTTTATTATTGTTATATTTATTGTGGTGACAGTGATTTTTTTTTTTTTTTTTTTTTTACGGTATGTGGGCCTCGCGCTGTTGTGGCCTCTCCCGTTGCGGAGCACAGGCTCTGGACGCGCAGGCTCAACGGCCATGGCTCACGGGCCCAGCCGCTCCGCGGCACGTGGGATCTTCCCGGACCGGAGCACGAACCCGTGTCCCCTGCATCGGCAGGCGGGCTCTCAACCACTGCGCCACCAGGGAAGCCCGACAGTGATCTTTGATGTTACTACTGCAACTTGCTGAAGGCTCAGATGATGATTAACAGTTTTTAGCAATAAAGTCTTTTTTAACTAAGGAATGTTCATTTTTTTTAGACATAATGCTGTTGCACACTTAAAAGACTATAGTATAAATTAAATGCCAGTTTTGTAAGTAGTGGGAAACCAAAAAATTCGTGAGATGTTTTATTGCAATATTTGCTTTATTGAGGTGGTCTGGAACCAAACCCGCATTATCTTCAAAGTCTGCCTGTATACAATGTTCTAGAACCGGTAAAAATAATTTATGGCACTATCTATTAGAATGGATAAATTATTTTAAAAGCTAGAACTCTGATGGGAGTGCAAAATGGAACAGTTACTTTGTAAAATATTTTGACAGTTTCTTATAAAGTTAAATACTTCCCACACAACCCAGCAATCCCAACTCCTGTTTAACCAAGGGCAATGAAACCTCTGCTCACGCAAAATTCTGCACATGAATGTTTAGAGTGGCTTTTTTCATAGTAGCCCAAGGCTGAAAACAACCCAAACGTCCCTTACTGGGGAACAAATAAGCAAACTGTGATATACCAACATAATGGGATATGATTCAGCAATAAAAAAGGTATAGGGCTTCCCTGGTGGCACAGTGGTTGAGAGTCCGCCTGCCGATGCAGGGGACATGGGTTCGTGCCCCGGTCCGGGAAGATCCCACATGCCGCGGAGCGGCTGGGCCCATGAGCCATGGCAGCGGCCTGTGTGTCCGGAGCCAGTGCTCCGCAACGGGAGAGGCCACAACAGTGAGAGGCCCGCGTACCGCAAAAAAAAAAAAAAAAAAAAAAAAAAAGGTATAGATTGCTGATACATGCAACAAGGTGAGTGAGGTTTACATGCTTTATCTTAATGAAAGAAACCACATCCAAAAGGTTACATATATGCTCTATGTTTCCATTTATATGATATTCTAGAGAAAGCAGATGAATAGCTGCAAGAGGCTGAAGGTTTGGGGGTCGGTCGGGGGGCTGGTTACAAAGACTATGGGGGAAATTTTTAGAGAGACGAAAATGTTCTGTATCTTGAACGCTGTGATGGTGGTTACACGACTCTGTTTATCAAAACTCACAGAATTGTGGCCTTGACTTTCTGAGTGTGTCTCCTTCAGCAGAAGCTGTATACATCATAGAAACCATGAGAGAAACAGCCTGGTGGGGAGAAGATCGATGAATTAGAATCAGGGAAAATATCCACCAAGAGAATTAGCCAGCAGCATCCATATCAAACTCCTTCCCATCTCTTAAAATCTCTGACTCTGAGGACTGGCAATATTAAGAAGCAGTGTCCTTTTCTCTCCAAGAATTCTACTGCATGGCTTGACAGCCTGGGCATCTGCTTATTAGATTAGGGAAATCATCCCTCTTTGCTGAGAGAGACCTGACTCTAAGGGAGATAATTCCTTTTACATGTCAGGTTAGACTAAGTTGAGGGAAGAAATAGACCAAATATTCAATGGCTCACCACAGTAGAAGTTAGCTAGAACTCATCCGGTTGGCCCCTCTGAACCAGAAGGGAGGCTGTAAAATGAAGTTGAGGTGTGTTCTCCCCAGTTAAAGGGGGGAGATGCATTTTGGTGGCCAGCTGGCAGTCTCCTTCACACTCTGAAACCATCCAAAGTAAAAAAATGACTCCTTCAGCAGCTTTGCTTACCAAGGATTTGACTTAAATCTGGGTAGCTATTCACAACTCTACTATTTTTATCAGTGCTTTTGATAGAAAGATAAAGGATGGGGGCTAAGAAGGTGAAAAACTGTAAGTAAGAGCATGTTCAATAGTGAAGGATCTTATACTTATGGCCTTCAGTGAGGCTGATGAATTATTTGTGGGCTTAATGATGACGTAGCTCTCTTTCTTCTCTATGATCATAGATCATTGATAGGGGTTGAAAAATTATTGGTAAGGCAAAATTTTTATTTGATGCAACACTTAATAGGCAAATAAGGAACCGTTAGGTTTAGCTGCCTTTGAGTTGATTTGAACTTCGATGGAAGAATAGGATGAAATCTTCCAGACAGTAAGATGCTAATTGGTGAGATCTTTTTAGGCTTTGCACAAGATTTTTTAAAAAATATCAAATGCATTTCAGTTTGATCGAGGGGAAGGTAGTGGCACTGGGGAAAATTATCCAAAGGAGTGATACTGATAGACCTAAACACACAGGCATTAATTTGGAGCAATTCTAATAAGTGTAGTGACAATATAAAGTAAACAGGTACAGTTGCAACAAAAGACCAACAAAATGTAGGCCATCATTAGCATGAGCAGTGGAAACAAAACATAGAGTATTACCTTATCTTTGCATCAAAATATAGAAGTCTACACCAGTGGAAGGTGCTGGCTGCCAATCATTGAGAAAGACAATGCTACTTGGGACGCATAGCTAAGGACCAGTAGGTAAGCAAGGAGAGAAAGCATCTAGGATATACATTTGAAGGTAAACTACAACAAAAGAAAATACACCTTTTTAGTCATTATGAGAAAGCGCTCAATAAATGTTTATTATATAAATGCATACATGAATCAAGCCCTATAGGGCACAGAACACAGATTTATTAACCAAGTACTGGAAATAAGGATCAAAGAGAGAAATTTAGCACACTCACAAAAAAGGAAGAAGTACTTTACACAATAGTAAACCTCTTTCCTTAAGAGGCAGATCATGAAAAACTTAGTGGGACTGGGTATAAATAAACCCATGTATAATATAGCACTAATGGTTATTAAGGGAAGCAAGGGGTGTTGGAGACTTTTGAGACTGCTGCTAAAATGTAATTAAGCAGGGGAAAATTCTCCAAACCATGCCTTTCTACAAATTGTCCCTTGAGGTCACCATCAGAAAGAGGATGATGGGATGAGTGGCCCATGTGTCCACTATGCTTGTTCCTTTATAAAAACAAGCATTTAAAGTAAAACCGGGCTCACAGACAAGCAATTGCTTCTCTCAGCATTCCTGGGTTGGGCGGCCTGCTCTGAGATGCCGAGGAGGGTCCTGTGATTGATGACCTCCAAGCTAAAAAGACATCTATGATAATGGAGGGGTGGGGCCAGTCAGGAATTGTCTGTGTGCCCATTTGTGTCACAAGACAGTCCCAGGAATAATCGTGATGGAACTTCTCCAGCCTGGGGGCTGGGGGTAGGGTGGTGATTAATGCTCAGAAGATTGAGAGTAAGTGCACTGGCTATTTTTGGTTGCTATGTCTCTCTGGAGGAGAGGGCTGAGGGGGGAAGGAAGCAGAAGGTGGAGAAAATGGGAGCAGAAGGCAGCAGGAACCCCCCAATGACACCGAGATTTTGTGCCAGAGAGCAGGTCCCTCAGGGCAAAGTGTGACAGTTTCCTACAAGCAGAAAAATGCACATGAGCCCGCCAGAGCCCACATACCCGATGCCAGAGGATCACAGACAGAGGAGGTCTGCATGGCATCCTGGAAGGGCCGGGGTGGGATTGTGAGGATGAAAGAATCAACCTGCCTATCTGCACAGCTCTGGCGACATCCTTTCAAATCTGGTCTCCTTTCTGAGATTTCCTCTTTGATCTCTCAGTTGAAAAGTCTGGTCGCCACAATGCACAAATGCCCAGTGCTGGGATATTGTGTGATGCATCCAAGTTCCTCTTTAGGGCACCTTGTCTCAGGACAAAGGTGTCAGCAGTGACCACCAGCAGGCTGACCCCTGGGTCTTCCTGGCATGAATGAAGCTGTATCGCTTGAACATAAGTATCAGCTGGATGCTATATCGTGTGGACAAATGTGCTTTTCCTTGCCCTGTTCTGGGACTTATTTCTGTTTGTTCTCTGCCTTTCTCTTTGTGCACCTGTGTCTCTTTTTCCCTCCCACCCCTCTGCCTGCCCTCTCTCGATTGCTCTTCACGCAGGACATTTTTCAGTCTACAAAATGTAGCAACACATTTATTAGCCCTGGATAACTCTACAGACAATCAAGAAAATGCATTTCAGCATGATGAAGTGTCATGAACAATGAATGTATAGCAACATAAATTGCTCTGTAAATGAAGAAAAACATCTCACTAATGCAGAGTGCAGGAATATCTGAAGGTAACAATTTACTTCAATTAGCAGTGATTTAAAAAAAAACCCATGCATCAAACCCAGATATTTATAAAGGGTTTCAGACTTGTAGAGGGCAATTATTTAGCCAGTGGGTTTGTTGAGAGGGAGGTGGGCTGCCGTCACTGAAGTCCTGCTTCATCCTTTATGTCAGGTAGCCTTCTGTGACCCCAGGCCTGGGTTGATGCCCTCGAGTTCTCATTACCCAAGTGCATAACTTTATCTTGCACTTGGCACATTGTCTGGGGATTGCTCTCTCATGCACATGCCCCTCTGGCTAGATTGCAGGCATCTGTATCCTGGGCACCTAGTACACACCCCTAACATGGTGGATGGTTAATACATGTTTGAGAAATGAATAAATGAATAACTGATACTGACTCCAAAATCAGTTTTACACCCCACATGATAGCAGGATGTAAAGCCCAGTGTGTAGCTTCATGCCTCCTTGTGACCTGAGCAATGCAGGCTGGGCCAAGTGACCTGCAGGATCCCATTATGGATTGCCTTTAGATAGACTCTAGGTCAACCTTGCATAGGGTGGGTCTCAGCAGCAAACTTTACCATGAATTCATGCACCATCATTGTTGCCCTGGGTCACCTTCAAGCCTTTGCTTAAATATCAGTCTCTTCTTGAGGATCCCTCTGATGACGCTATTTACAGCTGCACGTACCCCGGCCCACACCAGGATCCTGATTCCTCTTACCCTGTTCTCCACTTTCTTCTGTAGCTCTTATCTCCTTCTAATGTATTATGTAATTTATTTATTCATTTTGTTTACTATTTATTGTTAGTCTTTCCCATTAGAATGTAAAACCCCACATGTGCCTGGCACACAGTAGGTATTCAATAAATATGTGCTGAATGAATGAATGAATACTACCATGTGACACTGGCCTTGAGACATAAACTACAGCCTAAAGCAATGGTTTTCTGTGTGTGTCCTTTGGAAACTAGAGTTCCCACTGAGATGTTTCTGGCTGAGGGAAGCTGAAAGGGAGGCTAAGTGTGTAGGGTTTAGGGGATCTGCCCTTTGTGCAACCACTTATCTGTTTTATATAGTGAAGTTTTATAAAACATTTCTTTTGTGAAAGGAGTTCTACTGCTTTTAAGAAAACATGTTTGATTCCACTCTTTACCTCCCAGGAAAAAGCTGAGAGCTGAGATTTTTTCATCTGCTTGCTCTGGGCTGAGCAGGGGGGATATATGTCACCTACTAGCTCAAGCTGCCATCTCTATTTCCCCCAGGCAGCTAGACTGTGCTGTACCCATCAGAGCTGTAGTACTGGCAAGACAGAAGCCAGTCCTCTGGGGAGCCCTCTTGGAAAAGCTGGGGTGCTAGGTGCATGTACCAACACCTTCCTTTCCCTAGGTGAAAGTGTAATATAAACATGCAATGGAATACTATTGAGCCTTTAAAGAAAAAAGATGGAAATTCTGCAATATGTGACAATATGGATGAACCTTGGGGACCTTATGCTAAATGAAATAAGCCAGTCACAAAAGACAAATACTGCATGATTCCACTTATATGAGGTAGCAAAATAGTCAAACTCAGAATCAAAGAGTGGAATGGTGGTTGCCAGGGGCCAGGGGAGGGAGAAGTAGGGAGTTACTAATCAATGGGTGTAGAGTTTTAGTTAAGAAAGATGAAAAAGTTCTGGAGATTAGCTGTACAACATCATACATAGTTAGCAATACTGGATTATACACTTAAACATTTGTTAAGAGGGTAGATCTCATGTTAAGTGTTCCTATCACAATAAAATGTTTTTTTTTTATAACAAAGTGAATCAGTCATACATATACATCTGTTCCCACATCCCTTCCCTCATGCATCTCCTATCACAATAAAATGTTTTTTTAAAAAGGAACCATGTTTGAAACCCACTGATTTATAGCAAAACATACCTCCTTCTGTGTTTAAACAAAACTACACCCTGGAGGATCTTTATTACCTCTACCCTGAACTCTATGTAAAGTAGAATGAGTTCTTATTTATTGTTTATCAAGGTCTACCACAGGTTTTCTAAGCTCCTTCTACTTGTGTGGGTCCCTAGGCCAGCAGCAACCGTGTTGCACGGGAGCTTGTTAGGAATTCAGGACCTCAGGTTTCACGCCAGACCTACTGAGTCAGAATCTGCATTTTAACTAGATCCCCAGGAGATTCTAAGCCGTCCCATAGGCTGCGGTCTCTTACACTTCTTAGAGTGATGTGAGTGCAGCGGGCAGCTAGGTTTTCCTCGTGCTGACCTGCTGATGACGTTGGGTAGGGAGAGCAGGTGAAGAGGTGGGAAGCACGGTATGTGGACACCCCGCAGTTGAGATAATTAGACTTGAGCAGCTGACTGCATGCCCAGGACTGGCTTGTTTGTCTAAAGAGTGGAGTGAGAGCCCGAGTAATTGAAATATACCATCTTCCCTGAACTTCATTCCAGCCAATACTTTCAACGTCTTCCTGTAATACATCTTCTGCCATGGCTGCTAGCAAGGAGGTAAAATGAATGGAATTACGTTTCAGCTCCTTTCTCTGCTCTCTTGCCAAGTGGAATTACTAACAAGGGATGACATAGCTTGAAAATGGGCAAAACAACAACAAAAGGTGGGGCGAGGAGAAAAAGAGGAAGAGAAGCAGATGGCCTATACAATCCAGAAACAGGATAACCAAGCTATAGCCTCAGAAAATGTAAGGTCTGACTGCAATTAATTTGAAAAGCACACACAACCTAAAAGTCAAACTGTGTTAATTATACTTGGAAAAAGGAATTTAGTGAGGCAGCTTAGATGTTACCCACAGTAGATTTTTAAGCTGTATGCAGTCAAGCAGAAATATACTATTTCTTGAGCAATTGCAAGGGATCCTATAAACAGCTTTCAGTTCTATTATTTTATCGTCTATGTAACTTAGGGTTGTGGTTCTTGATGAATGATTTGTGTCATCTTCCTATAGGATTTTGATCATATCATTCAGCAGCACTGCAGGAGGGCACTTATGTGGCTTAGCTCTGAAACTACCCATTAAGAGAGGAATAAAAAGTCAACAACATTATCCACATCATTAGCTTATGTAATAAAAAGTGATTAAATACGGCTAGCTTTCAAACACGTGTAAAATAGATCTAGTTGAAAGTATACATTTTTATAATGTTTATGTTCTGCTTGGATTGAATTACCTTAAATAACAGAAAATTGCCATCCTACCTCACTGATAACCATCAACACTGAAGTCATTATTAGATTATGAAAATTTTACCTAAACAGTTGTACAATGCTGTAATTTACATTGCCAGTGTTGTTGCACAGCTCATTGGATAACCACTCACCCGGCCCCGCCCCAAAACTGACCAGTTACATCTTCAGCAAACAGGAGTTAGAGCATGAGCTTTTAGGCTGCTGGAGATGGGAGTGGGATGTATGAAAGAGGGAAAGATACACTTATTACTTAAGAAATACATATGTTTTTGTGTTACTGAAAGATTTGCTGAGTCAGATGTGGATGTTTTCCCTCTGATTTCAGGCACTACCAGAAATGATGGTGAATTCCCCCACTTGTTTCCACATTCCTGGCCTTCTTTGGATGGAGGTTCTGGAGAGGGAGGACCCAGGGGACTATGGGTTTGAAACTACACCTCTCAAATACCTTCCAGGTGGTAGAGTCATGTCTTATTACTGAAGCTACTTAGAAGGTCACCAAGTCTCAGTTCCCTAATCACCATCACAAACTCCTCTGAACATTCACAAGCCATGTTCAACAATAGTCAGCATTGGTCACACCTCCTCCCTCAAAGGTTGTATCCAGATTTGGGTTTTGTAATGTCATCTATTTATGGTACAATTTCACGTGGAATTATATCAAATTTTTACAACTGACATTTTTCAGTCTTTATCCTTACTGATCTCTTAGCAGCATCTAAACCATCCATCCTTGATGATTACCCCTTTCTCTTTGAAACATTCTGCTTCCTTGGTTTTCATGATAGAGGATTATCCTGGTGTTCCTTCTGTTTTTCTGACCAGACCTTCTCTCCTTCTCTTACAGTGGCTCAGTCTGCTCAATCTGAACGTGAAACATTGATGTTCTTCAAGTTCATCGTGGTCTTCGGTCTGTAGTCTCAGACTGGTTCTGTTAGCTTCTTACTCTGTTCTCTCTCCCTTATCAACCTCATTCACTCCCTGAGTTCAATGACCGTCTACATGATAACGACTCCCAAGTTACCATCTTCAGCTCAGAGCTATCTATTGGGCAGCAGTCTTATGCATACAACTTTCTTCTCAATAGCTCTGCTTGGATTTTGATGAACACCACTTCTCCCCTCACAGTGGATTTCTCTTCTATCCCATTCAAAGGCACCACCACCTAATGAAAGTAAGCCAGAAAGTAAGTCATATTCCTGGACACAGGTCTCTCCCTCACCAGAGACATTCAATCATCACCCACTTGTCATTTCATCTCTGAAACCTCTCTCAAGTCTCTCCACCTACACAATCACCATCGTAGTCCAAGTTTTCATCTCCCACCAGGATTATTTTGATTGAAGCCTGTCCAAACCATTCCTCACAATACAGCTGGAGTGATCTTTTAAAAATGCAAATCTAATCATGACTTTTCCTGTTTAAGACCTTCATTTTGTTCTTTAGCTTAAGGATCAAGCATCCTCAACCCCGCCTATGAGATTATACAAACTCACCTCTGACGACACCACCAGTCTCGTCTTTCCTGTCATTTACCTCTGGGCTCTGCCACACTGGCCTTCTATTTCAGCTCTTCACATTGTTTCAGGCTCCTTCTTTCTTCAGGCCTTTTTCCCAATAGTTTTTCTTTTCCAAATAGTTTTCTGGAATTCTGTTCTCTCCCTTGCTGCTTTCCCATAGGCTTTATCAAGATTTTATATTGGACTTGATCACTTCTCTTCACTTTTTCACTCAAAACATTCAACCTCTCCCAGGGTTTTAGTAGTCATTTCTGTGTAGACAATACCCAAATACACCTCTTTTAAAGCTGTGAATGAGTATTTACAATAATGGATATTTACACCTAAATGTTTTATAAATGTTTTAACTTCACTATGTCCCAAACTCATCTTCTCCCCAGATCTGCTCCCCTTCATGTCCTCTATATCCTCATAATGGTATTACCTGTCTTAAAGTCACTCAATTTTTAAAATAACATTTTTAGCAAGATATAATTCACATACCATAAAAGCTACCCTTTTAAAGCATGTCATTAAGTGGTTTTTAGTATATTCACAAAGTTGTGCAACCTTCACTTCTATCTATTTTGCAACAATTTCAGCAGCCCCAAAAGAAACTCTAAACCGATTAATAGACTCTCCTCACCCTTCCCTCCCCCAGGCCCTGGAAACCATTAACTGACTTTCTGTCTCTATGGAATTATCTATTCTAGACACTTCAAATGAATAGGATCATACAATATGTAGCTTTTTGGCCTGGCTTCTTTCATTGAGCATATGATTTTTAAGATTCATTCATGTCGTAGCATCAATTAATGCTTCATCCTTTTTTACAGCTGATTAACATTCCATTATATAGATATAACATATTTCTTTATCCATTCATCAGGTGATGGATATTTGAATTGTTTCCACTTTAGGCTGTAATGAATGATGCTGCTGTAAACACTCCTGTACAGATTTTTGTGTGGACGTGCTTTTCCAATTCTTTTGATTTTTTTCCTGAGAGTGGAATTGCTGGGTCTTTCAAAACTTCTTTCTCCGTTGCTTCTTTTTTTTTTTTTTTTTTTTTTTTTTGCGGTACGCGGGCCTCTCACTGTTGTGGCCTCTCCCGTTGCGGAGCACAGGCTCCGGACGCGCAGGCTCAGCGGCCATGGCTCACGGGCCCAGCCGCTCCGCGGCATGTGGGATCCTCCCAGACCGGGGCACGAACCCGTGTCCCCTGCATCGGCAGGCGGACTCTCAACCACTGCGCCACCAGGGAAGCCCTCTCCGTTGCTTCTTATTATAGTTCTTCCTGCATCAAATTAATAAGATTAATAGCCAAAATCAATTCCAATTCTGTCACTTCAGTGGTCAAAAATCCCTCAGCGACTTGCTAATGCCCTCCATAGTGTGGTCCTTGCCTAATATTTTGGTCTGAATTCCAACTACTCTACTGTAAAGTTGACTTATTTGTAAAGTCTTTCCCGACCCCCCCCCAATTAAAACCATATGGACTCTACAAATCCTTTCCTATGACTTCTATAAGCACATCCATTTGTACTTGGATATAAGTCCCAGAACAACCAAGGGGAGAAGGGGGGGTGGGATGAACTGGGAGATTGGGACTGACATAGATACACTACTGTGTATAAAATAGATTAACTAATGAGGACTTACTGTCTAGCACAGGGAACGCTACTCAGTGCTCTGTAGTGACCTAAATGGGAAGGAAATCTAAAACAGAGTGGATATACGTATATGTATGACTGATTCACTTTCCTGTATGGCAAGAAACTAACACAACATTGTGAAGCAACTACACTCCTCTAAAAATTAATTTTAAAAAAGTCCCAGAACAATGTGCAAGTGCTAGAACAATGCACATAGTAGATGCTCAAGAAATGTGTATTGAATGAATAAAAAAAGTATTATGTATAAATATTTGTTTTCATATCTCTTCCCCATGTGTTCATTGAATTTATTCAACACTACCTATCAGGCAGTAAACCTCATGAGGGAAAGGACTGTATTTCAAACATCCTTGAATCTTTAGCTGGTAACATGCTACTTGACCTATACTGTTTTCAATAAATAATTGTTGAATGGCTGAATCAATCACTCAATCAAAACCAAATTACTATTCTCCAGTCTTTGGACATGCTTTGAATTTCCCCACTGCTTTGTCTTGGAGAGCACAGTTTCTTCTGTCTGGAACATCATCTCTCTCTTCTAAAAGACTCATGTCAAATAATACTTCATCTGTTATACTTCTTTCCTCTCTTAGTCCAGTAAGAAATAATCTCACTACACTCTTACAGCACTTTATTTGTAACCATCTCATGGAAAATCCTATCCTGCCTTCCTCCCAGTTGTCTCTGAACTCCTCTTATCCAACACCTCCCCCAACTAGCCCTTCCCTCAGTTATAGGCTACATAAGAAGAGGGAATATACATTTGACCCTTGAACAATGGGCAGGGGGGGGCGCGAAGTTGAAAATCCAAGTATAACTTATAGTCGTCGGCCCTCCAAATACATGGTTCCTTTGTACTCAGGTTTCCCCATCCACGGATTCAGGCAACGGGGGGTGGTGTAGTACTGTAGTATCTACTATTGAAAAAATTCCGCATATAAGTGGACCAGTGCAGTTCAAACCCGTGTTGTTCCTAGCACAATGTTTTACACATAAGTGGATACTTAAGGACTGAATCAGGAAAAAAAACCTTATTGATTTTTAATTGATTCATTGAACTCAAGAGGACATGATAGAACTCCTGCTTTGTTCCACCTTGAATTTTCCCATTTCAGCTTATGGTACCATTAAACCAAAATCTGGAATAACCTTTGATTCCTCTCCTTTCTTTAGCCACACATCAACCTATCAGCAAGTTCTACTGATTATGACTCCAAAGAAGAGCCTGAATTCCTCCATCTTTCTTTAGCACCTTGGCTATCACCCTTGTCCAAGTTGCCATCATCTCTTTCCTCAATTCCTGCAACGACCTTGCAACTGGTCTCTTTACTTTCACTCTTGTGTCTCTACAAGACTGAATTTATATATTCAGATTATTACATTTATGTTAAATTTAAGCATTTAAGAATATACATCTGATTTATGGCTTCCTCTTGAACTTAGATTAAATCCATAGTCCTATGCTTGGGTAGGATCCCTAGGCTGGACCCGATCCTCTCCAGGGTCCCGTGTCCTCCCTGTCTCTCCCTGGTTCCATCTGCCAGTGCCATCAGCCTGGAATACCAGGTGGGAGTTGTATTTTACTTCCCATTCTGCTAAAAACTGTGTAACTCGGGACGTGTCACTTGACTTCTGGGACTCAATGAACTATCTCTAAAATGAAGGGAGTAGACTAAATGCTTGTAAATGGTCCCTTTAATTTCATTATCTTCAGAGTTCCTGAAGTCACTTGTCTCTACAGCCAGGATGGGTTATTAGTAGGAATCTTTTTTTTTTTTTTTTTTTTTTTTCTGGCACGCGGGCCTCTCACTGTTGTGGCCTCTCCCGCTGCGGAGCACAGGCTCTGGACGCACAGGCTCAGCGGCCATGGCTCACGGGCCCAGCCGCTCCGTGGCATGTGGGATCCTCCTGCACCGGGGCACGAACCCATGTCCCCTGCATCGGCAGGCGGACTCTCAACCACTGCGCCACCAGGGAAGCCCAGGAATCATTTTTAATACTGCTAGAGAACAACAAAAAATACATGTTTGTAATGCTCTAATACAGTTGTATGCTGTAACAATTTATTATGCTCAAAAAAATATATCTTCTGAGACCTGGAAGATGAAAGTGAGTGCTTCATAAAGTATATAAGTGTCTGAATTATTTTTCTTTCTTTTTAATAAATGGGGATTTCAGACAGTCCCTAAACTGACTGCTGCTGGTTCATACATGCCGTGTTGATTTATTTTGTTGACGTATTTCTTTCCAGAAAATGTTTAAAGTTTTTTCTTTTATTAAACATTTTTTTGTTGTTGGGAGAGAGGTGTGCTGTTTTCCTACTGTTGTTGTAACAAATTACCACAAACCTGGTGGCTTAAAACAATACAAGTTTATTATATTTCTGGAGGATGGAATGGATGTCACCATTTAGGGTGGTGGTTTCTACACAGGGCCTATGGAGCTCTGAAGTTCCTCTGCTAAGGGGACTCTGTGCAGGATTATGAAGGGATAGAAGAGGCTTCAACACTCTCCCACTGCTTAACCAAGGCTTAATATAAGAATTACATTTTATCTGTTTATGCTCCTATGTAAGTATGCAAATAAAAGTTTTCAAGGCTAAATTGATTACAAGCTGGAGGCAAAAGGAAGCTGTAGGAGGATTTTGAGTAAGACAAAATCAGGTGCATTTTAGAAAAATCATTCTGAATCCAGACTAGAGTATTAGTCTCCAAGTTGGCTTGGTTGTTGCCAACTGGCACCAAACGTCTAGTCTCTTTGAAGGCTGTGAAATGGATTTCCCTTTAACTGCCTTCTCAGTAGTTATGCATTAGTTTCTGATGAGAGAAACTTGTGGAGATTTAACGGGCAAAGGTGAAGCACAAGCCATTATACTCGGCAGCTGCAGCGGTCATGGGGGTGGTCCCACAGAGTTTCCTGGGACCTTTGCAGGAGCTCCCACTTCCCAGTCCACTTTTGCTGGACTGTTGCTTCTCAGACTTCTGCAAACTCCAGCTTTTCTTCTTCAAGTTGAAGTGGTGACTCTTTCTCTAATCCTCTGACTACCCACCCTTGCAGGCCGACCTTCGCTTCCTAGCTTCTCCCTCCTTCAGGTAAGTCGAAATTCTCATGTTAAACCCCTTAGTCCTGTAATTGTTGTAGCGTCTCTTATCCTGACAGACCCAGACTGATACGTGATTATTCCTGTGTGCCAAATAATCCATTGCATGGGGAAGATCATTTTAGAACTTCTATTTATATTTGTTGTAATCTTTCCTCATCATGCCATTTTATGACATCCATAAAGAGGAAAGAATAAGTAGACACCTTATAACTAAATCAATGTACGTGTATTGAGGTGTGTGCTCAATTTTTTCACTCATAGTGGTGTGAAGTCTTAAAAGTTTGAGAATATTGGGAAAGAAAATGGCCTTGGGAGAGAACGTTCAGTCAGGAGGCTATTGCAGAAGTAGTCCAGCGGAGAATTGATGAGGATCTGAAGTGAGGCAGTGGTGGGGGCAGTCGTGATTTAAGTGGTATTTAGGATGTAAAATAAATAGGAGGCACTAACTAGTAGATCCCTAGTTCCTAGTGAAAGAGGAAAAGAGAAGGACGCTTCAAAGATGACTCCTAGGTTTGCAGCTTAGGTCCTTCCTCTCACAAAGCAAGAGCTGTTGGTTGGTTGGTTGGTTTGCTTTTCCTCTCACCCTGCTCAACAATTTAGAAACACATGCACCTACCAAAACCAAGTAGGATTCACCTCAGGAATGTGAAGAATGAGGTAATAATAAGAAAACTGTCCCCAAAACATATCGCATAAAAGCTCTAAGAAAATACATGATTGTGGTAGATTCAGCTAACCATCCACCCAGTTTTGTGTTTTGCATTCCACTGTATAGTGCTGTTACTAGGAAATGGTGCCCAGATGGGACTATGTGACTAGCTCTTGCCAAAGGAATGTGGGCGGTGGCAATGTGTGCCACCTCTGGGCAAAAGCTGTTTAAGAAGCTGGCAGGCATCCTTCACAATTTCTTCCCCTTCCATCAGCATGATTTAGGCAATGGCAAGGCCCTAGGAGCTAATGCAGCCACAGATGGAAGGAATCTGTGTCCCTGAATTACCTTATGGAGGAGAACCACCTGCCTTAGTGTTATATGACTGAGAAATAAGACTTCCTTTGTGTTATGCCCCAAAATGTGTATTAGCTCCATTTGTTATAGCAGCTTAGTCTACTTTAAATACTACAAGGATTATTATAGAAGCCCCAAAGTATGAAATAAGAATAAATAATAATTGCTGATACAAACCTTTAGAAACCAGATTAGTTACAAGCTTTCTTAATGTGGGGGGCATGTGTAGAATAAATTTGGTTGGAAAAAAATATATTTTTATTTTCACTAACATTCAACTGAAATTTAGCATTTCTTTTCATTATGAATATAGGCAACAAATTGTTATTAGCAGCTCCCTTGACTTGGCACCAATAGAAAACACAGATCTTTTCCTATCACATTATAGTTGTTGCAGATATCTCATAAAACTATTTATAGTTATCACTAATTCAAAATTACAGTATCTATTAGACCTGCTGCTAGATCTTATAATTTAAAGCATTAATATAAAGCACATGTATTCTATCACAAGTTAAAAAGTATTTTGATAAATGTATTTCAAAATAATTGATTTTAATTTTTTGGTTGCTCCGTGCAGCCTGTGGGATCTTAGCTCCCTGACCGAGGATTGAACCCGGGTCCACGGCAGTAAAAGCGCCGAGTCCTAACCACTGGACCGCCAGGGAACTCCCAATCGATTTTTAACAATATATGTATTTTATGTATTTAAAAACATTATTCTGGAGAGGAACCCACAGCATGAAAAAAGGGTAAGAATCCCTGAAATATATATCCTCAATGTAGCAATGAGTATCTAATTTAAAACAACAGGGCTGCTGCTTCCAAGTGTTATATTTCTAGTTTGAATACTAGCTAAGATATGATAAAAAATATAGACAGAATTATAACATGTTAAGAAAAAATCTCATAGTAATCTTAAGCATCAGAATATTATTAAATAATGTAATAAAATAATATAAGGAATAAAACAAAGCTGTGCACGTTTGCATATGTGTGGACATACACATGTAAAGGTCTGTAATCTTTTTTATTGAGGGCAACCAGAGCCATGTAGACCACTTAGATTACTTTTAGGATGTTTCTTTCTAATTCATTCCTATGATCATTTTATAAATAGCAAAATTCTTGTTAAGGTATTTACAAACTTTTTAATCTTCATTAAACCGTATAAGCAGGTGCTTATATTGAATAATACATGACATATATGAGTAAAGATATTTCACTTTATTCATGAGTCATGCTCGGGATTGCAATATTAAGAATTTTAATTTCAGTTAAACTTTATTAGTCAGCCTAAAAATAGTGCTCTTTTTCTAAAACCAGAACTCAAAGCCTTCTTGAACTTTAAGTTTCCAAAGGCAGTAGAACATACTTTGAACCACCTGCCGTATAATCTTGTACCATCAAGTCTTCCCATTTATGACTTCTAAGTACCTAAAAATAATCACTTTTCAAAATCACTTTAAATCATATTTAAATCACTTCCTCATAATCAAGAGCCCTTGCTTCCAGTAAACTATTCAATAGCTATTTCCCAAAGTGAGAAGCTTGACCAATGATTTTCACAAGATAATGCAGTGTGAAAAATTGGGACTTTCACATGAAAAAGACTTGAGTTTGGGTTCCTAGTCCATTACTTAAAAACTTTGACCTTAAATAGTTCTTGTTTTTTTCTGAGTTTCAATTTCCTCCTTGTGAATAGAAGATACCATCACTTACCCCATACTGTTTTTGTGCATATTAAATAAGATACTTATGTAAATTTCCACAGATTAATGTCTGTGCCAAAAAAAATTGTTAATTCTAATCTCTTACTGATTTATGAATAGAATTATCACAATAGATGTGACTAAGCAGTTTGACCTTTACAATGACTTAACAAAATCTCTGCCTAGGAAACTTTTTGCGCCAGGGTAGAACTTTTTAAAACTTGGCTCTGCAAAAATGCAGCATCTGTTACTACAAATATTGATACTTTAAACATCTCCATTTTTTTCTCACAGTGTGTGTATGTATGCATGTATCTTTCTAAATTTTGAGACGGAATTCTGTTGGATCCAGTGTTTGCGTGTTGGGTTTTGAGGTACTGCCCACCCAACTAAAGGAAAACTAGTTAAAATGCCAGTAAAAAGTTTCTGGCAGATGCCTCTGGGCATGTAACAACAGATTAAGTCTAAAGCAGTGGATTCCATGATTACCTAAGTTAACACACTATCTATGTATTAACAGCTAGTGGGAGTATTCCTTTTATTTGCTTTGGATGTTATGAATTGTTTGTGATGGTATTATTTTTCCTTCTCCAGAGTTGTGGTTAGATTAAGTACTAGAGTGTTAAGCACACCTCCTTTTGAAGTGGTTTTATATTTTTAGGGAAATTCATTTTTGGGGTAATTTTTATTGTTTAGATGTTTACAAAATTTGTACACAGAGATCAGATAATAATAGCAGCTAAAAGTTACTGACCTCTTCCATAGGAAATGTTAACAAATGACTTGCATATGTCATTTCCCCTAAACCACGCAATCTTCCCATTGGATGGGTGTTATCAGAGACAGAAAGTAACTTGTCCAAGGTTGGAAAACTTGTAAGTGGCAGAACTAAGATCCAAACCCAGGTGTCTTCCAAACCCTGTCATTTAATAACCACAATGCTATAAAGATTTTTGATTTTCTAATGAGTGTCTAGATATCTGAACTCAATGATATTTCATGGCATGTTGTAACGCTGAGAATTTCAGAAGCCCAAAACAGGTTGGAACTTTTAAAATGAGCATGAAAATATTATAAGCCACTTGATTTCCTAGAAACAAATAGAAGTGAATATAATACATGATCAAATATCAAATTGTTAGAAAACATGAGAGAATAAAAGATAAGCAGAGCATCACTCCTTAGAGCTCTGGTGAGGAAGTCTGTCAGCATTATTTCCAATGAGGCTGAAAATCTTTGTCTTGATCCCACATCCAGCTGCATCCCCTCCCCTGGACAGTGGAAAGTCAGCAGGTTAAATTCTAATCTCAAATTAGTAATGGAGTGTTTTGAGTATTCAAGTTAGTTGAGTAAAGTACACATAGCATTCAATACTGACTATTCTCTGCATTCTAGATTCCCACCTCCAAGCACCTGCTAGGTATTCCCATTTGGATATTCACCATTATTTCACCTTCAATGTGTCTAGATTTAACACGGCCAGCTGTAACCCACAAACTAGTACTTATTAATGAGATCATCAGAACAGGTATTAGACTCTGGGGCCCAGTTGCTTGTGTTCCTGTCCTGGCTGTCACTCATTATTCGTGTGACTGAATACATCATCCAAGCTCTCTTTGCTTCAAGTTTCCCATCTGTGCAGTGGAAATAATATTTATTTCATGGGGTTGTTATGAAGATTAAATGAATTGTTACATGTGAAGCACTTAGACAAGTTCTGGGCACATAGTAAGCACCATGGAAAAGTTGGTGGTTACTACTATTCTTATCCAGGTTGAAAACTACAGTCTTTTGTTTGGATCGCTCAATGTGGGAAGGACATGGAAGCAAGGCCAAGGGAGCAGTTAGCCACCAACTCCTTTTGGTTCTTCTTTTGGAATATTTATCCCATTTCAACAGCCACCATCTTAATTTAGGTCTTCTCCATCCCAGTAGTAGTCTTCTTGCTGCCAGTTACTTCTCTCCTACAATTTATGCCCTATACTACCAGAGGATCTATCTTTTTATACATTAACAGAATTATTCTCTTACTGAAAAACTGTCAATGTTTAATGCTATAGCATATAGTGCAAATTCCTCATTCTGGGGCAGAAAATCCCTTCAATCAAGTCCCAACCTATTTTTCTAGCCTCATCTCTCTCCCTTGCATGTCAAGTAAGCTCTAGGCAAACCAGTCTGTTCAGTGATATGTGCTCTTCTTCACGCAACATTCCTAGGGCCTGAATATCCTCTTCTCACTCTTCAAATCCTACCTGCGCTCTTGGGTCAGCTCAAATTTTGTCTCCTCCAAAGACCCTAGACATGCCATAAGCTCTATGACTTGGAGCAGTCATAAAGGGCATCAGAATAAAAAGTCAAATTTTACTAATTCAGTGTGTACATATATGGGGGATGATGCAGTAAAAAGCAAAGAGAAGTTTGGTGTTTGAGAAATATTTAATGGACTATAAAATTTTAAAACTATTCAGTTATTTTCATATTTATATAATGATACAAGTAATGACTGAAATGACTAGCAAAGGGCTTGCTGTAACCTATTTTAATAAATGGATCTTGTGCATAATTGAACGCTTGAAATCACTGTTCAAGATCAAATTAACAGCCCTCACCCCCTCCCTTGTCCATTCTGCTATAATGGGAGTTACACTCCTAAGAAATCTTGCATGCTCAAAAAGAACGAAAGAAAGAAAGAAAAAGTCAATGGAAAAAACAGGAGTTTCAGATTCATAACATTGTTGAGCAAGGAATTTCAACAATGAAAGTGCTTTCTTATAGCCATAGATGTATGTTTATAAAATGTAAACACTACTGAGCAAATACAGTATTTTATTATATTAAAGGTATTGGACTTTCTCAACTAATTCTAGCACCATCGATAGCCAGAACTTTTTACCATTCCTAGCATCTCTGACATGACAAATGAAGCAGAGCTGTTCAAATAAAGCAGGAATACCGTGAGCAACTTAACAGTTTCCTCTTTGAGAATGGGGCAGGTTCCTAACTAAGACTGCATTACAAATAGATGATCATGTAATGCAAATTGATATTATAAAAGCCCATACTGTACTTGAATATTTTTTTCATAGAAAAGAAAATATTAATTTGAGAACTACCTGGCTGAATTATCAGAAATTGCCAATTAGAGAAGTAGTTCCAAAGACTGAAGACCCAGGAAATCTGGATTCTAATGTGACCTTGGTCAGATCATTTAAGATTCTAAAGACTTGAGTTTTCTCGTCTAAAAATAAAAGACAGGAGAGACGGTTTCAAATACCCCAAACACACCAATATTTCTATGCCTTTTTCTCTTCTTACCTATACGGCTATAAATTATTTATGTAAGGTTCTATTACTCACTTACCATGACCTTAAAGTTCAGTGAGTGTGTCTATTCCCACATACCTTACCTTTCAAAGAACTAGAATATTCAGTGAGTGTGTCTATTCCCACATACCTTACCTTTCAAAGAACTAGAATATAAATTCTTAATATTAAAATAATTATAAATTTTGCATTTTCTTTTAGATTCAAAAGACATTTTAGACTTTGAATGCCCTGTTCCAAAGACTGCATAGTAACATTAAAAAAACTCAATAGGTTCATTTTCTTATACTTTTTTTTCCAGTATTTTATATTTTTAATGACTCTAAAATCATAGCACATTACTATACTTCCAAAACCTAATAGTTTACCCTTATTAACTCTTTGCTTTCCTAATATTTCAGAGACACGGTCTCTATTACTGGAGACAGGAGGCATCAAATAATTGCTTACCAAATGGAAATTAATTTGAAATCCGAGCCCCTATCAGATCTTTTGGCTAAACCCAGAATCCCCTGACTACTGCAGGATTTCTTGGTTGCCTTGATGGTGAGGATAAATTGATCACCTCCCACTAGGTCTCATGCTGCCCCTTTCTTTTCCTATTAGTAGCTAGGAGTCCTTCTCCCCATCTTTCTTTTCTGATTCAAGCCACTAGATTGCACTGTGACAAACTGATACTTTTATAAGAACTCACAATTTAAAAAATGAAAAAAATCATGTTTATAACAGTCAAACAATTTGACTTACTGCACTGGAGATTCTGTTTCTATTTTAAAGATAATCCATTATTTGGTTAGTTTCACAGACCAAATAATGGCATCTGGGTAATAGCGTTAGGAAAAAAAAAAAAAACCAAGGCCAACAGATGAAGTGATTAGCAATGTACAGGAACCTCTCTTTCTAAACAGAATAGTTTAAATTTCAAACTGGCAGAAATGATAAGGTAGAATATTCTTCTTTACAATATCAGAAGCCCCAAATTCTGCAAAACTAGAAATCCCAAATTTGAGCAATTCTAGGTAATTAGATGGTGACACCTATTGGCCAAATGTATCACTGCAAACCTATCATTTTAAACATCTATCAGCTGAGAGTTGAATAAATTTGGTGAAGTCCCAGGGACAATATTAGGGGTTATTATCCACTTGAGATATTCACATTGTGGACACATTTTAACGTAGTATTTTAAATTAGATAAATGTACCTCACATATATTTTTCTCTTAGAAGTTGTTTTGTTCACAGGGTATGTGTGTGTGTGTGTGTATGTATGTATATAAAAGGACACTCATTATTACATTAGCTTACTCTGCACTATGAAATGGAGGGGCACAGTGGAAAGGCCAAGAGCTAAAGGCAATCCTGGACATCCAACCGCTCCTTCTGCTGGCTGGAACCAAACAATCCAGTACCAACAATAGAGATCTACCATCAGAAATGACTGTAAAGTATGAGATTGATTTTTACATATAACTTGTGAAATTTATTAATCTCAGTGCTTTTCAGTTATCCTTAATATTAATGATTATGTCAGAAAAGGGCCTATATTAAGCTTCTACGGAGTCTTTAACTTGCCACTGAAAATAAATCTAATTTTAAAATGAAAAATAGGAGTAATCACACAACTAGGGCATCTGCCAGCCACTGGTGGGGGACTCTGATGCCCAAGGATATGGGAGGAACTCCAAAGTGAACCAGTAGGATATAGGGGGACTGAGGAGGGAGGAGAAGTGGAGGCCAGCCAGTATTGGCATCCCTGAGGCTGGGGAGATCAGGAGAGGCAGGTGGGAGGGACTCTCTGGGAAGAGCGGGAGAGAAGCAGAGGGCGATCGCCTGGCCCACTAGGGCCGGGGAGCCTGCTGAGTTCCCAAGCCAGTACACCCCCCCCCAAAGCCCCCTCCAGGTCATGTGGGTCCTTGGGGGCATAGGAAGGAGGCCGAGGGGAGAACAGGAGAGGCAGGTGGGAGGGGCCCTCCAGGAGGAGCAGGAGAGGAGCAGAGGGCATTTGCTCCACCCACTCGGGCCCCGGAGAGACTGCTGAGCTTCCAGGCAGATCCCCTGCTCCAAAGCCCCCTCCAGACCGTGTGGGTCTCTAGGGGCATAGGAGGGAGGCTGGGGAGATCAGGAGAGGCAGGTGGGAGGGGCCCTCCCAGACTGGAGGAGTAGGAGAGGAGAGGAGGGCATTTGCCCCACCCACTCAAGCCCAGGAAGCCTGCTGGGCTCCCAGGTGAGGTCCCCTGCCCTCTGAGACCAGGGGTGGGGGCACGCCTGGGCCCCTCTGTTCCTTGAGCCTAAGCCCCATCCCTCCAAAGCCCCCAGGGCCTTTTCCAGCCCTGTGGGTCCTGAGCATAGGTCCCACCCACCACCCAAACCTCACCTTTGCTTAGGCCCTGCTCTCCAAAGCCAAGGCCTTTTACCCTCCCATCCCTTTTTTCTTTCTTTTTCCGCCTCCTCTTTTTTACTATTGTGGTACTGATGTACATTCTGGTGGTTGATTCATCTGTAGTTTTATTTTTATATTCTTTTTAACATATCTGTTAGTTTCCTAGTCTAATTTTATTTTTTACATTGTTATTGTTCACTTTGTTTTTTTTTTTTTGCCACCCCACAAGCCTTGCAGGATCTTGGTTCACGAGCTGGGGGTAGGGCTGAAGCTCCTGGGTGGGAGCTCGGAGTCCAAACTGGACTAACAGAGAACCTCAGACCCCAAGGAATATTCATCAGAGTGAGGTCTCACAGAGGTCCTTATCTCAGCACCAAGTCCCAGCTCTACCCAATAGCCTACAAACTCCAGTGTTAGAAGCCTCAGGCCAAACAACCAGTAAGACAGGAACACAATCCCACTCATAAAAAAAAAAAGAAAAAGAAAAAAGAGATGGCAAAAAAAATATTTCACTGGGACCTCCCTGGTACCGCAATGCTTAAGAATCAGCCTGCCAATGAACAGGACATGGGTTCAATCCCTGGTCTGGAATGATCCCACATGCCGCGGAGCAACTAAGCCCATGTGCCACAACTACTGAGCCTGTGCTCTAGAGCCCATGAGCCACAACTACTGAGCCCACGTGCCTAGAGCCCATGCTCTAACAAGAGAAGCCACTGCAATGGGAAGCCTGTGCACCACAATGAAGAGTAGCCCCTGCTCACTGCAACTAGAGAAAGCCATGCACAGCAACAAAGACCCAACGCAGCCAAAAGTAAATAAATAAATAAATTAATTAATTTTAAAAATAAGATAAAAAAATTAAAAAAAAATTTCACAGGTGAAGGGGCAAGGTAAAAACCTACAAGACCAAATAAATGAAGAGGAAATAGGCAATCTACCTAAAAAAGAAATCAGTGTAATGATAGTAAAGATGATTGAGACTCTTGGAAATAGAATGGAGGCACAGATTGAGAAAATACAAGAAATGTTTAACAAAGATCTAGAAGAACTAAAGAACAAACAAACAGATGGACAACACAATAACTGAAATGAAAAACACACTAGATGGAATCAATAACAGAATAGCTGAGGCAGAAGAACGAAAAAGCGAACTGGAAGACAAAATGGTGCAAATAACTGCCAAGAAGCAGAATAAGAAAAAAAGAATGAAAAGAATTGAAGACAATCTCAGAGACCTGTGGGACAACACTAAATGCACCAACATTCAAATTATAGGAGTCCCAGAAGAAGAGAAAAAGAAAGGGTCTGAGAAAATATTTGAAGAGATTATAGTCAAAAACTTCCCTAACATGGGAAAGGAAATAGTCACCCAAGACCAGGAAGCACAGAGAGTCCCATACAGGATAAACCCTAGGAAAAACACACCAAGACACATATTAATCAAACTAACAAAAAATTAAATTCAAAGAAAAAATACTAAAAGCAGCAAGGGAAAAACAAAAATTAACATACAAAGGAATCCCCATAAGGTTATCAGCTGATTTTTCAGCAGAAACTCTGCAGGCCAGAAGGGAGTGCAGGATATACTTAAAGTGATGAAAGAGAAAAACCTAAAACCAAGATTACTCTACCCAACAAGGATCTCATTCAGATTTGATGGAGAAGTCAAAAGCTTTTCACACAAGCAAAAGCTAAAAGAATTCAACACCACCAAACCAGCTTTACAACAAATGCTAAAGAAACTTCTTCAGGCAGGAAACACAAGAGAAGAAAAAGACACACAAAAACAAACCCAAAACAATTAAGAAAATGGTAATAGGAACGTACATATCGATAATAACCTTGAATGTAAATGGATTAAATGCCCCAACCAAAAGACACAGACTGGTTGAATGGATACGAAAACAAGACCCATATATCTGTCTACAAGAGACCCACTTCAGACCTAGGGACACATAAAGACTGAAAGTGAAGCGACAGAAAAAGATATTCCATGTAAATGGAAATCAAAAGAAAGCTGGAGTAGCAATACTCATATCAGATAAAATAGACTTTAAAATAAAGATGGGTACAAGAGACAAGGAGGGACACTACATAATGATCAAAGGATCCCAAGAAGAAGATATAACAATTATAAATGTTTATTCACCCAACATTGGAGCACCTCAATACATAAGGCAAATGCTAATGACCATGAAAGGAGAAATCGACAGTAACACAAAAATAGTAGGGGACTTTATAACCCCACTCACACCAATGGGCAGATTATCCAAACAGAAAATAAATAAGGAAACACAAGCTTTAAATGACACAATAGATCAGATAGATTTAATTGATATTTATAGAACGTTCCACCCAAAAGGGGCAGAATACAATTTCTCTTCAAGTGCACACAGAACATTCTCCAATATAGATCACATCTTGGGTCACAAATCAAGCCTCAGAAAATTTAAGAAAATTGAAATCCTATCAAGCATCTTTTCTGACCACACACTATGAAATTGGAAATCAATTACAGGAAAAAAACCGTAAAAAACACAAATACTTGGAGGCTGAACAGTGCGCTACTAAATAACCAAGAGATCACTGAAGAAATCAAAGAAATAAAAAATACATAGAAACAAATGACAATGAAAACACGACGACCCAAAACCTACGGGATGTAGCAAAAGCAGTTCTAAGAGGGAAGTTTAAGCAATTCAGTCTCATCTCAAGAAACAAGAAAAATCTCAAATAAATAATCTAACCCTACATTTAAAACAATAAGAGAAAGAAGAACAAAGAAAACCCAAAGTCAGTAGAAGGGAAGAAATCATAAAGATCAGAGCAGAAATAAATGAAATAGAAGTGATAAAAACAATAGCAAAGATCAATAAAACTAAAAGCTGGTTCTTTGAGAAGATAAACAAAATTGATAAACCCTTAGCCAGACTCATCAAGAAAAAAAGGGAGAAGACTCAAATCAATAAAATTAGAAATGAAAAAGAAGAAATCACAACTGACACTGCAGAAATACAAAGGATTATAAGAGACTACTACAAACAACTATATACCAATAAAATGGACAACCATGAAGAAATGGACAAATTCTTAGGTACAATTTTCCAAGACTGAACCAGGAAGAATTAGAATTAAACAGATAAATCACAAGCACTGAAAATGAAACTGTGATTAAAAATCTTCTAACAAACAAAAGTCCAGGACCAGATGGCTTCACAGGTAAATTCTATCAAACATTTAGAGAAGAGCTAACACTGATCCTTCTCAAACTCTTCCAAAAAATTGCAGAGGGAGAAACACTCCCAAATTCATTCTACGAAGCCGCCATCTCCCTGATACCAAAACCAGAAAAAGATATCACAAAAAAAGAAATTTATAAACCAATATCACTGATGAACATAGATGCAAAAATCCTGAACAAAATACTAGCAAACAGAATCCAACAGCACATTAAAAGGATCATGCA
The DNA here is from genome assembly GCF_964165515.1 of Mesoplodon bidens. Taxonomy (NCBI): domain Eukaryota; kingdom Metazoa; phylum Chordata; class Mammalia; order Artiodactyla; family Ziphiidae; genus Mesoplodon; species Mesoplodon bidens. The sequence continues at coordinate 47,266,858 of NC_138165.1, read as the reverse complement.
CCATGATCAAGTGGGGTTTATCCCAGGAATGCAAGGATTCTTCAATATACGCAAATCAGTCAATGTGATACACCACATTAACAAATTAAGGAATAAAATTTATGATAAAAGCTCTCCAGAAAATGGGCATAGAGGGAATCTACCAATGGTATTCTTCACAGATTTAGAACAAAAAATTTTACAATTCGTATGGAAACATAAAAGGCCCTGAATAGCCAAAGCCATCTTGAGAAAGAAAAATGGAGTTAGAGGAATCAGGATCCACAACTTTAAACTATACCACAAAGCTACAGTAATCAAGACAGTATTGTACTGGCACAAAAACAGAAATACAGATCAATGGTACAGAATAGAATGCCCAGAGATAAACCCCCACACACATGGGCACCTAATTTATGACAAAGGAGGCAAGAACATACAATGGAGAAAAGACAGCCTCTTCAATAAGTGGTGCTGGGAAAACTGGACAGCTACGTGTAAAAGAATGAAATTACAACACTACCTAACACCATACACAAAAGTAAACTCCAAATGGATTAAAGACTTAAATGTAAGAGCAGACACTACAAAACCCTTAGAGGAAAACATAGGAAAAACACTCTTTGACATAAACCACAGCAAGATCTTTTTTGACCCACCTCCTAGAGTAATGGAAATAAAAACAAAAATAAACTAATGGGACTTAATTCAACTTAAAAGCTTTTGCACAGCAAAGGAAACCATAAATGAGACAAAAAGATAACCCTCAGAATGGGAGAAAATATTTGCAAATGAAACAACAGACAAAGGATTAATCTCCAAAATATACAAACAGCTCATGGAGCTCAGTACCAAAAAAACAATCAAGTTAAAAAATGGGTGGAAGACCTAAATAGATATTTCAACAACGAAGACATCCAGATGTCCAAGAGGCACATGAAAAGATGCTCAACATCACTAATCATTAGAGAAATGCAAATCAAAACTACAATGAGGTATCACCTCAGGCCAGTCAGAATGGCGATTATCAAAAAATCTAGAGACAGTAAATGCTGGAAAAGGTGTGGTGAAAAGGGAACGCTCCTGCACTGTGGTAGGAATGTAAGTTGATACAAACAGTATGGAAAACAGTATGAAGGTTCCTTAAAATACTAAAAATAGAACTACCATATGATCCAGCAATCCCACTACTGAGCATATACCCTGAGAAAACCATAGCTCAAAAAGAGTCATGTACCACAATGTTCAGTGCAGCATTATTTACAATAGCCAGCACATGGAACCAACCTAAATGTCCATTGACAGATGAATAGATAAAGAAGATGTGGCACATATATACAATGGAGTATTACTCAGCCATAAAAAGAAATGAAATTGAGTTATTTGTAGTGAGGAGGATGCACCTAGAGTCTGTCATATAAAGTGAAGTAAGTCAGAAAGAGAAAAACAAACACCATATGCTAACACATATATATGAAATCTAAAATTAAAAAAAAAAAGGTACTGATGAACCTAGTTGCAGGGCAGGAATAAAGAAGTAGACATAGAGAATGGACTTGAGGACATGGGGTGGGAGGGGGAAGAGGGGGTGAAGTGAGAGTAGCATCGACATATATATACCATAGAATGTAAAATAGTTGGCTGATTGGAAGCAGCAGCATAGAACAGGGAGATCGGCTTGGTGGTTTGCGATGACCTAAAGGGGTGGGATAGGGAGGATGGGAGGGAGGCTCAAGAAGGAGGGGATATGTGGACATGTGTATGCATATGGCTGATTCACTTTGGTGTGCAACATCAGCTAACACAGTATTGTGAAGCAATTATACTCCAATAAAGATGTATTTAAAAAAAAAACCCAAAACAGAAAAACAAAACAAAACAAATAAAAACAGGAGTAATTTGAGAAGCAGGCCAGGAGTTCTAATAGTATATCGCATCTTTTTTACTTTCTTGCCACAGTCTAATTTGCTTGGAGGAACTTGTATTAACTGTTATAAACAAAACTTCCAAAACAAAATCCATGAAGCTTTCCATAGTATCAATTGTAATATTAGTTCTATCTCCATAGTAGATTCCTTGACCAACTCTTAGGTTTTTCCCAGTATGCTAAAATGATTTTTGCCACCTGGAGACATAATTGTCTTGAATCAATGAAGAGCTTTGGGGTTATTTGCATAAAAGTACAGTGTGTGTTGATCTACATTTGATTCTAAGGGAACTATAAATAGAGAGCAATCTAAAAGCCAAGCGCTCATCCATTTGAGATTAACTGCCTCTTCCAGGTCACTAATTCATACCGCAGTGTCCCAGACAAGTTAATTTATTTCCCATGAGTGACCGCTTGACTCTGCAAAGGTATTTTAATGCACACAGCTTAATACGAGACAAATCTTATTACTATAACTTATTTACACTGCAATAAACATAGTTTCCCCTTCTCTTTCCCAGCTTGTTTACTCAGTGTCAGAACTAAGTCTTCCTTTTGACCCTACTGGTGATTTTACTCAGTTTGAACTTTTCCAAATCCAGTAATTTACAGTTAAGATTGTGTGACAGTAGAGATGGAATTCATATTATTTAAAATAACTTTAAATGTAAATGAAGTCTCATACTCTGTAAGCAAATTACAAGTGGATCTCAATCCTTCTGTGATCAAACAGGACTGTGGAGAATAAAATTCTTCCAAAAAATATTGATTTGAATGTTAAGGACCTATTTTAGTCACAGTTTTAAAATGAATAAGAGAAATAAGTAGCAATCAATGAAGAGTACTGTTAACATTCTAAGGTAAAAAACTGAAATTAAAAAATGATGACCAGTCATGGAGGTTAAACCCTGAAAGCGCTAATTTTTCAGGGTGCTCAAAGCTTGTACCTTTTTCAACTTTAGTAGGTATTTGTATGTTTAAAAAATTTAGTTTGTAATTCTATTAAAGTCCCTCTACTATCTCACCATTAAAAATAACTATTGTTTGATAGCAATGTTGTCATTCACATAGAGTAAAAATAGAGGATACTCAGATAAATGTGAATTTCAGAAAAAAAGCAAGTAACTTTTTAGTATAAATATGTACCATGCAATACTGGGGAGGTGGGCAGTATATTCATTAAATACACTTCCAATTGCACGGAAATTGTAAAACAGATTGAGTTAATCTGAAACTAATTGGAGGATCTCTCGATACAAGGTTTTTCAATGAAAATGGACACAGAGTTCCAGTTTGACCCCATCAAATCTGGATTACTGTTCTGAACCATCATTAAATTAGTCAGCATCTATTTTACAATATCTATTACAGAACATCTGTGTGCAACGCACTGTGCGGAAGCATTCTTCCAGTAACAAAACTGGACCTTTGGCGGGCACTTTTTCATGAAGTTTGTGACAAGGATGGCATTTTACTATTCAAAAACTATTGAAAATTCAATTTACAGCAGAATGGCCTACACTATGAGTACAAAACAGTGTTTAAAAAGCTTAATACCTATTTTTGTAACATTAAATTGCTATTCATTTTAAATATAGGAACATTGCTCCTTTAGACTAGGATGTGTTAGAAGTTGTAACTTAAATACAATCTTACACAAAACAAAATTAGCAATTAGAGCCTCTATTTTTACTTAGGACAATAAGATCAACGCAGAATATAGCATTGCAACTTTATCTGTTTAGTCTGTTTTAATTTTAAGGAAGCAAATTTAATGACTATGGCATTGCATGTAAATATACTATAGTAAAATTGTAAATATGACAGAAATTAAACATTTCATGAAATAATCAAATATGATGAAACAACTGTTAGATCAATTAATAGAGAAAATCTACAAGGATGACTCGGTGTTAGGAACTCCTAAAAGAGAATGATTAACTATCCAAGGATTAAGATGTTCTTGGAAAACTCTCTAAGCTCTTTGCAAAATTGATCATGTTATAAAAAATATAAAGTGTCTAATATAATAGTATAAGAAAGGTTAAATGGTTGAAAACGTGATTCTTTGTTTAATCTAGAAACTAATGTACAGTTGAAATTATACCTAAATATTTAAAAAGAAAACCCATAATTTTGTTTCAAAATTTCTCAGGGTTAACTATAAATTTTAATTCTTTTCTTTAAAAGTGGATTCAATTTTCAGGGTCTTTTTATGGTATCACTTTAAATAGGTTTTACCAGTACTCTATGAGTGGCTTTGGTTGTATTTTTAAAAACTTTTAATTTAAGTATAATATGCATACAAAAAAGTGCACGTAACTGTACAACTCAAGTTTGTACAATTAAATTACCCATGCAGTCAGCACCCAAATTAAAAACACAAAGAATATTACCAACCCCCACAGAAGTCCCTCTTTTCTTCCTTCCTGTCACTACCCTTCCCCTCACCCTGACTTCTAGCAGCAGTTTTGCTTTTGTACTTCGTATTAGTGGGATTATACAGTATATACTCTTTGGCGTCTGGCTTCTTTCACACATTATTAGTGTCATCACTTTGTTGCAAGTAGTCATAAAACATTCATTTTCATTATTGTATAGCATTTCACTATGTGAATATGCCACAATTAATATATCCATTCCAGTGCTTTTGGGCATTTGAACAGTATCCTATGTATCCTATATATAGGATATGCATGATTTTGGGGGAACAGACGTGTGCATTTCTGTTGGATCTATATCTCAGAGTGGAATTGCTAGGTGCTAGGTGTAGGGTATGTTAAGCTTTAGAACTACCAAACAGTTTTTTCAAGTGTTCATACTATTACATTTTCCATCAATAATAGTTGTAGTTGCTCTACGTCTCTGCCACTTGGTATCTTCCTTTTCATTTTAGCCATTCTGGGACATGTAGTGGTGTGGTATTGTGGGTTTAATTTGCATTTCTGATGCTTAATGCAGCAGAGCACCTTTTCATGTTTATTGCTCATTCGGGTAGCTTTTTTGGTGAACGTTTAAGTCTTTTATTTTTCTGTTGGTTTTTTTGCGACTGATTTTAGGAGTTCTTTATATATATTTTGGAAATAAGTCCTTTGTCGGATATAAATCTGGATTGTTGGATATATATATATCTTCAATTCTATTGGTTGCCTTCTCCTTCACGATGTCTTTTGATGAATTAAAAAGTTCTTAATTCTAATATTCTATAATCAATTTTCTCCCCTTGTATGGTTAGTGTTGTGTCCTGTTTTAAAAAAATCCTTGCCTACTCCAACGTGACATAGATCTTTTTTGCCCCTAAAAGTTTCATTTAATCTTGCAGATTTGCAACACATTTGGAAGTAATTTTTGTGTATGGTGTAACGTAAAAGCAAAAATACATTCTTTTCCTATGTGACTATCCAATTGACCCAGCAATATTAATTGAAAAGATCACTTTTCTTACTGCACTGCAGTGTCACCTTTGTCATAAATCAAGTGACCACTGGTGCAGGTCTGTTTCTTGGACTTCTTTTTCTCTTCATTGGTCAGTTTGTCTATCCTTGTGTCAATATCACTTTGTCTTAATGACAATAGCTTTATAGTAGCAAGATGGTTTTAAGTGATTATAACTTCCAATAATATGACTAGAAGGCAAATGCTCAAAGCCTGAATTTGAATCTTCTGGATAATGAAGTTATAGCTTACATATATCCTGTTGACACAAAGAAGGGAGGGCAAAGAAAACTTATCAAACAGTTGAAAACATCCTGGGTAGTAAAGAGATCAGAATAAAGATTATTACTGGGTGTACTGCAATGCTTATTAGGGAACTGGATGCCTACTTTCCAGGTACAGGAGGAAAAAAGACAAAAAATACAAAAGAATTATGTACAAGTAGCAAGTGCAAAATGGTGTGGTGTAAACCAAGTGCTATACAAATGAAAGGAAAAGAAAGATCAATGAGGGATGGAGTAGTTAGGAAAGGCTTCATAGAGAAAGAACCCTTGAATTTATTTGAGCCTGATTAGGTCACTCTTAATGCAGAACATTAGAGATTTCATTTGTTTCCTGTATCTCCTTAGTGCATTAAATCAGTTATCATATCCTGCCCTTATTTCTTTAGACACCTCTTTAATCTCTGAGTTTCAAAACCAACTAATGGTTTTAATCCTGACTGTACATCTGAATCATCTGGGAAACTTTTAAAAAATGATGATGCCCAAGGCTCTTCACACTAATAAAACAATCTGTGAGTGTGGAGGCCAAATTATCAATGTTTCAGTGCACTCCCACTTGATTCAAATGTACAGCTGAAGTTGAGGACTGCTGAGTTAGAAGGTACATTCAATCAGTGGTTTTCAACTGGTGATATGATACTGTCAGATAACATACAGGACACTTGGTTAAATTTTTTCAGATAAACATTTGGCTTCCCAGGGGAAATTTGGCAATTTTTGGAGATATTTTTTTGTCATGACCAGGGGTTGCTGCATCTGGAGGATGGAGGCCAAGGATGCTGCTCAACATCCTATAATGTACATGACATCCTCCAGAACAGAGAATTATCTGGTTCAAAATGTCAACAGCACAGAGGTAGATAAATTCTGCTTTGGAGCAACAAGAGAACCAGTCATAAGAACAAGAAATAGAGTTGGAACTAAAAGCAGAATTTTGTTCAAATGTAAGGATTATACTGATGTTAGGAGTGACAGAAGCCCAAGAAAGAAATAAGTTTTATTTACTTATTTATAATGAGGGCAATTTCTTCCTTCCTTCCTTCCTTTCTTTCCTTCTTTATGGCTGTGTTGGGTCTTCGTTGCTGTGCATGGGCTTTCTCTAGTTTCAGTGACCGGGGCTACTCTTCCTCATGGTGCACAGGCTTCTCACTGCGGTGGCTTCTTGTTGTGCAGCAGGGACTCTAGGTGCGTGGCTTTAGTAGTTGCAGTGCGTGGGCTCAGCAGTTGCGGTGCATGGACTCAGTAGCTGTGGCGCACACGCTTAGTTGATCTGCAGCATGTGGGACCTTCCTGGACCAGGGATTGAACCCGTGTCCCCTGCGTTGGCAGGCAAATTCTTAACCACTGCGCCACCAGGGAAGTCAAAGAAATTAGTTTTAATCTTGAAGTCAGAGAATTACTGTGTGAAGTGTAGGATCTATAACTGAATTTTTAGATACGTTTCAGTAAAATTTCAAAGAAATTCAGAGCATGTAGAGTTCAATGGAATGAACTCAGAAGTTTATTTATGAAATGTGGTAGCACTATTAGTTAATCTGAAACTTAAATTCTGCAACTCTTTGGTATTTTTAATCACTATAAACTTCTTGATAATGACTATGCACTGGGTCTTAACACTAGCTGTGTGACCTGATGCATGCTCCTGTTTCCCATTTTGTCTATTGTAAAAAGAAGGAGGTGGGTCAGATGATCTGAAAGACCCCTTCTAGCATTTATCTTCTATACAATAGTTCCTAAGTTCTTGTCAAAATACAAATTTTACAACAAAAAGGCGTTTTTCAGTGACAGGTCTAAAATTAATTTCAATGGCTCAGGCTTACTTTAAAAGGTAGCAAATTTATGTTTAAGATAATTTTACCAATTCTTTCTTAATGGGGTCCTAATCAAATGAATATGATGAAACTGATAACTGCAATGTTTTCTTACTGCAGTACGTAATAGTTAACTATTTTCTACTACTATTAGTAAGAATCCCTTGGATTATATATCCCAAACCTAAATCTGGCCATTCCTACTTTTCAAGGAAAAAAAAATTTAACTGGCAGTTACTGTTTCTCATACTTTGTTTCTGCAAATCCTGTTAGAAAGCGAGATGATAAAAGGAGTCCCAACATTGTGTATCCTACCCGCTAATAGAGTATGTAACCATAGCCACCTATAAGGAGGAAGTATCCTTTTCAACCAGTAGATGGCACTTCAGAATTGTTAAAGCAAATGGTGAAATTTCAAGGAACATGGCTCAAAGAATGATGCAAAGTAGGAAAGGCCTGAATAAGCAATACGCATACAAGAAATGAGTGGACCACATAATTTTTTTGTGGGAACTCTCCTTTGCATTGTAGGATGTTTAGTAGCATCTCTGGCCTGTAACTACTAGATGCCTATAGCACTCTCCCACCCCAAGTTGTATCAATCAAAAAATATCTCCACATTGCCACATTTCCTCTGAGGGGCAAAATTGTCCCAATTCACTGAGAAGGCAAATGCTATGCAAACAGGTGATCTATAATTATGCACAGTAAGGGTGAATCTCACATTGCTGAGTGAAAGAAGCCAGAGTGAACCTAGTATATATGACTTCATATATGTAAAGCATCAAAACACATAAAACCAACTTATACTGTAGGAATTCAGGATAGTGATTGCTTGTGGGAGGGGCAAGTAAGGGGAGGAAGTGCCTGAAAGGGAGTCGGATGAGCCTCTGATGTACCAGTAATGTTCTGTCTTGATCTGGGTGCTCCTTACATAGATGAAAATTTATTGAGCATATATACTTCAAAAATTTTTTTTCAAAATGTTTTGGAAGTCAAGACTTCACCTTTTTCATAATGAATGAAAACACTGTAGCTCTTATTCTTTGAATCATAAGCAACACTCATTAGCAAACTATCGATACATGTTAAATAAACAAACAGTATTAAATGAAGTTGTAAACTAAATTAGAAAGCTGGTCATCTCCATGTGATCATTTAAAAAACAGGCAGTTAATTTAAAAAATACAGAAAAATCCATTTCAATTAATTCATTTGGTAGAAGTTACTTGTTCTCCTGAGATTTATCTATATTCCTAATGACAAAAGACAAATCAAAGATGAGTCTAAGTTTAAAATGCTGTAAAAACAACTCTGTCCCACATGAGACATTTCTGTAAACTACTGCAGTTTCCATCTATTGCTAAATTTGGAGAAATATGACTTAGCGGCTGAGGCACAGTTTTGTCTGAGAATAAACTACATTTATCTGTCTCAACCCAGGAGTTAAGAATTATTTTTCATTATGTATAAAGATGAGATTCATATTCTTTTATATGTAAAGTTTTAGTATTATCCTTATTCTTCTTTTCCTGTACATACATTATTTCAAAGTAATACTCAGATGGTACCAGGACATCTAACAAGTAATACAGTAAAAAGAAATTTAAAAAAAAGTTAAATCTACACTGAATCCAGATTTCTCAACTGCATTTATTAAAAAAAAAAACAAAAAACAAACTTAAAGAAGATTAATACTGTAGTTTCTTAGGAATCTTTAAGAATTATATTTTAAAAATACTGCAATGAAAAAACACATATCATAACCAAATGTATGATTTATTTTTGGAGAAAAATAATTAAAACTGAGGTTTTTCCAATTAAGGAGAGAAATAACAATATGAGATCATACCCTGGTTACATGTTAGTTATCACATTCTATACAATGTGGATGTGCTCAAGATGAATTTAATGATATTATGAACAAACATTTGAAATTTAAAAATCACAAACCACTTGCCAATATAGTAAATTCATAAATGTTGAAATAAATACCTACAAGGAAGTAAATTTTTAAAACTGCAGCCTTTGACAGTGTATAGATCATCCCAAATGTTACAAATAGCAGAGCAAATACGTTGACATTACTGGTTTCCACTTAATTTCTTCATAATATGGCTCTCTGGTGTTGCATTAGTGAAGATACTTCCTACAACCACATGGGTACCCCAGAGACTGTGACGAATCACTTTACAGCAACCAAGATCATCAACAGAGAATCCTAAATGTCGATAGCGTTCATCTGTCTCAAAAAGAGTGTTGTTTGTATATGGTCCAAAAAACTGGAGGAAATTAAAAAAGTCATATTTTCATTAGCTAGAAAGATAATGAAGTAATAATTTTTATGCAAATATGAACACAGATCTATATAAATACTCTGAATATTTAAAAAATCAAATAAGAAATAAAAAGGTCACATGGAACACCTAACTGCCCTAATACCTCCTCTCCCCTCAATACCTGTGCATTCTGGAAATGTGAAATGAATGATCTAGCAGACTGCATGTTACCTAGAACCAAATGCATAATATTATATGACCTTTAGAGATGAAATAAGCCTTAGGCAATCATCTATGGTTCACCTTTGTAATTTTTAAGATAAGAAAACTATCAGAGTAAGTTTTTCATTTCTAGTACTCACTAAATCTTGACTTTGAAAAGAAACAGTATATATTCCTATTTTAAGATTGAAAAAATTACTATTTGTAGCTGAAAGATATACACAGAATTTAAAATATGACCACAATAGTGGTTCAGTTATTTTCTTTAAAGTATAGCTTTACAAATGTTAATTTCCAAAAAGTTACTTTTCTAAATATTTCTTTACCATCCATATTTTCTTAATTCTAAAAATAAGTGTTTCTTCCTTAATGAAACTATTGGATACTAAGTTTTATTAACTAATGAACAGTAAACACACTAATTCAATGTAATTCAAGTAATGTCTATTAATGAGGATGGAAAATAAATTTTAAAATTATTTTTAATGAAAAAAATTTAAAGTGATGGAGAAGCTTAACTATGAGTGTCAGAGGTCCCTCAAAGTTGTGAATTCAACAGACTCTTGGTACCTCTTTGCATAAAATTGTGAGGTTTTCAAAGTCTTAAGTGGTCTTTTACCAAGGTTATAATTATAAACAATTTTATAATAAAAATAATTCCTACTTCAAATTATATAATCTGGCTTTCAAAATGTATTTAATTACTCACTGCCAAACCAGATGATGGGTCAATAAAGTCAGCCCAATAGCCTTCAGCTCGAAGGGCGTAGCAAATTTCTTTAGCACCGCTGATGAACTGCATAGAAAAAGGCACAAATTAATATGCTCAAAGCAGCAGCACAGAGTGTTTTATTTCTCAATAAATAAAACGCTTTTCAAGATACTTTTTGCTTCAGATAGAGAACACAATAAGATTAATAAACAATTAAAACTAATGATAAATTAAGACTGTAAAGTCCTAAGATTATTTTCACCAGTCCAAAAGATTAATGGTTCATTTAACATTTTCATTTCTTTTAAAAAGTCTAAATTGTATATTTTTTTCTTCTAAATTATTTCCTATTTTAGGAACTACTTCTAATCACTTCTGTGCTATTAACTCCCAAATTTGTCATGGATTATAACCTACAGTTGCTATTTTGTATCATTACAGAGTATTAGAAATAAGGTAAGAAAGGGAAAACAAAATATTCATAATGAAAAGATACGGACCATTCATTAATTTGAATGAAAGTTGGTTAAAAACATGTACTTGTTTGTGTGTCCTTCAAAAACACATCTATCCACTCACATAGTCATGAAATATTTCTGAAAAGGCACATAAAAATAATAAGATAAATGGATAGATTGGGTACAGGGCTGGACCGCATACTTCCTTTTCACTATACACCTCTCTATCTTTTGTATTGTGTATAAACATTACAGACCACGTGCATGTATTAAAATCCTGGTCTTACCATCCTAATTCATATGATGTCTTTATTAGCTTTATCAGAAGTCTAAGCAGTAAAAAGACTAGAAGCAAATATTAGAATCAGATTGGAATATTAAAAAAAAAAAACAGACAGACCAAAAGTGTTTAAAGACAAGGGCACAGTTCCACTCACAGCCATAACAAAGTAACAGTTATCAAACTTGCCACTTGCTGAAAAATATAAAACTGACCAAAATATATGAGGCAACTGTTTTTAGACACTGAACAATAGGCAGACAAAACTGCAGCGGAGTAGGGAAACAAATAAGGTGATCCCCATATATGCTCCAGGCTTCTGTCTGGGGACACTCTCTTGTTGCAGGGCAAAGAAGTGGAGCCTAAGCAAAGTGATAGTGTCACTGAGCTAAGGATGTAGAAAGCAAGAGTTCTGAACTGTTGAAGCATCTGGAATTTCTGGCGTAGGGTACTGGAGCAGAGGGAGATAGATGCACAAATGGGGTTCCCATGTGGTCCGCAGAGCAATTTGCCCTGGTTCAGTAGCCAAGGGTTGAGCTGCGCAGATACAAGGTGAGATTCCTCAAGGTCTAGCAGAGAGTGCCAACTGCGAGGCTGAGAGCTGAATGGTGATATCAGGGGTCATGCACTACAGGGTAACGTGAATTTCTGGCCCACCTAGAGTGATGAGACCTTACTGAGCATCTCTGGCACTCACCTGAGATGCTCAGAAGTCCAAGCCTTAGGGGTTAGCAAGTGATAGCCCAAGGGCCAAACCTGGCTGGCTGCCCGCCTGTTTGTGTAAATACAGTTTTGCTGGAACGTAGCCATGCCTGTTCATTTATATATGGTCTGTGGTTGCTTTAACAATACATGGTAGAATTGAGTAGTTGAGAACCTATAATCTACAAAACCTAAAAATTTACCATCTGGCTCTTTACAGAAAAAGTTTGCTGATCCCTGCTATAGAGATATACAACTTTAACCTATTTTCTCCAAATACAGGCATATCTCATTTTTTGGGGCTTCACTTTATTGCACTTTGCAGATAAGTTTTTTACAAATTGAAGGTTTGTGGTAACCCTGTGTCCAGAAAGCCTATTGGCAACGTTTTTCCAAAAGCATTTGCTCACGTCATGTGTCTGTGTGGCATTTCGGTAATTCTCTCAATATTTTAAACTTTTTCATCTATTATTATATTTGTTATGATGATCTGTAGTCTGTGATCTTTATTGATGTTTTACTACTATGACTCACTGAAGGTTCAGATGACGGTTAGCATTTTTTAGCAATAAAGTATTTTTAAATTACGGTATGTACTTTTTTTTAGACATAGTGCTATTGCACACTTAGACTACAGTACAGTATAAACATAACTTTTATATGCACTGGGAAACCAAAAAATCTGTGTGACTCACTTTATTGCGATATTTGCTTTATTATGGTGGTCTGGAACCTAACCTGCAATACTTCCAAGGTATGCCTGTACTTTCTTGTAAACTAATGAAAAACATTTAGATAATACTGTACTCTATAGGTTATTTTCATACTTAATATTTACACTTACTGCTGTATTTCATTAATCCTCATAATTCTTAAAAATAGGAAAACTGAGTATGGTTTAGGAAAGTCATTAGAATTATGTATCAATTTAATAAAAGATGTGCCACACACAAAAACTACAAGGTGAACAAAACGATGCATTTAAATGTTTGCAAAGGTTAACTAAAAGAATCCCAAATGATCACAAAAAGAACCAGTTTAAGTATTTTTCTTAAAGATTTCTGCTTGGGACTTGCCTGGTGGCGCAGTGGTTAAGAATCCGCCTGCTAATACAGGGAACATGGGTTCGATCCCTGGTCTGGGAAGATCCCACATGCTGTGGACCAACTAAGCCTGTGTGTCACAACTACTGAGCCTGTGCTGGGAGCCCGCGAGCCACAACTACTGAAGCCAGCACACCTACAGCCCATGCTCCACAACAAGAGAAGCCACTGCAATGAGAAGCCTGCGCACTGCAACAAAGAGTAGCCCCCGCTCGCCACAACTAGGGAAAGACCATGTGCAGCAACGAAGACCCAACGCAGCCAAAAATAAATAAATTAATTAAAAAAAAAAGATTTCTGCTCATCAATAGCAAACACTGACATCTGCTGAAAAAAACTCGACATAGAGTTAAACCATAAAACATACAATATTTACTTGGACAGTAAGCTATGTGTGGTTCTAAAATAAACACTAACATGTCTAAAATAAAAAATATTTTATTCATAAAAAAATAAAATAGCTTCAGTCATTATAAGTTTAAAATACCCATGATAAAGCGTGTTGCCATTTCAAAAGCTGGAAATTTTTTTTTTTTTTTTTTTTGGCTGCGTTGGGTCTTTGTTGCTGACTTACATCTATCCTGGGGTCAGTATCAAATGAGGCTCAGAATCTTGAATGGTTCAAACAGTACGACTTACTAATGCAATGCACTGTCAGAGCAAACTCTCTAGTGTCTAAATGGTAGTATACATTTACTAATCATTGTCTTAATATATAAATAGAAAATGTTTATTGAGTTATTATGTATTTAAATTTCACTTCTCCAAATTCAGATCTTTTAAAGATCAGAGAGAATGTCTTATGCCTCTCTGTAACTTCTTTGTTAGCTGGCATATATAACTTGCTCATGATTATTAATTACTACATGGAATTTATTAGTAAAGCTATATGTGGGACATTTAAGTATGAAGTCATTACCATAAAATACTCTATTGAGTATGTAAATAATATTTTTATAAATGAAGAGAACCATACATCCAACCCTAAAGAAAATATAAAATAATTCCAAATATTATCCTGTATGTAAATTAATAAAGAGAATTTTTTCAACTATAGTTAGCTGAGGTGTCCAAGTGAGCTAATCCCAACATGTCATACAGGCAAAGGAATATTCCTTTCTATCTTGTAGAGAAAGAAATTGATATAACTGAACATCAAACTCTTAGATAAATAATTATATAGTTTTTAAATATAAGGCTTTAAGTTACTACTTATCATTTCTCAGTTTGGTAAAAATGAAAAGTAATGCTAATATCCAGGGTAAAGGTGAGAGCATATATACTAGGACAGGCTTTTTAGTGGGCAAATTGGCAGTATCTTTCAAAACTTAAAATGAATATACCCTCTGATTCAGCAATTCCCTATTTAGGAATATATAAGTATGCACAAAAAATATATGTACAAATATATTCACTGCCTGTAATAGCAAAAGTTTGATTTTCAACTTATAAATGACTAAAAAAATTTTTAAATAATTTAAAAAATTTACGGTTTGCCCATGCAATGTAATATTACACAGATTTCTACAAAGAATGAAATAAAATCTATGCGTAATGTTATGGAAAGGTGTCAAAACATATCTTCTAAGTTAAAAGCAAAGGATGGGAAAAAAATGTGGGTATATACCATTATTATATTATTATTGTACTCTACACTGTTCTTGTTTACTCCTTTAAGAAGGCTGAGGTATTTTCACTTTTTACGTGACACGCTTGAGAGAGAGAGAGAGAGAGAGATAGAGAGAGAGAGAGAGAGAGAAAGAGACATGGAGGGGGAGAGAGGATCAGAGAGAAGGAGAGAGAGATGGGGATGAAGAGTTAATTTTACATTTTTGTTGTTTACTATATTCCCAAATTTCCTAAAACAGACATAAATTTTAAAAAAACTGAGGAAGTACTGGACAGAATCTAAGTTTTTCAAAGACACTAAAAAAAAAATTGTGGTATTTTTATTCTCAGAAAACATTTAAGTTTTTTAGTACTGGAATACATTAGCAGAGAATTAATAAAGGCTAGAAAAGATAGCCATCATTTTAAAACACTGGTTCATTGGTATTTAAATAAGATCATAAAATTAAATTGTCAGCAGCTGAAAGAATTACCTTTTCTAAGAGCATTTCTCTTTCATTTTCTACCTCCTCACTCCAAACAGTCATATCATTCTTAGTTTTCTGTGTTACAGTCAGAATCATTAGTTTGTTGGTGGCTACTTCTGGAAACAGTGATTCAAAATCTATAAGTGAAATAAGAATAAAACTCCAGAAAAAAATAAAATTTTTTAAAAAAGAAACAGTTCATAAAATACTTTAGAAAAATGATGATTAAGTTAAATTATTATGGTACCAAGTTAGGTTTTTAAATGCATATTAGTTTTGAAAAGGATGAAATGAATTTAGTTTCGGTTTACTTCTGCTCTTTTTGGATGAACGAAAATATATTGCCAACGATTCTGAAGAGTAAGTTGGGTTACATGTTGTTGGTCTTGTAATTTAAAAAAAAGTTTATTATTAAGATTGTTCTCAGTAGTACTAATGTATTAGCTCATGGAAATTATGGCTGTAATAATCCCCCAGGAGTGGGATGACTTTAGGGAAAGATTCAGGAAAAAAGTTATTAAAAATTCTACTATTCCTATCTAATGGCAGCATGAGGTCAGATGTCAGGGGACACTTGAAAGCCTTATCTTGGCCAGGCAATCATCATTTCCAGCTAGACATATTAAAATACTAAGTTATAAAGCATTACTATTCCTATGGAGTACATTATTCAACACATTAAAAAATTAGTGACATTATCTAACACACACTAGTGTAAAAATGAATAAAGCACAACATACCTCTTCGCAGCAATTCCGGACATGTTTGGATTGCACACTCTACTTTGGCACTTTCAAAGTAAGTTTCTGCACTGTTAATTTCTTGCTCAACAGGTACATCATTACCCTAAGGCGGAATAAGAAATATAAGTAAACAAAATCTGGAGTTCAAGTAAAATATCTTGCCTGTTATAAACCTATTTTCCCTAGAAAGTTTTTTCAGTAATCCTAACCTAGCTGGTGATGGGGTAATAGTCAGTGTTTTCTTACATACTCAAACTTTTCTCTATGATGAATGTAATATTTGAAAATTAAAAAAAAATGTTGAATTAAAAAAAGGAACATATAAATACCCTGATATTCTGACTTAATACGAATAGAAGTTGGCTAAAAAACTAACTAAAACACGCCATGATTGTGTCTTACAATGTTACCTCTTCTGATATTGTTATATCTAATTATCCTTCCTTTTGTTCTATAATCTGTAAAATGGGGATAAGAACACTAACTTACAAAGCAACATGATTAAATATATAGCTTCTCCAACAGGAAGCGCTTAGAGGCTTTTATTCAACAGAAATTTGCTGGGTGCCTATTACACACTAGACATTATAAACAGGAACAGGCACTACAATGGTAAAAAATCCAGTCTTCACTCTTAGGTATATAAGAGTTAGTAGAAGAAAAATGCATGAACAAATAAATGCAATCCATATCAGAAGTGCTATAGAGTTATAACGGAAGTCTTCTGGAGGTATAGATGGGGAAGAAACTTGCTTTGCTGGCAGAAATCAGGAAAAGGTTGAAATCACGTTTGAGTTACATATTAATTAACGTGTGTGTCTGACAGATAAAGAATAGACAGACTATAGGTTAAGAATTCAGGAGGAAAAAAACAGTCCAGCAAGAGATAATAACAGTGCAAAGGCATGCAATGGTCAAAGAGAATGGTACAATTTAAAAAAAATGAAAATATGCTGTGACTGGAGAACAGAAGGAATAGGAAGTAGTGGGAAGTAAGGTGAGAAAGATAAGGGATCAAAATTGTGGAAAGCCATTTATGCCACATTACAAAATTTTGAAAAAGCAATGAGGAATATCAAGATGCGATATAAAAAGCTAATGACAGTATTACTGTAGAGGATATATGGTAATGAGGAAGAGCAGGTGACAGACCAGTAACAGCCAACAATTACTGATCACTTAGTGTAATAAGTATTTTACATACATTTTCACGTTTAATCCTCATAGCAACTTTGTAGACCAGGGATTATTATTATCCTCATTTTACATATAAGGAAACAGAGGCTCAGAAAGGTGAAGTAACTTTCTCAAGGTCACAAAATTAAGTAAATGGCTGAGTTAATCTCTGAATACAGATTTATCCTATCTCCACAGTCCATCATACTATAATGCCTCTAAAAACTGAGGTAAGATAAGGAGGCGCTGAACTTTGGTAGTATTAGTGAGAACTGAAGGTACGCAAATAATGTAAGAGCTACTTTCAGAGACAGAAGCAATGTAATTCTGTCACTATTTATGCGGGTATGATGAAAAGAGGAGTCAAGGTTGGCACTATAATTTTTATTTTTGGGACAGTGGGAGGATGACTAAGTCACATACTACTGACAACATGGGAATAAGGACAAGTTTTGAGAGAAAAAAGGACTAATTCAGTAATAGACGTGTAAAATCTTGGGACTTCTGAGACATCCAGATAAAGATGTTTGGCAGGCAGATAGTAATATAGAACCAGAAATGTCAGAAACAGAAATAAGAAGCTAGGAAATATGAAAACACAGCCTGTGGAGAAAGCCAAGGACTTAAGTGACCAGGGAGCAAGTCAAATGAGAAAATGAATATCAGAGACATCTGGGAAATATCATGTAACTGGTAGACAGAGGAGGAGCCAAAAAGACTGCGAAGGAATATCTGAGATAAAAAGTCAGGGGAGGTCAACTGTGTCCCAGTGTTAGGTTATCTGATATCACCCATAATTGTGAGGGGTTGCTGCTTTTAATCATATGGCTTTGATCAAAATCTCAACCTGAAGCTATACAGAAATATGAAAAATGATAAGGATCGGGGTTTGAAAGAAACTCTGAAATGCATGTAACTTTCCATTTGAGTGAGCAATGATGCAATACTAGTTTTAAAATGCATTAAAAAAATTCATATGCAATACCAGTTTAAAAAACGCATTAAAAAAACCCCTCAGGAATTGTTTTTACAAAAGCTATTTAAAAATCCTCCTCTTCAGTCTACTGTATCCAGAGTTTCAGAGTTCTCAAAATTTTCTTAAGTTTTTAAATGGCTAGAGGAATATAAAACTAGTCGGAATTTGGTCCATATATAAATTACAATTACCATTAATAAAAGTGAAAAACAGGGAATATAAATTTCCAGTTATAGAATTAAGTTATTTATATTTGAAATAAACATTTATTAAAAAAAGATATTTTTGAAGAATTATTTAATTACCTAAAAGAGACTGCAATGTAGTTAAGTGAAAAAAATTATATAGCAAACGCTATGTACAGGACAATGCCAAGGTTTTAAAAGCTATATGTGTTGCTTCTCTTTATACTGGACTTAAATAGATTTTTTTTTTTTTTTTACTTTTTCAATGAAAGTAATATGTTCAGTTATCAGAAATTAATATAGCATTAATAATTAGAAAAACAGAATGACCTTAACAACTTACCTGAAATTCATTCACATATTGTGCCATAACAAACTCATGTCTTTCGCTCGATAAAGGTTCTGCTAGAACATCAGGTAAAGTTTTATAAACCTGGCTTTTCTTCTGTGATGTAGTCCCATTGAGGTGACAATCAAAACCTATGTTCCCAGGAAGCTGGAATCTCTGATCCTGAGGTCCAAATGGTCCCATAGTTTCATCAGGCCAAACTGTTCGAGAGCCTAAAGAGGAACGACAAAATGAATCATTTTCTCCTTACTAGTTGAGTACAT
Source organism: Mesoplodon bidens (assembly GCF_964165515.1). Taxonomy (NCBI): domain Eukaryota; kingdom Metazoa; phylum Chordata; class Mammalia; order Artiodactyla; family Ziphiidae; genus Mesoplodon; species Mesoplodon bidens. Next base: position 47,247,878 of record NC_138165.1, on the reverse strand, counting down.
TGGTAGACTGAAAGAATGTTCTTCTTCCAATTAGGTATTTTTTTTAGTTAACCAATAGTTCTTTGAAGTTTGCTTTCCTGTGTATTTGTTTCATGTTATTCCAGAAGACTAATCAAAGCAACCAGGTGTCAGCTCATTGGTAATTCCATTACCAGGGAAAGAATTCAATAAAGTACTGTAATCCATACTATGTAATTTTTTTTTTTTTTTTTTTTTTTTGGCCATGCTGTGCGGCTTGTGGGATCTCAGTTCTCTGACAAGGGACTGAACCCAGGCCATGGCAGTGAAAGCCCGGAATCCTAACCACTAGGCGACCAGGGAACTCCCATACGATGTAATTCTTGACAGTCATTAAAAAGAATATGGTAAATCTTTACTGATAGTGAACGAAGTCCAGGACATATTACATTAAAAGAAAAAGCTAAGTCAAAGAACAGCATATATGACATTTATTTTTCATCCTTATATTTGTGTTTTTAAATACAGTAAAAAAAACATCTGTAAGGAAAGACATAAGACTTAATGGTGGCTACCCTTGGGGAGGGGCATTCAACTGCTGTTACCTGGTGGCACAAAACATTAATGGACTGGAAAAAAATCTTGTACGAACCAATGTGACATAATGCCCTGTTTACCAGCTACATAAGTTAATATGGATTTAATACTTACAGAAGAATAGACATTACTTTATTCCTGTAAAACTTAAAAAAATCCTAACATGTGAAAAATTCAAAAAGATCCAGAAAAGAATAAATTAGAAAATCAAATGAAGAAATACTCAGAGTAGGAATTTTGTTTAGGGAAAGGAAGGGACAACTGCTGCAGACTGTAGTTGGCAATAAAAATATTTATAAGTACTCTGCCAGAACTGAGTGACTAAAAACGGCCATGTCAATATGGCTGCCCCCATGTAACACCATATCTCTCTTCCATACCTATGACAGACATCACCCATCAATCACAGAACTTTTCCCTGCTGAACACAGACATTGTCACATGATTCTCAACCTAAACACTCTAGCCCAGTATGTCTCAAACTTTTAATTATTTAAGAATCATCTAAGATATTCTCAAAGTGCAGATTCTGATTTACTAGGTCTGCAGTGGGGCTAAAAATTCTTCGTTTCTAAACAGTCCCAGATGATGCTGATGCTATGCCATGCTATGCTATGCTGGTCTGCAGATCACACTGAGTAACAAGGCTCTAGACAGCCACTAATGATTGACTGGAGTCAGTTCACAAACTTAAACTCACCAGCTATTTTGAAGAACATGGGTTCTACAGATTATTCAGATCTGTTTCTTTAAATAAATATCCCATATTAACAGTGAATTTGAGCGTATTTTCAAATGTTTACCAGTCATTTAGGTTTTCTCCTACAGAAATAGCCTGTTCAAATCCATTTTTGAAATTTTTTGTTTGGTTTTCTACTGGGTTTTCTTTTTCCTATTGATCTACAAAAATTCTTTATATAGTTGTCCCTAGTTTTTCACAGGGGATTGCTCCCTGGACCCCCACAGATACCAAAATCTGCATATGCTCAAGTCCCTTATATAAAAGGGCATAGCTCTACTGACCTTTGAACAACTGAGGGGTTAGCTGTTCAAACCCTGCATGCGGTCAAAAATCTGAGTATAATTTATAGTCAGTTCTCTGTATAGTCGGTTCCAACATCCTCAGATTCAATGAACCGAGAATTGTACCGTACTTATTTATTTTTGAAAAAAATCTGCGTATAAAGTGGACCTGAGCAGCTCAAAACCATGCTGTTCAAGAGTCAACTGCACGCACATATACTGTAACCTTCGTACATCACATCCTCCTGTATACTTTAAATCATCTCTAGATTACCTACAATATCGAATACAATGTAAATGATATGTAAATAGTTGCTGGTGTGTGGCAAATTCAAGTTTTGCTTTTTGGGACTTTCTGGAATTTTTTTCCCCAAATATTTTTAATCCTTGGTTGGTTGAATCTGAGGATGCAGAACCCATGGATAGGGAGGGTTGGCTGTATATTCACAATACAAACCCTTTACATATTCTGAGTGACAAATCTTTCATTTATGATAGATGTATATTTAGCCTTCAGATCATGAAAATTGAGGAGTAATCAGAGATGGAGTTAGAAAACTGGAGCAAGAAAACCAGGGGAGGCTTTGCATGCCCAAGTGAATTTATATTACACTGTAAGTAATGTGTTGCATGAAAAAGGATTCCATGGGCAATCCCTTTAGAATACATTAGGTAAAGTTTCTAAGAGCTCTCCCTGAATATTTTAGTGTGTATTATAAACCTCTAAGATAGGACTATGGTATAAAGCATTTCTCCAAGTTAACTAATCACAGAGCTTAAAAAAATTTTTTTTTTCATCCTTGAACAATGATTCATAGCTTGGGAATAGTTTAGGCACTGCTACTGAAAGCACTGGGAGATAATCGAGGCTTATGAAGGAAGTGACATGATTTAAAGTATTTTAGAATGATTGATAGTGGTGCACAAGATGGATAAGAAAAAGCAGACTTTGATTTAATAAACACTCAAAGTGACAGCTACATTTAAGAAATTCAGCAAAGAATGGCAAGAAGTAGTAACATAGTTTAGTATGATCAAAAGAAGATTTGTTTCAGGGAGGACTGTGTGTTCAAAGATAATTAGAAAAACACTAAAGTTCAAGAAAATAAGTTTTAGAAACCAATATTCATCTTTTTAAAAAAAATATTGTAACTTTCTGGTATAAATATTTAGGCAAGAGCTCTGATTTTATTTTCAATGGGATAAACTCAACTTTAGAAAATCAGTAAAACCTCAAGAAGAAATACAGTAAGTCCCCTACACACGAATGAGTTCCATTTTGAGAGTGTGTTCGTGAGTCCAATAAAGTTAGCCTAGGTACCCAACTAACATAATCGGCTAGCATATAGTACTGTACTGTAATAGGTTTATAATACTTTTCACACAAGTAATACATAGAAAACAAACACAAAACATAAAGACCTTTAAATCTTACAGTAGAGTACCTTGAAAAGTACAGTAGTCCAGTACAACAGCTGGCGTACAGGGCTGGCATTGGTGAACAGGCAAGAAGAGTTACTGACTGGAGGAGCAAGAGGAGGTGGGAGATGACAGAGCTGAAGGATCATCAGCAAGGAGATGGAGGGCAAGCTGCAATTTCACTGACGCCCGACGTGGATGGCACAGGCTCTGCTTCCTTGCTGGACTCAATTCTATCTACCGTCTTGAAAAAACAATCCAGTGATGTCTGGGTAGTAGGTCGTTTTTTCTCATCATAGATGACATGGTAGCAGTGGATTGCATTCTGAATGGCTGCTGCAACCTTTGTGTACTGTTCTACATTTTGGTCCTGTGCCTCAAAAACTAACAGTGCCTTCTCAAATAAAGAAAACCCCTTTGCCACTTCCTGAATCATGAATCTCTTCGGTTCTTCAGTAACTTCTTCCTCTCGTCTCTTTTTGTCCTCTCTTGCCCTCCAACTCCATCAGGTCTTCATTAGTAAGCTCCTCGTGTTGCACAGCAAGGATTTCAATAAAGTCGTCCTCTTGCAGATCTAGCTCCAGCTTCTCGCTCAGGGTCACTAAGTTGTTGAAGACCTCTTTGGACTCCTCATCCGCCTTTCAAATCCACAAAAATTGTGAACAAGCTGCGGGCAAAGGTTCTTCCAAACCCCATTCATGAGGATGGCCATAACCTCATGCCAAGCAAAGTCAATGTTTTTTATGGCCTCGTGGATATTACAGTCCTTCCAAATTGTCAAATTAGGTTGTTCCTAATTCGTCACTTGCCTTTACTGCCTGATGAAAACTGTGACGTAAATAATATTTCTTGAAAGTTGCTATAACTCCCTGGTTCATAGGTTGGATGAGAGACATGGTATTCAGTGGCAGATGTACTACTTTGATGTCGGGATAAAAGTCGTCCATGCATGCGGGGTGGCCCGGAGCATTGTCGAGCAGCAAAAGAATGTTGAATGGGATGTCCTTCTCCAAGCAATATTTCTCTACCTCTGGGATAAAGTGGTGGAAAAACCAGTCCTGGAAAATGGCCTGTGTGACCCAGGTTTTGGGGTTACTCTTCCACACAACAGGAAGAGAGCCCTTGGCTATGTTTTTAAGGGCTCCTGGGTTCTTTGAGTGATAAACTAAGAGAGGCTTCAGCTTCATATCGCTGGAAAGAAGCACTGCCACCAAACAACAGAGTTAGCCTATCCTTTGCTGCTTTATAGCCTGGCATCAACTTTTCCCCCTTATTGATGTAACTTTTCCTCTGGCACCCTCTTCTAGTACAGTCCTGTCTCATCCACATCAAAAACCTGCTCGGGTGAATAGGTACCTTCATCAATAATTTCTCGAAGCATTTCAGGAAATTCCCGGTCAGCTACCATATCTGCACTTACTGCCCTGACACTTACTTTTACATTGTGAAGGTTGGCTCTAGCCTTGAACCAATGAAACCAGCCATGGTTGGCATTAAAAGATGCACCCTCTGATCCTCTGCTGTGTTTCAAGTCTTCATAAAGGCTTTTAGCTTTCTCTTGAATCAGCATTAAGCTGAGAGGGACTTGACGCTGATGCTGATCCTGCCCCCACATAATGAGAAGTTTCTCCAACTCCTTCATCACTTTTCTACGCTTCTTCGATATTGTCAACATCATCGGAACAGTTAATGTGTTCCATGATCTTGTCCTTGTTCTTTAGAATCATGCTGATGGTTGAACGATTCATGTTATAAGAATGAGCAACGTCTACCTTCTTTTCGCCTCATTCCACTCTCTCAATTATTTTCACTTTTGTTTCCATGGTTATTGCTTGGTGCTTCTTAGCAATACCAGCTATACGCTGCTTTTACGCTTGTTTCCGGACATCCTGGGCTTGAAATAAAGATACTGTACTACTGTACTCTATACAGTACCATAAAGTACACAAAAGCACAACCACTTGTAAAGAATGCATGCATGTGACAATGTACACCAGACACGTGAACTAACCTGCGTGACTGGTCATGCAAACTCATGTTCGCATCTTTGAAAGTTCACAACTTGAAGGTTCGTATGTAGGGGACTTACTGTATTACAGGAAACACAACTCAGAATGTTATGAAACAATTATAAGTAAAGCAATAATAACTTTTACATACAGATATCTGGAGGTGCAGTGGCCACATGAGACTCATCAGAACCTGAAGATCCTGCAGTTGAAAAGGCTCTGGGATTGACAACCCTTTTAACTAAAGAGCAAAATCCTGGGAGATAGGAAACCAGTCTGGCTCTGTTACAGAGCACCTAAGAAGGACACAAAAATCAAAATTATTCTGGATATAAATGCTACACTAACACAGACAATCTCTGGCAAATCCTCACATTGCAATATATCTTTTAAAACCAATGTTTATTCTACTATTATTGAGCAGCTACCATAGGATAAACATCATGTATATTTATAATTTTAGAAATAAATACAAATATTTAAAAAACAAGTAATAAGGGCTTCCCCGGTGGCACAGTGGTTGAGAGTCCGCCTGCCGATGCAGGGGACACGGGTTCGTGCCCCGGTCTGGGAGGATCCCGCATGCCGCGGAGCAACTGGGCCCGTAGGCCACGGCCACTGAGCCTGTGCATCCGGAGCCTGTGCTCCGCAACGGGAGAGGCCACAACAGTGAGAGGCCCGCATACCACAAAACAACAACAAAAAAACAAACAAAAAAACAAGTAATAAGTTACTTCGGGTAAAAATATATGGCTTTCCCAAGGCCAGAATTAAGAGTGCCATACAGAAAGAATGGGAACCTCTAAAAGTTGCCCTACTTAGTGATGACACTAAAAAGGTAGCACAACTAATAAGATTCTATTCTCAAAATAAAGAACTTTCAAAACCTCTCCAGAAACAACACCTATTTACTTTCTAACTCTTCTCTTCTTTTACTGCTGTAAATTGTACTAATTATTTACCATACCATCTTTCCTCTTTTTTTATGGCAATGTCCACTTTCCTCCATTTTAGCACACACCTTTGTGATACATTTTCTGCTCTTATGTTCATTCCCTAGACTCTGAGGTCAGTTACAATGGATGAATGTGTAAACATCTTTCACGTATAAACTTTAATCAAAATACTTAAGTCAGAATAATTTAATGCAGGGGTTGGCAAACTATAGCTGAATATAGCCTTCTGTCTGTTTTGGTGAATAAAGTTTTATTGCCATACCAATTTATGTATAGTCTGTGGCTGCTTTCATGTTATAATGGCAGAGTTAAGTAGCTTCACAGAGACTCTACGGCCTACAAAGCCTAAAATATTTGCTATCTGGCTCTTTGTATTAAAAAAGAAAAATCACTGACTCTTAGATTAGTGGAAAACATTTAAGAACAAATACCATATCATCTGTGAAATGCTATTAAAAGATTTGAACAATTAAGAGACCCTTGAGGACATAGGCAAAAAGTTTCATGGAGGACATACTTAGTTGTGAAGAAACAGAAATTTGATGGGGAAAGGGCATTTCAATGAGTGACTTTCAGGAACAAAGAGATGGAGTTATAAAGGATGTAGTCAGAAGAGTGACAAGTTCACTGAAGGTGGATATAAGGCAGTGCAGTAAAAAACAAGCTTGAAAGTTAACTTGTGGGCAACTATAAAAGGCTTTATACTTGACAGAGACAGGAAAGGGCCTGTTACATCAAGATAATAAATCAGAATTTTAACCTGTAGGCAGGGAGGAATAGAGTAAACTGATAAAAATAAAGGATGTTTTAAGGAATGTACCACTAAGGGCAGTGTAGAAAATGGAATAGGATTAGAGAGGTGGTATGAAAAATAGTTACCAGGATGTTGAAATAGTCTAGATACTGTAGAATCATTCTTTTTCCCTTTCACATAATATTCTGAAATCCAGCCCTGTGTTCTTTCTGACTTTCTCATCCTAAGTACAAGAATACATCCTAACTGGTCGTTCTACTTCTCTGACATAATTTATTACTCATTTTATCCCCCCTTCTCTTACTCCACTCTTTAGTTGCATAAAAATATCTACCCAACTTTTCCCATATTTCTCTGCCTTCTTTTATACTGCCACAAGATTTCTTCTGCTAAAATGCCCTTTTCCCTCTCCTCCTAGGCCTGACAAATTCCAACTCTTTCTATAAGATCTGGATAGACAGAACCTCCTTTATATGTCTCCAAAATGCAAGGCCTGTCTCCAGAGCATTCTGCCCACCTGAAAATTTAAGCATCCTCCCTTGGGTGTGTACCCAACCTGCTCAGAGACACAAATGGTAATTCTCAGTGGTACAAGAAATTTGAATTGTATATCAACATTGAGCAATTGTGATATTTCACACAAAAGATCCAGACTTTCACCTGTTCTTACAAAGTCCAAAGATCTGGCAGAGCTGGATTCACATTCCCAGATGACATTAGTTGGCAACACATCACTGTAGCTAAGGAAAGCCTGCTCCCTTTATATCAGAAATGAGTATTTCAGTTTGTACAAGTCCCCACCAAGGCTTCTTAATTAACCTGTTCAGCCTCTGAAGCATAGACATACCTGACCCATGCTATGTATGCAAACTAAATTGTTGAAGACATACATATCTATCTTCATGTTTCATTAGTAACATCCATTCAGCACTTAAAATGCACATAAACAAACACAAATTTTTAAACATATATTTGAATATTGTTTTATGTAAACTTCTTTCCAACAATAAAAGGATTTATAAAAGTATCCTTCAAAATACCTACTGGATTCATTTATTCATTGAAATCAAAATAAAGCCAGGTCAAATATTAGCATACTACTCTAACTAGTATCTTTCCTTTGAGAGTAGCACATGCTTCTTTTACAACATTCCCTTCCTATGATTATGGCTAGGTATAAATTCACCTTAACACACGGGATACACTAGTGGTCTACTTTTACGACTTGGCCCTATAGTCTTACCGTTAGACTATTACTTAATATATCATATTTGACTACAGGAATACTCTCCTGGCTAACTGTTGCCATATTAGTCTTCCTAACACACAGCTCTAATTAAATCACCAAAATTTAAAGAATAAAGTCCAAATTACTGGGTTTGGCATTCAAGACTCTCTATTACTTGATCCCAAATCCACAATCCAACCTTATTTCTCACTAATCTCTTTCACACATCTTACATTCAAGAAGACAGAACTGACTTCCTGATTTTTGAAAGGGGGGGTGTCTTTGAATATACCTCCTGCTCTGCCCAACCAAACCTCAGATTATCTAATCCCACCCATCTTTCAAACCTCAAATGCTTCTCTGATTAAGTGAACACAAACCCCTACTTTTCCCTCTCCACAAAGCTCTGAATCTGCACTGTACCTTTGTGTAGCTTTTAAAATTAGTTTCTACTCTTATTGTAATTGTTTTAAAATATGTCTTGTGTTCCCCATGGCAGGACGCGTTTGAGTAATCGCTGCACAGTTACAGTGAATAAATCTCTCTGGCCTGTGAGAATAATATCTCTTGCGCCCACTTTGTAGTGTTTGGAAGGTGACTTCCTATACTGAAACTGCTACAAAACCTTCAGTTTACCTAACCAAAGAAACAGAAAACGGCTTAAAAATAATTCTAAATATTTACTGAAATAATGCCTTTTAAAACTACTGAAAGGGTGCTGGCACTGAATTTATTTCTAAAAACGAATTTATATAAATAAATAGACGTGTATTGAGAAATATGTTGTGTTCAAACTACCCGCAAAGCATATCAACCTAATTCACACCCCTTGCTTCCCTTGCCATTTCTGGTACACTAATTACGAGAAACATTATGCCATCAATGCCATTATCATTAAACCCGTCCTTCCTAACGAGTTCCCAAACTATTTTATTACTATACTGCTTCTTAAGAGGCTAATTTACTCACATTGGCCATTTCTGGCGGGAAGGGCAGGCGAAAAATATCTTCCCTTTTGTAAAGTTATTCCTGGGAAAGGACAAAACAAACAGGCCGGTGACGGATTAAGCTCTAACAACAGATCACTGGGGTAACGTCCACCACCGCCTACTGTGTGTCCCTCCACCGAGACAGGACCAAAGTCCAAGCTCTCCCCGAACCCCAAAATTCGCCCCCCTCCCCCACAGGGCACAGCTCGCTGCCCAGAGGAGGGCATGAGGCTCTCAGCCCGCCCGGTTCGAGTCCGCGAACCGGACTCGACTCCGACAAGATCGGGGCGGCCAATGAGAAGCTCCACCGGGATGGAGTCCTGAGGCTCGAAGTAGGTATTTTAACACCGGTCAGGGCTACCCGACGACAGAAGCAAAGGTGCCAGCAGAGATGAAGGATGAGGAAGCGAAAAGGATCCTAAAGACAGAGTGCCAGGACGACTGGGGACAGCGATAGGGACCCTGTGCGAATAGGGGCAACACCGAGAGCTGCAGCCCGAAGATGGGCGAATTTGGAGGGGCTAACGCGGGCGGAAACCATACGTACCAGTCAACGCCGCCGCCTCCAGGTGTTGGAGACCCGGACTCTTCCCGTCTTCAAAATGGCGGCGCGACGGCAGAGTGGGTAGCGCAGAAGCTGGCAGTGCCCAGACTGAAGGAGTTGCTTCTGAGCACATCGATGGGAAGGATCGTCGAGCCGATGATGCGCACGCGCACAGGAGGCCCACGTAGAGCCGCCCTTCCATTGGATAGTGCCCCGCCGCGCCGTGGGCGGAGATAAAGTGACGCGCGGGTTACCTGGGAGCTTGGAGGCTTGAGCTCTGGAGGTGGGTTTAGGCAGCCGTTTAATTTCGTGCATTAACTCACTGAACTGAGGTAATTGAAAACCTCCTCTCTCTCTAAGACTTTCTTATTGCCTCCAAGAGGTACAGTTTTCTGTTCTTTGTATGTAGTTTTTTTTTTTATTTTTCAAGAAATCACTGTTTTGGGGGACTTCCCTGGGGGCGCAGGCCGATGCAGGGGACACGGGTTCGTGCCCCGGTCCTGGAGGGTCCCACGTGCCGCGGAGCGGCTGGGCCCGTGAGCCATGGCCGCTGGGCCTGCGCGTCCGGAGCTTGTGCTCCGCAGCGGGAGAGGCCACAGCAGTGAGAGGCCTGCGTTCCGCAAAAAAAAAAAAAAGGAATCACTTTTTGAGAATAGGGCACTTAACGTTTTTCTTTATGTACCAGGCCTTTAATAGGCTCAATAAATATATATCCCCTTATTTATAAAGAGTATGTAATTTTCATTTGTCAGTTACATTAAAAAAAAATAACTGAAGTCCATACTTTATTCATACTGATATATTTAGTTGGGTCATGTTGGGCAAGTTAGTCTCTTTATTTTAGTTTCCTCACTTCTAAAATGGGAATAAGTGGATAAAGAAGATGTGGCATATGTATACAATGGAATATTACTCAGCCATAAAAAGAAACGAAATAGAGTTGTTTGTAGTGAGGTGGATGGACCTAGAGTCTGTCATACAGAGTGAAGTAAGTCAGAAAGAGAAAAATACCGTATGCTAACACATATATATGGAATCTAAAAAAAAAAAAAGGTTCTGATGAATCTAGGGGCAGGGCAGGAATAAAGATACAGACCTACTAGAGAATGGACTTGAGGACATGGGGAGGGGGAAGGGTAAGATGGGACGCAGTGAGAGAGTGGCATGGACTTATATACACTACCGAATGTAAAGTAGATAGCTAGTGGGAAGTAGCCGCATAGCACAGGGAGATCAGCTGGGTGCTTTGTGACCACCTAGAGGGGTGGGTTGGGGAGGGTGGGAGGGAAGCACAAGAGGGAGGAGATATGGGGATATATGTATGTGTATAACTGATTCACTTTGTTATAAAGCAGAAACTAACACAACATTGTAAAACAATTATACTCCAATTAAGATGTTAAAAAAATAATAAAACGGGAATAATAATAGTGGCCAACTCATAGTTTGTGAAGATTAAATCAGTTGATATGTAGCTAACACATATAGCACCACACGTGCACACGCACAGCTCAAGGCTTGGGAGTCACAGAGGCTTCTGAGTGTTGAAGTTACTTACAATTTGTTATTTCTTCATGACTCATAATTTCTCCTTCAAAGCGGTGTACTTGTCTAGGTTATATAACGAGGTTGAATGATGATCCTAAGCTTTTTGAGCCTGGGAACCATATGTTATACATCTTTGCCAGGATAGAAAATCATCTGTCAGGTAGAGGTGGGAGATAAGAGGAGGAATGGCAGGAGGCTGTCAGGAATAACTTCATAGTGGAGATGATGCTTGATCAGTGTTTTGAAAGATGAGTAGTTGTTTGCCTGAATGCCAAGAAAAGACATTACAGGAGTGAGGGCATTTCAGTCAAAGGAAGCAGTTGGGACAGAGATACAGAATCCAAAACGCTATGGGCAGTTGGGGAGATCCCCAAATAATCAAGGGATTAAGTTGGAAGTAGACAGGGGCCAAATCATAGTCAGCCTGCAGTGCAGTACTAAGGTGGATGTAACCCTGGAAGCAATGAGAAGCAACTCGGCAGATTTAAGCAGTCATGGCATTATCAGATTTGTGTCTTGGGAAGATTCTCGGGTTTCAGTATAGAGGATAGGTTGGAAGGATGTGGAATTGGAACCACTGGATCAAGTGCTTAGGGGACTATTGCTGTGTCCATGAGAAAGAACATGCGAGCCTGAATTAAGGGCCGCAGGGTGGGGGGGAGTTGAGGAATCAGTACTGCATAGCTATCCATTGGTTGCAGATGAGGAAAAGGACGAGTTGAAGGTAACTCCTAAATTTTCGACTTAGAATACTTGGTGAATGGAGTTGCTTTTTCTGAGATTTGGAATCCATTAATATTAATTTGTGGAATGTATGCTATGTGATGGCACCTGTCTAGAGATTTTCCCATTATTTATTTTAATTCTCATAACAATCCAGAAACTGGACGTATTATTATTCTCATGTTAATATGAAGAAATTAAAACACATAGCTTACATATATTTATGAAGCTTCCAGGGCTGGATTTAAATCTATGTCTGTTAGGTTTAAGAATAGTGTTTTCTTTCCCATAGATGTTGTCTTCTAGGAGGAAAACAGATTTTAGGGGAAAGATAATGAATTTGATTTGGGATGTTTGAATTTTAAGATGCCAAGGGGCATTTGAAAGCAGGCCTGTTGCTCAGGAAAGTGATTTATGCTGGAGACAGAGATTTGAGGTCATTGACATATGAGTGACAGTTAAAGCCATAGGAACCCCTTAACCTGGAACTCAACAATGGGCTTTTAGGGAGGAAGGTCTGTGAGACTCCTGAAAATGTATGCAAATTTTTGTATATTTGTAAGCAGATCCATTCTTCCCCCGCTAGGGAGAGGGCACATAGCTTCTTCAGATTCTTAAAGGAGTTCATGACTCTGAAAAGATCAAGATCTACTAGTGTAGAGTATAAAAGAAAAAGAACAAAAGTCAGAAGAGTAGGAAATATTAATTAAAGGGGTAACAGAAGAAGAAAAAACTAGCAATGGAGACTGAGAAATTTCAGTCAGAGGGTAAAAGGAAATCAGGAGAGAGTATTCTAGGCATGAAGAAGATAACTGCTTAGTTTTACTGGATGCTACAAAAAGGTGTTATTGAGGACCAAAACCAATCCATTGTATTTGATAACTAGGGCAATGGTGACTTTGCCAGAGGAGTTTCGGTGGAGTGGGGGTGGGAGGATGGAATTTTGATAACTGTGGATTCGAAGGATGAAACACAGCCTCTTAAGGGAAGAGACTTCACCTGTTTGTTCACTGTATTCCTGGGACTTCACTGTATTCCCGCCACAGTGAGGTGATCAATAGTATTTGTTGAAAGTTGAACAGATGAAGAAGTGGTGACCATTAATAACCAGGTACCATTAGTAACAGCTGCTTTTTCTTCTGTTTCCAGGCTCCATCCTTCAATAGCACTTATCTACCCAACAACTGGGCTGGGGGAGCAGTAGTGTCTCCATGGCATAAATGAAGAAGCTGTGACTCAGAGAGGCTGAGTAAACTGCTTGATGCTGTACAACTACATACAGTGATGAATGTGAGATTCAGACTTGGATTTGTCTGGCTCCAAAATCTCTGTTCCTTCCATGACAATAAAACAAAGGAGAAGAAGAGCGAGAGGTGAGTATGTGTCTCTCAACTGTTATTAAATTTTCCCTTATCTATTCGCCTTCTTCCTTTCACTCTCTCTTGGATTGTTCTTATTCTTCATAGACAAAGCAATGCCTTCACAGAACTATAAAGATTGATCAAAGTACCAGATTATGAGATTATTCAGAGGCCAATATGTAATCCTTGGGGCTTTCATTCTCATCTCACTCTCACAGCTGCCTGCATTAATACTCTCTGATAAACACATGGCTTCCTTTTTATTCTGGAAACCATAGATTCTCAATAACAAAGGATGCGTATTTAAGCAAACTGAGGAATATATAGTCATCACTGAATGCTCAACTTGGAAAGACTGTTGTATTGCAGCTAGCTCTTTCTGTAAAGAGAGTAGGATTATAAAACCAAAAGAGACAAGAGGGAATATTTTCTGCTCAACCAAGCATATCTAAAGCATATTAGAAGTTTGGAGACAATATTCTGTGTTATTTTTTTTTTTAAAAATGTTGCGGGCTTCCCTGGTGGCGCAGTGGTTGAGAGTCCGCCTGCCAATGCAGGGGACACGGGTTCGTGCCCCGGTCTGGGAAGATCCCACATGCCGCGGAGCAGCTGGGCCCGTGAGCCATGGCCGCTGAGCCTGCGCGTCCGGAGCCTGTGCTTCACAACGGGAGAGGCCACAGCAGTGAGAGGCCCACATAACGCAAAAAAAAAAAAAAAATGTTGCATGGAACTATTACCTGGTTGTAAGAAAATAACATGTAAAAAAGGATAATGTTATGAATAAAAAGGGTATGGATAAAAGAAAAGATGTGTGTTGGGGGGCTTCCCTGGTGGCACAGTGGTTGAGAGTCCGCCTGCCAATGCAGGGGACACAGGTTCGTGCCCCGGTCCAGGAGGATTCCACATGCCGCGGAGCGGCTGGGCCCGTGAGCCATGGCCGCTGGGCCTGCATGTCCGGAGCCTGTGCTCCGCAACGGGAGAGGCCACAACAGTGAGAGGCCCGCATATCGCAAAAAAAAAAAAAAAAAAAAAAGAAAAAAGAAAAGATGTGTGAACACTTGGTTTTTTTTTTTTTTTTTTGCGGTAGGCGTGCCTCTCACTGTTGTGGCCCCTCCCCCTGCAGAGCACAGGCTCCGGACGCGCAGGCTCAGCAGCCATGGCTCACGGGCCCAGCCACTCCGCGGCACGTGGGATCTTCCCAGACCGGGGCACGAACCCGTGTCCCCCGCATCGGTAGGCGGACTCCCAACCACTGCGCCACCAGGGAAGCCCGAACACTTGGTTTTTATTCTTTGACTTGGTCAGAGAACTCAGCCATTGAGAACACATCTTTTTAAGTTGCCTGCATCAGTGCTGTGATAGCTCTTTAGTGTTTGGTACATTAAGCCAGGTATATGTTTTGGCCATTTCTAAAAACTCAAGATTTTCCTGGAAACCCCTTGTATGTTCTAGCCATCCATTGCTAGGTAGCAATATGTGGATGTTATAGAGAAATGTTACAGAGTGAATGTTATTTGCCTCTAGGACATAATGGAGGAGGAGGAGCCCACGATTTAATATTTTGATTTTTAGTTTGAATGTGATTCATACAGTCTGTCACTGGACTGTAATTGTGATATTAGATATAGCAGTTGCCTATCTGCTCTTCTTTCTGTCTTTCTCCTCGTTGTTATGATGAAGACAATGATATTACCTACTTCATAGATATATGAAGAAAATCCATGTAAAGAATTTAGCGCAGTGCGTGGCACTCAGCAAGTATGCAATAAATGTTAGCTGATATCGCCTTCCTCCTCTTCCTCCTCATCAGCTACATTATTGTCATCATCACTGAACTCCTCTGAACTCCATTCTCATAGGGAAGTGATAATGTGGTAAGGAGCTTTGGTTCCCTTATATGTGCACAAGGCTTATCAGAGGTGATAATACTGCCACGACCTTCCTATCTCTTTGTTACTGGGACATTGTTTGGTCTAGAAAGGAACAGGCATGGGTTTAGATGGGACTCCCCTCAGGATGTTGGCCTGCTTTGTTTTGAGCTACTTTACCTTGACGTGATTATGCCTGTATTTTAGAACGCAAAGCATGTAGACAGAGCAGAGAACAAGGATGAGGAGATTTAAGCAAAAACTGATTAACCACTGAGTGAGAAGCATCTATAAGTCACATTTGGTAAACTTAGCATTCAGGCTGTGGTGATCTGGCTCCATAAAGAAGTGGAAATACTTAGACTTGAAAGGAGGGTATAAAGCTACCTGGGAGCTTGTTAAAAATGCAAAATCTCTGGCTCCAATCCAAAACTACTGCCCCAGAATCTGTATTTTTAAAAAATCCCTAGTGATTCATATGTACAATTAAATTCTCTTGAATGAGATTGACTAGGAAGTGAAAGAGAGATGGTAGCATTGGGCCTTGCATAATGTAAATTGCCCCATATATATAGAATCAGAATATGTAAGGGGGGGCTTCCCTGCTGGCGCAGTGGTTGAGAATCTGCCTGCCAATGCAGGGGACACGGGTTTGAGTCCTGGTCTGGGAAGATCCCACATGCCACGGAGCAACTGGGCCCGTGAGCCACAACTACTGAGCCTGTGTGTCTGGAGCCTGTGCTCCGCAACAAGAGAGGCCATGACAGTGAGAGGCCCGCGCACCGCAATGAAGAGTGGCCCCCGCTCGCCGCAACTAGAGAAAGCGCTCGCACAGAAACGAAGACCCAACACAGCCAAAAATATAAATAAATAAATAAATTAAAAAAAAAGAATATGTAAGGGGCTAAGGAAGCTGCATTTTAAGAAACCCTTCAGGGAATTTTTATGAACACTAGAGTTCGAGGACCACAAGTAAAAGATAAATACTGTCCTGGGGAGAAGTGCAATATACACTATGAGCAGTAGATGTCACTGCTGTACAATTTGAAAATGACACCGTTAGCAGCCAAAAGAATTATTACAAGAACATTCTCTAAATCTGCAATGTAAAGATCTAGGGAAAATGAACTCTAATTTAAACAGAGTTGGATTTTCCTGTGATTTTATTAAAGATCTCTAGGACATATGAACAGCTTACAAAGAGTGGTTGGAGATTTAGAAATTTTGGGTACATGTAAGTAAACCTATTCTAAGGAATAACATCTCAGTGTACTTGGGGAAATAAAGTGAATGTTTTGTGGTTTAAAAAACAAAACTAGATTCCACAGTCAAAGTATATAAGGCACTCAATGACTCTTAGAATATCTTTTCCTCTTCCTGGCCTTATATCACACTGTTAATTTTATACTGAGTTTGCCAGATATTTAATTTTCATCTGCAGCTCAGGGGTTGAAGCCTTGTGTGCTGTCTATGTGAACATTGTCTTTATCTGTAGACACTGCAACATGCTGGGGGACTTGGATTCAAGTTCTGGCTTTTCTGTAAAGCTCCATGTGGATCACCACGACAATTCCTTAACGTCTTTGAGCCTTGAAACAGGCATAAAAAATGCCCACATAAGGGGTATCATGAGGAGAACCCAGATAATAAATGTGAAATACTTTATAAATTTTGAAGTGTTAAATAAATGCGAAGTATTATTTGAATGCTTATAGTGTTGGACCTTTGCTTTGATATTGGTCTTTGAAACCTCACCAAAGCACCCTTTCCATAAAAATGACTCTGGTTCTGCTAAGAACCTGGTTATTTTCCCCGACTACATCTTTTGTTCCGCATGTAAGGTTGACTGATAAAATGTAGGATACTCAGTTACAGTTGAGTTTCAGATAAACAATGAATAATTTTTTAGTGTAAGTATGGCTTAGATATTGCGTGGCAATCTGGCAAATCTAACTCAAAGGCAAACTAAGGAAGCTGTTCCGTGTTTATATTTCTGTACCCGAAGGTCATCTAATTGATCAAATCTTCTATTCTGCCTTGTATGGAAAAAGTCTGGCTCAAAAAATGCAGGTCTAAAAATGCTTTTGGAGAGTTATTGCTAACTGAAAGCCCACATCTTCAAAAATGTTTATACTTCCTGTCTAGAAATGGCTTGCTTGGGCTTATACACTAAAGACTGCTTGGAGGGAAATAGGGCCACTTAATCCTTGGAATTATTTTTCATTTCTATTATAGTCTGTTATTCTTTTGATTTTTGATTATTCATTAGCATGTCTTTCTCTCTCCCACTGTGTGGTTGTGGGACTAGAAGGAGGGAAAGCGTGAATCTCCAAAATGAAAGCCACTCAAATGTTGGTGTTATAAAAAATTCTGATGCATTTCTGGCACAGCCCTCTCTTCCCAATTATATTTCATGCAGCAAATGATGCTATTAAAGTGTATAGACTCTACATAGAGAGTCCACATCCCAATAATGGACAAGAGTAAGGAGAAGGAAAGGTGGGAGTGAGGTATATGCTAAGTGTTGAGAAAGAGTTATCCTGGGGAACAATTTGCAGTTTCAAAGTACTTGAGGATAATACACAAAATGGGGGTTAACAAAATAAAATAAATCCAGAATTACACTTTCATGGGTATGCCCTGAAGTAGAATGAGGAATAACCCTAGGAATCCTGATGTACTGAACTGCCAAGTCTAACCGGAAGCCCTTGGAGGGGGACTGCAGAAAAATGGCACCTTTTGGCTCAGCTAATAGTAACATTAGCTTCTGGACACTAGGTGGCGATACAGGGCAACGTGAGGATTTTCGAATTGGTGGTGGAGATGCTGAACTAGCGGGGGAAGAGCTGTGAGATGAGCTTTGCTTTCCTGCTGTTAATACAGAGCCCTTCAATTTACGGTAGAATGTTCCTTCAGCTGTGATCTTATGAAACTTCAGTGGGGCAGGGATCGGGTCGGATCCACCTCTAGTGTTTTCCTTCCTTTTATTTTCTTCCATTTTAAGACTGGTTACTTCACACTTCTGCAAAGTACTTAGTCTCATCGGGCATCCAAACTTGATACCTGTGTCTAAATTTAGATACAGAGATGGCAAAGCTGTTTAATTGGTATTTGGGGCAATTAGAGGGAGCCAGGAGAGGAGAGCGACATTGCACTGAGGTGATTTGAGCCACCAATGAGGGTTCCTGGGCTGTGTGTTCCTGTCACTAAGAACATTTGCTAATCTGCTGACAAATTGCAATGGGAATATTTCCTGGACATGCTGAAAGCCCAGTGCCCTGTCATTTGAGTAGAGTAGGCTCTTCACCAGCCCACGGGAGTATCAATGATTAGCCTACGCTTTGGCATAAGGTTCCCGTTTTCTTTACAGTTTGATGATGTTGGTGGCATCAGTGATGCATGTTTGTTCATTGCTTAAAGAAGCTTTTGTCTTTAAAAAAATCTGTAAAAGCTTGGATCAGGTAAGCTTTTCTCTATTTTAATTTGTATTGATATTTCTGAGTTCCAAGGAAATTACATGCCTATCAAATGATCATTGAAACCTTTTTATCCATTGTTTTGGGAATTCCCTCTTGTATTTATGCCCTTTCTCCTGCCTAAGTAAAACAGAAGGGTTTAGTTAGAATTTGGGGATGAAATTTACAAAGCCTATATTCTCAACGAAAATTTGGGATTTAAGTTAATTTTCACGCACCAGTTTGTATCCCTCTTGCCCCCTTTACATGGTCAGTTTTGTCTTCAGCTATCTTCTAGCATTACCTATGGTTAGCTAAGCAAACTATACTTATTCCTACCTGAGTCTTTGTCATCCTGTTAATACCTGCTGGTATGCCCCTTCTCCCTCCTTTTCAGTATTCAGCTCCAAGGCGTCTCCTTTAAGAAGTTATTTCTGGGTAATTCATACTAATCTGCTTTCCTGAACTCATATAATATTACTAAGGTTAGCTCATGATTATAACCTAGGCTCAGTTGCTTTCTGATTGGTTTACACATGCACATGTGCACACACACACACACACACAGCTAACTAGATTACAAGCTTTTTGAAGGTGAGGACTGTACCCCAGTGCCATCTG
The DNA here is from genome assembly GCF_964165515.1 of Mesoplodon bidens. NCBI lineage: Eukaryota > Metazoa > Chordata > Mammalia > Artiodactyla > Ziphiidae > Mesoplodon > Mesoplodon bidens. The sequence goes on along the minus strand of NC_138165.1, from coordinate 47,228,825 downwards.
GCAGTATGGTATGTATTGAATATACATACTCAATAGATATCCATCTTTTATCCGTCTCTGTGATCCCAAAGCCTGAAACATAGTAGGTGTTCAATAAATGTTTGTTGAAAGAGCTGAAAAATTGATTTAAACTACTCTGCTGAACTACTAGATCTCTGATAATATTAGATTGTGACATCTATTGTGAAAAACTTAGTAATCATCAATGTAGACCTTACAAGAGCTAGTTCAAGCCTTATCTCCTCCATGAGAAATTTCCAAGGCCAGCACAATCCTGATTTCTCCTCCTGATTTCTCCTACTGATTCTAAAGTACTAAATTATCTTATCTACCGTCATCATATCTATGTTGGGCAAGTGCCTAAGGTTCATATCTGTAGTGTAGGGTTAATACTGGTGTCTACCTGTTACGGTTGTGATGATTAAATGACTTAATATATATAAAGTACTTAGAACTTTTCCTGGCATATAATAAGTGATTGATTGGTATTGTTTATTATTGTTACTGATACAAGATTGTTCTTTGTTTTATGTACTTAGAGCTTGTACTACCAACTAGATTATAAACTTTCAGGGGCAGGCATCTTCATTTTAATATCTTAGAGAATATAATTATGTCCCTTTTTCTTTTCCTTGTTAGTTTGACTAGAGATTTATCAATTTCATTGACTTTTCTCCTAGTAATAGTTTTTGGTTTCATTGTTTTTGTACAGCTTTTCTGTTTTCAATACCATTGATTTCTGCTCTTTATTATTTTCTTTCCCCTGCTTACTTTGGGTTTAGTTTTTCATTCTTTTTCTAGTTTCTTATGGTAGAAGCTTAGATAATTGATTTGAGAACTTTCTTGTTTTCTAATATAAGCATTTGCTATAATTTCCCCTCTAAACCCTGCTTCAGCTGCATTCCTTAAACTTTGATATGTTTTTATTTTTATTCAGTTAAAACTTTTTCTATTTCTCCTTATTTCTTCTTTATTCATGAGTTATTTAGAAGTGTGTTGTATAATTTTCAAATACTTGGGGATTTCCCATACTATATCTCCTGATGATTTCTAGTTTAACTCTTTGGTAGACATAGAACATACTTTAAATGTTTTCAGTTCTCCTAAATTTATTGAGACATTTTATGGTCCTGAATATGATCTAATTTGGTGAATATGCAGCAGTGTGTGCTTGGAAAGTTTGTGCATTCTGCTGTTGTTGAGTATAGTGTTTTATAAATGTTATTTAGGTCAAGTTAGTTGATAGCCTTGTTCAAATTTTCTGTGTCCTTCAGACTTTCTGAATGCTTATTCTATTAATTTCTGAAAGAAAGGTGGCAATCTCCAAGTATAACTAAGATTTGCTTGTCTCCTTTCAGATTTACATTTTGTAGTTTAAAATTGTTAGTAGGTATGAACACATTTAGGACTGGTATGTCTTCTTGATGAATTAACCTCTCTATCATTATGGAATGTCCTTCTTTATTCATGGTAATATTTCTTGTTCTAAACTATTTTTTTGTCTCATATTGCCACTCAAATTTTCTTTTGATTAGTGTTAGCATGTTATATATTTTTCCATCCTTCTACTTTTAATCTACCTATGCCTTTATATTTAATGAGTCTTGCAGTCATTTTTGGAGGGGTTTGATATGGCAATCTCTGCTTTTTAATTGGAATGTTTAAACTATTTATATTTAATGTCATTATTCATATGGTTGGATTTAAATCCACCTTCTTGCTGTTTGCTTTCTATTTTTCCCACCCGTTCTTTGTTCCTTTTTCCTGTTGCCCTTCCTTTTATTGAGATTAATTGACTATTTTTTATGATTATATTTTATTTACATTGTTGGATTATACCTCCTTCTTTTGTTTTTTATTAGTTTCTCTTGGGTTGACAATATGTACATTCAACTTATCACAGTCTGCCTTCAAATGATATTGTACCTTTTCACATGTAGTATAAAAACCTTACAACAGTATACTTCCATCTCTTTATCCTTTGTGCTAGCATTGTTATATATTTTACATCCACAAATGCTATAAATCTCAAACTATAATGTTATCAATTGTTCTTTAAACAGTCAATTATATTGTGAAGATAGTATAAAAGTGAGAAATTTATCTTTTACATTCCTCCACATATTTATCATTTCTGACTTTTTTCTATCTTTTGTGAAGATTTCACTTTCTATCTTGTGTTATTTTAGGTCTGCCTAGGAAACTTCCTTTAAGATTTTTGGAGTGCTGCTCTACTGGTGATGAAGTCTCTTAGTTTTGTTCATCTAGAAATGTGTATTTAGTCGTTGTTTTTGAAAGGTATTTTCCCTTGGGAAAGAGCTGTAGGTATACAGTGTTTTGTTTTGTTTTTTGTTCTAATACATTTGGCTTCCATAGTTTCTGATGAAGAGTCTGCTGTTATTCTTTTCTTTATTACCCTGTAGGTAATGTGTCAGTGTATCTTGTTTTTCCTGGATAAATTTAAGATTTTCTTTTTATCATTAGTTTTCAGCAATTTGATTACATTGTGTCTTGACATACAATACCCTTCTGAGGATTCTACTTGATGCTCTGTGTATATGTGTGTGTGTGTGTGTGTGTGTGTGTGTATTCCAGTTTGGCTTGAGGGGAGACAAACTATTTCTAGTCCTCTGTGACTCACAGGGGTTTATCTGACTCCTCCTTTCTTGTGGTTCTTTCTCTAGCCTTGGACCATTTTGTCTAATGCATGCACTGATAAGCAGCCACAGTCTCAAGTGGATCTCACTGCAGATCTCTGGAGTTCTTTCTTTGTGCAGCTAATTTCTCTGTAGTGCTATGTTCCAAAAATTCTAACTTTCTTGGTTTACCTGCATTCTGATCTCTGCTTCTTCAACTCAGGAAGACTGCTTGACTCTGTGTTATTGCCTTAAAACTGCCCCCAAGAAGTGATCTGGTGCATGTTGAGGTTCCACTGTGTGTTTTCTAGCTCTCAGGTCTCTTCTCTAATGTCTGTAAGCCATTGTTTCTTGTATTTTTGTCTGATTTTCTAGTTGTTTTTAACACAGGGGGTGATTGTGGTGCTAAATCCATTCTTTTTTTTTACTCCATTTTGGCTTGAAGACAAACTGTCTGTGGATATACTGATGGAGCTGGAAGGTGAGTCTTACTTCTTGACATACTGCTATTAAAGACCAAATGAACACCCCAAAATTTATGATAGAAGAGAATAGCCAGCAAATTACTGATCAGACCAGAGCATGTATGAGTAGTCTAGTAATTCTCAAGCAATGATAAATAAAAGAATCACAAAGATCCTCTGAATTAGATTGTTCTTTAAACTGTACATCAACTGTGGTGGAACAATGGCATGAAATGTGGAGTCCTTTTCTTCTACGATCTCTGAAAAGTCTTAGAATTTTAAAATGTATTGCTTTCCTTATTTTAGATGGAATGCCTGCAGTTCAAACAGGTCATTACCTTTCTATCTGGCCGAGAGTTGGCAGGAAGGGCCACCAAGTAGATCTAATATACCAACTGCCTTGATAATGTGTGCATAGGTATAGGTAAACGAAAAGCAACTTTAGTCTTCTGACTTCACATTAGACAATTATATGTTTAACTTCCTAATAGATAAACAATTTATTGCCTTTCAATTCCTCTTGCTTAAAAACAGCTCTTGCTGGAATTTTGCTTTTGTATGTTGCTTTAGCTTTGGCATAAATCCCCAGTGATTCAGTGTAAAACTTTGTATCTAAATCTCCCTGAAAGAGAGTACAGTATTTTTATGAGCATAGTAGTACCATTCAAAATCATGTAAATGTACACATGCCTGAATATGTATATATAGCTTTAAAATTCTAGAAAGGATTATACTTTTAACATTTTTTTGATTTGTCTTTCAAAATGTCATGAATTTTCAAATAAAACTGCTCTCTATTATTGTTCAGTTAGAGATATTTTTCTAGGGAATAATATGTAAATTCTTTGGTTCTTCACAAGTTGTTATGGTTTCCCAATGTTATATGTAATAATATATTGGGAGAATTTTTCTGTTTTGTGGCAGCTTTTACTATCTTTAAAAAATGGTTCAAATCCCAAGTCACAATATCTTAGTGTCAAATAATATTAAAAATGTTCTGTAAAAGAAAAATCTTAGGAATAATAGAAAAATTTTCTCATATTGGCCAATTGCAAATTTTAACCATGATTCTTAATAAATTTCTCTTTGACATGAATTTCTAAATACCAATCTGACTTTCTAAATCAAAGGAGTTGTTAAAACCAAATGATCCAATTACAGGTTTATTTAAAAAATGAATAAATAAAGAAAGCTTTCTAGCTGCTTAAGGTGCTATTGCACTTTTAACAGAATGTCAAAAAAGTAATGTCTTCCTTTGATTAGGCTTATACCTTATCTTTCTCTCAAACTTCTAGAGACTTTTCTTTTTAAAATCTTTATTGGAATATAATTGCTTTACATGTTATGTTAGTTTCTGCTGTATAACAAAGTGAATCAGCTATGTGTATACATATATCTCCATATCCCCTCTCTCTTGTGCCTCCTACCCATGCTCCCTATCCCACCCCTCTAGGTGGTCACAAAGCACCAAGCTGATCTCCCTGTGCTATGCAGCTGCTTCCCACCAGCTATCTATTTTACATTTGGTAGTGTATATATGTCAATGCTACTCTCTCATTTCGTCCCAGCTTACCCTTCCCCCTCCCCATGTCCTCAAGTTCACTCTCTATGTCTGCGTCTTTATTCCTGTACTGCCCTTAGGTTCTTCAGAACCATTTTCTTTTGTTTTTTAGATTCCAAATATATGTGTTAGCATACGGTATTTGTTTCTCTCTTTCTGACTTAACTTCTTCACTCTGTATGACAGACTCTAGGTCCATCTACCTCACTACAAATAACTCAATTTCGTTTCTTTTTATGGTTGAGTAATATTCCATTGTATATGTGTGCCACATCTTCTTTATCCATTCATCTGTCGGTGGACACTTAGGTTGTTTCCATGTCCTGGCTATTGTAAACAGTGCTGCAGTGAACATTGTGATACATGTCTCTTTTTGAACTACGGTTTTCTCAGGGTATATGCCCAGTAGTGGGATTGCTGGGTCATATGGTAGTTCTATTTTTAGTTTTTTAAGGAACCTCCATACTGTTCTCCATAGTGGCTGTATCAATTTACATTCCCACCAACAGTGCAAGAGAGTTCCCTTTTCTCCACACCCTCTCCGGCATTTATTGTTTGTAGATTATTTGATGATGGCCATTCTGACCAGTGTGAGGGGATACCTCATTGTAGTTTTGATTTGCATTTCTCTAATGATTAGTGATGTTGAGCATCCTTTCATGTGTTTGTTGGCAATCTGTATGTCTTCTTTGGAGAAATGTCTATTTAGGTCTTCCACCCATTTTTGGATTGGGGTGTTCTTTTTTTTTGATATTGAGCTACATGAGCTGCTTGTATATTTTGGAGATTAATCCTTTGTCAGTTGCTTCATTTGCAAATATTTTGGGCCATTCTGAGTGTTGTCTTTTCTTCTTGTTTATGGTTTCCTTTGCTGTGCAAAAGCTTTTAAGTTTCATTAGGTCCCATTTGTTAATTTTTGTTAATTTATTTCCATTTCTCTAGGTGGTGGGGTCAAAAGGGATCTTGCTGTGATTTATGTCATAGAGTATTCTGCCTATGTTTTCCTCTAAGAGTTTTATGGTGTCTGCCCTTACATTTAGGTCTTTAATCCATTTTGAGTTTATTTTTGGGTATGGTGTTAGAGAGTGTTCTAATTTCATTCTTTTACATGTAGCTCTCCAGTTTCCCCAGCAACACTTATTGAAGAGGCTGGCTTTTCTCCATTGTATATTCTTGCCTGCATTATCAAAGATAAGGTGGCCATATGTGCATGGGTTTAATTCTGGGCTTTCTATCCTGTTCCATTGACCTATATTTCTGTTTTTGTGCCAGTACCATACTGTCTTGATTACTGTAGCTTTGTAGTATAGTCTGAAGTCAGGGAGCCAGATTCCTCAAGCTTCATTTTTCTTTCCCAAGATTGCTTTGGTTATTTGGGGTCTTTTGTGTTTCCATGCAAATTGTGAAATTTTTTGCTCTAGTTCTGTGAAAAATGCCATTGGTATTTGATAGGGATTGCATTGAATCTGTAGATTGCTTTGGGTAGTATAGTCATTTTCACGATGTTGGTTTTTCCAATCCAAGAACATGATATATCTCTCCATCTGTTTGTATCATCTTTAATTTTTTTCATCAGGGTCTTATAGTTTTTGGCATATAGGTCTTTTGTCTCCCCAAGTAGGTTTATTCTTAGGTATTTTATTCTTCTTGTTGCAGTGGTGAATGGGAGTGTTTCCTTTATTTCTCTTTCATATTTTTTGTCATTAGTGTATAGGAATGCAAGAGATTTCTGTGCATTAATTTTGTATCCTGCTACTTTACCAAATTCATTGATTAGCCATAGATGTTTTCTGGTAGCATCTTTAGGAATTTCTATATATAGTATCATGTTATCTGCAAAGAGTTACAGTTTTACTTCTTCTTTTCTGATTTGGATTCCTTTTATTTCTTTTTCTTCTCTTGTTGCCGTGGGTAAAACTTCCAACTATTCAACTATGTTGAATAATAGTGCTGCGAGTGTGCAGCCTTGTCTTGTTCCTGATCTTAGGGGAAATGGTTTCAGTTTTTGACCACTGAGAATGATGTGGGCTGTGGGTTTGTCATATATGGCCTTTATTATGTTGAGGTAGGTTCTCTTTATGCCTACTTTCTGGAGGGTTTTTATCATAAATGCATGTTGAATTTTCTTGAAAGCTTTTTCTGCATCTACTGAGATTATCATATGGTTTTATCCTTCAGTTTGTTAATATGGTGTTTCACATTGATTGATTTGCGTATATTGAAGAATCCTTGCGTTTCTGGGATAAACCCCACTTGATCATGGTTTATGATCCTTTTAATGTACTGTTGGATTCTGTTTGCTAGTATTTTGTTGAGGATTTTTGCATCTATGTTCATCAGTGATATTCGCCTGTAGTTTTTTCTTTGTGTGGTTTTGGTATCAGGGTGATGGTGGCCTCATAGAATGAGTTTGGGAGTGTTCCTCCCTCTGCTATATTTTGGAAGAGTTTGAGAAGGATAGGTGTTAGCTCTTCTCTAAACGTTTGATAGAATTCTCCTGTGAAGCCATCTGGTCCTGGCCTTTTGTTTGTTGGAAGACTTTTAATGACAGTCTCAATTTCAGTGCTTGAGATTGGACTCTTTATATTTTCTATTTCTTCCTGGTTCAGTTCGGAAGGTTGTGCTTTTCTAAGAATGTGTCCATTTCTTCCAGGTTGTCCGTTTTATTGGCATAGAGTTGCTTCTAGTAATATCTCATGATCCTTTGTATTTCTATAGTGTCAGTTGTTACTTCTCCTTTTTCATTTCTAAGTCTGTTGATTTGAGTCTTCTCTCTTATTTTCTTGATGAGTCTGGCTAATGGTTTATCAGTTTTGTTTATCTTCTCAAAACCAGCTTTTAGTTTTATTGATCTTTGAGATAGTTTCCTTCATTTCTTTTTCATTTATTTCTGATCTGATCTTTATGATTCCTTTCCTTCTGCTAACTTTTTTTTTTGTTCTTCTTTCTCTAATTGCTTTAGGGGTAAGGTTAGGTTATTTATTTGAGATGTTTCTTGTTTCTTGAGCTAGTATTGTATTGCTGTAAACTTCCCTCTTAGAACTGCTTTTGCTGCATCCCATAGGTTTTGGGTCATCGTGTTTTCATTGTCATTTGTTTCTAGGTATTTTTTGATTTCCTCTTTGATTTCTTCAGTGATCTCTTGGTTATTTAGTAATGTATTGTTTAACCTCCATGTGTTTGTATTTCTACAGTTTTTTTTTCCTGTAATTGATAGGTAGTCTCATAGTGTTGTGGTCAGAAAAGATACTTGATGTGATTTCAATATTCTTAACTTTACCAAGGCTTGATTTGTGACCCAAGATATGATCTATTTGGAGAATGATCCATGAGCATTTGAGAAGAAAGTGTATTCTGTTGTTTTTGGATGGAATGTTATATAAATATCAATTAAATCCATCTAATCTAATGTGTCATTTAAAGCTTGTGTTTCCTTTTTTATTTTCATTTTGGATACTTTGTCCATTGGTGAAAGTGGGCTGTTAAAAGTCCCCTACTATTATTGTATTACTGTCAGTTTCCCCTTTTATGGCTGTTAACATTTGCCTTATGTATTGAGGTGCTGCTATGTTGGGTGCATAAATATTTTCAAATGTTATATGTTCTTCTTGGATTCATCCTTTGATCATTATGTAGTGTCCTTCTTTGTCTCTTCTAATAGTCTTTATTTTAAAGTCTATTTTGTCTGATATAAGAATTGCTACACCAGCTTTCTTTTGATTTGCATTTGCATGGAATATCTTTTTCCATCCCTTCACTTTCAGTCTGTATGTGTTCCTAGGTCTGAAGTGGGTCTCTTGTAGACAGCATATATATGGATATTGTTTTTGTATCCATTCAGCCAGTCTATGTCTTTTGGTTGGAACATTTAATACATTTACATTTAAGGTAATTATCAATATGTATGTTCCTGTCACCATTTTCCTAATTGTTTTGGGTTTGTTTTTGTAGGTCTTTTCCTTCTCTTATGTTTCTTGCCTAGAGAAGTTCTTTTAACATTTGCTGTAAAGCTGGTTTGGTGGTGTTGAATTCTCTTAACTTTTGCTTGTCTATAAAGGTTTTAATTTCTCCATCAGATCTGAATGAGATCCTTGCTGGGTAGAGTAATCTTGGTTGTAGGTTTTTACCTTTCATCACTTTAAATATGTCCTGCCACTCCCTTGTGGCTTGCAGAGTTTCTGCTGAAAGATCCGCTGTTAACTTTATGGGGATTCCCTTGTATGTTATTTGTTTCTTTTCCCTTGCTTCTTTTAATATTTTTTATTTGTATTTAATTTTTGATAGTTTGATTCATATGTGTCTTGGCGTGTTTCTCCTTGGATTTATCTGTGTGGGACTCTGTGCTTCCTGGACTTGATCGACTATTTCCTTTCCCATGTTAAGGAAGTTTTCAAGTATAATCTCTTCAAATATTTTCTCAGACCCTTTCTTTTTCTCTTCTTCTTCTGGGACCCCTATTATTAAAATATTTTTGTGTTTGATGTTGTTCCAGAGGTGTCTGAGAGTGTCCTCAATTCTTTTCATACTTTTTTCTTTATTCTGCTCCGTGGCAGTGATTTCCACTATTTTATCTTCCAGGTCACTTATGTGTTCTTCTACCTCAGTTATTCTGCTATGGATTCCTTGTAGAGAATTTTTAATTTCATTTACTGTGTTGTTCATCACTGTTTGTTTGCTGTTTAGTTCTAGGTCCTTATTAAATGTTTCTTGTATTTTCTCCATTCTATTTCCAAGATTTTGTGTCATCTTTACTATCATTACTCTGAATTCTTTTTCAGGTAGACTGCCTATTTCCTCTTCATTTGTTTGGTCTGGTGGGTTTTTACCTTGATCCTTCATCTGCTGCGTATTTCTCTGTCTTCTCATTTTGCTTAACTTAATGTGTTTGGGGTCTCCTTTTTGCAGGCTGCACGTTCATATTTCCCATTGTTTTTGGAGTCTGCCCCCAGTGGGTGAAGTTGGTTCAGTGGATTGTGTAGGCTTCCTGGTGGAGGGAACTGGTGACTGTGTTCTGGTAGGTGGGGCTGGATCTTGTCTTTCTGGTGGGCAGGGCCGCATCCAGTAGTGTGTTTTGGGTTGTCTGTGAACTTAGTGTGACTTTAGGCAGACTCTCTGCTAATGGGTGGGGTTGTGTTCCTGTCTTGTTGATTGTTTGGCATGGGGCATCGAGGACTGGAGCTTGCTGGCTGTTGGGTGGAGCTGGGTCTTAGTTTTGAGATGGAGATCTCTGGGAGAGCTCTTGCTGATTGATATTATGTGGGCCTGGGAGGTCTCTGGTGGCCCAGTGTCCTGGAATCGGCTCTCCCACCTCGGAGGTTCGGGCCTGACACCTGGCCGAAGCATCAAGACCCTGCCAGCCGCACAGCTTAGAAGAAAAGGAAGAAAAAAAAGGAAAAGCAAAAAAAACCCCAGAAAAATGAACAGATAGAACCCAAAACCAAATGGTAAAAGTAAAAGTAATCAGACACAATCACCCAAACATACACACAAACACTCATAAAAAGGAAAACATAAACATCCCCCAAAAATCCAACAGTCAGAACCCTAGGACAAATGGTAAAAACAAACCTAAACAGACAAAATCACACAAAGGATCATACGTATACACACTGACAAAAAGAGAAAAAAGGAAAAAAAATTTTTTTTAATTAAAAAAAGAAGAGAGCAACCAAACTAATGAACAAATCTACCATTGATAACAAGCACTAAAAACTAAACTAAGATAAACATAAAAAGCAGAAACAAATTGATGCAGAAAAGAAACCCCAAGTCGACATTTGCTCCCAAAGTCCATCGCCTCAGTTTTGGGAATATTCATTGTCTATTCGGGTATTCCACAGATGCAGGGTATGTCAAATTGATTGTGGGGATTTAATCCGCTGCTCCTGAGGCTCCTGGGAGAGATTTCCCTTTCTCTTCTTTGTTTGCATAGCTCCTGGGGTTCAGCTTTGGATTTGGCCCCACCTCTGCATGTAGGCCAGCCTCAGGCATCTGTTCCCCACCTAGACAGGAGGGGGTTAAAGGATCGGCTGTTTAGGGCTCTCTTGCTCACTCAGGCCAGGGAGAGGCAAGGGTACGGTAGTCATAATTTGAATGCAGGCCGAGCCTGAGGTGGCAGAGGCTGACGTGACATTGCAACAACCTGAGGCCTGCCGTGTGTTCTCCCAGGGAAGTTATCCCTGAATATCAGGACCCTGGCAGTGGCGGGCTGCACAGGCTCCTGGTGGGGTTCTGGGTGGTTACCTGTGCTTGCACACAGGATTCTTGGTGGCAGTGGCGGCAGTGTTGGCATTTCATGACAGTCTCTGGGGTCTGAGCTGATAGCCACAGCTAATGCCCGTCTCTGGAGTTCTCTTAGGTGGTGCTCTGCCTTCTGTAGGCACACGGAGCAGGAATCCCCTGTCCTCACAAACTCGGAAACAATGGTCTCTTGCCTCTTCGGGAGGTCCAGACTTTTTCTTGGACTCCCTCCTGGCTAGCTGTGGTGCACTAGCCCCCTTCAGGCTGTGTTCACGCAGCCATCCCAAGTCCTCTCCCTGCAGTCTGACTCCTGAAGCCCGAGCCTCAGCTCCTAGCCCCCACCCGCCCCGGCGGGTGAGCAGATGAGCGTCTCAGGTTGGTGAGTGCTGGTCAGCACCGATCCTCTGTGTGGGAACCTCTCCATTTTGCCCTCTGCACCCCTGTTGCTGTGCTCTCCTCTGTGGCTCTGAAGCTTCCCCCCCACTCACCCCGCCCCCAGTCCCCACCAGTGAAGGGGCTTCCTAGTGTGTGGAAACTTTTCCTCCTTCACGGCTGCCTCCCAGAGGTGCAGGTCCATCCCTATTCTTTTGTCTCTGTTTATTCTTTTTTCTTTTGCCCTCCCCAGGTATGTGGGGATTTTCTTGCCTTTTCGGAAGTCTGAGGTCTTCTGCCAGTGTTCAGTAGGTGTTCTGTAGGAGCTGTTCCACATGTAGATGTACTTTTGATGTATTTGTGGGCAGGAAGGTGATCTCCACGTCTTACTCCTCTGCCATCTTGAATGTCTCCGAGACTTTTTACTTATAAGGGAAAGAAGTTAGAAAGCTAAGGGGGCAGTGAGAGGTAACAGCTAAGGATTTCCAAAGGATTTAATGATAGAAAAACAGGAATAACTCAGATAGCCATTGCACTCAGAATTCTAGTGTGTGGGCTGTGCTCCTACAGTCTTACCATGGTCCTGATGATTAAAGTGTTGGATTCTGGGCTTTCACATAGGGAAAGGTTGAAGATGCAAATGTACTTGATAAAAACAAATGCTCATAAATAGAAAGGACAGTGAGATTTTCAATAGCTTTCATACTGACTTATTTCTCTTTATTTTACTTGACCATCCACCAGAAAACATGGTCAGATGATATCTTTTAGTTATATTTAAAGCTTATGTTTTCTTATGTATTATAATTCTTCTGTGAAGAGAATACCATAAGCGGAATTGCAAAAGGTATTTCTAAATTTTAACATGTACTTTCAAAATATTTTCTTCAATCCATAACTACTTCTGAGGAAACTTTTACATAAAGTTAAGGTCAAACATTTTCATTTTGCCTGACTGTCAGTGTATAATTCCTCTTCAAATAAACAATTAGCTAATGATTTACTGTAAAATGTTTTCCATAGCATCTATTATATACTCAACATTGTGCTGCAACTATTGGAACACAGAGAAAGTATGAGCACTTACAAAGTCAAGGGAAAGAGACATTTAAGTGGCAAATATTTTTGGCATTATATTTTGACTTAACACTCTGGAGGATGAAGATTTAATGCTTTTCAGTTACTTGCCTTGACTGTACTTAGTCCACTTCTGGTCCTCCCCACCTCCCAAGATGACTGTTGCTTATTATTGCTCATGGATGATCTAAGTAGTGTACCACGATCACTTTCATTTTCCTGAACAACATTTTGTTTTCCCTGAAATCTGGTTTTATTGTTTTTATTCTTTTAGTTTTCTATGATTTTATCCCTATCTTAGACCAAACTCTCCCCCAGTTGTGGAAATATCATCTCAAAACTTTCAGACCTGTTGGGGTTCTATCAGATTCATCTTCTTGAGTAAATCTCTCCTGATACCTTTCACCTGCTCCAGTCTTAGACCAGTTGCTCTCTAGCTCTGTAGCACAGCTATGATCCTGGGATTTTCCTTCATGGGCCTTGTCTTTCCTATATTATATCCCTTGTTTTCTATCTTTCTCTTTTTTAGTTCACTCTCTTTTATTGGAGGAACACATCTTCCAGTATCTTCTTGAGAAGGCTTAAATGCCAAATAAATTTGATATTTTTGATAAACAAATGGGACTTAATTAAACTTAAAAGCTTTTGCATAGCAAAGGAAATCATAAACAAAATAAAATGACAACCTACAGAATGGTAGAACATATTTGCAATGATGCAACCAACAAAGGATTACTTTCCAAAATATACAAACAGCTCATACAGCTTAATATAAAAACAAACAAACAAACAACCTAATCAAAAAGTGGGCAGAAGACCTAAATAGGCATTTCTTCAAAGAAGACATACAGATGGCCAAAAAGCACATGAAAAGATGCTCAATATCACCAATTATTAGAGAAATGAAAATCAAAACTACAATGAGGGGGACGTCCTTGGTGGTCCAGTGACTAAGACTCCATGCTCCCAATGCAGGGGGCCCAGGTTTGATCCCTGGTCAGGAAACTAGATCCCACATGCTGCAACCAAGATTTCACATGCCGCAACTAAAGATCCCACATGCTCCAACTAAAGATTCTGCATGCTGCAACTAAAGGTTCCGCATGCCACAACTAAAAGATCCCACATGCTGCAATTAAAGATCCTGCGTGCTGCAACTAAAGGTCCTGCATGCTGCAACTAAAAGATCCCACACGCTGCAACGAAGATCCCCACACAACAACGAAGATCCCTCGTTCTGCAACTAAGACCCAGTGCAGCCAAATAAATAAATTAAATAAATAAATATAAAAAAAAAAACTACAATGAGGTATCACCTCACACTGGTCAGAATGGCCATCATTAAAAAGTCTACAACAGGGCTTCCCTGGTGGCACAGTGGTTGAGAGTCTGCCTGCCGATGCAGGGGACACAGGTTCGTGCCCCAGTCTGGGAAGATCCTGCATGCCGCAGAGCGGCTGGGCCCGTGAGCCATGGCCACTGAGCCTGTGTGTCCGGAGCCTGTGCTCCGCAACGGGAGAGGCCACAACAGTGAGAGGCCCACGTACCGCAAAAAAAAAAAAAAAAAAAAAAAGTCTACAACTAGCCCCATTCATGAGGGTCCATACTCATAAACTAATCACCTCCCCAAAGCCCCACCTCCTAATACATCACACTGGGGATTAGGATTCCAACATATGAATTTTGAGGGGACACAAACATTCAAACCATAACACCTGTCTTGAGAAGTGACACTCCCATGGCCATTGTTTCTAACTAAATTGTGTGAACACTGTGTACTGAAACAATCTCAGGGTGTTTGGTAGAAAAGGCAGGTTTCCTGAGGCCCCACCTCATACCTATTAAAGCAGAGTCTTTGGTTGTGAGGCTCAGAAAATCACGTTTTACCCTATTTTCATGTTGGGATGATCAGTATAGTCTGAAAATTGGTATACCCAGACTATCCAGAGACAAGAGTAAAACCCCAGGTCCTGTTATCACCCCCCTCCATCACACACATACACACAAACATATACTAATGTCTATCCTCCCTCAATGTATTACTCAGGGTTCTCCAGAAAAACAAAACCAATAGGATGTGTGTATAGAGACAAAGAGGAAGAGAAAAACAGAGAGATTTATTTTAAGGAATTCGCTCATGCAATTGTAGGGGCTGGCAAGTCCAAAATCTACAGGATAAGCCAGGAGGCTGGAGACCAAGGGAAGGGGAAAAAAAAAAAAGTCTACAAATAATAAATGCTGGAGAGGAAAAAGGAACTCTCTTATACTGTTGGTGGGAATGTAAATTGGTGCAGCCTCTGTGGAAAACAGTTTGGAGGTTCCTTAAAAAACTAAAAATAGAACTACCATATGACTCAGCAATCCCACTCTTGGGCATATATACAGAGAAAACTCTAATTCAAAAAGATACATGCAACCCAATGTTCATAGCAGCATTATTTACAATAGCCAAGACATGGAAGCAAACTAAATGTCCATTGACAGATGAATGGATAAAGAAGATACGGCATATATATACACAATGGAATATTAGTCATAAACAAGAATGAAATAATGCCATTTGCAGCAACATGGATGGACCTAGAGATTATCATACTAAGTGAAATAAGCCAGACAAAGACAAATATCATATGATATCACTTATATGTAGAATCTAAAAAATGATACAAATGAACTTACTTACCAAACATAAATAGACTCACAGACATAGAAAACAAACTTATGGTTACCAAAGGGGAAAGACAGGGAGGGACAAATTGGGAGTTTGGGATTAAAATTTATAGACTACTATATATGAAATAGATAAACAACAAGGACCTACTGTATAGCATGGAGAACTATATTCAATATCTTGTAATAACCTATAATGGAAAAGAATCTGAAAACGAAGATATATATATATATATATATATCTGAATCACTTTGCTGTACACCTGAAACACTACATTGTATGTCAACTATACTTCAATTAAAAAATAACTTTTTTGATATTTTTGTACCTCTAAAAATGCCCTTATTCTACTTCACATATGATTGTTAGTTTTGTTTTTTTTTTATTCATTCGTTTATTTATTTATTTATTTATTTATTTTAATTTTTTAAATTAGTTTCTGCTTTATAACAAAGTGAATCAGTCATACATATACATCTGTTCCCACATCCCTTCCCTCATGCATCTCCCTCCCTCCCACCCTCCCCATCCCACCCCTCCAGGCGGTCACAAAGCACCGAGCTGATCTCCCTGTGCTCTGTGGCTGCTTCCCACTATCTATCTACCTTACGTTTGGTAGTGTATATATGTCCATGCCTCTCTTTCGCTTTGTCACAGCTTACCCTTCCCCCTCCCCATATCCTCAAGTCCATTCTCAAGTAGGTCTGTGTCTTTATTCCCGTTTTGCCCCTAGGTCCTTCATGACTTTTTTTTTTTTTTTTAAATTCCGTATATATGTGTTAGCATACGGTATTTGTCTTTCTCTTTCTGACTTACTTCACTCTGTATGACAGACTCTAGGTCTATCCACCTCATTACAAATAGCTCAGTTTCGTTTCTTTTTATGGCTGAGTAATATTCCATTGTATATATGTGCCACATCTTCTTTATCCATTCATCCGATGATGGACACTTAGGTTGTTTCCAGCTCCGGGCTATTGTGAATAGAGCTGCAATGAACATTTTGGTACATGTCTCTTTTGGAATTATGGTTTTCTCAGGGTACATGCCTAGTAGTGGGATTGCTGGGTCATATGGTAGTTCTATTTGTAGTTTTTTAAGGAACCTCCATACTGTTCTCCATAGTGGCTGTACCAATTCACATTCCCACCAGCAGTGCAAGAGTGTTCCCTTTTTTCCACACCCTCTCCAGCATTTATTGTTTCTAGATTTCTTGATGATGGCCATTCTGACTGGTGTGAGATGATATCTCATTGTAGTTTTGATTTGCATTTCTCTAATGATTAATGATGTTGAGCATTCTTTCATGTGTTTGTTGGCAGTCTGTATATCTTCTTTGGAGAAATGCCTATTTAAGTCTTCTGCCCATTTTTGGATTGGGTTGTTTGTTTTTTTGCTATTGAGCTGCATGAGCTGTTTATGAATTTTGGAGATGAATCCTTTGTCAGTTGCTTCATTTGCAAATATTTTCTCCCATTCTGAGGGTTGTCTTTTGGTCTTGTTTATGGTTTCCTTTGCTGTGCAAAAGCTTAGAAGTTTCATTAGGTCCCATTTGTTTATCTTTGTTTTTATTTCCATTTCTCTAGGAGGTGGGTCCAAAAGGATCTTGCTGTGATTTATGTCATAGAGTGTTCTACCTATGTTTTCCTCTAAGAGTTTGATAGTTTCTGGCCTTACATTTAAGTCTTTAATCCATTTTGAGCTTATTTTTGTGTATGGTGCTAGGGAATGATCTAATCTCAAACTTTTACATGTCCCTGTCCAGTTTTCCCAGCACCACTTATTGAAGAGGCTGTCCTTTCTCCACTGTACATTCCTGCCTCCTTTATCAAAGATAAGTTGGCCATATGTGCGTGGGTTTATCTCTGGGCTTTCTATCCTGATCCACTGATCTATCTTTCTGTTTTTATGCCAGTACCACACTGTCTTGATTACTGTAGCTTTGTAGCATAGTCTGAAGTCAGGGAGCCTGATTCCTCCAGCTCCGTTTTTCGTTCTCAAGATTCCTTTGGCTATTCGGGGTCTTTTGTTTTTCCAAACAAATTTTGAAATTTTTTGTTCTAGTTCTGTGAAAAATGCCAGTGGTAGTTTGATAGGGATTGCATTGAATCCGTAGATTGCTTTGGGCAGTAGAGTCATTTTCACAATATTGATTCTTCCAATCCAGGAGCATGGTATAACTCTCCATCTATTTGCACCATCTTCAATTTCCTTCATCAGTGTCCCACAATTCTCTGCACACAGGTCTCTTGTCTCCCCAGGCAGGCCTATTCCCAGATATTTTATTCTCTCTGTTGCAATGGCAAATGGGAGTGTTTTCCCGACTTCACCTTCAGATTTTTCATCATTAGAGCACAGGAATGCCAGAGACCTCTGTACATCAATTCTGCATCCCGCCACTTTACCAAATTCACTGACCAGCTCCAGTAGTTTTTCGGTAGCATCTCTAGGACTCGCCATGCACAGCATCATGTCATCTGCAAACAGTGACAGCTTTACCTCTTCTTTTCCAATTTGGATTCCTTTTATTTCCTTTTCTTCTCTGATTGCCGTGGCCAAAACCTCCAAAACTATGCCGAATAAGAGTGGTGAGAGTGGGCAGCCCTGTCCCGCCCCCGATCCCAGTGGAAATGGTTCCAGTCTTTCACCATTGAGGACAATGTTGGCTGTGGGTTTGTCATATATGGCCTCCATGATGCCGAGGAAAGTTCCCTCTATGCCTACTTCCTGCAGGGTTTTTATCATAAATGGGTGTTGAATTTTGTCGAAAGCTTTCTCTGCATCTATTGAGATGATCATATGGTTTTTCTCCTTCAACTTGTTAATATGGTGTATCACATTGATTGATTTGCGTATATTGAAGAATCCTTGCATTCCTGGAATAAACCCCACTCTTCTTTCTCTAATTGCTTTAGGTGCAAGGTTAGGTTGTTTGTTCGAGATGTTTCCTGTTTCTTAAGGTGGGATTGTATTGCTATAAACTTCCCTCTTAGAACTGCTTTTGCTGCATCCCATAGGTTTTGGGTCGTCGTGTCTCCATTGTCATTTGTTTCTAGGTATTTTTTAATTTCCTCTTTGATTTCTTCAGTGATCACTTCGTTATTAAGTAGTGTATTGTTTAGCCTCCATGTGTTTGTATTTTTTACAGCTCTTTTCCTGTAATTGATATCTAGTCTCATAGCATTGTGGTCAGAAAAGACACTTGATACAATTTCAATTTTCTTAAATTTACCAAGGCTTGATTTGTGACCCAAGATATGATCTATCCTGGAGAATGTTCCATGAGCACTTGAGAAAAATGTGTATTCTGTTGTTTTTGGATGGAATGTCCTATAAATATCAATTAAGTCCATCTTGTTTAATGTATCAAGCTTGTGTTTCCTTATTTATTTTCATTTTGGAAGATCTGTCCATTGGTGAAAGTGGGGTGTTAAAGTCCCCTACTATGATTGTGTTACTGTCGATTTCTCCTTTTATGGCTGTTAGTATTTGCCTTATGTATTGAGGTGCTCCTATGTTTGGTGCATAAATATTTACAATTGTTATATCTTCTTCTTGGATTGATCCCTTGATCATTATGTAGTGTCCTTCTTTGTCTCTTCTAGTAGTCTTTATTTTAAAGTCTATTTTGTCTGATATGAGAATTGCTACTCCAGCTTTCTTTTGGTTTCCATTTGCATGGAATATCTTTTTCCATCCCCTTACTTTCAGTCTGTATGTGTCTCTAGGTCTGAAGTGGGTCTCTTGTAGACAGCATATATATGGGTCTTGTTTTTGTATCCATTCAGCCAATCTGTGTCTTTTGGTGGGAGCATTTAGTCCATTTACATTTAAGGTAACTATTGGTATGTATGTTCCTATTCCCATTTTCTTAATTGTTTTGGGTTCGTTATTGTAGGTCTTTTCCTTCTGTTGTGTTTCTTGCCTAGAGAAGTTCCTTTAGCATTTGTTGTAAAGCTGGTTTGGTGGTACTGAACTCTCTCAGCTTTTGCTTGTCTGTAAACGTTTTAATTTCTCCATCAAATCTGAATGAGATCCTTGCTGGGTAGAGTAATCTTGGTTGCAGGTTTTTCTCCTTCATCACTTTAATTATGTCCTGCCACTCCCTTCTGGCTTGTAGAGTTTCTGCTGAGAGATCAGCTGTTATCCTGATGGGGATTCCCTTGTGTGTTATTTGTTGTTTTTGCCTTGCTGCTTTTAATATGATTTCTTTGTGTTTAATTTTTGACAGTTTGATTAATATGTGTCTTGGCGTATTTCTCCTTGGATTTATTCTGTATGGGACTCTCTGTGCTTCCTGGAGTTGATTAACTATTTCCTTTCCCATATTAGGGAAGTTTTCAACTATAATCTCTTCAAATATTTTCTCAGTCCCTTTCTCTTTCTCTTCTTCTTCTGGAACCCCTATAATTCGAATGTTGGTGCGTTTAATGTTGTCCCAGAGGTCTCTGAGACTGTCCTCTGTTCTTTTCATTCTTTTTTCTTTATTTTGCTCTGCAGCAGTTATTTCCACTATTTTATCTTCCACCTCACTTATCCGTTCTTCTGCCTCAGTTATTCTGCTATTGATCCCATCTAGAGTATTTTTTATTTCATGTATTGTGTTTTTAATTGATGCTTGATTCATCTTTAGTTCTTCTAGGTCCTTGTTAACTGTTTCTTGCATTTTGTCTATTCTATTTCCAAGATTTTGGATCTGGGAAATAGAATCTTGGATCATCTTTACCATCATTATTCTGAATTCTTTTTCAGGTAGACTGCCTATTACGTCTTCATTTGTTAGGTCTGGTGGGTTTTTATCTTGTTCCTTCTCCTGCTGTGTGTTTTTCTGTCTTCTCATTTTGCTTATGTTACTGTGTTTGGGGTCTCCTTTTTGCAGGCTGCAGGTTCGTAGTTCCCGTTGTTTTTGGTGTCTGTCCCCAGTGGCTAAGGTTGGTTTAGTGGGTTGTGTAGGCTTCCTGGTGGAAGGTACTAGTGCCTGTGTTCTGGTGAATGAGGCTGGATCTTGTCTTTCTGGTGGGCAGGTCCACGTCTGGTGGTGTGTTTTGGGGTGTCTGCGGACTTTTTATGATTTTAGGCCACCTCTCTGCTAATGGGTGGCGTTGTGTTCCTGTCTTGCTAGTTGTTTGGCATAGGGTGTCCAGCACTGTAGCTTGCTGGACGTTGAGTGAAGCTGGGTGCTGGTGTTGAGATGGAGATCTCTGGAAGATTTTCGCCGTTTGATATTATGTGGAGCTGGGAGGTCTCTTGTGGACCAGTGTCCTGAAGTTGGCTCTCCCACCTCAGAGGCACAGCACTGACTCCTGGCTCCTCAATTTGGGATGATTTGTTGTCTATTCATGTATTCCACAGATGCAGGGTACATCAAGTTGATTGTGGAGCTTTAATCCGCTGCTTCTGAGGCTGCTGGGAGAGGTTTCCCTTTCTCTTCTTTGTTCTCACAGCTCCTGGGTCTCAGCTTTGGATTTGGCCCCGCCTCTGCGTGTAGGTCGCCGGAGGGCGTCTGTTTTTCGCTCAGACAGGACAGGGTTAAAGGAGCAGCCTCTTCGGGGACTCTGGCTCACTCAGGCCGGGCGGGAGGGAGGGGCACGGAGTGCGGGGCGAGCCTGCAGCGGCAGAGTTCGGCGTGACGTTGCACCAGCCCGAGGCGCACCGTGCGTTCTCCCAGGGAAGCCGCCCCTGGATCCCGGGACCCCGGCAGTGGCGGGCTGCACAGGCTCCCGGAAGGGCGGTGTGGACAGTGACCTGCGCTCGCACACAGGCTTTTTGGCGGCGGCAGCAGCAGCCCCAGCGTCCCACGCCCGTCACTGGGCTCCGCGCTTTCAGTCGTGACTCGCGCCCGTCTCTGGAGCCCGTTTAAGCAGCGCTCTTAATCCCCTCTCCTCGCGCACCAGGAAACCAAGAGGGAAGAAAAAGTCTCTTGCCTCTTCGGCAGCTCCAGAGTTTCCCTGGACTCCCTGCCGGCTAGCTGTGGCACACCAGCCCCCTTCAGGCTGAGTTCTCGCCGCCAGCCCCAGTCCTTTCCCTGCGCTCTGACCGAAGCCCGAGCCTCAGCTTCCAGCGCCGGCCGCCCTGGCGGGCGAGCAGACAAGCCTCTCGGGCGGGTGAGTGCCGCTCGGCACCGATCTTCTGTGCGGGAATCTCTCCGCTTTGCCCTACCCAGGTATGTGGGGAGTTTCTTGCCTTTTGGGAGGTCTGGGGTCTTCTGCCAGCGTTCAGTAGGTGTTCTGTAGGAGTTGTTCCACGTGTAGCTGTATTTCTGGTGTATCCGTGGGGAGGAAGGTGATCTCCGCGTCTTACTCTTCCGCCATCTTACCCGGAAGTGATTGTTAGTTTTTTACTACATATAGAATTCTAGGTTGCAAATAATTTCCCCTCAAAATTTTGAAGACAAATTCCCACCATCCTGTGATTTCAGTGTTGGAAATTGAAAATATCTCTTTAATTGTGATTCTTGAAACTTTGTATGAAATTCCTTTCTCCTCCCTTTCTGGTCCCGTATTAGATTGTCTGTTTTTTTCCTCCCATGTTCTGAAATTTCACAGTGATGGTGTTTGGTGCGTGACCTGATTTCATTCATTATGGTTAGCACTCACTGGGCCCTTTTAATCTAGAAACTCCTGCCCTTCAACTCTGGAAAATTTTCTTGACTTTTTATATGATGATTTTCTCCTCTCCATTTTTCTTTTTTATCTTTTTATGACTGCCTATTATTCAAATGTTTGACCCCTTGTATTGTTCTTCTAATTTTATTATTTTTCTTTCCTATTTTCCGTATTTTTCTTTTTGTCTGAGTTTTGGAATATATCCTTGATCTTTCTTCCAACCCTTTATTAAGTTTCATTATGAATGAATATTTATATAAGTTAAGAAAATTGCAAATTTTAAAAAGCTGCCAAATTCTATAAATGCAATTTTTTTGCCATTTTCCAATAATGTATGTTGGTAGTTTGAAATAATAGACTAAATTAATGAAGATCATAAAGATAAGTCAGGTATACTGTTTTATTGATATTGCTTGTGAAATCCAATGGTCACTTTATTTTCTTCTTACTCCATTGCCCAGCAGCATTTGACATAATTGACCATTCCCTAATTCTTGAAACACTTTCTTCTCTCAACCTCAATGACCTCATGTTGTTCTTTCTTTTACTTCACTGGTCGATCCTGCTCAGTATCTTTTGCTGTCTTTTCCTTCTCTGTTAAGTTTCTAGAAAATACAGTGCCCCAGCAATTTAATCCTGGACCTCCTTCTCTTTTATTACTAACTCCTTGGGGGATTTTAAAATTTAATAGCAGCTTTATTGAGCTATAATCCACATACCATGAAGTTCACCCTCCTAAACTGTAAAATTCAGTGTTTATTGTGTGTACGCAAAGTTGTGCAACCATCACTATCTAATTTTAAAACATTTTCATCACCCCCAAAACAAACCACCTACCATTAGCAGTCACTCCCCATTACTCTTTCTACTGCAACCCCTGACAGCTACTAATGTACTTTTTCTCTCTATGAGTTTGCCTATTCTGGACACTTCAAGTAAATTAATCACATAATGTAGTCTCTTTGTGTCTGCTCTTTCACTTAGCTTAATATTTTCAGGGTTCATTCGTGTTGTAGCATGTATTAGTATTTGTTTCTTTCTTTTTTTTTTTGAAGGATATCTGGTGCATCTTTTTTTTCATTTTTTTAATAATAATTATTTTTTTATTAGTTTCTGCTTTATAACAAAGTGAATCAGTCATACATATACATCTGTTCCCACATCCCTTCCCTCATGCATCTCCCTCCCTCCCACCCTCCCCATCCCACCCCTCCAGGTGGTCACAAAGCACCGAGCTGATCTCCCTGTGCTCTGTGGCTGCTTCCCACTATCTATCTACCTTACGTTTGGTAGTGTATATATGTCCATGCCTCTCTTTCGCTTTGTCACAGCTTACCCTTCCCCCTTCCCATATCCTCAAGTCCATTCTCAAGTAGGTCTGTGTCTTTATTTCCATTTTACCCCTAGGTTCTTCATGACATTTTTTTTAAAATTCCATATATATGTGTTAGCATACGGTATTTGTCTTTCTCTTTCTGACTTACTTCACTCTGTATGACAGACTCTAGGTCTATCTACCTCATTACAAATAGCTCAGTTTCATTTCTTTTTATGGCTGAGTAATATTCCATTGTATATATGTGCCACATCTTCTTTATCCATTCATCTGATGATGGACACTTAGGTTGTTTCCAGCTCCGGGCTATTGTGAATAGAGCTGCAATGAACATTTTGGTACATGTCTCTTTTTGAATTATGGTTTTCTCAGGGTATATGCCTAGTAGTGGGATTGCTGGGTCATATGGTAGTTCTATTTTTAGTTTTTTAAGTTTCTTTTTACAGTCAAATAATATTCCATTTTATGGATATACATTTTGTGTATCCATTCATCAGTTGATAGACATTTGTGTTGTTTGCACATTTTAGCTATTATGAATAGTGCTGCTGTAAGTATTTATGTGAAAGTTTTTGTATAGTTTTGTTTCTATTGGGTGTATACCTATCAGTGGAATTGCTGGGTCATGTGGTTACTCTATGTTTAACTTTTTGAGGAACTGCCAAACTATTTTCTAAAGTAGCTGCACCATTTTATGTGCCCATCAGCAATGTGTGAGGGTTCAAATTTATCCATATCTTTACCAATACTTGTTATTATCTGTATTTTTTGTTATAGCCATCCTACTAGCTGTGAAGAGGTATCTTATTGTGGTTTTGATATACATTTCCCTAATGAATAATCATATCAAGCATCTTTTTATACACTTATTGGCCATTTGCATATTTTCTTTGGAAAAATGTTTATTCAATTCCTTTGCCCATTGCTTTATTTGTCTTTTTATTGTTGAGTTGTAAGAGTTCTTCATGTGTTCTGGATATAAATCTCTTAAGAGATGTATGATGTGCAATTTTTTTTTTCACTTCTGGAATTGTCTTTTCACTTTCTTGATGGTGTCCTTTGATGTATAAAAGCTTTTTTAAAATTGAAGTATAGTTGATTTACAGTGTTTTGGGTGTACAGCAAAGTGTTTCAGTTGTACATGCATATATATATGTATATATTCTTTTTCAGGTTCTTTTCCTTATAAGTTATTACAAGGTATTGAATATAGTTCCCTGTGTTATATAGTATAGGTCCTTGTCGTTTATTTTATATGTATGTACAAAAGTTTTAATTCTGATGATCTGCAGTTATTTATTTATTTATTTATGTCACTTGTGCTTTTGATATCAAATCTGAGAAACCATTTTCTGATCCAAGGTCATGAAGATTACCTGTTATGTTCTCTTCTAAGAGTTGTTTAGTTGTAGCTCTTACATTTAGGTTCCTGATCCATTTTGAGTTAATTTTTGTATACGGTGTGTATAGGATTCATTCTTGTGCATCAGGATATACAGTTGTTCCAGCACTATTTGTCGAAAAGGCTACTCTTTTCTTCATTGAATTGTCTTGATCTATGAAGTTTTAATTATGCTATCACTTTTAATTTCCAAGAGCTTTGTTTTAGCTTCTGAATGTTCCTATATAGTAGTATCCTGTTCTTATTTTTCTCTGATTTTTCTTAGGATATCAGTGTTAGTTTTTTGTTTTTTTTTAAGTCTCTCTCTGCAGAGACTTTATCCTCATTGTAGAATCTCTCAGCGTGACATCAGCAAGATAGTGGAATAGAACCCCACTGTATCCCCCCTCAGCAACAATAATTTGACAGCCATCCATAGACAAAAGTACCTTTGTGGGAACTTTGGGATCCAAGCACAGGCCAGGAGCAGTCCTGCCCTCCCAGAGACCTGCTAGTCATACCCGTTGGAGCCCTGGAGGCAGGCCCACCAATCTCAGTCTGTTAGCAGATCCTAAGACAGCTCTGTAACTTGACTTTAGGCCCTATCAGCCTCAGACTGGGAGCAGTTCTGCCTATCCACAGACCAGGTGGAATACATGCCTTTCCCTAACCCAAGGCTGGACCGTCCACCTCGGTCTGACTGCAGATCCTGAAACAGCCTTGTAACGGCTCCGCCCTACTCAGCTGTAGGCCGGGAGCTGTCCTATGCGTCCAAGTACCCATCTGGAGACATGCTTGTCAATTCCCCCAAGGCAGGCCCACCAATTTTACTCAGACTACAGATCTTGGAGGAGCCCTTTTGCCTGGCTTCAACCACTACAAGCTATGATCTGGGAGTGGTCCTCCCTCTCAGGGACACAGAAGGAGACTTGCCCATCCATGCCCCTGTAGGAAGACCTGCTGACATTGGTCTATGAATCCTGAGTGACCCTGTGACTCAGCTCTATCCCCACCCAACTATGTTCAGGGAGTTCTTCCCACCCGGAGACCTGGCAGGAGACATGCCTGTCAGATCCACTGACCTTGGCCATCGTGGAGCCTGAAGTGGTCCTGTGACTCGGCTCAGTCCCCTCTCAGCAGCAATCCAGGAACAGTCCTGTCCACCCAGGGACTAGGTGAAAGACACACTCCTCATGTCTCTGAGGTCAGGCCCGTTGACCTCTGTCAGACTGCAGATATTGAAGCAGCCCTCTAACCTTGCTCCAGCCCTGCTCTCCTGTGGTTCTGGATAGTCTTGCCCACACAGGAACCCAGCAGCAAGCATGCTCATTGATGCCCCTGGAGGTAAGCCTGCAGTCCTGAGTTCCAGCTCTGGATCCTGAAGCAGTCCTGCATCTTGATTTTAGCCTCTCTTAGCTGTAGTCCAGGGCCAATTCTGGGAGTCCTTTCAGGGACTCAATGTGAGCCACACCTGTCTGTGCACCTGGTAAGAAGCCTGCCATCTATGGATCCAGCTGCAGACCCTGAAGTGGACCCTTGTCCTGATACTAGCTCTAATGACTATGGTCCTGTAAACAGTCTTGTCCACTCAGGGACCAAACAGGACCTGTGTCCACCTGAGTCCCTGGGAACAGGTCTGAAAACCATGGACCCCACTGTGGACCTAGCAGCAGTAATGTGATCTGGCTCGAACCCTACTGAACTGAAATTCTAGAGGCAATACCATCAGCCCAGGGACCCAACAGAAGAAGGTCTTTACTTGCTAAAACAAGTTTGTAAAGACTGGAAGAGGGTTTGCACCTCCCAATGCATAGACACTAACACTAGGCTACATGGATCATGAAGAATCAGGCAAACATGATACCACCAAAGGAAACTAATAAAACTCCAGTAACCAATCCCAAAGAAATGGAAATCTATAAATTGTCTGACAAAGAATTAAAAATAATCATCTTAAAGAAGCTTAATGATATGTAAGAGAACACAGATAGACAAATAAAATCAGGAAAACAATGAAGCAGCAGATTTGAACAACATTATAGACCAAATGGAGCTAACAGACATTTGTAGAACATTTCATCCAACAGCAGCAGAATATACATTCTCCTTAAGCATACATAGAAAATTCTCCAGGATATTTCATGTTAGCTTACAAAACAAGTCTTAACAAATTTAATAAGATTGAAATCATAATAAGTACATTTTCTGACCACAGTGGAATAAAACTAGAAATCAACAGCAGATAGAAAACTGGAAAATTCACAAATACATGGAAATTAAACAACATACTCCTGAACCACTGCCAAAGGGTCAAAGAAAAAAAAATCTAAAGGGAAATTAGAAAATATCTTGAGACACATGAAAATACAGCATACCAAAGCCTATGGGATGCAGCAAAGTCAATACTAAGGGGAATTATTAGCGATGAATGCCTACATTAAAGAAAGAAAGATCTCAAATAAACAACTTAACTTTACATCTCAAGGAACTAGGAAAAAAAGAACAAACTAATCCCAAAGTTAGCAGAAAGAAGGAAATAATAAAGATTCAAGCAGAAATAAATAGAAGAGAGAATAGAAAAACAATAGAAAAATTAATGAAAATAAGAGTTTTTTTTAAAGAGAAACAAAATTGACAAAGTTTAGACTAAGAAAAAAAGAGAGAAGACTCAAGTAAAATCAGAAATGAAAGAGCAGACATTACAACTGATGCCACAGAAATAAAAAAAATCTTAGGAGACTATTGTGAACACCAAAAAATTGGACAACCTAAAAGAAATGGATAAATTCCTGGAAACATACATCTTACCAAGACTGAATCATGAAGAAATAGAAAGTCTGAACAGATCAATAATGAGTATGGAGATTGAAACAATAGTCAAAAACCTCCCAAAAGAGAAAAGCTTAGGACCTGGTGGCTTCACTGGTGAATTCTACCAAACATTTAAAGAAGAATGTATGCCAGTCCTTCTCAAACTCTTTGAGAAATTGAAGAGAAGGGAACACTCCAAACTTATTTTATGAGACCAGCATTACTCTGCTACCAAAGTCTGATAAAGACATCATTAGAAAACTAGAGGCCTATACTCCTAATGAATATATTCAATAAATGTAAAAATCCTCAACAAAATACTATCAAAATGAATTCAAAAGCAAATTAAAAGTTTGAACCTCATGATCAAGTGGAATTTATCCCTGGGATGGAAGGATATTTCAACGTACTACAATCAATTACTGTGATACACTGTGCTAACAGAATAAAGGGTAAAAGTCACATGATCATCTCAATAGATGCAGAAAATGTGTTTGACCAAGTTTAACACCTCTTCATGATAAAAACGCTCAATGAACAAGGAATAGAAGGAAATTACCTCAACATAATAGAGGCCATATATGAAAAGCCCACAGCTAACATCATATTCAATAACAAAAAGCTGAAAGTTTTTCCTCTAAGACTAGGAGCAAAGCAAGGGTGCCCACTCTCACCACTTCTATTCAACAAAGTATGGAAGTCATAGCAAGAGCAATCAGGTAAGAAAAATAAATGACATCTAAATTAGAAAGGAACAAGTTAAATTGTCCCTGTTTGCAAGTGACATGATCTTACATATATAGAAAACTCTAAAGACTCCATTAGAAAAACTGTTAGAACTGATAAACACATTCAGTAAAGAGTCAGGAAACAAAATCAACATATAAAGATAGTTGCATTTCTACACACTAACAACAAACTATCTGAAAAGGAAATTAGGAAAACAACCCCTTTGCAATAGCAACAAAAAAGAATAAAATACTTAGGGATAAACCTAACTAGGGAGGTGAAAGACTTGTACACTGCTATAAAACATTGATGAAAGAAATTTAAAAAGACACAAACAAATGGAAAGCTCATGATTATGATTTGGAAGACTTAGTAATGCTAAAATTTCATGCTACCCAAAGCAATCTACAGATTTAACGTGATCCTTATCAAGATCCTAATGGCATTTTTGTATATATATAAAAAACAATTTTAAAATCCATATGGAATCACTTAGAACCCTGAATAGCCAAATCAGTCTTGAGGAAGAAGAACAAAGCTGGAGGCATCACACTTCCTGATTTCAAAATATAATACCAAGTTCCAGTAATTAAAAACAGTATGGTACTCCCATAAAGATCAGTGGAACAGAGTAGAGAGCCCAGAAATTAATCCATGCATATATGTTCAACTAATTTTCAACGATGGCACCAAGTATACACACTGAGGAAAGGACAGTCTCTTCAACAAATTATGCTGGCAAAGCTGGATATTCATATGCAAAAGAATGAAATTGGACCCTTGTCTTATACCATACATAAAAATAAACTCAAAATGGATTAAAGACTTAAAAGTAAGACCTGAAACTGTAAAACTAGAAGAAAATATAAGGGAAAAGCTTCATGACATTGGCTTTGGCAATGATTTTTTTGGACATGACACCAAAAACACAGACAACAAAAGCAAAAATAGACAAGTGGAACTACAAAAATCTAAAAAGTTTTTGCACAGCAAAGGATACAATCAATAGAGTGAATAGGCAATCTATGGGATGGGAGAAAGTATTTGCAGACCATATATCAGGTAAGGGGTTAATTTCCAAAATATGTAAGGAACTCCTACAAGTCAATAGCAAAAACAAAACAAAACAAAACAAAAACCAGCGCTGGAAGAGTGGTTCCCTGAGATTGAGAGCAGGGCAGGGCAGGGCAGGGAAGAGCACAAAGTGGGAGGAAATGGGCATATATAATAAGGTTTTGAAAATTGAGATTGTGTGAAATAATTTATTCTCTCCATCCCTCTGACGTTCTGTAACACACATGCTCAGTATCTAGCATTTTCAGCCTGTGTGTGTACATGTGTTTGTGTATGAGTATTTTATATCTTTGTTAGGTTTGTGTCCCAGTCGTGAGAACAGTGCAAGGTGGATCATTTTAAGATTGTATGTAAAATGACAGCTAACACTCCTGTTCTCAATGGTCACTTAACATTTATGTGATGCCAAAACATCTGGTCTTGTCCATCATTCCAGGCAAGAAGTTAGTCCAGTTGATTGCTTGGTGTCAGGTACAGAAAGCAGCTGGCTGGTTAACTGGAGTTTTGATTATGGCTGAACTGGCTGGATGTTGATGTCATGTAGACTGGTGTTATGACTGGATACAGAGGTGGAACAGAGCCAAGTTACAGGGAAAAGCAATAACAAATAAATATGTGTGTGGAATTTCATTGGAAAAGGTAATTATTTGTTTCTAAGACTGACTCTCAGAAACACTGAGACCTGATACTGTTTATCTCTGGTGTCCCTCCATTCCCATTTTAGCTCCTTGCACCCAGGTGTCTCCCACTGTGTACCCAATATCCTCAGGCTGCCCATGGTCATTCACCCCTAAAGCACCTCACTCCTGGGATGTATCTCTCTTGGCAGGACCTCCAGCTTCTCAAATTTTTTAGCCTTTTTGTCCCTCTCCCCTTTTACCCTTCTCATCAAATCTCATTTGTCCTGTGTTTCAGAGATCTGCTCTCTGTTGAAGAGTCAACTGGTCTCAGAATCTGGAGGACCTTATGCTTAGTGAAAATAAGCCAGACACAGAAAGATAAATACTGTATAATCTCACTTATATACGGAATAAAAAAAATCCAACTCATAGAAGCAGAGAATAGAATGATGGTTGACAGAGGCTGGGGAGTGGGGAAAATGGGAAGATGTTGGTCAGTTGGCCATTTTATAACAAACTTTCTGTTATAAGATGAATAAGTTCTGGGGATCTAATGTACAGCATGGTGACTATAGTTAATGATACTGTATTGCATAATTGAAATTTGCTGAGAGTAGGTCTTAAGTGTTCTCATTACACACACACACACACACACACACACACAAATAGTAAGTATGTGAGGTTGTGGGTGTGTTAATTAGCTTGATTGTGGTAATCATTTCATAATGTTTATGTGAATCAAATCATCATATTGTGTACCTTAAAATGTATACAATTTTTATTTGTCAATTACATCTCAGTAAAGCTGGGAAAAAAGGAATCTAATTTTTCATGAAGATGTTTGTAGATGTTATTGTGTTAATATATATATATATTTTTTTTAGAAGATGTTGGGGGTAGGAGTTTATTAATTAATTTATTTTTGCTGTGTTGGGTCTTCGTTTCTGTGCGAGGGCTTTTTCTAGTTGTGGCAAGCGGGGGCCACTCTTCATTGTGGTGCGTGGGCCTCTCACTATTGCGGCCTCTCTTGCTGCAGAGCACAGGCTCCAGACGCTCAGGCTCAGTAGTTGTGGCTCACAGGCCCAGTTGCTCTGCGGCATGTGGGATCCTCCCACACCAGGGCTCAAACCCATGTCCCCTGCATTAGCAGGCAGATTCTCAACCACTGCGCCACCAGGGAAACCCTATTGTGTTAATATTTATTACTTCATTCTTCCATATGTGGATGTGGTCTCAAGTGAGACTGAAATTCAGGCATATCTGGCAAGTTTTATCTTGTGTTTACCAGGACCACGTTACATGAACGCTGAGGAATATCTTGGGAGAAGAAGGAGACAGGCTGGATGAGCTCTTAGTAAAGAGCCTTGGCTGTCAGGGGTGGGCTGGTCAGCATGCACTATGGGTTTAGTCACCTAGAACTGTCCCTCAGGCCTACTGGAAGCATATGTGAGCTCTGTGGAAAGCACAGAGACTCTAAGGTTTTCAGGAAGTTAGAGAGGGAGGAAACAGAGAGACAGAGAGAAAGAGAGAGAAAAAAAATTATATAAGTCCCCTGGGATCAAAATGGACGTGAGTTGTTCTTTGCTGTGACAGTCCCTGGCATAGATTTGGTTTCTGGATGGCTCTGTCAGGGAGTGAGGTACTTGCAGGAATGGGGGCTGAACCCAACCAAGCTCACTGCAGGAGCCAGGGGCAATAGGGCTATTTAAAGAACAGGTCGGGGATGACCTATGCAGACCAGAAACATTGGAAAGTAGTTTTCACGTGGCGGGTTGGAGCAGTGGGGATGGGGTTGCTGAAGGCCTAAGGGCCTGTGTGTCACAAGTGGATATACAAGCCTGGAACATTTAAATTATTCTTTTAAATAGAAATTCATGGGACTTCCCTGGTGGTGCAGTGGTTAAGAATCCGCCTGCCAATGCAGGGGACACGGGTTAGATCCCACATGCTGCGGAGCAGCTAAGCCTGTGCACCACAAGTACTGAGCCTACACTCTAGAGCCCGCGAGCCACAACTACTGAGCCTGCGTGCCACAACTACTGAAGCCCGTGTGCCTAGAGCCTGTGCTCTGCAACAAGAGAAGCCACCACAATGAGAAGCCTGCACACTGCAACAAAGTGGTCCTATTAAAAAATAGAACTTCATTTTTAAGCCATGTTAAGGTATGAGAAAATTCAGGTTATATCTGTAACATGCTTGCCTTCTAACAGAGCCTTTGAATGCTTTGAGTCCAATAAGTAGATTGATAGTGGCAATTTTAGATCATACCGATGGTAAAATGGTGAAGGAAAAATACTTTTAGGCAATCCTTTAAGTATTCTTCAAATAATATTTAATAAATTTTCTTCTTATCCTGCTTGTTTTATTTGTTAGCTTAAGACATGAGGATTTGAAATATCACTGTGCAATTATTGATTGAGGCTTGGCTGCTGCTGGGAAGAAAAGGGTGTTGAAATCCTTACACTTATGAAGCCTAAGTGCTCTTTCTTTATTAGCTCACAACTAGCAATATTACAACAGGAATTATTTTAGTTTATACAAATGATTAAGGTAAAACTTCAATTAAATAATGGGTTTGCTGGTAACTTCACTTAACGAAAATGTACCCAGTGCCTACTATGTATCATACACTCTGCTGAGCTCAGGGTAAACTGGTGAATTCAGTAGATTTAAAATCTAGTGAAGGTCAACCATGCTTAACTTCCCTTGTTGTCTAGCTGAAATACCAACTGAAATATATAAGACATTTTGACCAGACTATGCCATATTTATAAACACCCCAAAAAATTATCCTTAAGAAGGATTATACTTTGTATTATCAGAAAGTATGTTCCTGCTCCCAAGATCTGGATATGGGGAGTATATATCAATGTTTAGTGTGTGTGCGTGTGTGTGTAGTATTATTTATATCTGTATCTACCAGAACCTTATGTGGCTAAAGAAAGATTTCAGAAATGCAAACATCAAATATATAGGTTTCATCTGTAGAAAAAAATTCCAGCTTTCATTTAAATTACCAAAATTGCAGTCAGCTGCTGGGAGAAAAATAAAGGCAAAGATCCTGTTTACAAGGCATCTAGAGTTCAGCCATCAGATGGTTTTGGTTAAGATATATTTTCTCTTTATGCTGATGTTTCTGTAAGACATTTTCTATAAGTTGGTGATTCCCCGAACGTTATGTGTCTTCCTCTTTCTTGTGTTTTTATGGTAACTTCATAGTGATACTGTTGATTTTTAACAGTCTTTACTGAAAAGTTGTTCCTCTGCAGCTTTTCTGTCAATGTGTAGAACTGCATTCTATAATGGGCAAAATTCTAATTTTTTTTTGGTGTGTGGTTTTCCCATTGCTTCTCAGGGGCTCTTTCTGCCCTTCTCTTACTTCTGCCAGCAAGGAGCTGGTATTACATCTTTACCCTACTAAGTTATTAAGTACTTAAGCTTATAATGGACTTGCCCTCTCTACCTTGTCTATGCTTTCCTGGAAGGAGAGTGCATTAGAATGTTTACTCATTGAAGCTACCCTGCCATGCCTACAGTAACTGGGTGATAAATCCCCCCATGCCAAGGTTAATATTCTGCTCAATGGGAAGTGTGCTATTTGGATGAGGTTGGTCCCACCACATCAAAGGTGGGGAGTCAAGTTGTCTGTTTGCAAAAGGGTCATGGCATTCCCATGTATATGTGCCAGCACTTGGAGAGAGAAGCTGGCCTCGATGAGCTGCAGTGCACTCCCCATGCCTCTGGAGCTTGAACATCCAGTGACAGTCTTTTTGGCTAACTCCTCCCACAGAGGCACGTTTGTGTGTTTGCTGTGACAATGAATTAAACCCACTGCCCTCATTGTCTAAAAATAAGAATCTCTAGGCCCTTGTTGCCATAAGGAACCCAGCTGACCCATCTGTGAGTTATTTTTTGCATATACCCTCTATTAAAAATATATTTTCTACCTAGGGGTAAAGCTATTCCAAATATTCAGACTCATTTATGTTTTGGATGTGGAAACAAATTTCTCTGTGTGACTACCATTGTTTGTCCACTGTATATTTAGTTGCTTTTAATCATCCTCTCTGAAGCTGAAAGTGATCATTCTGGATCAGAGCTGAAGATGTACATGCCCCCTTTTCAGTTGGAAAAAATACAATTGAATTATGGGAGAATGCAAAAGAAACCTCCTGCTCACAATTCTTCTTGGCTCCTTTCCTTGGGTGGAGAGGTGGGGGAGAGAGGGGAAAAAAGACACCAAAAACAAACATCATGGGCTATCCCTCTAACTTCTTTCCCTGGAGTCACTGAAATAAATTTATTTGTTCATGAAAGAAAACCATATTCATCTATAAAAATCCTGTTTGTCCTATTTCTCTTATTTTTCTTTAATTACAAAATGTATTAGGTGGAAAATATGTATATTCTTTTTCTTACATAGTTTGTGATTAATTCAAATAAAACTGTGCAAAGCATTATGTTCTAGCTTGTAACCTTGTGCAGAATTCAGTATCGTATGGTCTTCAGGATGCAGTGTGTAAATGTTTTACAATCACCACTTCTCTGTTTTGGCTTTCATCTCTGACAGCAGGTATTTTTTCTTAGACTTGAATTTGCTTAACAAGCAGAATGCTAACTCTTAAGTATTTTTTGCTACAAGTGTTTTATAGTATTTGTAATTAAATGCTTTATTTACGTAGTGCTTTATAAAACTTTAAGTCTTAGCTCCGTACACAGTAAGTGTTAAAACAGGTGCCACTGTCTCCATTTTGCAGATGGCAAATTGAAGGCCAGAAAGTATTCATGACTTGTTTTAGATTACACATTAGGTTAGTGGCAGAGCCAAGATGAGAAGTCTTGCTTTGCACAAAGTTTGGCTGACTCGACCAAGTATGTCAGAGAGTAGGCCCTGGACTTTGCTTCAGAGTTGCCCAAAGTACAACTGTCCTCTCTCTTCTGCCTCTTCATGAAGACAGGAGTCTGGTCTAACTTGTTCACAATTTCAACCCTAACATCTTGCATAGTACCTGGAACGAAATAGTTATTCAGTACATATTTGTGAATGAATGAATAATTGAATGGATGAAGTACAGAAAGATGCTGAAGGTCTACTTTGAATAAGAATACAATGTACCTCCTGTCCCTTCCCCCATGTTTCTCTCATTATGCCTAGCAACAGTTTGTACTTTGAAACAATGGCGTTTGACAATGACCTACTATTGAAGCATTTCATATGGTTGTGAGGCAAAAGTAATTTCATTTAAAACCCTATTTCTTGACTTTGTTACCCTGGAAAATGAATCTTCCTGGGTCTTGATATCCATCTAGAACTTGGCTGTAATCTGAGAATGATTTGTGACCTGATTCTCTGCATTTGGGGTCTGCTTTAGAGGGCTGGGAGTATATCTTTATTACATTGTTTCCAGTTTCACACACTGTGAGTCTTTTCAGAGTTAGATTCTTCTCCTGAAAAAGCTACCCCTGGGAAGATGCTGGGCACTTTTGGATATTACTTTTTAGGCCCCCCAGGGAACCAGTTAGTGGACATCTACTATCACACTCAAATCCCTGCTCAGCTGTGGTATGTGCCTTTGGCAAGGCAGCCCATTCACAAAAGCTGCACTCTGTCACAAGGTTTTTGTCTGGAGTTTTCCCTATTTCAATCCTATGTCTTTGGATGGGATGTCCCAAGATCCCGTGTCTCAGGCAGGAGATCTGTTTTGGAGGTTTTACTGATGATTAGTATGTGCTTGAAGGAGGGGAAGCAGCCAAGGTCATGGTCTGCTAGCCCCTGAGATACCATGGAAACAAGTAGATACTGGATTATTATTTCCATCATTTCATTCTCCCACTCTGAAGGTGGTAGATACTGTGATAAATAAGACCTCTCAAAGAAGGGAGGACCGTTATCCTCTTTTTCCCCTACCTCACCTTTCTACCCTATAAAAGTTTTGCAGACTCAAGCCAAACTTGTTGGCTGAGAGCCCACTGGGATTCCTCATCATGTGGCAGGCTGTGGTAGCATTTTTATGATAGAAAGTGTTTCTTTTGGACAGAAACCCAGATGCGTAAAATATAAGTCAGGGGTTGGGAATTAATGCCTACTTGCCATCCTGGCAGCATTGGGTCCTTTTTTTGCTATTGGTTTTGGCTGCTATTCCCAGGAAAATAATGGGCAGGTTCAAAATTCTTAGAGTATATTTTTGTTAACTCTGTCAACTTATGGTGTCGCGGGGCCCTAAGAGACTGTCAGCCTGGTGGTCTCCACTGGTGCAATTTCTGTGTGGGGTATGTGACTGTAAACACCATGACAAATTAATACAGATAGAATAATGTTTCTCTTATCCCCATGCCGGACCTTCAGAGCAAACATCTACATCCTCTGAGATATGTGAGAGCCATATACAAGTTCTATGTAGAGGTTATTGTTTTGAATAAAGATTTAAATTTTACCCTTACATGGACAGTCCCCCTTGGAGTATGCACATATTGCAGGAAAACAATCTCCAAGTGTGTTGGGTCCTAACCATTGATTTTGGAATGATGCACGTATTTTCCTTTATAAAGAATGTTATAAGCAGTGTTTGAGATCCTAGTACTAGCCCACTTAAAAATCTACAGGGGAGGGCTTCCCTGGTGGCGCAGTGGTTGAGAGTCCGCCTGCAGATGCAGGGGACATGGGTTCATGCCCCGGTCCGGGAGGATCCCACATGCCGCGGAGCAGCTGGGCCCATGGGCCTGAGCATCTGGAGCCTGTGCTCCGCAACGGGAGAGGCCACAACAGTGAGAGGTCCGCGTACCACAAAAAAAAAAAAATCTACAGGGGAGTAGAAATACATTGTGTACTTTTAATTAAAAGCAATAGGAAAAGCACAGTTTTAATACTAGCAATTAGGCAGAATAGAGGAACATCACAACTGAAGAAGAAATAGCTTCTGGTTTTCTCAGAAAGCAGGTGCTTATGGCTTGGTTAGGAGCAGGTGAGCCGATGCCTCCAGGTGTCCTAGAGTGGCTTTGGAAACATGCAAGGGTTTAAGAGTGGGAGGCCAGTTTTTTTTTTCTGTTAAGTCTGCCACCTTTATAGTAAAAAACTGGACTTATTAGAAAAAAACATCAAAAGCAACGTTATTTTTTTCTCGCTGTCTCTTTAACAAATTCTGTTGAATAGCTTTTCCCCCAGTTCTTAGATGAAATTTTGAGCAGAACTCACAAGCCTTTTTTTTTTTTTTTTTTTTTTGCGGTACTCCGGCCTCTCACTGCTGCGGCCTCTACCATTGCGGAGCACAGGCTCCGGACGCGCAGGCTCAGCGGCCATGGCTCACGGGCCCAGCCGCTCTGCGGCATGTGGGATCTTCCTGGACCGGGGCACGAACCCGTGTCCCCTGCATCGGCAGGCGGACTCTCAACCACTGCACCACCAGGAAAGCCCAGAACTCATAGCTTTTAAGTTACTCTCGGATAATTAATAGTCTTCTGGTAAGTCTAAAGCTTCAAAGAGTACAGTTTATTATAATAATATGAGCCTCCTGTCTTCTTTAAATTTTCTCCTGTCCCTTGGAGCTGACCAAGGTCTGGAAGCCTGGAAAGAGGGAGTGAGGGAGGAAGGGGGTTGGGGAGGGGAGAGAGAGAGAGAGAGGTGTGTGTGGTTCCTGGCCCCTCCAGAACTGGAGCAGGATGAATGACGAGAGGTCTTAACTGTTGCTATTCAGATTTGACTTCATAAATGTTCAGAGCTGACTCATTCATGGAGTGTTTTAGAGTGATCCCCATCTGGAACTCTCAAGTACAGTTCTAATTCCTGTGAGTTAAGGGATGCTTCACTCATGTGATTTTGACCCTGTGTTCTCTGTTCCTGGACTTTGGGTGGCTGCCCATCTCTTGAGTCACCTTGTTCTTCCAGGCAGGTTTTTCAAGATGGCTATAGGTTTGCCCCCTCCTGTGTGACATCTGGTCTACAGAAAACTTGGGTCTTCTCTTTCTCTCTGCACTGCTCCTTCATTCCAGTCTGGCCACAGCCTCTTATGCCAGCACTTAAACTCCCTTTAACTCTGAGAGATACTTATCAAACTCTCCAAGTATCCACTTGAATTTGCTCTCACTTGACTTAAAGCAAAGAAGTTGTCTTTCTCCCTTGGGAGAAAGACGTATAACCCTCCAAAGGATTCTTCTCCAATTCTTCCAATTCAAAAATTTTTATTAGTTGGAGATGCTGGCAGAAGTGGTTTTGCAGTCTTAGCAATTCTGCACAAGGCTCTTCTTACCTCATTATTATATAATAACTTTGGAGTCTTGGCCAAAGCTTGTATAGAAAGAATCCCATTTATCATTCTGTTGAATGTCTAATTTTACTTTAATACATAGAGTTTTTTTGTACTTTGCTGTATAGGTCTTAATAATAGTGCTCTAATCAGCCACAGTTCAAGTTCTTTATGCTCACAAGTAATATTATAAGATAAATGGAAAGAAAGAAATTGGTAAAAAAGATACTCTTTTCTCTGAGGTAAATCTGGCAGACATATATGACGGGGAAATGCAAATGGCAAAAAAATGCTAAAAACATAGACTAGTATGATCTTGAGAGTAGAAAAATGATGGTAGGGAGGGGAAGTTTCTAGTAAGAGGCATGGTCAAAGGAGGACAGCTTGGTGCTTATTTAAGGTGGCCCCTGAAGGGGAAGGAAGGAGCAGACATGGTGGGCAACTAAAT
This sequence comes from Mesoplodon bidens, assembly GCF_964165515.1. NCBI lineage: Eukaryota > Metazoa > Chordata > Mammalia > Artiodactyla > Ziphiidae > Mesoplodon > Mesoplodon bidens. The sequence goes on along the minus strand of NC_138165.1, from coordinate 47,190,560 downwards.
ATGGCACTTCCCATCCATCTACTGCCAACCTGGAAAATATCTATATTCATAGAGAAAATTATTCCTCAATCACCTGATTCTTGTCTCCTTATGCCAACACATCTCATAACCCATTCTTTTCCATTAACCTATCATATACTCAGGCTACCTCCAATGTTATCCAGGAAAATCAGTTATTCTAAAACTATTTACAAAGCACCTGTTAAAGGCAAGACACTGTGATTGGTGGGTTGAAGTTATATGTTATGATGTATCTTATTCTCAAGGATGTTTCAGTTGAGGTAAGTGATAAAAGACATGATCATATGAAAGATTACATAGAATCATAGATCTGTTAGTGTTATAACATTATTTAGTGTGTGCTTATTATTTTATAGGTAAGAAAAATGAGACCCAGAGTGGTTAAGTGGCTTTAGAGTCATCTAGTTAAATAATGGCAGAGGTAGAGCCAGAACCCAGTTCTCACTACTTCTACTCAGTGCTGCTTCTACTACAGATTCTCACATCTCTTAAAAAATACAACACCTTGATATACCATTACAAAGTACCTGGACAGTTAGTCTGATTAAAAAAAACTTATGTGCTGCAGCCAGTTCTCATCACTTCTCAAGAGCGGATTGTGGGCACCTTTCCAACTCCAAATTTTGAAATTGGTCATGGTAGGAGAATTTACCCCATAGAAATTGGCAAACAATACAAATGAAGCATCCTGCTCTTTTCCAGGGAGAGCCAGTTATTAAACATTTACCAGTGCACTCCTGCTTATAAATAATAAATGTGATAACTTCTTCATGAAGGGGTTGTCATACGAATGGATTTTATGGAGGCATAGGATTTCGATAGAGAGAAAATGAGGGAGGCTCTTTGAGAGTGGAATTACGGAGTGAATAGTTTCCTGGGACAGCGAATAGAATTGTTTGGTTTGGTGGGGGAAATGTTGGATGGGAGTTCCAAATCACATGCCTGCAGAGACCAGGCTGAATACATGAAGGTTTAAATCAGGATGGGGTTATGAATAATAGGGGATGTTGGAATCTATGGTAAAGTGGAAAGTAAAGTCGCCTAAATGTATTAAAAAAAAATCTTGCTGTATTCTACCTACTTGGAATTTCCTATAAGGAACCAACAGAGTAAACCTAGAAAGCAGTGTGAGTCAGTAAGGTCCTGAGAAGGGACTAGCGTTTGCCTTCTTTATATAGCACTAGTTTTCTCGACATAATGAAGGCAAAGTTGACCATCCTAAACTTGTTTCCCTCTTCCTTCTTACCTTGTTTCCATGTCCTCACTTGGAAATATCTGGAAATTATTATTTTTTGTTTGCTTGGTTAAAAAATTATTCAATCGGTATTTTCCTTCATTAGTGTGGATAGTGTAGGATTGAGTTTTTGTTAGTAAAACCATTCTCAGCTTTATCATCGTATTTCAAGGGTAATGATACCCCAAAGAGATAAAGATTCAGTAATATTTCCAAAAGATGTTCATTCATATATCTAGTTTTTGATGAAAAGAATCCTACTATACCAAACAGAAAGTTTATATATTTTGGGGAAGAATCTAGAAACGTATTATTGAATTGATTTTCTTTTCAGAATGTCTCCAGGTTAACTTCACATAGGCTTTTAAACATGTTTCTTTTTTATGCTAATCTGTAAGGATTACTCCACATTGATCAGCAAGTCATTTTTTCTAAAGTGAGATTTGCTCCCTTCAGAGATATCTTTATTCCAATACAACAAATCCACAGGGGTTTATTAAAAATGGAAGATCAGTAGAATAATTATCATGACTCATAAGGAAAAGTTTTTCTTTATAAAGCAAATCATAATTCTTACATGAAAAAGTCTAAAAGGTTCTTAAAATTCCCTAAGTGTAATCATATCTCCAAGAAGCCCCAAAAAAACTATTGAATAGCTCTTGGCAAGTGTTTCACAAGCCCCTCTGATGATAATAACATTCCTTGTGTCTGAGAAGGACCCCACTGATGTTTGCTGCCAGTAGTACACATCATCTCTTGTGTCAGAGATGGATTTGACTGAACTTCCCCCCTCACCCCCCAACTCCCATGATAAGCTGGTCAGGAATGGAGCAGGGGTGGGGTAGAGATAGATTGTGGCATTCAGACACTGGAAAATAAGTGACAATCTAACTGTGAGAATTTAATCTATGACTTGGACCTCCTTAGCACAGATGGGCTAATTGACAGAACTTATAAGAGGGGTTTCAGCTCCTGGCTTGCTTGTCACTGTAACTCTGCCAGGGATGTGAGAGGAAAGTAGGTGCTTAATACATGTTTGCTGAAGAAGTCAGGAAAGGGGAGGGAAGGTGTTGCAGGCTTTCCCACAATTTTAGGTCTGCTTCCACCTAGACTCTGGGCCTCAGCCCCCATGGCCCCAGGCTTCTCTCAGTATCTCCACTGCAGAGCAGGACAGCACTCAACAGATTCTCTGCAGCAGGCCGGGAAAATGCAGGAAATGCTATGCCAGTGAGCCAAGTTTCACCAAAGGACTTCTCAGGCTACAGATATCTGAATTTCCTCAGAGAGGAAAGATCAGGTCTCAGAGGGAGTTCCAAAATGGGTTCCCCTTTCAGAGGCTCTGAAAAGTATGGCTGGAAGTGCCTTGGCTGGAAGTGCCTTGGGAAGTACCATATGCTCTATACAATAGCCAGACAGATTAAAAAACATGTACCCAGAGGCCCAGATGTGCCCATAGAGCCAGGAAAAGGACTTATAGCACCATGAGTTTCTTACTAGGAATGCACCAAAATAAAATTGTTTGGACTGAGATGTGTACCATGCCCACAAAGCTAAAATTCCAGCTTTATTTTGGGTTGCCAGCATTTCCATCCCACAAAAATGTCAGCCTTTTGCTTCTTCTTCTCAGATTCCTTTCGTGTAATATTTTTACCCCTGGTATTTATCCTGTTGTAAGACGTGACTTGGTGTTAGCTCTTGTTCCTCTGGTTTGATTTGGTGCTTGGTGCCCTGAAGCACGCACCGTCAGTGCCCCCTTCCTCCAGTCCTCCTGATCATTCACTGGGCTCCTTCTGGCTTCTGTCTCCCAGTATTTGCATCTCAGTGTCTGATTTCTTTTTCCCCAGCACTACAGAAAACTGCCGCGCCTATGATCCATGATCAGTAGGCCAAAAATGCCAGGGAATGAACAATCCCTGGAGCAGTCCTCAGCTAATGTTCTCAGGAGTTGGGGTGTAAATACCTTAGCTCCTTTGCCCCTTGGTTGCCATAATTTGAAGGTGTATGTTTTGCACTGGCTCCCAGAGTTTCCTGAGTGAGATTAAGCTCACTTAATTGGATTGATAAGGCATCCTTCTTTGTTTCTTTTCCTTACTTTCATACCATTATTCCCAGTATTTCCCAAAAAAGCTATTTGCACTCAAATCCTTGTTTCAGGGTATTTTCCTGGGAAAACACAAACTTAGGCATCCCTCTAATGTTAGGGGGCTCTATCTCTACCTCTTTACCATTTCTGTCTTTTTAAAATCTCTCTCCAAACCACATAAGTTCTATTTCTATGGAAGGATGGGCAGTGGTTCAGAGATTTAAAAACTGAAGTTATATAAATATGAAAATAATTTATACTCATGCTAGATATTCCATGATTTTGAATCATTCCAGCAAATCAAAAGAAAGAATTTAGGAAAATCAAACCCTAAGGGATACCAAAGGGATACCAAGGGATACCAAAGGGTACCAATAATTATTTTAGGAATGATAATAGCAAAGCATTTATTGAACACTTAATGTGCTGGTGATGATGCTAAACCATATATACATGTGGTGTACATACCCACACACAAACACACACACATATCTTAGATTTATCTCCATAATAAACCAATGAGGTAGGTTTAATTATTCTCTTTTTACTGATGATGAGTATAAGTGGGGTTAAGTAATTTGCCCCAAATCAATCAGTTCATAAGGGGCAAAATCCAAGTTCAAAAGTAAGGTCTTACTTTTACCGAAGTTTATTCTCATAACTGCTGTACTATCATCCTTAGAAGTTTTCTTTGAAGTTGATGGGAGATATATGATCAGTCCTGTGACTGATCCAGAAATGGAATTGATAAAAATCAACATTTTATAATAATACAATTATAGTCTTTCTTAAAAAGGATTGGGTTGGATGTGAATTATGGGAAGAGTTAAGATTTTTTAATTCCTGTAAGAGACTACTTACATTAATTATTTTATAGCATTATTGGTAATATACATTAAGTAAAGCTAGAAAAATGGGTCAAAGTTTTAGACATATTTCTTCTGGGGCATTTTGCTATTAGTCTAAAAAGATTATAGCAGATCAGTATCTCTAAATCACATTTCAACTTGAGGCTCAAATTTGATGATCCTGGGAAAGCTGAAATTCAGTGCTTCTTTTTGAGATTAAGCTATGGCTGCAAGTAATTTGCAGAAAATTGGCATTCCTGATAGACTTGAAAAAAAAAAAGAAAAAACAAATTGGATCATTCTATCAGTCTTTTCCAGGGTTTAGAAATCTTAATTTAATGTGAACTTGGAGGTTAGGTAAGATAGGAATAGAAAGAGAAGGTAGAAAAGAGGAGGAATTGACCAAGAACAATGAATCAGTTGCTTACAGTGGTCTTCCATCAGAATTCAAAGGTCCCTAACTTCCATTTACTAAGTTCTCTTACTTTTGGCTGTACTCTAACTAATAGTTTTAAATTATTGTAATATTATACTACATTCTAGATGGTTGATGATTGAGTGAAAGTATATCCAATCTGTCTGGCTGAATTATTAATTAAAATATTTTCTCTCTGTTAATATACAGGGTGTTATCAAGTGGAATAAGTATTTGACCTTTCAGTGTGATCATATGGTATGTGTGCTAAATAGGGTTATCTTCAGGTGCAGGCATCAGAAACCCTGAGTTAAAATCCGTCAGGCTTGAAGGTAGGTGGCTGCTAGTGTTCAGTGGTACAGGAATGTGAGGGCCGGTGTCTGTGATTCCTGGTTGCAAGTAGCAATTATGGCTTACCAAGTTTATGCTCAGGGCAGAAAGAAGAGGGAATGGATGAAAAAAGCATTTCCAGAACTCCCATGTAAACTTTTATGTCTCATTAGCTATAGCTGAGTTCCGGTGGCAAGCTTTAGTTGCAATGGAGACCAGAAAAAGTGAGTATTTAGTTTTTTCACCTGTATGGTAGAAGGTGAAAGGAAGAGGGGGTTGGGAACGGATGTAGAATTAGCCAACCAAGAGTTCCCATGTAATGCCATTGTGTAAGTGGGATCATTAAACATTAAGTATAAGAAAACAGATTTCAGCAGGACATACCAAGAAGGACTTACTAATCTGCCCAGAGGTTAGATGGGCTGGGCTAGTAGGTAATGCATTCTCCATCATTGCATGTATTTAAACATTGAGTGAATGAACATTTGACCAATCTCCCTTGGAGATTTAAGCATTAGATGGATAAGTGGTTGAACTAGCTATCTTTTAAAGTTGCCTTCAAATCCTCAAGACTTGATACTCTGTAAGCACTACAGTTTCTTTGCAATCTGAAAATTTTCTCTTTGTAGCTCACTCTCCTGTTATGTCCACTGGCACAAATCTGCTTTTACTTTTATCTTAACATTAATATCCAACAATGAGATTTTTAGATAGTCTCTATAAAGAAAATATCTTTATCCCCAACTGTGTTTATATCTTAAAAAAACCCATCTTCTTCCCCCCGGGAGTTGTTAACAGAATTAATGTCAGAGAGTTTTTTTTTAATGGATGTGGTTTTTAATTTGATGCATTTTAAAACTTCAAAGGCTCTACTAAAGCTCTCACATGTTGTCCTTAAGATGCACGGTAGGAATGTCAATTTCCATGGCAGTCTTGAAGCACTTCTCTTGTTTTTTGTTTGTTTCCCTTTGAAGTATAAATTTACGAAACTAATCTCTCTTTGGGTTTGAGTCTATGTTCATGAAAGACAGCAACTGTTTGAAGAGAAAATCACATAAATAGTGAGCTGAAATTTTAAATTGGATAATATTGAAAGTTTTGAATTTTTGCTGAATACAGACCAAATTAAAATGTTTCTTATTCCTAGGGAACATTATATAGAATAAGACTGATTTCTGCTTTGATGAAAGGCTAAACCAAAGATGTTAGAAAAATGCAGGAATTCATAGTATATTCAGCACTGAATTATATTTGTCAATTCCTAGAATCAGATGAATGTTTCCAAATATACCCTGTAAGTCTCAAGACAGAGAACTTTACTATTATTATTCTCTTTTTTAACAGATGGCATCGGGAAAGACCAATTAAACAAGAGGGTGGAGAATACAAGATAAACCTAAAAAGAGAAAAAAAACCTCTCAATTTTGATTTGTTAAAAAAATCCAAATGGAATCAAAATTGAGATGTGTTCTTCCTCTCCTGTCAGGTGTGATTAAAACAATTATTAATACTTAGTGTTGGTGAGGGTATGGGGATACAGGCCCTCTCATTTATTTCTGGAGGGAATGTTAATTGGCCCAAGTGGTTTAGAAAGTAATTTTTGTGATATCTGCAAAAAGCCCCCAAAATGTAATAATGTTCAGCTCAGAAATCCCACCTCTAGGAAATTTTTCATCTGAAATCCTTATATAAGTTGCAGAGTATAAGCCAAGGAATAGTACTGTAGTATTGTTTGTAATAATGAAAAATTATATATAACTTAAATAAATAGCCACTGATATGGTAGTGGTTGAGGAAACTATGACACATTCATAGAGTAGCAAACTATGTAGATTAAAAAAATAAAGTACTGAGAAGGATATGTCTATGATATATCCCTTTTGATTTTTTAAAAACTATATGGTTGTATACATTTTATAGAATGTTTTAAAGGATATATCATTATTATTTAATAGTCACCGTTTGGGGGAAGAGTTTAGCATGATTTTGTGGAACAATGTTTTAAAAGTTGAACTTGTCTCAAGGACCATCTATATAGTGAACTCTCGATTGTTTCCTTCATGTTAGGTCTCTTAAAAGCCATTCATATTGTCCTAAAAACAGCGGTTTTACAGTCAGGATGTGGGGAGAAAGAACTGCCTGAGAAATTAGTTTAAAAAAATCAATTGGAAATTAATTTACTTTCACAGGCTATTTTTAATTTTGGCAAATAGACTAAATTCAGTGCTTTGGTTTGTCTATCTGGAAAATGGGAAGCTTAAAAATGAACTAAGAATAATACTAAATGTTTCTGTACCTAAATGATGAGTAGTCTTTAGTTATCTCTTCATTTCCTTCTTTGTGAGATTTTTTTAACATGGGTATCTTTAAAGATTAACATAATTCTAAGTTCACTATGTTTGCATTATTAAATCCATTGAATGATTTCTTGTTATTAAATTTCTTGTTGTTAGAAGCTGTTGTGTTGGAGAGAAATAATTTTCTCCCATTTTGAACATCCTGTCACAGCTATAGAATACACTTCCTTAGTGAAGGGTAGGCAAATTATACAGAACAATTTTCTTAATACAGCTTATTTTTTTGTGTCTTTATCAGCTCTCTCTGTCTCTTGCGTGTTCTCTGTTATTCTGCAGCCTCCTATATCCTCCACACAAATGGCTCATCTTAGGCCTGTACTTCCTTTGGACTCAGTGATATTTAATAAAGCCCTTGCTATACATTCTAGGTCAGAAGGACGTTGCTATTTTCTTTTTTGTTTGTTTGTTTTTGTTTTTTTTTGTTTTTTGCGGTACGCGGGCCTCTCACTGTTGTGGCCTCTCCCGTTGCGGAGCACAGGCTCCGGACGCACAGGCTCAGCGGCCATGGCTCACGGGCCCAGCCACTCCGCGGCATGTGGGATCTTCCCAGACCGGGGCACGAAACTGTGTCCCCTGCATCGGCAGGCGGACTCTCAACCACTGCGCCACCAGGGAAGCCCCATTGCTATTTTCTTATGTTGAGATGTTTTCTTATGATTCTTGCTTTTCTATTCAATGGTGAAACTAGTGGCACCAAGTGGTGATTGGTGAACTTTTTTTTTTATGCTACACCTTTTCATCTCTTATTATATCTCTTAGTTTCCTTAAGAAAAGGAAATTTTTATAGGCCACAAATACAGTGGTCACCCATTTTAAAAATACCTCTGATATCTGAATAGGTGGTCAAACATCATGCATACGTTACATTACATACATATTGAAAGCTGAGTGGGAATAAATCACAATAAAGTACTAGGAACAAATCTACTTTTCTAGTGTCTTATATTTCAGGATGTTTAGGAAAAAACACTGTGACATTTGCACAACACATATATCAGTGCATGGGCTATTATGTGTCATTCCTGTTTATTATGCTCAGTGGAGCTCCAGGTTGAGGAAGTCACCTCTAGGCAAGAACAGCATTAGAATATTTCTGGTTCAGCACTTGGTATCACTTGGCATGACACAAAGCTATTAATGCAGGTGTTTAAAGGACTTCCCAAGCTCTTGGAAGGTCAAGGTCAGTGCCATTTAAACATGATTAATGGTCATTAATTATTTTTATATATCTTTTATATTCTTGTCAACTCTAGAGTAAGGTAATAAACAATTTTAAACAAGCCTGTAAGAAACAGTGAACTCAAATTAATTAAATTAACAAGACAGTTCAGGATCAATGAGAATGAAAATCTCTAGAAAGACTCTTTGAGCATCTAGATCAAAGCTGTCCAGTAGAAGTAAACCACATATATAATTTAAAATTTTCCAGTCACCACACTAAAAAATAAAAGGAAACAGTTGGCATTAATTTTAAGAATATATTTTATTTTACTCAATATAATAAAAATATTACCATTTCAACACATAATTTTAAAAATTATTGAGATTCAAAATTCTCCTTTTGTACTAAATCTCTGAAATCTGGTGTGCATTTTACACTTACAGAACATCTCAAGTTCAGACTAGTCATATTTCAAGTGCTCAATAGCCATATGTGTCTAGAGGCTACCATATTGGATAGCGCAGGTCTAGATTTTTAGAGCTGAAGCTAAAACATTAGTTTATTTTTATTTTATCTTAGCTAATATGTTATTATAATTAGAGTAATTAATAAATGTTTAGAATGACAACCAAGTCTAAGGACATACAGTGAACCATCCCTTAATCTTTATAAAGAAACTGTAATGGATACATTGCTGATTCATTGCCAAGGGATAAAGAAAAATACAAGCTGCTAGTGTGTTCTATTATGCAACAAATAAAACTCTAACCCACAAATCTAAAGGGAAAAGTAAAACTAATGAGCTTTGGTTGGAATGAGACCAGTGGCAGAATCAGTTTGACCACACAAGCATTTCCGGTAGTCTCTTGGGGAGATGGATTTAAGGGCCACACTGTGGGCCTGAGGGCAGGATGCCAAAGGGGAAAGACCAAGATCTTCCAATATCAGTTTTTTTACATTGCCTATCTGTTAGTTTCTTAATGAAGCTTGATGAATTGACAAGCAGACTGCCTGGTGGGATGTACAGTAGAGCTGTTATGGTATCATATTCCAGTAAATAGTAGGAATATCTTGCATTTATGCAATATTTGATTTTTTTCAAAGGCCATTTTTTTTTATTCTTCCACAAATTTTTAAATCAGGTTTTACTAACTATGGCATACCAAGCAAACTAAGGCCAAAAGTTTCATTTCAGCAAATGATTATTGAGTGATTAATAAGCAAAGAATTACGTTGGCCTTCAGGAGGTCACAGTGTTACTTGAGAACTTAGATGTACAAGGCCTCACATATCTAAATCTTGAAAATAACCATTGGAATCATTTGATTTCAAGGTAGTATGTTCGGATCTGCTCCAGGCAAATGACCAAATCTTGCTGTTTTAGCCAAGTCTATCTGCTTCTTTATCCTGGTAAACTGGATTGGACCATGCAGGATCCTCAAGGAATTCTTCCCCCAGACTAAAGTAGAGCCCACTAAGCCACTCTCTTTATTCTTCTTATGGGTTTCTGTTAGCTTTCCCACTCAGTTTTCCAAGGAGGACATAAAAGATAAAGAGTTACTTTTACTCTCTTCATTCCCCACCCAGAGATTTTTTACTTGCTCCTCAGTACTCTTGGACACATGCTTGAGCTCTACTTGCTGGATGTGAAATTGTTTATACATGTGTTGAGGTTGATGGTGACGATGGTGGTGGAAAAGGGGGTAAGATCTTGAAATCCCCCTGGGTGCCAGCGTGAGATGGGGAAGAGTATGTAACTAAAACATTCCCAGTCTTATATCTTTCTTCTTTTAAGTTCATTCAAGTCTAGTGAAGCAGAGATATTGCTACCTCTTTCAAGAGAGATGAGTGTGAGATCCTTCAAGAGAGATTTCTGTGAGATCCTTACTCCAGTCCTTGGAGTTACTCCTATTTACTTTGAACCAATATGATTGGCATTTTTACCCATTTGGCTGTTTGTAAGAGTGTCATTTTTATTGTCCCCAGAAACTACTGAAATGTATCATGTAATTACTTTCATTACCAGTAAATTCATTCTAAAGTCATATTATACAATGACCAGTAATTCAATTCTTATCTTATTTACTCTTTCAATTGTGCCTAGCTACTGTTGAACCAAATTTACAAGCATGGACTACATATATATATATATATATATATATATATATATATATATATATATATATATATACTTTTTGGCCATGCCTTGTGTCATGTGGGATCTTAGTTCTCCAACCAGGGATTGAACCCGCACCCCCTGCAGTGGAAGTCTTAACCACTGGGCCACCATGGAAGTCTTTTTTATTGAAGTATAGTTGACCTACAGTGTTGTTAGGACTACATATTTTGAATCAGAGTTATAACAAAAGTTTTACTAAATAATACAGTATTAGTAGTGTGAAAATGCCTGAAACTTGCTTTCCTATCTTTTATAGTTTTATATTACAAAAATTTATATACTTTTCAGACTAATTCTTTGTCCTTATGTAATACATGAAAGTCCATCCTTTTGTACAAAAAATGCTGGATTTCTGCCTCTGATTCTGCTTAGTACAAATTAGAGGGCTCTTATTCTGGGACCTGAGTAGAGTTTCTGGAGCAGAATATTTCTCTTCAGATTTTCCCACTTCTCTAGTTGTTAGAAATGATCAGGAATCACCACGTCAATCCTGGTCCTACAGAGACCTTATCATCAGAGTTTGGCTTTGAAGGGGAGGAAAACAATGGAGAGTTGTCTCAAGAGTTAACAAAGTTTTGCAGAGGTTGTTTTATTTTTCATTTTTGAAGTGAGAGAGACTTCACATGGTTGTGATCTGGAGAAGGGGAGATAGTTTTATTATCTTTATCTTCAGTAACCAAATGAGATGGTGGTGAGATTAAGATGATAGACTTTTCTTGATCAAAATCCAAGGGATGGAAGAGAAGAAGAAGAGAAAAGATGATGGAGACTATGTTAGACTTTCATAGTCTAAGTTAGATAAAAGATGTGGTTATAGTTAAGGGTGGGTTTGGGGGAAGTTGTTTTGAAAAAAGTGGGGAAAATATAAAATCTCTCTGCTTTGGAGAATTGGCAGTGGTTTTGAACTCTGGATTCATGTTAGAATCACCTGAGAGCGTTTAAAAACACATCATGTCAGGGCCTCACCCCAGAAATTAATCAGAATTTATGAGAAATTGGACCTAGGCACGGTCTTTTTCAAAAGCTCCAGAAGACGCCCTCCGGCGACCTACACGCAGAGGCGGGGCCAAATCCAAAGCTGAGCCCCGGGAGCTGTGAGAACAAAGAAGAGAAAGGGAAATCTCTCCCAGCAGCCTCAGAAGCAGCGGATTAAAGCTCCACAGTCAACTAGATGTACCCTGCATCTGTGGAATACATGAATAGACAACAAATCATCCCAAATTGAGGAGCCAGGAGTCAGTGCTGTGCCTCTGAGGTGGGAGAGCCAACTTCAGGACACTGGTCCACAAGAGACCTCCCAGCTCCACATAATATCAAACGGCGAAAATCTTCCAGAGATCTCCATCTCAACACCAGCACCCAGCTTCAGTCAACGACCAGCAAGCTACAGTGCTGGACACCCTATGCCAAACAACTAGCAAGACAGGAACACAACGCCACCCATTAGCAGAGAGGCTGCCTAAAATCATAAAAAGTCCACAGACACCCCAAAACACACCACCAGACGAGGACCTGCCCACCAGAAAGACAAGATCCAGCCTCATCCACCAGAACACAGGCACTAGTACCTTCCACCAGGAAGCCTACAAAACCCACTAAACCAACCTTAGCCACTGGGGTCAGACACCAAAAAGAACGGGAACTACGAACCTGCAGCCTGCAAAAAGGAGACCACAAACACAGTAACATAAGCAAAATGAGAAGACAGAAAAACACACAGCAGGAGAAGGAGCAAGATAAAAACCCACCAGACCTAACAAATGAAGAGGTAATAGGCAGTCTACCTGAAAAAGAATTCAGAATAATGATAGTAAAACTGATCCAAGATTCTATTTCCAAGATCCATAATCTTGGAAATAGAATAGACAAAATGCAAGAAACAGTTAACAAGGACCTAGAAGAACTAAAGATGAATCAAGCATCGATTAAAAACACAATAAATGAAATGAAAAATACTCTAGATGGGATCAATAGCAGAATAACTGAGGCAGAAGAACGGATAAGTGAGGTGGAAGATAAAATAGTGGAAATAACTGATGCAGAGCAAAATAAAGAAAAAAGAATGAAAAGAACAGAGGACAGTCTCAGAGACCTCTGGGACAACATTAAACGCACCAACATTCGAATTATAGGGGTTCCAGAAGAAGAAGAGAAAAAGAAAGGGACTGAGAAAATATTTGAAGAGATTATAGTTGAAAACTTCCCTAATATGGGAAAGGAAGTAGTTAATCAAGTCCAGGAGGCACAGAGAGTCCCATACAGAATAAATCCAAGAGAAGTATGCCAAGACACATATTAATCAAACTGTCAAAAATTAAAGAAATCATATTAAAAGCAGCAAGGCAAAAACAACAAATAACACACAAGGGAATCCCCATCAGGATAACAGCTGATCTCTCAGCAGAAACTCTACAAGCCAGAAGGGAGTGGCAGGACATAATTAAAGTGATGAAGGCGAAAAACCTGCAACCAAGATTACTCTACCCAGCAAGGATCTCATTCAGATTTGATGGAGAAATTAAAACGTTTACAGACAAGCAAAAGCTGAGAGAGTTCAGTACCACCAAACCAGCTTTACAACAAATGCTAAAGGAACTTCTCTAGGCAAGAAACACAACAGAAGGAAAAGACCTACAATAACGAACCCAAAACAATTAAGAAAATGGGAATAGGAACATACATACCAATAGTTACCTTAAATGTAAATGGACTAAATGCTCCCACCAAAAGACACAGATTGGCTGAATGGATACAAAAACAAGACCCATATATATGCTGTCTACAAGAGACCCACTTCAGACCTAGAGACACATACAGACTGAAAGTAAGGGGATGGAAAAAGATATTCCATGCAAATGGAAACCAAAAGAAAGCTGGAGTAGCAATTCTCATATCAGACAAAATAGACTTTAAAATAAAGACTACTAGAAGAGACAAAGAAGGACACTACATAATGATCAAGGGATTGATCCAAGAAGAAGAAATAACAATTGTCAATATTTATGCACCCAACATAGGACCACCTCAATACATAAGGCAAATACTAACAGCCATAAAAGGAGAAATCGACAGTAACACAATCATAGTAGGGGACTTTAACACCCCACTTTCACCAATGGACGGATCATCCAAAATGAAAATAAATAAGGAAACACAAGCTTTAAATGATGCATTAAACAAGATGGACTTAATTGATATTTATAGGACATTCCATCCAAAAACAACAGAATACACATTTTTCTCAAGTGCTCATGGAACATTCTCCAGGATAGATCATATCTTGGGTCACAAATCAAGCCTTGGTAAATTTAAGAAAATTGAAATTGTATCAAGTATCTTTTCTGACCACAATGCTATGAGACTAGATATCAATTACAGGAAAAGAGCTGTAAAAAATACAAACACATGGAGGCTAAACAATACACTACTTAATAACGAAGTGATCACTGAAGAAATCAAAGAGGAAATTAAAAAATACCTAGAAACAAATGACAATGGAGACACGATGACCCAAAACCTATGGGATGCAGCAAAAGCAGTTCTAAGAGGGAAGTTTATAGCAATACAATCCCACCTTAAGAAACAGGAAACATCTCGAACAAACAACCTAACCTTGCACCTAAAGCAATTAGAGAAAGAAGAACAAAAACATCCCAAAGTTTGCAGAAGGAAAGAAATCATAAAAATCAGATCAGAAATAAATGAAAAAGAAATGAAGGAAACGATAGCAAAGATCAATAAAACTAAAAGCTGGTTCTTTGAGAAGATAAACAAAATTAATAAACCATTAGCCAGACTCATCAAGAAAAAAAGGGAGAAGACTCAAATCAATAGAATTCGAAATGAAAAAGGAGAAGGAACAACTGACACTGCAGAAATACAAAAGATCATGAGAGATTACTACAAGCAACTCTATGCCAATAAAATGGACAACCTGGAAGAAATGGACAAATTCTTAGAAATGCACAACCTGCCAAGACTGAATCAGGAAGAAATAGAAAATATGAACAGACCAATCACAAGCACTGAAATTGAAACTGTGATAAAAAATCTTCCAACAAACAAAAGCCCAGGACCAGATGGCTTCACAGGCGAATTCTATCAAGCATTTAGAGAAGAGCTAACACCTATCCTTCTCAAACTCTTCCAAAATATAGCAGAGGGAGGAACACTCCCAAACTCATTCTACGAGGCCACCATCACCTTGATACCAAAACCAGACAAGGATGTCACAAAGAAAGAAAACTACAGGCCAATATCACTGATGAACATAGATGCAAAAATCCTCAACAAAATACTAGCAAACAGAATCCAACAGCACAGTAAAAGGATCACACACCATGATCAAGTGGGGTTTATTCCAGGAATGCAAGGATTCTTCAATATATGCAAATCAATCAACGTGATACACCATATTAACAAATTGAAGGAGAAAAACCATATGATCATCTCAATAGATGCAGAGAAAGCTTTCGACAAAATTCAACACCCATTTATGATAAAAACCCTGCAGAAAGTAGGCATAGAGGGAACTTTCCTCAACATAATAAAGGCCATATATGACAAACCCACAGCCAGCATCGTCCTCAATGGTGAAAAACTGAAACCATTTCCATTAAGATCAGGAACAAGACAAGGTTGCCCACTCTCACCACTCTTATTCAACATAGTTTTGGAAGTTTTAGCCACAGCAATCAGAGAAGAAAAGGAAATAAAAGGAATCCAAATCGGAAAAGAAGAAGTAAAGCTGTCACTGTTTGCAGATGACATGATACTATACATAGAGAATCCTAAAGATGCTACCAGAAAACTACTAGAGCTAATCAATGAATTTGATAAAGTAGCAGGATACAAAATTAATGCACAGAAATCTGTGGCATTCCTATATACTAATGCTGAAAAATCTGAAAGTGAAATCAAGGAAACACTCCCATTTACCATTGCAACAAAAAGAATAAAATATCTAGGAATAAACCTACCTAAGGAGACAAAAGACCTGTATGCAGAAAATTATAAGACACTGATGAAAGAAATTAAAGATGATACAAATAGATGGAGAGATGTACCCTGTTCTTGGATTGGAAGAATCAACATTGTGAAAATGACTCTACTACCCAAAACAATCTACAGATTCAATGCAATCCCTATGAAACTACCAGTGGTATTTTTCACAGAACTAGAACAAAAAATTTCACAATTTGTATGGAAACACAAAAGGTCCCGAATAGCAAAAGCAGTCTTGAGAAAGCAAAACGGAGCTGGAGGAATCAGGCTCCCGGACTTCAGACTATACTACAAAGCTACAGTAATCAAGACAGTGTGGTACTGGCACAAAAACAGAAATATAGATCAATGGAACAAGATAGAAAGCCCAGAGATAAACCCACGCACATATGGTCAACTTATCTTTGATAAAGGAGGCAGGAATGTACAGTGGAGAAAGGACAGCCTCTTCAATAAGTGGTTCTGGGAAAACTGGACAGGGACATGTAAAAGTATGAGATTAGATCACTCCCTAACACCATACACAAAAATAAGCTCAAAATGGATTAAAGACCTAAATGTAAGGCCAGACACTATCAAACTCTTAGAGGAAAACATAGGCAGAACACTCTATGACATAAATCACAGCAAGATCCTTTTGGACCCACCTCCTAGAGAAATGGAAATAAAGACAAAAATAAACACATGGGACCTAATGAAACTTAACAGCTTTTGCACAGCAAAGGAAACCATAAACAAGACCAAAAGACAACCCTCAGAATGGGAGAAAATATTTGCAAATGAAGCAACTGACAAAGGATTAATCTCCAAAATTTATAAGCAGCTCATGCAGCTCAATAACAAAAAAACAAACAACCCAATCCAAAAATGGGCAGAAGACCTAAATAGACATTTCTCCACAGAAGATATACAGACTGCCAACAAACACATGAAAGGATGCTCAACATCTTTACTCATTAGAGAAATGCAAATCAAAACTACAATGAGATATCATCTCACACCGGTCAGAATGGCCATCATCAAAAAATCTAGAAACAATAAATGCTGGAGAGGGTGTGGAAAAAAGGGAACACTCTTGCACTGCTGGTGGGAATGTGAATTGGTACAGCCCCTATGGAGAACGATATGGAGCTTCCTTAAAAAACTACAAATAGAACTACCATATTACCCAGCAATCCCACTACTGGGCATATACCCTGAGAAAGCCATAATTCAAAAAGAGTCATGTACCAAAATGTTCATAACAGCCCTATTTACAACAGCCCGGAGATGGAAACAACCTAAGTGTCCATCATCAGATGAATGGATAAAGAAGATGTGGCACATATATACAATGGAATATTACTCAGCCATAAAAAGAAATGAAATTGAGCTATTTGTAATGAGGTGGATGGACCTAGAGTCTGTCATACAGAGTGATGTAAGTCAGAAAGAGAAAGACAAATACTGTATGCTGACACATA
This sequence comes from Mesoplodon bidens, assembly GCF_964165515.1. Taxonomy (NCBI): domain Eukaryota; kingdom Metazoa; phylum Chordata; class Mammalia; order Artiodactyla; family Ziphiidae; genus Mesoplodon; species Mesoplodon bidens. Next base: position 47,173,464 of record NC_138165.1, on the reverse strand, counting down.
TATATGGAATTTAAGAAAAAAAATGTCATGAAGAACATAGGGGTAAGACAGGAATAAAGACACAGACCTACTAGAGAATGGACTTGAGGATATGGGGAGGGGAAGGGTAAGCTGTGACAAAGCGAAAGAGTGGCATGGACATATATACACTACCAAACGTAAGGTAGATAGCTAGTGGGAAGCAGCCACATAGCACTGGGAGATCAGCTCAGTGCTTTGTGACCGCCTGGAGGGGTGGGATAGGGAGGGTGGGATGGAGACGCAAAAGGGAGGGGATATGGGAACATATGTATATGTATAACTGATTAAATTTGTTATAAAGCAAAAAGAAAAAAAAAAGAAAAAATTAAAAAACAAAAACAAAAACAAAACAAAAAAAGCTCCAGAAGTTCTAACATGCAGCCAGGATTGAGAATCTACTAGGGTCGTATTGTACTAGGATGGTATTTTCCCACTTGCGACCAATTAAATGTAAGTTTTCAATGTGAAGACAGGATCAGTATTTTTTTTTAACATCTTTATTGGAGTATAATTGCTTTACGATGGTGTGTTAGTTTCTGCTTTATAACAGAGTGAATCAGCTATACATATATCTGCATATCTCCTCCCTCTTGCATCTCCCTTCCACCCTCCCTATCCAACCCCTCTAGGTGATCACAAATCACCGAGCTGAGGATCAGTATTTTTGAAAAGCTCTCAAGGTTGATCCAGTGGGTAGCCAGTTTGGAGAATCATTGCATCAGGGCTCCAATGTTAGAGACTGAAAAAGCATAAATGGCAAGAGATGAAAGAATTGGTTGGCCTCCAAAACTCAGAATATTCTGTTTCATTTTTTGGGCTTTTCTCTTACTTGATCTATGCTTCTTTTGGTGTTGATTTTTAATCTCTTCCCTGGTTTCCATGTCTGAACTCAGACACAAGTATATTCTGTGCTATAACACACCTATAGATCTGGGCCAGCCCCACACAATCCCTTGAAACCCCAGGTTAGACCAGCCTTTGTTTCCACTGGTCTCCCACAAACCTGGCGGGGGGAGATTATACCATTATTATCTGTTATTATTATCTGTGATCTTGTGATTTCCACAACAGTTTTTTCTTGGTGAGCTCATGTTGGACAGCAGAGTCCCAGTTTGCTTTGATTAGGACTTGACTCAAAATTACAACTGACTCTCAGTTTGAAAGGAAATCAGACACTATTAGATGAGCCACTGGCAGTTCAAGATCAACATGCCCTCAACTGTATAAGTGGCACTCCTCATCCTGTATTCCTTATCTTAGAGGATGGCACCACTATCCAACCTTATGCCTAAGTCTAAACCTATCAGTTTCATCCTTATATTACAAAATTTGTTTGTATCAGGACATTGAGTATACATACTAAAACTGAAAATGAATTCACTTCTCATGACGGTTAGAAAACCATCAGATTCAGTCAGTTTCCAAATTCAATTAATTATATCTCTTAAATTTGTTTCATCCTCTTTTCTCCATTCTGACTATCACTGACTCAGTTCAAGCCACCATATCAGCTAATGCGTTAATTTCTGTACCTGTCTGCCAATCTCTAGTCTCATTCTGTGTGCCCATTCCTCTTCTCTCCCCCAATCCATCAGACTCACTTCTGCCAAATTGGCCAGTCCCAAATGAAAGTGTGATCATATTAATTTCCATACTCAAATTCTTTTAATGACTCAAAAGTAAAATTCATGTGTGGCATGAAAAGCAATCATGATATTGTCCCTGTTTTCTTCCTGCTACTGTCCTTCTTTACATTCCAGAAATACTGAGCTAGTTGGTGGCTCCCTGAACAGGCTGCATTCTCTCCTCTTCCATGTGGTACCCTATCCCCATTAGTCCACCTGTCACACTGCTCATCCTTCAGGTCTTAGCTCAGCCTCTTCTCTCTGAAGCCTTTCAGCAGCCTGGGGCAGCTCCTTTGTTGCTTCCACCATCATTCTTTAGAACATCCTGCCTTAAGACATTTTCTTCATTCTAACTGCTAATTACGTACGTCTCTAACCTCACTAGACTCTATGCTTCTTGAGGGTATGGAAGAATGAAGCTTTGAACTATGTTTGGACTTCAATCTTTAGATGAACTCATTAACTCACTACATAATTTGGGTCTGTCAATAGAAATCTAGTGTTGTAACTAATAACAGAATCTCCACAGTACATTTGGTACTGAATTAAATTAACACAAGGTTAGTGAGGTCATTATGAGTGATAAATCTAAGTTCCTATGACATACATTTCGTAACTTAAGTTTCACCATTGTATTACCATTCTTAATTCTTTAACAGTGAAAAGATCTTGTAACTAAATGAGTATGCACATTTTAATCTGAAAAGTGCTCCCCTGTTTCAGCATATTTTGTCTACAGACCTAACCCATGGTCACATAGTCATCCATTTCAAAGTGTACTTGATAGTATCTGAAAGCCTCTTGACCCATGTGTTAATTCATTTACTTAACACATTTTTATTGAATATGGAAAATGTATAGAACAATTATGCTAAGGGAAAAGGATATAGAGATGAAAAAAACGCAGTTTTTCCCTTGTGGGATTAGAAAGTATAGGTTTTATATATGTTTATTTTAACCCTCATAACAGTCCTGTGGAGCAAATATTACCATCTCCATCTTATAAACGAGGACATTCCACAATGATATTTATCTTCTTGAAAGTAGTTTAAAACACTGGTGTTTTTCTAAATATAAAACATATAAGCCTCATCGTTTTGGTGATCTACTTGTGGTTTACAACTGTGTTTCTTAAACTTTAATGTACATACAAATCACCCCAGGATCTTGTTAAAATATAGATTTTGGTTTAGTAGGTCTGGGGTGGGATCCCAGCTTCTGCATATCTAGCAAACTCTGAAATGCCATGCAGTTAATTGGTCTATGAACCATACTTTGAATAGCAAAAGTTTAGAACATCATGTGTAGAATTCCACTGTGTCAAACATTATTCCTTTATTTATTGAGTCTTTTGTTTTGAAGATGCAGTCACCATTGCCTCTTAAAGTTTGTTTAAAAACGAGAGTAGAGTATTAAGTTCTCACATCCTTGATCTTCCTTAGCCTTCTGGGCCTAGTCAGAATATGCATCCATCGTGAATCCGCTCCAACTATTCTACCTTACAACCATATGTTCCCATTCCAAGTTCTACTTTTATCACTTTTTATGGTGGGAATCTCTGTATTAGGAATAAACTGGAGAATTTCAGGAAAGGATTCTGATCCAACTACAGGCTCCCTTCCAGCCTTTTTCAGTGAAGGCAAACAGTAAGAGTTTTGCATACCCAGTGGAAGTTTATCTATACAAAAATACTCAAACTTTGTTAGGTCTTTTCTGATAAATCTTATAATCCCCAAGCCAGAATGTTTCTTAAAATAGCTGCTGTCCTGGAAGAATCCTATAGAATGAAACTGCTCCCAATGGTGGCAGTCAAGGGTAGTGATTCTGAGCCTGGGCTCTGGAGAAGAAAGACTGGGTCCATAGTTTACTATCTGAATGGACTTGGAGAGTTCACTTAAATATCCCAAACCTTTTTTCCATCATCAGCAATGGTTTTGATAATAGTTCTTATGAGGATGAAATTAGATAACTCGGATAAAGCACTTAGCATTTAGCAAAAACTCAATAAATTTTAACTTTTATTATTTCATTTTTCTCTTGACTCACTTCCAGAAATAAAATTCTAGAAGAGTATAGGTGCTGCAGTGCAGATTGATTTGCTTAATTGTTAGAGTTTGTTAAAAGAGGTTATTTGGAAAAAATGCTTAATATTTTGGAGCTAGGATCTGATTTGTGGCTATATATGTATTTTCTTTTTCAATTTTGGTATCTGTTTTTAATATGAGTCATTGTGGTTTGGCTATACTTTTCCCTCATGAACAGTTATTTAATTATGGCCACAGAACCAACTTTATTGCATTCTGACTTTTGGAATATTTTAGGATTTGATTTTCTCACTGGGGAGAAGATTGTGAACTATTTAACTGCTTTCTTTTTGAGCTTCCCATCCACAGATAGTGCAGTTAAAATAAACTAGGAATACACTAGCATGAAGGGGCTAGAATAATGACATTATGTTTAAGAAACTAGCAGTAATACTTGGTAGTATTTTATACTTTTCTTCTGAATAGATTTGGAGTGTCTTATGCTACACTTGGAAGCTTAATAAATAACCACCTCAAGAAATTTATATCTTTTCAGCATATATATTTTTTCTTGGACCCAAGATTACATATATAGCACTTAAGTTAAACCCTATTCTCTTTATGTGCATACTTAGACATTGAAGCATAGACCATTTATTCTTATGGGTCAAGACCCTGTAAAAATTAATGAGATGTGTCAGAATAGTGCCGTTGGGGATGACAAAACTGGTGATGCTATTCCAGGTGGAAGACAAGGCAGGCTTTACCAGTGGGGGGGCATTACCTTCCTGGTTCAGTAGGAAAAGCTTCTCAGTTCTGGAGAGCTCTTGTTATGTATGATCTATTCGTAAGAGCAAACTCAGTACATTTAAAACTGTAAGCTGGAATAGATAATGATAAAAGATTATGTTAAAAATATTTTTACACCCTTTCTACATTGTTTTAAGCCCCTTTCCTAGGTGGATTCTACTTTTAGGAGTATCAAACTACAAAATTTAAATATAGAGAATGAGTGATTTGATTTACCAAAGGAGTTTTGTTCACTGAAATACTTGATGTAGGAATCTTTTCAATCAAGGCTCACAAAATGAAGTGCTTACAGGGATCAGGTGGGATCTATAAAAGAGTAAAGTGGGCTGGATGGAGATCTAGAGAGTTCAGTCCACTGGCTAGAACTAGTTTCTTAAATTCATTCACCCAGGTCTTTAGCTGGTGTGGTAAAAATAACAATGGGCTTAGAGCCTGCAAATATGAGTTTTCTTCTGGGGTTCTCCGCTTATTGGTTCTATAACCTTGGACATCAGTATCTTTACCAACAAAACAGGGGCTTGAGATGAATAATCTCTAAGGTGAGTTCTGGCTTTGAGTGGTGGAAGTTTGTGGATACCAGTCACTTTAGCCCTTCATCCCATAAAGTTCTAAGTCATTCAGAAGAGTCACAAGGAACCAAATGGACAGAAGTCTCCTATAAAGGCTAGATTGGACAGCACTGAAGGGCTTTCTACCTCTCTCTCCTAATAAAGGTCTTAAGAACCCCAACCCCTTCCTCCCCTTACCTCCCCAAAAAACAGGCTAAGGGTGATAAGGGAGGAGGCCCTGCATGGAGACTGTAAGTACAAATTCTGTAAAAGTTGAATAGAGGCAGGTAGAAGAAAAAGCCAGAAAAAATGAAATTACACTATGCTTGAAGAAAGATCTTTTATTTGTAACCTTATCCAGAAGTGGAATATCAGTCACCCAATACATGTTGGGCTCCCATTAGGCTCTTAAATTAGACATGATGGGGGGTGATATTTTCCAATATTAAATGGAAACATTTCAACCCTCTCCCCCCATTCACACACACATACTAGTCAGAATTCTTAGTTGCATAAAATAGAATCTAGTCTACCTAGTGTAAGGACAAATCATTTAAGTGTGAAGATAGCTTAAAGAATTGTTGGGAAGGGTGAATCAGCTTCCAAGAATAATTTCAAAAGCCCCAGGCTGCTGAGCGAACTGCATCCCTTCTTGGTTAGGAAGTTCTCACCAGCCTGGCTGCCTGCTTCAGAACTTTACCACTTCTGGTAATTTAGCATCAACAAATGGCCAAATCAGAGAGCTACTTCAACAACTGCCAGCTCCAGAACATGCTTTCCTTGCCACGGTTCCTGCCAGCCTTGCACTCAACCTCTTTCCCCATAGAGCTCAGTGTGAAACAAAGTGTGTGCCAGTGCATTCGATGGGCAGAACCTAGATCTCACCCAGAACCCTAGCTACAAGGGAGTCTGGGAAATGTAGATTTTAATTTTTGAACACCTAATGTTGTTAGAAAGCAGTTGGAATGGGTTCCGTGAGTCGTCCACCATCCAGTAAATCATGTTGTCTTACAGCCTTCTGCCTCAGAAGGATACAGGAAACAACACCACAGACAGGTCAGGAAGGAGCTGGTACTTGATGTGTTTAGCAAAGCAGTAGGCTGAAAGCCAGCCTTAGAGGTTCTCTAAAATTTGAGCATATAAAGAACCAAGACAAGAAGACATATGATACAGTTTCTCTGAAAGTCTGGAGAAGATTAAAGTCTATTAAAGCGTGGCCAAAATCCTTGCTGCCCAATAGGGAAGGCGGTTACATTGGAAAGACGAGGAGAGAGAAGGAGTGAGACAGAGGTAGAGGAAGGCAGATGTCCAAATTCTTATTTTTTTCCTCTACCATTAGAACCATCCAGGTAAATAAGAGGAAGCCTAAGGATATAAGGGGTCTTTTGCCCCCCTTCTTGATTAGGAATCTGGCTTTCAGTTCCCTGGAAGGCTCCTCTATCACCCACTACACTCAGTGGGGCAGCATGGACGAACAGAGTGACTGCTGGAGTTAAGCGTTTCTAAGACGCTGAGTTTCTGAGACCCTGAGTGGAAAGGATATGGAATGCAGGTGAGTTGAATATCAGCAGACATGCCACGTTGACCAGGGTTATAGGGATGAGTGACGCTTCAGCAGAGCTGAGGGCTGACAACCCAGTTTATGGTGGAAAATGTGGAGGCATTCAGAAGGGTCCAGATCAGATAGGCCCTCCTCTACTAATTCTTCCCCAACCACCTCCTCCTCTCCCATCATCACCTGGCACTTCAAGGAGAACTAATTTCTCCCTCTGTCAGGTTTCCATAGCCCATTGTGCATACTTCTGTAATGCTACCTCATGATATTGTGAGTATTTGTTTGCATATCTATCTTTTTCACTAGATGGTGAACTCTCCAAGAGATGGGGCTTTTAATATCTGTATCTCTAGTTCTCTGCATATTTCCTTTCAGTAGGGGCTCAATTAACATGTTTTAATGCATTAAGACATATTCTTTATCCTATGTGTAGTTATACTTAGCCTAAATGTGCCACAATTCAGATTGGGTGAGATTTTCAGGGGAGGATATGAAATGTGATTATGAACCTTGTAATATGGGTATGGAATCTTGTAATATAGGTACAGAACCAGGAAATAAGAGTGTAGAAGGGGAAAGAATAGGAATTTGGAGGGGCAAGAAAAAATAAAAAGAGAAGAACTAAATATCTGGAGGAGGTGTGACCTTTTTCTTCTTTTCTAGCTACCTCAAACATTTTTAAAAGTGAGAAATGAAATTATCTTTCTTGTTTTTATTTTAAATTATGTAAATTATATAATTAATATATAAACGCATTCTAATTGTACAATTTAAACCCTATGCAAAAAAGCTAAGTCCTTTTTGGTCTCTATGGTAGGCTGAGTAACAGCCTCCCCAGAGATGTCCATGTTCTGATCCTGGGGCCCATGGATAGTCACCTTTCATGAAAAGGAACTTGGTTGAAGATTTTGGGATGGGGAGATAATCCTGGATTATCCAGATGGGCCCAAGGTAATGACAAGGGTCCTTATGGGAGGGAGGCAGGAGGATCAAAGTCAGTAATAGATGTGATGATAGAAGCAAGAGGTTGGATTGATTCAAGGATGGGGCCACAAGCCCAGGAATGCAGGTGGCCTCTAGAAGCTGAAAAAGGCAAGGAAATAGTTTCTCCCCTCAGAGCCCCCAGAAGGAACCAGCCCTTCCAACACCTTGACTTTAGTCCAGTGAGACTGATTTTGGACTTCTGACCTCTAGAATTGTAAGATATAAATTCATGTTTTCTTTTTTCTTAAAGCCATTATGTTTGTGGTACTTTGTTACAGTGGCAATAGGAAATGAATCTAGCCTCTTAATCTCACTCTCTATACCAGAGGTAACCAAAGTTACCAATATAATGTGTATCCTTCCAGACCTTCTTTTACATATGTATCAATATATATATATAACTGTGCATGTGTAAATAGCATGGGTTTGAGTGCTATTAAAATTTTACTGAGTATATTATTCTGCAGTTTGCTTTTTTTACTTATCAGTGTGTCTTGGAACTCTTTTTTTTTATCAACATAGATTAATGTATACCGATTCCCTTTTTTCAACTACTCTCTGATTTTTCCATTCTATGTCTTTCATAATTTATATTACCATTCCACTAAATTATTTTATACACTAAAATGTTGAAATTTACTTTTCTGGCATATAAAAGGGGAAACATAGCTGGTTGAAAAGCGTAGTCAAGTTCTTGCTTCAGGATATTAAAAAACACTCACATTTTACTGTATGTGATCATCACTGGAAATACTTTATTTCTCCCAAGTAAATTATTATAGCTGTATGTGCCTTGGAGAAAGTGATGTTAACAAATCCTGTCTGGTCCAATATTCTTATTTGTGGTTTTTTCTTTCTAAGTCTCAGATTTTTGTGAACAACTGTGTGTTTAGTTCTTAGATAGATTATAGCTTTAACAGATTAAAAAATGATAGCAAAAAATAATCCCACCTTGCAAAGCAGTCTTTTTTGATGTGGACTTGTCAGAGCAGTTTACAACACATAATGAGGTGTCACAGCCTGGTGAGACATGCAAAGCAGGTTAAAAAACTGCCAATACTGTATAGTGACTTTAATACTGAGGATGGTAAATATGTGGAAGAAGAAATCCATTTGCTGCCATTCTATTTAAATGTCTGGAAATATGTAGTTATCAGAGCACCAATAAATGTCTCCTGTAAGTCAAGTTCTTCTTTAAAAAAAAAAAGCACTACAGTTTTATTGAATCTCTTTGGAAACTAAAGGCAGTTTGCTACCCAAGACCTGTTCAAAGCACTTGCTGTCAGTCAGTAGAAAAGATTTGGCTACCACCTCGGTGTTAAATATAAATGTAGCCTAAAGGTTTAATGGATTAAAACTGTGCTATTTAATTTGAAATGGAATTTCCCACTCTCCTAGCTTAGGTAGTTAGGATTCTGTGGGTTTGCTTTTCATTCCAGCCTGGTTTATAGGTCTAATAAAGAAAAGGCAGCTGTGGGTTCAGAATGCAAGTGTATCGAATTGAGGAGACAGCTCTCCTTTTGGTGGAAGGAGAGGGGACAAAACACCCTATTAACTCCAACTTGTTAAAATTTACTAAAATTTACTAAGTCTCTAGTTCATTAGCCTTTCCCCCCCTCTTTACACCAAAAGAGTAGATAAAAGGTAAGCAGCAACATTAAGAGACATTATATGCAGAGGTGAACACAATATGACAAGGTGTTTTTAAAATAACAAACAGTGTAAGCTCTCTAGGAGGTAGACAGTATGAAGTGCAACAAAAACTGTAATTATGCTCTCAGCAGGAAACCTGTATTTATAGTGACAGTAGAGTGTCTCTAAAAACCTGTTAGGTTAAGGCTGCTGGTCTTAATTATATATATTAAGAGTTTGTATCTTCACTCTTTTCTTTTTAAAATTCAAAGAAGAAACCTAATTATAACTTGGACTCTAGTAAATTGGGCCATATTTAAACAATGAGCATTTGGCAATCTCACCATGCACCATGATGTGTCCTACTGGTGCAGTTGCTATGCAAGCCAAACTGGCCCCCCCCAAATAATTTGTTTTTGCTGCCTCCATGACAGAGGAAAAACAAACAAAAGCCAAACAAGGGAAATAATGAAATTATGCTTTTTTTTCAGTCAATGACTCCCAAGCCTTCTGGAGGGGGCGATCATTCCTTGGGTAGATTCTTACTTATAGAATTACAGGTTGTTTGTGTGTTGTTAACATGTAAATATTTTAGCTAGATCATGGTTGGATAAATCTTGTTGGTTTGATTTTTGCCTCTGTCTTGGTCCCAGAGGCCCTAGAAGGTTACAACTGCTTCTAGTTGACTTCTGTTAAATTGTATGAGGCTCAAAAGTTTAGGTTCTGCCTGGCGTGCAGCCGAAGGTGTTGCAGCTGAACAACACACTTCTGAGTTACAGGGACTGGTCCTGCTGTATTCATCATAAGATGGCCCCCAAACAGGTATCTGACTACATTTGACTTTTCCATATATGATTTACACTTCACTTAGTATATTCCACACCAGTTTCCCAGGTGCTTGTTCTTCCGCATAATATTTGCTGAACTTCAAGAAAGAAAGAGCTTAATTATTTGGTTAGGATTAGATTATAATCATATGAATAAATATATGAATATGGGGATTGTGACCTACTGTTGTTGGGATCACCTGTCATTAAGATACACTTTATAATTTTGTTCACATTACAAAGTTATGGGGTGAACTGAACAAAATTAATTTTTTGAGTTTAATGGCAAAAGTCATGCTGATATGACTGAGCTAAAAAATCAAGCTGTATGAAAGTGAACTTACTGTATTTGATCCTCTTCTTCTCTGTGGCTCTAATTCCTTGAAGTTCTCATGGGTTCTATGGTCCAAACAATTTTAAGGTGGTCTGCGCAAAATAATGATGACTGAATGATTTGATTATGCATCATTTGTTTCTCTTTATGGTCTCAGGCAGAAAAGGAACTCAGAGCTAATATATTTTCTTCTCTTTGGAATGTATAATCTAACTAAATTGAATTTCTATCATCTGCCCTCAAATAACTACCAAAGTAAAATTAGAGTGGTTCTAAATGGATTTAAATAAATGCTGAAAAATTGGGAAACCATTTGCGTATTTATTGGTAGCCCCATTGAAGTTGTATCTTGGGCAACCCAACTTTCAATTTTATTGAAATACTGATTTAGTTTTCATTATTGTTAGATTGAAGAAAGCAGTCACTGGGTCTAAAGTTAATAATAGTTTTATGTAAAGTCTCATGGATTTTTATAGTGATAGGGATCTGTAGTATGAATAATGGCATTTCTCTAATTAAGCAGCAATTGAATTAAAACAATAAAAATCAAGGGTGAACTATTTAATAATTTTGATGTGTTTAGCACAATGTGGATTATACTTCATAGAGTTTTTGTTATTTCTGTGTTGAATAATTTATTAAAGTAATGAGTAACATGAATCACTGGGACAGTTTTCTATATTTTATCAAAATAAATTATTGGTTGAAAAATGGAGCAAGGTTTAGAGAGGAGATATGAATATTAGTGAATGTTACTAAGAACAAGCATTAGGTAGTGAGCAATAATCTTTCCTATGCTCCATCCCTCAAGTGTGATCGGTTCAAGCAAAACCCAGTTCGAGTATCATTAGATGACCAGTTGACATGATAGTAGAGATGGTAGCAAAAATACAAGAGAACAGGGTCCCACTGCATTATACACGACTTTTAAAAATGTCACTAAAAGGAGTTAGAATCTTTGAGCAAATAGTAGCCGCACAAAGTACTAAATTATCTTAATTATTCCAGAATTGGGCCATGAAATTGTGAAAGTAAATCTTCAAGTCTGGATAGCAGATTTCCCCCTTTTTATATAAATGAAATGGTAGAAAACATAGTATTTGGAAAACATAAATAAACAATTTGCATAGTAGTATCAAGGGTATTTTAGAAGTGAAATTCAATGCATTTGTTTTCTACTTCCTATGTATATCCATTGTGTTTTTTTTCTTTTTTTAATTAATTTTTATTGGAGTAGAGTTGCTTTACAATGTTGTGTTAGTTTCTACTGTACAGCAAAGTGAATCAGCTATACATATACATATGGCCCCTCTTTTTCGGATTTTCTTCCCATTTAGGTCACCACAGAGCACTAAGTAGAGTTCCCTGTGCTATACAGTAAGTTCTTGATAGTTATCTATTTTATACATATTATAAATAGTGTATATAGGTCAACCACAGTCTCCTAATTCATCCCACACCCCTTTCCCCCTTGGTATCCATATTTGTTCTCTACATTTGTGTCTCTGTTTCTGCTTTGCAAATAAGATCATCTATACCATTTTTCTAGATTCCATATGTATGTGTTAATATACAATATTTGTTTTTCTCTTTCTGACTTCACTCCGTATGACAGTCTCTAGGTCCATCCACATCTCTATCACCCTATATACATATACATATATATATATATTTTTTTTTAACATTTAACATCTTTATTGGAGTATAATTGCTTTAGAATATTGTGTTAGTTTCTGCTGTATAAAAAAATGACTCAGCTATACGTATACATATATCTCCATATCCCCTCCCTCTTGAGTCTCCCTCCCACCCTCCCTATCCCACTCCTCTAGGTGGTCACAAAGCACTGAGCTGAGCTCTCTGTGCTATGCGGCTGCTTCCCACTAGCTATCTATTTTACATTTGATAGTGTATATCTCTCCAGGCCACTATCTCACTTCGCCCCAGCTTACCCTTTCCCCTCCCCGTGTCCTCAAGTCCATTCTCTATGTCTGCGTTTTTATTCCTGTCCTGCCCCTAGGTTCTTCAGAACCATTTTTTTCTTTTAGATTCCATATATATGTGTTAGCATACGGTATTTGTTTTTCTCTTTCTGACTTACTTCACTCTGTATGACAGACTCTAGGTCCATCCACCTCACTACAAATAACTCAGTTTCATTTCTTTTTATGGCTGAGTAATATTCCATTGTATATATGTGCCATATCTTCTTTATCCATTCATCTGTCGATGGACACTTAGTTTGCTTCCATGTCCTGGCTATTGTAAATAGTGCTGCAATGAACATTGTGGTACATGACTCTTTTGAATTAAGGTTTTCTCAGGGTATATGCCCAGTAGTGGGATTGCTGTGTTGTATGGTAGTTCTATTTTTCGTTTTTTAAGGAATCTCCATACTGTTCTCCATAGTGGCTGTATTAATTTACATTCCCAAAGTGCAAGAGGGTTCCCTTTTCTCCACACCCTCTCCAGCATTTATTGTTTGTAGATTTTTTGATGATGGCCATTCTGACCGGTGTGAGGGCATACCTCATTGTAGTTTTGATTTGCATTTTTCTAATGATTAGTGATGTCAAGCATCCTTTCATGTGTTTGTTGGCAGTCTGTATATCTTCTCCGGAGAAATGTCCATTTAGATCTTCTGCCCATTTCTGGATTGGGTTGTTTGCTTTTTTGATATTGAGCTGCATAAGCTGCTTTTATATTTTGGAGATTAACCCTTGGTCAGTTGCTTCTTTTGCAAATATTTTCTCCCATTCTGAGGGTTGACTTTTCATCTTGTTTATGGTTTCCTTTGCTGTGCAGAAGCTTTTAAGTTTCATTAGTTCCCATTTGTTAATTTTTCTTTTTATTTCCATTTCTCTAGGAGGTGGGTCAAAAAGGATCTTTCTGTGATTTATGTCATAGAGTGTTCTGCCTATGTTTTCCACTAAGAGTTTGATAGTGTCTGGCCTTACATTTAGGTCTTTAATCCATTTTGAGTTTATTTTTGTGTATGATGTTAGGGAGTGTTCTAATTTCATTCTTTTACATGTAGCTCTCCAGTTTCCCCAGCAACACTTATTGAAGAGGCTGGCTTTTCTCCATTGTATATTCCTGCCTGCATTATCAAAGATAAGGTGGCCATATGTGTATGGGTTTAACTCTGGGCTTTCTATCCTGTTCCATTGACCTATATTTCTGTTTTTGTGCCAGTACCATACTGTCTTGATTACAGTAGCTTTGTAGTATAGTCTGAAATCAGGGAGCCTGATTCTTCCAGCTCCATTTTTCTTTCTCAAGATCGCTTTGGCTATTTGGGATCTTCTGTGTTTCCATGCAAATTGTGAAATTTTTGTTCTAGTTCTGTGAAAAATGCCATTGGTAGTTTGATAGGGATTGCATTGAATCTGTAGATGGCTTTGGGTAGTGTAGTCATTTTCACAATGTTGATTCTTCCAATCCAAGAACATGGTATATCTCTCCATCTGTTTATATCATCTTTAATTTCTTTCATCAGTGTCTTATAGTTTTCTGCATACAGGTCTTTTGTCTCCTTAGATAGGTTTATACCTAGGTATTTTATTCATTTTGTTGCAGTGGTAAATGGGAGTGTTTCCTTAATTACTCTTTCAGATTTTTCACCATTAGTGTATAGGAATGCAAGAGATTTCTGTGCATTAATGTTGTATCCTGGTACTTTACCAAATTCATTGATTAGTTCTAGTAGTTTTCTGGTAGCATCTTTAGGATTCTCTATATATAGTATCACGTCATCTGCAAACAATGATAGTTTAACTTCCTCTTTTCCGATTTGGCTTCCTTTTATTTCTTTTTCTTCTCTGACTGCTGTGGCTAGCACTTCCAAAACTATGTTGAATAATAGCTGTGAGAGTGGGTAACCTTGTCTTGTTCCTGATGTTAGTGGAAATGGTTTCAGTTTTTCACCATTGAGAATGATGTTGGCTGTGGATTTTTCATATATGGCCTTTATTATGTTGAGGTAAGTTCCCTCTATGCCTACTTTCTGGAGGGTTTTTATCATAAATGGGTGTTGAATTTTGTCAAAAGCTTTTTCTGCATCTACTGAGATGATCATATGGTTTTTCTCCTTCAATTTGTTAATATGGTTTATCACATAGATTGGTTTGCATATACTGAAGAATCCTTGCATTCCTGGGCTAAACCCCACTAGATCATAGTGTATGATCCTTTTAATGTGCTGTTGCATTCTGTTTGCTAGTATTATGTTGAGGATTTTTGCATCTATGTTCATCAGTGATATTCACCTGTAGTTTTTTTTCTTTGTGACATCTTCGTCTGGTTTTGGTATCAAGGTGATGGTGGCCTCATAGAGTGAGTTTGGGAGTGCTCCTCCCTCTGCTATATTTTGGAAGAGTTTGAGAAGGATAGGTGTTGGCTCTTCTCTAAATGCTTGATAGAATTCGCCTGTGAAGCCATCTGGTCCTGGGCTTTTGTTTGTTGGAAGATTTTTTTTTTTTTTTTTTTTTGCGGTGTGCGGGCCTATCACTGTTGTGGCCTCTCCCATTGCAGAGCACAGGCTCCGGATGCACAGGCTGAGCAGCCATGGCTCACGGGCCTACCTGCTCCATGGCATGTGGGATCCTCCCGGACCGGGGCACGAACCCGTGTCTCCTGTATTGGCAGGTGGACTCTCAACCAATGCGCCACCAGAGAAGCCCTGTTGGAAGATTTTTAATCACAGTTTCCATTTCAGTGCTTGTGATTGGTCTGTTTATACTTTCTATTTCTTCCTGATTCAGTCTCAGAAGGTTGTGCTTTTCCAAGAGCTTGTTCATTTCTTCCAGGTTGTCCATTTTATTGGCATATAGTTGCTTGTAGTAATATCTCATGATCCTCTGTATTTCTGCAGTGTCAGTTGTTACTTGTCCTTTTTCATTTTTAATTCTGTTGGTTTGAGTATTCTCCCTTTTTTTCTTGATGAGTCTGGCTAATGGTTTATCAATTTTGTTTATCTTCTCAAAGAACCAGCTTTTAGTTTTATTGATCTTTGATATTATTTTCCTTCATTTCTTTTTCATTTATTTCTGATCTGACTTTTATTATTTCTTTCCTTCTGCTAACTTTTGGTTTCTTTGTTTTTTTTTCTCTAATTTCTTTAGGTGTAAGTTTAGGTTGTTTATTTGAGTTGTTTCTTGTTTCTTGAGGTAGGATTGTATTGCTATAAACTTCCCTCTTAGAACTGCTTTTGCTGCATCCCATAGGTTTTGGGTCATTGTGTTTTCATTGTCATTTGTTTCTAGGTATTTTTTGATATCCTCTTTTATTTATTCAGTCATCTCTTGGTTATTTAGTAGCATATTGTTTAGCCTCCACGTGTTTGTATTTTTTACAGTTTTTTTCCTGTAATTGATATCTAGTCTCATAGTGTTGTGGTCGGAAAAGATACTTGATACCATTTCAATTCTCTTAAATTACTAAGGCTTGATTTGTGACCCAAGATATGACGTTTCCTGGAAAATGTTCCATGAGCGCTTAAGAAGGAAGTGTATTCTGTAATTTTTGGATGGAATATCCTATAAATATCAGTTAAGTCCATCTTGTTTAATATGTCATCTAAAGCTTGTGTTTCTTTATTTATTGTCATTTTGGATGCTCTGTGCATTGGTGAAAGTGGGGTGTTAAAGTCCCCTACTATTATTGTGTTACTGTCAATTTCCCCTTTTATGGTTGTTTGCATTTGCCTTATGTATTGAGGTGGTCCTATGTTGGGTGCATAAATGTTTACAATTATTATATCTTCTTCTTGGATTGATCCCTTGATCATTATGTAGTGTCCTTTGTCTCTTGTAACAGTCTTTATTTTAAAGTCTATTTTGTCTGATATGAGTATTGCTACTCCAGCTTTCTTTTGATTTCCATTGGCATGGAATATCTTTTTTCATCCCCTCACTTTCAGTCTTATGTGTCGCTAGGTGTGAGGTGGGTCTGTTGTAGACAGCATATATACGGGTGTTGTTTTTGTATCCATTCAGCCAGTCTATGTCTTTTGGTTGGAGCATTTAATCCATTTACATTTAAAGGTAATTATCGATATGTATGTTCCTATTACCATTTTCCTAAGAGTTTTGGGTTTATTTTTGTAAGTCTTTTCCCTCTCCTGTGTTTCCTTCCTAGAGAAGTTCCTTTAGCATCTGTTGTAAAGCTGGTTTGGTGGTGCTGAATTTTCCTAGCTTTTGCTTGTCTGTAAAGGTTTTAATTTCTTTGTCGAATCTGAATAAGATCCTTGCTCTGTAGGGTAATCTTGGTTGTAGGTTTTTCCCTTTCATCACTTTAAATATGTCCTGCCAGTCCTTTCTGGCTTGCAGAGTTTCAGCTGAAAGTTCAGCTCTTAAACTCATGGGGATTCCCTTGTATGTTATTTGTTGCTTTTCCCTTGCTGCTTTTGATATTTTTTTCTTTGTATTTAATTTTTTTTTTTTTTTTTTGCAGTATGCGGTCCTCTCACTGTTGTGGCCTCTCCCATTGCGGACCACAGGCTCCAGACGTGCAGGCTCAGTGACAATGGCTCACGGGCCTAGCCACTCCGTGGCATGTGGGATCTTCCCAAACCAGGGCTCGAACCCGTGTCTCCTGCATTGGCAGGCAGATTCTTAACCACTGCACCACCAGGGAAACCTGGAATCAAACTTTTTAAAAAAATTATTATACTGTGTCCCACATCTAATAGGATTTTGTTTATTTTATTATTATTTTTTATAAGGGCATAACATTTTGCCATAAAATGGAATTGTTTGGACTGGTTCTTTTTTTTTTTTTTTTTTTTGCAGTATGCGGGCCTCTCACTGTTGTGGCCTCTCCTGTTGTGGAGCACAGGCTCCAGATGCGCAGGCTCAGCGGCCATGGCTCACGGGCCCAGCCACTCCGTGGCACGTGGGATCCTCCTGGACTGGGGCATGAACCTGTGTCCCCTGCATCGGCAGGCGGACTCTCAACCACTGCGCCACCAGAGAAGCCCCTGGAGTGGTTCTTTGGTTTAGAATGATAGGTAATACTATTTCTCTCTCTCTCTCTTTTTTTTTTTTTCTCTCTTTACTGTGAGAAGCTGTATCTGATGTTTTATCTGTTTTATCTTTATCTGTTTTATCTTGCTATAAAAAGATTCAGTCTTTCCAATTAGTTAATTTTTTGAAGCTGGTATTATGGCAGCCCATTCATTTGAGTCTCACCCTGTAGCTTAAGCAATCAATTCAGTTTGCATGGAAAGGGCATAACGACAGAGAAGTTTGTGAAAATTCTCACTGAAGGAAGAATAGTGAAGCTGGAATCATCATTTGTCCTGATTTATCTCAGTTTCCTTTAATATGGGAATATTAATGCTCTCTTTCTGTGTTCACTCCAAAATTATGTTTTAAGTTTAAATCCAAATCTAGATTTAGGATTATTTTTTAGTTTTGAAGAGCAGGTCAGCATTTTCCATCTCAGACATCATGTTTATTAGAAATCTAGGCTGTGTCACTTGAGTAGAGGAATTTCTTAACTCCAAAATTTATGAGACTTCTGTCTATTAGGAGAAAAATATGGGATTTTCTTTCCTTAAAGCATGTTTTTATTGGGACAGCCTGTTTGCCGTTGCAGCTTAAAACTGATCCTCAAAGAGTAAAACCTCAATGAATCATTGGGTTGCTTGCCTTGGAGCAAGGCCAGGAGCAGTACGTTTTCAAGATAAACAGTGCTCGGGCTGAAAGAATGGCACAGATTTCTCAGGTGGAGTGTTCTCACTCCCCTTCCGACATGTACTATATTACAGTGTCTTACAGATAAGCCTTGAGGGAAAGCCAGCCTGAAATAACTTTATTTTATGATAGTTATTTCCTGGATGTTTTAGCCAAATGTTTCTTGAATAGTCCAGAGAACATGGCTTTGAATTCATTGACACTCACTGGTTGACGCCTGTTTTTATGTTCATCTCCACATTTTAATAAAGCAGGGGCCCTGATACCTGTTTTATTCATTGCTGTATCCTGACTCCTAGCACAGAGCCTTGCCCAGACCAGGTGCTCAGTACACATTGACTGAATGCATGTTGAATGAATGAATTCAGGTTCACATCAATTGAAATTTGATTATAAACATAAGTCTAGGATGCTGTAAATGCAGCCAAATTATACCAGATTGGAACTTTTGGTCTTTATAATTGACCATGTTTATGCCTTCTGAATAACTATACTATGGTAGTTATGAGTCAACTCATTCTTGTTTATTTGTCCCTTCATTCATCCAAAAGATATTTATTTATTACTTTGTCCATGGTTGGCATTTTGCTAGCAGTTAAGATATAGCAATGAGATATATCAGGCCTCTCGGATATATCAGGATACATGAGGCATTTGCCTGCTCTCCTTGGTCTTGCCATTCTGTATTTGGTTTGTTTAAGGTAAGCACAAAAATATTTACAAAATAAGGTCAATAAGGTGGAGACTGAAATGGTCAGAGTAGGGGGAAATCATGCATTGCTAAGGGATAGAAGAGGTTTACTGAAGAAGCTAGGACTCAAGGATACATAGGATTTCAGAAGGTAAAATTGGTGACAAAGAGCTTCCCAGTGCTGCATGAGTAGTGTGCATGAGTGTGTGTGTGTGTGTGTACATTTGAACATTTCACTGGAGAGAAGAGGAATGGGGCAGAAAAAGAGGAATATGTTCCAAGACAAATTAATTATTTTACCTATGTTAGTACGCTCTCTTACTCTATTCCTATATCTGAGGAGATTGGAGACCCCTGGGGTTAGTGCTTTTGTCTTTGCATTCTCCATGATCCTTTGTCAGTATGTGCTCATGGTCAGGTTTCTGGAACTTACAGTGGCTTGTTTGGATTGAGAGTGCCGCTGACTGGTATAATAATGCATTGTTTGGGAGACCAAGATTAGAGACATTTAGTTGTTTCTGCTTGCTCATCTCATCAAAATCAACTATTAATCACAACCTAGTTCAGTTTTTCTAAGTAAGAATGTTACACCTGAGGATTATTTGTGGATATTTTCTTAGAGTACAAAAGTATCTCTTTAAAGCATTGAGCAGATTTTAACAGAAGATAATGCTTGTGATACAGCATTATCAGTACAGTAACAAGCAAACCTCATACATTCCCTGAACTTTCATATGAATAAAGTTTAATTTATTTGCTCATTTTATTTTTTCAAATCAATTTTACTAATGTGTATTCATGGAATCTTGTTGACATTTTCTTTATTATCCAAAACTATACCTTGTTTTCATGCTAAAGTGTTCTCCCCATATTCAGGGACCGATATGTACAGTGAGTTGTTCTAGATCAGGCATTTATAAAAAGATGATGTGTGTACTTGGTGCAGTCCTATATCCTGTGGAATTATATGAATCCTACATGCACACAGTCAATCCTCATTATTCATGGATTCTGTATATGAAAATTTGCCTACTTAATAAAATTTTTTGTAACCTCCAAATCAATACTCATAGTGCTTCTGCAGTCATTAGCAGACATGCACAGAGCAGCAAAAATTTGAAGTTGCCCAGCATACACTCCCAGCTGAGGTCCATCAAGGCAACCCGTACCTTCCTGTTTCAGTGCTCAGACTGTAAACATGTCTTTTTCATAGTCTGTTTGGTGCCATGTTTTTCATAATTTTGTGCTTTCTATGGGTGACCCCCAAGCATACTGCTAAAGTGTTGTCTCATGTTTCTAAGAGCAAGAAGGCTGTGCTGTGCCTTATGGAGAAAATATATGTGCCAGATAAGCTTCATTCTGGCATGAGTTATGGTGCTCTGACTGTGGGTTCAATGTTAATGAATCAACAGTATATATTAAGTAAGGTGTCTTTAAACAGAAACACACATAAAACAAAGTTATGTATTGATTGGTTGATGAAAATGTTGTGTCCAGACGCTCATAGGAACCTAACCCTGCATTTCCCCTAGTGATGGTTTAGTATTTGCTAATTCAGTGTTCCTGGTGACTGTATAGGACATAACTCCAGTGAATAACAAGAATTGAGGTGCACATGTCTTTCTGAGGCGAGAGACCGTAATACTCATCAGATTCTCCACGGGGACTGTGACTCCCTCGAAGCCTAAGAACCCTTGTTTCTCTTTGGGAGTTTTTCCCATTCTGGTATTCTCGGACTACTAGGCCTGCTATGTAGAAACTGGAGCTAGTGTGCTGGTACTGAAGTGTTAAAGAAAGAGAGCAACACAGAGATCCGGAAACTATAGATCCACATCTCCACGTCTCCACTGACTGAGTAATCTCACCATTACTGACTTTTGCAGTCAGATGGAGCTGGTTTGAATCCTAATTTTTCAGCTTACTAGCTTTGTGATCCTTGGCAAAAATGTTTAACCGCTTTGGGTTTTCTTCTATGTCAAGTAGACACAATAATACCTACCTTGGAAGGTTATTTTAAAGATTAAATTAGAGGATGAGTTTAAAGAACCATGTAAAGTCCCTGGGAACAGTCAAAACCATTATTATAAGTGTCATTATGGTACAGTATACACTTAATAGATCATTGTTAGTTTTTCTCTTTTTCTCCTTCCCACTTGGGAATAGCATGAGATCCATTTTCTAATAACCCGGATGAATTAAATTAAATTAAATTAAATTAACTCTGGAATTGCCTCTTTCCCGCAATAACTAGTGGAGAAAGCAGGACGTGCTCTCAGGGCTCTGGTTTTCTTCCTGCTGATTTCTCTGGTCCGGAGAGCCACTGCAGTGATGATGGATGACTGGAGCTCTGAGTGGCACTGATGGGGAGCACTGTTTTGGTTACAAGGGGGATAACCATCCCCAACTCCTGACCAAGAATGGAGGGCTCATGCTTCAGTGCTCTCCCAGGTGCCTGTCTCCCAAAGGGAAGATGGGGTGACTGTAGCAGTTCAGAGGCCTGTGAATGACACTCAGATGCCCTCTTCACATCCACCTGAAGGGGACTCTTAGGATTTCACTTTCCTAATTTGAGAACCTGAAACCCCATTTCTCCTTAAGAATGTCTTAGGCTAATTATTTCCCTTAGCATTTCAGAATTCCCCTGCCATCTTAAATATGTAAGACAACGTAAGTATGATGACACATCATTGAAGAATGAGGTTTTCTACATTAATGGATTTTCCAGGTGAAACTGGTCCCTTGCTGTGTTTTGCTTTAATAATTTCATAGAACTGGTCATAAGTTGTATTACACACTTTTTTGACATCTTATATGTGATTAAATAAAGCGGATAATTTAAACTTTTCTTGATTACTTATGAGTGAACTGCTGTACTATGTTATAGAACATAGCAACTCCCTCAGAGCCTGCTAAAGCTAGTAGATGAATTGTCCACATATATTAATAACCTTAGTTTGCTTACTTTGAGTTTTTTTTTAAATGTTGTTGGATTTTTGTTACTAGGTGACATAAGTAGGTGAGGAATGCCAATGTAGTTCACATTCTTGAATGAGTTATGGTAAAAATGATAAAGTAAGTTCTGATTATTTGCATATCAACACAATCCCAACCATTTGCATCCATATTTGTTTACTAAATATATTGACATTATCATATTTATGAATATAAAGTACTGTAGCATTATAGTAATACATTTGATATTTATATTTAATATATTAATATAACATATTTGAATGGATTAAAATATACACAGGACTTTAATATATATTTTTCCCTCATTCCTATGAATTCTTGCTCCACATAAGCCAATGAAATAGGCCTAGGATATTTTGTGGCCCGGGATGAAGCTGGTTACTGAGGAGTTTGAAACCTCAAGATAGCCCCACAATATTACTATGAATTGGATGCGTTAGTCATAAATATGTTTCCTCAGAGTGCAGTGTTTATATACCAATTCCTGTCTAGTTCTAGGCCTCTGAAGTTGACCCTTAGGCACCACCATTTTCTGTCTAGAGGTGACATTATACCCAAGGGCTCATAGAATGACCTCACTCCTTTTAGGTCTGGCAAAATTAACCTTTTGTCTGCAATATAATCTCACTCAATTAAAAAAAACAACAATGGCCAGAATATAAATAAAACCAACAGCAGGCTTTACTCTCCGGTGTGTCTCTTTTGCCCTGGATGGAAATGACCCAACTCAAAGCCCCTGTGCCGATTTACTTACTTTGGTGCTAGCTGAGTGATGCTGGACCTGGCAGGCAAACTTTCAGTTTCTCTCTGTCCACAACAGCCAAAATGGCCGTCTCTGCATAATTTGAAAACTACATAGTCAGTGAAATACAGACAAAGAAATGTGGTTGCTGTGAAATAAAATGCCTATCACAAAGGGAGAGATCAAATGTGAGAGAAGGTGCATTTAATGTAAAAAACACAACTGGGTGTCATTCTATTTCAAAGCAACCTAAGTGGAGAGTACAAATATAATGCATGATAATGAGGGTGCCCAATTTTGGAAAGTGGTTTTTAAAATGCTGCCGCAGAATGCTATCTAGAGTCTCTTAGGAAAAAGCAAAATCTCATCAGGGACCTTTTCAAGCATCATTTTCTCCTGTTTTAAATGATCTCACGTGAACTGGCTATTAGTCGACTTGGCATAACACTCTATTATTCATTATTTTGACCACTTGCAAAAGGAACAAAAGGCCTGTTATTAGTAATTTGCCAATTGTTGGGAGACTTAATCTAGGTACTTACAGAGCTCTTTGCCTCATGCTTATTTTGTTGTATGAAGTTGTATGATCTGAGGGTATTCACGGCCCCCTTGTGCTCAGCTCATATAATCTCTTCTCAAGTGATTAGTGTGGAAGAAATGATTGACTCTGGATACCAGGCCTCTGAGCATATTGAAGAAGCCTTTTCTCCTAACGCAGGAGATTCTGGCTTTGGGGGTAAAGGAGGCTTTTCCCTTTATTTGTGTACAGATTTCTTTCTTCTTCTAAGGGTACAATGAAGATGATTGCATTATTAACAAGGTCATTTGTGACCCACTGAGCACCTCACTGCTTGCTGAATGTGCTGTGTCATATATGGTCCATGCTATGGTATTACTTTTCAGAAGTCCTCAAATTTCCCTCTAAGGGATTGTAGTCCTATAGGGCAAGTACAGTGCAAGTGACACAAGAGATAAGTTGCTACATGGGTGCAGAGGAGGAAGAAATCTCTTTCACAAGGCAACAGGACAGGTTCCATGAAAGAAATGCCATGTGCAAAGATGATGAGTATAATTTCAATATGCGGAAATTGTAAGGGACTTTAGGATGGGGTTTATAGATAACATAAAGAATGTGAGTAAAGTAGCAGAAGAATAGAACATATTTCTCCAGAAGCCTAGCTATCAGAAGCAACCTAATACAGAGTGTCCTAAAAGGATTTTAATTGCTCCTTTTTATGATAATGCATATTGCTGTGGTTCGTGTGATGGCGGGGCTTGCGGTCTGGGAACTGTTTGATAGCATCATGTTGACTGATGAATTCTTATAGGTCTTATGCAATGGCTTTGATCTTAATGTACTACCACAGTAATGTCACAGCTGTATTTCATGGTACATGCTAGCTGTGATTGTGCTTGGCCATTTGTCTGATACGTAACAACCCTTTTGAAGCTCTGAATCATGATTATGCATATACTTATTTACATACAGTTTATAATGAAAATTAAAAATTGATAGACTACATACAGAATATTTGGGTCTGAATCAAATCTTTTATTTTAATTCATGTTATTTTGGAGTTAAGATTTCTATATTCTAGAAGTAGCATTATTTTTGAACAGATTGGAGATAAAAAAAAAGTATTCCACTGTAAAAAAGCACAGGCTGAGTTGAAAAAGAAAACGACACAAGAAAAACCAGAAAGTTATCATTTTGGACTGTATTAGAGAATACTTGTAGGGAAATACAGTAGGTATTTGGGTATCAGGATCAGATTAAATTTGCAATGAAAAATAAAACACATAAAAAATTAACTTCAGAAAGGGAAGTTTATACAGACTATATAAGAAACAGCATGTATTGTCTTTCAGCTATCTTTCCTCTGGGCTTGAATGTTTTCAAGACTAGCTTGTAGGATGAAATGAGTTTTATGAAGAATTTGAACAACTCAACATTTTTAAGGATACAAATTTGAGTTTAAGTGATCTGCTTTTCTCTTTTTTGGAGAGAGGGCGTGTGGGAGTAGGAGAGGAAGAGGGGGATGGGTGGAGGGACTGAGGACCTGGTTTTTTACTATCTAATATGGAGCTTCCATTTTGGGCAGTTTCATGCCAATCCCCATCTCTCTTTCCAGCTCTCTGGCTTTGGGCAAGTTTCTTAAATTCCCTACAACTCTATTTCCTCATCTGCAAAATGGAGATAAAATGCCTGTGTGATAGGGTTGTTGTGACATATTATTACAAACGTAATAATGTACATAAAGTATGTAACTCTGTGTCCAGTATATATTACCCACTCACTCTAGGTATTTATCACATACCCTTTTTGAGCAAGACACTTTGATTTATACCTCTTACTTAATCCTCATAACAGTCCTGTGAATATTATTGACTCTCAATTTACAGATAAAAATCTTGAAACTTAAGGGACTAAAGTGGTTTTTACAAGTTTAAACAAACCTAAGGGTAATAGCCAGGAGTTCAACTTAGATCTGACAGTTTAAAGCCTGCAAAAGCACCATTGTATTAAATTCAATCATTCCCTCCCCATCTCTCTCTCCTCTCCTCTCCATTCCCTTTCCTTCTCTCTGTAGTTCTGATTTCTCCAAGTAGAGTCTTTTAAAAAAAATGTTCCTCATGATAACACGCAAATCATATGGAATGAAACAATATTTTCATTCCAGTAGGTTGAAATAAATATGATGACATCATTATATCTCCAAACACCATTAATTCCCTTCAAAAATATATCCCATTCTTTATTTTTTATACTCAAGTAATGCATATTAATTGTAGAGACATTAGGAAATATAAATAAAAAATAAATACTCAATATCCAAAGACAATCATAGATAACATTTTAGTGCGTATCTTCAATTCATACCTATCCCTATACTACTTTTCCCTCTTATAGCAGTATCATATTAGAGTTTGGTTTATAATGGGCTGTTTTTACTTAATGATCATTCAAAACTATCTTTCCAAACTGGTAAATGTACGTCTACGTAATCATGTCTATCAGCTACATAGCATTCCATCATATAAAGGTACCTGTTTAAATAATCCTTGTTATTGGGTACTCTTTTTTTCCTGGTTTTCTACTTTTATAAGCTGTAGACTCTTGCATATACATTTTTGTGCCATTGGCCAATTATATCCTTAGGATAATTCCCCAGAAGTGGGACATATGGGTTGGTGTTTATACGCTTCTCTGGCTCTTAGTGTATATTGCCAAATTCCTTCCCTTAAAGAAAGGATCAAATTATACTCCTCCTAGCAATGTATGAGAATGACCATTTTACATGCCCACACTAATGGTTATCAGGCCTTTTAATCTTTGAGAACTCCATTAGGCAAAAAAATAATGTGACTTTATTGCTTTTCTTTGCATTCCAGTGTCTATCCATTCTATAACAATCACATTTCTAAGACTACTATCTAAACAAATGTAAATTCATTAGGTCAAAGACAAAATCTCTATATACTTAAATATTTATATCTGACATCCTTCTAAAGTAGAATAAATCCCTAAAGAGGTATTTGAGACACTACTTGGCAGAAAACCATGGATTAACAGTATACAACCTTATTAAGAACATCCTTGAATTTTATTTTAAACCTCAAGCTCATTGTTCTTAGAGCTCATTTGCTAAAGTAATCTCCTCCTGAAAATGACAAACCCTCCCCTAGGAAGAATCTCAAATGAGAGGAAAGGAGAAGGTTATAGAAGCTAAGCCTTGGCATCACCTGACTTTTGTGACCAGGTGGGACTTCAGTCTCCTTCAGTCTTTGTCCCTCTGTGGTCAGTGCCAGAGTGGCCAGGGGTATAATGCCGATGTCTCCTCAGGCCTCAGTGGGAAAAAGGGAAAACTATGCAAAATATGCTTGATAGGTTTGTTTCGGGGAATATTGAACAGAATTGATAGTCTGACCCTCCATGAATGTGTGTCCCCATTCAAAAAAAGAAAGAAAAAACTTACTAAACAATACATAGCTACTGCTTTGTTTTAAACAAAATTCTTATATTGCCCCACAAAGAAAACACTGGAGTAGTATTGTCTTTCCATATACTCTACATCAGTTTGCCAAATGATTATTTATGCTGTGCAGTTGGGTTACACCATTTAAACACACACACACACACTCACACACATCTTACTAGGTGCCGAAAAATAATGGCCAGCTACCACTAAGAAGATAATGTCTTTAGGGTCCTTAAACAATTAACCTCAATTTGAAAACTGAGCAAGTCTAAGCTATGTTTTGCTAAACATGATTTTTCCACTTAATTTTACCCTTCCTCCATATTATTTAAACCATCATGTAATTTCAAATTTCATACCAAAAATTAATTTATATTTGAATCAGCAGCACTTTATTTATTAAGAGGCACATATCGTTTAAAGAGACTTCCTTAGAATAGGAAGTTTCATTTAGCTAAATCTAAGGAAACAAAGATAGTCAACTCTTTGTTTGATTATAGCCTGGGATCTCATATTATCCATGCGCATTCCTTGACCAGACACATTTAATGATTGGTCAAACCAGGTTCAAGAGAAAAGTACTGCTCTGTTATTAAAAGAAAACTTAATGATTGCATCTCCATTGGGAACATCATAAAATCCATAATAAAGTTTACTTTGTGCACTGACCACAGGGTACTTGATCTTGGCATTCCATGGTGCTTTTCACACTTCAAAGGTTGAAAGCACAGTGAAATTTCAGTCAGCAACCATTTCCTGGGAATGAGATAGCTTAAGTCTGTGAATTACTCAAAAAGAATCAAAATGTGAGTGCAATGATAGATGTTGGTGTTTTTTTTTTTTTTCCAATGTATATAAAAAGGCACCTTTTCCAAATGCCCCCTGTTTGTGTTCAAAATGAGCTAGAGGAACTCTACAGTATATTCACTATGAAGGAATCAAGAATTATAAAACATAGAATTTATGAAGGAACAAAATATCACAAAACTGTGGAGTGATACCCTAGATTCACTGAATAATCTGAGAAAGGAATGGAAGGAATAATATGAGCTAACACTTATGTGGTGCTTATTATGTGCTAGATACTGTTTTTAGTGCTTAGTAGGTATTAATTCTTTCAACCCTCCAGACAGCCCTGTGAGGTATTTTATTTGTCCAAGAGATGAGTAAGACACAGAGAGGTTAAATATCTTGCCAAAGATCACAGAGCTGGTAAGTGGCAGTACTGTAATATGAATTTTCTTCTGATTTAAGATGGTACGTCTAGATGGCCAGGTGAAAACCGAGCACTGCTGAGCAAGCCCCAAGGAAAAGTGCAGCCTCCACACGAAGTTTTATTATTGGCTTCTGAGGAAGTGGTAAGTTTGCAAATATCATCACACATTTAAATGCTTTAAGAACGAATGTGACAGCTTGACATTTGGGGAAGAAACTGTGCTGGTTTCTAAGGTCTGAGTCTACCACTAAATATCTGGGGAATCTGGGTTAAAACATGTCATTTTCTGGGACTCAGTTTCTTCTGTGTAAAACAAAAGGGATGGATGATGTGCAAAAAGAGATTCTACAGTTCTTTTATGAGACAGGCACTTAAGCACATTGTGGTCTGGTGGGGAAATCTTTCTGTCTACAGAGACCTCACAGAGGACACAACAGTAGTGTTCTCTGCCATGAAGTGGATTCAGTGAAAGGACTTGATCGTATTCTGAGATACTTCTCGGTCTTTGCCTTCTCTATAAATTCTTCACCTATGAAACAGTTTAAAGCAGAAAGGATAGTGGCAATTGTAGGTTCAGGACAGTGGAGCAAACCCTTCTTGTTTCTCTCTTGGGGATAAGCTTCAGTGATGGGGTATTGATACTGGCAACAGACACATATTCTTATCTGAAATTCAGATCAAATGATTCCACCCTTGAGAGCATTCCCTGACAATGGCCTTTCCAGCAGCATGAATCTGCCAACAGAGGCCAGTAGTTAATTTTAATCAGCTGGCTTTGCTGGTATTGCTGCTCCCATTTTAGATTTACAAAGCCATTCTTGATGAAGACAAAAAAGCCCCCTTTTCCTCTTGTGTTGTGTTATGCTCTGACACTTTATCAAAGCACACAGACAGAGGGTTGTTCTTAACCATATATAAAACAGAGCAAGCTCACAAATCATGCTTTGATATTGCACTGTGGAAACACCAAGGTTAAAAGGTAAATCTGTGGTGAAACAGTATTGATTAATTGATGTAAGAAAGGTCAGGCTAATCTTTATCTTGCTTGAAAGACTGGTTCTACATGGCAGGTCTGTTGAAATGGTTCCTATGTAAAAAGATTAAAAAAAAGGAAACCTAATGCAAAGACAATGGGGAAATCTCATCAAACAATCACTCAGGAAGTTAAAGCACTAAAACAGGAACTGGAAGGTGGATGTTATTTAGATTTCTGTGTATTTTGAATAGGCTTTCTTGGAAATACCTTCACCAGTGAAGCAGTTGTAGGAGAAGTAAAGGCAGTGATGTAAAGCCTTAGCCCTGCCCCAAGAAGACCGGAAAAGGGGGCTTCATACTCCTCTTTCCAACAAGGCTGAAATCTGTTGAAGCAGAAGACCTAACTTGTCTGACCTTCAGGTCCTGCCCAGGTTAAAGACTGTTGCATAGTGTTTCTCACAAGAAGGCTTCCGTATCGTATCGTATCACCAGGGTCTGGTGGGAAGAGGAAGAGGAAGAGGGAATTATCCCCTCCATACCTTGAGATGCACAGGCAACTAAGAACAGCTTGCCCAGCCCACTTCTGGCCCAAGAGAGAGAATGAGGTTTCAGAGGTAAAATTTAGGATTCGGAGAAAACAAAGAAACAAAGGAGGAAGGACTAGTGGCTGGGGGGAGAAAGAAGAATATAGGGACCACAAGGACAGGATGCCAATCCTGAATTACAACACTGTTGAATGAAAAGAAGGGCCAGGGGATGGTAGTAGGAGAGGTTGGAAATGGGAATGAATGCTGGAAGTTTTGTCTCATTATGCTCGAATCTGAAAAGACCTTCAGTAAGTGTCTGAACCTGAATAGGCTAGCCTATGATGTAATCTTAAGCAAACCCAGAAACCTCAGAGGCTCACTATAAGTTTATTTTTGGCCCTGGGTGATACTCCTGCCTCTTACAGCTATGGCATTTGGAACATGTAGCCTTACCACAGCAATGAGGAGATGCCTGAGATTTTTTTCCCAGTGTTATTGAAAAATAATTAACATACATCACTATATAAGTTTAAGGCATACAGCATGATGATTTGATTTACATATATTGTGAAATGATGACCACAGTAGGTTCAGCTAACATCCATCTTCACATGAAATGTTTTGGAGGACAGATCTGGAGGTAGATTACATCATCTTTCTTACATCCTACTGTCCTGGATACAGTCACAAAACCTTCAGCTAACTGCAAGGGAGAATGGGAAATATGCCATAAAATGTTACTTGTCTAGGTTTACCTTAGAACACCAGGGATTTAGGTTTTCATAAAGAAAAGTTTCCAAAGACTGCATTGTTAAATTTTGGAAGGAGCTACCATGGGATGTTTAGAGAACTTTGTTGCTGTTCTCTCAGATACTCAAGGTAGGAGATCGGACTCATTTTTCTATAAGTTCTATTCTTTATACAATTTTATGCTCCTATAACTATATAGCCTTTTTGTTTGCAAGGGAAAACATGAGAAGTAAGCTAGATATTTGGAATTATTTTCTTATCAAACTGATTTAATTATCCATGGCTACTTCCTACAAGTAAGTAGGGAAATTTTATGTTAAGAAAGCAGAGACACACACACACACAAATGGAATCAGAAATTAAATGTGTTTTATTCACAGATTTACCCATTTTGTGGCTTAAGGCCAGCATTTTTAATAATAAACACTTAAAGACATAAATCATAATTTGGTACAAATCCATATGTAAAATATAAGATCTAACCTTAGCATCATAGTCACTGGAATTCTGATAGTCTGTATGTGACACATTTTGCATTTTTGTGTTATTTGCTTCAATATATGTTAATAGATGGTAATTATATGCTTTTCATTTGGACAGCTCTTATCCAAAAAGGATTTATTATTCGTTCATCTAATGGGTCGCGCACAGCTATTGATCATTTGGATCAGAGTTCAGTTTGAACTGCTGCTGGTTAGATTAGAAATTGTAATCATGGTAAAAGGTAAATTACAAGGTCTCTGAAGATCAGTTCTGTTTTCAGGTTAGATGTACTTTTAGATATGAAACATCAAATAGGGGAGGTTAGAGAAGGTCTGTGATGGTGTCATTTTGTGGGTTTTCTAGGGAATATATCCAGAGATCCTTGCTACCCTTTCCCCCACTGTATCAGGAATGTGAAATTTATAGGGAATGACACTTTATTACAATAAAGATGATGAAAAAATACATAAATTATTTGTGAATTAGAAAAGGATGCTTATTTATATTTTGTAAATATAAATTTTGGTATAATAAATCAAATGCTCTACAATTAAAGTTATGCAATTTTTAATATATAGAGATTTGGTTTGGATTAGAGGAATCTAAATGAAGATTAATTTAGATGAAGCAAACCTCTGGTGACTTCAATATTAAAAGGATTTTATCTTTGCTTTAAAATATTATTTTTGTCTAATTATAAAAAAAAATACATTCTCATTGTAGAAAATTTGGAAAATTCAGAAAAATCTATTCAAGAAAACAAAGAACATTCACATTCAAAAACCCAAATGTGTTGAAATTAACATCTTGAAACATCTCGTTCCAATCCTTTTCTTTGAAATTTTTAATGAAATATTTCAAACATATACAAATATAGAAAATGATATAACAAAGCCAGACACACATCTACCTCCTAGATTTAAATATGTTACCTTTTTGCTATATTTACTTCAGATATCTCTTACTGATAAATACATATATTATAGATATAGATAGAGATACTGCACTTCTTTCTCCTCCCTCCTTTTTCCGGACTTAACTATTATTGTGACATTTCCATTTTGTAATTTTGCTATTATCATCCATAAGCAACATATAAAATTGTTTTTACACTTAGAAAGTATATGTCTTAGCAGCAGCAGCAGCATCATAGTGAACACCTATGAAGTACTTATTGTCTTTCAGGCACTGTCCTGAGGCATAGTACACGAACTAACTATAGAAGGTGGGTGCTATTATTATCATCCTCATTTTATAAACAAGGAAACTGAGTTACAGAGAGGTTAATTAACTTGCTCAAGATCATACCCCTACTCTTTTCTAACTTGCTTTTTTATGCAACACTGTGTTTTTATTTTATTTTTTTATTTTTTATTTATTTTTTTTTGCGGTACGAGGGCCTCTCACTGTTGTGGCCTCTCCCGTTGCGGAGCACAGGCTCCAGACGCGCAGGCTCAGCAGCCATGGCTCATGGGCCCAGCCGCTCCACGGCATGTGGGATCTTCCCAGACCGGGGCACGAACCCGTGTGCCCTGCATCGGCAGGCGGACTCTCAACCACTGTGCCACCAGGGAAGCCCCGAACACTGTGTTTTTAGATCTATCCAGGTTGATACATATGACCCTAGTTCATTTATTGTAACTGCTGTATAGTATTCTATTATATGAATGTCACAGTTGATTCCCCTACTGATAGAACTTTGAAAATCCTTTATGTATCCCTTATGCATATCTGTGAGAGTTTCTTTAGGGGAGTTATATAGAAGTTGAATTACTAGGTTATAAATAATGTACTTTTTAGATTCTACATAATTATAGAAAAATTTATATATTGATCTTATAGCCATCTCATTGCTTTGCTAAACTTTGTTATTAATTCTAGTTATGTGTTTTTTCTATGCTGACAGTTATATTTTCTGTGAATAGTGACAGTTTTTTCCTTCTGTTTCAATTTTACATATTTTCTTCTTTCCTTCTTCCTCCCTCCCTCCCCTGCCCTCCCCTCCCCTCCCTCCCTCCCTCCCTTCCTTCCTTCCTTCCTTCCTCTCTGTCTCTGTCTCTCTTTTCTTTCTTCTCTTACTAGACCAAGGCACCTAGTTCAATGTGGAGGAGGGGTGGTGACAGAGATAATAGTTGTCTGTTTCCTAATTGTAAAGAGAATGCCTTATTAAGAGTGTGTTTGTTGCTGGTTTGCAGTAAGTACTCCTTAGATCGCGGAAGCTTCCTCTGTTTTTAGCTTGTTAAGAGATTGGTTAGATTTTATTGAATGCTTCTCTGTGCCTTTTGAGAGGATTATATGGTTTTTCTCCTTTAATCTCTTAGTGTGGAAATTATATTAGTACAATTTCTAAATTTTAATAATCTGTGTGTTCCTAGAACAATATTTAGTCATGATATATTACTTGTCATGACATTGTTGATATCATTTTCTAACATTCCATTTAGGGTTTTTACATCTGTATTAAAAATGAGATTTGTCTATGATTTACCTTTTATGAATTATCTTATACATTGTTGATATCAAGGTTTTTAGCTTTATAAAATGAGTTGGAACTTTGTTATTTTTAAAAAATTTCTTCGGAACAGTGTGCGTAGTGTTAAAATTATATGTCCCTTTAAGTTGTGGTAGAACTTGCCTATAAAACTGTTAGGGTAAGGTTTTGAGGGAGATAATAGTGGAGATTTTTAATTACTGATTCTATTTGTTAAATGGTTATAAAGTTATTAAGTTTTTCTATTTATTTTTGAGTTCACCATGGTAAGTTATAGAGTTTTCTAGTTAATTTGCTATTTTGTCTGAGTTTTCCAATTTATTGGCAGGAAATTTTTCATAGCATCCCCTTTGTGATTTGAAAAAGCTTTACCATCCTTTTCCTCCCTTTTTATTCCTAACGTTGATATGTCTTTTTTCTTTTATTCTTAATTAATTTTGCCAAAGGATTGTCTGTTTTTTTTTATTCTTAGATATGGCAATCCTCTAAGAACCTCTTTGTAGGATTAAAAAACCTCTTTAGATATGGTGAACAGAAGCTTGACTTAAGCTTCCAAAAGAGTCATAGCTGCTGTCCATTCACATTACTGAGGAAGTTCACAAACCTAGAGCCCTTAGAGTGAAGGAGGGGCTTCAGACTACAAACATCTCAGGGTGGCAGATCTCCCAATCCGCATACCCTCTGCAATGTGGCCTCCCCCATCTAAGGGACACTCCCTCATCAAGAAATGTAGTTTATTTCTTGGTTCCCTTGAACCTGGGTGGGCTCTGTGAATGCTTTAACCAATAGAATATGCTAGAAGTGTCCTTGTGCCAGTTCCGGGTATACCTTTTAACTAGCCTAGCAGCTTCTTTCTGGCTTCTTGGAAGCTAGTGAAGGGGTGAGAAATGTGACTATCCTAAGACCACCATACTATGAAAACTAAAAAACAGAAAGAGAGAGGAAGACCAAGGAGTACCACGGTGCCACGCCTGTGAATGAAAAGCCATTGTGGATGTCCAACCCAGTCAAGCTTTTAGATGACTCCAGCCCTAGCTCTATCTGACTACAAAGCATGGTAGACTCTAAGCAAGAACTACCCATTGGAGCCCATTCAGTTATAGAAATGTGAGCGATAATAATTATGTGTTCTTTTAAACTTCTTAATTTAGGGGTTGTTTGTTACATAGCCATAGATACCTGGAAAAAGTATCAATTGTGAGAATCTTCTCTCTCAGCCTTCCATCAAAAAATCTCCCATCTTTAACAGGATAAATATGCATATAATAAATAGAGATAAACAAATCGTTAAGAGATTATTGTATATCAGCTCCGAGGTAATACTGTTCTCCAAAGGGCCCAGAATGCCACTGTGGTACCCTTCTCAAAGTTGGACCATATGGACATTGGGTGATAAATGGAGTGTCCACCTCACGGTGGGCCCAGTGAGTCTGAAATTATCCCATACATATTTTCTGAGTTTCTTTTGTATCTGAAGTCAATATGTATTGTTTAAAGCTGATAAATCAGCTAATAGATGTAAATATATTACCTAGTGCTATAAAAGTGTCTTATTTAAAGGTGTAAAGAATGTAGTAACTAAGATCAAAGGGAAAAGAGGGCAGCTGCAAGGAAATAGAATGATAGGAATTTCTTCATCATTTACAACAGGAAGTAAATAATAATTAAAGAAAGAGAAGATTAAGCTAGTTATATGTTGTTAGATTAAGAATAAGAGCTAATATTCTCATAGTGCTTACCTGGCTCTGTTATAACTGCCTTGTGAAAATTAACTCATTTAATCTTTACAACAATCCTTTGATGTAGGTATTATTACTTGTCCTCATTTTATAGATGAGGAAACAGTCAGAGAAAGGTTAAATATAATTAACCCAAAGTCACATAGAAAGGATACAAATAGTTGTAATGGTAGCCACTAAAAGAAGCCAAAACAGACTACAAATCTCAAATCAGGTTGTTGGTTTCTGGGTGCAGTAATTCTGGCAGTCAGACAGTTTCGTCTGGAGACTCTTCAGTCTGCATAGTCTCCAGCCTTACTCTTCCTTTCCTGATAATTTGAAGCCAGCATCTGAGACGTAACGCACAGATTACTGGTCATTTCTTATGGGAGAGGACATGTGTCTCTCTCTGCATTTTCAGACTGCTCCATGTTGTAGGATGGACAATTCGTTAGGGCTGAAGAGCGGGAGTCCTGATGTCCATTCTGGAAGAGGAGACTGGAGAAATAACTCCTTTGGTGTGTGGGGCAGCAAAATAAAGCAATGGTGATATCAAACTGTGTTGAATTTGTAGCCACAGATTCATCACCACCCTGTGGGGAATTTTTCTCTTTCCTCCTAGAGTTTAAAAAAAAAAACTTTATAGTTATAGTGAAGTAAATTCTTTGATCCCTGTCCCTGACATTAAAACAGTAAAAAATAATATGCTCAGGTGCTAATCCATGAGTTGATCTTTTAAATGTCTCTCTAATTGAAGTAAGAAGGATATTAACCCTGGGAAAAGTGTCATGGGCAGCAAAACATTCTTGGCTTTGCAGCTCACAGGATGAGTTGTACCAATCGTAGCTTTTTTTTTTTTCTCTCAATATTGTTTAATGCAACGGAAACCAAAGGAACCTACCAACTCAGTGTGCTTTTTCAACACATTAACTCAGCCAGTAGAATTAATTTCAAGTTCATTTCTGCACGGATCATTTACAGTGTTAATTTGTGAGTTTGCACAGTGACTGCTTTTTTTTTTCCTTTTTTTGCATAACAGGTGTTGGTCACAAAATGAGTTAATTAATTTTGCCAATTAATTGTTGCTATACTTCTCTTTCTCTCTCTTCTTTTTTTTTCTAAAGCAGTGGCTGTTTTTTGTCATCACTTGTTGGACTAGATCAGGTGCTCCTCTGTGGTTTTTTAAACACCTCTGTGCACACAGCTACTTTGGCAAGTCAGGAATCAAACTGACAGCCTGTTGGAAAGGCATATCCTATCAAAAGTCTAAAGAGACACAGAGTGACAGTTCCCAGGCTCAACTGCAAGGCCTGCCTCTCAGTCTTCTTTGGCTGGCTAGGAGCTTGGCTGATGCAGGGCTCCAGTGCCAGATAGCAGAGGGCCTGAAGTAACAAAAACAAGGCCCAGCGAGGTAATTGGGACTGACAGCACATTTACTTATCCCACAGGCATCTCTGCAAGCTGCAGCCACATTTAATACAGCCTATGAGAGTCTGAGCACACACACACTTTTTGCTCTCTCCCTGCTACTTTCATTATTCTTATTTTGTGTTTTTGGCATAGGTTTCTTAATCCACTCTTTCTCTAGATTATCTAATGTAATCTGAAGAGTGGTATAGAAATTTTTTTCCCTCTTGTGTTATAACTCATCATGAACCATCAAGGCAGGAAACACACCTAGAAATCCAAATTCAGTTAGATCTGAAGAAGTGAAAGTCCTACTGTGTATCTTTGGGGATCATTCACAATCCATGTTTTCAGCTGCTGTTATTGGTGTACCTGCTGCTAAATGAGAAGGGCAGACTTGAAACTTTGGTTCAGGTTCTTCAAACTTTGGAGTTAACTGAGGACTCATAATCTCCTCAAAGGTGAAGATATCAGATCTCAAAAATAAAGGGTAAGAATGATCTTTCAGAGGGAGTGGTCTGGATAAAGAACAGTGTTATTTATACCAGTAGTAGCAAGTAGGTCACACAGGATTGACTCTCCATATACTCCCCCTAAACCCTTCTCTGTGGAGGTAGTATAGAATTCAGTAAATTTCCAGAAAGACAGATGTATTAGTCCATTCTGGCTGCTATAACAAAATACCACAGGCTGGGTAACTTATAAACAACAGAAATTTATTTCTCACTTTGCTGGTGGCTGGGAAGTCCAAGATCAAGGCTTTGGCAGATTCAGTGTCTGGTGAGAGCCTGCTTCTTTAGACAGCTGCCTTTTCTTTTTTTAATTTATTTTTATTTATTTATTTTTGGCTGTGTTGGGTCTTCGTTTCTGCGCGAGGGCCTTCTCTAGATGCAGCGAGTGGGGGCCATTCCTCATCGCGGTGGGCGGGCCTCTCACTGTCGCGGCCTCTCTTGTTGCGGAGCACAGGCTCTGGACGCGCAGGCTGAGTAGCTGTGGCTCACGGGCCCAGTTGCCCCGCGGCATGTGAGATCTTCCCGGACCAGGGCTCGAACCCGTGTCCCCTGCATTGGCAGGCGGATTCCCAACCACTGCACCACCAAGGAAGCCCCAGACAGCTGCCTTTTTAATGTAACCTCACATGGGAGAGAGGGGAAGGATCTCTCTGGGGTTTCTTTTATAAGGATACTAATTTCATCCATTAAGGCTCTGCCTAATACCTAATACCATCACTTTGTGGGTTAGGATTTCAGCATATGAATTATGGGGTGACGTAAACATTCAGTCCATTGCAACAGGTTTCCTGGATCACCCAGATTTGTTTTGGTAAGTTAAGGCTTATTTTTACCCATCAAAATATATGATGAGTCAGAATCCAGGACTGGGTCTTAAACAGAAATATGGAGCCCCAGGAATGTTGGAATCTGATTTTTTTAAAAGGAGAGTAGCCTAGAGTAGTGGGAATCACAGATTCCTAGTTCTGTTGAGGACAAAATTAATGCCAGAAAAAAGAAGCTATCTGCCACAAACATGGCTGCTGACCTTTAGAATGGTGAAGGAAAATTTGGGGAATCTACTTGGCATTTAGATGCCTATGCCAAAAGAGGGCCATCTAGACTTTTTCTTGCCTGAATCTGGAACTCTTGTAGCAATTTATTCAACAGCCATTTCCTTTACTTCTTCCTTGCCACAGTAAGTTTATTTGGTTTAGTAACCAGATGACTGTGGCCAGTAGGAGAGTCTGAGCCCTTTCCAGTTTCTCAGGGAGTGAATCTTGATAAGTCTAATTTTTGTCATGGTAAGTCCAGCCACCTTGATGGTGATTAGCTTCAGAATGAGACATGCAATGTAATTCTGGCCACTGAGGGTACTTCAGTTGATAGCGCTTGAGAGAAAGATTTTTTTGATCCTTAGAATAGATGCAAAAGAAAGTTCAGTTGCTTATTGTCTCTGGTTGAAGCTGGGTGAGGAGGTGACACTGGATCTTCTGAATCTATCCTATAATTATGAGAGGAGCTAGCCAAAGGACCGGGCAGCATGTTGAAGATGGCATAGGGCACAAGCAGAAAGAAGCCGTTACCTTGAGAATTTCACTGAAGAGCCAAATAACCAGCTCCTTAACCGTTCTGCCTCCCAGCCTACTGTGACAGCAGATAAAAAATTTTTTGACTTTTACTGGGATTTTCTTTATCTTTTGATCAAAACTGATACAGTATCATTGTAGATAAATTTTATGTTCCATTGTTAGAATCAAATCAGAAACCTACACATGTAATCACTGGTCTGTTGTCTTGCTAATTAATCCTCTGGATACTGGTCTAGAGATAATTCACTCATTTATGGATTCATTTAGTAAATGGTTATTGAGCCTTTGCCCTGGACCAAGCACTGGGGATGAAGCCACGGACCAAATCAATATTGTTCCTACTTTCATGGAATTTATAATAGAGCAGGAAGTAGAGATGCTGAATGCGTATAGTTAGAACAAAATTGTAGATTCAATGATGCCTTTACCTGAAGATCAGCATCTACCTTTGCAGGATGTATGTATGCTTAGTCACATCTGGAGGCCATGACAACCTGGTCTCCCTGTGATCAAACTGCAGTGGTTACGGGGCTTCACAGACAGAGCTGCAGGATTATAAGGGGAGACTGGCCAGTAGGCACTCTGTGCTGTACACTTTTTCCTAGACATTTTAGTAAGTCACATCATGTTCCATCTTTGCCCTTTAGATTGGTTCATTGGTAGTAAAAAATGAAAATTAGAATATATTAACATAAGCATATAAATGTAGTTCCCAGTAAATAGTATGTAAGTATGGGAATATTTACCTCTCATTATTCCTATTTAGTATTTGGGAGAGATGGTGAGCCCGATTTTAAGGAGGTGGTATCCTTCACTAGTCAGACTTTCCTTTGTGAGATTTTCCCACTCATGGTCTCTTTTCTTCCATTCTGCAAATATTTATTCTTTACTTTGCCCTGGGGATGCAGTGAATAAACCAATGAATAAACATTGGTTTCATTTCATCCTTGAAGAGCTTTGTTGTAAGTTAAGAGTACAGGCTTGGGAGACAAACAGCAGGTCTTGAATACTGGCTGTGCCACTTATTAATTGTGAGGCCTTCAGTAAGTTGTGAGATCTGTTTGACTTCAGACCCTTTGTATACAAAATTGTCAATAATTATAGTACCCATCACATAGGCATTTACGGGGATTAAATGAGATAATGCAGGTAAATCATCTGGTTGAATGTCTGACACAGGGTATTATTCAGTAAATCATAACCACACTCAGAGATTAGGCATATGCATAAGCAACTCTAACACAAGCTGGAAAGCAGTAAGGCCATAAGAGCTAGAGGGAAAATGCTGCATGAACTCAGAGGAAGGAGTCTCTGGGAAGAGGAAAGGGAGCCACTTCAAGGAGGAGGTGCCATTTGACCTGGGTTATCTCAGTGCTGCCTTAAAATTTGGCCTGAAATTTCCCTCTCTGTTTTAATTAACCTTCAGTTAGAGTGCACTCTAGCTTTTCCAGGGGCAGACTCCATCTCATTGAGGGCCGGATAACTTTCCTTTATTCTCTGATAGTATGACTGACTCCAAGCAGTTACTCCCTGAAAGCAGGAGCAGAGACAGGAATAAGACAGGGCAGTCCATTCCCACTGCTAGAAAAATATCACTTATTTGTCTCAGAGATTGCTCTACCAATAGTGCCAGAACAAAATCCTGTGATTTCAAAGAGCTGTATGACATTAAACAGATATTTTTGTTTTCCTGACCTTAATTCACTGATATTTAAAAAGAGACAGTTGGACTACACAATCTACAGAGGAGATCCAGTGGTGAGGGCTGAATTGGATACGGTTCATAATGTACTCAGCACAGTGCTTTGAATAGAGGGGACACTCGAAAGGCATCATTTAAATATTTATAATCATAGATCCTGTAAGTCTTACTTATTAGTTTGCTGTTGCTGCTATAACAAATTACCATAAACTTAGTGGCCTTAAACAACTCAAATTTAACATCCTGCATTTCTGAAGATCAAAAGTCCTACATGGGTCTCACCAGGCTGAAATCACTGTGTTGACAGGCTGCTGCGTTCTTTTCTGGAGATTCTAGAGGTGGATCTGTTTTCTCCTCATTCAAGTTATTGGCAGGATTCAGTCCCTTGTGGTTGTGGGAGTGAAATCCCCTTGTCCTGTTGGCTGTCAGTTGAGGGCTGTTCACAGCTTCCAGAGGCCACCCGTATTCCTTGGCTCTTGGCTCCCCTCCTGTGTCTTCAAAGCCAGCAGTGGTGGGTTGAGTCCTTCCCCTGCTTGGAATCTCTCTTCCTTCTGTCTCATCTTCAACTCAGCCTAGAAAAGTTCTCTGTTTGTGAGTACTGATGAGATTATATTGCAGCCACCCAGATAATCCAGGATATTCTCTCTATCTCAAGGTGTGTACTCTTAATGATACTTACAAGGTCCCTTGGTCACAAAGGTAACATTCACAGGTTTTGAATGATTAGGGAGTGGATATCTTTGTGGGGGGGCATTATTCTGGCTCCCACACTTATCTTTCACATTCAGGAAAATACATTATAATCAGGCCTTTTAATTTTTTATCTTAGAGTTCTTATTCTCTGATTCATTTTCTATCCCCAACTCATCCAACATTTCAACAGATCTCTGTTTCCATGAAGCAATCTTGAGAGCCACTCCTCTTTTCATGCATGAATACTTTCTTTAATTGTAATTTTTTTCTCTCCTCTCCCTTCAAACCAATGATTTTCACACTTACCCAATCTGTTATTACAACCATCATTTTCATATGTTATGTTTAGTTTTTGTCCCTACTTTTCTATCAATTGACTTTGTTACCATCCAAATTTTCTCTCTTTTCGTCAGTGTATGGCTTCTGCATCCTGGGTTCTTAGAGACAATGATAACTTTAAGGCTTTAGAGAAGTGGATTGAAAGGAAGAAGAGAAATGCAATAATTTGGGAAAATTTCTGTTTTCCAGCAATATATTTTATTACTGAAGTTTTCATTTTAATTTTTATTAGATTTTTAATTATAAAATTAATACCTGGGACTTCCCTGGTGGCGCAGTGGTTAAGAATCCGCCTGCCAACGCAGGGGACACGGGTTTGAGCCCTGGTCCGGAAAGATCCCACATGCCACGGAGGAACTAAGCCCGCGTGCCACAACTACTGAAGCCCACACACTCCCAGAGCCTGTGCTCCTCAACAAGAGAAGCCACCGCAATGAGAAGCTCACACACCGCAACGAAGAGTAGCCCCCGTTCTCTGCAACTAGAGGAAGCCCGCGTGCAGCAACAAAGACCCAACACAGCCAAAAATAAATTTAAATTTTTTAAAAAATAAATACCTATTCATTCTAACAGTTGATACAATATTAAATGTATAATAAGATAGGTAATAACTAGTCCTTAACCCCAGTAATCCCATGCCTGGTTAATGAAAGTTAACAGTTTGTTTATCCCATGTATCTTTCCATCCCTTTCTCTATGCTTATATTACATGTACAAATAAATAGAAACTTTTCATTTTCATTTGCTGTAATGGGTTGAATTGTATCCCTTCAAAATCCATATGTTGAAGTCCTAACCCATAGTACCTCAGAATGTGACCTTATTTGGAAATAGAGTCATTGCAGATGTAATTAGTTAAGATGAGGTCATTAGAGAGGGCCCTAATCCGATATGACTGGTGTCCTTATAAAAAGGGGAAATTTGAACACAGAAACATGCATACAGAGAGAATGCCACGTGAAGTTCAAGGCAGAGAGTAGGGTGATGCTTCTACAAGCCAAGGAACACCAAAGATTGCCAGGAAAGAACCAGAAGCTAGGGAAGAGGCCTAGAACAGATTTTCTCTCACACAGTTCACAGAAGGAACCAACCCTGCCAATACGCTGGTCTTGGACTTGCAGTCTCCAGAGCAATGAGACAATACATTTCTGTTGTTTAAGCTACTCTGTTTGTGATACTTGGTTACAGCAGCCCTAGCAAACTAATACATCTGCTTCATGAATGTGGGATCATATTTTACAAGTAATTTTGTGATGTGCTTTGTTCACTTAACAACACATCATGAACATCTCTTTAGGTGGCATATTTTAAAACAAAGATATTTTCATGCTCTGGACAGGAATGTCGAATGGGCCTGGAGCTGCTCAAGGCTCCTTTTCTCAATCAGGATTGGATCTGGTAAGCAGTATAAGTCATGGAATGGTTTCATTTGTGGGAAATGGACCAACCTGGGTGCTGGCATAGCAGGCGGGGACTCAGAGTAGCCCCTTACAATCTAACTCCTGCAGTCCCCTCATGCACCAGCACAGAACTGGACTCAAAAAGGAAAAAATAAATTTCCCTCATACTCGTGCATATGTGATACCACAACATAAGCACTGGCTGAACCGATAGGTCCCTGTTAAATTTTTAGGGAAAACAATATCAAACAAATAATGAAACACATGTGACGACTTTAGTAGCTTTGATACTCTAGGAATTCCTCTGACTTTTTGCTACTTCAAGTAAAACCAACCCACCATGCTGAGAATGCAGGACTCCAATGGTGAAGATGCAGTAGTCTCTTTAGCTGAGGGATTCTTAACCTGGGGGAATTAAAACCTCATGTAAGTAAGTGGCTGAGGAATTTATCCTTATGTATGTTTTTAAGATGAGTGCGGGTGTGCAGGGAGTGTAGTGAGGATGGTTTGTATTCCCAGGGGAGATGGTAATGTCTATAGCCAGTTTCTACTAAGCATAATTTCCATGGTGTCTAAATAATGATCAAATTTTGAGTGAATTCTAGGCCACAGCAAATAGAACACTGCTCTTGGGGCATTTTATATGCCTTCTAGGGCCAGCCTTCCAGAAATTTTAAAAGTGTGTATGGCAAGTAGCATGCCAGGAATTCTCTACATATTCATGCCATTCTTGGAGTGATTTATCCATGAAATGAAGCAGCAATGGAAAGCTAGGCAGATATTGCTTCCTTTTAAGGTCACTGGTTCCTAGCAAAGCACACTGTGTATGGAGATTGAAATAGGAGGGTTTATTTAGGGAGAAGACATTATGCTTATTTTGCTAATCTATCAGGTAATATTTTGTTTTGCCCAAAAATGGTAGGAATTTTGTCCTACTGAGTTGTCAGCAAAATATGAGAATATCTAAGAATATTCTCACCTTGAGTTATATTTCTTAAGTTGATGTTTAATTATTTTGACATTTCTGTTTACATTTCAGCTTTAAATTTATTTTATCTTTCAGACTTTTCTAAATCCCAAGTATAGCTTTAGGCCATAATAATCACTTCATTAACAGAATGGGCTCATTACTGGTCAATGTTTTGTTTAAGATATTAAAGGATATCTTTTAAATAGTAGCATACAGCTCCTGTGATAATACATACTTGGCCACATGAGCAGAATAAAATGAAATTAGATGATTATATTTAATTAAATCAAGCTGTAGGCCCAAACCAAACAAACAAAAAGTGATAACTTTATTTCTCTATTTTAATTTCCTTAGGGTCTTGTATGTGGGAGATACTTTATTATATGGGGCCT
This sequence comes from Mesoplodon bidens, assembly GCF_964165515.1. Classification (NCBI taxonomy): domain Eukaryota; kingdom Metazoa; phylum Chordata; class Mammalia; order Artiodactyla; family Ziphiidae; genus Mesoplodon; species Mesoplodon bidens. Next base: position 47,129,875 of record NC_138165.1, on the reverse strand, counting down.
TCAGACTGATGCTTGTGGCTTCTGAACCATAGTTCTGGTTTCCTATAGGGAAAGGGAGAAGGGTGATTACCTTATAAGGAGAATAGTGCCAAGGGGCTAAGAGAACACAGGTGCATCTATGCCTGAGCCAAACTGAATCTTTTTCAGCCTGAAGATTTTCAAAGTCTGGGTTTATGTTGATTTTCTTTCTTATATCATCAACCTATAATGATGGGAAAACAAAAGATACATAATAATTTGTGCAGTGGTAGTCCTTATTTGTCTCCAAAATTATATAACTGTATAATTTTTACTTCTTAGCTCACTTAGCCTATGGAGATATTATTTCACGAACAGTGCTAAGAAAATTTAAGAGAAATTTTGGCATAAGGACAATTACAAGGAACCAGTTCAACTATTTTGCATGGTGCTTAGAATTCGAGAGTGGCACATGAGCCACAAATGCAACTTTGGGTTGATTAAAAATTTGCCAAACCCTGAAAGAAAAGAAAATTCTTTCCATAGATAACTATAGATATGAAGGCATGTATATGAATGCAGTGGTATGAAAGAAACTTTTAAGGAAAGGAATTCTATTTTGCCTTAGAAGATAATGAGAGAACCCTGTGGTATAAATCTGTAGTCAGAAAATTTGAGACTGTCACATTATTCATCTTTCCATTTCCCAGAATATTTTATTCCCTTTACTTATTCCTTAAAAGTAGAATGAGGACGAAATAGGGGCAAGTGCCAAGGAAGAGAGATACTTGGATTTCATCTTTTCCAAGATTACTTATAATATTCTCTGCTTTCTGCTTTATACTAAAATAATTAATTTTAAAAAATAATATTTGGGAGAATGTAACATCCCAGTAAATAATAACTTTCTCTTCCTAATCCATGAATATTAGTTAATATAAGCTAATGGCTATACAATATATATAAAATATATAATAGAAGTTTATTTTTCTCTTGTTTCATAGTCTGGTATGGTTCAACGTGGGGCTCTGCTCCATGTGGTCACTCAGGAAACCAGGCTCGTTCCCTTGTGTGGCTCCACTATCTTCTAGGACCTTGTTGTCCTCTGCATTCAGCTACACATGTGGGGAAAGGAAGAGAATGTGGAGAAAGCATATCCACTCTCAACTGCATTGCCCCAGTGGTGATTCATGTCACTTCTACCTACATTTCATTGTCTGGAATCAGTCCAGTGATGCTGTCTAATTACAGGGGGGCTGGGAAATATAGTCTGGTGGTGGAGCCAGAAGAAGAAGAAGAGAACTCTCTGCCACAATATGCAATAATTTTCAAATAAATATAAGGAAATAAGATAGGTTTGATGCTAAAAGCAGTATAAAACATATTAATATTTACATTTGTACAGTGCTTATTATCATGCATACCTAGTTTCTTTGTACCATAGATTCATTTATTTATTTATGCAACAAATGTTTATTGAGTGCCTACTATGTGCCACTTTGCTAGACACTCGTAGTATGGTGGTGAGCCAGATAGCCATAGTCCCTGAATTTATCAAGTTATCAGTTTAGTGGTAGAGACATATATGCTAATTAATGTTTCATTTCAAAATATCCAGAGGCAATTTTGCAGTACTTCTGGGTAGTACAATGCCACATAAAGAATGTTTATTGTTTCTCTTCAAGTCTGTCTTCGTCATGTCTCATAATAATTTCTTAGTTATTTAATTAACATGCCTTTATCTGTCAGGTATAATAATTTTCAGAGTATCTAGTGAATCCTAGTATCTATTCCCTAGAGATGGTTAGTGGAAATGGAGGGATGTCTTTATTCAGATTTGGGTTTGAGCCAATTCTATCATTTTATAACCCTTGATAAATGTTTTTAAATGAAACTCCTTTTATTCCATTCCTTTTGTACTTTTACCATGAAGATATTTTTTTTAAAATTCCTATTTTGCAACTAGGGCCTCTCCTCCAACAGAACTACCTCGAGAGGTGAGTAACTTGAATTGCTGGAACAGCCCAGTAGAAGTTCTGACAGAGAGGTGGTGAGAACAGAGTCTGTCTGGGAATGGGCTGACTAGCCTCTCACCCCAGGACAGGCTCTCAGAAACCTCACGTTGCTGACTCTGCCCCGGACACAACCAGCCATAACCCCCTTAGGTAAGATCTTCTCAAGGAATGCCCCAGCATGAGAAGGGATTCAGTGCATTTTTCCACAGCCTTTGATTATTCTACATTTCACTGATTACACTATCAGAACAGGGAAGGCTATATTAGGCCAGTTAGAAACACAAGTTCGGGAATGTCCTAGTGGTTCAAGTATCTGGTGCCTTTTATTTTTGGAGGCACACAGATACGAAAAGGCATCCTTATGTAACTATGCCGTATGAGAAAGATTGCAGTTTCTCACAGACTCTTCCTGAATGTGTCCTGGCTCCCCAGGGCTGAGAGGCTTGGGGATGGCAGTGGGGGCAGCTGTAATCTTGAGTTCAAGATTAATTGAAGAGCCACTGGTCTCATTTGAGGCTACTTGATCTCCCTGGAGGCCCCAGCAAGGGGGTGAAATTGAAATCTATGGAGATTGCTAGAGAATGTTCTCTCCAGGACCAAAAAGGAATCTAAATTTACAGTAATTCTTTCAGAAGAAAAATAATCCCAAGGGCCTTTGATCTTTCCCTGTGTACAATTGTAACCCCCATGAAATTAAAAAAAATCTTGATTATTAAGAATTCAGTGACCCCAGACTTTGCTGATGTTCACAGCTGACACTGAGTTCAAGCAAAATAACCAAACCTTAGAAAAAAGAAGGGACAAATGACCTCAGCATGGAGCTGACCCCCCTTTTTCCAGAAAAGAAGCCAGAAATGATTGAAACTCTAGTCTAACTATTAACATTTCATTATGAGCTTTCCTCTCTGACATATGGGAAATATCATTTATGAGTAGATGCCAGTCCATAAGGAATGAAACAGACTGTCTGTGGAATATTAAAGGGATAAGAGTATGTCTGGTATTAATTGACATATTTTTGAGATACATCTCAGCTCCAGAGAAATAATTTCTTTCTGTAGCTTCTAGAGTTGCAGTCACTTTTATTATACTATGGGTATATGGGTATACACACACACACACACACACACACACACACACTACAATTTATTTAAATTATGGAAATGGAAAATTCAGTATTTGGGTGTTTAAAAGGTGCTTCTGGTGAAAAAGTTAAATTTCTTAGATATTTCTTAGGTATTTTGGGGAAAATCAATCACATGATAAATTGTTTCATACAGCTTGCCAACTTGCAACTACTTCTGTCAGAAATTAAATGATAAAACTTTTCAATTGGAATTTTTGTCTTGCTGAAAAGGATTCCCCATTTTCTATTTGTGAACAGCAGCCTTTTTTCAAATCTAAAGTAAAATTCAGAATAAAGCCCTCTGAGAGTGAAGAGACTAAATATTATTTGGCATAAATATAGTTGCTGTTCTTGTTCAAATATAGAATATTAAAACAAATATTTGTCCAATATTTCTGGGCCCCTAAAGTTGTGAGTTTTTCTCAGGCTATAGATTATCACAATCATCAGCAGCAATTGGGGCATAAAGGAGAAAAAATAGAGGGGGCAAACAGATGGTTTGTTATTTTTTGTGTTCTTAACTTTAGCAGAATTAACTATTCTTTGACTTCTTGAGTGATTTCTCTTTTTTGGAGGCACACATTACATGATTCTAATCTTAGTTAGAAATTTTATTACTTAAGATAGTTTTTAGGAATTTGTTTGCTGTAACCATTCTTCTTAGTAGATGAGTACTATACATGGTTCTATAGAAGATACTTCATAGAAAAATAATTCTGATATGTTCTATGGTGTGTGATGTATGTATGTGAAGTGTGTGTGTGTATTGCATGTGTGTGCAGTTTCCATGGGCTGAAACCCAGAAGTGGAACATATAATTTTTATTTACTGATGTTTAATGTCTGCCAGGGGGATGACCAAATCTTCTAAATTATGAACTCTTGTCTGTAAGTTAAAAACATTTGTCAAAGATTGTAGAGCTTTTTATCAAATGCTCTGATGTGTAGGCTTTTTGCTTAGCTGATTAGTCATCTGAAAATCTAGTCAGGAAGGTCATCTATCATAATCTCTGCTGGTGGGCCTGAATATGAAACTTGTCCCTCCATCTGGCACTCTCTTGCCCCCAGATTCAGGTAGGGTTATCCATTTTCAACAAGCTTCTTGAAGGAGGCAGTGGAGTAGGGTCTGGATTTAGAGCTGAAGACTTGGTTTTGAGAATTGCAACAACATTTTTATTATTTGTATATTTTAAAAAGCATATTTACTTTTTGTCATTTAACAGCTTCTAATCTTTTTATAAATCATGGATAATGATAACTTACTATACACAATTTTATCAGGAGTAAATAAAAAAAGGGGCAAACTACTTTCTTATAAAGTTCTCAAGAGATTCTAGGTGTTATTTTTTGTTTCAGAATTTAAAATCACATGTTCCACTTACCCTGTTCTTCAGTTCCTATTTATCCAGTGAACAGAGATATATTGAATCTCTACTAAGTGTCAGATCCTGGGCAGGTACTAGGGTGGGGTGATCACACCTGGAGGTCCTACCTGGAGCTAATAGCTCAATGGGAAATCTGACTTTAAAGAAATACATTAACAACTGTGTAATCATGCCTGGTGATAAAAGCTGAGGTGGAAGAATACTCATTTCTAGAATAAAGTATAATGGAGATTGAATTTGGATTATAGGTCAGGCAGGGCCTGCTTGAAGAATTGACAGCCACTTGATGTTGGATTTTAAGGAAAAGCTGTGTAGGTGAAGAGGGGGGTCAATATGTCTTCTCAGCAGGGAGTAGCTGTAGGGCTGGAGTAGGGCTGTTACTCTGGGGTGGGAAACAAGGCAAGTGTGCTGCAGGAGTGGAGTGATGGCCAGTGTGACTGGAGGGTAGAGAACTGGGGATGGGGGTGGGATGAATGATGGAGGATAAGGCTGGAAAGGCAGGCATGGGCTACACCTTATAAAGATTTGTGTTTTATTGTGAATTTGGTTGGATGCCATTAAAGTGTTTGGAGCAGGTGAGTGGCATGAGTTGATTTATGTTTTAAAGAGTGTAAACCCAAAGTAATAAGCCATATCATCAGCCATGCCTTTAATAACTCTTGATGACTTATAAAAATATACTCATCGGGCTTCCCTGGTGGCGCAGTGGTTGAGAGTCCGCCTGCCGATGCAGGGGACATGGGTCCGTGCCCCTGTCCGGGAAGATCCCACATGCCACAGAGCGTCTGGGCCCGTGAGCCATGGCCGCTGAGCCTGCACGTCCGGAGCCTGTGCTCCGCAACGGGAGAGGCCACGGCAGTGAGAGGCCTGCGTACCTCAAAAAAGAAAAATACTCATCATAAACATTCAAACAATTTACAAAAGTACATAAAGGAAGGCAAAATTCATTGTAGTCAGTTACACTAATTGGCTCAATCAGTTCCCTATTATGACTTTTAGCTGTTTCTGATTTTTTACTAACATACTGATGTGGTGGGCGCCCTTGTACATAGATATATTTCATATATGTGATTATCTCATTAAAGCAAATGTTGAAAAGGGAAAATGCTGGATTAAAGAATTTGCACATTTTATATTTTCATGCATATTGCCAGTCATTTGGAATTCACTTTAGAGACATGTGAAGAAGAATCAGAATTTTTCTTTTTCTAAATGAATAGCCAGTTGTCTTATTCACAGCAAAAATAGGCTGGGATTTTAAAGCAGCACAAACACTAATTTTACACTTTGCAAACTTAAGGCTGGTTTCTCTCATTCCTTTGTTTTATTTGTGTACATGTCAGTTTCTCTTACTGGACCGTAAACTCCTTTTAGTGATAGAAATGGTTGTATTGGGCCACACGAAGCTTCTGTTCCAGCTGGGCTGTTTACTAGCTGCAGGACCAAAGACAATGGGCTATTACAGTGGCTGTAATTTAGCTTTAAAATGCTCTAGCGTGGATGATAATATGTGTGAGCGAGTGAGTGTAAATTAGTTTTAATTCATGCCTAGTTAATATTTGAAGTAACTTAATCCAGAGTACACATCAGAAGGCTGCTTAGTTAGCATTTGAAAGACTGTAATCAGGACTTCACTTTCTGAAGGCCATAGGTATAAACCTTCAACTACTGCTATCTCAATCTACATTAGAGGGTTTTCAATGAACATAAGAACTGCTGGAGATTTTATTTCATTGGTGAAGCATGTAGTATGCCAGATATGTGGGTTAGTTAGAAAACTTGTGTAGACGCTTGGCATCTCCACCCTTGCTGCACAATTAGAGGCACCGTGGCTCCAAATATCTTCTGTCTTCTGTTCAAACCTGGTGCACCTGATCCAAACAGAAACTCAGCTGAATTCTGCTTCTGTGTGATTGTGTCACCACTTGCTCCACGTGGCTGTTTATTTGGTGGGTGTAAGTTGCATGGAGCTGGGACAGGACCAAGCTTCCAAGGATAGGTTTACATTGCTGAATTCGGTCTGAGATTTGCTTTCTTTGTACCATACAGTAACCTGGAACAAGACTATGGGGGAGAAGCCCTGCTGTCTTCCAGATATCCACCGAAGGGAATTTGCTAGATGTGCGGGCCAGTTCACATCACTAGGAATGCCTCGGAAGTCACTTTTTCCCCCTCTTTTTACAAAAATGTTCAGCCAAGGGACTTTCAGTGATTCCTCCTAACTGCTGGGTCCCCTTGAGCAGCCTCTGGGCTGAATTGAGGTTGGTCACAAACTTTCCCCGTGCTCATACCTTTCTCAAGATAAAAAGCTCATACCCAAAATAGTGGCAGATAGTGCAAATATTACTACAGTTTTTCATGGGGAGATGAGGAGACTGTCAAATTACAGGCAAAGCTTAAGAAAACCTCCCTTTAGATTTCTTTGTTCTCTCTCCCCAGTCTCATCTCTCCTCCCCCACCTTCCAGTTTTCCATGTACTGTTTCTTTTCTTTCCATTTCCCCACTTTTATAAAGCCTCTAGAATCTCATTTGTTTATAGTCCACGCCCTTGCAGCAAAACAAAATTGTTGTTCATCTATGCTCTTGGCACTACTGAGGTCTCCGAGTTATACACAAGGAGGGCTGGATCCATTCCCTTTATAAACCCTCCAGCAAGAAGTCTCCAGCAAGAAGGATGGTGCATTCCTCAATCAGGGCATGTTTTCCCCAGAATCCTGCTTCATGACTGCTTGGCCCTCCACGATGCACTCATGTTGCCTCTATCCATCTTAGGGTAGCTAATGTCTTTTAAACAATGTTGAAACAGAATAAGGCAAATACTGCAGGGGTGTGTCCCGGGGAAAGGAAGCGTTCCCCAGAGCACATTCAGTCTGCATTCCATTTCCTTCAGAGTGGTGTCAGCAAACGATACCGAGTGTGAAAAAGACATTTTGGACCATGTTTACAGGGCCCTTGGATGCACTTCTTGTTTTAGAGGTATGAGCTTAAGTGTTGTTAAAATCTTACGATTAGCACATGGAGGACATGGTGCTTCAGGCCTGCCCTAGTGTAGGTCTGTAAGGGAATGACCCAGCTCTGAATCTTCTCTCCTTGAAAACTGTGTGATGTGCTTTCAACACTTTAACCCCCCAAGCCTCAGACACTCACTATTCACAGAAAGATCTTATGCTTCTCATGAAGTGCTTTAAGGTTTGCACTTTGATTATAGGTGCTACCTTTCTTGACCACTTCGGTTACTTTTGATCCTCTTAACCCTGTAAGGTGGATAGTATGTAATATGGAAAGGGAATATGGTCTAGTGGTTAAGGGAAAAAGGGTTATAGTCCTTATTCTGTTACTAGCCAGCTCTGTACCTTTTGGTAATTATAAACTTCTCTAGATCTTAGTTGCTCATCTGGTAAATGGGTATAATAACAACACTTACCTTATAGCATGTTAGTGAAATACAAATGAGATAACATACATAAACTGTCTGGTATATAGTTTAATAAATATTAGTTATCATCCTCCCCATCATCCAAGATTATAGAGTTTGAAAGTGGGGCGGCTGGGATTCAAACCCAGACTTAACCTTCCAAGCTCCTGAATGATCATGTTTTATAACAAAGATAACAGGTAACCAGAGTTAACATTCTATATTGACCTCTAAAAGTACTTGCTAGAGGGACTTCCCTGTCCGTCCAGTGGTTAAAGACTTGGCCTTCCAATGCGTGGGGTGCAGGTTCGATCGCCGGTTGGGGAGATGAGATCCCACATGCCACATGGCCAAAAACAAAACATAAAACAGAAGCAATATTGTAACAAGTTCAATAAAGACTTTAAAAATGGTCCACATCAAAAAAAAATCTTAAAAAAAATACTTGCTAGGAACTATTCTAAGCACTATACGTATTAACCTCTTTTATAGTCATGCCAACCCTATGGGATTGGTACAGTTATTACCATTATCCACATTTGAAGATGGAGAAACTGAGAGGTTAAGTGACTTGCTCAAGATTCCTGGTGACAGTAGTGAGCCTGCCATCTGACCCAAGAGTGCAGGCTCTTAACCACTATGCAGTGCTCTCAATCACTGTGTGCATATGACCTGACACTATTTTTCAGAAGTCCTTCCTAAGTATTTATGGCCTCAATCAGTGTATTGAGGGTTCCAGTGCCTGAGCCAAGTAAGCACACCTGCAAAGCTGGCTGGCAGGGTGCACCAGAGTTCTGTTAGCAAACAGAATGAATTTATCCTCCTATTGAAAGAAGGAATGCTGGGAAATTAATAGAACATAAGTTCAGTCCAGAGGTGGTGACTGTCAGGGAAGGACAATTTTGAGTAAAGTTACTGAGTCAAGTAACCAGATTGCTCCCTGACTCAGCTGCTTCATGGCTGATGCCTGACTGGAGGCCATAAAAAACAATGATATTAATAGTTTTTATTTATCACAGCTCCATATGAATTATCTATCATGACAGTCATTTGAAGTAGGTATTATGTGAATATCCATTTTTCAGATGAGAAATCTGAGGTACAAAAAAGCTTAAAAATGTGCCTATGACCATCACAATGCTGGTAATGATGAAGTGATGGTATAAATCTCAGCACACAGACTCCAGGGCCTACCCCACTTCTGTGGATGTGACTTTGTCACAGTGAAGCCGCACGGACTGGCAGGAGGCATCGGAGAAGCCACGCCACAAGGGATGCTGCTTTTCCTAGCAGGGGCCCCAGGGAATTTTCTGAGAGAACCAGAATTTGACATGGAGGTTGGGAAGATTTGTATATTCTGAGGTCTTATCAGTAAGAGAAGTAACTAAATAGGGCTGAATAAAGTGATCCCGTTGGTCCTCTTCTGTCCCAAGAAGGTGTGGCTTGAGGAAACTCTCAGAGAACAATTGAGTCAGAGGCTCTGCAAGAAAGGTTACTGTTGTCTTTCTGGAGAAGACCATGCCATTAGTAAATGAAGCGCTTTAAAGAAGTGTTTTGTAATTGGTTTTGTAATTTGCTCTAGTTTGAGTGAAAACAGTTTTCTGAGAATAGAAGAGTCATAATGGAGGTTCTGATATCTTTTGTAAGTGGGAAATGGTAATAATTGAGTGATGTGGCTGGATGGTTATGTTTCTTTTCTCTGGGTCTTCATTCTGACTTAAGCGAGGGTTGTTTTTAATTATTAAGATAATGCCAGACCAAGTGGGCTAGCCCTAGCATGGTCATTAATAATTCTATCAGAAAAACTTGGAATCATTTGCTCCTTGTGATTTCATGTCAAATAAACCTTTACCCACAGGTGTTTTAAATAATATAGTTTAGCTCCAAGACCTACATATAGTGTTTTCTTTATACTAAATTAGTTTGCTTAAGAAAGGCCTCTAAGATAGGTAAAGTGAAAAGCATTGCTCCCAAGAATCAAACCAACACAGCCATTTAAAACCTAATAAAAGTGTATTTGGCTAAAAGAATGAACAGGATCTCATTATTCCAGCGAAAATATAGTTTGTGTTTTATTTCACTTAGCTCTGCCTTTCTATGAGTCATAAATAAGAAATGCCAAGTAATAAATACAGTGTACAAAATGCGTTTTAATAATCCTAAAGTGTTTCATTACTGTGGCTATAATCTGGAAATGTAAATTATAGCTGATACTCTAGCCCTCATTTATCGACTTCAGAGGTTCTGGTTTTGCTGCTAAAATACTATAGGATCATGCTAACTGTTTACAGAATAAATTAACTTAGTATGCCTAAATGGAATTTCCTTTTTGAATATCTAAAAGATAATATTGAAATCTTCAAGGAATATATCATGATATCTAATGTTGTGTGGTTTTGAATTTTCTTTTTTTTTGGAAAATGAAAACAATCTGTACTTCAAGGTATTAAATTGGAAATTTACCCAAGAGAAACCAAACAGCTGTTTTCAATAATGCAGGTAAATTCCAGCCATGGGAAAATCTCTGTGACTGCCTGAGCTGTTGGAAAAGTCTTGTGCATTCAACAGGCCTTGGGACTAACAGAAAAACCTCTTATACAACCTGTACCCAACCCATTGTTCTTATTTTGTTTTGTTTTCTGTTCTGCATATTTACCTTCAATTCCAATGAGTCTGGAATTTAGGATATTTAGTGCTCCGGGAATAAACTATATTGCCCTGTGTGTTTGTACTACTGCCTTGCTGTTGATCTGCAATGCCCTTTCTAAAACTCCATGCAGCCATCCCCTCCTTCAAGTCCTAGACCAAAGGCCACCTTTTCCATGAAGTACTTTAGCTCAGTGGTTGACCCCTTCTCTGAAAGTCCTTTCTAAGTGGTTTACTTATATTTACATGTAACAGACATTACATCAATCTTTATTTTTGATTTATGAAATTTTATTTTTGATTTATGATTTATTTTTGATTTATCACACAATTCTGATCTTTCAAACTAGACTGTAATTTCTGTGAGGACAAGGATCTTAAACTTATATACGTGTCCCAAATTGCTTAGCAAGTGCTTTATGTGCACTTGGGATTCAATGAATATTTGAATAAATTAACATTGAATATATAAATGAGTGGGTTTCTAACAAACTGGTCTAGTCCAGTAGATCATTTGTTCACACCTGAGCAGCTTCTTGTTTTGCTGCTATAAATGACCTAGGTTTCTGCCAGCTGTTAATGGAATTAAATTAACATGAGAAATGGATTGTTTTACTTTTGAAAGGACATCATATAATTTTCTTGGAATTTGCTTAATAATGTTTGTGCCTTATGTTTTCAGTATATGTTTCACTCCTATCATTAAAAAGGTTATGAATGTATATGTATGTGTATTTTTTTTTCCAGGGCAGATTAGTAACTTTTATTATTCCTCATCCTCATCCCACAGTACTCTGCTTTAACTCAAGAGGACTAGAGCCTCATTTTCCCTCTTACTGGGAAAAAAGTGGGGATAACTGTAAATCCATAGCTACATCCTTGGATCATGGTGGCCAATGCTTTTTCTAATAATACTGCTCTTCTCTCCTAGAATCATGATCCACATTGATCCAAGTCTACCATTTTATCTATGAACCAGCTCAAAAGTTACCTCTACCTAAATGCCTTTCCTGACCAGTTCAACTCCAACCTGTTTACCTGTTTACACAAAGTTCCTTCACTATTTATGTGTGATGTGTACTATGTTATTTCAACATTCAGAAATTTACTTATTCATTCAGCAAATATTTACTACATTCAAGCCCAGTGTTATGCAATGTGAAGTTGCAAAGATGCCTCAGACACATCATGTCTTCAAGAAATGTATAGTATTCAGAAGGAAAGCATACACATATCTGGTAGTATTAGTGAGTACCACAGGTAGTAGTAGTAAGTACCACAAAAAAGGTACAGACAGAATAATACAGGAGCTCAGAGGAAAGAGAACCTATTTTAAGCTGAGGCTTCTTGGATTAGGTTGCCGTTTGATTGGGGCCTTAATGGGCAGATAGAATTTGAACACCTGTTAACTTATTGCTTTGTGATATTTCCATTGTAGACTACATAGCATATCTACACGAATAGCATCAGCAAGGCTTTGCAGTGCCCTCAAAGAAAATATACTCCACAGAGCATGTCTGAGAAATAAAGATTATACCTGCAGTCACATAGGGAAGAAGAAGGTGGGTTTTACATCACACATTCAAAGAGCATCTTTTAACCCCTCCACTCCCCCACTCCATTTATCTGTTTCCCCTGTCTCCCTCCTCAGCCTGGAGATGGGAGGTCCCTTCTCTGAAAGTGCTCCCCTCTGATGTGAGAACTTTGCCCGCTCTAGCCTCCCACCCCTGCATCTGCTGGGTGGTTTTCCCCGCTGCTTTCCCGTCTCCCCTTCTCATGAAGCACTGTTGATCTCCTTTGAATGCTCCCACCCACTACTTAATGCTAATAAACAAAGGCCATTATTATAAGGACAGGATTTTACTGCTCTCAGTGTTTATCAGCATACACCCTCCTTCAAGTTCAATGAGACATTATAAATGACAAAATTTTTGGTCATACTATAATTACTTTATGTGCCTGTTCCATCTCTCGGTTGCATTCTAACTCCCTCAGGGGTGGGCCACATCTTCTGATTCTTTGACTGCCCTCTCTTCCTTCTTTCCTGTACCTGGTATGGTGCTGTCTGCACTGTAGGCTAAGCAGGAGAAGCAAAGTTTCTTCCCTCACCGGGCAGGGCCCTGGGCTCAGCCACCACCCTGCCAAGTGAAGCAGAAGCTGCAACTAAGTGGTGTTTCTGCCACTGACATAATAGCTGAGGCCTCAGTCCCCAGGAGTAGGGTTTGCTTCTGTTGACACAAGAGACCATTGGAAGCAGAAGCTTTTTCTGGCACCTCAGAGAGTGGAACAAGGCTTGAGTGTGATGTGACCCTCTGCATCCCCTGGGAATTATCATGAAAGGACTAAAGACTAAGGAAGGTGAGATAAGGACACATTCTTCTCTGTCCCTACGGTGTCATCCAGTGTTAGCCACAGCTAACATTTATTATGGCAATTTGACCCTGCCAGATCCAAAAAGAAAGCATTGTGACAAATCTTATTCATTAATTCCAGTGGTACACGCTGACACGTGACATGCAAATGGTTCCACCATCACTGTCAAAATTTATTTCTATATGTTATATTTTATGGACATAATAAATGTACATATGGTTTGTTTCCCTCCTTATGGTCTAATTGCTATAAATAGCCTGGAGCTCTTTTAACTGTATTGAACCATCATGTATTACAAGATTGTTTATTCCTGTCTTCTGAAGAAACACATGGAATTAAAAAAATTCTGGACATGAGAGTCCAGCGTTTGATGAAATGAATACTGTAAATATATCCTAGGCACAACATTAGCAACATATAAAAAACATATATCTTGGACTCTAGCCACATAGGGAAAAGAAAATGTTTACCAGTTGATGATTACTCCTGGATTAAAACGTATTTGAATGTTAAGGACGAAATTAAAACCATTGAAACTAGTTTTACCATGCGGCGTTAGAGAAAACTATAGGAAATACTCTTTACAAACTGTTTATTTTTACACTTTTTTAAGAATACAGATATGGGAGGGCCAAGGGCAGCTCTAGATCTTTAGCTCCCATCAACAAACAAACAAACAAACAAAAGAAAAGTGAGCAAGGGGACAGTGGTTTGAGGGTAGAAGTATTTAGGAGTCTAGTTTTTCACAAAACAAGCAAAAACAAAATGAAAAATCCTACTCCTGGGGACTGAGGCCTCAGCTATTATGTCAGTTAGTTAAAAGTCTGACTGAGCTGTGTGTCAGGCGCATCTTAGATGCACAGCAATGCAATACAGAGCCAAAGGGTTCTCAGTGGTCATAGAGCATAAGGGCCACCAAACACTAGACATGATATGATTCACAAAGCTAATTCTTGGCAAAGTGACAGCTAATATTTATGCCTTCCAGCTATTAACCTGGTGCTCTGTTGGTCCTTGTTCTCTAGCATCCATTTGAGCATTTCTGTTATTCAGAAGCCATTTTTAGAATGATCATTTTTGGAATAAAAGTTGTGACTTTTGGAAAGTTTTGCTTCATTGTTAGTAAATTTTACCTGCCTATGAGAACTCAAATATTGTTTTTCTGCCTGTAAAAGAATTATACTATGTTTTCTCCCTCTTTTATACAATTAGCATTCAGATATTTGTGTTGAAAGCAATGACAGGATTGAGGTATCATTAGGTAGACTTTGGCTTGGGGATTCAGAAATACCCAGATTCAGTCAGCGCTCCTCCTGTGTGTGGAGTCTCTGAGGAGATAAACATACAGGAAGAGAGAGCAGAGAACCACTTTATTATTAGCTTTTGGCTTTTTGTCAAAACGCCATTGCAAGCCCTAATAATTTGGTCCAAAGGCCTAATAGGAACTTCATTGTCTTTCAAGCCCTAAATCCAAATTCTACAACTGGTGAACAAGAGATGGAGGAGATGAGGGCACCAGAGTGTGAAAAGGAAGGAGAATTGGCGTGGGGCAGTGCTGGGGAGCAAGATGGCGCTGTTTTTTCTTACCACTCAGACTGCTCTGGAAATACCGTGTTGCTAAGTTGTGTTATGTCGCTGTCTTTACTCCTTCTCTTTCCTCTTCCTGGAATGCACTCCTCACCTCTCTTTACGTGCCCAATATGGGCATGTTCTTTAAGACCATGCTCAGGCATCATCTCTACTGAGAATTCTCCCCTGAACCCTCGGACTGAAGTAACCGTTCTGTCTCCATCTCCAGTATTAGCCTTTTTGTACTAAAAGTTCAGAAATTTGTACATTATATGAAATTTATCTACTTTTATGTTTGTAGATATACTTTCAGTTTCTTGAAAGCAGGGACCATATTTTATGCATGTGTATCTAGCATGGTATTTGGCACCCAGGAAGACTTTAATAAATATTTAAAGGACCTAGTTGGTAAGTGAGATAAGCAATGAAAATACTCAAATTTGCAGTTTCTCATACCTTTTCCACATACTATTGTCAAGTTGGCTCCCATAAATTTATGGACTCTAAATGTAGATTTTTATATTTACTCTCCTCTTATTTTATCATTCAAGATTTTTAAAAAGAATTCTGTCATTATTCCTCCAGTTATGATCTAAGCAAGTTGAGAAGGCATGCCTTCTTGACTTGATATAAGCTGTTGCTGTAGAAATATTGATTAGTACAGGGTCAGGAAAAGATAGAGGCTAGTTATTTCTATGGGGGGGGCTTTCCTTATGTTAGTGTGACTATTTATGAACACTCTCTGCATCCACCTTTCTGTACTATCTCCTCATTCACATTTACAACTTCATTTATAAGGATTCCATTCATTCTTTTATTAATTCATTCAATAACCATTTATTAAACACCGACTAAGTGCCAGGCGCTATTCTAGGACCTATGGCTACAGCAAGGAGCAAAAACAAGTCACTGCTTTCATGGGGTTATATTCTAGGAGCAGGGAGATAATAATGTGTTTATTAAATAAGAAAAATTAAGCAAGATAATTAGAATAAGAAAGGAGGGAGAGGTGGAAAACTGCTCTTTTATATGGCAGTCAGGGAAAACTTCTTTTAAGTAAAGATGTGAAGGAGATGAGGAACCAGCCATCTGAATCTCTCCAGGAAGCATTTTCTGCATAAGGGCCCTGGGAAGGTAGTGTGTTGGTATATTCAGGGACTCACAAAGAGGCTTGAAAGTTTGTAAAAATCCAGACAAACCATATCTAGGATCTTCTTCATTTTTCACTTAGCAACTTTATCAAAGAAGAAATACAATGAGTGGTTGGTGTGTGCTTATGGAGCTGATACTGGCTCTCTCGGTTTTCTCTGGGGCTCTCCTTGTAGCTGGTGTCTCTGCCATCTATCACCTAGTCCCCAGGCTGAAAGATTCAGCCTCAGTCCATCCCTTCTCTTGATCTCTTCCATCCAATAGTTGCAAAACTGACCATGAAGCCTTCCATCTGTCCCCGGTTATGACTGTTGTAGCAGCAGCTTTTATCATTTCTCACGTGGGGCACCACAGTGATTTCCTAACCAGTCCTCTGCTTCATGATAGAGTGGCTCATCTAAAAGGAAGTCTGAGTGTTTCACTTTTCTGCTGGAAACCCCTCAGTTGTTCCCCACTGTGGACAGGACACAGTCCAGGTTCCTTTTGCATTTCCTTCCAGGATGTCATCCAGCCTCGCGGCTGATCCCACCTGTATTGGGCTTGTCACATTCAGAACACTGAACAGCTTGTCACTCCCAGTACCTGCTACCTTTTTTTGTCCCCCACCTCCATGTCTTTCCTTAATGTTGTCCTTTGACTGGAATGTCATCTCAGCTGCCGTGAGAATTAAATGAGATAATACATATAGAGCACGTGGGAGAGAGCTGGCGCGTCATCCATGCTCAGCAGTTGTTGGCTCTGAGGAAATATTGCTCAGTGGTTAAAGGGGCAGATCCTGAAGCCAAAACTACCTGCATTTAGAATGTTATAGAAGCCACAACATCCTTGTCTTAGTTTCCTCTTCTGTCAAAAGGAGATAATCGTAGTGCCTATCTCATAGATTGTTATGAAGATTAAGTGCAAAATGCTTAGTCATGCTCGAGAACAGTAAGTTCTCAATAGAATGCATTAGTTACTATTATGGTTAATCTTTGAGATTTGCATAAGGTATTGACTCCTCTACTTATCTCTTTTTTTTTTTTTTTTTTTTTTTTTTTTGCGGTATGTGGGCCTCTCACTGCTGTGGCCTCTCCCGTTGCGGAGCACAGGCTCCGGACGCGCAGGCTCAGCGGCCATGGCTCACGGGCCTAGCCGCTCCGCGGCACATGGGATCCTCCCAGACCGGGGCACGAACCCGCATCCCCTGCATCGGCAGGCGGACTCTCAACCACTGCGCCACCAGGGAGGCCCTACTTATCTCTTTTTAAGCTGAATTATTTTAAGCTGAATTATTGTTGGCTGTTCTTCTTCTTTGCCTACATAGCACCAACTTCTTTCATGCATTTATTCCTTCACTCACCCTATAAACCTTTTCAGAGCTCCTATCAGAAGTCATGGCTCCTCAGAGAAGTGGAGATGCAAATAAGACTAACTTCAAGGAAATCCCAGTCTAGTGGAGAAGACTAACCTACTGATGTGATACAAGCAATGTGACAAGTACAGTGATGGAATGCATGCCCAGAAATGTAAACAATAACAAGACCTGATCATTACAAATGGGCACCAAAATTCCCACCCCTACTTTATTTTGCTTGTCTTCTAGTCTGACAGTGGGAATTAAGAAAAGGTCCTTCATTTTCTGTTTGGCTGTACTTTTCCAAACAACCCTTTTAGATTTTGACTCTCCTTTTAGTTTTACCATACCTTCACCTTTCCTTTTCTCATCACGTTCATGCTATGTACTGAGGGGTCACAAACTCAACTATGTATGGGGGCCAGTAGTGTACTGTAAATGAGGGAAGCAGGTGTGGTGGGGACAGAGGGGCATGTTTATGCCAGGTGTACGAGGACAAGCAGTTGAACCCCTTTCAGCTAGCTGTTATCATGAGGAAAGGCAGAAAAATTATCCAATATTTTAAAATAACCCAGAAGTCCAGATTTTAGGTGAAAGCTCCTAGTTCTTAAAATGAATTTCATTCATTAAAACAAAACCAAAAACACTATATGGGTCAAACAAAACAAGTTTATGAGCTGGGAATTGTCTTTAGGGTTTCAAGTTGGTAAGTTCAGATGAATATTTTCTTTTTCCTCCCAATTTTTATTATGAAAAATTTCAAACCTACAAAAACAGTTGAAAGACTTGTATAATGAATGTGCATTATACAAGTACCTATTGATATATCTATATTCAACAACTGTCCACATTTAAGTCTTTTTCTCTCTTCCTCCAAGACCTTTCTTGGGTATCAGTTTTTAATGAACCATCTGAAATGCGTTGCAGACATTCTGACACTTCACACCTAAGTAGTTCAGAATACATCTCTCAAGAATAAGACGTTCTTTTACTTAATGACAGTATATTAACATTAACATTAATTTGATTATACACTTAGTATGTAATTCTTATAGCGAATGCTTACTTAACATGCACAATGGTCTTTCTCCTTCTCAACTGACGTGTTTCCTTGAACCAGGTGTACCCTTCTATTGCCACTAAGGTAAAATCCTCATTCCTCCTAATTTATGGGGAAGTAATGTCTATTTGAGTCTTGATGTCATGATCTACCTCTATTTTTTTTTCCTCTTCCCAATTGTTTCCTCCAGAGAATCACTAGCTTCCTTGTCCATGATTAGTTTTTCTTTTAGTGACCTTTCTTTTCTTCCATAGTACTTGGTTTTACCATTTTATTTGAACTTTTTTTCTCCGTGTTCTTTTCAGATTTCACTGTAAAGCTTCTTGAACAGGTCCATTAAAATATTTTGCTTGTTTATGTGCTTGGTTTTTCTTTGTTTAAATGTCAACATCTTAAGGAAAGAAATACAACTTAGATGAATGTTTCAAAGGATGCATGTAAAGAGAAAACTCTTGGCTAATTTCATTGTGTCAGTACTGATTAGAGTGAGAATACTTGAGAAGGTCTAAATGGCCATAAAAATGTTACTGTCAGTGAACAAATAGAAATGTATCCATTTCAGAAGAGGAGGCTTGACTCATTACTTGCACATCCCCACATGTATTAGATGAAGTGCCTAAATAATGTCTTTCCCCGAACTGTTATAATTATATGTCTATTGGTGCTTGAATAACAGGCTCTTCAGTTAGATTATAGAAGAATGCCGATGTTACCAGAAAGGGCCTTGCTCATTGGGTTGTTATGCTGTGGACCACATATAGAGAGAGCTGAACGAAAAAGAATTAGAAGTTGACTGGTATCAGATAATGCTTATGAAAGCACTGGTACTATATCTAACACATGGCAAGCATTCCATAACTGTTAGTTTCTTCAGCTCCCAAAAGAAGTTTTTTTTATTGCTTTGACAATGCAATAATAATTAATATTCATAATGAAGACTGAGGAGCTGCCTGATTCTTCTGAATCATTAAAAAAGCTTTAGTTATATTTTGTTATGTGTATTATATTGTAATTTTTGAAGACTAGAAATACTTGTTTAGGGAATTTTCTAATGTGTATTACTTTCACTATGTGATTCGTAAAAATGTGCTTTTCCCTATCCTGTATGGTCAATATCCTCATTATTATCATCATCATCATTGTTATCATCATCATTATAATAGCTTTTATGATGTGGTGTTTTACAGTTCTCAAAGACCTGTCCTGTATAAATATCTCATTTAATATTCATACTATCCTTTCAAGGTAAACAGGAGGAGTAAATTCTCTGAGACTTCATTTTCTTTCTTGTAAAATGGAAACATGCATACTTATGTGCATGTTAAGGTAAACTGCAAGTGGCACCTGCCAGCCCTTTGATGGTCAGTTCTTATAGTACTGGTTGCATTAGTTTCCTGTAATTACTGTAACAAATTGCCATAGACCAGGTGACTCAAAATAACAGAAATGTATTCTCTCATAGTTCTGGAGGCCAGAAGTCTGAAATCATGGTGTTGGCAGGTGTGCTTCTTCCAGAAGCTCTAAGGGAGATTCTGTTCCTTGCCTCTTCCAGTGTCTGGTGGTTTTCAGCATTCCTTGATTTATGGCTGCATCACTCCAGTCTCTGCCTCTGTGGTCGCACTGCTTCCTTCTCTTCTATCTGCATCCTCTGTGTGTCTCTTATAAGAAAAATTGCCATTGGATTTGGCCCATCCAAATAATCCAGGATGGTCTCCTCATCTGGAGGTCCTTAACTTAGTTATATCTACAAAAACCTTTTTTCCAAATAAGATTACATTCACAGCTTCCAGGGATTAGAACGTGGACATATATATTGGGGAGCCATTTTTCAACCCATCATACAGACCTTAGAGAATTAGCATTGAGATTATGTGCTTAACAGATCTCTGACTCATAATCTGCTCTCAGCAAATTTTGGGTTCTTCTCTTTAGCAATCCCTCTCCGCTTCACAACTGTGCCCTTAATTTTTCTGACTTTATGTCTGTTCAGCTTTCTTGGTATGTATAAATGATTTTCCAAGGTCACAAGTCAATGGAATGAGATCCTTGTTTTAATTTTTAGTCTAGTGTTCTTTCTAATAACCATACTATTTTTTAAAATCTTTTTTAAAAAATTTATTTATTTTATTTTTGGCTGTGTTGGGTCTTCATTGCTGCGTGTGGGCTTTCTCTAGTTGCAGTGGGCAGGGGCTATTCTTCATTGTGGTGTGTGGGCTTCTCATCGTGGTGGCTTCTCTTGTTGCGAAGCATGGGCTCTGGGTACGTGGGCTTCAGTAGTTGTGGCATGCAGGCTCAGTAGTTGTGGCACATGGGCTTAGTTTCTCCGTGGCATGTGGGATCTTCCCAGACCCGGGATTGAACCTGTGTCCCCTGCCTTAGCAGGCAGATTCTTTTTTTTATAAATTTATTTATTTATTTATTTTTGGCTGTGTTAGGTCTTTGTTGCTGCACATGGGCTTTTTCTAGTTGTGGCAAATGGGAGCTGCTCTTTGGTGAGGTGTGCGGGCTTCTCATTGCAGTGGCTTCTCTTGTTGCAGAGCATAGGCTCTAGGCATGTGGGCTTCAATAGTTGTGGCACGTGGGCTCAGTAGTTGTGGCTCACAGGCTCTAGAGCACAGGCTCAGTAGTTGTGGTGCACGGGCTTAGTTGCTCCAAGGCATGTGGAATCTTCCCGGACCAGGGCTCGAACCCGTGTCCCCTGCATTGGCAGACAGATTCTTAACCACTGTGCCATCAGGGAAGGCCCTCTAATAACCATACTGTTAACACAATTTACTCTAAAAGACAAAATGGGACTCAACAATAAGAAAACAATAAACCTGTTCAAAAAACGGGCCAGAGACCTTAACAAACACCTCACCAAAGAAAATATACAGATGGCAAATGAGCATATGAAGAGATCTTCCACATCATATGTCATCAGAGAAATGCCAATTTAAACAAGAATGAGCTGTCACTGCATACCAATCAGATTGGCCAAAATCTGGAATACTGACAGCATCAAATGCTGATGAGGATGTGGAGCAATAGAAACTCTCACACATTGCTGGTGGGAATGCAAAATGATACAACCACTTTGGAAGACAGTTTGGTGGTTTCTTACAAAATTAAACATATATATATTTTTTTCCTGCGTTACCCGGGCCTCTCACTGTTGTGGCCCCTCCCGCTGTGGAGCACAGGCTCCGGACGCGCAGGCCCAGCGGCCATGGCCCACGGGCCCAGCCGCTCCGCGGCATGTGGGATCCTCCCGGACCAGGGCACGAACCTGTGTCCCCTGCATCGGCAGGCGGACTCCCAACCACTGCGCCACCAGGGAGGCCCTAAACGTATTTTTGCCATACGATCCAGCAATTATGTTCCTTGGTATTTACCAAAAGGAGTTGAAAACTTGTGTCCACACAGAAACCTGCACACAGATATTTATAGCAGCTTTACTCGTAACTGACCAAACTCTGAAGCAACCCAGATGTCCTTCAGTAGGTGAATGTATAAATAGACTGTGGTACATCCAGATAATGGAATATTATTCAGCATTAAAAAGAATTGACCTATCAAGTCATGAAAAGATGTGAAAGAACCTTAAATGCATATTATTACATGAAAGAGGCCAATCTGAAAAGGCTACATACTGTATGATTCAAACTATATGATATTCTGGAAAAGCAAAACAGTGGAGACAATAAAAAAGATCAGGGGTTGCCAGGGGTTGGGGGAGGAGGGAGATGAAGAGGTAGATCATAGAGGATTTTTAGGGCAGTGAAAATACTCTACATAATATTATAATAGTGGATACATGTCATTATACATTTGCCCAAACCTACAGAATGTACAACACCAAGGGTAAACCATAATGTAAACTAGGGACTGTGGGTGATTATGTTATGTCAATGTAGGTTCAGCCTTGGTAAAAATTGTACCACTCTGGTGAGTGAGGTTGGTAAGTGGGGGAGGCTATGCATGTGTGGATGCGGGGGGTATATGTAAAATCTCTGCACCTTCCTCCCAATTTTGTTATAAACCTAAAACTTCTCTAAAAAAATAAAGTCTTTTTTTAAAAGGGACATTGTATATACATAGAAAGTAATATTTCTCATCGGGATTGTGTATGTAGCTATCCATGTGTGCCTATGGAAACAGTGAACAACTGGATGGGTGCAAGGTTATTGGCTAAGAGTAGCCAGGATGCTTGGGTTCAAGTCTCAGTTTTCTCACTTACTAGAATGGGACCTTGGACCATTTTTTTTTACCTCTCCATCTCTTGGTTTCCTCATCCATAAAATGGGAATAATAATAATAATAATAGCAACAGACTTCTGATTATTAAATGAGGTATATGCAAAAGTGGTTAGAATAGTGTCTGGTTTGGGGAAACATAAGTGCTAACTTCTATTATTATTTTATTATCATTACTATTATTATTATTATTATTATTGTTCTTGTTATATAACTATGTAATAGGAAATAAGCTGGTCTTTGAAAGTAAGGTTTTCTATGACTTGGTGCGGACCTTGCAAGGTAGCCTTTTAAGGGAGGATGATTCACTTTAGGAAAAATTAAGAAGCTGAAGAAACAAAGCCAGTGAGGGCTAAAAAAGGAATTCTGGGAATAAAAAATGGTACTTCATGTTTCTTTAAAGAGCTTAGTAACTGAGCTTGTTTTTACTGCTAAATAATATACTGTCAAATTTAGCAACTGGCTGCTTGCCTTGATAAAGGATTTGGAAAAATGGGAGAAAGACAGCTGGTTGTTAAATAAAACTATTAACAAATGGTTTATTTTTCTCTTACATACACACATATGTGCTTATTACCTGACAGAACCTCTGAGGTGATCCCCCTTCTTTTGATTCAGTGTAGAAATCAAACCAAAATGCTAGTATAATGGAGAGAGAAAGGATATCTGTTCCCCAATGGTGCTAAAATGGAAGGAGTAATAAGGCCACAGAATTCAAAGAATCTGAAGCATTTAGCAGACCTAGGAGGACCTGATGAGAGGCTAATTCAGGATTTCCTTGCAGGGGGACCTTGCATAACAGGAGTTATTTCATTGGCAAGATTCATATTCATCTGAAGCCTGTTCAGAGGGCAGCTTGGAAACATGGGCAGCCAGGCTGTAAGGAAGCTTCCAGGGCATGGAAGGGATTCACATTGCTCTGTGTGCTCTTGGAAAGTTTTGTGACTCCAGACTCTTGGCTGGGTTAGACAACTTGCCCACAGACCCACAGACAGCCAGGCCCATACTCTGTTCTCTTCTGAAAGCCAAAACTCTGAAAACAGGAAGTTTTTTCATAATTCATTTGGGAGTAGAACCTGACCTTAACTGACATGAGGTTATTGACCGTCTTTACTTAGTGAGTGCATTAGTTTGCAAGGGCTACCATAACAAGGTACCACAGGCTTTAACAACAGAAAAAATTTTCCTCACAATTCTAGAGGTTGGAAGTCCAAGATCAAGGTGTTGGAAGGGTTGGTTTCTTCTGAGGCCTCTCTTCTTGGCTAGTGGATGGCTGTATTTTCTCTGTCTTCACATGGTCTTCCCTCTGTGCCTTTTTGTGTCCTAATTTCCTCTTCTTATAAGGACACTAGTCATATGGGATTAGGACCCACCCTAATGACCACATTTTAGCTTAATTATCTCTCTAAAGACTCATCTCCAAATAGTCATATTCTGAAGTACTGGGGGTTAGAACTTCAAGACATGAATTTTGATGGGACACAAACATTCAGCCCATAATAGTATGAATATTAATGTGTCTCTTGAAGAGATATTACTATGTTTGATTATGGGGTGCTGACCCCACTGGGGGTGTGATGTTTTATGTTATATGTGCTCTATCACCTTCTAACATGCCCTGAATTCGGAACTTCAAAACACAATTCGCCACAAAGGTTTCAGAAGAGGGGTTGTGGACCTATAATAGTTGTAGCTGAGGTTCCAAACAAGACCGGGTTTCTGCTCTTTGCCACAGGGCTAGGCCATAAAATGAGGGGATGAAGTCACAGGTCTCCAAGGTCCTCCCAACTTCTATAATTTCATTGAATTTATGACAATAAGAAGAGGTGGTTTGTTTTTTGTTTGTTTGTTTGTTGTTGTTTTGTTTTGTTTTGTTTTTGTGTGGTATGCGGGCCTCCCACTGTTGTGGCCTCTCCCGTTGCGGAGCACAGGCTCCGGACGCGTAGGCTCAGCGGCCATGGCTCACGGGCCCAGCCGCTCCGCGGCATGTGGGATCCTCCCGGACCGGGGCACGAACCCGTGTCCCCTGCATCGGCAGGCGGACTCTCAACCACTGCGCCACCAGGGAAGCCCCAGAAGAGGTGGTTTTTAAATAAATCTTCTCTCCGAAAAATTCCTAGCATGTTTCAAGACTACTTCTAATTGTGCCTGTCCCATTGGGTGATTCTTAAGGCAGGGCTGTATCATGTGGCCATAGAAACAGGCTTGGCTGTTTAGGCAGGGACTATTCTGGAGTCCTGAGTGTCTGGGACATCTTCTAGAAGTACGGGGCTGCTAAGAGGTGGCCTTTCTTGCTTTGTGAGGAGGGGTGTGACTGGAGGAGGGCCAGAATGTGGTCTCCTTGAACATAGAACAAATGTAGACAGCTGGACAGGGCTTCATTTTAGGGGTTGAATGAGGAAGACAAAGGCTAAGAAATCTCACTGGACAAGAAATAGGTTCATTTGTAAAGCTTATGGGGTGTGGAGTCCTGGTTTCCCCCTTTTCGTTCTTGCTGATGGAGAGCTCCTTGCTCTTGAGCAGCAGTCCTCAGGAGATATGAGGGGCAAAAATTCCTTGCTGTTTCCAAGTCAACAGAGAATTCAAAATAATACATAAAAAGCTCTTAGCATTCATTTTAGCAAACTTTGAAAAGCTGGTTAATGCCATGTGAGGTCTGAAGTTTTTAGATTTTTGAGTGAAAAAGCTTTGCCTTTTAAAATAGTAATTGCTGATAACAGGGTATTAGACTTTTAAAGTATGTTTTGATACCAAATATTTCATTAAAAATAAAATCCAAGAAGGAATACCTAAGAGAATGGTGCTGACTTGTGTTTGATGTCTTATAGCAAACTGAGATAAAAGACATGTTTCCCCCAGTTTTTAAAGGATTTCTGTTTTGCAAGAGTTCTGCTGGCTTTGTTATGTTAGGAATTTTTAGGTACTCCCCAAACACATGGTCAGATAGCTTACAGGAGGGTCACATGTGAAGGACTTTGAGTCTTGGAATAAAATTTGGTGCTATCCAGACTGATGTCTTGCCTTCTCTGGGTTTGAGTTTCCCTAGTTGTTGGGCAGCACCTAGCAATTGAAAACAAGATGGCCAGATCTCCAGAATCAAGGCTGAAGTCCATGGAGGGTCAGAGGAAGTAAATTATCTGGTTTCAAGAGTAACCATGTCCACTTGAGCTGGATGAAAACCATGAATACAGCGTCATAGTTTGTTTTTTGGATGATTTGTTGTGGATGATGACCAGAGCTTGATTGAGGTTAGTTTGCTTGGAACCAGCCCACAAGCAATGTAAAGAGAGTGTGTGTGATTGAGGACATAAGTGAGTGGATAGTCCCCTTAGTTGCTCCTGAAGATTCTTTTAGGAAATGGTCAGTTCAGAGGAATCTGCCATGTGAGCAAAGCCCAGAACCAAGAGTTAGCTGCAGCATATACTACGTTAGCTCTCAAGAATCTACCCTGTTTCTAGTAAGGAAACTCTTGCTGGGCCACACTTCTGTACTCTGTTTCACAGAGTCATCAATCCAGCAATGGGCCTAGTCACCACACCTTTGTGGTCAGGCCAGTTCTCCATGCTTCTTCTTTGATATGGAAGCACCGTGACAGTGAGGCCAAGACGAAGCAAACCTTTGGCAAGTGTGAATCATGTTCAAAGGTGACCTCAGGTATCCTCAGGCCTCCATGTCTGACCTCATGGATGCCTCCAGCAAATACCTGCCCTTCCAAGTCCTGCTGTGTTTAGAGCTGAGTTTGATTCATTCCTCTAGAGTAACCAAATTCAAACATTTACAGAAGGGCAGTGGCTCATGGAGCTTCTTTCCTGCTTTTCTGCTGTCCCTTTTCACACCACACTGTGTCTGATGTTGGACTGATTCACCCATGTACCAAGGAGGGCACTTATTGGACTGTGGGCCTTTATACCAGTCTGCCTCTTAACCCAGGGGAGTTTAAATTCTCTACTCAGTGACTCCAGAGGTAGCATTTGGCATCCCTGTGGGTGGAGCCAAAGTCTGTGATACTGAACAGCCACAATGCAATTAAGCAAACAAGATATACATATGAAAACTAACATTAGAGTGCCTTGTGGAATAAATATGAGACACATGAGTGGCAGACAATAAATGACAGGAGGTTTCAGAGGGGAAGAGAGAGTGGAGAGCTGGAGTTGCCAAGGGAGACACTTTGGAAGTGCCAGGTTCCGAAGTGAGTATTGAAAATGAGTGGGAAGGAAGCCCAAGTCAGGGAAGGAGCTCCTTTTGATGGACAGAACAGCATGGACCAAGGTGGGAAGTTGAACTGAATAGTGCTTCCTGGAGACCTGTCATTGATCAGTCAGACTGTGAAAGTCTATTCTGTAGTTAGTCCCCCTTCAGACACAGTGAGATGCTATTGGTTTACCTTCTGAAGTATTTTCAAGCAGTTTTCCTTCTCCAAAATTCTTATAATCAGAAATATACCGTCAGCAGGTGTGGGCCATAACTACCTCCTCTGGTCTCTGGGTCACTCAAAATTCTTGCCTGCAAAGCAGAATGGACCCCACTGACTCTTGTGTTGTTTGCACAACTTCTGCTATAGCCTCTGATCCACGCTGTGCCCTGAGAGGTGCCTTTGGAAAGCAGCCATCCTGGGGCGAGGGGTGCCTGACCCCCACCTCAGATAGCCCTGAGGGAAGGAGTGGGGGAGAGGGAAATCTGCTCTAATTTCATTCTTCCATACAGCATTCTTCACATGCAATAACTTTTTCTATGACATAGCTTATTTGCCCTAAAAAGCACATTTTTTTAGTTATCTAAGTGGGTAATGGATTTATTTGAAGGAATTGGTAGTTGAGAGTGATAAATACGGTAACACTTTTTCTGATCCCCAGCGTCTAATTGTGTGGGGGCACCGATGTCTGTTTGTGAAGAATAACTTTGTAGTTTCCCTCGGGAAGAAATGCATCCCCAAAGGGGCCGATTCAACTAAGCTATATTATCATTTTAAAGTTAGAGTAAACATCTTTGGCTTCTGTGTCCTAAAAAGCTTCTTTCAAGTGTACCATACACCTAAATAGCCTCTTTTTTTTTTCTTGTGGTACATGGGCCTCTCACTATTGTGGCCTCTCCCGTTGCGGAGCACAGGCTCCGGACGCGCAGGCTCATCGGCCATGGCTCATGGGCCCAGCCGCTCCGTGGCATGTGGATCCTCCCGGACCAGGGCACAAACCCTTGTCCCCTGCATCGGCAGGTGGACTCTTAACCACTGTGCCACCAGGGAAGCCCTAAATAGCCTCTTGAATTTACTGTTTATTCAGCTGAAAATCAAAATGTTATTGGCAGCTGAATAAACTCAAAATTAATGAAACATGATATTTCTTTATTGGTGGAAGCTTTATCTAATTGGAGTATGTACCACGGCCCTCATACTTAAAGGGATATTATAGAAAATGCTCCAGATCACATGTACAGAGAACATGGAAAGTTTCCTGTATGGTAAAAAATCCTGGTCACAGTGTATATCTAGACACTTTAAAAGAGTTACTCACTATGTTTTCAGTTGTTTCCCAGTGTCCTCTGGAGCTTCGCCTCTGAAGTAACTACGCAGTTAGTGTTCGTGCCTGAGCTGTCTTGGTGAAGCAAAGGTCGGTGTTTAGTGTGGGAGCTTCTGCTGGGGCAATTCAGCAGCCAACTGGGTATATCCTTCTGAGCTATATTAGAGGAGGGATGGGACAATGTTCCCTTGGATTAGTTTGGATACCAAGAGCTGGTCTACCTCAAGGACCAGCTCTTGGTATCCAAAGGAATGAGGAATTTTCCCACGCCCATTACCCATATTTCTAAGGAGGTTGAAGTACAGGCTTGACCCTGTGTGCACTTACATCCCCCAGTATCATGTGTTCAGAGCAGTGTCTGGTCACCAGCTTTTGTGCTTTGGACCTCAGTAGCCTCCCTATCCAGAGTGGACCTCAATGCTAAGAATTCCAGCAACACTCTTGCTGTCAGCCTTGATCTCTGTGACCCACAGACCCTCTGCCATTCCCACCACCTACAAAGAACAGTGGGAAACAGCAGCACACACATCTAATAGTCCTGCCTTCTCACTTTGGGTTTTTGCCCTTCTTGTTCACAGGCTGCTGGTAAGCCACAGAGTAAGTCACAAAACAGACCTCAGAGCTTTAAATGAAATATATGTAGCTCTTCTGCCATGGAGCCTTCCACACTGCTTGACAGTGCCTTTGCCCTCTCTCTTTAGTTCCCTCATATGCTGCTGAGTCCTGATTCTAAACTGTCTCAACTTTCTGCATGTTCTCTGAGCCTGGCCTTCATCCTCTGACTCTAGAGGTATCTCAAGCCTACTTTACTGTTGTGAGTGAGGCAAGCATCTCTTTAGTATTTCTCTGCATCTTCACCCACATTCCACTGTTGTCTTCTAATCTCAGGGAAAGAGGCATCCTTCTGCTTTGTCACTGGTCTCCTTGATCTCCTGGCCTCCTGCTTCCCCTGGGATCTTGCCTTGCTGGTTATTCCCTTTATATTTTACTTCAGTATGTTCTTCAGAGATATCTCTGGACATTTCCCTCCATTTGACAAACATGCTCAAGTTGCCATCAACTAAAAACAAACAAACACACAAACTGAAAAAACAAGTAGTCAAAATAACAAACAACCCCCCACCCCCACCCAGGACCCCTTGACCCTGATACCACCTCTTCACTTTTCTTTGCTGACAAACATCTTAATTTGCACCTGCCACCTTCACCTCCTTGGAACTCACACACTTCTTGGTATCTGGCTTCCCACCTCAATATTAGACTCAAACTGTTCTCTTCTTGGTCACCAACATCTCATAGTCTGTAACTCAAAAGGCTTCATCTTAGTTCTTAACCTCTTGACTCTTTCTGCAGTATGAGGCATCTTGGCCATTCACACGGAGATGGGCTGAATGTTTGTGTCCTTCCAAAATCCAAATGTTGAAGCCCTAATCTCCAGTATTATAGTATTTAGACACAGAGCCTTTGGGAGATAATTAGGTCATGAAGGTGGAGCCCTCATGAGTGGGATTAGCGCCCTCATAAGAAAAGACATGAGAAAGATGATCTCTCCTTCCACCATGTGAGAATACAGCAAGAAGGCAGCCATCTGCAAACTAGGAAGAGAGCCCTCCCCAAGAAACCAACCATACCAGCACCCTGATCTTAGACTTCCAGCCTCTAGAAATGGGAGAAAGACTGTTTGTTGTTTAAGCCACCTAGTCTATAGCATTTTGTTATAGCAACCCAAACAGACTAGGACACACACCTCAAAACTTCAGTTGAACTTTGTGATGCTGAGTGCTTCTATGCTCCTCTGATTCTTTATTACTGCTTTTAAGACTTGCCCTTTGGTCCTCTTCCTTCTTTCTAAATGAAGATGCTCCTTTTTCTTAGTTCTCATTTCTCTCCCTAGCTATAGTCTTTCTCTAAGTGATTGTATCTGCTCACGTGAATTAAAATAGCACTTCTTAGAAAATACCTCCAGACCCTAAATCACAGCAGTGACCTGTCTTAGACTTGCATTTTCAGTTGTTTGCTGCATATTTTCACCTGAAAGATGACCCATTGATTCATACTCAAACTCAAGGTGATCAAAACTGAACTGACTTTTTTCTCCTTATTACTACTTTATTATTTTTTATTTTTAAATAAATTTATATATTTATTTTATTTATGTATTTTTGGCTGCATTGAGCCTTTGTTGCTGCACGTGGGCTTTCTCTAGTTTCGGTGAGCGGGGGTGACTCTTGGTTGCGGTGAGCGGGCTTCTCATTGTGGTGGCTTCTCTTGCTGTGGAGCACGGGCTCTAGGTGTGCGGGCTTCAGTAGTTGCGGTGCTTGGGCTCAGCAGCTGTGGCTCTCGGGCTCTAGAGCACAGGCTCAGTAGTTGTGGCACACAGGCTTAGTTGCTCCGTGGCATGTGGGATCTTCCCGGACCAGGGATCGAACCCATGTCCCCTGCGTTGGCAGGTGGATTCTTAACCACTTTGCCACCAGGAAGCCCATTATTACTACTTTAGTTCATTCTTGCTTCACCAATTATTAAGAATGCAGTACCTTCCTAACTGGTTGTTCTAATTTTCAGTTCTCCTTTTCATAATTTATACATGTGTGGATAAATTTAGTAATGACAGATTATTTTTCAAACTTTGGCCCTGTTTAAAAACTTTCAGTAGCAGCTGTTGCCTACTGAATTAAACCTAGCCAGAACCTTGCCTTTAAGACACTCTACAGTGTGGATACACAACACCTTTTCAGACTTATTCTTCTAAAACACCCTACAAATTCCCCATGCTGCAGATAAAACTAACTCATGGTTTCATGAATATGCTTTATGCATTCTTGTCTCCATTTCAATAAATTGACATGCAAAATGGTAAATAATAGATTACTTTAAAAATGGATACTAGTGAATTCACCCTAATGAGTTGAACTCATGAACCCAGAGACGACATCTATCCCTAAACTGTCTCTGAATATAGCTAAGAAAAAAGTTGAGTGGGGAGGTATATATCTGTTATTATAAGTTCTTTGTCTTTGATCATTACCATTTTTAAAAAATATATGTCTTCTCTCCCAAAGAAGACTGTAAGTTCCTTGTGGACCTGACATGACTTATTCTTCTTTACATCTTCTAAAATATGAAGAACACATAATAAATATTACACATGTATTTGTTGAAGGGATATATGGATGGTTAAAAAATCGATACCATGCATACTATCCTTTAGGATAACATAACTATTATTTATCATGCAAGCCTGGTTTCCCATTCCCAAATGAAAGCTTTTTGGTAAACATCTGAAATCCTAGACAAATGGAAATTAAGTTGCTCCCAAATTTATCTGGAGATTACAAGGCACTTTGTGATGCTTTTCCCATTTTATCTCCCAGCTTAATTTTCATCTGGAAAGCAATGCTCCATGAATGGCTCTAGCAAGTTGCAGATGCCAGCTGGGGGAATTTTGCCATTTATAGCATAAGCCATTAAGTTTTTTCACAAATTTTCCAGGGTTTTTTGAGGCTGGTGATAACTGCAAGGGTAATACACATTCTCTATGCCAAAAGGTGTGAATTAATGAGGTAGAGGAAATGTTTATCTCTTGCAAATGACCAGGGAAGTTTTGCCAAATCTCTTCAGGTTGTCTCTTTTCTCTTGGCATTTTCTTGGAAAGAGTACATCCTGGTAATGAGAATCGCATGTGATTAAAGAGACCTTTATGAACTGATGCAAACGTTACATGGCCATAATTAGGGGTTTGGGGGATACTGGAAGTTGACATAGTCTTTGAGACACATCCAGAATATATAGGAAAATGTGATTAATGAACAATGTACAACCTCTAAACTAGATCTACACATCCAATGCAAAGTCATATGGTATGTGTGTGCATGTGTGGTTATCTATATGTGAAATGGTAATTAAAATGCTGAAAATTAGGAAACATTCTAGAGAAAAGTCTATCCTAGTAAAAACTGACAAAGGTTGATATCTTTAAAGTAAAATTCCTGGGTAACTGAGGATGTGAACATCACTCTGGGTGCTTTTTACCTAGTTATCCACATAACTAGATAATAGATAATCTGCTTGGGGTCCACATAAAGATTTCCTTATGCTTACTCTGTCTTCAGCACATTTATGGCAAAGTGGAAATACTTTTTGCCCTTATTTCCTAGGCTGAATAGTCCCTTATTCAGTTCAGCAAATTGATCTCTGGCCTAAAAGGCAAGTGGAACTCTTTAGGTAGTTTTGTTTTGTGGTCTGTGTGGTCCCACTACTCCCAGGTAGCTAGAACACACTCTTTTATCCACTTTGGGACTTGATTTTGCTTTTATCTGCTTTTTTTTGCCCAGTGTCAGATCTTCCCTTATCCCACCCTTTACTGTTCCTGTTCTTTCTTCTGCTTCCTTTTTTTCAACTGTACAATTCTAGATGCCTGGAAGTTAATGTGGCTTGTTAAATATTCTCTGCACAGAGCCTGGAGAAAAGTGCTATATATGTCAGGCAAATAATGATAAGGAATCAAATTCCGCTCTGTGCTTTTGCCTCTTTCTGATAATAAGTTATGTTAGAATGTACTAAATGATCAACTGGCAGCCTGGTGGGGTGAATGCGCTTCTCTGAGTGCCTCATGAACACCCTGGGAGTGACTTAGGTATGGGGAAGAATAAAAACCAATAATACATGTCAGGTCTTATCCACTTGAGAATTCATGTCCTGAGAAATTTCGGTGGAAAAATCTAATTTCTCATCCACAATAGTGTTTGATTTGCATCCAGAGAGGGATACTTTTCGGTCTGGCTGCTTAGGGAAGGAGTTCAGAGCTCAGAGCTTAAGTTTTCTTCATTTCTCATTTATAGTGAATGCTCACCAACTTCATGACACTGTCTGGAAGGAGAGTTGAATCAAAAGTAAAACCAGTCTGGCTGGTGCCTCTGAGAGCTTCTATAGCCCCAAATAACCAAAAGTGTCCCTTAACTGGAACCCAGCTAAGGAGTCCCCTCAAATAGCTAATATCCTGATCTTCCAACCTATGTATATAAAAAAGCCCATTACCTGTCATTAGAGAATGATAGCTATAAATGATAACATTGATAATCCCAAAGAGATCTAAAGTACACTTTCTTCCCATAAATTGTTTACAAATTTTGTTGAAAAATATTGTGCTCATTTAAAAACAGTGTCACAGTCTATAATAAATTTCAGGGATTAAACACAGAGAAAGACTAGGGAAAGTAAGATCTGCATGGGCTGCAACTATCAGAGGGAAACCCCATGGGGGTGGTAGACTTGAGCTTGGCCTTGAAATAAGAGCTGCAGCTATACTGGGCCCGTGGGGTGTAGTGGAAAGAGGAGAGATTTTGGGAAGAATTTGGCCTGGTTTGAATTCTGCTTGGCTACTTACTGGCTATGTGACCTCAGACTAGTTGCTAAACCTGTCTGCATCTCAGTTTTCTCCTGAGAAAATTGCGCAGAGTTGCCTAACAGGTGCTGTGTAAGTTGTAGATGTAATTGGGTGGAAGAGCGTGGAAGAGAGCCCGTTAGGCAACTGAAAGAGTGGAGCAAAGCTGTGCGGCACAGGGAAGTGAGGCTACTGATTGGCTAGTGTAAAAGGTAACCTGGAGAGGAGTACAAAATAAGGTTAGATTATGGAAGAAAATGGAGAATGTAGGTCACACGTTCTTGAGTTTTTGTAGTTAACCAGAATTCAGGTAACCGGAGCACGCAGTTCTCTTGGTGTGAGGGCATTTTTTTTTTTTTTTTTTTTTTTGCGGTACGCGGGCCTCTCACTGTTGTGGCCTCTCCCGTTGCGGAGCACAGGCTCTGGACGCGCAGGCTCAGCGGCCATGGCTCACGGGCCCAGCCGCTCCGCGGCATGTGGGATCCTCCCGGACCAGGGCACGAACCCGTGTCCCCTGCATCGGCAGGCGGACTCTCAACCACTGCGCCACCTGGGAAGCCCGGTGTGAGGGAATTTATCGTATGAATTGGCATGCTCCTGATTGTGCTTCAGGCCTCAGCTTTGATGGTCTTCTGAGTCCTGTGTGTGCTCCTGTTATGCTGCATTGCAACTGCTTTTCCCACGACTGTCTCCCACTCTAGATCCATGTGTTTCTTGAAGAGGGCTCAGGCTGTGCCTGTTTTATACACTGTTGTATTTGAGCACTTAGCATAGGACCTGGTTATTTATTAAGCACAGAGTAGGTGCTTAATGAATATGGATGGATGAGAAGAAGGAAGGCAAGAAGAAAGAAAAAGGGAAGGGAGAGAAATAGGGAGACAAAGAAGAGATAACTAATCAAGAAGCTGGAAGTGAGGAAATTCTGGTGGATGAGGACAATTACTTTGAAAGTTGGTTGGTAAACAGGGAGTGAGAACTGACCTTTTGCAGATTCCCGACTTTGGGTTTTATTTTGAATGGTCCAGGAATTTAACTTTCAAATGCCTAATTGATTCAGAGTCACTCTGCAACTACAGACAGAAATGCGTTTTCCTTAAAAGCCCCGCTCCTCTCTTTTCTGCAGCTATTTTCAGTTGCTTAAGTGCAACTGCAAAAAGAAGGGAAGTCAACAGTTCAAATAGTCATTTCTTGAAAAAAGCAAGCAACCAGGGAGGACCTCTTTCAGAAATAACTGTTTGACTACACCCCCACCCATCAATTATACTATTTATTAATGATTCTAAAATGTACTTTTTTTTCGTATTTTAACATCTCTGAAATCAGGATGCATTTTATAACCCATGATATATTATAGTTATAAATGGCTGTGGTTTTCTTTTCTTGGCCATAAATAGAATAGTCATGCATCTTTTAATCAGTATCTAAGATAAAATGAAGAAACAGACCTCAGCTAATTTAGGAGTTTTTTGAGTGTTGCCCTGTAATTTGATAACAGAGTTAGGATGCGAACCCCAATCTTCCTTCTCCCAATATGTGGTGGCTCTGTGCTCCTGATTATGCTCCCTTATCTCTCTTAATAACCTCACATGTCAAAATTACATATATCAATACATCATGGTAAAATCACTTTTCTCTCTCAGCTACAATAAGCCAACTCCATTCCAGGATTGGGAAATGATCACTTAGGAAACCCTAAGAGTAAGAGTTTCTAATGATCAGTGTGGGATGCAGGAGCATTCACTGTTGATCTGAGTTCTGTGAAAGGTAAGCAGAAGATGTTTGCCACCAAATTGATTCAAAGAGACTCAGTTCCACCCCTGTGAATGGAGGGGATGCAGCAGGGACACCATGGCAACGAGCATTTCCATCATTGTTCTCCTGCCTCTTCTCAGCCCTGAGGGCCTGTATAATGAGACCTTGACTCGCCTGGACTGGATCCAATTGTAATGTATTTTATTGTTCAGTACTGTTTGGATTTTAATGCCATTGTGTCCTGGATGGCCTTGCCTGACAATCTGGAAGCCTGAGGGAAGTCAGTCTCTTTGTATTATGCATGATTTGAGGGTCCCACAGTCAGTCATCCCTGCTCCAAATAATGAATGGGCGGATACACGTCTCTGTAGGGGAGGAAGATTTGGAACCCTGAGGTTTTGGTCATGCTGTTCACCGAGAGTATCTTGCTGCAGAACACTCACTCAGTTACATTTAGCTGTTTCCTGCATGTATATGTTGTCTTGCTCTCACAAAGAATAGTTTATTTCTCATTCTAGAATTTTCCACACTCAAAGAACACTGGATCTCGTGTACTTGTCATTTTCTCTCTGTGTCACTTTGTGGAATTTACTATGTTAAATATGTTGGATGAGGTTAAAAAGAAAATCCTAGAATTTGCCTGGAATTGGTCATTAGGTTGTTGGGGTATTTCCGTGGAGCTCTATACAACTCTTGGCCCATGGGGCTTTGAAAATATCACAACAGTTGTTTCTATATGTTACACTATGAGAGAAACCTATGAATCTTTCTCTCTGACTGTATTTTCACCACTGGAATCCTTTAATTTTCTGGAGAATTTAGTAATTCTCCCAGGATTAGACTTTATGGTTCTATAAGAATTAAAGAGGCCTCAGAGTGAAACCTACCTTATTAGTACCTGGATCTTGGACTTCCCAACCTCCAGAACTGTGAGAAATAAATTTCTGTTTTTTAGCCAAAAAAAAAAAAAAAGAATTTAATTATCCATTGAGCAATCAACTAATTTCAAAAGGAAAAAGAAAGGCAAATTGAATTAGGAGTAGGATTTAGAGACATTTAAATAAATAAATAACATAAAATGTTGAGACAGAAAATAAATGAATAAAATATTGAGACCTAAGCCAATGATAAAAAACTTCTGATCATTTGTTATGGCTGTCATCACCTGCACGTGTTTACTGAGTATTTACTTCTCCTAAATAATTATAATAGCTAACATTTGAACATATGCTAGAGGTAAGTTTTGTGAATTAATTCTCTGAGTCAGAATTTAGAGAACCTGGGTAACTGAGTATATGGGCATTGAAATGATAGTAAATTCCCATTGATTATTTTTTCTTTCTAGGTTTGATTCCCACCTCCCTCCTCCTCCCACCATCCCCCCTAGAAATCTCTCATCAAATTCTCTCCTCATTAGAATGGAAGGAATGAAGTTTTGACAGGATTCTGTTTCTCTGATCATGGTCCAGAGATTGATAGAAGACTCAAGTTGGGTCTATCAGAGTCCCTTCCTTAGGAAATTTGGAATTGGGATTTAAAAATTCAGTCTTTTTTGGGTGGCTGCACCTGCAACATGTAAACTAGGTGCCTGCTGGCCACCTTGTTTTCCCTTGTGGTTATCTGAAGGAGAGAGAGAGAGAGATAGAGCTGGAGATGAATAAAAGGTATGTGTTAATGGGAGCTGAGATGAGGGGTGGAAGGCCTTTCTGATGAGGCCCTGTCCTGAAGCACAGCTTACTTCCTGTCCTTGTAGCCTCACAGTGACTTCCATCTTGTTTTCTCTTATTCAGTTATGAGTGGGTTTCTGTTATCAGTAACCAGAAAGTCCAAAGTATCATAAGGATAGATGTTTAATGTGAATTGATATCATAAGACTGTTTGATACAATAACCCGAGTCCGAACTCAGTTTTGAATTTTGCTCTAAGCATTATAGTTTAGAAAAGCTTTGAGGAGTAGGTGGGCTGCTTCATTAAATGAAGAAAAAGGACTTCTAAACGTACTTTCTGTATTTATCCTACTTTTCATATTTTGGGTTCTCCACTTTAAAACTTTTACTGAGCACCCACTGCTTGAAAACCATTGGAGGGAGCAGTAAAAAAAATGATCCTATGTGCTCATACACTCCTTGTCCTTGAGGATCACGTAATCTAGCTGAGAGAGAAAAAGGCATAGAGGAAAAATTCTTAAGTATACTACCAAAGCATCAACTGTATAAATACAAATTAAACCGAGTAAACGAATTACATAAATGCCGAGGCGTGACAGAGTAATGAGCAGGTTCAAGGAAATGATCTCTAAGGTCTGTTTCAGCTACAAAATGCCATGAGGTGGCATATGACTGATAATTAGATAAGGCAGCACTTAGCAGTAACCCTCAGCCTTGGGGAGCTTGAAGAAATCAGGCCAAAGACAAGCCAAGATCTGAATAAAACTTGAATATTGGGAGTGCACGCTCTTCTGGGTTCCAGCAGACAAGGGGACTCCTGATAGGGATTTGGAACGTCCTGTCTCTGCCTGAGAGAGAGGAAGGCAAGAGAGGAAAGACAGCATGTCCTTTTCACGAAGCTTTGACTGGGAGAGAAAGGGGAGGCCTTTCACATCACACTCTCTTTATGATTTTATGACTGTTTCCTAGGTTTGCCAAGACAGGGTTCATCTGCTGGCCTTCTAGATATTTCAGTTTGAGTTTTAAGTCAGCATATATACATATTTTAATTATCTTATTTCCTGTCCTTCGTTTAGAATATTCCTTCTGAAGATCCTTGTTTTAAACAAATACTATATAGAGAGATTCCTTGACACTGTGTATTAAGAGATTTTGATGTGAGCTATAGCAGCATAAACAACTACATTTTGGGCATTATCAGACTCAATGATTATGAGATGCTTATTTACCACTTTTGCTCCCTTGTGAGCTCCTTGGCCACAAGGAACATAGCCATTAAAAGTAAAACCTTGTTCTTCCCTGTTTTTAGCACAGTGGCTGACACCACATGAGCACTTTATAGAAGCAGAATAGCTGAGTAGTTAGGAGTGTGGACTCTGAAGTCAGAGATTTGGTTTTAAGTATTGACTCTATGAACTTGGATATGGACCTTTGAGCAGGTGGATGTCACTGTCCGTTAAATGGGGTAATAATAGTATGTACCTTATGTGCTTATTAGGTGTAAAAATGATAAAGTAAAGCACTTAGCACAGTGCCTGGCATGTAGTAAGCTCTTGATAAATGTTTATTTTATATAGTAATGTCTGCTTATTTAATAAACAGATGAATACATGAATGGTTTGATAGCATTCCATGAGAGAGAGGTCTTACAATAAGTACTTTGACCCAGAAGAAGATATTGAAATAATCAGAAAATTATAAAAACCTCACTGTAATGAAAGGCTATAAGGTTGATTTCATCCTCTATCCCACAGAAGATCACATTTTCACCAGTGTTATTAGAAAGGATGGGAAGAGGGCTCCACATCATGAATTCACTTAGATTTGTATGTAGCTGGGAACACGGGCCTGCCTACGGGCATATGGGTTACAATGTGGAGCTGGATCTTATAGCTGCTGGAAGCATCCCTGAAGCCTAGAGATATCCCCAGTTCTCCTCTGGATGTAGTGACAAGCAGATCTGCGGATACAAGATGGTATTGGCAGAGGCTGAGCTGTCAAGCAAATAATGATAAGTCTCTTGTCATTTAAACTCTCATTCATTTGGAGGGTGGGGGAGGGATAATTGCCTTTTGTGCTAAAGCTGCAATGCCGAGGCAGTATATGAGCCAGAATCTGTGGATCTTATCACTAAACTTCCTTAGCTCTTGCAACATAAAGTGAGGACCTTCTTTGATAGTGGAACTCTCTTTTTTTACAGCTTCATTTGCAGCAGCAATGGAACTAAGATTAAATTCCATCTCTGAGGCCAAGAAAAGATAATTTAATAAAAGAGAATATCAGAACAGCTATTTAGCTGCAGCTAGTCAAACTCACCATAATAGTAGGGAGAAAAGGAAACCAGAAAGAAGTTTGGTTAATCTGTTAGTTTGCTAGGGCTGCCTTAACAAAGTAACACAAAGCAGGCGGCTTAAAGCAACAGAGACTTACTGTTTCACAGTTCTGAAAGCTCGGAGCCTGAAATCAAGGTGTCTGAGAACAAGGAGAAACAAGGTGGCTCATGCCCAAAAGACGTGAATTCCCTGACGGGTTTCAAGGAAGCTTTGTCACAGGTGTTAACATTACCAATCCTCAGGCTCCAGTAGGTCTGGGGGCTACTTGCTCGTGGTCATCAAGTAGTTAACTTCTTCCATTTGGTGGGAGTTTCAGCTTCTGTAAAACAACTCAGGAATTGTGCATCAGATTCTGTTATCTAGGTACTTGTTGTGTGTGGGGGGGACGGAGTACTAACATAGAACTAAGATTCTGTGACTGCCATATGACTGATTTGCTGTTTAAATTCTTACCAGTTCTCTGGGCTCAACTGCTAGATTTGTCACTATATGTTCACATCTTTTCAGTCATTAATTCTTGAGCCAGGCTTTTGTGACTCTGGGAAGGCCTGGGAGACTACAGCTTTTCTACAAAGAAGAGGTAAGGAGAGGACATGGGAGGGGGGAGGGGTCTGTCCCAGGAAGGCCCCATAGGGTCCTGCTCAGTTATCCTCTCTGTGTCCAAATTTCCCCTTTTTATAAGGATACTAATCATATTGGATCAGGACCCACCCTCATGCCCTCATATTAAATTGGTTACCTCTGTAAAGACCCTCTTTCTAAATAAAGTCACATTCCGTGGTACTTTCTATGGTTAGTACATTCTGTGGTTAGGACTTCAACATATCTTTTGGGGGGACATAATTCAACCCATAACAGTTAATAAAACAAAGCTTAAGTCTTCACATGTTTTGAAGGGGTCATGCTAACTGTGTTAAGTACATTTTATTTAAGCTCAGGAATTTTTCTAAGTGTTGCAGAATGACCAGCTATAAAAGAGGTCAGCTTGAACTCTGGAATACTAGGATGTGAAGGAAAGAAATGTCCTCAGCAAAGAAACACAAGTGTTTGCCTTAACAGCAGGGAGGACAGGAAGGATATTGCTAACAAGTGAGTTAGCCTTTCTTCGGGGCCTTGGTGCCAGCACCAAGGGACCATTTGCAAGCTCCACAGCTGCTCTGACCACACAGACCGCCTTCCAGAATCAGGCTGTGGGGAGCGGCTAGGCTTCTCTGTGAGGGCAGCTGGGCCCTGCTGGACTCTGCCCCAGGATTGCCCACCACTTCACATTTCATTCTTTTCCAGGATGGTGGATGCTGAGGGTCTTCTGTCCCTGTCCGAGTATCATTTTATATGCAAATATACCACTCTCATAGGATGGTTGGGAGAGTAGCATGAGCTACTGCATGTAAAGCCATTAGTGCAGGCTCTCCCAAATAGAAATGCTCAACAACAATTTGAGGTGAATTTTAAAATATAATCAACTATGAGAATAATCAAATTAGATTGAATTTCAAAAATCAAAGAATTGTTTTTAGTCAACACTTAGGAAAAATGATCAAAACAATGGTGTTTAAGAATGGCTGTTTAGGGTAGGCTAAGGGATCTTATATCCCAAGTAGATTCATATCTTTTGAAAACTAGAAATCATTGCATAACTATGACTCATTGCCTGTGTTGCAAATATGAAAACTTGCAAAATGAATGTAAGGAGGGGGTTTAAGGAAACAGGTGTTGATTGATATTCATTGAATTTTAAAACTGAAAGTCACCATTATTGATTTCATTAAGTACAGTAAATTTAATGAGGAGGAAAATAGTACTTTCCATTTTATAAAGAAATGTGGAAAGTGACAGTTTCTCAGAAACAAAAGTTAAAATCAGAATGATTTATTCTTAGCTACTATGTTAAAATTGTTTTTCATACCATGCTTTCTGTATTTTGGTTTATTAAGGCTTTATGGATTAAGGGGTTTTTTTGTTTGTTTTGTTTTCAGGTAGAAAGTGTTGAATCTTTAGCACTATTTAGAGACAAGTATAATTTTGTAATATTTGAACTAATATATATGTATTTAATTTATTTAAAATGCTGACTTACCTCCATATAGATTGATTGTTAAAAAAATGTCAGTAAGATAACAGGAAATGAGAAATGAAGACACAAAAATGAGAACAAGAAAGATAAATATAGGGAGTGGGCTCAGGGAAATTCTCTCATTTTAAGCTTCCTGGATAAATGCTCTACAATTTCCTGGCCCCAGGGAATGTGCTTTTATCTCTGCAGTTCTATGTTTTCTGTAATTTGACTTATCATTTGTTCAGTAGATTATAAAGCATTGTTTCCTTGGTCTACAGCACTGAGGCTCTTGCCTTCCCCCCACCCTAGGAATTCTGCCTATAAATCACTGCATACAGTCCCTCTGAGATGGAGGCTAACTTCATGTCTATAGTTGCCTGATCTTTTATCAGAGGATGGAAACTTCAGTAACATGTCCTCCTGCTCTTCAAAGAACCAAGTTGAGATAAAAATTTTAACTCCTCAGACCATAACTAAAGAAAGAGTTCTTTGCTCTCTCTAGCTACTGTCAGTGTCAGTGCTGCTTATCAACAAAAGTGTGCTTGGCAGTGGAAGGACAGAGGTTTGGATTATGCACCGAGGGCTATTGCAAGGCAGTGTAAATGTGGGGCCTCTTGGTAGTTGAAGTCTTTAAAGCCAATTGTAACATCCTTTGTCTTTGCCCCTTCTCCTGGAATCCCTGTCCTAACCTCACTTTCAATTCTTCCTCCTGTTACACTTTAAGTTCCAGTCAACATAGCAGACCACGATTCCTCTGTCATGCCTTTGCTTACAGTGTTGACCATTACAGTGGGCTTCTCAAGCCTAAGGCTTTGTCGTGTCAGCTTTGCACTTAAGGTGTGCACCTGCAGCTTGGGGGACAGCCTAGTACCAGTGTCTCAGTGAGAGGAATAACTGAGGTTGCTCAACTAGTTACATAAATTTTATTTTTGCCTCTTGTTGACTCTAATTTTTTTTGAGGCAGCCCTGCCCCTGGGTGAAAACTTGGCAGTCCCTTGATTTTTCTGGTCACTCTTGGTGACCAGGCATAAAAAACATACTCAGATAAGTAAGTATAATATCCAATCCCATATAATTATCAAAACTCCCAACTTGATTTTAAGTTGAGGTGACTCTTTTTTCTCCAGTTTGGGATTGTGCGGGTTGTAGGTGGAAAGTCTATGACTGAGGAAGCATGGAGTGTTCAGCTGGTTTTCTAAACTCTCCTCTTCTTCCCCCTCTGTATTCCTGTGTAGTTTGGGAGGTGCGGGAGGTGAGAAGGAAGAGGGAGCACTGTTTACCAGTGCGCACTTCTGTGCAGGGTGTCCGTGTTCCATGGGCTTGGCAGGTGTTGAAAGTGGACTCTGATTCTTAGGGGTCCCCTGAAGGCTCTTCACAACCCCTCCCCCACCAGCCACTAAGCATCTCTTGCCTGCGGCTCTGAGGGAGGCTCGATGGCTCTCTTCTCAGGCTGGACTCTAGCTCCTTCATCAGGCACTTAGTGGTAGCGCCAGAATTCTTCTGTTACATTCTTCCCTTATGTTCTTTCATACCTTTCTTCCTATATTATATAAATGGAATTAGAAAAAAATATTCAGCATAAACTATAGGAAAGTCAGATAGATCTTGGGCACTGTCCAGAAAGTTTCTCAGTACGTTTATTTCTCTTGAGTTCTCATAGAAACAGATGGTGTCATTGCCCTAAAGACTCTAGACTCAAGTATGTGGAAAGTACATACCTTATCACCAGCGACTCTTGCAGCGCTTTTGATTCTATTAAGTTAATGTGGATTAAAGCACAGGCATCTCAATGAATTGTGCCATTTAAGGCAGTTGAAATCTTTAACTGCAAAAAACAAGCAAACAAACAAACAAACATGAACCAGTGTCCATATGAACATAGTCTTTAGTAACTCTTAGTAATAATCAGCCTGTGAGTGAGGTGTCATCAATTCCATCTGATAGACAATGAAATCAGATTCAGAAAAGCTAATGACTTGGGTGAGGTCACCAAACAATATTGTGGGACAGAACCAGAATGCACAATCAGATCTTTCAGATGTGAAATTCCATAGCATTTATACTATACCCCCCGCAGTGTCCTGAAATATACTAAAATAATAGAAGCCTTTAAGATTGTCAAATCTGGTCAATAATTCCAAACATTCAGGTAAATATACAGAGGGAGGAGGCTAAGGAAACACCTTTGAGTGGGAGGCGGATGTGATTGTGGCGGTATGAAGGTCACCAATTCATTGCACTTGGCTGAGTAGCTATAGGAGGAACATTCTTTGGTCAAAGAGCTGGGATACCTGCTTAAACCTCTAATGAAGCTCTCATTAACTTTCTGCAGGCAAAAGTAGAGAACAGGGTATGTGAACTGGCATTGTCATTGGGAAGCTTTAAGAAAGTAATGTCAGTAATGTGTTGGGTGTAGAAGGAGATAGATTTAGCAAGTAAGAACGTCCTTTTAGGGAATTTTCAAAATAAAACAGGAAAAAATGTTCAAAGAGAGGTTGGTCTCTCTCTCTATATATATATATATTTTGTATTTTAGATTTTTACAAGACTTAACTATGTTTATAGGCAGGGGAAGAAGGCACCTAAATTTTTTTTTTTTTTTTTTTTTTTTGCTGTGCTGCATGGCTTCTGGGATCCTAGTTCCCCAACAAGAGATTGAACCCAGGCCCAAGACAGTGAAAGCGCCAAGTCCTAACCACTGGACCACCAGGGAATTCCCACCTATGATGTATTTAGCTAGGAAAGAAGATCATGACATGAACTTGTCATAGCCTAGAGGCTGTTGGATACAGATGACAGGGCTGGCCATGAATATAAAAGACAATTTTTTTTTTTGAATCATGAGTAGAAAGGCAAACAAGTGAGAGAAATAGGGTGAGATGGAGACGTTGAAAATTTAAAGTTTTCTGTATAATTAAGGTGACCACAAAATTTATCATCTAAACTGTCACTTTGAGAGTGACAGGGGTGCCCTCTGGAAGAGATGTCACGGTAACAAGCACAAGCCAAGTCTAAGGGAGATGTATGGTCATCCTCTGAGGGCTTCAGTCTTGTTATTAAAATTAATGCATCTCCCTTTCTTTTTGTTCCCCAAACATCCCTTACTCTATGACGTTTACCTCCTGCCTGTTTGGTGTTTATTCTTCTATTTATTCGTTAAAAATATTTTTCAAAAACTTTTTATATACCACACAATATTCATAGCACCCAGCAAAAACATTTTTTGATCACATACCCTATTAGACTTTTTGAACATGGATCTTCAATAAAAATAAATTTATTTGTTCATAAATTACATATACATGCCACTGAATTAATATATCATGTCCATTTACTCCAAAAGAGAAGAGTTTAAAGTGAGATAATGATGTAACACACAATATTTAAAAACTGTATATTCATTAATGACAAAATCATTTTGTTCCACATGAAGTACTAAATTATTAGTACTAAACTTTATTAATACAAATATTTTATACTAAATATTACACATATTACAACCTATTATAAATAGTCTGTTATTTTTGAAATTATTTATTTAAAATTTGAAACAGTGATTCACAAATTGGCTTCTAAGTAGACATACCTGGTTTTAATAATATGCATAACTAGAAAAAACACCCTCAAAAGCACAGTATATGCAAAAATGTAACACACTCCAAGGCAGTATTTATAATGTTAGATATCAATCCATACCTCAAATAGGCTTGATAATTTTTTTTTTTGCCTGACTTTGAGTCAGAACCTATTGTGTCATCACAATGTAAGTGACTTATCCAGACCCTATAAAGGATAGCACATTATAATACAGTAAAA
The DNA here is from genome assembly GCF_964165515.1 of Mesoplodon bidens. Lineage (NCBI taxonomy): Eukaryota > Metazoa > Chordata > Mammalia > Artiodactyla > Ziphiidae > Mesoplodon > Mesoplodon bidens. Next base: position 47,085,085 of record NC_138165.1, on the reverse strand, counting down.
GCTAATGAATGAGTGAGGAGGCCACAGTCATCCCCACTGTCATCTTCCACAGCCCCTCTTCCCTCGGATACTTTGTGAACGGTGTATGGTATGTCGCTAACTTGATCTGGACTAAAGTGGTCCTACTGACAAGCATAAGTGCAAAAGAAATAGGAATAGGAATTTTAATGTCTTTCCTAGCAGGGTGACTTGCTTATACTTGCGGGTGCAGGCATGGACTTGGATGTCATATTGACCTTGATTCAAATTTTTGCACTAACACTTAGAAGTTATGTGATCTTGGACAAGTTACTTTTATCCCTCTGCAACTATTTGCTGTAAAATGGTGATAGTAATACTTGACTCGGGTTTGTTTGTTTGTTTGTTTGTTTGAGAATCAACTAAAACAGTGGCCATGAAAGAAATCCAGCCAAGAGCCTAATACAAGGCAGGTGCTCATTGACCCCTAGGCTGCCTCTCTCCCTCTCTGCTTTTCTTCTCCCATCTTGCTTTCTGGCCCGAAATGATCACTCCACCTCCCATGCTTTGCTCTTATGTTTGAAAAATGAAAGAAAACAAGAAATTTAGTATATATATGTATATATATATATATTTTTTAACATCTTTATTGGAGTATAAGTGCTTTACAATGGTGTGTTAGTTTCTGCTTCAGAACAAAGTGAATCAGCTATACATATATTCCCACATCTCCTCCCTCTTGAGTCTCCCTCTCACCCTCCCTATCCCACCGCTCTAGGTGGTCACAAAGCACCGAGCTGATCTCCCTGTGCTATGCGGCTGCTTCCCACTAGCTATCTATATTACATTTGGTAATGTTTTTATGTCCATGCCACTCTCTCACTTCATCCCAGCTTACCCTTCCCCCTCCCCGTGTCCTCAAGTCCATTCTCTACGTCTGTGTATTTATTCCTGTCCTGACCCTAGCTTTTTCAGAACCTTTTTTTCTTTTTAGATTCCATATATATGTGTTAGCATACAGTATTTGTTTTCTCTTTCTGACTTACTTCACTCTGTATGACAGACACTAGGTCCATCCACCTCACTACAAATAACTCAATTTCTTTTCTTTTTATGGCTGAGTAATATTCCATTGTATATGTGTGCCACATCTTCTTTATCTCTTCATCTGTTGATGAACACTTAGGTTGCATCCATGTCCTGGCTATTGTAAATAGTGCTGCAATGAACATTGTGTTACATGACTCTTTTTTGAATTATGGTTTTCTCAGGGTATATGCCCACTAGTGGGATTGCTGCACTGTATGGTAGTTCTATCTTTAGTTTTTTAAGGAAACTCCATACTGTTCATAGTGGCTGTATCAATTTACATTCCCACCAACAGTGCAAGAGGGTTCCCTTTTCTCTACACCCTCTCCAACATTTATTGTTTATAGATTTTTGGATGGTGGCCATTCTGACCAGTGTAGGGTGATACCTCATTATGTTTTTGATTTGCGTTTCTCTAATGATTAGTGATGTTGAGCATTCTTTCATGCATTTGCTGGCAATCTGTATATTTTCTTTGGAGGAATGTTTATTTAGGTCTTCTGCCCATTTCTGGATTAGGCTGCTTGTTTTTTTGATATTGAGCTGCATGAGCTGCTTGTAAATTTCGGAGATTAACCCTTTGTTAGTTGCTTCATTTGCAAATATTTTCTCCCATTCTGAGGGTTGTCTTTTCATCTTGTTTATGGTTTCCTTTGCTGTGCAAAAGCTTTTAAGTTTCATTAGGTCCCATTTGTTTATTTTTCTTTTTATTTCCATTTCTCTAGGAAGTGGGTCAAAAAGGATCTTGCTGCGATTTATGTCATAGAGTGTTCTGCCTGTATTTTCCTCTAAGAGTTTTACAGTGTCTGGCCTTACATTTAGGTCGTTAATCCATTTTGAGTTTATTTTTGTGTATGGTGTTAGGAGGTATTCTAATTTCATTCTCTTACATGTAGCTGTCCAGTTTTCCCAGCACCACTTATTGAAGAGGCTGTCTTTTCTCCATTGTATATTCTTGCCTCCTTTATCAAAAATAAGGTGACCATATGTGCCTGAGCTTATCTCTGGGCTTTCTATCCTGTTCCATTGATCTATATTTCTGTTTTTGTGCTAGTACCAAACTGTCTTGATTCCTGTAGCTTTGTAGTGTAGCCTGAAGTCTGGGAGCCTGATTTCTCCAGCTCCATTTTTCTTTCTCAAGATTGCTTTGGCTGTTTGGGGTCTTTTGTGTTTCCATACAAATTGTGAAATTTTTTGTTCTAGTTCTGCGAAAAATGCCATTGGTAGTTTGATAGGGATTGCATTGAACCTGTGGATTGCTTTGAGCAGTGTAGTCATTTTCACAATGTTGATTCTTCCAATCCAAGAACATGACATGGCATGTCTCTCCATCTGTTTGTATCATCTTTAATTTCTTTCATCAGTGTCTTATAGTTTTCTGCATACAGGTCTTTTGTCTCCTTAGGTAGGTTTATTCCTAGGTATTTTATTCTTTTCGTTGCAGAATGGTACATGGGTGTGTTTCCTTAATTTCTCTTTCAGATTTTTCGTCATTAGTGTATAGCAATGCAAGAGATTTCTGTGCATTAATTTTGTATCCTGCTGCTGTACCAGATTCATTGATTAGGTCTTGTAGTTTTCTGGTAGCATCGTTAGGATTCTCTATGTATAGTATCGTGTCATCTGCATGTCAAAGCAAGTGACAGCTTTATTTCTTTTCTGATTTGTATTCCTTTTATTTCTTTTTCTTCTCTGACTGCTGTGGCTAGGATTTCCAAAACTATGTTGAATAATAGTGGTGAGAGTGGACAACCTTGTCTTGTTCCTGATCTTAGAGGAAATGGTGAGTACAATGTTGGCTGTGGGTTTGTCATATATGGCCTTTATTATGTTGAGGTAGGTTCTCTCTATGCCTATTTTCTGGAGGGTTTTTATCATATATGGGTGTTGAATTTTGTCGAAAGCTTTTTCTGCATCTATTGAGATGATCATATGGTTTTTATTCCTTAATTTGTTAATGTGGTGTATCACATTGATTGATTTGCATATATTGAAGAATCCTTGCATTCCTGGGATAAACCCCACTTCATCATGGTGTATGATCCTTTTAATGTGCTGTTGGATTCTGTTTGGTAGTATTTTGTTGAGGATTTTTGCATCTGTGTTCATCAGTGATATTGGCCCATAGTTTTCTTTCTTTGTGACATCTTTGTCTGGTTTTGGTATCAGGGTGATGGTCGCCTTGTAGAATGAGTTTGGGAGTGTTCCTCCCTCTGCTATATTTTGGAAAAGTCTGAGAAGGATAGGTGTTAGCTCTTTTCTAAATGATTGATAGAATTTTCCTGTGAAGCCATCTGGTCCTGGACTTTTGTTTGTTGGAAGATTTTTAATCACAGTCTCAATTTCAGTGCTTGTGATTGGTCTGTTTATACTTTCTATTTCTTCCTGGTTCAGTCTCAGAAGGTTGTGCTTTTCTGAGAGTTTGTCCATTTCTTCCAGGTTGTCCTTTTTGTTTCTTTTTTTTCTTTTTGTGGTACGCGGGCCTCTCACTGTTGTGGCCTCTCCCGTTGCGGAGCACAGGCTCCGGACGCACAGGCTCTGGACACACAGGCTCAGCGGCCATGGCTCATGGGCCCAGCTGCTCTGCGGCATGTGGGATCTTCCCGGACCAGGGCACGAACCCGTGTCCCCTGCATCGGCAGCCGGACTCTCAACCACTGTGCCACCAGGGAAGCCCCACAACAGATGTATTATACAATTTAGTAGAAATAATTATTTTAATTAGCAATTATAGATCCATCTCGCCTTCTTGGGCTTATATATTTATGTCCAGGAGGCTAGGTCAGGGACAAGTTGGAAATGTGTTTACCACAATGTACCCAGTATCCCTACTACATTCTGTTACCTAAGCCTTTGTAATAGGATCAGCTCACGTTCACCTTTTCCCTTAGTGTAAGCTTCCTACAAGTAGACTTTTCAGCCTCCATCCAGAAAACCTTTGGGCCATCAGATTATCTTGCTATACCCAGATGTGCCTGAACCCTAGAAGGGAGTGTGGCTTGAGTTCTGGTTCCAAGGGATTTCTTGATGTCCTGGTGAGAAACTTTGGTGAATACTGTCCCTCCATGTCACCAGAAAGCAACAGCATCAACTTCATTCTCATTCTGAGCTTCATCCTTCTCATAATTATAACCATCATCAGCCTAACAGCTACTGTTTAAGTGCTTCTGACCAGCTGGATGCTGTACACAGCACTATTTAACTAGGTGGAGCATGATTTACTGTCTAACATAAGACTTGCTTGGGCAGACCTGAAGCGCAGCAGGTGAACAGAGCCTAAGTCCAGGATGAGTTTCTACCATGTCAGGTTCTCTTCGTAGCCTCAGACTTTACTAAAACCTACCATACTAGTGAGAGGAGGTATGAAGTGAGGAATGAGAGGCATAGACCGTAGGGGTCTAGACTGGAGAAGCTGTAACATAACTTGTATACATTTGAACCACCAAAAGCATTTAAGAGAGGAGACTAAAAATGTAGTTTTGGCGCCGAATGATGAAGCCTTCAGTTTCACTATTATTTTCACAAATTTATTCTACATGATTCATTTAAAGGGCAAAAGTAACTTATTTTTGCTGCATTGTACATGTTAATGAAATGCCCTGGAAGCATCAGCAGCTCCTTATCTTTCCCTCCCTTGGAAAAAGCAATATAAAATGAATACTCTGACATTGAAATGAGTAATTAATATGCAGCTTATTTAGTCAAGTATGACTCAGCATTTTGATGATGTCTTGTGAGGATAGGATTATAATTGGCAGGATTTCTGCCTTAAAGTTGATAATTCTGAATTCTAGAAAGAACAAATGCATTACCTAGTACTGTGAACTTGTCTTATAAAGCATACAGCCTTCCAAGGGACAAATAAAACTTATAAAAGAGACTAATAAGAACTAATTAAATATATACTAGCTTTGAAATATTTAGGTCATTATAAATTTGGGGCAACTCTTGAATTATTCAAAACAATAATTTTAAAAAGCCAACTTAGGAATTCTTTTCTGTGATATGCTATAAGATTAGTAGATTCTTCAGGATTCACCCACCATTTTCTCATTGACCTCACAATAATTATAATTCAAAGTGCTGGTTGACTTTTCTAGTTTCCTGATTTGTTAGGACTTCTGCAGTTCTTAGAGAAAGCTCATTCAACCACACCTAGTTTGGAATCCATGTCTCTTTCATGAACATAGCTTGTTCTCACCCTTGGAAGCAAATTTAATTTTTGAGCCATTTATGGTCCCTCATTCTAACATGCCTTCCTCTCATTTCCCCATCAAATCATTTACCTCTTTGTTTAGAAACTCTGCTCCAACTTCCGCAAAGTTCTTCCTGATTAATCCTCTGTGACCCTAATGTCTGCTAGGAAGGATTCAGCAAGTGTGTTTTTTGGAACACAACGCTTCTGTGATGCTCTGGGTAAAAGGTTTCATAAATAAAGAACTGAGGGAAATGTCGCTTCTGTTATCCCTCTCTGGGAGACTTGCAGCATGTTTTAAAAGTTCTGCTGTAAGAAGCTTATCTTGATTAACTTATTTGATCACACATTTATATCCCTAGGAGCTGTTGTTCTGTAGAATGGGCTCTAGGATACATCTGGTAATAAATTGGTATTAGGATTAAGTTTTCTGATATCATTTTCAGAGTATTTAGACATTTCTCCCTAACTTGATATAAAGTGCTTCAGTTTTGTTGTCCCATCTCCCCAAGCACCCACATGTACACTGCTGCAAGTGGGCTTTTAATTCACACGGACTGAATGAAAAATAGAAAGTTCTTGTGACAGATCTGAAAATTGCCATTCCTATCTGGATTTGAAAAGACTCCTCCTATCTTTATTAATATGACCTGGTGACTGCATCTTATGCTGACCCTGTCTGTCCCTTCTTTAATTCTCTAGTCGCCACCTTAGTTACAAATGCTGCTAAGCATACTCAACTTCAAAGCCTTGTCACGGGCCTTTTATTTTTGCTCTTCTTGCTACAGCCTGGCGTTTCCCGGGTGTGCGAGTCACAGCTGGTAGTGCTAGGGACCAGACGATACCCCAGCAACACATGAAAGGTTTTTACCAGGATGTGGTTTGATGGTTTTGCTTGGGTATTTTGTTGTTGTTATTTTTTTCCTTTGGAATGTGAGTTGTGGCTAAGAATTATTTCCCTGATTACATTTTTGCTATCTCTCTGCATTTGGAGAGTTGAAAAATATACAGAGACATAAATAACATGCTTGTGAACTACTTCTCAAGCTAACTAATAGGCTCTTGTAGGGTGACTTTTAGCTGTGAGCTTTTGTCTATTCAATAAATATGCTTTTATTATGTCCAAAGTGTCATGCTGACATCTTGGTCATACCACTTTTACCAAGGCGTCATTATTCTAGATCTTTAGAAAATGTAAATGTTTATAGACATAATTCAGTGAACATTACAGGAAAAATGCCCACCCTCACACTGGTGTTCACATCATAATGTGGTAGAGTGTGCATGAGTTTATGGTCACTAGCTGCAGTGCACTGTGCACCATTCATAGGCTGTTAATATTTAAAATATTTATTGTATTTTCCTCATTGTAGAATTGTTGAATGGTCATCGTAGAGAATTTGAACAATATAGAAAAGGACAAGGAAGAAACTAAAAATCATCCATAATCTCACCATCATATACATCTCACTCTTCGTTTCACAGCTGTGGAAAAGCAATGGTATATCTAAAACTGACACTCAAGTTGTTAATTTCAGCATCATAACTAGACAGTCTGCCTGTTAGAAATATTTGCCAGACTCAGAACCTGGTAATGATTTCATACTCAGTGGTTCTAAACCTTGCAGCTATCTAGTCCTGAGATGTCTATTTTTTTTTTCTTCCTGTATTTGTACTTTCTTTAGGTTATCTTCACCAGTCCCCGGACTTAGAACTATGTATCTCTCCAACCCTGGCCACTCTCTGGAATCTTAATTCATGACCAAACTGCCATCTTAGCATCTCCATTTAGATGTCTAACAGGCTCTCAAACTTAACAAGGCCAAAGCTGAAACCCTGATATTCCTCTCTCCAGATTTTTTCCCAGGCAGTTTTCCACATCTTAATAAGGAGCATCACATCCACCCAGGGACTCAGGTCAGAGTCTGAGAAGTTGTTCCTGATTGCTCTCCTTCCCTCTCCCTTTCCCCTCATCTAGAAAGAGAAAGATGCGGGGTAATGCCAGATTTCTCTGGGCCAGGCCATTATAGAAGAATGTAATTTATAGGGGTCAGTTCTCCCCCTGCTAGAAGGAAATGGAATCCTGTCAACTCCCATGCTGGGGGTAGGCATGACTTTGGCAGAACAAATGTATTCCATATTGGAAGAAAGGCAGAACCCTTATGGACGACCCAGCAATATGTTAGCAGACTTCAACTACTGCTGTTTTTGGCAGCAAAAATCAACCCCATGGGCTGAAATTTTCAAGTGGGGGCCTTGGGAGTAGCTGCCAATAAAGAGGGTTCAGCAAGCTGAGCAAAAAGCAAAGTTCCCCGTGAGCCAAGAAACTAGAGAACCTGGGTCAAAAGAGGTCAGAACCCAGAACAGTGGGTTGTCTTCTCGGGGTGATAGGTTAATCCATTTCCCTTCTTCTTCCACAGGAAACTTGCTGGAATAAGCTGTTGGGTGGGGGCGGCAGGGGAGGGGGCTGAGAAAAAAGTGGGAAGAAGGAAAGGTAGGGAGACACTGGCGCAGTGCTCTTCCGGGGGACAGTTGCTCTGGGAGGGACACTTTGTGTTGTGCAGACTGCCCTGCACACTGGGGGACGTGAACATCTCTGATCTTGAATGCTGGAAGTAAATGAGAGTAAAGGCCAGAAGTGTCTATTAGTCATTGTGATAACTGAAAATGTCTCTACATAGTTCTGTGGATCTGGAGCAGTCCCAGCTTCCTTGGAGTCTCTTGAGAGTCTCTTGGAGTCTCTTTTCTTAGGAAGGAAAGAAATCTTAAGAGAGATTTGAAGGAAAGATATGTGTGTGTGTTTGTGCATTTGTGTGTATGTGTATGAGAGAGAGAGATTGATTGATTGGTTGATTGATTGATTGGTGAGAGCGATTTTTCCCATCTGGGGTGGTCGGACTTAGGATGTGGAGACTCTTGGGATCAAGAGCAACCTCTGCTTCAGGATCCTCAAGGATCCTAAGACAGGGCAGAGTGTCCATCACCAGGGTCCTAGGGGAGAACTCCTCCATCCCCAGCTGTCAGGGAGTTCTGGGGCCCAGCCAAGATTAGATTTGTTTTACCATATGCATCTAAAATCCTGTTGGAGTAGGATTCCGTTGCAAACATTTAAATAGCCAGAGTGTGTGACACACAGGAACATCTGTGATGTCATTTTCTTTGTGATACATTCCAACGGCCTGAGTAATGCTACCTAAATAACATATGTTCTAGCTCTCTGCAGCCTGTACTTGGGACTAGGAATCACTTTGCTGATCACACTCATATGGAGAGATGGGTACAAGGGATAATCTTAGACAGCTTAGACTCAAACCTGTCGTGAATATTTAATTTTATAAATACACCAACATGCAGCATCCCCTTAGGCTGGTTATTTCACTTCTCTGAACCTCAGTTTTCCTATCTGTAAAACAGGGCTATTGATACTTACTTTAAAATGCTGTAGGAAAGAATGGATAAAATAATTATGTAAATTATCTAATACAGATTTTGTGACTCTATAAACCTTAATTCCCCAACTAGCCAGATAGTCCTGGAGTAAGGAAACTACTTTTGACCTTATATAGTTTTATAAAACTTTATCTTCTTCAGGTACTTTCCAGCCTTCCTCTTGACCTTCCCATGATTTTGCACAGCCACCACTAGACAACTCAGAAGAATGACTCTTACCCTTATCCAGGTAGATTACACATCACACTACAATTTAACCTGGAGCATCAGACAATATGGGGACGTGAGCAGGAGAAGGGGTTCTGTAATTTTTATAGAGCCGAAGAAAGGAGGTAGTATACATGTTAATCTGGGCATCAGATGCCAATTTTGATCTAACAAATTGGTGGAAACAAAGAGGAAGGGAAAAAAATTGCACTCTGAACTGATTCGAGCAGCACCAGCCTCTATACTCCTCATTGCATGATTAAGCATTTGTTTGCTGTCCTGTAACCTAGCCTTGCTGCCAGATACCTTTAAATATCTGTGAAAAACTCAAATAATTGGAGAGATTCCTTAAGAGGCATGCAGAAGTTACAGAAGTCAAGGATGTCAGTAACAATATAAACATTAAATGATAAAAATGAGGTTGGGATACACGTAGTCAGATGTCAAAATGGAACGGGCTGTTAATGGTGCTTCCTTTTGCTGCTCTTCTCTCTTTCCTGCGTCCTTTCTTATTTAGACAGTCTCATCCCTTTTCCCCAACCCCTGTCTCTTTGGTTTCTTTATCTTCTTCCAGAAACACAGCCCCTATACTCCCCCTACCCCCAGATATATCTTGAACACCACTAATATCCCCATATCACAGGATGGGTATTAAAAAGTATCTTTATAATAAATTTCATATAGAACATGAAGCTAAAAAAATAATTACAAGAATTACTGAAGCAAAAAATGTACTAAGTTCCCAATGTTCTCACTTACTAATTAACCCAGACAAAGGTACACTTTCCAAAACTGCCTTCATTTCATGTAAAAGTGCCAAAATTAATGAACTATTAACTAATCTACCTCAGCTGGAGTCTCAAAAATATGGTACCTAGTTCTTAGCAGAAGTACTTTTTCTTTTTAATAAAGCAGAAAAACTGGGAAATGAGCCAATGGCTTCTGCCTCTCCTCCGATATCTTCTGTCTTGGCCCCGAGGTTAAATATACTCATTGCAGACACAGGCACAGACATAGATGACCTCATAGGGGCTGAAAAGAAATTAGAAACAGCAAGGGAGGCAAAAAAATAAACAATGGATCATTGCTGAGATTTGTGTCATATTTGAGCAAAGTAATAATAGCTGAGCATTAACTGGATACTCATCATATATGTGTGAGCCCCTGTGCTGAGTGCTTTTCAGGCATTATTTATCTATTTCTCATGCAGCTCTAAGAGGTAGGTAATGATGATAATAGCAAACATCAAAGTGGCATGTATTATGTGTTGGGTATAGTTCTAAGCACTTTGTAAATGTCAACTCATGAGATCTTTGTAACAATCATGTGAGATAAGTACTATTAGTATTCCTGTTTTACATATAAGGAAATTGAGGCACAGAGAATTTCAGCAACTTGTCCAAGATCATAGTTAATAAGTAGTGGACCTAGAATTTTAACCTAGGAAGAGTTGGTATCAAATAGTGCAGGGACCACTAAGTGATAGTATTTTTAGCCTAATTTCTCTGAGGTTAAAAGGCCGATTGGCATTTTATACCCAAAGTTTTTTATAGTTGGTACCCAAAATTTATGTCTTCTGAGTTGCCAAGATTAATATTGTTGAAGAGAGAGGAAAGACCAAGGTGACCCCAACTAGGGCAGGAATGGGGGGTAATATGTGGAGAAGATGGGTGAAGATGTGCCTTGTGAAGGCAAAGAAAGTGACAGAAAACCAGGAAACATGCACCCTATTTAAGGACGCACACTCTAGCTGATTTTAGGTGGGAAATGCACTTTGTATGACTTGACAGTGTCTTCAGCCTTGGTCCCTGAGAGATTGATTCTGAGTTGCTTGGTAGCTGCACTGTATCCAAATAGCCTCATCTTTTATCTAGACTGGATACCTAAGTGCTGCTCTTGTCCTTCTAGCATTCTTTCTCCACCTAACAGCCAAGAGAGAGCTTTTAAAAGTGTAAATCAAATTATGAGGCTCCCCTGTTGGAAATCATCCAAAACCTTCCATCCCACTTGGAATAAAATGCAGACTCCTCATCTTGGGGTTCAGGGCCCTATATGACCCACCCTTTGCCTAGCTAGGTGGGACATTTTAGTCTTGAAAAGGATGTTACAAAATGGGTATACATTACTTGGCTAAAATGTTTCCTTAATATAATATTATGCACTATCCAACATGATGGGGAAATTTGCATTCATATGCTTAGTAGTTTTCAAAGATTTAACTGAAAAAAAAAATCGCCGTTTTTTTTCTCAAATAGTTATTTAATTCCAATGTTTGCCCCATGTACTGCCCCATAACTAGAAAGCTCATAGTTGTAAAATCATAACTTGGTTTCAATGTACTAAGCCAAAAATACATTTCATGTCCTTCCTTGAAAAGCAGTGATGCACCCTGCATATTAAATATCTTTCAGAGTAGCCTCTGAAGAAATTATAGGTTGAATGTGAAAGGAATCAGAATATGCCACCCCCAAATTTGCCACTTTGGCATAAGAATTCTTTTGAGCCAAAGGCAATTGAGAATCAACAGATCAGGAAGAGTTCTCTGCTTTCCTTTTATTTACCTAAAATGAAGGCATAAATTTCCCTTTGAGGAAGGAACTCCCCTTCCCTCCCTCCCCCACCCAAGTACCAGCGAGAGAAGAGCAGACTCATCCCGGAAGATGGGGAATTAACACCAAGAGAAGTTTGCAGAAACAGACCTTACTAGTATAGAGCTTCTCTTCCATTAGTTCCCCCATATATTTCCTAGTTACTTCCTCACAATGTATTGACCCCTGAAGCCCAAATAAGGGTCTAAGCTGTGAGTCTAACTGCTTCTTTGATTTTCATTTCTTTTCTGTGAGCTTCATGCATGTAAATATTAATGAAAGTTGTGTACCTTTTCTCCTGTTAATTTGAGGGGCCGCAATCACTACCTAAGAAGGTAAAGGAAAAGTTTTTCTTTCCCAGCAAATGCATTTATAATTGTAACATCCAAACATTCATTTTTAAATGAAACCAAGAGACATGTGATATCACACTACAAAGGAAGTGCTGGACTATAGTCAGAGCTAACAAAGGGGTGTCAGAAAAACTTAACCTTTCATCCATATCCACGGCATAACTGGAGGATTTTTCAGAGAAGTAGTTAGAGCTGTTGATGAACTTCGGATCCTTTCCCATTCCTCTAAAAAGAGGTAAGGAGTGGGAGTACATGAGTACTTCCTTCTTTCTCTCCATTCAAGAGAGATTTAAAGGTGTCAAATAAAAGCGAATTCAGACTTAAGTAGGGAGAGACCTTATTTGGAAATTTTTGCAATAAGGAGAATGTTCTGACCTCAGGATGTGCGAGGTTCTCAAAATTCAATAGAAAAAGGATTTTCTTTTATAGGGGATAGTAAACAGGACTAGCAGGAACTCTGTGGGGAGCAGGGCAAGTGGTGAGGGTAAGCAGATAGCATGATCAGGGAAGTTTAACAGGAAATGTTTCTCTATGTGATTAGCTGATTCTCAGAATGATGCTGTTAAGGGGAGTGTTTTGCTTTAGTGCTTGCTCAGACTTGGGGGCAAGCCAGAGTTTAGGGGCATATAGGGAAGAGAGAAGTCTGACCAAAGTCTGGTCAAGCCACAGGTTAGTGGGTAAGTGATGGGCAATTGCAAGCCCTTGGTCAAAAGGAATCATTGGAAGAGCTTAATGCATTTTGGCAGAGAGACTGTGGACTGGGCTCTGCTTTCTGTGAGAAATAGGTAAAGTGAGAGGCTGGCTTCATTGTCCTACCCTTTGGAAAATAACCGCACTTACAGACTTAGCTGGGAGAAATGTGTGAGTTTTCCCTGGGCTTATTGCAAAAGAAGTCTTAACTCAGAGGACCACCAGGAAGAACAAATGGACTTCGGTTGAGAGAAGCTGATGGTATTGCTGGATTCTTAAAGTTTGAAACAGAAGGGTAGAAATGTGTTAGTCTTTAGCAAAGGAATAGCAGGTTGGAGATCCTCAGAGATTGGGGTCTACAAAGAACTCATAAAGGAACTTCATAGAGAACAAATTAGTTTTCAACACTTACCAAGTTCAGAAAGCTCCGATGCCAGATCAATACAACAATACCAATTAGATGTGAACTTCGCTGTGCCCCTTTGCATTCCTTCTACTCCTCTGCTTCTCTAGGTGTCATAAATCAGTGAGCATAATGTATAAGGGAGAGGAGAAACCTGGCTACTGAAAGGTTTTAAATTAAAAGTAAAATTGACTCCAAAGAACCAAACAGGGAAGGCAATGCCTTGGAGCAAGAAAGGCATATATTCCAAATTTGGGGAATATTCAACCCACAACGTAGATTACCCAACTGTGTAAATGTTACTTATATAAAAGTGCTATCAAACTAAAGGATAAATTTCAACATGTGCGCAGCATTTTTATTTAATAAAAGTTTGTAATTTATTTTTAAAAGTTTATTAGCAGTGAGGTGGATGGACCTTGAGTCTGTCATTCAGAGTGAAGTAAGTCAGAAAGAGAAAAACAAGTACTGTATACTAACACATATGTATGGAATCTTAAAAAAAAAAAAGGTACTGATGCACCTAGTGGCACGGCAGGAGTAAAGATGTACACATAGAGAATGGACTTGAGGACCTGGGGGCGGGGAGGGGGAAGCTGGGGCGAAGTGAGAGTGGTGTGGACATATATACACTACCGAATGTAAAATAGATAGCTAGTGGGAAGCAGCTGCATAGCACAGGGAGATCAGCTCGGTGCTTTGTGTCCACCTAGAGAGGTGGGATAGGGAGGATGGGAGGGAGGCTCAAGAAGGAGGGGATTTGCAGACATGTGTATGCATATGGCTGATTCACTTTGGTGTACAACAGAAACTAACACAGCATTGTGAAGCAATTATACTCCAATGAAGATGTATTTTTTAAAAAAAGTCATTGTCAAATATATTGTGTCCTTTAATCCCTTCTAAGGCCTTGCCACCTGTTTACCTCCCTATACTATAATGGAGACAATGATTTCCCTTTTGTTTGGAGAATATTTTTGTTAACAGTTGGTTAATAAATAGTTCAGACTGTTTAGAAAACAGTTGAGAAGCGTGGAAGCCAAAGCAATCAAATGGCTGAGTCATCTGTTAGGATCCTCAAACCTTTTTGAATGCCTTTGGCTGGAGTCCCAATTAACAGAGTATGATGACTAATCGCATCAATTCTCTTTCCGCCACACCAAGCACTCCTAGGACTGCATCTCATAGAAGCTTCCTGTAGCTCCTGTCTACAGTATTTTGAAGTCTCAATATTGATTTCTTCCTGAGGGGTTCCCTTGAGATATCGTGTTTACCTCATCCAATGCCAACACCCAGCTCACTTGAGGACAATCGATGATCTATTCTGCCTGATCAAATCGCTTGGTGTTTCTGTGATTATGCAGCCTCCGGCACTGGGAGCAATCAGGCAGAGAATTATCAGGACATTGACAGATTAGCCTCATCAGTTACCTGCTGTGACCACCAGCATTCTGTATGTTAATAAGGAAAAAATAGCCTGCTGATTGTCATTTAAATTACATGAGGATATATTTGTCTTTTGGAACTCCAAGGCATTTAAATGTGATATAAGATCAAAATTCATTAAAGAAAAAGAAGAGATGTTCCAGCAAACATTGCCCAAGAGGCTGACTATAACACTTGCACAGTGGAGAAGACAAATACATTTTGTGCTTAATCATTTTCAATATGGAACACAATTTAATCCAATCAGTATTTATTGAGCATTTACTATGGGCAAAACACTGTTAGGCCCTGCAGAAAAGAAAAAAAGAGATATGGGGACCACAAATCTCAAGAGTCAATCATTGAAACCAACATGAAAATAAACATAGTCCAAGGCAGACTATAACATATGATGCAAAAAAAAGAACCACAGAACGTCCAACCTGAAAAGACCACCTTATGCTGGAGCAATTAGGAAAGTTCTTGTGGAGAGGGAAGGTATCTGAGTAAGCTTTTTAGAAGATAAAAATTGGAAGAAAGGAATTACAAGTAGAAATACATGCAACACAAAGGCATGAGAATGGGTGTGGCAGATGCTTGAAGGTGCTCCTATCACATCCTACCGGAACGTACTTTTCCAGCACACACTGTGGCTTCCCACTGCCAGTTCTGAAAGTCTCCTGAGAGCTTTCTTTGGCCATGGAGCATGCTTGCTGAGCGTGCAGGGCAGGCCAGAAGGACCTGGCTGGGGGTGGGAATGTCCTAAAGAAAAGGGAGATGCAACTTTGAGCTTGGTGTGTAAGATGGTTGCAGTTTAGGTGAAAGCTGCAGATGACATTTGTGAAGCAAAGAGCAACATGACCAAAGGTGGAAGAAAGAATAAGAAAGATTTGTGTAGGTGACAGTGCGCATATTGGGTTGGCAGGAGCAGGGATCATTGAAAGTAGATTTGGAAAAGGTAAAGGGACTCAGATCTGGCAGGACTTTGGCTGACAGGGGGAGGCAATGTCCTCCAAACATTGTTCCAAGCTACCTACCATCTTCTCACTTATACGATGCAGTGGAATCCCAACCAGTCTCCTGGAATCCATTTGTACTGCTTACAACAGGGGAAGTGATATTATAAACAAATTACTGAACTAAGCATGTCACTTCCCTGCTAAAACCCCTTCCTAGCTTTGCTTTGCTATTAGGAGAAAGACAAAACCTTTAAGATGGCCTATGAGGCTCCTGGGATCAGGTTTCTGCCGACCTCCACAGCTCCATCTCACCCCTTCAGACTCTATTCAGCTCTCCCCCTTTCACACTCTCCCCTCATGCTCTTTGTTCAGCCACACGGGCATTGATTCAGTTCCTCGCATCAACCAGAAGCCTTGGCTTGTGTTATTTCCTCTGCCCAGAAGGCTCTTCCTCTTCACTTCTCTGACCTAATTAACCAATCTCTATCTTACATACTGCAGCTCACATAAGACCTTCTAGGGGAAGCTTTCGCTTACTTCCTACACGAAATCTCCTGTTATATGCTCACAAAAAACCCTGTGCCTTTCTCTCATAAGTCAGAATCTCAGTCTGTGGTTACCTGTTTATTTGACTATTTAAATTCCATCCTCCTACCGGACTGTGAGCACCCAGAGGGAAAAAACACATCTCTGCTCACCATTATATCTTGTGAACTTAGCACCGTACCTGCCAGAGTTAACAAAGATCTCTTGGATGAATGCATGGTTGAATGAATGGGTTGGTGAATGAATAATAAGAAATCTACTAAAATTTTTGACCATTTGATATCTACTTTCTCATTATTATAAAGCTTGAGAAATGTTAGTTGCTTGTTTTATTTAAGAGCTTCCTATGTCTTTCTTCAGCCAGTTAGCTTATTTTTAGAACTACTATTCATGAATTGGAAAACTAATTGTACAGCTACCCTTATCTTTTATTCCTGAGTCTTGCTTGTTTTAAAAATGAAGAGAGAAAAGTAAACACTCCAATTTTGTGGTTCAGTTCACATTTCAGTTTTTCTCTTCTCTGTTTTATTCTGAACATTGTAAATGGTTTGAAAAACCAAGCTTTTGCATTTATATTGCTCTTTTCATCTACAGATTTATAAGAGCTTTAAAAACATGTATTAATACTTACAATAGCATTCCAAACTACAAAAATTTAGCCACAGTAAAGCTGCTTTAAGATATGGATGCTGTTAACAGGTTCACAATACAGCAGCAACAATTTCAAGTACAAATTGGGGGTTTTGATTAAATCCCTAAATTGACTAATGGTGAATTCCTCCTAGAGGCACCCAGCATTCTAAATCCAACAATAATGATGTCTCTTCAAAGAATACATGGATTTAGAAAGCTCTAGTTTGAAAACTCAAGGATTTGAAACATTTGCAAATAAAAAAGGGCAGGATAACATTTACTCTTCTATTTCTAACTTCTTGAGAAGTGTTATTGCATTTTTAGCCCTACATTTTTTCCTAATATATACAAATAAAACTATAAATTTTCCTTCAAGCACAAGTTTTTGCTATACCTTGTGAATTTTGATATGCCATATTTCAGTTATTTTTCACTTCAAAACATTTTCTAATTTCCATTGGAACTTCCTTCTTTGGCCCATGGGTTCTTTACAAATGTATTGCTTACTTTCCAAACATTTGGCCATTTTCTAGTTACCTTTTTATGTTATTATTGATTTCAGTTTTAATTTTACTGTGGTAAGAGAACATTCTCTGTATGATTTCAGTCCTTTGCAGTTTAAGACTAGCTGCATGGTCTATATGTACATTTTTGTAAATGTTCTATGGGCATTAAAATGAATGTTCTTAAAAGTGTGTATTATTATACATATGTCAATTAGATAAAGTTTATTAGTTGTGTTATTCAGATCTTTTATATCCTTCCTAATTTATTTTAGTCTATTTTAACAATTACTGAGAAATGCTTACTAAAATCTCCAACCATACTTGTGAATTTTCCAAATTTTATTAATTCTGCCAGTTTTTACTTAACATATTTTGTTACGCTATTGGTGCATACATGTTAAGAATTATATCTTCTGGGAAGGTTGGCACTTTCAACATCATATATTCTATCACCTTTCTTTAGCCTCTCTTTTCTTGTAATTTTAACATAGCTACATTAGGGTTTCTTTTTTGGTGGGAAAGTAATTTTATGTGGTTTTTTATTTCCATCCTTTTACTTTCAACTTGTATCCTTATATTAAATGTGTTTCTTCTAAGCAACATAGTTTTTTGTTATCTGTTCTTATAGTCTTTGCCTTTTAATTAGAATATGTGCTTCATTTACATTTAATGTATTTGTTGATATATTTGAGTTTTCTGTTTTTCACACCTAATATTCATTCCTGGTTTCTCCTTTCTAGTTATCTTTTGGGTCAATGTAGTATTTTCTTTTATTTTCCCATTTCTTTATTTCTGTTGCCTTGTTAACACATTCTTTCATTATTCATTTAGTGGCGACATTAGAGATTATAATATACATCCTTAACTTTTGTTAGCATCATCTGTAATTTAGTCATTTTAAACTTCCTGACAGTGTAAAAAATATTAAAACACTTGAACTCCATTTAAGTCCTTCCTTCTTTTTATGCTATTCTAATTTGCATTTCAATTGTACATATATAGTTTAGGTGTAACATGTCATTTTTACTGTATTATAAAATTAATATTTACTTAGACTTTCCTCATGTATTTACCCTTTTCAGTGTCTTTGTTTCCTTCTATTCCATGTCTCCAACTGAGATATCTTTTTTCCTACTTAAAGGACCTTCCTTAGTATTTCTTTTACTGTAGGTCTTCTGGTGGTAGAAAATATTTTTTGATAGAAAATATATTTATTTTGCCTTTACTTTTTATCTGTGCATTTTAAAAGATTTTTATTTTGAAATAATTATAAATTCATGAGAAGTTACCAAAATAGCATAGAGAGGTGCTGTGTATTCTTTTTCCAGTTTCCTCCAATGGTTACATTTTGCATAATTGTGATAGACAGAATTTTAGTGATGTCTCCTCAAGATTCCCATCTCCTGATTATTCAAACACTAATCCAGGTACTGCTGTGAAGGAAATATGCAGATGTCATAAAGTTTATGGATCTTAAAAAAGGGACATTAATCCTGGATTGTCAAGGTGGGCATAATCTAATCACTTGAGCCCTCGAAAGCAGAGGAATTTCTCTAATTGGAATCAGAGAGATGTGGTGGAAGAGGAAAACAGAGGATAAATGAAGCAGAGGGAGAAGTCAGTGAGATTCAGAGAGTGAGAAGCACGTGACCTGCCACTGCTGGCTTTGAAGATGAAGAAAGGAATCCATGAGCCAAGAAATGAAGGCAACCTCTGGAAATTAAGAATGACCCCAGCCAGCAGGGAAGCAGAGGTTTTTGTCTTACATCCACAAGGAACTGAATTCTTCCAATAACCTGATTGAGCTTGGAAGTGGATTTAACCCAGAACCTCTCGAAGGAGTGCAACCCTGCCAACACCTTGATTTTGGCTCCATGAAACCAGGAACAAAGAATCAGCTGAGCCACACTGTGCCCAGACTTGTGACCCAGAACTGTGAGATAATACATTTTCATTGCTTAAGGCTACTATATTTAGGGAATTTGTTACTGAAACAATAAACAAGTACAATATCTATTGTACAGAATTAAATCTAGGAAATTGATATTTCTGTGTGTGTAGTTCTGTGAGATTTTATCACATATGTAGATTCATGGAACCATCAGTGCAATAAAGATACAGAACTATTCCATCACTACAAAGACCTTCCTCATGTTACTCCTTTATAGTCACATCACACCCCCTTCCCTCATCCATTCCTAATCCTTGGCAATTACGAATATGTTCCTCACCTCTATAGTTTTTTAAGTTTTGATCATTTGCCATTGTTGTTGTTTTCTCCAGTCTATTTCTCTTTGTTGTTCAGATTGGGGAACTTCTATCGTCTTATTTTCAAGTTCACTGATTGTTTCTCTGTCATTTCCATTCTGCTATTGAGTTCATCTAGTACATTTTTCAGTTTGGTTTTGATTCTTCTTAACATCTTCTATTTCTTTGCAGAGGCTTTCTATTTCTTTGCCAAGGTGTTATATTTTTTCATTTGTTTCAAGCATGTTTGTAATTACTTACTGAAGCATTTTTACGGTGGCTGCTTTGGGAAGAGGGGGTGGGATGAATTAGGAAATTGGGATTGACATATATACACTACTATGTATAAAACAGATAACTAATGAGAACCTACTGTATAACATAGGGAACTCTACTCAATGCTCTGTGATGACCTAAATGGGAAGGAAATCTGAAAAACGGCATATATGTATATGTATAACTGATTCACTTTGCTATACAGCAGAAACTAATACAACATTGTAAAACAACTATACTCCAATAAAAATTAATTTTAAAAAATCCTGGTCAGATAATTCCAGCATCTGTGTCCTCTTGGTGTTGGTGTCTGTTGATTGCAGTTTCTCATTCAAATTGAGATTTTTCAGGTTCTTGTTATGCCAAATGATTTTTAAGTATACCTGTACCTTTTGGGTATTGTGTTGTGAGACTCTGGATCTTAGTTAAATCTTCTGTATTTTAGCTGGCCTCCTTTAACACTGGGCTGGTGGGGAGAGGAGAATGCCACCTTGTTTCTATCAGGTGGGAGTGGAAGTCCAGTTCCCCATTCAACCTCTTTTGACCCTCTGGCAGGGGAAGGATTCCTTGTTATTGCAGGGCAGGGTTGGAAGTTCTGACTCTTCACTAGGCTTTCATGATACCAGGCTGGCTGGGAAGGGCAGAGATACTTTACTACTGCTTACCATTGGCTTCCACTGACACTGACACTGACACTATGGAGGGGTGGGGGATACCAGAGGGAGGGTTGGCCTCATTACAAGTGGGCGGTAGTAGAATTCCTGATTCTCTACTAGGCTTCCTTTGACACCAGCCCATTGGGAAGAGTACCTCATGAGTGATTGGTGTGGGCGAAGTGCAGATCCTACACCCCACCCATGGTTTCTGTTGACACCACAATTGGAAGGGAACTTGTTACCAGTTGGTGGGAATGAAAGGCCCTGCTTACTACTTGACCTTCTCAGACATCAGAGTGATGGCAGTTGGAGTCACTCCTAGTTACAGCCATATGAGGTGAAAGTCTAGGCTCCCCACTTAGCCTGTGTTGGTGGGATGGGTTTGGGATTCAGGTTTTCTTGTGGTCTTTGATTTGAGTAGGGTGATTATTATATAAAGGTTTTCTGGATCAACCAGAGGGCAGACAGCAGAAGGAAGAACTACAATTCTGCAGCCGGTGGAATGACAACCACATTCACAGAAAGATAGACAAAATGAAAAGGCAGAAGACTATGTACCAGATGAAGGAACAAGATAAAACCCCAGAAAAACAACTAACTGAAGTGGAGATAGGCAACCTTCCAGAAAAAGAATTCAAATAATGATAGTGAAGTTGATCCAGCACCTTGGAAAAAGAATGGAGGCAAAGATTGAGAAGATGCAAGAAATGTTTAACAAAGATCTAGAAGAATTAAAGAACAAACACCTAGGGAGAGGACCTTCAAGATGGCAGAGGAGTAAGACATGGAGACCACCGTCCTCCCCACAAATACATCAAAAATACATCTACATGTGGAACAACTCCTACAGAATACCTACTGAACGCTGGCAGAAGACCTCAGACTTCCTAAAAGGTAAGAAACTCCCCACGTACCTGAGTAGGGTAAAATAAAGAAGAAAAAACAAACAAAAGAATAGAGATGGGACCCACATCTCGGGGAGGGAGCTGTGAAGAAGGAAGTTTCCACACACTAGAAAGCCCCTTCACTGGCAGAGATGGGGAGAGGGCGGGGGGGGAAGCTTTGGAGCCACGGAGGAGAGCGCAGCAACAAGGGTGCAGAGAGCAAAGTGGAGAGATTCCCACACAGAGGATCTGTGCCGACCAGCACTCACCACCCTGAGAGGCTTGTCTGCTTACCCACTGGGGCGGGTGGGGGCTGGGAGCTGAGTCTTGGGCTTTGGAGGTCAGATCCCAGGGAGATGACTGGGGTTGGCTGCGTGATCACAGCCTGAAGGGGGCTAGTGCACCACAGCTAGCTGGAAGGGAGTTGGGGAAAAAGTCTGGAACTGCCTAAGAGCCAAGAGACCATTGTTTCGGGATGCACGAGGAGAGGAGGTTCAGAGCCCCCCCCCCAAATGAGCTCCAGAGATGGGCGCGAGCTGCAGTTATCAGCGCAGAAGCCAGAGATGGGCATGAAACACTAAGGCTGCTGCTGCAGCTGCCAAGAATCCTGTGTGCAAGCACAGGTCACTATCCACACCTCCCCTCCTGGGAGCCTGTGCAGCCTGCCATGGCCAGGGTCCCATGATCCAGAGACAGCTTCCCTGGGAGAACACACAGCATGCCTCAGGCTGTTGCAACATCACACTGGCCTCTGCTGCCACAGGCTTGTCCTGCATTCCCTGCTCCTCCCTCTCCCCAGCCTGAGTGAGCCAGAGCCTCCAAAGCAGCTGCTCCTTTAACTCCCTCCTGTCTGGGCGAACAACAGATACCAGAGGGTGACCTACATGCAGAGGCAGGGCCAAATCCAAAGCTGAACCCCAGGAGCTGTATGAACAAAGAAAAGAAAGGGAAGTTTCTCCCAGCAACCTCAGGAACAGCAGATTAAATCTCCACAGTCAACGTGATATACCCGGCATCTGCGGAATACCTGAATAGACAACGAATCATCCCAAAATTGAGGTGGTGGACTTTGGGAACAACTGTAGACTTGGGGTTTGCTGTTGGCAACTGACAAGTTTCTGATTTTTATGTTTATCTTAGTTTAGTTTTTAGCACTTGTTATCATTGGTGGATTTGATTATACTGGTTTGGTTGCTCTCTTCTTTTTCTTTATTTCTTATTTTAATCACTTTAAAATTTTTTCTATTTTAATAATTAAAATTTTTTTTATTTTAATAGCTTTATTTTATTTTTCTTTCTTTCTTTTTTTCCCCTCCCTTTTCTTGTGAGCCGTGTGGCTGACAGTGTCTTGGTGCTCTGACCGGGTATCACGCCTGAGCCTCTGAGGTGGGAGAGCCGAGTTCAGGACATTGGACCACCAGAAACCTCCTGGCCCCATGTAATATCAATTGGCGAGAGTGCTCCCAGAGAGCTCTGTCTCAATGCTAAGACCCAGCTCCACTCAACGACCAGCAAGCTCCAGTGCTGGACACCCCATGCCAAACAACCAGCAAGACAGGAACACCACCCCACCCATTAGCAGAGAGGCTGTCTAAAATCATAATAAGTTCACTGACAGCCCAGAACACACCACTGGATGTGGTCCAGCCCAACAGAAAGACAAGATCCAGCCTCATCCACCAGAACACAGGCACCAGACCCCTCCACCAGGAAGCCTACACAACCCACTGAACTAACCTTAGCCACTGGGGGCAGACACCAAACACAATGGGAACTACAAACCTGCAGCCTGCAAAAATGAGACCCCAAACACAGTAAGTTAAGCAAAATGAGAAGACAGAGAAATATGCAGCAGATGAAGGATCAAGGTAAAAACCCACCAAACCAAACAAATGAAGAGGAAAT
Source organism: Mesoplodon bidens (assembly GCF_964165515.1). Taxonomy (NCBI): domain Eukaryota; kingdom Metazoa; phylum Chordata; class Mammalia; order Artiodactyla; family Ziphiidae; genus Mesoplodon; species Mesoplodon bidens. The sequence continues at coordinate 47,062,115 of NC_138165.1, read as the reverse complement.
AGGCAGTCTTCCTGAAAAAGAGTTCAGAGTAATGATAGTAAAGGTGATGCAAAATCTTGGAAATAGAATGGAGATACAAACAGATGTAGAGATGTACCATGTTCTTGGATTGGAAGAATCATTACTGTGAAAATGATTATACTACCCAAAGCAATCTTCAGATTCAGTGCAATCCCTATCAAATTACCAGTGACATTTTTTACAGAACTAGGACAAAAACCTTAACATTTGTATGGAGACACAAAAGACCCCGAATAGCCAAAGCAATCTTGAGAGAAAAAAATGGAGCTGGAGGAATCAGACTCCCTGACTTCAGACTATACTACAAAGCTACAGTAATCAAGACAATATGGTACTGGCACAAAAACAGAAATATAGATCAGTGGAACAGGATAGAAAGCCCAGAGATAAACCCATGCACCTATGGTCAACTAATCTATGACAAAGGAGGCAAGGGTATACATTGGAGAAAAGATAGTCTCTTCAATAAGTGATGTTGGGAAAACTGGAGAGCTACATGGAAAAGAATGAAATTAGAACACTCCCTAACACCATACACAAAAATAAACTCAAAATGGATTAAAGACCTAAATGTAAGACCGGACGCTATAAAACTTTTAGACGAAAACATAGGAAGAACACTCTTTGACATAAATCACAGCAAGATCTTTTTTTACCCACCTCTTAGAGTAAAGGAAATAAAAACAAAAATAAACTAATGGGACCTAATGAAACTTAAAAGCCTTTGCAAAGCAAAGGAAACTATAAACAAGAGGAAAAGACAACCCTCAGAATGGGAGAAAATATTTGCAAATGAATCAACGGACAAAGGATTAATCTCCAAAATACATAAACAGCTCATGCAGCTCAATGTTAACAAAATAAACAACCCAATCAAGAAATGGGCAGAAGACCTAAATAGACATCTCTCCAAAGAAGGCATACAGATGGCCAAGAGGCACATGATGCAAATCAAAAGTACATTGAGGTATCACCTCACACTGGTTAGAATGGGCATCATCAGAAAATCTACAAACAGCAAATGCTGGAGAGGATGTAGAGAAAAGGGAACCATCTTGCACTGTTGTTAGGAATGTAAATTGATACAGCCACTGTTGGTGGGAATGAAAATTGATACAGCCACTATGGAGAACAGTATGGAGTTTCCTTAAAAAACTAAAAATAGAACTACCATATGACCCAGCAATCCCACTACTGGGCATATACCCAGAGAAAACCATAATTCAAAAAGACACATGCAGCTCAATGTTCATTGCAACACTATTTACAATAGCCAGGTCATGGAAGCAACCTAAATGTCCATCAACAGATGAATGGATAAAGATGTGGTACATATATACAATGGAATATTACTCAGACATGAAAAGTAATGAAATTGGGTCATTTGCAGAGACGTGGATAGATCTACAGACTGTCATACAGAATGAAGTAAGTCAGAAAGAGAAAAACAAATATTGTATATTAACGCATATATGTGGTATCTAGAAAAATGGTACAGATGAACTGGTTTACAGGGCAGAAATAGAGACACAGATGTAGAGAACAAATGTATGGACACCAAGGGGGGATAACATGGGTGGTGGTGGTGGTGGGATGAATTGGGAGATTGGGATTGACATATATACAGTAATATGTATAAAATAGATAACTAAGAAGAACATGCTGTATAAAAAATAAATAAAATTTTATTTTATTTTATTTTATTTATTTATTTATTTTTTTCGGTACGCGGGCCTCTCACTGTCGTGGCCTCTCCCATTGCGGAGCACAGGCTCTGGACGCACAGGCTCAGCGGCCATGGCTCACGGGCCCAGCTGCTCCGCAGCATGTGGGATCCTCCCGGACCGGGGCACGAACCCGTGTCCCCTGCATCGGCAGGTAGACTCTCAACCACTGCGCCACCAGGGAAGCCCCTAAAATTAAATTTTAAAAACTTCTGTATTGCTAGTCATTTCCTGGTCATTTTGCCAGAAAGAACAGGATTTTCTTGAGACTTTGTTTCCTATGCCCATTGGTGTTCTAGGTTGCCTCTTTAGATTGTTCATTTATTTTTTTTCCCCTGAAATAGTTACTGATTCAGATCTTGAATGTTTGTAACAGAGATTGCCAGAAATGGAAGATAAAAAGCTTTATACCATTTCCTTATGGAAAGCTAGGACAAAGATTTTCAAAGTTAGAACTATCTTAGTTATCTCAAAGCCGAAGTTTTACTAGGATCAAATGCTTCTATTTTACATTCATAGTGGATAAAATCTTTCTCTTTGAAAGCCACAGGTCATTAAGATGTGTTCATGTTAAATATTTGTTCACTTAACACTTTCCATTATTTAAACATGTAATACTATATAAAGTAAAATAGCAGTTTTCTTGATATATATCGGAAATCATGAGGGGAATAAAGCAATTTGGCAACAAAAACCTTCTTAGTCAGTATTTAGAGGCAAATGAAATTCTATTCTTTTTTCATTTAATGTTCATAAAAGTATTCTAGTATCCTATAAGTGACAATGGAGAACATATGAGGGCAGAAAGATATGGCATATCTTTCTGCATAAAAATCCTTTGGGCTAAATATTCTCAAGTATGGATTGCATGTTTTTCAGGTATTTGTTTGTAGTTGCTTTTCAGGTAGGGAAAGTTCTGGAATAGGTATATAATCTCAGCATCTTCCAAATAACCAGGTAATCCAGGATTTGTTCAAACAAGAGACAGCTCATAATTACCTCAGAGACTGTTACTCTTTGAAGTAGGAAAAAAGGCAGTAGATGCCAGATTCAGCCATTAAGAGCCCTTCTCCTCTTAACATTCTCCTCGTGTTATCCCCATATAGGGTCACAGTTGTCTGTAAAGTGAATTACCTTATGTTGTTAAATTTTTACAGATTCGTGATTAGATGCATGGGCTTTGGAATCAGAACTTGCTTTAAAACTGAGCTCTGCCACTTAGTAGATACTTGACTTGAACAACTTCTTTAGCCTTTCAAAACTTATTTCTTCATCTAAAATAGGCAATACATGTTGTAATAATTAGAGTATGAAAGTGTTACACTTAGCACACCATGTGATCTGTGCACTTTAACTTTTAATTTATCATTATAAGGAAAGAAAGAGAAACAACTATCTCATTTAGAATATATCTTTCTTTGAAACCTCATAAATATCAGGTTAAAGAAAATGGCCCCTTCAGACTGGTGTCTGGGGATTTTTACTGACAGTGAGCCTTCTGCCCTGGGAGACTCATATGTTAGCACTATGCCTCTGAGTACCATGCACTTTGAGTTGGTGTGGCACATGATTCTGCAAAGATAAAAAAAAAGACAGATGGCGAGAATGTAGACACCCTTGAATGGCAGATAGGAGCCTTATCCATTTGACAAATTTTAATGCAGTGCATAATGTGGTGGTTAAAAATATGGAAGCGGGAGACAGACTATCTGAGTTTGAATCCCCCCACCAATAGCCAGCTGTAAAACTTCAGATAAGTTATTTTACTTCACCTCTTTGTATCCCACTTTCAAGTTATACAAAATAGTGACTGTAATAGAATCTCTTACAGTTGTGATATAAAAAATATTAGTGGATATAAAGTATGTAGAACATTGACTGGTATTTAGTAAGCATTCAATTAATATTAGTTACTCTTTAACCACAAGGAATAGCACAGTACAGCAAGGCTTACTCTGTTCTATTCCTGCCAGGTAATTTATTTAAGTTTTAACTAGGGGAGAGATGAAAGAATGAGATTTACTACAGTCTTTATATTTTGTGCTATGTAAAGATAGTTTTTTCATGCTTGCTACTTGGTAGTATCTTTGATAGAGAACAGGAGAAACGTGCCTTCCTGTGTCCCAATGGTAAAGAAAAGTTTTATACTTGGATGTCATCCCTGTCAATTATTTTGGTTTTCTTAACCAAAGAAGCTATAACCTCATGGGGAGAGTGGGATGAATGTCCATGGAGTTGACTGTGGATGCACCTGTTTCGTTCACCCCTTTAAGATGGGAGGTGGGGCTGGTGTTCAGTGCTGACTAGTATTTTTAATAGTTTGAGGAAAGAGGCCTTCCTAGAAGAAGGCTGAGAAACTAATGTGTGAACATCTGATTATTACTTAATATCTTTGGTGAAAAATGAATGACCATTTCTAACTGTAACTGCATCTTTGCATTCTGGATCTTTTATTCCTTGCCTTTTGAAAGAACTGTTCGTCCATGTGGAGTCTGACAAGGAGAAGATATTTCTCCCTTACTTTTGGATTAAAAAATCTACCTAAAACAACATCCTAGTAGCTTTACACAACAAATATTTTCACTACATCTGTATTTTTACCTATTCTTATTGGTATGTGAATAGACTCTAAAGAGAACACTCAAGTTTTAGACTTGTTTTTTCCCAAGTTGAATATAATTGCATTAAAAAACCAACTTTACTGAGGTGTACTTTTCATACAAATAAATATACCTTTTGAAATGTGAAGTTCAATGGGTTTTAACAAATGTATACACTTTTATAACTACCACCACAATCTATCTATCTATCTATCTATCTAAAACGTCTCTGTCAACCCTCTCCAAATTTCCTATTTTGCAATTAATAGCCACCCTGTCCTCCCAACACCTAGTCCCAGGCAGCCATTGATCTCTTTCTCTCAATACAGATCTGGGTTTTTTCTTTCCTAAAATTTTATGTAAATGATAGCTCATTTGTACTCTTTTGTGTCTGGCTTATTTCACTCAGTATACCAATTTTAAGATTCATACATATAATGGTACACATCAGTAGTTTATGCTCCCCCTCCCTCTCTGTGTTTTGTTTTGTTTTGTTTGCTACATAGTATTCCATTATGTGAATGTACTATAATGTGTTTATCCATTTACCTGTTGAAGTATGGGTTGTTTTCAGTTTGGAGATATTATGAATAAAGCCACTATGAACATTTGTTTATGAGTCCTTTTGCTCTTGCAGTTTTCCCCACTGACATTTACATAAATTTTATTATATGGATGAAACACTTCAAAGAAATGCAAGAGGAGATATACATGATATAGTTACAACTTCCTTGCTTTCATTATTTAAAACGTTTTTCTCTGTTTCTGAAGATGGTGTAATGTTATCCTTTAGGTATCAGTAATGTGGCAGTATGCAGTTTGTTGGGTAGTTACTGTGTTATCAGTTACCCAGGACACATGGGAGTGGCTAAGTATTTTGGGGTTGTTTCTGCTTCTTTTTTACACTTCTCTCTCCTCTGTGACATAGTTGGTAATGTCATGCCTGAGAGGAGATGGGTGTGTGGAGGGTATTCAGTACTTCCTTGAAGATTTTAAAATTTTTCACCGGGAGATTTTCTCCTCCTCTTCTGTTCTGTATTCAGCTTTAGTTTCTTTTACAAGCTCTTATTCCCTGACCCGCCCCCCACCGCCCCCCTGCCAAGAAGAACCAGCTTTAACACAGTAGAGTCACACATTTCAAGCCTTCCTTGATTTTACCTGCACCTGTGAAATACGTGAGGTCAGCCTATAGTCCACATAAGAAATGACTTAATTCCAAGAATCAGGATGAATGATTTACTTGCTCTCCAGATTATGGTAAAATTCCAATCTTTCTCACACCCGTGGTTTCCATTCATTTAATTCCTTTGTGCTTTTACAATCACTTGAATTCTTTATTTTAGGTTCTGACTATCATGAATATCACCCTGGAATGCCTTCCTACTAAGTAATCCAGACCTCAGATACAGCAATGTTCTTAGAAACTGCCCAAAGCTCCAATAATATAAAGCCTAAGTATCTAAGACCAGTAGATTCTGCAGCATCCAGACCTTCAACCCTGCTTGTTGTGAAAGATTCAGTGTTCAAAGGAGAAGTGTATCCCAGTGAGGTAGTAATTACTGAGCTCAACAGCCTATTGTTAAGATATTAAAATAAGGCCAAATAAGATATCTATCTAAGCAAACTGCCTCTTAAAAATAGTGACTCATAGGCTAATTGATGTGAGAATCAAATAAATATTATGGAACTCCTTTAGGGGGAAGGAATTCTTTTGGATTTAAGTTTCGTTTAATGGAATTCATTGAACCTCTTCAGAAATTTCCATAAATTGTCCAATAAAAAGCATGAAGTCTTGAAAGAGTTTAAGTCACCTTTTAAAAGGGGATGATGAAATTCTTTCTCTTTCTCTCCCACCACATGAGAGGAGGAATATAGTGCTGTAAACTCCCCTGTAATTTTAGTTATGGGGACCTGGGTTTGGAGGAGAATGACTAGTTAAAGAGCACAAGCTGGCGCAGAGCTGCCCAAAGCGTACAAGGAGGTGGGCTTTTAAGAGATCTTACCAGGGAACAGTTGAATGGAGGGACTCTGGTGCATTAAACAAATCAGTCCCAGAGTAAATGTTTATTCAGTCAGCCTGTGGTTTTGTTTTCCTCACGACATGGTATTGGTCTGGTGAGTTCTTTTTTTCTAATATGCCCTCCAGGTTTTATTTTTAAGCAACTTTTATAGGTTGCTGTCTGCTATATATTGGCATATTAGAAGGGTTTCTACCTCACAATTAGGCAATCCTGATGACTTTTGTCACTGCAACTAGATTCCTCCCAATCAGGTTGAGATAGGATTAGTGGAAGCCTTACTTAACGTGAGGCAGAACATACAGAGTATTTGACATCACAGAACAGAATTTGAATTTCTTCTCTGCTGCATCTGGAGGTATAGAGGTGTATTTTTGATTAAATTGTTAGCATTTTGATTCTCTGCTTTCTCTTTACTTAGAGGAATGTTGTGTCATTAAAAGAAATAATGTATGCAAAGAGTCAGGTACATAGTAAGTGCTCAAAAAAGTTTACTTCTGCCACTCTATTTTTTAAAAGGCTATTTTCTAGCTTTCTCCTCCTTGAAAATCGTTGCTTTCTAGATTGAATGTGCCTCTAGGTAATTGCCAGAGGCAAATTCTTTTTGTAAAAAGATAATATTATTATAGGTCTATTATTTTTACAATTTTTATATGCAATGCACAACCTTTAATTAAAACAAGTCTTTTGAAGTGATAAGACAATAAGAAATAAATATAGAAAAAAAATAGACAATAGGAAAAGACCCTCAAGGCCTCAAATATTGGAGCAATCAGACATAGCAATTAAAACAATTATGCTTGGGACTTCCCTGGTGGTCCAGTGATTAAGAGTCCGCCTCCCAGTGCAGGGGAGGTGGGTTCTATCTCTGGTCAGGGAACTAAGATCCCACATGCCAGGGGGCAGCTAAGCCTGCGCTCTGCAACTACTGAGCCTGTGCTCCACAACTAGAGAGAAGCCTGTACACCACAACAAAAAGATCCCGTGTGCTGCAACTAAGGCCCGATGCAGCCAAAAATAAATAAATAAACAAACAAACAAATAAATAAATATTTTTTAAAAAAACATCCTTAATGTATTCAAGGAGAGAGAAGACCAGATTGGGGATTTTGGAAGAGTCTAGTAACTCTTAAAATTCCAAGAGGTTATAAAATTGAAAGATAAAAATATTTGAAATTGAGAGCTCAACATGTGAGAGTAAAAGCAGATTAGATACAGCTGAAGAAAAAAAAAATAGTAACTGGAGGATAGACCAGAATAAAATATCTAGAATGAAACCCAGAGAAGCAAAAGAATGTGGGAAATAGAAGAGAGGGGAAAAGACATAGAGTAGACAGTAAGAAGGTCTCACATGCATGTAACTGGCATCCTAGAAAAAGAAAGGGAATAATGCAGAAGCAATATGTGAAGTAATGCCTGAGAATTTTCTAAAACAAATTAAAGACATCAATCCTTAGTTTGAAGTTCTACATATTATATCCCTAGGCAGTATCTGGTTTCCCGAATGGCCATCAAGGCGTCAGATAACTAGTGCTGGAGAATTAGCTGCTCATAAGTAGAACTTAGAACAGTAAGAAGTAGAAAGTATCTAGCAAGGTAAATTCCCCCTCTGTTCTTTCTTCCCTTGAATACTCCTAGGTGTGGTTTGTTCTGGCAACCCCTATCCAGAAGTTATAATGCCAGAAAGTTAACTCAGCTACTGAGCAGCCTATCATGTCTCTTGGTAGCTTGATGAAATATGGTAACATATTTCATTGCATTCCTTGTATATTTTCTTGCCTCATTTCCCCTTTTCCACATTCATACCACCCTGGGGTTGCACTTCTCAAAGTAAAGCATACGTTTCTTAAACACAGTGTTCATAGAAAAATACCAGTTATAAAGGAATATATATTGTATGGTTCCATTTATGTAACACTCAGATACAGGTAAAACTAAATTATAATGTTAAAATTCAGGATAGTGATTACTTTTGAGGAGGAAGAAAGTATAAAGACAAGAGGTATGGGCCATTAGGGGAACTTTCTGTGGTGCCTACGAATTCCTGTTTCTTTGGCCAGAATAGTATGTGCATTAGTGTTTACTTCATGAAAATTTATTGAGCTGTACATTTATCTTTGTGTTCCTTTCTATATATGTATTATAATTCACAATAAAAAATTTAAATGCCACACGGAAAATAGTTTTAGGTGTCTTTCAAAATACACAGATGATCATTTTTGTTTCTTTTTAGTCTCCATATTTTACTTTCTTTTTGCTTGTAATTTTAATGTAAAAGCAAAGGAAGCAACAACAGACATCTTTGTTAAGGCTACTGATCAATGATTTATATAGATTATTTCTAATTCTCACAGTTTTCCTTCAGATTAGTGTTATCACCATTTCATAAGTGAAGACAGTGAGGCTCAGAAAAAGTTAAGTGATTTCCTCAGAGCATTCTACAATACAAGGTGGGATCTTGAGAAGGTTATGGAAAAGTGAAAATGCAAATATACACCTAAGTGAGCCAGAAAGCAACAGTAATATGTTCCTCTAGTTCACTATTTATGCCCTGTCGCCTAAATGTACAATATTTTAAAAATAAAGTATGTGTATTTTTTATCTCTAGAAGTTCATTTTGGATCTGTTTTAAAAAAATGTTTTCCATGTCTCCATAATCTCAAGCTTTCCTCTGCCTTCTTGAACATATGGAATGCAGTTATAATAAATGTTTTACCCCTAACTACTAATTCTGTGTTTTGTGTCGTTGCTTTGTCAGTTTCAATTGATTGGTCTTGCTCCTCATTGTGTGTGCTGTTTTCCTGCTTCTTTTCATGCCTGCTAGTTTCTTTTACTGGACGTCACACATTGTGTTTTCTTTTGGGAACTAGATCTTTTTGTATTCCTACAAATAACCTTGAACTTTGTTCTGAAACACAGATAAGTTATTGGGAAACATTTGATCCTCTCAAGACATTTGATCCTTGCTTTTAAACTTTGTTAGGCAGGACCAAAGTAGCCTTTAATTGAAGTCTAATTTGTGCAACAACTAAAGCAAAACTCTTCTGAGCCTTCTACCATGGATTATGAGGTTTTCCTACTCTGTTGGGAATACAAGCTAGAATGCAAACAAATCTCATCCCTGCATGTACTTCAGTGATTTACCCCCTTCTGATTCTGAGTGATTCTTTCCCTGGCCATGGATACTTTTCTCACATACATGCACTGATCAATACTTAATTCAAGATTTAAGAGGGACCCTCTCCAGATATCTGGAGCTATCTCTCTGTGTAGCGTTTTCTTTTCCAGTACTCTTCTCTGTACTGTAAGTCATAGTGTCTTAGTCTCTCTGGACTCCCAACTCTGTCTTCTCAACTAAGGGAGACTGTTTGGGTCTCCTCTACCTCCACTGCAGCCTAGAAAATCTTTCCAGGCAGTAAGTTAGAGTAGTTGTAGGGCTCACTTCTTATGTCTCCCCTTTCTCGGGGATAATGGTTTTGTGCAGCCTGAGGTCCAGTGTCTGAAAACCGTTGTTTATATAGTTTGTTGTTTCTTTTGTTGTTTGCTTTTTTAAATTTGTTTCAGGCTGGCACATAAAGCCAGTCCCTGTTATTCCATTTTGACTAAAAGCAGATATCAAATGTGTTTATTTTGATTTTACCTTTTTCTGTGTTCTACAAGTGAAATAAATGTGTCTTGTTACACTAATTGGGAATTATCGCTCCACCTATTAACTAATGGCAAGTATTCTAAGTGAAGTTGTAGTACTTTGTAGGTATGGAAGTCTTCAGGCAATTGATCCGTAACACACATTTTGTATATTAAAAGCAGATATTCCTATTTTATTTCCTCCTCATCAGCCCCTCCATAATATTCATGTATTGCTGTTGGGCAAATACACAAAACTTGAGCCTCATTTGATTCTTAATGAACCCTATGATCCCTCTAAGCTATTACACAAGTCCAGACTCTAGCCATAAAATAAGCAAAATTTACAAAATGTTTTATAAAGAAAGCTAATGTTTATTCAACACCTGTAGGGACTGCACCAGGAGCTCTTACATATATTATCTATTGAAATTTCATGACAAACCTACTAGGCAGCATTATCCTTATTTTATTATCACTGATATTCATGCCAGACCCCCAAATAGATAATAAATACTCCAAATGCAGCAGTTATTAGTTCAATTCTTGGTGTCTAGTTAGTGCTAAATAAACGTATTATGAGTAAGCCTTCCCATACCTTGATTTTTGATATTTAGTGATATCAAAATTACCTCAAGGAGAATCTGAGATAAAAATCATAAGGTTAAATTTTAGTGTGCATTCATGCTATGCTATTTGGATCCTATTTACATGACTCCCTGCTGCTGCTTGACAGGAAAGCTAGTTCCAGGAAAGAGTTAATCCTTCAAGACAGAGTTCATTCTCTCAACCTTTTTTTTTTCCTTTTCACTGCAGAAACAGGCCTATTAATCATCATTTTGAATCAAGGCTATGCAAGGTTAAGGAGTTCCAACTTGCAAACTGATGAAGTTTGGCAAACTCAGTCCAAATTTCCAGGACAGCATTTTAGCACAGCACACCTGCCCGTACCTTCACCTGAACTCATACTTTGCCAAGTGCACTTTCTCAAACTTTGCAGGGCTGAGGGCCAAGGCTGTGATGCCTTCAAACCGAAAACAGGCCTCCTTGTGTGTGGAATTCCCTGCATGCAGACTTACCGGCATTACAACACAGACACAGGTTGTCCTTGAGTGAGGCTGATAAATGAGCCCAAATTTCCTTTTTTGTTTCTCTTCCCCTGGCTTCACTTGCTTTCCACCCCGTCCTTCTGTGTGCAGTGCTTTTTCCTGCTTTTTGCCTACCACAGCTCTTAGTTCAGCTGGGTTATAGCAAGTGGAGGTGGATTCATTATGGAGAAAAACCTAGCCTCTGTTTGTTTGTTACCTAGTTAATAAATCACCTTTACCAGAGGCCGCATTGACTGAGTCAAAATAAAGAGAACATTACTTAAGGAGGCCAAGAGGCAGGATAAAATCTTTCCCACGTCCCACTTTACCAAAGTAGCTGCCAACTCTACTCTTTCTACATGGAAGGCCAGTGTTAGTCTTATTTGCAGCCTCTGAAGTGTGATCTAATATCTCACAGGCATTTCCTTTCTGGATCATATTTTTAAATTAATTAGCATTAATTGTGGGCTTATTGTGTACTTGGCATTGAGTAAGAAGTTTCACAAGTTTCTTTATATCTCACTAGGCCTCGAAGGCAACTTCGTGAAGTATTTTAATCCTCACTTTATATATAAGAAAACTGACAGTCAAAGAGGTTAAGTGACTGTTGAAGTCCTCCCGGTAAGCTGCAGAGCTAAGGCTCTAACCTCCATCTGGTTCTTTCCACTACACACAGTTTGGGAGCAAAAGTAATTAATATGAAGATTCATAGGCCATGTGCATTAAGCTGCCCACTTATTCTCAACAGGTTTATTATAAGATCATTATATTTATAAAGCACAGGATTATACATGCAATTTGCAATCAGATACCTACAGGGGTCAAACTACTTAGTTCATAGTGCTTTGATCTTAGCCAAGGAAAGGTCTTCGCTGAATCCATGGAGCAGATTGTGAGGCATTGGAGGGAAATAAGGAGACAGAGGTGATACTAATAACCTTTAAAAACTAAATAGTTGGAGAGAATATTTGGGGATGCAGCACAAAGCTTTATTACAGTAAAAGTGTAGTTTGACTTAGGTAAAAATACTACAACAGGATGACTTCATGGTTGTTCATGAATGCTTTCAGCTTCCTTGTTTTTGCTGCCTGAAGAAATCTTGGTGCCATTTTAACCTTCTCAAGTTCCACTTGCCTTTTTATATTCATTGTTTTGGGAGTTGATGTTTGATAGAGATAAAGATAAGATAAAGAGAAGAGGGAAACGTTGTATATATTTGCAAGGGTTTTAGTGATTTAATCTGTATAGTAGTGTATCACTCAAGGAAATTCCTGTTGCGATACCTGTAAGCAAAATGTTAGATTTACTGAGGAGGCCATGTTATATTTTTCTTAAGTTGAGTTAGGAAGGTAGAGAGACCAACAAGTATTTTTCCCTTCTTTATCTTGTCCAGAAACTTATAGAAGTAATGTGTTATAAAATAATTCAAATAAATCAAAGGTATATCTTACGAAGAGGATGTCACCCCACCTTCCTATCCCCTCCTCTTCTGTCAGCCTCACTCCCTTCCCCAGAGTTCACCTTTGTTAACAGTGCATGACATTCCAGGCACCATTTTTCCTAGCAACTCACAAACAACACCCCCCGCCACCACCGCCGCCGACACACAGACACCTGGCACGGTATATGTCATTCAGTCAGACCTCATTATTCATTAGCAAGGCATCAACACAGTGTTGATTCATTCATATCTTTTGCTGTAAAATCTAATTAACCATCTCCCTCTCAGAGAACACTGGTGAGTCTTGACGATAAAGACTCCTGAGAGACTCAGATAATTCAGGCCAGGAGTATTTGGTCCACTTGCCTTTCTGGTTCATCAGATGCGTTAACAGGTCACTGTATCTTATTCAGTTGCGTCACTTGTTCTGTCCCTACATTTTTGGTTTTAGCGATTTCAAGCCCCTTGTTGCTGCTGCCTGTTGTTGATTGGGGGAACTGAAAATGTAGTTGTACATATTGTGGCTTATTGTGTTTGTTTTTGTAGAGAGAAGGATCCAAAAGGTAAATCTGTCTTCTGGGTATTTTCCACCAGTGTGGACCATTTCTAGAAAGTGGCTGTGATGAAAGTTACCAGCTCAGGCTCTGTTGTCAGCCCATCCACTCTCTAGCTTCATGACCCAATTTCTTCCTTTGTTTATGCCGCAAACCTTACAGTCATCCCTGTCTTCTCTCTTCTCACACTCCACACCCTATACATCTGGAAATCCTTTTGTCTCTACTTTTCAGATGTAAACCTACAGTTTGACCACTTCTTACCACCACCATGGTTGCCACTCTAATCAGAAGCTCCATCATCTTTTGCCTGAGTTTCTAACTAGTTTCCCTGCTTCTCCCTTAACTCTCCTACTGCCTATTCTCAACCCAGCCCTAGAGTGACCCTGAATCTCCTACTCCTTGGGCTAGACGCATCAGCAGAACCTGAGAGCTTATTAGGAATACAGAATTTCAGACCCTGCTCCAGACCTTCTGAATAAGAATTTGCATCTTAACAGAGTCCTCAGGTGTCACAAGACTATCTGTGGTGGAAGATGATTTTAAAAAGCAAGCAAGCAACCAACCAACAAAAACAAAACATAAAAATCTTTGTATCCATCATGGACCAAAACTTTGTAAAATGTGAAAAAAAAATTACCAAAAAGTAAAATTTAAAAACATGAAAAAAAGATATAAAAACGTAAGCCCTAATTTTGCATTATTTGACTCAGTAGACCTAAAATTCCTCTGTCAAACTGCTACAAAAGTTTCTAATACTTCCCCCCAATGTCTGCACTAAGGTTTTTGCAGACCAGTTCATGGACCGGCACCTGCCAAAGGTCCACTCTTCCCTCTCAGCTCCAGCCACTCTGCTCTCCTTGACGTTCCCAGACATCACCTGAGTGCTCGGGGCCTGAGCTCTGGCTGTTTCCTCTGCTGGAGCCCTTTTTCCTAATTACCCACCCGGCTAAATCCATCACCTCTTCAAGTCTTTGTTCAATTGCCATCTTCTCATGGCCTTTTAACCTGCTCTACTTACCGCTGGAAATGTTCTTACGCTTCTCCTATCTCTTTGTCCTTAGTCTTTGTATAAATGTCAGTGACTCAATTTCTTCATCTATTAAGGAAGAATAACAATAAAACCAACAATGTAGGGTTGTTGAGAGGATTACATAAAAGTACATTTGCAAATAACTTAGAGCAGTACCTGATACATATTAGTATTATAAAGTGTTAAGTATTGTTAATAATTAGTATAACTTAAATATATAGATAAAGGACTGCTAGCTATGGTTACCTCTGGGAAGGGGAGGAGGATTGATGGTGGGATGTAAAAGATTTTCTATTTTTCACTCAATACATTTCTACCTAATTTAAAATTTTTACAATGGATATTTGTTACTTTAACAATTAATGAAACACAATACAAAGGATGAAAGGAAAGCTTTTTCTTGTTGGTCTACTTCTATCCTATTTCCCAAAGGGACATCCATTTGAAATTAAATTGTCATAACCAGCAGAACAGCATTAATAATAATAAGAGTTTATGCAGTATTTACACTATGATGCTTGGCCTTGTGCCAGGTGCTTTACATTCATTATCTCATTTACTGTTTTTTCATGCTAGATTTCATTTATTTTTATTATTTTTATGATAAATATTTTGCCAGTTATCAATTTATTGCCTATCAGCTCCAAATTCACTCTTCAATACCTGCTCTTTAATGATGGGTGGAGCTCCTTTAAGCATTTCTGCTTTAGATCGAGCATGAGGTTAAGGGTTCTTAGCAGAGGGTGACAGAGGGACATTGCAGGAGAAAGGGGCACCCCTGTGTTTCTTGCTGTAGCACAGTGGGTCACTGGTGTGGGTGTGAGGACATCTGGTGGTGGTCTGTCTAGCCATGTGTTCAGAATGCACTGTTCCTGGTGGTCTCGAAGTGCAGCCCTGGTGTGGCCAGTGGTCACCTTCACATGGTCTTTTCAATACGGACATCCTTCTCTGCAGTCCTCTTGCCCACCCCAGTGCCCCGATTCTCTTGGCTCACACACCACCCTCAAGGTTGTCTCTTGCCACTTTCCCAACAGGGACACCTCATGCTCAGGCCACCTCCCCCACAGGTGTACCACTCTTAACTTGTGCCCACATGCTGGCCACCAGCTGTGGCTCACGTACCTGCTTGGGCTCCAGAGGGCTGCTTCCTGCTTGCTCAGGAGTGCAGACTAGCTCTGGCCTCGCAAACCAGTCCACTTCTTTGCCATCCAGTGGGTTCAGCTATACCTTCTCTAATGATGTCATCAAAACCCAGCCTTGGGGAGAACGTCAACCTTGGGGAGAGGGTTCTCTTCCAAGATTGTCTTTCCTTGCATAGTGTCCCTCAGATCTAGGGTACCATATAAAGTTTTATTATATTTTATAGTGACTTTTTTATATAGTGTAATCATCCTTCCTATTAAACTTTCCTGTTTAAATCACTGTGTGGCTTCTATCTCTTGATTAGATATAAACTGTGGCAAGTATATTATTTTTTAAATTTTTAAATCTTTAAAATTTTTAATCTTTTTCACTCTATTACACCCTACATGAAGTAAAGTGGATGAGTCTTAAGTCTATACCTCAATGAATTTACACACACACACAACTGTACCCAGATCAAATTATAGAACATTCTGCTTACCCGGGAAGGCTTTCTCTTAGCCCTTTCTAGTCCATACAGTGCTCTCCCCACAAAGGTAACCAATACTCTGATTGCTATCACAATAGCTTAGTTTTTCCTATTCTTGAGAATAAGAAAATACCTTAAATATGTATACTTTGTGATTCATTCATGACTGAATCATATTGTATACATAGTTTTATGTTTGCCCTCTTTCTCTCAACATGTCTTTGTTTTCTGTTTGTTTCTTCTGTCTCTTATTCCTCTGTTTCCCTTTTATTGCCTTCCTAGAAGCTCCATAAACGTTTTGGGAGCTTCATTTACACTGGTTTTAAGTATATCACGTTGTATAGATTTCTTAGTGGTTTATCTAGGTATTATAGTATACATACGTAACTTAAAGCAGTCAACGGGTATCGGTGTTTTATCACTTCAAATGAAATGTAGAAATGTTACTTCCATTTAATTCCCTTTGTTTCTCTAATTTTTAAAGAATTTTTAAAAAGTTTTTCTCTATATGTCAAGCACCCCATCGAATGGTGTTATAATTTTTACTTCAATCATCAAATATAATTTACTAAATTCATGAGGATACTCTATTATATTTGTTATTATATTTATACCTCTATGTTTACCTGTTCCAAAGTTCTTCTTTCTTTTCTGAAGTGCCAAGCCTTCTTTAATCATTTAGTTTGTGTTTAGAGAACTTCCATTAACAATTCTTCAAGGGTAGATTTACTAGTGATAAATTCTTAGTTTTTCTTCACATAAGAATGTCTTCAGTTCTCTTTAATCCCTGAAGGGTATTTTTACCAGATATAAAATTCATGATTGACAATTCTTGAAAAAAAATGTGCCACTTTCTTCTGGCTTAATGGTTTCCAATGAGAAATCATTCATTCAAATTGCTGTTCTTTTACAAGTCATGTGTCACTTAAAAATTTCTTTGTCTTTAGTTTTCAGAAGTTTAATTATGATATGTCTTAGAATGAATCCCTTTGGGTTTCTCCTACCTGAGGTTTTCTCAGCCTTTTAAAATCTATAAGTTTCTGTCTTTTCCAAATTTGGGGAGTTTTCTGTCATTATTTTATTTGAATACTATTTTTCAATTCCATTCTCTCTCTTTTCTCTTTCTGGGACTCCGATGATATGAATGTTAGGGTTTTTGTTATTGACCTGTAAGTCCCCGATACATTGTTATTTTACTTTCAGTTTATTTTCTCACTGTTGTTCAGGTTGGGTAAATTTTATTGATCTGTTCTCAAGTTCACTGATTCTATCATCTGTTATCTGTACTCTACTATTGAGTGCATCCAGCAAGTTAAAAAAAAATCAGTGACTATATTTTATAGTTCTATAATTTTCATTTGGTTCTTTTTTATAACTGCTTTTTGAGGTATTTTTGTGTTGGTGGCTTTAAAAGCCTTATCAGATAATCCCAACATCTGATTCATTTCATCTTGGCATCTGCTGGTTGTCTTTTCTCATTCTGGTTGTGATTTTCCTGGTTTTTGGGGTAATGAGTGATATTCGAGTATCCTGGATATTTTGGATATTATACTATAAAACTCTGGATTCTGTTTCATCTTTTTTAGCATACATTCTCCTGTTGAGGTGTAGCACAAGGGCTGGGTGAGTATGTATATTCAGCTTAGCACTGTGCAAATGTGGGGCACTGATTCACACTGCTTTGTGCCAAATGGGTGGGGTGGAAGTTCAATTCCTCCCTTGGGTCCCCTGACACCTTACCTGAGCATGTGGGGCATTGGCTCAGACTGAGTTTTTCTCCTGAGAGGGCCCCACTGACAGTGGAGTGGGGATATGAAGCAGAGTGATGATGAGACTCACTTCTCATTAAATCTAGACTCCACTGATGCTACCTGGGCAGGGCAATCAAAGCATCCTCTGCTTTTGTTGGGCAGGAGATGAAGATCAACTCCCCATAGAGCTATGCAGACACTAACCTGGCAGGGGAATCAGAATTTTGCCTGCTTTAGACAGGTGGGAGGTGGAAGAATCCCTCCCTGATTGACCCTGCTGGCACCACTGGGTGGGGAGATTGAAGTACCATTGTCTGATGTCCCTGTGCAGGGGGTGAGAGAGGTAAAGTGGTGGAGGACATGGGGGTTAAAGATCAGCTCCCTTCTTGGTCCAACTGAAATTGTGGAAGTGTGTGTGGAGGGGTGGATTTTCTTTTGGTGTTTGGTTTGAGTAGGGTAGATAATGCCAAAAATGTTTTCTGTTCTGTTAGGCCATCCTTTTCCTGGTATTTTGGCTAGGAGGAATAGGCTTTTCCTGGGAATTTTCTGTGTGTGGTGGGGGTCTATACTTGTTAGCAGTTCTGGGTTAGAGGCTTCAGGGAACCTACCTCAAGTCCCAGGATCCCTACACAGTCTGCTTTCTTCTTCCCACCTTCAGAGCCCGTGTACAGTTGTCTTTTGTGTTATGTGGATGGTAAGAGATTGTATCATGGAGTGAAGAGGCTAATTTATCTTGGGCCGAACTGGAAGTCACCAACTGTATCTTTTGAAGAGCCTACCTTTTAAAAATTTATGAGATCCAAGTTACCATTTCCTTTTTCTTTCATGGGTCATGATCTTAAACTAAATAAAATGTTAGCTGTTGATTTTTCATAAATGCTCTATGTCAGGTTTAGGAAGTTCATTTCTATTCCTCGTTTTTTGGGAGTTTTTTATTAGTCATGTGTGTTGAATTTTGTCAAGTTTTTTTCTACATCTGTTGAGATGATGATATGGTTTTTTTTTCTTAGTTTGTTAATCTGCTGAAGTACTTTGATTAATTTTTGCATTTTAAACTAACTTTGTATTTCTAGCCCAAACCCCACTTAGTCATGATGTATTATACTTTTTAGATTTGTTGGATTAAATTTGCTAAAATTTTTTTAAAGGGCTTCAAATGCTTGGCTTTTTATTTATTTATTTATCTATCTATCTATCTGTTTGTTTATTTATTTATTTATTTATTTATTTATGGCTGTGTTGGGTCTTCATTTCTGTGCGAGGGCTTTCTCTAGTTGTGGCAAGCGGGGCCCATTCTTCATCGTGGTGCACGGGCCTCTCACTATCGCAACCTCTCTTGTTGCGGAGCACAGGCTCCAGACGCGCAGGCTCAGTAGTTGTGGCTCACGGGCCTAGTTGCTCCACGGCATGTGGGATCTTCCCAGACCAGGGCTCGAACCCGTGTCCCCTGCATTAGCAGGCAGATTCTCAGCCACTGCACCACCAGGGAAGCCCTAAATTTGCTAAAATTTTATTTAGAAATTTTGCATGCATTTTCATTAGGGATATTGGTTCTACAGTTTATTTTTTCTTATTATTTCTTTGTCAGGTTTTGATATTAGGGTTTTAGTATTACTTAGTTACTTAGTATTACTTAGTATTACTTGGTTATATATTTGCCAACTTTTCTAGACTTTCTTAATGCCCACAAACCTCATTTCTGTTTCTTGTTTCAGCAGGTCTTCTTTTGGTACATTCCCACCTTGCCAACAATAATTAAAGCCTCTGATGGTTAGTAATTAACTTCAAGGTCAAGAATAAATTAGTATACATTTGAATTACAATCTTTTGATTTACGGTGGCCCCAAAATGAAGGTAATTAAATGTTACAGCATTAAACTGTGATCATATCTTTAAGGACGAATATTCAACTAGTTCACTTAAATAAAAAACTTGAAATAAAAAAACTAAAAATTTTTTTACTGAAGTATAGTTGATTTACAATGTTGTGTTAGTTTCAGGAATACAGCAAAGTGATTCAGTTATATGTATGTATATATATATATTTTTTTTCAGATTCTTTTCCTTTATCGGTTATTACAAAATATTGAGTATAAAAAATAAAAATTTTATAGGAAATCTTCTACCTATCATTTCTACACCAATTTTTTAAAAGTTTTTTTCCCCTAGTGGAGCACTTTAGTGATCATGAAGAATGCAAACATGGTACATACTTAAACTTGTTCCTATTTTTTCCCCAGATGGTTGAACTTTCCTAATGATTGTAAACCAGTTATGGAAAGTAGTGGTAATTAATCTGCATCTTTAGACAAGTGAAAGCTTTTTATAAAGGATGGTTGTTAAATGTTTAGTTTCTCTAAGGAGGATGGAAAAAGAGAAAATAAGTCCTTATTATTAGAAGAAATATGGGGTTTGAAGAACAAAAGAATGCAAATAATAAGTCTTTAACCCTGGCTCTGGCACCACAAGGAGATTCTGCTATCTCCTTCTCTTGGACTATTTTCACATAATGCAATTCCTTAAATGCAGTAACGCCTTAAATTTGGTATTTAAATCAGGCGATCGCTAGAAACTAATTTTTATTAAAAAAAAAACTAGGTGTAAGATTATCTGATAAATAGAACATGAATCTTCCATATGTTTCAAATTTTTAACTTGTTTTCCTTGGCTCATAAAAAGATTAACGTGAATTTTAAAATTTTTAGGTAATTTTAATAGTATTAATGTTTTCAGGGCTACTCTTTTCTGATACAACTTTATTTGAAATGTTTCCATCTTTCAAGAGCTGTGTTTTCCATCTCCATTCTATGCCTTGAAATGTGTCAGATATTTAGTAGGATCTCAAATGCAAGGTTAAGTGACAGTAAAATATAACCTGAATGAGAGCATTATCACAAAATAAGCTACAATTGAAACTTTGCACTCTATGGACTTTCTCAAGTATTTTAATAGTAAGACTGAGAGGAGGAACTTTTCCTCAGGACCTTCCCTGTTTCTTCCATCTGCTAACTCTTGGTGTTCCCTCAGACTGGATTTTCAAGATAACTGAGCCTTGAGAGCTTTCTGTTTTTCAAGAGTTGTTCAAAATTTTGGGCTTACCAATTAAACTCTTTGTTTTCGAATTATTTTTGGATCTTTAGAAAGTGTATTTGCTGTCTTTTTGTGGTATTTGAGCAGAGGATAAGGTGTTATATGTGCTATCTTTATCACATATACAGTTTAGTCTTTGCAATAACTCTGCATGTTATCCATACATAACTTTTTTTTTTTTTAATAGAGGATGAAGTTCCAGCTTGGAGGGATTAAGTGTTATATTGAAGATCACACAGCTAATCGATAGAGAGTGTGTACTAAATTCTAGGTATACTTGAACTCACAGCCCATGATCTTGTCTTGAACTACAGTCAGGATGGCCTAGTGTCCATTTAGAAGAATGTTCAGCAGAGGTGGACATCATGCTCTGAGCAGTGCAGATTCATACAACATTTAAGACACTGTGAGGGTGTATTCAGAAACCCTTTACAGCATTATCTAAAGTGATAAATGTTCAACCATTGGAAGATAAATAAGTGACTATGAAATGAATGAGTGTCATTTTTCTGCTTCTGTGAGTTACCACATCTGCTTATCAGAACTTCAGTGATATAAGTAAAATCTCAGCTTTCTTTTTGCACCAAATTAAAATACCATAAATCCTATTAACCTTAAAATTCCATAAAAACCAATATTCTCATTTTTCTACATGAAAAGATAGTAAAATTAGAATGGAATTAGAATATTCTGAAATCTTTGGAAAAGAGTAAAAGCTACCCCAAATATCATCTACCACTTAAACATCCCTTTTTTGGCTGAAAGTATAGCTGTATGCCTAACATTAATGGATAGAATTTTGTATTTCTTATACTTAAAGAAGACTGTATTTTATATTCTTTATTAAAAGAAAACCCTACTGTTATTACTTAATTATTAGAAAGATTGATTTTTGTTATTCATCATCTTATAGAAAAATGGGATTGTAGAGATGATTGACGGAATTGTCAAGATAATTACAATTTATCTTCTATCTCTATGCGTATTATAGGGGAGGGAAAAGATTTTCTCTACCCTTCTTTGCTCTCTGGCTGTTGTAATAATCAAATTAACATAGGACAGATTAACAGGAGAAAAACAAATTTAGTTACATGTAAGTCAAGCAGTTGAGGCTTACATGTGGTTCTGAGCTCAGGAAAATGGGCAGGAGTCTGGGACTTCAAAAAGGAGAAAGGCAATTCACAGGAAGATGGGAAGAGCAAATGTTTGGTGAGCAAAGGGTAGCCATTTTGTGCAGAGACAGTGGACACAGAGAGGAATTTGACCTCCAGGCCCAGCTGAGCTCCCCCCAGCTTACCACACCTACCCCTAGTCTTTGTAGTTATCTCTGGTGATAGCTCTCTTCCTGGACCAGGCCATCTATCTAAATTCTTTTAGGCAGTTAAGGGAGAGGCAAAAGTTTTTCTTGAATCTGCTGGGTCTTGATTGCCTTCAGCTCAAAATAGTCCACATGCCAAAGTGACACATTTTGGGGAGACTTGTTCTGACTCCCTTCATGGTCTTCATTCCCTAAAGGGTCTCATTAGCCTTTATGTTTACCAGGCAGTCAGAAAACTGTTTAATATGAGAATGAGCACTGGTTCTCAATAAATGCCGTAAAAGCATCACATAGTGTAGCAGACTCTGTGGATGTCTCTCTCAGCACCTGGGGGAGCCCTTTGAAGGCTTCTCTGGTTGCTGATGATAATGACTTACCCTGAAATCCTTTGGGAACCTGGAGTCACCTCATCCAGAGGGGACCTGAGTTCCATGGTCATTTCTTGAACGGTAGGGGTACCAAATACCCACTGCCTTGCTTCCAGGTGGGAGATAGCAGCCTGGTATGATCTTACCAAGTCAGAGTAAGACTAGGTGCACCAGAAATCAATTCCTTGCTTAGTTTCTCTGCTTTCTCATCTTGCTTCTGTCTCTTCTACTGGTCTCTCCTGAGAGCACTCCCTTAAAAAATAACTCACAGAAAAATCCTAGTCAGAATCAGTTGTTTAGGGAACTAGACCTAAGACATGTGGCAATTTAACCCACAGGATTATCTCCCTTGCCTATATTTCAAGAGTTGCCTGGGTTCAGTTTTGAAATAGATGCCTGTATAGCCATTAAGACTGCTACTTGTGTTATTTGATTCTATTTTTCCCTTTTTCTTTGCTCTTCTTTCACTGGTGGAAGAATACTGGGGTTATGTATTATAAATTTGATAAAGAATTTCATAAGCTGTTGAATTTGTAAAGAAAATGTTCATATTATTGGTATTTTTGAGGAAATTCCTTAAAAAGCATGTCATATAGCCAAGTCACAATTAATGGTAATCACCTTCTTTCTTCCTGTATGTTTTAGAAATAATTTTATAATCACTTCTCTGTTCCAGATTTTATTGTCTCTCTCCCATTTCTCCTGCTGACAGCTTCTCACTGTTTTATGTGTCATTTTACCAGACTGGAAATACAATAGATATGAAACAGAAGCTGATTTTTACCCCCATCTGATGTGGACACCATTAATTTATGAAGAAACTGTTTTGCTTTTCCTTAAAAAAAAAACAAAAAAAAAGGCAGTTGGTTTGATGGAAAATCTGCCCTAATCTCCAGAGGACAGTGAGTTCAGATGTGATATAAATTGACAGAGGGTGAAAAAATAATCTTCAGGAAAATAACTTAGTGCAGCTAGGATGGGCAGGACAGGATGGCATTTGCCAGACAGAGGAGAACAGTGTATGTGGTCACACAGTGCACTTGGAAAAGGTGACATTGGGAAATGATAATAATCAGCTTACCAGTGTTTACAGTACTGAAAGAGTGCTAAAAAAAATGTAGAAATGAAGTTTTATTAAACACGTGACATGTAAAGGAGGTTCCTCTGCTTAGAATCCTTTTAAGATCATTGTTCTATCTCAGTTGATATTTTCCTAAACACCAGTAGAGGCCTCCAGACACTTCACTAAGTAAACAAATATACCATCCACACACAGGGGAGCCCACGATACCCATTGTGTCCACTGATATGGAGAGAAATCAAATGGAATCTTCGAGGAAGATGATTTCAGTGAGAATCAGCTGTAATTAGAGGAGCTGCTGACCTTTGTTGTATAACTTGCCCAAAGGTCCGTTACAAAAGAAAACTATTCTGTCTAGAATAGAAGGAGGTCATGGTGTGTGTTATTATTGTTCTTTTAGACTGCGTTTAACTAATTGTCACAGTGTGGGCATTTCTCTGTTAATAATCTATTATGTTGTCAGTAAGGCAATTCTCTCAAGCCACCTAATTCACCCAGTATTCTTGGAATCAAAACACTATAGTTGGAGAGGAATGGAAACAAGGTAATTCTCAGACCCCCAACCTGAGTTATTTGGCAAGTACCACTCTTCTGTCTCACGTTTTCAACTGAGCATAGTCCTAAAAGAGGAAAAAGGAAAAGTTTGTTAAAGAGTCACTACCCATGAATGCTTCACAGTAGATATAACTAACTCATAAAGAGCCTACTAATGACAGTCTGAAGCACCTCTTTTATTTGGAAGTATATGTGCATTTATATGTGTGGTTGCAAATAACCACCAAGGTCTACATGACCATTGTTGATTAACTGCATGTCCCCCCCCCCAATTTTAATGAATAATCACAATTAGAAGTACTCTAACGCCCTAGGATATCTGCTTCTGAGTTAAATCTCCATCATTCTCCATGTCACTGATAAAATCCACTCAGCCCCAAACCTTTATTAACGGCTTTAAGCAGCTCCAGTAGCTTCTTTATATATTAGACGCTTCTCTGACTGTACCTTTAGCTGACAGTATAAATACATTCATTTTGCTGTCACATGAATTGATTTTAGCTAATTAGGAGCATTTGGGAGCCTTGATCTGATAAGGAAGTGTGAATGCGTTTTCTCCCCCACAGCAGGTGTGTTATTTGCTGGGGTATTAGGGGAGTGTGAATCAGGCACATTTCTTCTGTCAGGCTGATGGTTTTTAAACAACATTCACCGCATGGAAACTAAAACAGTCGGAGCAGAAGCTGGGTGTTGGCCATTGGTGTGATTTGTCAGATTAGGTTAGTTACCTCTGGAATGGGAATCTGACAGAGGTGAACATGTGTATGCCCAAGAAGCACCAAATCTGACCTTTCCTTTGGCAAATGTTCCTCACAGTAGAGATCTCCCTCTCCTCATTTCAGAACCTCTCCGGAGGAGAGATATGTTCACTCACTGTCATTCTCTCCCAGTCCTACAGCATCCAGTTTGGTGTTCATCCTGGCCCTTCTTAATTTTAAAGCCAAAGGCACAGGTTTTGGAAATTCACTGGCCCTGAAGTATTTGCAGAAAATCTTTTGAACAGTTTGGGTTCTGGGATTTCTTTGTTTAGTCTCTTTTGCTGAAGGCAAAGCCGGGCTGGCTGTCTGCAGGTCAGCCAGGAGCAGTGAAGCAAAGGGAAACAAACAACAGAACAGCTGAGATTCCTGCTAGGAGCTTGTTTATAGATGGAGCTCATACAGTGTCTTTTGTTTATTTGTGAGGCTTTACTAGGGAACGCATAAAAAGGAACTTGAAATAAGTAACCATTTAAGAAAGGAGGAAAAGGGATGTCTGACAACAATATTTTCAATTCTGAGGCTGGAAGAAATGCTCATTTATGTAATGTGAATTTTTCTGCAAAGATACAGTTGCTCTCTAAGGCATGTGCTTTGTGTTCCCTTTGTTTGTTTCTCTTGTAGCTTTATGCTAATCATTTACACAGTTGTCTCCCATCCTGCTTGTGATCAATTCATAAATAATAGGAGCAAATAAAATAATCTCTGAATGTCCTCCAGTAATAACCATTTGATTCTGCAGATCAAACCTTGAATGTTAGTCTCATCACCAAAAGACCAGTTGAATTGTTAAAACCTTCATTGGAAATACCTGCCGTTGTCTGCTGTTCATAACTATCTTTGAGTCATAGACTATATGTGTCTAAAATAGGATGGAGGGATGAACCCCCTAACAGAGTGCCTGACTCTCTGAAAGAAGTCTTGGTAAAGTGGAAAAAATACGGTATTTGGAAACTCCATCCATCTGTTGGTTATAAACTTGTTCACTTGGTCTTTGTGACTTAGTTGTCTTTTTTGTAAAATGCAGATAATAATGCCTATCTTCTAGCATATTTATAGTATTAAACGTTTTTTTTCTTCTGTCATCCTAGTGTTTATCCTGATCCTTTTTACTTTTAAAACAAAAGTCACAACCATTTAACAATAGTTGGCATATAATAAGTATGTTTTTGTTTTTGTGACTATTATCTGCTGTCCCCCATTAATATAAGCTCCATGAGGATGTGGTATGTGTGTCATTCACCACTGTGTCCCCAGCTCCTGGCATGTGGCAGACATTCAATAAACATTTGTTGTACAGCTCAGTGAAATATCAGCTATTGTGTCACCTAATGTTAATATTATTCTTATTTTTGTAGTTAAAATTTACTAGCTAAAATCCAAGATAAACACAAATTATATAAAAAGCAGTATTTATATTTGTATTTGAAGTAAGACTGAAAATGAATTATGTAAGCTTTCATCTCAAGAACACAGGAAAAGAACAAATCAAAACCAAAGAAAGGAAAAGAAGGAACTTCTAAAAATAAGACTAGAAATCAATGAAAAAGGAAACAAACATAAAATAGAGAAAATCAACAAACCAAATTTGATTTCTTGAAAATACTAATAAAAGTGATAAACCTTTAATGAAACTGACCCAGAGAAAAGAGAGAAAAAAAATACGACCAGTGTCAGAGATTAGAAAGGTGGTTGATAATATAGATAATAAAAACATTTAGAAAGGCAATATTGAGAAGACTTTAGGCATCTACCTTGTAGAAGAAATGGGAAAATCTTATGAAAAATAACTTACTAAAAGTGATACAGTCTAAATGATCATATATGTTTTGAGGACATTGACTATATATATATTTTTTTTTTTCTTTTTGCGGTACGCGGGCCTCTCACTGTTGTGTCCTCTCCCGTTGCGGAGCACAGGCTCCGGATGCGCAGGCTCAGTGGCCATGGCTCACGGGCCCAGCCGCTCCGCGGCATATGGGATCCTCCCAGACCGGGGCACGAACCCGTATCCCCTGCATCGGCAGGCGGACTCTCAACCACTGCGCCAACAGGGAGGCCCGACATTGACTATATTGTTACTAAAACTTCCCACAAGAAAACTCCAAGACCAAATGGCTTCCTCATAAATGCTTCTTAATATTTATAATAAGAGTGAACTTACAAAAACTGTTCCAGAGTATAGAGGAAGAGGAACATTTCTTAACATAATTTATGAAGCCACCACAACCTTGATACCAAAATCTGATCAGGACACTACAAAAAAGAAAAATTAGTGACCAAACATAGATGTGAATGTCCCTAAAAATTAGGGAAAATAATACAGATTACATATCTGTATTATCCATAAATCCATGGCACACACTACCTATCTATCTATCATCTATCTATCTATCTATCCCATTTTTAATGGGGCTTATTGTAGTGATTTAAGAGTGGGTTAACATTGAGATATCAGTCAGTGTGACAATTACATTCATAGCAGCACTATTTTTAAAAGTTATGTACTAGAAACAACTCACAAGTCCATTAATAAGAGAGTGGGTATATAAACTGTGGTATGTTTATAAAATGAAACATTATACAGCTATGAGAATAAATGAACTATAGCTAAGTGCAAAAACATAGATGAATATCACAAAAAATAGTATTGAGCCAAAGAAGCAAGACAAAGTATTCTAAGTCAGATAGTGGTTAAGCTTGGGTGGAAGTAGTAGCGGAGGCAGGAATGAGGTTGGAAGTTTTTTCTTGATGTGGGTGATAGTTACTGAGATATGTTCAGCAGTGAAAATCCGTCACCATATTCAGGTATGATTCGTGCACCTTTCTGTATGAATATTTGTACTTCAAAAAGGAGTTCAGATGAAACACAAAAGTAACAGTGTAATAATATAGCCCAACACTTGACCTACAAGCTCAGCGTTATGTTTATGTATGTGGCTGCAAACTCCCACTGTGACCACTGTAGTGTCAAACAAATATTGTTTAGTAGAAAGTAAGGGGAAAGATTAGATAAGTAAATGCAATAAGAACTAAGTTGTTTAGTATGGACAGCAGGTGCTCATATAAATATATACATAGATGAGTTTGTGATTTGCATATGGGTTTTTTTAAACTTATTTTTTTCTCTTAAGGATTTACATTGTAATCATTCTTCAGTGCTACTAAGTAAAAATATATATCATTTTTGATGTCCAAAGAGCATTTTATTACATAGCTATATTAAAATTCATTTTAAAAAACACCTTCACCTGAACATTTTAGGTGGCTTTCAAATTACTGTCATTCTAAACAGTGCCTACATGGAGTCCCTTTGCAATGACTGGAGTGCTCAGCTTCTGGCAACTGTCATATACTTTCCATTCTACCATCACTCACTGCCAAGTCCACACAATTAACATGGCAGTGAGAAATGCCCTCCCAATGCATCTAAGGGTCTTAATCATTCCACTCTTCTTTCCCAAAATGGCATCTCATAAGCTTGTTTTAAAATGATGTTCCTAGAGACCATTCCTGTTTAGAGATCTTAGGTCTAGGTAAAGAAACAATTCAAGATTCGTTTCTTAAACTCTGCTGTATTCACAGAGGAGGCTGGGACATTATGGAACAATTGTTCTAAAACTTTCCAGTAATTAATATTTTGCACATTTTTTAACCTAAAAATGAGGTGCTCATTTTGTGAGCCTGTTTTAAATTCCTAGTGATGCCTCAACTTTCCAGGTTTTATTCTCGTAGGACCAAATTCCGGTTAAAAGAAAAAGAAAGAAATAACAAGAAATAGAAGAAAAGCTCTGATAACATTGTGGTTCCTCATTTTTCTTGACACTGTATTTCCACCCAAGTGAATGCACATTATACTTTCAAGGCCGTAAATAGATGTTCACAATTTATTAATCTATAGTTCAAAAACAAGGGTAAAACGTGTTTCTGTGCCACTGTTTATTTAAATTACAGTAAAAGAGTGTGATTCTGATTTCACTGCAGTGAGATTATTGACAAACGAAAACAAAATAGCCCTTCTTCACATGAGATGCAGCATCTACATTGTTGAAACCAGCTGACTCTTTGCAATAGCTAAGACAGAGAGAGAAGAGATAAATCCATTGAGAGAGTTGCATAAAGCAAACCTGGCCAGAGACTCAAACCCTGTAAAACTTGATTTGAGTCAAGTAAGGAAGGAAATTTACTCCTCAAAATACAAGGTAGATGGCATATCTTTCCTTTAAAATGTTTAGGTCAGATAAGCCAATTCATAACACTGGGCAGTGTCACTTTCTTAGGAAAATAAGTCTTGGGGAATGACTGATTTTGTTGTATTTTGATAAACTTACAGGGGTCTTGCATCCATTTCTTTCTCTTTAATCTGTCGTTTTTACTGTGGTTTATAACGAATCCAGTCTGCTTGGAGGCCTAAGTAAAAATTCATAAAAACAAAATGAGTAGAGTAGAGAAGTATGCCATCATGTATTTTAATTTTTCCGTGCCTTTGAGAAAAGTTCTTAATGACTTTGTTCTCTAATACCAAGGTAGCTTTGAGTAGCCATCATTTGGGGATAATTTGCTCTGATATCCTTGTTCACTGACCCAAGACATTTGCTAAAGAGTGTTTTTTGGTTTTTTTTTCCCTCCCTTTAAAATTTTTTATCACATTAGGCTTTCCACAAGAGACATAGAGCTGCTTCAAAATCCAAATCCAAAGAAAGGTGACAACATAGTAGGGTAAATGCACTAATTGTTCTTCCAATAAAATCTGTAAAAAAAAATTTAAATGAACATCTGTTTGAAGAATAGAGCTATTAAAAGGAATGTTCTGCACAAACAGTATGCCACGAAGAATCCTTGTACCATAATGCTGTGAAATTGTTTAATTAACTCATAAAAGAGGGAATCTAGTAAAGGAAATGTATGCAGTGTACTCTGGAGATATTTGACAGTCTTCAAGAACAGATGTGATTATGATTATAATTATTTTAGTAAATTGAGCCATAATTTCTCTTTCTGTTGTAAAATAAGGTAAAGTATATTATGAATCTTAAGTAGAAAAAACCCTTAAGCATAAATAATTCATTCAAATTCTGACTTCTGTTGTAGCTGCAGCACTGCTCTCATTTCCTTTTTTTCAGTGAGGTGTGCGTTTGTTAAGTACAACTGAGAAGATTAAGTATTCAGCATGGAATTAGGGTAGATTTTATGTGTACTTTGTGGAAATTGGCTTAAATATTTTGTAGACATGACTTTCACCATATATTTATATGTCCA
The DNA here is from genome assembly GCF_964165515.1 of Mesoplodon bidens. Classification (NCBI taxonomy): domain Eukaryota; kingdom Metazoa; phylum Chordata; class Mammalia; order Artiodactyla; family Ziphiidae; genus Mesoplodon; species Mesoplodon bidens. Next base: position 47,032,220 of record NC_138165.1, on the reverse strand, counting down.
TAAAAATATGTTTTTATCTCTAGGAAGTGTCAATTACTTGTAAGATCATGGTGTGTAGTGGGTATGGAGTAATTAATTCTATTTTATTACCAGAGAAACTCAATCAGAGACCCTAAGGTATTGAACATGAAGGCTACAACAGTATTTTGTATGTGTGAGGTCAAGCAGTTTGACTTGAAGTGGATTCACTCACCAGACATTATACATCAGGTTTGTTAAATATTACTATGCAAATGTATTAGATCTATTCTCCTCTATTATTTTTCATCCTTCTCTATTTTGGAAATTGCATATTTTTATATTCATAACATTAGTTAGTAATTACAGGAATGTTACATTTTCTGTGTATTGCCTTTATCACTCTTATTAACTAAAATTACTGCTAGATGGAAATTAATCAGACAAATTAGCATGCTTATTCATGAAACCTAGATTATAGTAAACCCCAAGATTAAGACTAATGAAACAATTACTTATTTAATCATTATTAAAAATGGGAACATTGCTCAGATATCTGACAGTAACTGCAGTAAACTTTGGAAGTAGACATATGAATGTGTTTTTCTTGACTGCTCTTTCATGAAAGCAAGATTATTATCACCTGCTGGGAGTTTTGCTTTCATATTCAACATTTTCCCAAGGGAAAGAAAAAGTCTCTTCTTACTAGGAAAAGAGAAAATCTAATTTCTCCAATAGACTTCTTTCTTTGAAACTTAAGCTATTCTGACTCTGACTTTTCAAAATTTAAAAAGTGTGTGAAAGTGTTCATAAGTCAAGACTGTATATATTTATTATAAGCATAATACTTTTACTACTTTATAATAATAAACACCATATTAGAAGTATACATATTCACTTAAGGTATTTCTTAAAATGAATTAAGAATATTTAATTTAAGTAAAACATGTATTAGAAAGCAAAAGGTACTGCAAGGCTAATATTGAAAATCCATAATCTTCTCCACATGTCATTGCAACGAGCTTCCCCGAGCCTCGGGACGACCATATTCAGTCATTCCTGCTTTTAGGTCTTTTGGTGATTGCCTTAATGTTGGACGGCTTTTCTTATTTCCCAACTTTAGACATGAGCAGTTTTCTGCTATAATAGCTGAAGATTTTATTCACACTACTTCTCACAACCTATTCCCTCTCCAACTAAAAAAGTTTTGGATTAATAACTTTATTAGCTACTTTTGAAAATCTAAATATTATATTAAAATATCAATTTCCTGTTCTATCAAATTCAGATACCATCTCTCTCTTTTTTTTTTAAATAGATCTTTATTGGAGTATAATTGCTTCACAATACCGTGTTAGTTTCTGTTGTACAACAAAGCAAATCAGCCATATGCATACACATGTCCTCATATCCCCTCCCTCTTGAGCCTCCCTCCCATCCTCCCTATCCCACCCCTCTAGGTCATCACAAAGCACCGAGCCGATCTCCCTGTGCTATGCTGCTGCTTCCCACCAGCCAACTATTTTACACTCGGTCGTGTACATATGTCCATGCTACTCTCACTTCGCCCCAGCTTCCCCCTCCCACCCCATGTCATCAAGTTCATTCTCTATGTCTACCTCTTTGTTCCTACCCTGCAACTAGGTGCATCAGTACCATTTTTTTTTTTTTTTTAGATTCCATGTAAACGTGTTAGCACACGATATTTGCTTTTCTCTTTCTGACTTGCTTCACTCTGTATGACAGACTCTAGGTCCATGCACCTCTCTACAAATAACTCAATTTCGTTTCTTTTTATGGCTCAGTAATATGCCATTGTATATATGTGCCACAACTTCTTTATCCATTCATCTGTCGATGGAAATTTAGGTTGGTTCCATGTCCTCGCTATTGTAAAAATAGTGCTGCAATGAACATTGTGGTACATGTCTCTTTTTGAATTATGGTTTTTTCAGGGTATATGCCCAGTAGTGAGATTGCTGTGTCATATGGTAGTTCTATTTTTAGTTTTTTAAGGAACCTCCATACTGTTTTCCATAGTGGTTGTATCAATTTACATTCCCACCAACAGTGCAGGAGGGTTCCCTTTTCACCACACACTTTCCAGCATTTATTGTTTCTAGCTTTTTTGATAATGGCCATTCTGACCAGCATGAGGTGATGGCTCATTGTAGTTTTGATTTGCATTTCTCTAATAATTAGTGATGTTGAGCATCTTTTCATGTGCCTCTAGGCCATCTGTGTATCTTCCTTGGTAAAATGTCTGTTTAGGTTTTCTGGCCATTTTTTAACTGGATTTCTTTTTTTAATATTGAGCTCCAAGAGCTGTTTGTATATTTTAGAGATTAATCCTTTGTCTGTTGTTTCATTTGCAAATACTTTCTCCCATTCTGAGGGTTGTCTTTTTGTCTTGTTTTTGGCTTCCTTTGCTGTGCAAAAGCTTTTAAGTTTAATTAAGTCCCATTTGTTTATTTTTGTTTTGTTTTTATTTCTGTTACTCTAGGAGATGGGTCAAAAAAGATCTTGCTGTGGTTTATGTCAAAGAGTGTTTTTCCTATGTTTTCCTCTAAAAGTTTTATAGCGTCTCATCTTACATTTAGGTCTTTAATCCATTTTGAGTTTATTTTTGTGTATGTTGCTAGGGAGTGTTCTAATTTCATTCTTTTACATGTCCAGTTTTCCCAGCACCACTTATTGAAGAGGCTGTCTTTTCTCCATTGTATGTTCTTGCCTCCTTTGTTATAAATTAGCTGCCCATATGTGCGTGGGTTTATCTCTGGGCATTCTATCCTGTACTATTGATCTATATTTCTGTTTTTGTACCAGTACCATACTGTCTTGATTGCTGTAGCTTTGTGGTATAGTTTGAAGTCGGGGAGCCTGATTCATCCAACTCCATTTTTCTTTCTCAAGATTGCTTTGGCTATTCGGGGGTCTTTTGTGTTTCCAAACGAATTGTAAGATTTTTTTTGTTCTAATTCTGTGAAGAATGCCATTGGTAGTTTGATAGGGATTGCATTGAATCTGTAGATTGCTTTGGGTAGTATAGTCATTTTCACAATATTGATTCTTCCAATACAAGAACAGGTATGTTTCTCCATCTACTTATGTCATCTTTGATTTCTTTCGTCAGTGTTTTATAGTTTTCTGGGTACAAGTCTTTTGTCTCCGTAGGCAGATTCATTCCTAAGTATTTTATTCTTTTTGTTGAAATGGTAAATAGGAGTGTTTCCTTAATTTCTCTTTCTGAATTTTCATTGTTGATTTATAGGAATGCCAAAGTTTTCTGTGTATTAATTTTGTATACTGCAACCTTACCAAATTCACTGATTAGTTCTAGTAGTTTTCTGGTGGCATCTTTAGGATTTTCTATGTATAGTATCATGTCATTGGCAAACAGTGGCAGTTTTACTTCTTCTTTTCCAGTTTGTATTCCTTTTATTTCTCTTTCTTCTCTGATTGCTGTGGCTAGGACTTCTAAAACTATGTTGTATAAGAGTGGCAAGAGTGACATCCTTGTCTTGTTCCTGATCTTAGTGGAAATGCTTTCAGTTTTTCACCATTGAGTATGATACTTGTTGTGGGTTTGTCATATATGGCCTTTATTATTTTGAGGTAGATTCCCTCTATGCCCATTTTCTGGAGAGTTTTTATCATAAATGGGTGTTGAATTTTGTAAAAAGCTTTTTCTGCATCTATTGAGATGATCATATGGTTTTTGTTCCTTAATTTGTTAATGTGCTGTATCACATTGATTGACTTGCATATATTGAAGAATCTTTGCATCCCTGGGATAAATCCCACTTGGTCATGGTGTATGATCCTTTTAATGTGCTTTTGGATTCTGTTTGCTAGTATTTTGTGCAGAATTTTTGCATCTATGTTCATCAGTGTTATTGGTCTATAATTTTTTTTGTGTGATATCTTTTTCTGGTTTTGGTATCAGGGTGATGGTCGCTTCATAGAATGAATTTGGTAGTGTTTCTCCCTCTGCAATTTTTTGGAAGAGGTTGAGAAGGATCAGTGTTAACTCTTCTCTAAATGTTTGATAGAATTCGCCTGTGAGCCCTCTGGTCCTAGACTTTTGTTTGTTTGAAGATTTTTAATTACGGTTTCAATTTCATTAGTTGTGATAGCTCTGTTTATATTTTCTAATTCTTCCTGGTTCTATCCTGGAAAATTGTACCTTTCTAAGAATTTGTCCATTTCTTTGTGGTTGTCCATTTTATTGGCATATAGTTGTTTGTAGTACTCTCTTGTAATCCTTTGAATTTCTGCAGTGTCACTTGTGATTTCTCCTTTTTCATTTCTAATTTTATTGATTTGTGTCCTCTCCATTTTTTTCTTGATGAGTCTGGCTAAGGGTTTATCAATTTTGTTTATCTTCTCAAAGAACCAGCTTTTAGCTTTATTGATCTTTGCTATTGTTTTCTTCATTTCTATTTCATTTATTTCTGCCCTGATCTTTATGATTTCTTTCCTTCTACTGGCTTTAGGTTTTCTTTGTTCTTCTTTCTCTAGTTGTTTTAAGTGTAGGGTTAGGTTTTTTATTTGAGATTTTTCTTGTTTCTTGAGGTGAGATTGAATTGCTATAAACTTCCCTCTTAGAACTGATTTTGCTGTGTCCCATATGTTTTGGGTCGTCACGTTTTCATTGTCATTTGTTTCTATGTATTTTTAAATTTCTTCTTTGATATCTTCAGTGATCTCTTGGTTACTTAGTAGCTCACTGTTTGCCTCCATGTATTTGTGTTTTTTACAGTTTTTTGCCTGTAATTGATTTCCAGTCTCATAACGTTGTGGTCAGAAAAGATGCTTGATATGATTTCAATTTTCTTAAATTTTCCGAGGCTTGATTTGTGACCCAAGATGTGGTCTTGGTGCTGAGATGAGGACCTCTGTGAGACCTCACTCCGATGAATATTCCCTGAGGTCTGAGGTTCTCTGTTAATCCAGTGGTTTGGACTCGGAGCTCCCACTGCAGGAGCTCCCACCTGACCCCAGGCTCATGAACCAAGATCCCGCAAGCGGTTCACTCTGGGGTTCCTCCCATCTCCTTGGGCGTCAGAGTCCCCCACCAGCATCCAGCAGGGGCCCTAGTTGTGGGGAGATGCTAACTCCATGTCTTATCACACCTCCATCTTGATTCCTCCTCAGATACCATCTATTGATTCTCCATCTTGTACAGTGAGAATTTCAGCACTCCTAACACTTCCATACTCTGCCTTTCACCATGCTTGGGTACTCGATAAAATATAGGATACCCAGTTAAATTTGAATTTTAGATAAACAACTAATTTTTTAGTGTAAATATGTCCAACTCTGTATGAAACATACTTATACGAAAAAAAAGGATATATATTCACTTAGAAAATGGAAATCTAGGTAAGTATATTGTTAACTAGACTTGAGAAGGAGGAATTTATTGAGGAGATACAAAAACAAGACAGCCAATTTACCTACATAATACCAAAGTGTTAGGAGTTTGGTATACCAGATACTTCTACATTGGGCTTAGGAGGTGAGGCCAAAATTGGGAAGACTGGTGGAAAGCTCTATCTAAGGAGCATCTAGACTCCCTGATCACCTTCCCAAATCTTCATAACCAGGCTAAAATCCCAAGTCCCACCGAGTAGAGGAAATGAAGTTTTCATTTCTGGCAAAGTTGATCTAGGGAGACTCTTAACTCAGGGAGAGCAAGGAAAATCTAAGCACAGGGTGTGGCCCTGAATTGGAAACAAGAAGACAAGTGAAAGTCTATATTATGTACTGGGAGACTTTTCCCTTTTGGCTCTCAGAATGCTGATGGCAGCACAATTTAGAAGTAACCTAGGGAGTTCCTTTTCTGGGCTCAAAAGACTGGCTCAAAACAAAAGGTTTACAAAACTCTCATTAGGGCTTCTCAAGTGAAATAGCATGGTCTCCATTTTATCACTCATGGTAAGAGCCATCAATCCACAGCTTTTTCTTTTTTTTTTTTTTCCCCAGACAGAGTTTTAGGATCTCACTCTTAAATATAAATTGCTGGCCAGGGAAAACCACACATTGAAAATCCCTGATATAGTAGGCAAAGACCAAAATGAACAAGTCGACAGGGGAGAGTCAGAGAAAGCAAATCTGATAAAGGAAAGAGAATTAAACTTAATAAACAAAAAAGCTACGAGTAAAATTCTCAGTAAGATAAGGCATTGCATTTGAAACAAGAACAGGGTACATTCACAAGGGAGCATCCCTTGAACAAGAAAGAATGGTTTTAAACTACAAAGAGAATACTAGAAACTTTAAAGTCAGTATGATGTTTGGAATACATATTTTAGGCAGTCTTCCCATAAGTAACATCAAAAGACAAAAAGGTGAAAAATTGGAGGAAAAGTTAGGAAAATAATATTTTTTTGAAAAGGTACTACAACTGTATGAGTTTCAAAAAAAAGAACAGAACAAAAAGTGGGGAAAAATATGAATAAAGTAATGCATTTCCTAAAGTGATGGACATAAGTTTTCAGACTGAAAAAATTCATAGGGAGCCCAGAAAAAATAATCCATTAGAATAATACCAATACTGGAGAAATAAATCATGAAATTTCACAACACCATAGATGAAGAAAATTAATCCATAAAGATTTGAGAAAGTGAGGGAGAGAGGGAGGGGGGAGCAGGAGAAGAGGCATAGAAGGAGAGGGGAGAGGAGAGAATCATATCACATAGTTCAAGTATTAGCAGCTTTTCAACAGAAACATTGAAACCTAGAGAACAGTAGAGCACTGTGTAAGAGGGAAAATAATTTCCAACCTAGAATACTGTACTCAGCTAAGCTATCAAGTGTGAAGGCAGAAATAAAAATGTTTTCAGATACGCAGTATCTCAAAAATTTACTTTGCATGCAACTGTTTTTCAGGAAGCCACTGAAAATGTGCTAGTAACAAGGTGGAGGAAACTAAGGAAGGGTAAAACATGAGATCTGAGACACAGGGGCCAAACAGAAGGGAGATGAAAAGAATTTCAAAATAATTGTGAAGGAATATCTTAGAAAAATCGTTTCTCAGCAAGTCCAAATTGAAGAGAGAATGTTCTAGTGGATATTGAAAGCTTAACTGATGTGTTTGAAGATGCTTAAGTGTACTTTTAAAGTTCTGTTTTAAAATTTGCAAATGAGCTAGTATTAATTACTTATAAAGGAAAGCAAGCATTAAAAAAGATGCAATTATTAACTCCAAGAAAAACAGAATGTTTACAATGAAGGGAACATAATTATAGTATACTATCTGGCTGAACTCTAATAATTATTTATAGTCATAATGATGTATACATTAAATATTAATTAGATAAAAGTGATATAACTAGAGTGAGAAGGTGGTGAGAAGGTAAGAGAGGGAGAGAGAGACAAGTGGGGGTTTGCATAGAGTCAAATCCACCTCTTCCATTATTGGAAGGCATTAGATAATATATAATATAACTGAAAAATCAAGATCTAGGCATATAATATTTTATTTATAAGTAAGAGGTAAATACCAGAAGAAACAATTAAAAAAGAGATGAAAATGATTACTTGTGCTGATCAGGACTTTGGCATAGAGATAAATGGAGCAGAGGCAGCTTTTTTCTTTTGCTACCTAGAAAGGTATTTGATGTTTAAAATTATGTGTATGTATTACTTTGATATAAGTGAACAAATGACAATATAATAAACAAATAAGCAGATGTGTTACATGTTCATTTCCTTATGGAAAGGAAGAAGATAAATAAATAAAGCCATATGAACCCAGTAAAGGAAAGTATCAGAGTAGCTACAAGCATGCAGACATTTAATAACTTAGAGGAAAGGTGATATGTTTTTCTGGAGCAATTCACATAGTGTAATTTGTAAGCTAATAAGAAACAGGAAGTGAACAATGAATGTGGCAGGTTTCTTCTTTGTGCTCACAGCCCTAAGGCCTTTGTGGGGAGCAGCAGTAGGTTTGTGTGAAGGATTCTTGTTGGTAGTGGAAAGGCAGAGATACCACCAGGTTTCCTCTAGTTATAGGAGCCATAGACACTGATGACTCAGAGACTTGATGCACAGCATCCTTTTTCAACTTGGTTTTAAAAAGCCTAGAAAATGTGTCACCACTGATATGAAAACAGTTGCTGCCTTTTGCAGACCATGGCAATTCTTTAGGACCTGACCATTTGGAGTGATCATCAAGCATCACAGAAAGACCTGGATTTCTTTGGTAGAGTCTTGAGGCAAATGAAAATAACCAGAAGGAAAGGAAAAAGAAACTATATATTTTTTGTGCTTGTTATGGGATAGGCCTTAAGATACTTCCACATACTCTATGTCATATAATCTTACCCAAGGCAATGGAAGTTTAATACAATACGGACACACATGTGGCAAAGAAAAGTAACTCTTAGATTTACTAAGAAATATCGCACTTTTATTAAGCCAGTGCTGAGCTCAGTAGAATTCACTTTTTTTTAATATGGTTAGGAGGATACCACTAGCAATGCACAATTAAACCAAACTAATAAAATTATTGAGTCCAGATCAAGGAAGACAATGGTTTCATTGTACTTTGCCTGGGTCGTACCACACTTGGAGTGTTGTGGGTTCTGGTCAAATCGGGGCACAGGCTGAGTAAGAGAAAAATGACTGTGAGGAGAATCAAAACCAGATAGTATGAGGGATATTTAGAAGAACCAATGATTTAAGCCTGGAGGAAGGAAGACTGATTGGAGCACATTATTGCTATTTTGCCACATTTTAAGTACTTCTGTGTATAAGAAGGAATGCTTTTTATTCTGGATTACTTCTGAGACTGGAACTGACACACACAAGATTTAGGAAGCACTTGAGGAGTGACTTCTAATAAGTAGTGAATGGTAGAATACCATGTCTCACAAATCACTTATTGACCTTCACTGGAATTGTTTAAGGAGCCACCAGATGATCATCAGTTATGCACTTTGAGAGAGGATTCCCACTTTGCAATAGAGGTTGGACCAGCTGCAATTTAAAGACTGATCAGATCTAATATTCTAGGTTCTTCTATATGTCAGTCTTGATATTGTCGCCAAAACTGATTATTCAGTAAATAAATATTGGTCATCTCATGTATGTCAGGGGACAAAATAGACATTGTCCTACCTCCTGGAATGTTAAATCCAGCAGAAGGGCTAGTAATTAAGCAGATAATTGCATAAATAATTTTAATTGTAATGAACATTATGAAGAAGTAAAGAATATCATGGCAACATATAACACAAGATCTAATCTAGTTTGGAGGGAGAGGGAAGATTTCATTAAAGAAGTTATGTTTAAGCTGAGACCCAAAGGCTGAGTTAACCACTAGGAAACTACTGCAGATCCAGGGTCGAAGTCCAGAAAAGTGTCTTGGATTAGAATACTGCCATATTGAAACAAAAAATTCTACTTGAGCACTCAAGCAATCTTAAAAATGTCCCTTAGCACCTCCCTTATTTATTTATTTATTTATTTGTTTGTTTGTTTCTTTGTTTGCGGTACACTGGCCTCTCACTGTTGTGGCCTCTCCCGTTGCGGAGCACAGGCTCCGGACGCACAGGCTCAGCAGCCATGGCTCACAGGCCCAGCCGCTCCACGGCATGTGGGATCCTGCCGGACCAGGGCACAAACCCATGTCCCCTGCATCGGCAGGTGAACTCTCAACCACTGCGCCACCAGGGAAGCCCCCTCCCTTATTTATTGATGTGTTATTGATGTTGGCTGAATTTTGCTTTTTCTGCTTTATGGGAAGTCCTCTTTGCTCACAGCCTAGTTGATTTGCTTTGGGTTCATACTTTGAGCACTTTTAGTGTGATTGAGTGATTTTGTTGTTGTTGTTGGCTCTGACTGATCCTAGGATCCACTACTCTGTATTTGTAGGTACTCAGATGAGTCAGATTCTGAATTATAGCCACAGAGACAAGAGAGATTTCTTTCTTGCCCTTGACTTTAGAGCTAAAAATACGGTTTAAGTACTGCCTGCAAAACAAAGAAGTGAGTGAGGAATGGCTCTAGGAGTAAGTGAACCCATCCTTCTCCTGAGTGTATTTCAGAAACCTACAGAGTAAAATCTTTCATCTAAATTAAAATGGACCCTCACAAAACTTCAAAGAGTCTGATGATATGAAAGGAGTAGCCAGAGCCTATGAAGTGCTGGTGAGTAATTACAATCTGAGATTTATTGGTGACCACCCTTGTGTCAGTATAAGGTTGGCTGATCAGAAAAAAAAACAGACATTGGCTAGAGGGAGGACTCTTGAGCCACCCAATCTTTTGAAATTTCTAAAGAGTTTTCCAAGGGGAAATCTGGCATTTGGACTTTCATGTGACATTGGTAGGTTAATTAGGACTGGGAGCTATGATCCATTATCTTAATTGCCTGTATCTTCTCGTTCATATTTGACCTGTATACCAGGTGGCTGGCGACTTGTAACAGGTAAGTAAAGAATTTAGGGGGAAAAATCATGAGCATACTTTTTAGGAACAATTAAGTAATCAAGGCTAGGATTTTTACGATGGAGCTTCCCTTTTCAACAGTCTCTTCTCTGAAATATGTCATTCTTCAAGGTCTTATAGCTTCCAGGAACATGGTATAATTTATTTTCAAAGATATGCTTGCTATGTTGTATGAGATCAAGAGCCTTGAGAGTGAAGATGACAGCCATGGAGAGAGAGACAAGAGAATCTGGCAGGAGAAATTAGCCCCAGCAAAAGCGAAGTGGGAATTGGAGGAATAATGTAATGTTTGGCCAAATTGCATAAATTATTCAAGTTCTTCATTTTCTGCATGGATTTTTCTTTTCCATGGAATGATTTTACAGTTTTAACTTTTAATATATTTTTATCCAAGTGGCTTTGATTGGAAGTTTACCTATACAAGTCTAACGTTGAGTATTTGCATTCTTCTGCATTTTTAAAGTTTGGCTACCCATTGATCAAATCTTCAGACTTAAATTAATGGTTGAAAGAATAAGGCACAGTTATTGTTTTTCCCCCTTACACTCTTATCATTGTGGTAATATGCAGTATGTAATGTCCTTGGGCAAGGAAGCAATTTGCCTTGATATTTCATCAGAGCAAAATTATTTTTGATTAGGCATTAGTTACTTCTCAATTCTTCAAGGAATTTAAATCTCACTCTTGAATACAAAATGTGTATCTTGAATACAAAAATATTTTGACATTCTTATATGAATGAAGTTTCTGATTCAAAGACTAGGTTCATGCAAGGGTCATTATTTTGTTAATTTTTCATTACAGTGTCCAAATTGATTGGTGTGTATCAATGTAGCACAGGATCCAAAGGCAAAAATAAAAGTCTATATGCTCAATTCTAGCTACAACACATTTCAGTAGTGCAGTGTCTGCAGTGTGGCAAGACTGAGAAAATTTCTTAATCAAATTTTCTATAAATCTTTGATGTCTGCTTATTTATTTTCTGCAGAACAGCAGTCTCTTCATGTTTGATGTCCCAGTAGCCAGAGCCTGTTTCTGTTAGTTTGATTGTAGAAAGAGAGGTGTCCTCACGGGGAGCCCAGCTGGATGTTTCCTGCTTTCTGCCTTAGTTTCTTACATGGTTGGAGAGAAAGGAGGAAGAAGAGCACATGATAGAATTGGTAATTGTTTGCACTACTGGCAGAGCCTCAAATGATATTTATTCTATCACAGTCACTTGCAACCAGAGAATTCATTTCTTGCAGCAGATGGAAGGTGGACAGCATGCAAATGCTTGGATTAAACACGTTCTAGTGCTTTGAAACCCTGTCCATGTAACAGTGTTGTTTGTAGACCTATTTTGCTGCCGTTACAGTGGTGCTTAATTAAAATAATTAGTGAGAAAAACTAAAGTGATTTTTTTTTTGGCTGTAGTTCCCTGCCAAATATTTGTATAGAAGTCAGGTGACTATTAGGATGGAAGGAAAAAGTGCAAAAGTTTAAGATTTGGCCTTGTTTTAAGAACTGTTACATTTTAACGATTCTGGTAATGTATTCATTCAGTCTCTTAAAGGTTATGGGACTGATATTTCTCTACTTTTTTATGGAAGAGAATTAGATTAATTGTTAGGGGATGCCACTTGGGAACTTTTGCTTAAGAGTTACTTTTGAGTTTATTCCTGGAAAGGAATGGAACTGGCAGGAACAAGGTCAGTTTTTTATTATATCTGATGACCGTTTCCAGGAAAGTTTGGTTAGCCAAGCACATGGATTCTTGGTCTCTATTGTAAACTGCCAAAAGGGATGCCCCTCCCATGGAAATTGTTACACTTGTTTTTATAATATTGGCATCTGTAAGCTCTTCATGGTACAAGAAATAAAATCTTGAGAAGGAGACTGAAAAGATATATATCCTGAGATCCAGCAAATGGAAAACACTCTCGTCCACAATTGGAAGGTCTAACTGTCCCCATTATGTATACTGGATGGTGGGAAAAATCATTCCACACAACATTGTAAATCAACTATATTTTAATAAAAAGTTTTTAAAAAAACTTAGGGAGTGGAGACACACAGTACTGTTAAATGAGAAATCAAGTTGTTAAACAATTTGAATTGCAAGATCCCAAATAAAAATTTATTTAGGTATATGTGCAAAGAAAAGACTAGAAGTAAACATATCAACTATAAAAAGTAAAAAAAAAAAAAAAATCATTCCGCAGGTCAGAGAGGTATTTTGTGTTCAACCTTCTTCATGATCTCTGATGAGACTGGACTTGATTTTAATTCATGTATTCTAATGTAGAATGATCAAAGTCAGTAATTTATCATAATCATTAAACACCCGAGACATTCAAATTAGAATAAGAATGGTATTCATTCATTCATTTATTCATTCATTCAACAGATATTTATTGAGCACCTTGTAAGGGCCAGATACAGGTATTTGTGAGAAGAAGTGAGCAAAGTAAACATATTTCTACTTTCATGGAACTTTCACTTTAATGAAGTAATACAAATAATGGGAACATGTTTTTAAATGCTGTACTTTATGTTACAAAAGGAAAACTTTGGGGTAACTCTCAGCAGGTCATGCAGTAAGATATTTTGGGGATTTGGGGGGGATGTGCTTGTGTTGATCCACGCACCACGTCTGTTTCTGATTTACTTGTGATAACATTAAGCATTTTTTAGACAGGTGACAGATTTTGTTTAATATTGGGCCCTACAGTAATATTAATTTACTTACAAAAGATTTAACTTGTGCCAGTGACTTTATTTGTTTGAATACCTAAGCTGATCAGTTGAAGTATTAACTGAATTCCTTTCCTGGTCTTGTAGAATTTAGAATTTACTAGAGACTCATAATCATGAGCCATGCAAAGGTATATCAGCTTGCTTTTTTAAAATTTATGCTCTCTAAGAAGATACAATCAGTGACTTTGCATCCATTCATTGTAGATGCTCTTACAAATAAATATGGAACTTGTTAGTCATATAGTTAATATAATTAATTTGTTTCAGGTCTCAAATGAGAGATGAAGTTTTGATAGCTTGAGAGCATGGCAACCTTATTTTTATTCCATTTCCAGATGTTATTACTATTTAGAGTACATGTGACCGTGATCATTGGTATATAATATATTGTCCATTTTTGTTTATTTTTATGATAATGTTTAAAAAGCATATATATTATGCCTGTGTATGCAAAGTGAGGTAACAACTCTGACAATTATATGGTTCCTGCAATTATTTTAAGCCAGAAATACTCCATATGTTATATTATAATAGTAAGCCTTTGATTAGTTGTTAACTCTGCTGCCACTAATTATTTTACTAAAATAAAATATCAAAGGTTGTGAATGATTTAATTTTTAAAACAAATTAGAAAGGATTCATGTTTATCTTTATAATAATCCTGTTAATGATTATGCATTATATATTATTATAAACTTTCTTGAGAGGAAGAGAAAGAAATGGAATTGCTCATAAACCTGAGTGTGCCTCATGGAGGGGGTTGAATATGTGACTTCTATTTGTCCAGTGTACGTGATGGAAGCACGAGTGATAGACTTTGGCCCAGGTAGACTAGAACACCAGCAGTAAAAGATCTGCTCCTCTGACTCCCCAAAGCCCCAAAGCTCCACCAATATACTCTCATTTTACATTGTTCTGAAATTTTTATTTAAATAGTTTGCAGGAAATAGTCACTATACAGACTCAGAGAGCAAATGGCTGGGAGAAAATTTCTCATTGCAGACAGAAAACATTTAATTTACAAATTTCAAACCCTCTCTTTCTTTATTCTTTAACCACCATATTTACCTCTTGATTTAGATAAATTTCAATGTCTTTTGGTCCAATGGTCTTGTGCCTTTATTGTAAGCTGTCTCAAATCCTTTTTGGGAACAAGTTACTTATTGTTTGTAACTGTCAAAGACTAGTCAGGAAATCAGAAAACACTGTTTCAAATAGACGGCTTTTACTACAGATAATTAGTAACATAGGTGAGAGAAGAGCTAAAAAGGTCAAATAGGGAAAAGTGGAAACCCCCAAATTAGCAGCAGCAGGAAAGAGCTACCATGCCTGGGTTTAAAAGGACTGGATGCATGGAGGAGGTGGTTTACTGGACCTTAGGTGCCAAGGCCATCTGGTATACCTGTCTGGTAGAAGCTGCAGCAATGCATGCCACCAGAATTACTGCTGGGGAAGAAAGAGGGGGAAATTCCCTATTTCTTCATTCTTTCTACCATGCCCTCACCCCTAATCTGTTGCCAGTACCTTTTTTTTTTTTTGGTGGGGGGGTACGCGGGCCTCTCACTGTTGTGGCCTCTCCCGTTGCGGAGCACAGGCTCCGGACGCCCAGGCTCAGCGGCCATGGCTCACGGGCCCAGCCGCTCCACGGCATGTGAGATCCTCCCAGACCAGGGCACGAACCTGTGTCCCCTGCATTGGCAGGCAGACTCTCAACCACTGTGCCACCAGGGAAGCCCCAGTACCTTATTTTGACCAAACTCTGCCAGAAACCAACACACACAGAACTGGGTAACACAGTTTGCAGAGGTCAGTCTCCCTGTGACACAGAACAGAAGGACGGTGAAGAATGGATCTGTAAGCAGACAGACCAGAGAAGAAGATATGGGTCAGTCAATCAATACAGATAATCTTTTATTCGTATTCAGATTTTCCTTCAGAGAAAATAAACTGACAACTGCTAATAAAAGCATTAGTGCAGTATCTCTTGATTAGCTTTCAGTAATCTTCAGGGCTCAAATTATCAAGAGGTAAATGTCAGCTTTATTTACCTATTCTTTAACATAGCATTTTGTTAGCTGAATGTAAAACCCAGAAAATGGGTTACTGCGAGGACTTGTGTTAACTTTCCTTTTTTCCCTGCAAATGTTTAGAGAAAAGTTACATGGGTATTTGGTTAAGTTAATCTAAATTCTACTTAGAATCTGTTTTTTTTTAAACAGATAATCATTACAGCACTATAAATTTATATCTACTAAGTTCACAACTCTAAGATTATTAGATATTTATTTTCAGATAGAAATCAATTAGTTGGAGTTAGAACGTAATCTGGAAAAGAAAGAGAAGTACGTATAAAACCTGTCTGGATTTGCAAACTTCTTAATATGGTGTATGTAACAGGGCATTAAGTAGCTGTTCATGTCTAGAGGCTTCCAGAATGGAAAGCAGGGGTGTTAGAATGATGTTAAGAGCTTATTTATAGGGGAAAAAATACTTCTTACTACATTAACAAGAAAAGATACATCCTACAAAATATTTGTGATATGTAGAGTTTTGGTAAAATTTGAATGATTAACATTGAACCTTGGGTAAATGTCATGAAATTCAGTGCAAAGCTTTGGAGACCCATGCAACAGTTTTCTTTAGATAATTAACTTGCTTAGGAATTTGGTTCTATTCAGATAGAATCCCCAGATCTTTTTCACTTACTAAGAAAAGACTGTGCCCTCATGCCTTTAAAAATGGAATAAAGCATTAATACATTCTCCAGGAAGATGGATTTTTTTATTAGAATCAAGCTAGTTTACTAATATTATATTAAAGTAAAATTCCAACCACAGTTAATAGAATAAAATAGTTTTATTCTCTTTCCTTCTTACCTTTTTTCCATCTTCCTTTTTGCAACCCATATACACCCAAGAAAAAAGTTAATGTCTAATTTAAAGGTAGTGGACAGCAACTTTGATAACCATAGGTTTCTTTGCAAAGAAAAGTTTTTCTTGACATTTAGACTTTTTCTATTGAATACTAACACCATGCAAGATCATTCACTAGAGAGTATTGGAATTCTTCCATTCTGGTCAGCTTGTACTATGAAATGAGAATGATGTTGGTGTCTATCTCATAATGTTGCTATGGCAGTTAATATTTGTAAAGAACTCAGACTAACACTCGGCACAGAGTAAATACTAAAGAAGTTCTTGGTAAATCAATCAATCAATCAGTCTCTGTTCTTTCCATGCTATATTAATTCCCATCTCCATTCTAGAGTATATAACATTCTCTCTGCTTGGATTCCCACCCCTCTTTCTATTCATCCAAATCCTTTGATTCTTTAAGAACTTGTTCAGACCCCACCTTTTTTAGCCTTTTGTGACAACTCCAATCTCTACTGACCTCACTGAGGGTAACTCAGTGTTAATCCCTAACATTGATTCTTAACCAGGGGAGGGCATTCGGATTCCCTGGAGAGCTTTTCCAAAATATATATCCCTGGGCCCACACCCCAAGAGTTTTTAGATTCAGGGAGTCTTGCCTGGCACCAAAACATGCACATTTTGATAAAGGTGTCCAACAAAACTGATATAAGCCTAGTCAGTATACACTGATAATAATTATCTCTTGTTGTGGGTATGTGAATTATCTTTCTCAACGAGATTGTAAACTTCTTGAAGACATGGACCATGGTTTGTTCTTCTTGTGTATCTCGGTTTGTTCTTCTTGTGTATCTCCCCATAATGCTGGGAAGATGGCCACTGCTGAATAACATTCCTTTTTCTTGTTTGACTACAAGATCTCTGAGAGTGGGGCCCAGGATATGCATTGTCAAAGGATGTGGAGGGACAAAGAGATCCACAGTGGATCATTCAACTATTGTCACAATTAATGCTGTGTAATAAATAATCACAAAGTGACATACAAAAATAAGCATTTGTTGTTTGTTTTTAGAGTCAGCAGGGATAGGCTAGGCATCTCTACTGATCTTACCTGTGCTTACATGTTTGGGGGTTGGGCTGGGCCCACTTAATTGTCTGCACTTCAGCAGCTCAGTCATGTATTGGTGAACTGGCTCTGTTTCATAAGACTTTGATGTTCCTTCTGGGACCATCAGGCTAGTCAAAGTGAGTTTTCTTATGAAAATAGTAGAGGACAGAAGGACAAGGCCAGATGCAAGAAGTCCATTCCAAGCCTCTACGTGCAATGGATTGGCCAAAGGAGAAGGAGAGTACAGCACAGTTTCATGGCAAAACTGTGGACACCGAAAGATGGGAAGAAGTGGTGTCATTTTCCCAAACTACCAAAGTGGAGCTTTGGTTCATGTCTCTTCTGTACAGAGCCCATCCTAATGCTTTACTGAAGGTCAATTCTTGTATATAATCCCGATCAGGATGTCTTTAAAACAGCCTTACACACCCCTTGAGTAAGCAAGCCAGTAATCTTGTTTGCAGGGAAAAAAGTTGCAAGTAAACAATCACACTAATGCCACTTCTTTTGCCATTAAATAGAAAAATATCACCTTATATTTCACAGACTTGACATCACCCAGATAATACATCACACTTCATTAAACTAGAACATCAAATGCAGAAAACAAAATATCTGTTATTCAATAAGATTATCTACTACTTGAACAAAGTTCGTGGAACTGTCAACATGATGTGTTTGAATTCAGGAAATTAAACCAAGAACTGTGACTGGAAAAATGTTAAAAACATCACAGATTTGCTTTGAAATCATACAGCAGCTTTTCGTCACTTGTGATTTGACCACTGGTTCCATCTTTATTACCTGTGGTGTTGCTTAGTGAACTGTTGCAAAGCAATCCGTGCAGTCTATCATGGAAGTTCAATTTAGTGTTGCCAGAGAATCATCTTGGGGCTGAAAGAGAGTTTGTGCTAAGTTCCTCGGCTTCCAGCAAGGCCATCTCTTTGTCTAAGGGATCTTATCTCCTAAAGAGCCAGGGAATTATAGCATGGTGTAGCAATCATATAATTTATGCTTTTATCTATCTATCTACCTACCTACCTGTCTATCTATGTGTGTGTTCATCACCAAAATAATAGCTAAATTACTGTGACCATTTTTTCTGAATTAATGTGCTCATTTTCCATATTCAATTCTTTATTTGTTCTCAAGGTAGGTACTTGATTAACTCCTGGCGAGAGAGATTGATCAGCAAAACAAATATTACATAAACTATAAGAAGGAAAATTGCTTTCCAGTCCTGCTTTGTTCTTACTCTGTCATGGGATTTTAGGCAAATCACTTAACTAATCGATATTCTTATCAATAAAAGCAGACAATCTGGATATATCAGTAGCAAGAGTTCTTGCCTGTATAACCAAATAATAGATAAAGGGTCTAAGGTAAACTCTGGGTCAATCAGATTCAGATATATCTATATCTATGTCTATATATCTCTCTATATATTTGTTTGTATAGGAGAAGGCAATGTAGAATCACCCTGTATGAGTAAGTTTATCTTTTATTAAAGGTGTTATGCTAAGCTTTGCTTGGTTTTCCTTTCTAAGAGGAAGGACATTTACTTGTAGGATAAAGAAAAGAAAAGGCAGCACAGAGACACAAAGATGTGGGCTTATGCAGTGTACCTAGTAGAGTTCAGTTTCATCACCTTGCAATGATGGAAAAAAATTAATGATGCAAATTGGGATTTCGATACAACCAAAAAGTTTCTTTTGAGACTTTCTAATTGCTAGAGAAGAGAAACGCTGAGAGAGAGGCATAATAAGCTCATTCTCTGACAAGGGAAGACATTTGAGATTTTTACGTGAGTGTGATTTTGATGGAGCCGAGAACACGACCATTTTCCTGGAAAGTCAGGAGTGCTAGCATTTCACAGCATTAAGGACCATCTCCCTCTTGCACACATGCAAGCATATATGACTAATTCGTCTCTAGGCAACACAGGACCAATAGGAGCAGGCTGGTTACAAAGCTAGGCCCTCAGGTGAGTGGAGGTTAAAAGCTCAATGTCACTTTCTCAAATGGAAAATTCTGTATAACTAACACTGTAGTCTCTTGTTTAGTCACAAAGAAGGAATAATTGCTTTGGAATTTGGAAAAATTTCATTTTGGTTGCCGTATGTACTTTTTGGTATAGCTTTGTAGCTAGCACCACTTGCAGCAAAGAAAATTTAGCAAGCACTTGGACAGGCTAAGCTGGGCCTAGAATGACGTGTAATTAAGAGAAGTTGGCTGGATGGTTCTGTAGGAGGATGAGAGGAACAACAGCTATCCTTGCACATGGGACCAGCCATATTAACCTTCGGGGAAGTGGAGGTTATAATGGGAATAAAGCCAGTGGCAGAAAATTAATTATTTCAAAATGTTTGTTTTCAACAGAGTTTGAATCTTGGTGTCTTGTGTGTGGATACATAGGCAATGCTTAGAAAAACACAATACTGTGAATGTTTAATAGCCAAATGAAATCTCGATGTCAAAGCTGCTCATATGTACATGCATTTTTAACTTGATTTGACTGCTACAGTGAGACAAACCAAAATTGAAGCACAGTTGTTTTCAGGACTTAGAAGTTCAAAAATTCAAGCTGCGTGGTATTGTCTTAGGATGAAGTCATTCCTGTAATGGCAAAAAGGAGAAAGCATAGAAAAATAGATCATTATTGCCTAAATTTATAATTTGATGTTCATGTATTGCAAAGATCACCAATATATTCAACAAGAAAAGGGAATAACATATTTTTCAGGAGACACCCTGTGTAAGAGGAATAGTGTTGTATTTAATTTGCATATAGAAAAATTGGGGTCCTTGTTTCCATAACAAGAGAAATTGTGCCTAAATTCGGCTAATTGGTGATGCTTAGTGAGAACATTTGATTGTGTGACTCAATGGTGTTTGAACAAACACCATTTCCCTATCAGAAAACTAGCCCGAGACCCTCTTATTGCTGGGAATATGTTTAATTAGATGACAGGTTTTAATTAGATAGAACTATTCGGCCTGCTTACTCTTGGTCTTATCTCTCCATGAACCATTTCCCCACAGAAGGATGCAGTAGCCATAATTATTGCAGTCATCCTAAAGAGAATGTTTTAAAGTACTCTAGTTTGCTGTCAAAAAGAGAAGGCTAATTTCCAGTTATGAGAGTATTTTCCCAGTGGAAATCTTCCTTTCATTCTGGGTAGACATATTTATGTCTGATTCTAGCTTTATTAGGCTCCATTTTCTCTTTCTTGGACAGCTAATTTCTCTTGTAACTGTTCAGAATTAAAGGAATTCCTCAATTCCAGAAATGTTTCCAGCTGTTTTTAGCTCTAGCCAGACTGTCTACATTACCTAAACAAGTACATAAGGACATGGCACATGTAATAAAAATTGCCCAGCAAAAGCATAATGGAACCAAATAATTTGGAAGAATTTCCCATAATATATGGAATTTTAATAGATGTAAAGGAAAAAAATCAGGGGTCAAATATTTGAACAATTATGTGCTAAATGAACAAACTTCTTTACTTAGGATCTATCAGGTTATTTACTCTACTGATAGGTATAATCTGTTTGGCACCAGACTTCCAGATCTTTCTACCTCTGTGGTATCTTCATGGGAAGAGGAGGCATGGGGGTGATAGGTTTTCATGTGAGTAACTGGTAATATCACACTTTTGTTTTGTTTTCTTTGAAACCAACACATGACAATATCCTCCCTCTGTGTCTCCTAGTAAAATGTTTTAAAGTCTCTGTGGTTCCCACTGTAAAGGAGAAAGGAGGCTTGGGTACATATGATTCCCAGCATATGCTGGGCCTTAGTTACTTGTCAAAATATATCGGGCACATGGGGATGCACAATCTCTAAGTTTTGCCCCTCATCCTTTATTTTTTAGATTGAAATAGTCATAGCCCAGTGGGCTAAGAACTGTTTGGTAAAATTTTAATATAAAAAAAAATTGTACCTAAAAATATAGTGCTTATTTGTCATTGTGTTAAAATTCTAGTGTATATTATTGAACTGATTATTTCATAGGTGTATACTAAAAAGTATAATCCATATAATTTTTTTTTTTTTTGCTGTATGTGGGCCTCTCACTGTTGTGGCCTCTCCCGTTGTGGCTCCGGACGTGCAGGCTCAGCGGCCATGGCTCACGGGCCCAGCCGCTCCGTGGCATGTGGTATCTTCCCAGACCAGGGCATGAACCTGTGTCCCTTGCCTCGGCAGGCAGACTCTCAGCCACTGCACCACCAGGGGAGCGCCCCATATAATATTTGACTTTAACTCATGTTATCATCTCATTTGCTAACCCCTAGCTCAAGGTCCTATCATCTCTTTCCTGGACAATTGTAATCACCGGCTGCTACTCTCCCTTCTTACACCCATGTCTGACTACAGACTATTCCTTACTCAGCAGCCAGAGTGATGCATTTAAAACATAAGCCAGATCGTATCCTTCTGCTGCTTCAAATCATCAAATGGTTCCCAGGGGTAGGGAGAATTCAGAGCTGGCCCCCAAGATTCCTGCCTCCTGATGTGCACAGTCCGTGCGATTATTTGGAAGAAGAATCCCTTGAACGTGATCAGGACTTGTAAATATGATGAGATTTCGCTCTCAGGATTATTACGTTATAAGACAAAATGAATTTTGCAGGTGTAATTAAGCTCCCAAATCAGTTGACTTGAGTTAAATAAAAGGGAGATTATAAAAGGGAGAGTGGGCTTGACCTAATTGGGTGAGCCCTTTAAAAGTGTCCAGGTCTTCCCAGAAATTAGAGAAATTTGATGTCAGTGAGATGCCCTTCTGCTGTGCTGGAAGAAAGGAGCCATATTGTGAGGGGGATGGACATTGGCAAAGATTTGTGGGCAGCCTCTAGGAGCTATCAGCAATCTCTGGCTGATGTCCAGCAAGAGAGTAGGGATCTCAGTCCTACAATCACAAGGAAATGAATTCTGCCAACAACCTGAATGAGATAGGAAGAGGATCCCAAGCCTTAGATGAGATCATAGCCCATGCTGACATCTTGATTTCAGTCTGGTGAGACTCTGAGCAGAGAACCCAGCTGTGCCACGCCCAGACTCCTGGCCCACAAGAACTGTAAGATAATAAATATGTGTAGTTTTAAGCTCTTCAGTTTGTGGTAATTTGTTACAGGGAGAACTAATATGCTTCTCTTCTCTCACAGATGGAAATGTAAAAATAAATTTAGTAAGGATTTTGGATTTTATTCTGGTATCCAGCCCTGACTCTCTCTATTACCATCTTCTATTCTGTCCCTTCTTCACTCTGCTGCAGCCACACTGTTCTCACTCTTCCAGAACACTCCAGCGTGCTCCTGACTCGGCACCTCAATTCTTATTGTTTCCCTTCCTGGAGCCCCCTGCCCTGGATATGCACAGGACCTCCTATCACCCGTCATTCAGGTTCCTGTCAGAGAACTCCTCCTTGACCACCCAGACCAGTCAGGCTAGGCTATGTTTTGTTGTGCCAACAAACAATCCCCAAAGCTCAATGATTTAAAATAACAAAAGTTCGCTTTTTATTTTCCCTATATGTTTAATTTGGATTAGCAAGAGGGCTCTGCTCATCATGGGCTTGAGAGACCCAGGCTGATAAAGGCACCACTATCTTGTAATGCCACTATTTCAAATTTCTTTTGATTAGTGTTAGCATGGTATGAACTTCTCCATCTCTTTACCTTTTTTTCCCCAATCCCTTTACTTGTATCTATTTGTGTCTTTATATTTAAAGTGGGTTTCTTATTTCTTGTAGATAACATATAGTCAGGTCTTGTGTGTGTGTGTTTTGTGTTTTATCCGCTCTGTCAGTCTTTCTCTCTTAACTGGTATATTTAGGTCACTGATGTTTGAAGTGATTATTAATGTAGTTGAATCAATATCTATCATATTTGTTACTATTTTTTATTCATTGCTTTTCTTCCTTGTTTGTTTCTTTTGGGGTCTTCCATCTCTTTCTGCCTTCTCTGATTTTAATATATGACATTCTCTTAGCATGTCAATTATATTATTTTTAACCTTTTTAGTGATTTTCCTTTAGTTTGCAATATACAATTACAACTAATATAAGTCCACTTTCAAATAACAGTATATACCACTTTGTGAGTAGTACAAATACATTATAGTATTCTCTGTTTCTCCCTCCCATATCTTATGATATTTGTCATTAATTTTAGTTATCCATAAGCTATATTACCAAATACATTGTCGATATTCTCATTTTGAACAAACTGTTATCTGTTAGATCAATTAAAAATAAGAAAAATAATCATCAGAGAAATGCAAATCAAAACCACAATGAGATATCACCTCACACCTATCAGAATGGCTATCATCAAAAAGTCTACAAATAACAAAGGTTGGTGAGGATGTAGAGAAATGGGAGCCCTGGTACACTGTTGGTGGGATTGTGAATGGGTGCAGCTGCTATGGAAAAAAGTATGGAGGTTCCTCAAAAAACTAAAAAAATCAAACTACCATATGACCCATTAATTCCACTCTTGGGTATATATCTGAAAATAAATGAAAACACTAATTCTACAAGGTGCTTGCTCTCCAATGTTCATAGCAGCACTGTTTACAACAGCCAAGACATGGAAGCAGCCCAAGTGTCCATCAACAGGTGAATGAATAAAGAAGATGTGGTACATATACAATGGAATATTACTCAGTCATAAAAAGAATGAAATTTTGCCATTTGCAGCAATGTGGATGGACCTAGAGACTATTATGCTTAGTGAAGTAAGCCAGACAGAGAAAGACAAATATTGTATGCTATCACTTCTATGTGGAATCTAAAAAAACAAAACAAATGAATGTTTATATGGCAAAGCAGAAATAGACTCACAGATTTAGAAAGCAACCTATGGCTACCAGTGGGGAGAGGGAAGGAGGGAGGGGCATGTTGGGGGTATGGGATTAAGAGATGTATAAAATAGATAAGCAACAAGGATATACCGTATAGCACAGAGAATTATAGCGATTATCTTGTAATAACTTTTAATGGGGTATAAACTGTAAAAATACCGAATCACTAGGCTGTATTCCTGAAACTAATACAATATTGTATATCAACTATACTTCAATAAAAAATTTTAAATAAGAAAAAGAATAGATTTTATTTGACCCTTGTTTATTCCTTTTCTAATGCTCTTCCTTTCTTTATGTAGATCTGAGTTTTTGGCATATCATTTTCCTTCTTTTCTATTTTACGTTTCTTGGAAAGCAGGTTTACTTGTGTCAGATTTTTTCAATTTTTGTTTGTCTAAGAAAGTTATTTCTTCTTCACTTTTGAAATGTAAATTTTGCTGGATACAGAATTCTAGGTTGGTGGATTTTGTAAAAAACATTTTAAATATTTCACTCCACTCTCTTATTGTTTGCACAGTTTCTAGAGAAATCTGACGTAATTCTTCCCCTTGCTACTCTATAGGTGAGGTGTTTTTTCTTTGGCTTCTTTCAAGATTTTTTCTTTGTCTTTGATTTTTCTGTATTTTGAATATAATATTCCTAGGTATATTTTTATACCTATATATTTATCCTACTTGGTATCCTCTAAGCTTTCTTGATCTTTGGTTTGGTGCTTATGATTAATTTTGGAAAATTCTCAGTCATTATTGCTTGAATTATCTCTTCTGTTCCTTTTTTTTTTTCCTTCTCTTTATGGTATTCTCATTATGCATATGTTATACCTTTTATAATTGTCCCACAGTTTTGGGGTATTCTGTTCTATCTTTTAAGGTTTTTTTTTCTCTTTGTGTTTCAGTTTTGGAAGTTTTTACTGAATTTCTTCATGTTCACTGACTCTTTCCATGGCTATATCCAGTCCATTGATGAGCTCTTCAAAAACATTTTTCATTTCTATTATAGTGTTTTGATTTCTAGTATTTCCTTTTGGTTCTTAAAATTTCCATCTCTCTGCTTACATTACCCATCTGTTTACAGTTTTCTGTTGTAAACCAGACATGAATGTACTAGGTAAAATGTACTGAGGTAAATAGACTGTTAGTGTGAGGTTTTGTGTTTATCTGATTAAGAGCTAGGCTGTCTTTATTGTTTGCTCTAGCTGTAGGTGTCAGAAGCTAAAATTTCCTCTGGTACCCTTGTTTTTGTCTCTTCTGTTGTCTTTGGGTTTCTCTGGAGACTTTTTCTTAAGTAGGTTCTGAGGCATGCAGTTTTTCCCATAGTATCTACCTATTATACAGGAGCCCTATTGATATTGTGGTAAGGTGTAGGGGGAGAGGAAGCACTCTATAGTTCTATGCTTTGACTTTCAGGTTTTAGTGAGCCTTTGCCTGTGCCCTTGGACTGTGACCTTCACTAGTGCTTTTCAGTCCCCATCACCCTTAGTTTAGGCAGGAAGGCTAGAGGGAGCTGGAGTTGGGTATTTCCTTTATTCTAGATCAGTTAGGTTCTGGTAAAACTCAAGTTGATTAAGCTCTAGTAAAATAGTTTCTCTTGAGGGCATGCCTTGCTAATAAAAACAGAGTGCTCTGGGTGTATTTCAAAATGGTTCCTTTTCCCTCCTTCCCTTCTGGAAGCACCAGGGAATTTTTCTATGATCTTCATGGTGAGAACCTGGTAGGGCTCTTAGAGGTAAACCTCACTAAATTGTAGGTCATCCTCCTAAGACTGAGCTCCCTGGAATTTTTAACTCTCAAATTTGTCCATATTGAGCCACCAGCAATTCCATCGATTACCATTTAGATTTTCTTATCCTGATATTGGTTCCCATGGACGTTTCTACTTTCAGGTTTTCATTCCAATAAGTTGTAATTCTCTGTATCCACCTGTCTGTCTCTCCAACTTGGGGGGGGCAATTTTTTGCCCTGTAGCCTCAATTCTCTGTTGGATCTAAGAAGAGTTATTGATTTTCAGTTTTTTCAACTTTTTTCTTCCTGTGTGGAAAGCAGTGGTGACTTCCAGGATTCTTACATGCCAGACTAGAAACTAGAAGTTGTAATGCCACTATTTCAACATGAGGCTTAAAGCTCTGCCACAGCAGGGGGAAACACCTCAGAGAGTTGCACACTGGCTCCCAAATTCTTCAGCCTTACAGTAACATGTCATTTCTATTCATATTTCATAGGCTGACTGTATTTCATAGAGTCGTGCCAAGTTTTTTGAAATGTGAGCAAATGTAACCCTGAAGTGTTCCTGGAAAAAGAGGACAACCAGCAGTACTGCAAAGCATTATTAACGTTGACCAGAGCACTATATGTAAGATAGTATTTCCAGCTCCAGCTACCACTCTGCTCTCTTATCACATCATATTTTCACCCTAGCACTTTATAATACCATATTATACTGTACATTATACTGTACATATTATATTTCATTATAATGAAACCTATTGTGCTAGATGCTCTGTTTACTGTTTTTCTTTCTTCTTCTATCCCCACAAATGTGAGAATCATGGGAACAGGGACTTTGTCTAGTCTATTCTATTTGTCTATTTTTATCCCCAGAATCCAGAATATTCCAGTGTTCAATACATATTTGGTGAAAGCATTAGTGAGTGGATTTTGTTTCAAACTTGGGAACCCAGAAAAATGAACCCTTTACATCAGCCAAATCTGGCTCAGAAATTCTTTCCAACAGGGATGAAGCTGTATAACCCTTGTGCAGAGCCTTTGTCAGACTAGCTGGGTACATCCTTTGCTATCAGATAGCAAGGAGAGAATGAAAAAGCCTCAGAAGTTCCCAGGAATGTGGTGCTATTTTAAGGCAAGGGTATACACAGCTTGAGGGAAAATGAATTTGAAAATGAGCTTAGGCATTTCAATAACACAGGTAAAAGGTATAAATAATTTGAAAAATAGGTGAATTTAAGAATCTTCCCATCTCAAGTTTATGTTTATAATCAAGGATATTCAGCTCTCATTCCTCACTTTTTGAAAAGCAAAAAGCTAAATCACCTCTTGAATATGAAATGTAGGTGCAATGCTTGGAACATGCTCTTTCTTGGGGAATAGACCTGTCAGATCCGGGGGTGGTTGAAATGTGGACTTCCTGCTGGTTCAGGTGCATGTTGAAATGTGGACTTCCTGCTAGTTCAGGTGCACTGTCTTTGTACTTTTTAGGCTTATTTGTTCACTCTGAGCTTAATGAGTGCATTCAGGCATGTAATGAAGAACAATACCATCACACAAACTATTCATTGAAGTCCAAAGATAAGGTGATTTTATCAATTATATTATTCAGTAAAGTACATTTGCAATTTATTAAATAATACATAGATTGAGTGGCATCTGGAACACTGTTGTGTTGACACTCATGATATTAGCATCCGTGCTATAAAAAGAAATCTTGAATTGATGGCATTTGTTACAGTGGGTATAAAGCTTTTGTTTCTCTTGCTAGAGGAAAGAGGTGAGAGCAGTGAGTTGTGGGCCACAGGTCCCTCTGGTATGAAATTTGTCCTGACTAAGCTTAAAACATTTGATGGCCAAAAGCATGGGTTCCTATAGCAAATTATTTTTATTTTCACCTCCATTAACCTTGGCTAATGGGATGAACACAGGGCTGGAAGGCAGGTGAATACCCCCAGTTATCCAAGAGTTACTTGATCTAAGCAAATTACTTTCCTTTCTTCTCTTTCTTTTCTTCTTCTTTTTATAAAGTGTATTATGGCATTTTCAGAGCTTGTTCATATATATCTCATTTGACCTTACAACAAACATCCCAGTGAGGTTAGCTGGTCAAGGGTTCTTATTTCTGTTTCTAGATAAGGGGTACTGTTGCTTGGAGAGTTGAATGGGAAGAAGATCAGGGATTTTGACTCTAACCACAGTGCTTTTTAAAAACTTATACAGCAGTGATGCTCTGGGCCTCAGTTTCCTCATTTCAAACCAAACATAAATATACGTTATTTGCCAACTTAAGTTGTGGGTATGACAAGGGATAATTAAATTTTTAAATATTCTGACTAGTCAGAGCCTTATGCAATTATAAATTAATCATCTTGCTTTTGTTTTAAGTCCAAGGGCTCTGTCCTTAGACGATAAAGCCTTCTTCTCCACATTCTTCTACAGAAAAAATGTCCAGTATGAGTACATATGTAGATCCCTGGAATTTTCCACCTGAAAACATTTAGGAATGAGTCCTCTTAAAGGAAGAGTTGAGAGTCATTAGAAAGAAGCCAATGGTAACTCTGATTTGGCTGTCTCTAGGACTGTTATCAAATTAAATTTTTTAAAGTGATGACTTGCTGATTTGCTTCAATGTTGTTCTATTTTCTAACTCATTGATAAAAATGGTCCTCTTACTTTTGACTAGGCTTTTCCACATAGGGCTATGATATTCAAGGACAGAAGTATAATAATGAATAACTGTTTTATATTCCAAAATATGTTCTGACTGACTCTTTTTTCAAGTATATAGAGCAGGGGTTAACAACTTCTGCTGTAAAGGATCAGCATTTGCAGGACATATGGTCTCTGTCATGAGAGACTCAACTCTACTGTTGTGTAGTGCCAAAATAGCCATAGATAACATGTAAATGGTCGAGCATGTTCCAATACAACTTTATTTTTAAAGTTTATTTCATATAATTTATTCCATATAATTTTCCCACATCGTGACATATTCTTCTTTTTTTTCAACTATTCAGAAATGGAAAAACATTTTTAGCTCATGGGCCAAGCAAAAACTGATGGGCTGGATTGGTCCATGGGCCAATCCCTAGAACACAAGAGAAACATTCATTGCTACTGTAGACAATACTCCATTCAAATAATTCTTTGAGTTGGAAAATGTTTCTAGGAAGTCTGTTCTCATAACACAAACTTTCAACACTGTCAGCAAAGGCAATATCAAACAGCAGGGTTCAAGTTAAGTGGTCATCATTGCATAGGAAAAGTACAAGTATTTCATCATCAGAAAGAGACCCCTGCTTTATATTCAAAGGAGGGAAATTAACTAGCACAATTTGGCATACAGCTTGCAAAATCTTGGGGCAAAGATATCTCACAGGACTAAGTACATTACCAGTCTCAATTTGGTGCTCCATAAATATCTGTTGAGTTAACTGAAATTCCCACAAGGTTTCTAAGTTCTTGCTTATTATGTAGAATGAAGTGAACATAGACTATAATTGTCTATTTAGAAGACAAGGGGTTAATGCAATGAATCTTTAAGTAGCACTCTTCACTGCTATTTATGAAGGGTGACTACAAAAGACTTAAATGACAGATTTTACAAAAGTGCTAGGCAGTAGGGCAAGGTGTGCACAATATCTAAATAATTAGCCATTATGAGCTTGATAATACCCATGACTAAGCTAATCTATAACTGGATATCTATGGAACCTGCAAAATTCTTTCAGATCTCCAGCATGTAATTTAATCATAATGAAGCCACTAATTACTGCTGTGTCCCATTATCTTGGAAGTTCACACATATTCTAAACTCCTTTGCCTCATAGTCAATGCCAAAATATGTTAGTACCTAACTAATCTTTAGTGTTTTTCATTTGTGCAACTTTTATTTCTTCAACTAAATCATAAGTTTCTTTTGGGCAGGATCATATCACATAAATAAGAGCAGCATAATGATTAACAGTAAGATTGTGGATTCATACTATTGGGATACAAATTCTGCTTTGACATTTACTAGCAATGCAACTTGGGACACATTACATATCTCTTTGCGCTCAGTTTATTAATTTGTAAATAATGATAATAAAAGTATTTACCTGATTGGATTGAACTTCTGTTAGAGTTAAATGAATCAATGCATGCAAGGCACTCAGAACAGTTGCTGGCACACAGTAAGGATTCAAGAAATGCCAGTTAAAAATAGACCTTTGGGTCCCAGTCTGATGCTATAAAATCCTATTTATAAGCTGATGACTTCTCCAGTCCTACTCCCTCCATGGAACCCCACTTAAGTTATCCACTTGGAATACTTAACACACCTCCGCTTTGAAATAGAATACTCATCTCAAAATGATCATGCCCACAGAACACGCTTGTCTTCTTTCCCATTCCAAATGTGTTCTCCCTTAGTCTTTCTCTCCAATATGCAGGACAATTTTCACTCTTCTAGTTTTTCAGGCTAAAAAACAAATACAATCCTGAAGTCATGTTTGACTTTTTTTTTTTGCCATGCAGCATGGCTCGTGGGATCTTAGTTCTCCGACCAGAGATCAAACCCGTGCCCCAGCAGTGGAAGTGGGGAATCCTAACCACTGTACCACCAGGAAATTCCCTTCTTTCTTTTTCTCACATTCCACATCCTGTCTATTAGCATATTCTGTGAGTTCTGACAAAATATATCTAAATCCCAGCTAACCCACTACCTTACCTTATCTTCCTAGTCCATGTTAGTTACCGTTTGCATAAGCTGTTGTTGCAATAGCCTCCAAACTGGTGTCCCTGCTTCTATCCATGATCCCCTGCCATCTAATCTCCAGGCTCCAGCCAGGCTTCTACATCCACAGCATGTACATGGGTCCTTGCACATGGTCACGTGTCAATAAATAAACTAAAGGAATGCTTGATTGAAATATTTGAAAGCTAATTGACTTATCACCTTACTGTAGGCACTGAAAGGATTTTATTCAAAGTGATGTAAAATTCTCAATAGTCTCTGCAAGTTAAAATTGTCATAGTAAATAATTCCTTTAAAAGTAAGCATAGGGACTTCCCTGGTGGCACAGTGATTAAGAATCCGCCTGCCAATGCAGGGGTACAGGTTCGAGCCCTGGTCCGGGAATATCCCACATGCCGTGGGGCAACTAAGTCCGTGCGCCACAACTACTGAGCCTGGGTGCCTAGAGCCAGTGCTCCGCAACAAGAGAAGCCACTGCAATGAGAAGCCCATGCACTGCAATGAAGAGTAGCCCCCGCTCGCCGCACTGGAGAGAAAGCCCGCGCGCAGCAATGAGGACCCAACACAGCCATAAATAAATGAATGAATGAACGAATGAATGTAAGCATAGACTGAGAAGGTAGGATTGCATAATTTTGACTAAAATTCTGTGAATCTGTGACTTGGTACAAGCCATAAGGTCAAGAATAAGGCAGAGAAATCAACCTAGATGAACCCTTTAGAATATTTTTGAAAAGTGTATCAGATTTGGAACCTTGGTTTTATGAGCCCTGAATTTGTACAGAAAGGTTGATTTTTGAGCCCTAGATTTGCACCAGGTATGTATATTTTATTTTCACACCCAGTTAGTCAGAACCTACCGTCGTAGGGGGGAAAAATCACCCCCTTTAATTAGACCTTTAGGTAGTTAAAGTAGAAAGCCATTTTCTGTCAAATTATGAATCCCAAATATTTTGCCTCTTTGGCAGTACTACTCTAGTCTATGAATCTTTTATTCAAGGATCTTAAAACAAGTTAAAGTGTCTGATGTAATTTCTTCAAACAGCAAAGTTTTTTTTTAAGGTTATGTTTAATTGTTGGGAGACATAGGTCCAAGATGTTTTTGAAATTAAGCCTGAGTCCCTCTCACTTCTCTGTAGTGATAATGTCCAGGCCAAGGGATGCTGCAAAGGACAATTGCCAGGAACAACATT
This sequence comes from Mesoplodon bidens, assembly GCF_964165515.1. NCBI lineage: Eukaryota > Metazoa > Chordata > Mammalia > Artiodactyla > Ziphiidae > Mesoplodon > Mesoplodon bidens. The sequence continues at coordinate 47,000,560 of NC_138165.1, read as the reverse complement.
CCTCATTCTTTTGGTAGAGAACAAGGGGCTTGGAGGGCCACCAGCATGCTCTCTTTCTGGGACATTTCCAGTCTGCAGCATCTCTCCTATCTATCCGCATTCTTTCTTGAATAAATGAGAGATATACATGATTTCTGTGCCTGGAAAACTCAAAGACTCATTTCTCTTGACTATAAGCAAGGAGACTGTGAATAAACATGGGAAAAGAAAGAAAGAAGTAAAATAAAGGCTGAAAGATAGAGAATGGTAGCCAGACAAGAAAAGGGAAAAAGGAAAGGAGAAAGGAAACAAAATGAAGGAGAATTAACTCTCAATTTTTGAATGAGGTAAAGAAACTAACTGTGTGAGTGTGTGTACACCTCTGTCTGCTGAGAAGCCTTGAAACAAAGCCACACTTATAGCCAAGAGCACACCTAATGCCCAGATGATCTTGACATCTAATTCCCTTTCTCCACTAAAAGGAAGGAGGATCATGGCTTCTTGGAGAAATTGCTGATTCTAGAACTGGAGCAGGAAAGAACAAGATGAGACTGGAACATCTTGTTGTGGCAGAAAATAAGAAAGTGCCCAAAGAATGACAGAAGCATGTCAAAAGGACATGGGAGCCAGCTTGAAGGGGCTTCCACTGGGCAGATATGGGAACAATCTAAGCATCAAAATATAATAACAACAATAACAATAGTTATACTTACAGTCCATTTTATAAAATTAAAATTCATAAGTCCTTTCTTATTTAAATTAAAATAACGGAAGAGCTGTTCTTCTTTACTGTAGAATGACAACCAATAAATGTAGAAGAAATGACAGAGTTAGAAAATCATCATTGGATGCTGGTGGGTAAAACTTGTGTGTAAAATTTTGATGAACCAGGACATTTACATAGGCTTCACTTATCTCTAAACAAATCATTTATTAATTGTAGAGTGACAAAAAGCATCTTCCAGTCTAGAAACCTGGCACATACCAAAGTAAACATCATCAATACTGGGACCACCTACATCATATACCTTCAGATATGATGCAAAGTAGGACAACCAATCACTTCCATGAGAGTCCTGCTAAAGCAAATGATCTGAACATAATCATGAGGAAACAACAGACAAACTCAAACCAAGGGGCATTCTATGAAGTGACTGACCTGTACACTTCAAAAATGTCAAGGTCATGAAAGACAAAGAAAGAGGAAATTTCAAGGTCATGGAAGACAAAGTTAGGGGAAAGTTTCCAGATCAAAGGAGATTAAAGCAACATGACAACTACTTATAACATATGAGCCTAAGTTGGACCCTGAACTGAGGAAGGAAGAGAAAGCAGCTATAAAAGACATTATTGGAACAGTTGATAAAATTTGAATATAGACTGTAGATTAGTGTCTTAGTCTGCTTGAGCTTACATAACAAAATGCCATAAACTGGGTGGCTTAAATAACAGACATTTATTTTCTCACAGTCCTGGAGGCTAGAAGTCCAAGATCAGCATGCCACTACAGTCAGTTTCTGGTGAGAACTCTCTCCCCTTGGGTTGCAAATGGCATGAAGGGAGAGGAAGAGGGAAAGGAGAAGGAAGTGACAAAGAGAGAGAGAGAGGTGGGGAGGTGGAGAGAGGAGGCTGCCTGGTGTTTCTTTTTTTTTTTTTTTTTTTTTTTTTTTGCGGTATTCAGGCCTCTCACTGTTGTGGCCTCTCCCATTGCGGGGCACAGGCTCCGGATGCACAGGCTCAGCAGCCATGGCTCACGGGCCCAGCCACTCAGTGGCATGTGGGATCTTCCCAGACTGGGGCACGAACCCGTGTCCCCTGCATCGGTAGGTGGACTCAAAACCACTGTGCCACCAGGGAAGCCCTGATGTTTCTTCTTAAAGGGCATTTACCCAGTTGGGCCTGAGCCCCATCCCCATGATCTCATTGACCTCCCAAAGACCCCAACTCTAAATATCATCATATTGGGGGTTAAGGCTTCAATATATGAATTTGGTGGAGAACACAAACATTCAGTCCATAACATTCAGATATCAATGTTAAGTTTCCTGATTGTAGTAATTATACAGGGATTATGTAAGGAAATGTCCTTGCTCCTTGGAAATATAACCTAAAATTTTTAGGGGTAAAGAAATACATTGTCTCCAACTTATTGTCAAATGGTTCAGAAAAAATGTATACATACATGCACAAATAGACGACAGAAATCAGTCACATGGAGCAAAATGTAAACAATTGTGGAATCTGGGTAATGGGTATAATGGGAGTTCCTTGTACATCACAATAAAAGATACAAAAAATTTTATGCAAAAGAATCCTTGGAGGGGCTTCCCTGGTGGCGCAGTGGTTGAGAGTCCGCCTGCCGGTGCAGGGGACACAGGTTTGTGCCCCAGTCCGGGAAGATCCCACATGCTGCAGAGCGGCTAGGCCCAAGAGCCATGGCCACTGAGCCTGCGCGTCCGGAGCCTGTGCCCCACAATGGGAGAGGCCACAACAGTGAGAGGCCCGCGTACCACAAAAAAAAAAAAAAAAAAAGAATCCTTGGAGTTATAAGGTAGACCCTTATTATTCTTCATCAATCAACCTATTACTACTCATCCAGGGTATTAGCAAGCTTTCTCCATTGTACTTATTCTTCTTTCCTGAACTGTTGGTTAGTCTTCTGACTTTCAGAGAAGAAATAAAAATCTGAGAGTTATCAGGTGAATAAGACAAAAAATTTCTTAGCATTTGTAACATCGGTTAACATGAATAATGTGGCATTTTCATAAAATGTAATTTAATAGGGAAAATACAAATCCCACACTTGAATTTAAAGAATCAATTGTTTGGAACAAAATTAAAGAGATGTGATATAATAATTGCTTACATGAAAATCAGAGCTGATAAGTAAGTACAATATAAGCCTAAAATATAATTAACAAAGCTTAAAAATATATAATTTTTGGCTTTTCTTTTAAAGATGTCAGTATGTAACCAATTTTTCATTATGGCAACTATTTTTAGCCTTAACTTTATATGATTATTCACTAATAATCTATTCCTCATTGAAAACATAATTTTTTGTTCATTTGTTTTATTTTGGAAGCGTATATTAAAAATCAGAGCAAGTTTTTTCTTCACCTTTTCTTTAATAAATAGAAAATCATGTTACGATGTGTGTGATCTAGACTGTAGATGGGCAGCAGAGGAGATATTTGATGCTCTGCTATTTCTTATTTAATTTTTTTTTTTTTGCTATACAATATGGTCAGTTCATTACTCACTCATTTAATTACAGCAGCTCTTTTTTATAGACTTTAGTCTTATGGCATAAGTATTATATTTTTATTGAGCTATAGTTGATGTACAGAATTATATAAGTTTCAGGTGTACAACAAAATGATTCAAAATTTTTAAAGGTTATATTACATTTATAGCTATTATAAAATGTTGGCTATGTTCCCTGTGTTGTACTATATATTTTTGTAGCCTATTTATTTTATACATAGTAGTTTGTACCTCTTAATCCCCTATCCTTATCTTGCCCCTCCCCACTTACCCCTCTCCACTGGTAACCACTAGTTTGTTCTCTATATCTATAGGTCTGTTTCTTTCTTTTTTGTTATATTCACTAGTTTTATTTTTTTAGATTCCACATATTGATGTAAATGATATCATAAAGTATTTGCCTTTCTCTGACTTATTTCACTTAGCATAATAACCTCCAAGTCCATCCATGTTGTTGCATATGGCAAGATTTCATTCTTTTTTATGACTGAGTAATATTCCATTGTATATATATATATATATATATATATATATATATATATATATACCACATCTTTATCCATTCACCTGTTGATGGACACATACTCTTTTGATTACTGTAGCTTTGTAGTATAGTCTGAAATCAGGGAGTGTGGTTCCTCCAGTTCTGTTCTTCTTTCTCAAGATTGTTTTGGCTATTCGGGATCTTTTGTATTAATATGAAAATTTAAAAATTACTTGTTCTAGCTCTGTGAAAAATGTCCCAGATATTTTGATAGGGATTGCAAAATAAATAAATAAATAACCCTTAATGAAGCACTTTTCTTCCAAGATGTCATAAACATTTTTTTCTCTTTCTGCAGAAAGCAATAATTTACAAAAATAAGAACTTATATTCGTCTTTTTCAAAATCATAACTTCCTTTTTTTAATCATTTAGAGTTTATTTTCTCTGCCTTTTCAAAATACATGGGTTTGAAATAGCAAGAATATATCCTTTCTCACTTTCCATTTAAGAGAAATGTGTCTTTAAAAGTTGCAATATATATATTAAACAACAAAAAAAAATGTGTTACAGGTATCACTTTTAGGCCCACATACAGCGTGGACAACTTGAAAAATTGTATTCCTATCTAGATGGAGGAAGGAGCTATGGTTCTAGATTTTTCCTTAAGTCAGTAATTTCCAAGTAGAGTTCTCCCAAATATTGTCCTAAGACCCTGAATGCTGTGTACTCAATGCAGGGTTAGCAATTTGAGCAGATTTGTTAAATAGTGAACTATTTTGTGAACTGAATGGTAAAAATGACCACAATTACTCCAAATATAGGCCTATGGTTACACAGCTCTCACCATCACCTTGCAAAGAAGAAAGTTGTATTCCATGAGGTTGAGATCTTGGAGAATTAAACATGTAATAGAGGCAGTAAAGATTAGAAATCTGGGGGTCTATCCAGGAATGGCATGATGGGTGGTTCTGACAATGGTGTGAGGCGTGTGGACAACAGAAGGGCAGTAAGTGCCTCCAGTCTGTCCAGGCTGGCAAAGTGGAACCCAATGAAGAGAAAGTGTTGGACATACACTTTGTACAGGACCAGCCCCAGTGAAGGGTTTATAGAACAGAGAGAAACCCCACATCCAGCATCCTTGGTGCTTTAAGGAATCACATGGTTAGATGCTACCACTGATGATGCATTGGCACCTCATCGTTGTAAGTGTATTGCCCACTTTGCCTGATTCTTTACTAAAACACCACATGCCTCACAGAAGTAATACTTATCTTTGTAATAACTGTCATGACAACTTCATTTCTTTCTCAAAGCTTCCTCTCACTTTATAAACCATTTTGCTTCACTTTTTGCAGAGTCCTCTCCCCCAAACCTGTGCTGAGGATCTGTGTGAAGCTGAACTTTGCATGATCTCCCTGGCACCATGCAAGGTTTGTCCTGTGTGTAGGTAGCCAACAGTATCCTCTGCTTTCCTTTCTGGGCACCTAGAGTGAACTGCAGTTAATCAATGTGTCAGCTTGTTCCCGAGTGTACAATCTACATTCCCTCCAGTACATAGACTCATATTTTCTCAGAGAGCCAAGTAGGGACATAGGCACTTTCCTTCTCAAGAATCTGCCAGATATTTCCAAGAAATCTAAAAGTGTTAAGGGCTATATGCAGAAAGCATGTTGATCTAGAATGCAGAACCTTGTACCTCAACTCACTGGCATTTCCTTGCTGCTGCTCCTCCCACCAGCTTCCCCTTGCACACACCACTGGACATCACTACATCTGTGCACTTCTTCCTGACGGTTGGCTTAAGTCCTTCCTACATTTTCAGGGTAATGGCCAGAAAGTTTTCCTCAGGAGCATTGTATGGAAGCTGGCAGGGGACAGTTATATAGGGAGAATGATGTTCTATTATACTTGGGTTTCTGTGACCACAGGGAGTCAAAGCCAGAGAGAAATATAAAAAAATAAGCCACAGTAACACGGCAGTGTACAAAGGTATGTCCTGCTGGTTTGAGGTGATCCAGAAAATGTTCAGGATGTTTCCCTTTCTTCTTCAGCATTGACAACAGAATCTACTGTTTTGTTTTGAGATTTTTGGGAAAGACGTGGCAGGTGAGGAGGTTAGGGTATAGATGTATGCAAACTTCAACTGTTACCCTTAAAGCACAATTGACTCATCACTATTGGTCTAAAAATAGAATAAGAATGATCCACATGTAGCTGAATATAGGCTACAGTCTGGTTTTCCTCTTTTATTACAGTCTTTGGCTACCAGTGATCCTTTTACCTTTCCCTTTGGGAATGGGAAAGACAGAGAAGGACAAGACTCAGTATAACATTTAAACAACAGTGCTATCGTGCCTGTGATAGCCTTCTCCACGTGATGTCATCAGTAGCTGCTGTTGCCTTAGCAACACTACAGTGGTAAACAAAGATGTTTTCTGGATAGCTAGAGGAAATGTGGCTTTTATGCCATCTCACACCCTCCTTCCACCAACCCGCTATTATGGGTAGAAAAGATTTTCTTTCCTTTTGCTGTGAATTTTCCACCTTGAGACAGAATAAGTGAGGTGAGCCACAATTTTTTTCATCTGTTTATTTTTATGCTCCACAATTTTACAATGCTGGAAATTTTGTTGAAACACCCACTTGATTTAGAGACTATGATAGTGCATATCGCATTCTAAAAATCCCCTGTTGTGTGGCATTGCTAAGAATGCACAAGGGGAAATTTGGTGGTGTGAAATCTCAGGGTTATGACAAATTCGACAAGATGAGCTTGAATGACCTTACCTCATGCGGCCACACAGCCCAGTCTACTGGTGAGGTTCTCAGACACAGATAAGGCAGCTGAGGAATGGCTCTCTTGAGACAAATGCTGAGCTGCTGTAACCGGAGTAGAAAAAATAAATCTAGGACATTTTAAAGCATTGTTTAACAAGTAAAATAATGCGATGCAAAGAATGATGGAGGACAGACGAACATGGGTTTTTATAATTTCTCTATAAGCTCCACAACAAAGATGACAAATCATTATTGTTTTGTTAAAACAGACATATCTTTTAAAATTTAACTGGGAAAGGAGGATGGAAGGAAATAATGTGCCAAAAAAAAGCATTCATTAAAGTGTTTATTGGTGAACGTGGCTGTTTTTCATGAGACAGTGACACCTACTCTAATATACAGAGAGGCAGAAGATTTTCAAAGGCACTATTGTTTGAGATCTCTGCAATATTTTTCATGTAAGAAGGACTAACTCCTGTGAAAGGAAGGTTTTTAAAATATATATATAAATGTAGATAACAGGATGTGAATGTATGTCCTTATCAGGCACATCAGCATGGGTAGCTTATTTTCTATTCCCTGGGAGGAAATTAGATGCTTGGTTGGGATGCAGAAGCAGCTGGACACATTTTGATTGGGGTCAAGATTGGGAAACAGTGGTTGGGACCTAGGATTTGGGTGAAGATGAGCCTGAATGATCCTTGGCTAATAAGCCTGGGTCAAAGCCTGTGATCTGGAGAGAAAACGTCTGAAGGGGAAGGAACTGGGGACCAGTGTTGTTACAGAAACATTTCTGTCCAGGATAAAGCCAGTTTCTCTGTTTGCTGAACCATAGCCTAAAAAAGCAATGTTCAGTATTTATGAGTTCTATTTCTCGATCAGACCACTGAGAGCAAGTTCCATGATTGTGAAGAGAGGAAGAGAGAAAAAGATTGACTTCTGGCATCTGAAAACATATTTCCCTCACTAACTCAACTGTGACTGTCTGCCAGAAAGCAGAGCTCTCTGTCTATGGCAACTGAAAGGTTATAGGAAAAATCGTGTAATGGTGTTCAGTAATAATGGCAGAAGGGAGGGGAGAGGACCTTGGAGATGAGAAGAGACAAGGGGAAAGATAGACAAGAAATTAATGGTTTCTAAGTTTCTTGTGTGTTTCTTCCTTTGTTTCCTCTCTACCTACCACTTCATGATTGCTGTAGGTTTGTACATGGAGTACCTTAATTTGTGAGCATCTGTTCATCTGATTTGAATTTTGTATTCTCTAGGGGAAATTCTGTAATGCAATGAGCATAAAATGAGTTGCAAAGGGCTTCCCTGGTGGCGCAGTGGTTGAGAGTCCGCCTGCCGATGCAGGGGACACGGGTTCGTGCCCCGGTCTGGGAAGATCCCACATGCCGCGGAGCAGCTGGGCCCGTGAGCCATGGCTGTTGAGCCTGTGCGTCCGGAGCCTGTGCTCCGCAACGGGAGAGGCCACAACAGTGAGAGGCCCATGTAACGCAAAAAAAAAAAAAAAAAATGAGTTGCAAAACCATTAGTTGCAGCAGAGGTGGGGAGGGGGTCTCTTACCTGAGGTGCTGCTTTGAAAATGTCCTCTGGTACTCCTGGTTTTCCTAGCTAAATGCTATCAACCCTACACATGGTAAAATGATGTATATATTTTGCTGAGTTCCCCAAACAAGGAAGCTTTCAATGGAGGAGTATAAAAAGAATATTCTTTGAAAAAAAAATAGAGTCCCACTGGAATTCTGTAAACTTAAACCAAAGTAAATAAAACCTGGAAATTATTTTTAAAAGACTATATGAATCTTTGATTTATGCTAAAAGATTTAAAATCACAAAAAGGAAACATGTTGTTTAGGAGATTTTAAAAGTTTTCCAGTCCAACTCCCAACTCCCAATCTTTCCCCTAATCAGTGAATTTAGCGAAAGCCAGACATGTATGTAATTCCTAACGATTTTCAGGGAAAAAATTAAAACCCATACTACAGTTATTATATAATTTATCACCTAAAATGGAACATTCTACAAAGTGTAAGGAGGCATTTTAAAAATAATTATATTAAGACAGCTTGCATAACCTAGGACTGTCCTAAGCAAACTAGGCAACTGAAGTACGGCCACCCTACCTAAACCTTTGTCCTATAGAAGTGCACACTTAGTTCTGGAACCACTGCTGCAAACTTTTCTACAGATTGGAGGAGAGGTCACCATGTCATTATTCATCTTCTAATTGGGTTCCCCACATTTTCAGGACAGAAAGTTGAGACCCAGGAAAGTTTAACTTTCTCATGGTCTCGTAGCAACCTCTGCACCATTTTTCTCTTGTCTCTTAGGAGTATCCTTTCTATAGTTTCTAGATACTCAATATTTTATCACCTCCCTGAGACTAATTACAACCATAGCAGTAACTCCCCCGGGGACACAGTTTCAACAGTGTGATTGTTTCCCTAGCACTCTGCACTTATAAATTATACTAATTTTTCTAGGCCTCAAGGAATGGTTGTCTAGGTACTGTCATATTCAGAGTGATATTCAACTATGAAGTTATAATATTTCTTTCTTGATAATAGGAGAGAAACGAAATGTATCTTTCAGTATATCCATGGAGTATTTGAACAAGTTTAGGGATTGTAGCTGTCAACTCACCATTGTTTCTGGATGGTGGCTTCTTTTTCTACTTCCTCTTCTTGAGAGGAGATCAATTTTGTTAGGGTAGAGAGAGAGGAAGACACGTCTAACCCTTATGTCTCTTTGCGCTGCTTCCTCCCTTTAGAAGCAAATACCAGGAATGAATTCTGGAGGAAAGAGGGCCCAACTAGCAGTAAAAGCACAAGAGCTGATGTTTCAGCTGAATCTTGAGGGACAGATTATATCAACAAGGCCTTTAGGACACTATATACAGAGGTTTCAAAGTATTCAGGAGATTATATAATGTGCTTTGACTTTATTCTGTGTCCAGTGAGGAATAACTGAAGGGCTTTAAGTAGGAGAGAATATACAGTATGCACCTTTTAAGAAGAAACTCAGGTGGTTTTGAAAAAACTAGGTAGTAAGGGGATGCAATACAGTGTGACATAATGGCTGAAGACCAGCTAGAAGACTCTTGCCAGAGTTTGAATAAGAGGGGACAGATCTGAGCTAAGGATTTGACTGAGAAGGTTGATAAAAATGGATAGTTCAACAAGAGATTTAGGTATTAAACTTACAGGACTAAGTTTTCAGAGGATGGCTGACAGGTTTCTAGCTATGGAAACAGGGTAATTGGTCCATTCTAAATTGAAGATTACTGGAGAAAGAGGGAGTATTAGTTGGGCATTGGTAGCAATAATGAGTTACTTCTAAGTATATTATTTCTATGTGTTCATGAGACATCAGTCACAGATGCCTAGAAACAATAAGTATCATCAAGTCCAACCCCCCCTTTCTTTTAATCAGGATACCAAGATTCAGAGGAATGAAGTAAGTTTAGGAAGATTACCCATAGTCTTACTGAAGAGTTAAAGCACCAAGCCTCTGACATTCAGTCCAGAGTTTTACTGTGAGTCTCTTTCTCTGGGGCAAAGTTTACCATGTCTTGCCATTGTTTATTTGGTTGGTTAAAAGAAAAATTGTTGAGTTAATAACAACATTTTAGGGACTTCCTTGGTGGCACAGTGGTTAAGAATCCACCTGCCAGTGCAGGGGAGACAGGTTCGATCCCTGGTCCAGGAAGATCCCACATGCCGTGGAACAACTAAGCCCGTGCACCACAACTACTGAGTCTGCACTCTAGAGCCTGCAAGCCACAGCTACTGAGTCCGTGAGCCACAACTACTGAAGCCCATGCACCTAGAGCCCATGCTCTGCAACAAGAGAAGCCACCGCAATGAGAAGCCCGCACACCACAACGAAGAGTAGCCCCCCACTCACCGCAGCTAGAGAAAGCCTGTTAGCAGCAACGAAGGCCCAACGCAACCAAAAATAAATTAATTAAAAAACAACAACAACAACATTTTAATTCCTGGAAAGACTTTGCCTAAGTGTTGCCTTTTCCTTAAGTTATTGCCTTGTATGCTAACTGTATTTCAGCAATTGTCTGCATTAAGAAATTGCATAAATGCTGCTTTTGGAGCAAAGTTCTATATGGAAGATGACACATCTCTGTGATGTCACAGGTTCCTGAGAGGGTTTTCTGAAGGCTTTTGCTGAAGGCAATAATATTCAGTCTGGGTGTCCCCATTTCCTCTTTTTGTTTTTTCTATGCAGCTGTGTTGGAAGCAAGCAGAGGAAGTAACCAAAAGTGGATCTGGATTCGAACGATTCTTGAACTTCCCTTTCCAGCATCTGTCTTACTATGGGGCAATTCAAACAGGAGGCAACCTCACAAACAGCCCTTTGTCAAAGCTAACAGCATGTTTTTCTTGTGAGAAATGCCCTTTTGCCTAATGTGAGTTTTGAAAAATGTTGCTCATCAAAAGTAGAAGTTTGACCTTCATTGGAGTACACTAGTGGTGGTAATGTCACCAAGTTCCTCAAAGTGAAGGCAGATGTTTGCAATAAGAGGTTGACCCTGCAAGAAAATATTTTAGGTTCACATTAAAATATCATTAATAAAAGATTAGTTTTTTAAAGAAGAAACAAAAAGCCTATGGCCTGTTTTTTCAGCTTCAAGACATTTCTCACAGGCTTTTCCATCTCTCTGATTCCAACATGATAATTATTTAAACTTATTTATAAGTTTAATAATAACTTATTATTTAAACTCAATGAAGTTTCCTTGGTTGTTTTGGTGTTTGAAGTTTATTAGAAGATGGCAACATCTTGAGATATTAGGTTAAATTTTAGTCCATCATCTACATTTTCACAATCTTGGTTTTTGTAACTCAGCATTTTTTTTTGATATTTAGGTTGATTTCTTATTGTGACTTTGTTCAACTTGGATTAGTCAGACAAGACTCCCACATTTTAAGATGCTAGTTGTGACTTTTACCTTGTAAGTCTCATGACTTCTGTCTTCTTACTTACTTCTGACTCCTAATTCAGAAATTACTGCTTTGCCAAAAAACTATGTTTTCTTTTTTGGTTGTTGTTTGGTCTTGCTTTGTTTTGGTGGCTATAGTTAAGGCAAAGATAGATGTTTGTTTATTTATTTCATGGCTTTGTGGTCTTTGGGCAAATTCTGTAGCTGAACCACTCCCCACCAAATACACATACAAGTAGATGCCCATCCTGAGGCATGTCTCTACTTCAGGGGGATACAGTCTTAACCTGTAACAAGACTTCCAACTTGAAACACTCAGTTTATTAATCCTGCAATCACTTTAGTCAATGAAGTTTCCCACGATCTGTTTCAGAGCCTAGTGGTTAGGATTGTATCTGTGTATTAGCTGTGCTGTGAGTGACATACTTGCTGAAATGTGCACCAGTGGCTTTGACCCCCCTGATCGCATGAAGTAAGGGAAGGAGAGAGATGGGGGAAGCTCCGTGACCATCTGATTCCCATGGAAGTTTTCCTTGTTTTGTTGCTGGAGCATTATAAGGCAAATGCTACTCACTTCTTTTAAGAAATCCCAGCTGCAGATGGAGTTGCTGACCACAACAGAGGCTGTTGCCAAAGCGCTCTGTTGGAATACGGCTGTGGCCCAGAAATAGTTGCAAATAAGCAGAAGTTCTCTAAAAAGAAAAAAAAAAGAGGAAAATTAAAGCTCATGAAAAAGTTTTAATATAAAAGGAATTTTATCTATGGTTTTGTCTATATAAACACAGTTTGTGGGTTTACGGACCAAGTCTGCACTACTGTTCATATTGTTCAGGCTCTTTTGTTCTAGCTGGGTTGGGGAAACAGTTCCCTTGGCTTAGATGACATCAGGTCTCATTGGTGGCTGTGTAATATTTTATTTAAAAAACCCCACATAGTGTAAAAAAGTAAACTATAGTTAATAATTTGGTTACTTTGTTCAGAGCAGGTAACCTTTGATATTATAGCTGTGGGCAGAACACACAGGTTGCCAGTTGCTTTTGTTCCATTTTATGATGCTAGGTGTTGTGTCTTTGGGGAAATACCTTCACATTTGTTATTTTCAGTTTGCTGTGACTCTAAACATGTCATTAATCTCATACTGTGAACAGAATATGGCAATGGGGAAAAAAAAGCATATGGCTGGATGTATCAGTACTATTGCTTCAAACTGCAGGCATGACCCTGGGGTGATGACACACACTGATGAAGATTAGGATGAAGATCTTCCACCGTACGATGAGTTATAAGAGAGATTTTTGGTGAATAGCCATTTGGAGGCTTTTTAGGGAATCAATAAATAACACTCCTTTTTTTTTTTCCTCCTGAGCTTGGAACTTATTGAAAAAGAAGACAGAAGCCAAACATAAAGAGACCAAAATAGTAGTTTTGTATGTATAAAATTTGCATCAGAGAATACAATTTACTATGTGGCCAAATGGACATTTAATATTTTCTTTATTCTCCCTAATGGATTTAATCTAGCACTCAAATCTGCTGGAATTCCTTTTGCAGGGATGGGGACAGCCCACATGGTTGAGAGCAAAATACAATGCCCTCTCTGTACAGGCAACCAGCTTGGTAAGGGAGCACAGCCCACAAGAGGCTTCTCCCAAACTCACATCACACTGACACACTCATCCTCCCAGAGGGAAGTGTGGGAAAGGAATGAGGAGAGAGAGGCCAAGGGAAAAGGAGTAGGAAGTTCCTCATAGGAATATGAGGCAAGAGAAGTTGAGACACCCCCCACCCCTTAGCATCCATCCGCAGCATAGAGAGGAGAGTGTGAATGATAATTGGTGCAGAGGGAGGGGTCAGCACCTTAGAAGTTCTAGAAGTGAGGAAGACAATGAGCCTACTGGGTAAAGCGGTTAAAAATAGGTGAGAACAAGAATGTATGGAGAATAGAAACCAGTGTTTATGGCCATTTTTGATGGACAGGTAAGAGGCTGAACAGCACATTTGACAGGTTTAAAGGGCTAAAAGTACAAAGAATCCAAGTTCTGTCGAGGGGCGAACCCTGATGGATCTTACTTTACCTATGTTTGGAGCCCCAAAGTGTTGCACCCTAGGAGAAAGGGTAAATTAAAAGTAAACATGTTCTCAAAGGAACTGCAGCTCATTTTAGGATCCCTTTTAACCCCTATAATTGAACTGAGGTGATCCCAGAATTATGATGCCAACAGGCAACTGACAGAAATGAATACAAATATTTTCTGATAGAAGATAACACCATCCTAGTCCTCCATTTATTTATACAAACAATATTACAAATAAAATATCTGGCACATAGTTAAAAAATACCCATGCACATGCAGAGACAAGATAACAAACAGGAATAGGAATGAATGGAAATACAAGACAATAGAAATAGATCTTCAGTGTTCCAGATATTGGTGTTATCATAGACCATTAAAATAACTATCATTTTTATTGTTCAAGGAAAAAAGAGACAAGACTGAGAATTCTGACAGGAAAAAATAGAAACTTTAAAAAGTAATCATATTGAAGTTCTAAGTTTCAAAGTACAGTAACCCAAATTAAGAGCTCAATGGTTGGGTTTAGTTGCAGATTAGATGCAACTAAAGGAAGAATTGATGAGATGGAATATAGGTCAGAATAAATTATACAGAATGAGTCATGGAGTGACTAAAGGAATGGAATATGCAGAAAAGAGCATAAGAGAAGACACAATAAGAAAGTGAAAAATATGTAATTGAAATCTCAAAAGAAGAGGAGAGAGAAAACAGGGCAAGAGCAGTATTTTAAAAGAGAATAGCTGAGAACTTTTGAACACTGATGAAAGACACATCACAAAGCCCTGAAAATCCTGGGCAGCATAAATAAAAAGAAGGAATATCTAGATACATGATGGTAAAATTGTTGAATTGTTGAATAAAAAAGGCAAACAAAATTTAAGTCAAGTGAAGGCAGGATTATTGTTGTCAGTGGTGAGAAGGCAAAGTAAATGTAAAGATCAACAATAATGCTGAGAGCTGACAACAGAATCTTCAAAATCTTGATACCTGATTGAAAAAAAAATAACTATCAACCAATAAATCAATCCCTTGTGGAAAATATGCTTACAAAATGAAAGTGGGACTTCCCTGGTGGCACAGTGGTTGAGAGTCCGCCTGCTGATTCAGAGGACACAGGTTTGTACCCCGGTCCGGGAAGATCCCACATGCCGCGGAGCGGCTGGGCCCGTGAGCCATGGCCTCTGAGCCTGCGCATCCGGAGCCTGTGCTCCACAACGGAAGGCCACAACAGTGAGAGGCCCGCGTACTGCAAAAAAAAAAAAAAAAAAAAAGAAAATGAAAGTGAAGTAAAAACATTTTCAGTTAAACAAAAGTAAGATACTTTTTCACCAACAGACCCACAATGGAAGTAATAAAAGTGAATATTCTTCTTTAGGTGGAAGAAAAGTGACTCCATGTGGAAGCTCAGAGATGCTACCAAGAGAAACAAAAATGGTAAGTATATCATTCAATAAATTAGTATTATCTGTTTAAAATAATCATAAATTTTTATGTCATTTAATATATATAGAGAGAATTAAAATAAATTATAACAATGTTATCTAAATTGGAAGAATGAAATGAAGTGTTTTAAGATTCTTCCATTGTCTAGGAAGAGGGTAAAGTACCAATTAATTTATTTTATAAGTCTCTAGGGTAAGCGCTGAAAAAATAATAAAAAAGCATATAAATTCCAAGCTAATGGAGAGAGGTGGTAAAGTAATAGAAAATAATCCAACAAGAAGAAAAGAAAGAAGCAAATAAATAACTTCATAAAACAAAACAAAGACACAGAACAGGTGGGATAAATAGAAAGAAGCAAGTAATACAGTAGATTTAAACTTTACGTGATAGGTAAAGCTGAATAGCTAAAACAATTCTGAAAAAGAATAAAGTGAGAGAAATTAGTCTACCTGATTTCAAGACTTTTACTATATAGCTAGAATAATCAAGGCTGTGTGGTATTGGCAGAGGGTAGACATTTAGATCAATGAAACAGAATAGAGAACCCAGAACCCACATAAACATAGCCAATTGATGTTCAACAAAGGTGCAAAAGCAATTCAATAGGCAAAGGCTAATTTTTTTTTTTTTTTTTTTTTGCGGTACGCGGGCCTCTCACTGTTGTGGCCTCTCCGGTTGTGGAGCACAGGCTCTGGATGCGCAGGCTCAGCGGCCATGGCTCACAGGCCCAGCCGCTTCGCGGCATGCGGGATCTTCCCAGACCGGGGCACGAACCCGTATCCCCTGCATTGGCAGGCGGACTCTCAACCACTGCGCCACCAGGGAAGCCCCAAAGGCTAATCTTTTTAACAAATGGTGCTAAATCAATTGGATATACATCCACTGCCTCCCCAATAAAAAAACCTAAACCTCATGCAAAAATTAACCAAAAATGGATTACAGATTTAAATGTAAACATAAAATCATAAAGCTGATAGAAGAAATCATAGGATATAATATTTAGGACCTAAAGTTTGGGGAAAGAGTTCTTAGACATGACACCAAAAGCAAGACCCATAAAAGAAAAATACTGGGCTTCCCTGGTGGCGCAGTGGTTGGGGGTCCACCTGCCGATGCAGGGGACGCGGATTCGTGCCCTGGTCCGGGACGATCCCACATGCCGTGGAGCCATGACCACTGAGCCATGGCTGCTGAGCCTGCGCATCCAGAGCCTGTGCTCCACGGCAGGAGAGGCCGCAGCGGTGAGAGGCCTGCATACCGAAAAAAAAAAAAAAAGAAAGAAAAATACTGATAAGCTGCATCACAATTAAAAACTTTTGCTGTACAAAATATCATATGAAGAGGATGAAAAGACAAGCTACTGACTGGGACGAAATATTTGCAAACCATATGTCTTACAAAGAACTCATATCTAGAATATAGAAGAACTCTGAAAACTCAACAGTAAAACAATCCAATTAGAAAATGGGCAAAAGATATGAAGAGGCCTTTCACCAAAGAGGATACATGAATGGGAAATAAGCACATGAAAAGGTGTTCAACATGACTGGACATTAGGGTAATGAAAATAAAGACCAAGATGAGACATCACTACATACGTATTAGAATTGCAAAAATAAAAAAATGGTGACAGTATCAAATGCTGGCAAGTATGTAGAGAAATGGATCTCATACATTGGAAAGTAATATGGTACAGCCACTTTGAAAATCTGTTTGGCAGTTTTTTAAACAATTAAACACACGTTTACCATACATGTTGTCAATTGCATTGCTGGGCATTCCTCCCAGAGAAATGAAAATGTATTTTCACACAAAAATCTACACGATTGTTCATAGCAGTTTTGTTTGTAATAGTCAAAAACTGGATAAAACCAAAATATCCCTCAATAGGTGAATAGTTAAACAAACTTGACACATCCATACCATGGAGTCCTACTAAGCAATAAAAAAGAAGAGGGACTTCCCTGGTGGCACAGTGGTTAAGAATCTGCCTGCCAATGCAGGGGACACCGGTTTGATCCCTGGTCTGGGAAGATCCCACAGGCAGCGGAGCAACTAAGCCCATGGGCCACAACTATTGAGCCTGCGCTCTAGAGCCTGCGAGCCACAACTACTGAGCCCACGTGCCAGAATTACTGAAGCCCACGTGCCTAGAGCCTGTGATCCGCAACAAGAGAAGCCACCGCAATGAGAAGCCTGAGCACCGCAATGAAGTGTAGCCCCTGCTTGCTGCAACTAGAGAAAGCCTGCATGCAGCAACGAAGACCCAATGCAGCCAAAAGTTTTTTTAAATTCTTTTTAATAAATTAATTAAAAAAAGAAGAAACTATTTGATACATGTAATAATTTGCATGAATCAAGGGCATTATGCTTGTTGAAAAAAGATCTCAGAAGGGTTACACACTGTATGATTCCACTTATATAACGTTCTCAAAATGAAAAATTTGTAAAGATGGAAAGTAGATTAGTGTTTACCATGGTTTAGGGCTGGTGAGCCTAGGGGGTGGCTGTGACTATAAAGGAGTAGCAAAAGGGAAACCTTTGTGGTGATGGAATAGTTCTGTTTTGTTTGCGACTGTGGTTACACAAACTTATACAGGTGATAAAACTGCATTCTATGTACACACATTGTACCAATGTCAAATTCCTGGTTTGGATATTATACTATAATTATATAAGATGTAAAGTAAATGAAGTGTACAAGAATCCTTTCTGTACTATCTTTGCAACTTCCTATGAATCTATAATTATTTCAAAGTGTAAACTTAAAAAAAAACTGCACAAATTTATCAGTAATTATATTAAATATAGGATTAAATGCTCCAATTATAAGACAAAAATTACCTGACTAGATTTTTGTTTTTTTAAGCTAAATTCTGTTTACAAGGGGTATTTTAAAAACACTGAGATACGGAAAGTTTGACTGTAACAGGATGGAATTGGTAACTAAAGAAACGTGGTATAAATTATCAGACAAGGTCAGTTGAAGCAAATACTGCCTGTGAACAATCATGTGGTTTTGGAGATCTGTTCTTTTATTTGCCTAGTGTTTTACAATTAGCCAGACCATAATATTACTACGACTGACATAAAAAACAAAACAAAAATTCATGCCTCACTAATTAATGATGGAATAGAACCATTTCACACACACACACACCATGTTGTAGTAGTTAAACATTAACTTAATTTTTAAGTAACTTAAAAAATTGGTAGTGTGTTGGTGTAGTTCATCTCATGACTGTTTCCTAACACTCTAACCAAGTTTATTCTATACACATGATTTTGTTTTGTTTTTCTTTTATTGTCTGGTTCTGTTTCTACCTGCCCTATGAACTAAATGTTCAAGGACCTTTGGCAAATAGTATATATCCTATTGTTTTAAGCTTGCTTGTTTATTCTCCTATTTTATTAGTAGCCATGTCTGGATTTCATAAATAACTTCTATTGATTTTGTACTTAACACTCTCAGTATTGTACAACTGTTCAGAAAACAGCAGCGTTATTAAAATGCAGAAAGTAAATGGATTTCTGGGAAGAGGAATATTCAGTGAACATCTAGAGAAGGAACTAAAGAGTTTTTATAAACATACATAAAAACAGCCATTTTGCATGTTAAAATCAGTTTATTCCATTGCAGTCTCTCCCATGGATAATCTTTTTCTTTCCACTGAGAAACTCTAATAATGAATGATCCATCATGAAGAGACCCTATTTGAAAATGAAAGCATAAAAATTTCCTGTGAGATTTAGATAGCATTTAAATTTATCTTTATACGTATACTGCTTGAATACTAATTGCTGCTTGCCCAACTCCGGAACAATACTGTTATTATTATTAATAACTTTAAGATAATGATTAATTAGACCATTTTATATAGTCTTGTAAAGTTTTATATTTCATAAGGCAGTTTTCATAAGCATGTTTATATTTGGCCTTCACAATGTGCTAAGGGTTATTTATGGCCATCGTTCTTATTCCCACTTGCAGAAAAGGAAACTAAAGCTCAGGGATGTTGCCTGCCTTACTCCAAACCACGAAAGTATTCAATGGCAGAGCTTGGTCTCACACCTAGTCTTCATAACTTCTAGCCCAGTACTGTGTTTACGTTGTCACACTGCCTTCCTTCCTTTAGTGACAGAAGTGCAGTGACTCCTGCTCTTTTAAAAGGATTATCTCAGGAAGAAGGTACATACGCCTCTCTGACACCTTCCTCATTCTATGCTCGGGCTTCAGGCTTCACTTTTCCTGAAGCCTATAGTGCATGGGGACCATGCTGTAATCTGCCTGCTGTGAATTTGTGTTTCCTCAGCACATTTATATATTTGTTTCTGCAGCAGCATGTGGTCCCATGGCAAATTCATGGCAGGCTGATTGCTGGTTTTCTTTGCCTCCCAATGTCAGTTGAAGCCAAAGTGATCAAATAAAATCCAAATCAGGCAGAGTGCAGTGCCAAGCACAGCCCATATGAAAAACCCCAACTTTGAAAATAAGATTGGCAACGTTATCGGTATTGAATACTCTGATAAAATTTCCCTGAGAAATGCAATTAAAGACTGCTGAAGAATAGAAATGAAAACAAAGTGTTGTTTTTCTTCTCAATTTTAAAAAGAAGACAACTTTAGTTGGATTCACATCCTAGTCTAATTATTGATTTCATCACCACAAATGAAAAACAGAAGAACTATAAGGAGGTTAAGATCCAACAAAAACATAACAAAATAGTGGGGAGGGAGTGGAAGGAATGTGGAGAAATTGTATGCAAGGGGTATAAAGAACAGCCATTTTCAGAAGAGCTTTTTGTAACTAGGAAAGATAGATCTTGCAGTCACTTGCATTTCAAAAGTTTCTATGCATTCAAAGCCTAGTGCCTGTCTTAAAGTGAGCCTGAGGGTTTCACAGTGACTGGGATGCAACTAAGCTATTTCTGGATGATGGGATTCATCTGGCATGGCAGGGTGGCCTTGTGCACACAAAAAACACTTACAATCATTTTTTCTCTGACTAATTTATACATTAAAAATAAACTGCCTTAGAAGCGTTTGCTTTTTTGGATGACTTTTGGAGGGTCTGCTGTTTTAACCATTCCATAGCAGAATCTGCTCTGTTGTATACAGAGTCAGCCTTTTGATGTATGTAGAACTTAGACAAAGTCAATCTGAGAACTCCAAAGAAGATAATCAGGAAAGAAACTTATGAAAGTAAGGCAACAAGCATTAATAAAAGAAGTTGAGATTTTTTTTAAGGGAAATTTGGGAAGAAGGGAGAGTTGGTCATGGGAGTATGATCAAGAGTGGGTTAGACTAACCACTGAGCTGGCCATTGCCCAGATTCCTTCAACTGGGCTGTTTCCCAAACTTCAGTCATTCTCAAAACATGTTCTTGATTGTTTCCATATCACCTTTCAAACTGCTCAATCTTTTATTTGATATTTTTATTTGAATTATGCTTCTTCAAAGCAATTTTATGTGACATATCATAAATGGAAAACCATTAACACCTAATATAGACAGAAGTATAGAAGAAAATATAATAACAATTTCATTAAATTCTAGCAGTATATATTATTGTTTGCCCTAAATCCTAAGCTTGAGGCCTCACCTTTTCATTCTTGCTAGAAAAGGAGATTAAGATGTGGTAGAGGAGTTTTAAACTTACGTCATCATTAAACTGATTCTTCTTCTTTGATGTAGTCTGACAGTTTAAAGGAAAATTATAAATTGAATAGTATCCTTAATTTGTAACTAAGTACTGGTGTTACTGTTTGGTGGTTTGTTTTTTATTTCAAGCAACACAAACCATTATTAGGAAAACATGAAGTAAATCACTGTAAATATTCATGTAAATAACATGAACTGATCACTGTAAAGTCATTTCCAAATATCGTTACTTGGGTGAATCAGCCCCACTCTCCACCGCTCCCTGTATACAATTTGCATACTACTGACCAAGATTGAAAGATTCGAAGTAGGAAGCCTAATTGGCTTAGAGAATGCTTCCATTTCTTGAATGGTGAAGGCAGGGTGTTTGAGCGACAGTTCCACAAGAATGTGTGCAATAAGGGTATGGTAGTTAATTTTGTGTGTCAACTTGACTGGGCTGTGGGATGCCCAGATATCTAGTTAAACATTATTTCTGGGTGTGTCTATGAGGGTGTTTCTGAAAGAGATTAGCATTTGAATTGGTGGATTGAGTAAAACAGGTGACCTTCCCCAATGTGGGTGAGCATCATCCAAACTGGTGAAGGCCTTAGGACAAAAAACTGAGGAAGCTTGAACTTACTGTCTGTAAATTGTGTGATAATAATTTACATTAGGACATTCAATATTTTGTAATATTTTTTGCAGTAATAATCTATCAAATATAACTCCATTGCAGTACTTGAAGATTATATATATATATGTATATATATATATATAAAATTCTTGGTTAAATTTGACAATTGACAATCCAGTTGCCTTAGACTCAGTAGAGTAAAATTTCTCCAAATTGAAATTAATTTAAAACCATCTAAGAACTATAATATTTCAATAAAAAGTTTAAATTTGTCATTAGAAAATTACATAAAATTCTTAATTTTATCAATATAATTAATGATTGTGCTGAAAAGAAGTAAAAAATAATTTTTCTGGAAAATATATGATAATTATGATTTAGGCATGATTTTATTTTTTATCTATTCAAACACTCTCATTCCAAAACAGAATGCCCAGACATGTGCAATGATAATTAAATTTAGGCATCTTTTTATTTTACTAAATTTCAGTCATATAAAAACCATGGATTTACAAATATTCTAAAATATTATTATTTTAAAAATATACTTTTTCTAGGTAGTATATTTCAATCAACAGCTATTTGTGACATGCAAGTTTTAAATATGTAGCACTCTCAAATGTTTGGAGCAAGACTATAGAAATAGAACAGCAAATTTAATCCAATGAAAGCAAAATGAAGAGGAAAATAGATAAAAGAAGAAATTAACAAAATAGAAAACAAGCCTACAGTTGAGAGAACTGACAAATTTCTTTTAAAAGCTTATAAAATTGTAAATTCCTCATGAGATTGATGAAGACAAATGAGAGAAGGCAAAAATGAACAATAGCAGATATAAAAAACGGGGTACATCACTACAAATCCTCCAAACATTAAAGCCACCATAAGAGAATATTATGAGCAAACATCAGATGAAATGTAGGAATTTCTAGGAAAAAAAAACTTAACCAAAATTCAATCGGGAAGAAATAACCAATTGAATTGTGTTGCTAACCATTAAATCTATTGATTTTATAATTAAAATTATTCCCCCAAAGGAAATTCTAGGCTTAGATGGTGTCACTTGTGAGTTCTACCAAATATTTAAGAAACAAATAATATCAATCTTACACAAACTTTTTCATAGAAAAGGAATGACTTCCCAACTTACACTGTGAAGTAACATAACCCTGTTTCCAAAACCTAACAAGGACGTTAAAGAAAAGAACAATAATAAGGTAGTCAGACTCATGAACCAAATCCTGCAACATACAAAATGCATAATATAACACAACCAATTTAGACTTATTCCAGTAATGCAAGGGTGATTTAATATTCAAGAGTCAATCAGTGTTATCCACCAAATTAACAAAATAGAGGAGAAAAATAATATATTCATTTCAATAGATACCCAAAAATAGTATTTGATAAAATTTAGCATCCATTTATGGTTAAAAATTAATAATCCTTACCATACCAAGGACACATAGGTTGATGGGAAAAGATAGACTTTTCAAAAAGTGGTATTAGTTTAACTACATATTTTTTCCAAACAAATACACAAATAGAAAGGAAAAAGAAAGTTAACCCCTATCTCACACTGTACACAAAAATTAATTTCAGGTTCACTGTAGATCTAAATATGAAACACAAACGAAAGCAGCTTGTATAGGATAATAAATTAACACATTTTAATGTTCTTGGGATATGGAAAGATTTTTTTTTAACAGGATACAAAATATATCAACCAAAAGGGAAATAATCAATACTTTTGACTACAATAAAAATGATCATTTCCATTCATCAAAAGATACCATTAAGAAATGAAAAAGCAAGGCAATCAAAATAATAACAAAGATCTTATATCCCTTCAAATGAATAAGAAAGTCTACCTATAGAATAATGGGCAGGAATGTTGGACAAGCACTTAGAAGATAGATAAATGGCTAGTAAACAACCCTGTCAGTAATAAGGAAAATGCAAATTAAAATTACAGCGAATAATGTCCAAGAACTGCTCAAGGGATAAACAGATTACAAATATGTTCCTACAATGAAATGCAACTTGGCGATAAAAAGGAGCAAACTACCAACACACATTACAACATGGATGAATTTCAAAAGCATTGTGCTAGGTGAAATAAGGCAGACACAAAAGACTACATACTCTATGATTTTATTTATGTAAAATTCTAGAAAAGGCAAAATTATAATGACAACAGATTAATGGTTGCCCAGGTCTGTGGGTGGGGAAGGGAATTGGCTGTAAAGGGACAGGAGAAAGCTTTTTGGGGTGTTGGAAATGTTCTATATCTTGTGTGTGGTGGTGGATACATGACTATTTGTTTTGTTAAGAATCACTGAACTTATTCATACCCTGAAAAAATATAAGCAATAAAAATAAATGAATCACTGTACCAATATGAATGCATTTTTAAAATACAGTGTTGAGAAATAATAATAATAAGGGTATTCATATGATCAACTTATAAAAACTCTAAACTACAGTATTCTAAGCCATGATAGTAGTCACCTTTGGGCAGAGGGAAGGGAGTAACGGTTGGGAAAGGGCATGAATTGGGAGAGGGTCTCGTGGGAGCTGGCAGTGTTTAGTTCTTCAGCCAGGTAGTGAGTTCATGGGTGTTCATTTTGTGATGAGTTCCTGAATTATGCATTTATGTTTTCAGTACTTTTCTGTTGATTATGACAAATG
Organism: Mesoplodon bidens; assembly: GCF_964165515.1. Classification (NCBI taxonomy): domain Eukaryota; kingdom Metazoa; phylum Chordata; class Mammalia; order Artiodactyla; family Ziphiidae; genus Mesoplodon; species Mesoplodon bidens. The sequence goes on along the minus strand of NC_138165.1, from coordinate 46,976,604 downwards.
TCTTGCTGTTGGAAAATGGGGACATGATTAAATGTGTGGTTTTGTTTTTCATTTTTTTTGAGGTGGGAGATACTTGAGAAATATTACTTTTTCGTGAGACTGATTCATAGAGAAAAATGGAAGGAAAATGTTTTGAAGGGACAATTAATAGTGCAAAATTTCTGAGGAGAGAGGATTTAGAGTTTAGCTGAAAGAAAATTGGCCTTTTATTAATCAGAGGGAGAAGGAGAAATGTGCACATGTAGGTTTGTGGATGGAGAGCACAGGGAGTTCCTGTCTCGTGGCTTCTATTCTCAGTAAATTGGAAATGAGGTGACTTTGGGGGAGGAAGTAGAAAGATGAGCAGGTTTGCAGTTTGAGAAGTGTAAAGGAGTTTGAAAAAGTAATTGCAGAGGGGAATGTGAGATTGACCTCGAATTCACTTGTTAGTGTTATGGGCCCAAAATGGCTTGGTGAGTTGCATATGTTGTGGGAGTCCTATGAGAAGAGCTTCTGTTCTGGACTTAGACTATAGCAATGTGTAGTTTGGCCTCTTTAACATGCTTACTGTGGCTAATTTCCAGATCTCAAGGGGGCACATGGATTATACATGAAATCGCTGTAGCTCTAAGTAAGTAACCACAACTAGTTCTGGGAGTAGCACACAGAGATAGAGTCACGAATGAGATCTGCATCTGGTGTAGGGAAGGTGACTAAAAAAGAGGAACATTTGCCAACAGTCACAGATATCTTGACAATGGGGTATTCTTCGAATACAACCTGTGTATAAAATTAGAGGAAACATTCTCATACCTGAGTTATTTGTCTAAGTCATAGAATTCAAAACCAAAGAAACATCAAAGTATATGCTTATCAGAAATGGCTAGATGTGGATCTTATTTTGCCTAGTGCTAATTTCAAATTCAGAGGGAAAATTAGCGCGAAAGTGTTAATGAATCAACAAGAATGGGTTTACTATTTATGTCTACTCTTTGAAAGTAATTCAAAGCAGTTGTCATAGAGAGGATTAGCCAGTAGTATTATTCTTGTGTGTGTAATCATGTAATCTTGTTTTTAATAAGATTTATACTAATCTTGTATATTGGAAGGGATATAATTCCTTTGAGGGTAATTATAGTTACTTTATCAAAGTAAAGTGACACCCAGCTCAAACTATTAGGCATCAGTAAAAGAGATGAAAGTTTATTATACTCCATTAAAAATATATAAAAGCAAGCAAAAAATTTTAAATAACATTCTGGCATTGAAACCTTATTATATTTTGTTTTAGTTTTTAAAATCATCTACACATTTTCCTGGGGAACTATCAAGAGAAACAAAGATAAAAATAGGTAGTCAGAGAATGACAGGCAAAAATATAAACACATTTTTCTTTTTCCTGTTGGCTCTTTCTTGTGCAAGTTGAGAAATAGAGATATAGGAGAAAAAGAGGCTTTGGAGAAATTTAAAGCAAAAGATTTACCTTCAGGCTCAGATAGGAAGCAAAGATTGGTAGACCCACTTGAAAGTAGATCTTTAGATTTAGGATTAATTATTAAAAAGAAAGATTATAATCAAAGATTGTGTATATAATTAGTGATCGACTATTCAGTTAGAGGATCTTAGATGCCCAATGTGGTCTTTGAGTTCATTTTGTTAACTGAATTTGTTTTATTTTATGAGAATAATACTTGATTATTTTTAAGGTTAAACAATAAAAATACATAAATGAAAAGTTAATATTCTCAACTCTCTTTGTTCCACATTGAGCTAACTAATGTTAACTGCTTGCATCTTTATTTCTAGATATTTCTGTGTTTATTCAATCATATGCAAAGAGGTGTATTTTCTCTGTGTGTGTGTGTGTGTGTGTGTGTTTAAAAACAAACATGGGGGGCTTCCCTGGTGGCACGGTGGTTGGGAGTCCGCCTGCCGATGCAGGGGACGCAGGTTCGTGACACAGTCCGGGAGGATCCGACGTGCCACGGAGCGGCTGGGCCCGTGAGCCATGGCCGCTGGGCCTGCACGTCCAGAGCCTGTGCTCTGCGACGGGAGAGGCCACAACAGTGAGAGGCCCATGTACCGCAAAAAAAAAAAACAAAAAAAAACATGGGATCTACCTCAACAGATTACTCTGAAATTTGATCTTATCACTAAAAATGTATCATGGCCATCTAGTCCAACAAGTAGATATAGTATAATTTTACTCATTCTTATTAATACCTTCAGAATATTACATAATATGTATATGCACCATCAACTACTACTACATTCTACTACTAATATACATTCAAGTTATTTTAAGGAATTGGCTTATGTGATTGTTGAATCTGCCAAGTCTGAAATCTGCAGGACAGGGTGTCAGGTTGGACACCCAGGGAAGAGTTTGTGTTGCAGCTCAAGTCCAAAGTCAGTTTGGAGGCAGAATTCCTTCTTCACTGGGGAACCTTAGGCTTTTCTTATAAGGCCTCCAACTGACTGAATGAGGCCCACCCACATTATGGGCTTTACTCAAAGTCTACCAACTTAAATATTAATCCCATCTAAGTATTAATTCATGGCAATGTCTAGACTGGTGTTTGACCAAACACTGGGTACTGTGATCTAGCTAAGTTAAATTAACCCTCACACTATGTATATTCCTCTGAGATTTGCTTTTTTCATTCAACATTTTGTTTTTGAGATCCTTCCAGACTGTAGTCTTAATTCATTCAGTTCTTCTGCTACGTAGTATGCCATTGCATTAATGTATCACAATTTATTTATCCATTTGTTCCTATTGATGAACATCTGAGATAGTTCCCTTTTTTTTTTTTTTTTTTTGGTTACAAATAGTGTTGCATTGAACATTTTGGATTATGACTCAGTGTTCAAGTACAAGAGTTTCTTTAGATAATATACCCGGAAGTAAACTTGCTGGATGTTAGGATATGCACATATTTAGTTTACATGATAATGCCAAATTGTTGTTCAAAGTGATGTGCCAGTTCACACTCCCACCATCAGTGAGACTGGTGCCTGTTGGCCCCATCTTGGTCTTGTGAAGCTTTTAGATGTTTGCCAGTGTTTTAATCAAAAATAGGACTTCTGGATTCTCTCATGAAGTCTGCTAAATACTAGCTGTGTGGCTATTGTCACAAAGGGTCCTTCCAGCCTTCAATTCTACTGGTTCCAAACTCTCACCTCAAACTACTCAGGTAGATAATGTCAGAAAACAAATCAACATCACACCAACTTACTGTGCACCAGCACTGAAGACATTTAATTTAACTCAGCTCAGGATGTTCACTGGGTTAATGAGCTAGAATATAAATCAAGCCATTGGGTGTCAGTTTCTGAGTAAGGAATCTATATGGTTGTTTTTACACAGGACAGTTGAGTAGGAATGGAATTACAGTTTGCCTACGGCAAAAAGTAAAATAGTTGCAACTGAATTTTTCATGTTAAACAGATGTTACAAAGTCATTTAAAACAGCACAGTTCACTATGGGTTTCGTACTATTTAACATATTTTCTATTAGAGGGCTGTGAATTTAGGGGAACCAGGGACAGTTGAATGAAGCCTGAAAATTTGAGAGCTTTGTTTTATCAAGTGTTGGTTTAAAGAAGCCTTTTTTGAGCTTTTAAAAAGCAATTTTCTCCTCAACTTACTATTTCAAAACAGGCTTATTTCATAAGCTATCTTTTAAAATGAAAGCCTGTGCTATTCAAACACACAGAAATACTTACTGTAAGAACAACATTTTGGGACTTCAGGAAGAATCAGCGATTCCATTTCCTTCTCTTACTAGTGCCAAATGGAATTTGGATGAAAAGTTTTCCATATGAGTGGTAACCATATGTGTGAACATCAAGAACTTGGTATAAAAGTTGTCTAAAAGAAGGCTACTACTCTCTTAAACAAGTGCTGTTTAGAGATAGACCAGGGTCAGCATACTTCTCTCTAAAGGGCCAGATGGTAACTGTTTTTCGGCTTTGTTGGCCATACAGTCTGTTGCATCTACTTATCTCTGATGTTATAGCTTGAAAACAGCCAGAAAAAAAAACCCGTAAATAAATGGGTGTGGCTGTGTTCCAATCAAACTTTACTCAAAAAACAGGTGGTGGACTGGACTTAGCTTACAGGTTGTAGTTTCCCAACCCAATTTAGGCCATTAAGTAAATGATATTAAGTATTAAGCATAATGCACAGAACATTTGTTACAAAAAAGACTCTGATGTCCCTCTAATGTGAGATAATCCTTGCCATTCCTCCTTATTATCACTTTTTCAGAGGATAATTGCACCGGACTTTATGTTGAGCTATTGGTACTGCATTTAAAAAGGTTAATGCAATCCAAGCACATGGTATATCTCTCCATCTGTTTGTATCAGTTTTAATTTCTTTCATCAGTGCCTTATAGTTTCCTGCATATAGGTCTTTTGTCTCCTTAGATAGGTTTATTACTAGGTATTTTATTCTTTTTGCCGCAATGGTAAATGGAAGTGTTTCCTTAATTTCTCTTTCAGATTTTTCATCATTAGTGTATAGGAATGCAAGAGATTTCTGTGCATTAATTTTGTATTCTGCAGCTTTACCAAATTCATTGATTAGCCCTAGTAGTTTTCTGCTAGCATCCTTATGATTCTCTATGTATAGTATTATGTCATCTGCAAACAGTGACAGCTTTACTTCTTCATTTCCGATTTGTATTCCTTTTATTTATTTTTCTTCTTTGATTGCTGTGGCTAAAACTTCCAAAACTATGTTGAATAATAGTGGTGAGAGTGGACAACCTTGTCTTGTTCCTGGTCTTAGAGGAAAGGAAAACATAAACAAGATGAAAAGACAACCCTCAGAATGGGAGAAAATATTTGCAAATGAAGCAACTGACAAAGGATTCATCTCCAAAATTTACAAGCAGCTCATGAAGCTCAATATCAAAAAAACAAACAACCCAATCCAAAAATGGGCAGAAGACCTAAATAGACATTTCTCCAAAGAAGATATACAGATTGCCAACAAACACATGAAAGGATGCTCAACATCACTAATCATTAGAGAAATGCAAATCAAAACTACAATGAGGTATCACCTCACACCAGTCAGAATGGCCATCATCAAAATATCTACAATCAATAAATGCTGGAGAGGGTGTGGAGAAAAGGGAACCCTCTTGCACTGTTGGTGGGAGTGTAAATTGATGCAGCCACTATGGAGAACAGAATGGAGGTTCCTTAAAAAACTAAAAATAAAACTACCATATGACCCAGCAATCCCACTACTGGGCAGATACCCTGAGAAAACCATAATTCAAAAAGAGTCATGTACCATAATGTTCATTGCAGCACTATTTACAATAGCCAGGACATGGAAACAACCTAAGTGTCCATCATTGGATGAATGGATAAAGAAGATGTGGCACATATATACAATGGAATATTACTCAGCCATAAAAAGAAACGAAATTGAGTTATTTGTAGTGAGGTGGATGGACCTAGAGTCTGTCATACAGAGTGAAGTAAGTCAGAAAGAGAAAAACAAATGCCATATGCTAACACATATATATGGAATCTAAAAAAAAAAAAAAACAGGTTCTGAAGAACTTAGGGGCAGGACAGGAATAAAGACACAGATGTAGAGAATGGACTCAAGGACACAGGGAGTGGGAAGGGTTAGCTGGGAAGAAGTGAGAGAGTGGCATGGACATATATACACTACCAAATGTAAAATAGATAGCTAGTGGGAAGCAGCCTCATAGCACAGGGAGATCAGCTAGGTGCTTTGTGACCACCTAGAGGGGTGGGATAGGGAGGGTGGGAGGGAGATGCAAGAGGGAGGAGATATGGGGATATATGTATATGTATAGCTGATTCACTTTGTTATAAAGCAGAAACTAACACACCATTGTAAAGCAATTATACTCCAATAAAGATGTTACAAAAAAAGTTTAATGGGTTCCTTCTAAGGACATTAATGCATTTCATGGGATTGTTTATAAACAAGTTTTGACTGATTGAATCTGTTTATATATTGATTGTAACAGTGCTTCCATGAGGTGGGAGAAGGGCTGCTCAGCTAGGCTGGTTAAGGCCGCAGATTTGGCACGTGTTTAAGCTTTTAAACCAATGGCCCACAGGGAGTGGGTGAGCCTTTCCCCTTGCACCTGTATCCTGTTGGCAGTCAACATTCCTCCCACTGCCTACCACGTGCCAGCTTTAGGAGGCAAAGTGCACACATTGTGGCTTATCACAAGCTGTTTTGCCTCTTTCAAAATCAGCTGAGCACTGCATGAAATACAGGGTGTGAACCTGCACTGGCAAATCCTGCTTAGAGCTAATAATCATTAACAATGATCCCAGACTTTCATGGGTATCACATACCAGCCAGTGGCTGTATTTAGATGGACCATGGTGTGTGTGTGTCTGGGATGTGGTCTGGAAGGAAGGTAATGTCCCCTTTTATTTCTCAGGAGCCCATTTTCTTCTCTCCATTTTCATACCACTCCTCTAGTGAGAGTCACCATCTTTCTCTTAGACCTGTAGAATCCTTTCTCTGAGTCTTCTCACTTCACTCTAATCCATTCTCTACACAGCAGCCAGAGTGACCTTTTAAAAATGAAGTTCTCATCATGCCACTGCTTGACTTAAATTTCTTTTTTGGAGTCACACTGCCATTAGGAGGAAGCCACAATTATCATGACTTTCTCTCAAGACTATTCATGCTCTGACCACAGCTCACCTCTGCACCTCATCCAACTCCACTCCCTCCCATGCTCCTGTGTTTCAGTTGCTCTCGCATTGTTCAGTTCCTTGAACTAACTCTCTATGCTGGCTCCCACCTAGGAGCCTTTACTCCTTTACACATGCTATTGTCCTATTGATCTTCTGTTTATAGTCTTGATTTCTTAAATAGAGAAGAGAGTACAATCCACTATAATCTGTGCTCTCCAACTCACATTGTATAGGGTCTCAACTTGTTCTACCAATTACTGCAAGTCTTATATGTTGCTAATTAAATTAATTATTATTTAGTAATTGTTGTTTTTGGCAGTGGTCTAGAAATGTAAAGAAGAAATTCAGTGATTTTAATCAACAAGATACATGTACCTCACCTTATGAAATACCAGTTAAAGAGTCCTTGAAGCAGTGTTGCCAAAGGCAATGACTTTCAAAATTTGGCAAATCTGGAAATTTCCCTGATAAATTGAGTTGAAAAAAAGTTAACTTCCATGTAAAATGTATAGAAATTTGAGTCAAATATAGGTTTATGTTGGTTATAATCTGTCTTGTGCATGGCTTAATTCCCTTATCCAAGAAATAATGTGACTTAAGCTCCCCCAACCCCTAAATATGGGGTTCATGTTGCCTTTTAGTAGCTCTTTAAGTTCTCCATAGGCTTTTATGAAAGCACAGAGATTTCAGCCAACATAGTTTCCAGGATTTCCATCCACAAACAAAAGTGCCTTTGTGAGAGCTATGGGATCCAGGTACGAGACTGTTAAACCTAGATTTAGTCCAAGGGGACTAAATTTCAAGAAGGGGAGGCATTTCAAGAAGGCAATCTCACACCCAGGTGACTGACTCACCAACAGTGGTCCCACTACAGACCTGGAGACAGCTCTGTACCCTGAGGATTCGCCTACAGCTCCATTTGGCCTTGGTCCTGTCACCACCACTATATGCCTGGGGACCTGGGAAGAGTCAAGACCACCAATGTATCATGTAACAGGCATACAGACCTAAGTCCTAGCTGTGGACCCTAAAGTGGTCTGTGAACCTGCTCCAGCACCTTTCAGTTGCAGTACAGGTGTCCCTGGAAGTAAGCCCACCAGACTTGGTCAGACTGTAGATTATGAAAGGGCCCTTAACTTGGCTCCAGTCCATGCTAGTCACAGTCAGCCAGCAATCTTGCTGGCAGAGAGAGCTGCCATGAGACACTCCCAACTAAGACCCAGGAGATCCTTAAAGTATCCTACACTCAGCTTCAGCCTCTTGAGTTGCAATCAAGGAGCAGTACAGCCAGCCCAGGGACCTGCAGGGAGACATGCCTCTCTGTGCCTCCAGAGCCAAGTTTGCAGACCTCAGTTTTGGCTGTGGAACCTGAAACAGTCCTGAGGCTTAGTTCCAGCCCCTCTCAGCCATAGACCAGGGCCAGTCCTGCCCACCCCATCCAGTGATCAGCCAGGAACCTTCCCTGGGACCTGGATGGAGACACACCCATCTATGTATCTGGTAATAGGCCCACTGTCTGAGGACCCAACTTTGGACACTGAAGTAGACCCTTCTTCCAGCATCACCCTACCAAACAAAGTACTGGAGGCAGCTTCATCTACCCAGGGATGAGATAGAATCCATGCCCAGCTGAATTCCTGGTAACAAGCCCACCAACAGCAGACCTCACTGCAGACCCAGAGACAGCCTCACAACCAGCTCCAACCCAGTATGACTGCAATTCCAGAGATAATCCCATCAGCCTAGAGAACTGACAGAAGAAGGTCTTCACATGATGAAAGCAGTCTACAAAGATGGAAAGATGTGTTTGCTCCTTCAAATGCACCGACACCAATGCAAGGCTACATGGATCACAAAGAATCAGGCAAATATGACACTATGACACCACCAAAGGAAACTAATAAAATTCCAGTAACTGACCCCAAAGAAATGGAGACCTATGATTTGCAAGACAAAGATTTCAAAATAATTATTCTAAAGAAATTAAATGAAATGCAAGAGAATGTGGATAGACAACAGAATGAAGTCAGGAAAACGCACATGAACAAAATGAGAAGTTTAATGAAGAAATAGAAAGCATAAAAAAAGAACCAAACAGAAATCCTGGAGGTGAAGAATACAATGAAAAAACTTAAAAAGTCAATAGAGAGCTTTAACAACAGACTTCATCATGCAGTAGAAAGAATCATCAAACTCAAGGATCATTTAAAATTAGCCAGTTAGAGGAACAAAAAGAAAAAAGAATGAAAAAGAGTGAAGAAAGCCAAAAGCCTATATAAACTTTGGGATGCCATCAAGTCAATGAAAGCTTATTTAAAGAAATAATAACTTAAACTTTTCCAAATCTTGGGAGAGATACAGACATCCATGCACAGGAAGCTCAGAGGACCCCAAGCAATATCAACTCAAAGAACATTACTCCAAGCCACAACATAATCAAAGTGTTAAAAGTCAAAAACAAAGAGAGAATACTGAAAGCAGCAAAAGAATTCCCTCATCACAAATAAGGGAAAACTATAAGGCTATCAGTGGATTTCTCTGCAGAAATCTTGCAGGCCAGGAGGGAATGGGATGATGTATTCAAAGTCCAACAAATTGGATAACCTAGAAGAAAGGAATACATTACTAGAAACATACCACTTACCAAGACTAAATCATAAAGAAATAGAAAATCTGGACAGACCAACAACAATTCAGGAGATTGAAGCAGTAATCAAAAATCTCCCAACAAAGAAATGCCCAGGACCAAATGGTTTCACTGGTGGAGTATACCAGATATTTAAAGAAGAATTAATGCTAATCCTTCTCAAACTCTTCCAAAAAATTGAACAGACAAGAATACTCCCAAAGTCATTTTATGAGGCCAGAATTACTCAGATACCAAAGCCAGATAAAGACACTACAAGAAGAGAAAACTACAGACCAATATTCCTAGTGAATATAGATGTAAAAATTCTCAACAAAATACTAGCAAATTGAATTCAACAGCATATTAAAAGAATCATACCCCATGATCAAGTAAGATTTACCCCTAGGATGCAAAGACGGTTCAACATATGCAAATCAACAAACATGATATACCACATTAAAAGAATGAAGCATAAAAACCATATGATCCTTTCAACAGATTCAGGAAAAGCATTTGACAGAATTCAAAATCCTCTCATGATAAAAGCTCTCAATTAATTGGGTTATAGAGGGAATGTACCTCAACTTAATAAAGTCATATAGGACAAGCCCACAACTAACCTACTCAGTGGTGAGAAGCTGAAAAGCTTTTCTTCTGAATTCAAGAACATGACAAGGGTGCTCACTCTCACCGCCCCTATTTAACATAGCTCTGGAAGTCCTAGCCAGAAATATTAGATAAAAAAAAAAAATTTAAAGACATCCAAATAGGAAAGGAAATAAAACTGTCTCTGTTTACAGATGATATTATCTTATATATAGAAAACCCTAAAGACTCCACCAAAAAACTGTTAGAACTAATCAACAAATTGAGTAAAGTTGCAGGATACAAAATCAACATACAAAAATCACTTGCATTTCTACACACTAACAATAAAGTATATGAAAGAGAAATAAAACATTCCTATTCATGATAACATCAAAAACAATAAAATACTTAGGAATAACTTAACAAGGAAATGAAAGATCTGTACACTAAACCATAAGACATTGATGAAAAAAAAAATGAAGACACAAATAAATGGAAAGATATCCTGTGTTCATAGATCAGAGCAATCAATATTGTTAAAATGTCCATACTACCCAAAGCCATCTATAGATTCAGTGCAATCTCTATCAAACTTTTAATAGCATTTTTTTAACAGAAATAGAAAGATCAATCCTGAAATTTATATATAACTACAAAAGACTCACAGAAGTGAACACAATCTTCAAAAAGAACAAAGAGGGAGGCATCACATGTTCTGATTTCAGGCTATACTATAAAGCTATAGTAATCAAAACAATATAGTACTTACATAAAAGCAGACACATAGACCAATGGAATAGGATCAATAGCCCAGAAATAAACCCATGCATATATGCTCAATTAATATTGGACAAGGGACTCAAGAATACTCAAATGGGGAAAGGATATTCTTTTCAATAAATGGTGTTGGGAAAATTGGCTATTCACATGCAAAAGAATGAAATTGGACCCCTGTCTTACACCACTCACAGAAATTAACACCAAAAGGATTAAAGGTTTAAATGTAAGACCTGATGCCATAAAACTCCTAGAAGAAAACAGGGAAATGGCAATGATTTGGTCTTGGCAATGTTTTTTTGGATTTGACACCAAAAGTACAAGCAACAAAAGCAAAATCAAAAAGACCACATCAAACTAAAAAGCTTCTGCACAGCAAAACAAATAATCAACAAAATGAAGAGGCAACCTACAGAATGGGAGAAAATATTTGGAAGCCATATATCAGATGAGGGGTTAGTGTCCAAAATATGTAAGGTGCTCATACAACTCAATAGCATCCCCCCTCCCAAACAAAAAAACAAAACAAAACCTAAAAACCTAATAACCCAATTTAAAAATGGGCTGAAGACTTGAATAGACACTTCTCCAAAGGAAGACACAAATGGCCAACAGGTACATGAAAAGATGCTCAATGTCACTAATCATCAGGCAAATGCAATCAAAACCATAACAAGATACCACGTCACACTGTTGGGCAGGCTATTATCAAAAAGACAAGAAATAACAAGTGTTGGTAGGATGTGGAGAAATTGGAATCCTTTTACTCTGTTGGTGGGAATGAATATTATTCAGACATAAAAAGGAGGTAATTTTGCCATTTGTGACAACATGGATGGACCTTGTTGTCACAACATGGAGGGCATTATGCTAAGTGAAATAATTCAGACAAATAATTCAGAGAAAGACAAATACTGTATGCTCTCACTTATATGTGGAATCTTAAAAAAGCTGAACTCATAGAAACTGAGAGTAGAATGATGGTTGCCAGGGACTGGAGGAGTTGGGGAAATGGGGACATAGGTTGGTCAAAGGGTACAAATTTACAGTTATAAAATAAGTTCTGGGGAAGTAACATACAGCATGTCCAATAAGTATATATAAAATCCCCCAACTTCATTAGTCATTGGGGACGCACATATTTAAACCTCCATGGTTTTATAACTGAATAGCCATCAGAATGTCTAAAAGTTAAACAGACTGACCTCACCAGGTGTTGGTGAAGAGGTGGAGCAATGGGAACTCTCATTTATTGCTGCTGGGAATGTAATTTGTTACACCTCCTTGAGAAGACTATTTGTCATCACTTACTAAATGTTAAATATGTTCATACCCCATGATCCAGCACTTTTCCTTTTGAATGTCTTCTACAGAAATGCTTGCACATGTGCATCAAAAACATGCGCAAGAATATCCATTGCAAAATTATTTGTGTAACATCCCCAAACAATCCAAATGCCCTTTAATAGTAGAGTGATTAATATCCTTGTACATTTATAAAGTTGATTACTTTTCAGCAATGAAAACAAACTACCGACATAAATAAAATGGGTGCTTTTCATACTCTGTACTGTTGAACCATAGCAGCAATCGCACATATAGTATAATTCAGTTTACATAAAGTTTACAGAGTGGCAAAATTAACCTGTGGTGTTAGAAACAAACCACTATCACCTTTGAAGAAGGAGGAGGAGTTACTGACTAAAAGGGGCTTATAGGAGGCTTCTGCGGGGGGGGGGGTCAATAATATTCTATTTCTCATGTATCCATTTTGTATTTTCACTCTGAGAATTCTTCCAGCTGCTCACTAATAATATGTCCTCTTTTTAAAAATTCAGATTAATTTAACGTTCAAATTAAAAAGGAAACCAGTATCTGAATCCTAGATTTTCGTGCTTTCCATAATGCATGCCTAGTTGTGTCCTAAGTAGACAGAAGTAATTGATTGACCTTGAATATTCAGTAAAGTGATGGCACATTCCCTGACATTTGTGTTTGAAGGTTAAATTTGAGTTGAGATCTGTATCATAAGCTCAAAACACAGAGTGTGTGCAAGTTTTCAGTGTTTCTATTATTTATGCCATTTCACTCCTTTTCTGTTTCTCTTAATCAATAATTTTATGAAATGATTGACGCAAGGACCTAGAAAATCTGCGTGTAAACTGAATTGATGATTCTTACCTTGCTGTAATAGAGGACATCATTCTTCTTTTATAATACTAAATGCTAGTCAAAGACGGGAATATTTATACTTTTGAGCACAGCAGTCAGTGCTGTTACAGGTTCAGATTATTCCTCTCATCTCTTAAAGGTTATGGTCTGGACATGGGGCTCCTTTTCAAGACATACATCTTAGTTGACTGTCTGAAGCAATTGCTAAATCAAATAATCATTTTCCAGCAAATGCTTTGAAGCCTTAAAAAAAGCATTCCTATCACTGTTAAGACAGTTAAAATTTTAATTATAAATCTAGACCTGAATTTAAAAAAAAAAAAACACTTCTACACATCTGAATTTTCCAGGGTTAAATTATCCTTTATAGTAATTTGTTCCTGGTGGAGTATGTTATCTGGATTGAATTGAATTAAGTTTTTTCTGTTACAATGCATCTTTGTCAAATTATATCTAATGTAAGTATCATGTACCCTGTGAACAACTAATAAAATATTCATGGACTGATTAACAGCTGACATATTAGAACTGTTTTTCCTGCATTATTTCATTATCTCTGGTAGTCTTCAGATTTCTCAAAAAATAAATATACTTAACAATTTTTTCATATATGATCATTTGGAATTTTTGGACTTGTAAACAGTGGTAGTGTGTAGGTAAAAGAAGCAATGGCCTACTTAAAATGTAGTGTGATTTCAGTGTTGGAAGAGGTTCTTTACCAGTATAAACCCAAACGTTGACAAGTTGTTTTTACTTTAAGTTAAAACAAAGGGTACACAAAGAAGATAACCATTAAAAGAAAAATATTTTTATCTCTTAGAGGGTAACAGTTATTTGTTTTCCTTTTAATATAAATCTAGTTTACAGATTAGAATAAGACTGAAATTAGTCTAAGGTGAGGACTTGTGTTCTGCTCTTGAGTTGGATGTCTTCCTTGTCAGTCGCTCCACCATGATTTCCTAAACTCATACCTCTCACCTGCTGTCACACAGGAGATGCGGTTATCCAGGGTGGGTGCAGGATTTGTGGATACTTTATTTGTTCTCTGCTTCTTTGCACTTGTTAGAATCTTGACCAGTGACAGAAATGAAAATATATAAATAGGGAACATCAGAATATGGGAAATTGAGTCTGAATAATGACAACATCCTGTGACTTTAACCCAGATGACTTTGTTGTTGGGTTATTTTAGCACATTTCATTAGCACAATGTCTTTGCCATTGTCTCAGTCAATACTTGTCTTCTACCCTCATCCCGAATTATTATTATAATAGCAGCTGGCATTTGTTGGGTGTTTCTGATATACCAAAGACAGTGCTAGCTCTTTATTTTGTCCTGTTTAGTTCTTTTAAAAAATTTGGGAACATTATCCCCATTTAACAGATTAGGATCCAAACAGTTAAGGAACTTGACAAAGGTTCTAAAGCATATAAATGGTGAAGCAGCAAATTGAACCCAGGTCAACCTCATCCAGAGCCCCAATCCCTAAACCTCACATACTGCTGTCTCTCCAGTTCTTTTCCAGACTGAAAATACAGGTTCTGTGCTTCCTTGTTCTTTATATACCTTGCACCTGTCTCAGTGGCTGAAGCAGCTCAGGTTCAGCAAGGGATTAATGAAATGGAATCCTACAGAGAGCTGTGAGCTCGCCATGAGAAACTGTTACGGTTTATCAGTCATATACTATGTTTGCTGAGGCTGCCCTAATCCAAGAAACACTTGGTTTCTGAAATCTCCCTCTGGCGAAGGCTTGGCAAATGGCTTACCATCACCAGCCAAATGTTGCCCCATTTCCCATTCATCACCAAGGAGTAGCATGGAGGTCTCCAAGGTGGTAGGGATCCAGGAGGCTTCCTTCTCATGTACTTAGAGTGAGGACAGAGGAGAAAGAGAGGTGAAAGAGTGGAGTGGATGGTGACATTCAGAGTGCTGGTTGACCTTTGCACTTCAGGCTGGGGGAAAAGAGGGCATTTTATAGGGCCAGAGAGCACCGCTGTCTCCTGGAAACAGTTGGGTTGACAGGGCTGAAGTAGCAGTTACTTTAAAAAGTCAGTAGTTACTTAAGTTCCTGGTGATCTGGTTGCCGCCCATTGATGGCTTTTCCACTTGCATGCCTTCTCAAGCAGTGACTCTTGAGAAGAGAACTCAAGAGTAATGTGTGAGAAATACCTGGCTTCAGACTGGGGTATGATCAAACCTGCGAACTCCACCTTAATCCTTTTAACCTCCTTTTTCTCTCGGTTGCATGAAACCATGCTCACTGGGAGAGTTTTTTAAGCCATTCCCTTTTATCCCCTCACCTTTCTATCCTCAAACTCTAGTAATCCTCCTTTCAGTCTCCTTCCCCTTTGAACCGTGCCTCTCACTACCTCCAAAGGAAATATTTACTCCACACTCAGCCTTTCAGAATTACTCTTGGGCAAATACTACAAGTTTAGACTCTATAGGCACGCCTATAATGGGATATTAGTGATAAAGGTTTAATGAGATTCAGTAGAGAAATCCACTGAAATACACACTGGAGGTATTTTAGCCTATATAGTTTAACTCTGTCTTTGAATCTTTCCATATAACAATCCCTTATGTACTGAGTCCAGCTAACTTCCAACTCCAGTAAACCAAGTGGTGATTTGTTACCAAGCACAGCTGGTGGGCTTATTGTCCTAGGTGTGATTTTAAAAGTCTTCATGGCTGTTCCTTAAA
This sequence comes from Mesoplodon bidens, assembly GCF_964165515.1. Taxonomy (NCBI): domain Eukaryota; kingdom Metazoa; phylum Chordata; class Mammalia; order Artiodactyla; family Ziphiidae; genus Mesoplodon; species Mesoplodon bidens. Next base: position 46,961,041 of record NC_138165.1, on the reverse strand, counting down.
AGAAGGAAGGAAGGAAGCACACTCACACCTGTAGAAGCCTGAGTCTAAGGTTAACTCCTGGGGTAACTTTAGGTTGAGGACACAACAAAGTCTTATAGAAAAATGTGATGATAGGGAAGAGGCTTCATAATCTGTGTGCTAGTATTCTTCTCACAAGCGCAATTCTTATCCCTTCGGTAAATGATGTGTCCTCCAGAACCTCTGATGGAATATAAGCAGCTGATTGGTATTCAGGCCTTACACTTGCTATGCCCATTTCCCTGAGCCAGTTGGCTCCATTTGTTCTACCACCCACAGCAGTAGTTCTGAAAATTCCTCCTTTACTTCCTGTGAGCCATCACTTTCTCTAGGTTTCTAAGAGCTACTGTAGCAGCATGCTATTCTGATTTTCTGGGGTTCTTGCTAGGATGTTAAAACCCATAGTACAGGAGAGTGTTCCCTTAACAATAAACCCTCCTTTGTCCAACTTTATGTTCCACAACCCTCCCCCACACTGACCTAACACCTTCAAGATCCAGTCCCATACAGACTCTCCCAGCTCCTACTAGCACGTATTAACTAGATCCTGTGGCTCCTTCCACCTCTCATCCCCTTTCTCCCTTTGCAGACCCAACATGTCTCCAGGTTTGTTAATATAGTGACATGACCCAAGTTATTGGTCTGGTGACAGGGAGAGGAAAGAGGGTAAATCCTAATTTGGGGGAGGGGCATAAGGTGTTGTCTTGCTAGGCAGAGGCCTTGGTGTTGTCTTCAGTCAAAGGGGAAGACTAGCCTTGTAAAGGGAGACACAAACCCCTTCTGTAGGTCTGGAGGGTTCAGGAGACTTTAGGGTTTCAAGTTTCTTAAGGGCATGGATTCAGATATTCCTACTGTGGTCTCAGAGCCCCATCCTTTCCTAACCATTGCCCTGACCTTGGTTTAGCACTGACTAGGAATGAGAATTCAACTTTCCCTAGTGCTCCACTCCCCTTCTAATTAAGTCCTGGACCAAAGGCTTAGCTTATTCTGCCCTCTTAGAGATCAGAATCTTTATATGTTGCCAGCAGGCTCTTTGATTTTCACACTTGGCCTTAAATTGGTGATTAATCATGCTCAGACTTCCTTTGTCTCTTTCCAGTGCATAGGTGGCATTCAGCAGGGTGTTAAATATTTCATTGTCCTTATAATGACTACTTTCCTTAAACTTTTTAACATCTGCTGTATTGCACCCAGGTAGCACTCCCCTTCCAAAGGTGCTGCCGCCTCCCAGCTGGCCACCAGGGAGAGCTGTAACAATTGTAATGCTATAGCATGCCGTGTAATAACTTTAATATTCCACGTGTAGAGTGATGGGGTCTGCCTCCAGAAGCCAATTTTAGGTTTTGCTTCCTTGAACCACTCCTGGCACCAACCTTCTTAGGTTGGGTTCCCAGGGAAACAGACTCTGTGAGGGAGACGTGCACTCGTGAGGTTCCTTGTTGTGTAGCAGCAACACCTATGAGGAAGTGAAGACAGCAGAATTTGGCAGAAGTACAATGCGAGGGAGGCCTCAGCTTATCCCACTACAAGCTTTGGAGCTGGGCAGCCCTTTAGGGTTGTCCTTAATTGATGTGAGCTCAGACTTTATACCTCAGCACGGGCCAGTCATTAGAAGTAGGATGTCCCAGGGAGAGGCACTTTTCTTTGGCAGAGGACCATTCTTGGGTGGGGTTTAGTTGGCAACATTCCCTGCAGCTGGGGGAATGAGTTAAGTCAGTTTAAAGGAGGGAGATCCAGTGCTCCTTGACCATGGTTTGGGCTGTTAATAGACTGATCAAGTAGTAAGGGACTTTGGGGCCAAAAGAAACCTTAGAAACATCTAATGTTATCTTCTTTTCTTTGTAGCTTCATAACCATGGGCACATCCAGGGCAAATGTAGGATTCTTGATTTACAGTCCAGGACTCTGCTACTTTTACCTCATTTTGCTTACATTATACGCAGGCTATGTTGTATACCATAAATACAGGGAAGTAGGTGGGAAATAACAATCATTATTCAGTGTTACATTGAAATAATTTTGTGAAAATATTTTAGCTTTTGCCACCGCTAGGCAAAAGATGTACTTTAATTTAGGCAATGGACATGCTTCTAAAATATCTAAACAAGAATCACAATCTGAAACAACGGTCTCTATTGTCCAAATGGTTGCTGCCTCCCCTTCGGGGACCAAAATAAAACAAACAAGCAGAACACTGGATGCTTTTAATCCATATCAACTTCGCCCCAGGGACAAAATGCCAGGCATTCATGACTCATTCATTTTCTCTATTCTACTCTCCTCTTCCTCCCGTTTCTGGAAAATATTTCCTTCTACGCTCTTGAAATTTTTTTAATTTGTGCACTAACTTGGAATTCCACCACATCAAAACCTGTTTGAAATTATTTAAATATTATTTTTAAAAGGAAAATACTCATTGAAAGGATGACAATATTAGAAGTTGTTCCTTACTGCCAACTAACTGATTCAGATAGCTGTTCTTGCCACTGAGCTGAGGCTGTATGCACTGAGAGAATGGGGTTTTGAATGAAGAAAGGAATCACTCATGAGCACAGTTCTGGTGAGGTAAAGGCTGGGTGGGTGCCGTGGAGAAGGACATGGGTGGGAGCTGCCTATAAGGAGAGAGCTGGAAGGGATGGAAGAAGAGTACAGATAAAATATTAGCTACTAGAAACGACTGTAACTGTCTAGGGTCGTGAGTGTAAGTGAACTAATTTTTCTCTTTCCTCTCTTTCCTATACCATGGAGTCTCCTACTCCCAGCACCCCAAATTCAGGCCAGTGTAACTGCTACCATTTTTCAGCCACAGTGGGGGTTAAATAGGCCTTTGTGGGATAATCTGAGCTCTAACTACTATTTATTTGATAAAAATATAGCCTGACCTCCAAACCACCAATTTACAGACTTTCGTCATGGGCATCAACAGAGGAATGACTTGCAGAATCTTGTTCTTTGCATTGAATTAAAAGCAGGAAGTTTCTATCCTCCTCCCAGATTGACATCCCAGTGCAGGGTATCCCTTTTCTTCAAGCCTCAGATGGTCTATAAGCAGCTAAAGACAGTAGAAATATTACTTATTAAATAAATCCTGTGATGAAAAACATTATTCCTATAATTTGAATACTACCTCCTCAAAGCAGCTGTGTGAGAGACAAAACTGATTATTTTTAGAGATGGCTGTATTTTAAGGCAGTTACTTCCAAAAGATGGAATTCTTAGGAGGGGAATAAATTCTTCTGATGGAGAAAATTTCCAGTGGTTTTGAGATAAGCACTCTCCTCCACCACCATGCCTAGTGAGGTTTGCACATCGTGTGGAACAGGGAACAAAGAGAGAGCCAGCTTTCTTCTTAGTATGAGGTAACAAGAACTTGGGTGTTGAATGTGGGCCACTTGGATGTGGGGTCCCAGGAAAGTGATGAGACAGGAGAAGGGTCTCTGTAGAGAATAGAAGCCTTGCACTTTGGAAGAAGTTAGAACTCAGGGAGACAAATGGTGTAGGAGAAACTTCAGATTGTGGTGGCTGTGGAATATTAGGACCATGATGTCGAAAATTTAAAGTTTCCTACCTTTCCCCTCCCTAATACTCCTCCCTTGGTAAAAGGTGACTATGTACAGTAGGCTTGTGTAGAGGTTCTTTAGGAAAGGTCAGCATAAGGACAAGGGAAACAGAGTGAAACAAGGACAGCAGTTGCGGGGGATGAGTCAGGAGGGGAAATTTGGAAAATTTGGAATAATCAGAACACAAGTTCCTCAGAAATCCTTAAACAATGTAGAGGCCCTTCTACAGCATGTGGGATAAGGGCTTGAATCATTTTCTTTGGGGGCATTAAAGGAAATTTACCCCCAGGAGGCTGGAAGTCTTGGAAAAACAAGTTACACTTATAAATTTTATTTTCATATACAGAGTTTTCAGCATTAAAAAGTTACATTTTGGGGCTTCCCTGGTGGCGCAGTGGTTGAGAGTCCGCCTGCCGATGCAGGGGACACGGGTTCGTGCCCCGGTCCGGGAAGATCCCACATGCCGCGGAGCGGCTGGGCCCGTGAGCCATGGCCGCTGAGCCTGCACGTCCAGAGCCTGTGCTCCGCAATGGGAGAGGCCACAACAGTGAGAGGCCCGCGTACCACAAAAAAAAAAAAAAAAAAAAAAAAAAAAAAAAAAAGTTACATTTTGATTATAAACCCTACATTTCTCCATTCACTTATTTCGGCACCTCTTCCCTAGAAGACATGTACTCTCTGGCTTCAAAAATGCAGGCTGAATGGATGATTTCTCTGCAGTCAGCAGGGAGGCCTGCTTGCCATTTGTGCTCTGCCCCCTCCACCCCAATACGGTGAAGCCCTGTATGTCTGTGTACTGAATTCTATATCCAGTACTTTATTCTGTGCAGGTACAGTGTGCTGAGAGCCAACCCAGGCTAGTGACAAACAGCACAGGCTCTGGAACCAGACAACCTGAGTCCCTTTCATCTCTCCACTTATAAACTGACAAAGGATTAATCTCCAAAATTTAAAAGCAGCTCATGCAGCTCAATATCAAAAAAAACAAACAACCCAATTCAAAAATGGGCAGAAGACCTAAATAGACATTTCTCCAAAGAAGATATACAGATTGCCAACAAACACATGAAAGGATGCTCAACATCACTAATCATTAGAGAACTGCAAATCAAAACTACAATGAGGTATCACCTCACACCAGTCAGAATGGTCATCATCAAAATATCTACAATCAATAAATGCTGGAGAGGGTGTGGAGAAAAGGGAACCCTCCTGAACTGTTGGTGGGAATGTAAATTGATACAGCCACTATGCAGAACAGTATGGAGGTTCCTCAAAAAACTAAAAATAGAACTACCATACGACCCAGCAATCCCACTCCTGGGCATATACCCTGAGAAAACCATAATTCAAAAAGAGTCATGTACCACAATGTTCATTGCAGCACTATTTACAATAGCCAGGACATGGAAGCAACCTAAGTGTCCACCAACAGATGAATGGATAAAGAAGATGTGGCACATATATACAATGGAATATTACTCAGCCATAAAAAGAAACAAAATTGAGTTATTTGTAGTGAGGTGGATGGACCTAGAGTCTGTCATACAGAGTGAAGTAAGTCAGAAAGAGAAAAACAAATGCCATATGCTAACACATATATATGGAATCTAAAAAAAAAAAAAAGAAAAAAAAGGAAAAAGGTTCTGAAGAACCTAGGGGCAGGACAGGAATAAATACGCAGATGTAGAGAATGGACTTGAGGACACGGGGAGGGGGAAGGATAAGCTGGGACGAAGTGAGAGAGTGTCAAGGACATATATACACTACCAAACGTAAAATAGAAAGCTAGTGGGAAGCAGCCGCATAGCACAGAGAAATCAGCTAGGTGCTTTGTGACCACCTAGAGGGGTGGGATAGGGAGGGAGGGAGGGAGATGCAAGAGGGAGGAGATATGGGGATATATGTATATGTATAGCTGATTCACTTTGTTATATAGCAGAAGCTAACACACCATTGGAAAGCAATTATACTCTAATAAAGATGTTAAAAAAATAGGAGAACAATAAAAACAAACAAAGAAACAAAACAACAACAAATAAACTGTACAGTCTTGGGCAAATTACTTAACCTTTCCAAATGTCCCCATTTAAAAGAAGATCGTAATAGCACCTACAGCATAGAGTCGTTGTGAGGATTCGATGAGTAACAAACATCAAGCTCAGAAAAATGTCTGACATATGGTAAGTATTAACTTACTATCATCACAAAATAGAAGTTTTATGGAAATATTTTTTGACTGGATAAGAACAGGAGCAGTTGCTGAATTCCAAGAGTTGTTTTCTGTCTCTGTGAAATCTCAGGCCATGCATATAGGTAGATCCACAAATGTGTTAATTGGATTGAGAGATCCCTGAAGTTGGGAACCGTTTCTTCCCACGGATGTTATTATAGGACTCAGCACTGCTGTGCACAGAAAGGACAGTGCCTGCTGCTGCATGGTGATGAAAGTAGCTAGCTTCAGCCAGTGTGGTTTTGATCTTGTGGAGTGTACAGGGAAATTACATTACTTATCATGATCCAGAACTCCAGAGAAGTATGGAAGAGAATGATACACTGTTCTTAGATAGTAAGACAGCCCATTTTCAAATATTGTTTTCTGTATTTGTAGGTAATATGTACTAATAGGCCAATTCAAGACAATCAGAACTTGAGGAATACAGAGCCTAAAGGTATGGACATTGCAAAAAGATAGACCTGGATTCAAGATAGACCTGTTCTGCTGTTTACTAATTCTGAATCCTTGTGTATTTCCACTCATCTATCTATCACCTGATTCAGAAATGATTTAGAAGCAGGTTACAAAATAGTATTTAAGAGAAGTCAAGGTCAAAGACAAAGGACAAACAGGGGAAAAAACATTTGTGACCTACATGACACACAAAAAGCTCATATCATTGACAATTAACACTCTGACAAAGTAATGAGAGAATGAACTACCCAAAGGGAATAGGCAAAGGACATGAATAATCAATAAAAGAAGAAATAGATATGAAATGATATCCAATCTCAATAATAACCAAAGAAATACAAGTTAAGGAAAAAATGAACTTTGAATTTTCTTTATTAAATTGGTACTGATTTTTAAAAATGAGGAAAACTAACTACATTCCTGGCTAACAAGAGGAAACAGAAAATAAGCACTCCTGCTGATGTGAATAAAAATGATTGCAACTTTTCTGAAAGACAATTTGGCAACATTTATCAAAAGTCTTGAAAGTGTGCATACCATTTGACCCAAGAATTCCACTCCTAGGAATTTCTTTTAGAGAAATAACAGGACTAATATGCAAAGCAAATCTCACCAAAATGTTCATTGCAGCATTGTTTAATTAAAAATTAGAAATAATAAATACATATCACTGGGAGATTGAATAAATTACGGTATGTTCATACAAATTTTGAAACCATTATATATATTTATTATATATTACATATAATTCAACATATTAATATTAGTAATGTGTAAGCTTAATTATTAATAATATTAAGTTAATAATATGTAAATGATTAATTATGTTGATATATTAATAATTATCTATAATATATGCTATACATATTATAGAAGGGCCATACTGTGTTACTAGGTTAATGAAAAATTATTGGATTACAAAGCTGTATGCACAGTCCTGTCCTATTTTTTCTTTCTAAATATGTGTGCCAATGCACACACACAAAAAAGAAATAGTGCTTCTGTTATTAATGTCTATTTTTTGGTATTGAGATTATAGGTAATTTTTTTATGCAATATTTTCAGGAAGCATGGATTACTTTAATAATCAGAAAAATAAAACTATTTTTATTTTGATAAATAAAGCAAAAAAAGGGAACTAACAACACAACACTAGTTGATATAGCTTCACATTACTACCTTGCTTAAAATCCACAGCACCATCCACAATAGCCACCAGTTCAGTCTCTCTTTTGAATATCTCACCTTGGTCAGGATGCTCCAGTCTAGAAGGAAGCACCACCTTTCCTTCGAGGTCAACTCTTCACATCCCCATGAAGAAACTGCTACTCAGTGAGGCAGAATTGATCTCATTAACAGCATTGTCATCCTTCTCTTCAGTTGTATTTTTTTACTCTGCCCTTCCTAACCGTTGCGAACAATCCACCAAAATATAATTTCATGTCTGTGACGGGCTCCTGGGTAACTCAGCTCATTCCAATAAAACAGGGTAGGGGAGGGAAGATCTTTAAAACTAAAATGAATACAGCCTTCTTCCTGTGGAATTTCAATGCTCTCTGAAGACCCATTAGTACACAGACTTGCTAGAGTCTAGTGGCATTTGACCTAATTGGGCAAGAGTACTGAGCTCAGGGACCCTCAATTATCCTGCACAGGTCTATGTGTCTTATTTATAGAATCTACAAATGGGCAAGCAGAATCCTCTATACATAGATTCAGAAACTGTGTAATGAAAAGTTTTAAATGCTTAGACAAGGTGATTATCATTTTATTTATTTGGAAAAGTAAGAAAGACTCAGCATTTTACAACTCAGAAGTCCTCAGTACACTAGATTTATAGCTGAATAGTTTGTGGAGAAGGAAAAGCTGACACTGAAGGAATAAATTCAGTAGTTTTCAGGCAACTTGTTTAGTGCAGACAGTATTATTGATGATTTAATTTTTCAAGGTGATGCCTTAACTGTGCCATGAAAGAATTTAATAAAGAGAGGCCTTAAAATAACATGACTTTAAAATATGTAGTTTCAGTTTTATTCATGTTTCTAGGATATTGATTATTAGATATGCACAAAAAGGAATTTCCTCCTGCTTCATGAAAAAAATGAATTTTATATGCAACTCATCTTTGCCAGCATTTATGTAACAACGTTCTGTAGCTTAGGGTAAATTCTTTATATCTATGAGAATTTGCATTAATTTTTAAGTACAAGTAGTTAAAGACTTAGCTTTATTCCAATTATTCTTAATCTAGCCAGGCTTTCCTAATGCACAAATTTCTGTAAAAAAAATCAAAGCCTTTTCATGAAATCCTCTAGGATAGAAAACATTTGCCAATTTAAATGTGAATAACAACATCCGTAGTTATTTGGAACGTAAGGGAGATGCTGAACAGTGCTTCCAGGAAAAGCCAGAGTAGAACTGCTACTCAGACACAAAACTATTTTTTAAGTAAACTCTATGCCAGCTGGTGCAGCAGATTTGGAATGCAAAGTATTTTTGCATTTAACTTAAAAATGTGTTTGAGCCAATATATATTATTCCCATCTTAAAATCAATATTTACTCTTAAGGGTTTTTTTTCCCACATATTTCTTGAATTGAAATGTCATTGGAAGAAAATTTCTTAATTCTGTAAGTTTTTTTAAACTTCACCTTTTGTTCTACATCATGGATTAACTGTGGTTACAAAGCTTTAATTTAAAACAAAAGTGTAAAAATTTTACTAGTTCTGTGAAATGTAGAAGTTTAAAGGAACTTTCCTCCTGTGCTTAAAATGAACAGTAACCTTGTGTAACTTTTCTGAATTCTGCACTGACCTCTAATCTTCTGGGATTTGTTTGTTTATTTTTTGCAAATGCAGCTTCCTTGTTTGGAAGACAAAAGTTCATAATGATTTATGAGAAACACATTTAGGTTTCTAGATTATGTCATGGGGCTATCTTAATGGATATAGATAAACATAAGTTTTCGTAAAGACCAATAGAAAGAGAAAAAGGAAGGAAAGAATAGCCAAGAGAGAATATTTTGAATTTTCCTGACACATACGATTCTTAACAAATGATTATTAGTGTCTGATATGTTCCAAACATAGAGCGACTTGTTTATTCCCTGATTGTACATGTTTCCATTAGCTATGCAACCAACAGGATGTTTTTCTTTTGACTTTTCCTCATTTGTGCATTACTGTCAGAATTTTTGTTAAAATAGCTTTAAGATGAGGTTAACAGTGGAGTGTCTTCTCTGAGTGAACTGGCTTGTCTCAACAGGACACCTGCATTTTAAAACTGTATACATCAGGGTTATGGTTTTGCAAACTAGGCAAATGTCTATCCTGTTCTTTGCACTAACTTTTAGAAACCTCATCTCTTAAAGTGAGATTACTCTGGGTGAATCCAATTGGTTGGACAAAGTGGGAAAAACTTGGAGTGAGCCCAGAGGGAGAGCAGGGCCATTTATTTTCAAAATGTATTAGCTCCCTGGAAGATGGGTGCACTTCCAAACCACCAGGCAGAAATTATTGGACAGGGATTTTTATGGGTTGGTGTCCCCCTGACTGGTAACTTCTTTTGTGGGGCCATCATGGGGTGAGGCAGAAGCTTAGTTTACTGCTGCTTTTTCTCTTCTACTCCTGGGAAAATGTACTCTGCATACAAAGCCAAGGCAAAGTTTGTTGTTGTTCTTTTTTTGAATAATTACAAGGCAGTAATGATTTAATAGTTTCCTCTATGGTTCGCAGCTTCTCTAGATTTAACTTTTCTAACTAAGGGCCTGATAAAATTCTCTAGTTTATATCTCTCTAGGTCCTTTATCTCAAACAATAAACATCTATTAGATATCTGCCATGTATAAGACACCATGGGCCGATTTAAGCTATGACAGTTAAGCTATGATCTCTGTCCTAGAAAGAATTCATAATCTAGACAGGGAGATAAGACAGACACTGTCTCAGGGGTTTCTAAACCACTCCCAGGTTCGGTGATTTGCTAGAGGACTCACAGGACCAGTATATATATATATATATACAGGAATGGATTATTATTACAGCAAAGAGAGATGGTAAAATTAGCAAAGGGAAAAGGCACATGGGGCAAAATGAAGAGGAAACCAGGCATAAGCCTCCAAGAGTCCTTTCCTGAGATGTCACCCAGGACATGCTTAATTCCTCCAGTAATGAATTGTGGCAACATGTGTGCACTGTCTACCAGGAAAACTCATTAGAGAGTGCCCAAGATTTTCACTGGGGATTGGTCAGGTAGGCACTGACTACCTAGCACATACCAGAATTCCAGACTTCCAAAAGGAAATCGGGTGTACAGCATAACTGTACTGTTTGTACATCTTAGGTGTAGTGAATCACTCTTACAAGTTAGGAATGGTGGGAACACTCCTGAAATCCAAGCTCCCAGATGCCACCCAAGAGCTAAGCTTGCAAACAGGTTTTTCTAAGGAGGGCAGTGTCAGGCCTTCTATATTACCTCTTCTGCACAGAAATGTAGTAAAAAGCAAAAAACAAAAAATAGTTCAAGTATTAAATAAAAGGTAAACATGAGAGGAAATAGTGGCATAAGGATAAAAATATAGATCAATGTAACAGAATAATTAATCCAGAAATACAGAAGACATGTGTGGTCAACTGACTGGGGACAGAGGTTCCAGTTTAATTCAGTTGGGAAAAGAATAGTCTTTCTAATAAATGGTACTGGAATAATAGCACATTCATATGCAAAATAATAAATCCCTCCTCTTATCTAGTACCATACATGAAAATAAACTCAAAAGGTATCATTGACCTCAATATAAGAACTAAAATTGTAAAACTTTCTGAAGAAAACACAGGAGAAAATCATTGTGACCTCGGGTTAGGCAAACATTTCTTAGGATCAAAAGCGTGAACTGCAAAGATAAAAGATAAGTTGGACTTTGTCAAAATTAAAATTCTGCTCTTTGAAAGTCATTGTAAGGGAAGCTGAGAATGCAAGTCACTAGACTGGCATAAAGTATTTGCAGATACATATTTAATAATATGTGCATGTTGTACAGGGAAAGTTTTTTAAATTCAGAACTCAATAATAAGAAGCTGATGCAATTTAAAATATGGAAAAGATTTAGCTTCACAGAAGAATATCAATTGCCACATGAAAAGTTCTTAATGTTATTAACCATTAAGGATATACAAGTTAAAACTAAATTGAGTTACTACTTCACATTAATTCACTAGATTGGCTAAATTTAGCAGATAGACATTGCCAGGTGCTGACAGGATGTAGAATAACTGGAACTTTCATACATTGCTGGTGAAATTATAAAATGGTACAACCACTTGGAAAACAGTTGGGCAATTTCTTAAAAAGTTAAATATATGCTTACCATACAGTCCAGGAATCCCAATCCTAGGTATTTATCCAAAAGAAATGAAAACATATGTCCACACACAAAGATTGTATGCAAATGTTCGAGGCAGGGAAGAACCCAGATGTCCATCAGTTGGACAGAGAGGCAAAGCAGGAGAGAGAAGTTCATTCTGCCTCATCTCTCTCCAAATGTTCTCCACACTTCTAGAGAACTCTTTCTCCCTCTGAGAGTCAGACCTATCACTTTCCTGCTGACAGATCTTCAGCTGTTTCCTATCACCTGAAAGATCTGATCCAGGCTCCTCAGCATGACATGCACAATGCTGATGACCTTGCTCCTGTCCATCTTGATTCCCATTTCCTTCAGTGCTTCCTTTGCTTTCTGAGTTATCAGTAAGTGAATGTTCCCAGCCAGCAGCTCTTCCTGGGCCCTGGTCAGAGCAGCAGTGTGCCAGGATTCAGGCTGAGGATTTTGGGAAGGCAGACAGAAAAAGGGAAAAAAAAAAAAGCCAAGTCAGACTTCTTGCTGGGAAGTGAGACAGACTTGCTAGGAAAGAATTCAGAAGGGCAATCAAAAGAGACAATGGGGGCTTCCCTGGTCGTGCAGTGGTTGAGAGTCCACCTGCCAATGCAGGGGACGCGGGTTTGTGCCCCAGTCTGGGAAGATCCCACATGCCGCGGAGCAGCTGGGCCCGTGAGCCATGGCCGCTGAGCCTGTGCGTCCGGAGCCTGTGCTCCACAACGGGAGAGGCCACAGCAGTGAGAGGCCCGCGTACCGCAAAAAAGAAAAAAAAAAGAAAAAAAAGAGAGACAATGAATCCTATGTTGAACCTCTAGAGGAGATTCTAGCTCAGAAGCTTGTTGGCAGGAACCTCTTTAATAAAACAAGGATACTGGAGGAGGGTGGAGCTGTGAACTCAGAGGTGAGTGCTGAAGCTTCTAGTCCAGGTCAGCATAGCAGAAAGGAGGCAGCATAGCACAGTAGCTAAGAGCATAATCCCCAAGTCTCTGAACTCTGCTCTTCCACCTTAATAGCTATGCTACTTTGGGCAGATAACCAACCCTCAATGCCTCAGTTTTCATATCTGTATGGAGATTAAGTGTGGTAATGCATATAAAAGTATTAACACAATGACTGGCACATAGCAAGCTCTGACTAAATAGAATCCGTTAAGTGTTAAGAAGAGGAGTGAAGCAACTCAAGCCCTTCTTTACTTCAGCAGGAACATTGGGAAGGTGAGGAGCCCTAAATCTACCTATGAAGAGTAGCAGAGTGTAGCCTTCAGATGAATTAAAGGTTACATCTAGGCCTTGTAAAACTAAAAGCAATGGATAAGGAACAATGGCTACAAAAACTTGAATGAATCACTTTACCTCCTTGGACCTCAGTTTCCTTACCTGTAAATCTGGTTTTGATGATGTATTATAAACCTTCCAGCTCTAACATGTTATGACTCTATAAAATGGGATGGATTGTTGAATTATGACAAAAGTACTCTTTCATTTTATATGACCTTAGAAAAGAACAATGCCCTCAGATGATGTGACATTTTCCAGCTCTAACTTGCCTCATTAATTCAGGATTGAAGCAATAACAGATGGGATTGACAGTGAAATTGAAATTGAAATTAGCACATAAATTACATAGAAAACTATTAATTTGGTATAACAAACCCATGGTTGTTCACAAAGTTTGGGATAATAGTTTTGTTGGGGAAAGTTTCTTCATTGGTTAAAGTACATGAATCCGTTTGGCTTAAACTAATTCCTCTTAATGAAATTCAAACTAATCGAGAAGTTTTCTATAATTATTAAAGACTTCAAGCCTAACACAGAGAGTAGGAACTCAGTAAATGTGAGTCCCTGTGCTTCCCTTTTTTCTTTCTTGTCCCATCGTAGCTCCCAGCCTAATGGCAGTGAAGTCTACAGACCACATTTGGTTTACATGACCTGCTGCTTTGCTGAGCTTTTCTGTAAAAAAAAAAAAAAAAAAGAAGAAGTCTCAGGAATTAGCTGAAGTGACCAAAAGCCCCTTCCCAGGAATCATCTGGGATCTGCAACCCAACAGAACTCCCCAGAGTGGGGGCTGTGAACTAACACGTGGTGAATTCCAGTTTCTCTAACTTTGTGAAGGATAGTCTGCCGAGACCTCAGATTCAGAGTTATACTTTTACTGCTTAGGGAATCAGTCAGTTGCCTTTATATGCTTTTCATAAATAATAGATATCAGTGTAGTTCTCTAACAGCCAATGGAATTTATGAAAGTTTGGAACATAGAAAAGAATGCTTAATATGAAGAATTTTCCAAATCCATGATTTTTCTGTTTCAGGAATATCTGTTAAAATTACAGACTCAAAATCTGAAAAAAAAAAAAAAAAAAGTCATGACCTTCCTTTTAGCTGAAGTTTTTTGTCATTGTGTTCACAGAAAGTTGGCTGAGGGAAAACCTTTTATAGGTATGTGGTTATGTGTAGCAAAACAATATTGGATATAATTACATAGTAGCATGAGTGTGCTATTAATTAGCTAGTAGGGTATAATGATGCTTCTTAATGATACATAGTGGCACAGAGCAAGCTTGACCTCAAGAAAGGAAAGAAAGGGATTCCAAATACCTCTTCCATCAGCTGCACAGAGGATAAGAGAATGCAGCTGGTAGAGAGAAGGAAAATTTAAGGAAGATAAATGTCTGCTGGACCAAGTAAGATGACCAAAACTTTCCCAAAGATCAACCAAAAAATCCAGGAAGTCCATGTTTTGTAAAAGCACGATGGAAAGAAATGAAGCCTTCCAAAAGACAGTACTTACAGTGAGTTTTGAGCACTTGCAGATGCAAAGATTGAGGATTATGTAAATATTATCTACAGGGGCCTGAAATGTGAAAACAACAACCCATCACAAAATGAAAAACTGCAGACCCATAGGTCTCACAGAAGAGAATCAGCAACAAAGGAAACAAGGTAACATGGGGTGTGGATATTGTCACACAATCTAGTCCCCTCACCCACCGAGGAATGAGTGGAGTTCAGCACCAATGCATTGAATGGTATTTTCAGTCATAGTGATTGTGATTAAGTTATTGCATGATAAGATGTAATGCTGGTCAGAGATCTCACAAGGAAAGGAGATCAGGTACTTGTACATGAGCAGGATTTCTAGAAATGTCACTCAACTCTAGAGAAACTTCTGTAATTAGTAACAGGAATTTTTGAATAAGCCCCTTGGAGCTTTTGTGTGTAGGTGAGACACCCCAACGAGCGTACCCCAGTAATAATAAATACTCTAAAAATGTTCTTTGCTAGTTTTGAGAAATGAGATATGTAAATTTAGAGCCAAAGATCAATTGCCGAGATAACAGAGAAGTTGCCACCAGTGGTTTTCCTTCTTGCTCTTCCCTCATGCTTTGACTCTGAATAAAATATTGAACGAACACTTTAAAAATATCTGCTTGAAGTTGAAGCAAAGTGTTAGTCTGTCTGAGGTGCCCATGTGTCCCTGTCTAGCCAATGTAAAATGCAAGCAGCTCTTAGTTCAAAGCCTGGCAGGAGCCACAGTCAGCAAACACGTGACCATTTTCATGAAGATCCCGATATTAAGGATTCCCTAGAGGTGCTGTTGTAGAGCCCTTCCAGTTTGGCCAGCGTGCAAGCTCCCTGATCAGTGGAGACAAGATTCTAGCACCCCCCAAAACCCAACTCAGATAAAAAACAGTTTTACAGCCTATTTCCATCTGGATAAACTACAGTTTCCATTTGTGTTTCATTAACTCTTTTCTGCTTATCTTACTCTCAAAACATCAAACATGCTACAACTGGTCTTATCTACCCAAGTCCCTTTAAAAAAGTGGTTTATAAATATCTCGATAATATGTCACCTAGAAGAGGCAAATATCTGGTGGCCAATGAATCCCATCTGTTTACAACATCTAGTTGAAAAAGGAAGTCAGTAATAAATAATTTGTTCCTACAAACACAGAGGTTTTAGTAAATTTCTTTCTATGGACCTAAATGGTATGCGTATGTGTGCATGTGTGTAGCACTACACATTATCAGAGAATATGAACTTGTATAAAGGATTATATGTTATAGAACACTGTCCTGAACAATGAAAAACACAGTAATTTTATTACATGTAACTTGATAGTGTATTTCAAATTACTTAAATCTTCCTAGGCCATCCTTTTATATAAGACCAGCAATGCACCCACTTACTCTCAGGTATGCTTAGCACTCCACCTTGACAGGGTTCCTGCTCTCTCGGAGCCAGGCATCCAAGATGACCAGTATGTGGCCACCTGTATGATCAAGCTGTTCAGATCAGTAGAGGTTCCTGCTAGGCATATGTATGAGACTGTCCCGAAAGCTCCCAGAGAAGAGGAAGGGTAAATCCGGTGTTCACACTGAAATGTGACTGGTGTGAACACTGAGCTGCTCCAAGGAGTCAAGGCCAAGGAAAATAGAAGTGCGAGCCCCCTTCTCCACAAGTGATCAGTGGGAGGCTTACTTCTTTCCCTGGTCTCATGCTTATGATCAACAAATGCAATTTTAGAAAGACACTAGCTTTCCCCACCTCTAGCCCACATCGCCTGTGTGTCAAATTGTCTCTAAGTTACTCTCCTTGGTGGGAGACACATAGTTCAATATCATTCATTTGATGGGTTTCTGAAAATGAGAAAAATAATTCCAGTCTCTTTATATAATTTAAAAATGAACTTAGAAACCCCCCACAAAAGAAAAAACAGTCCACACCCATGTGATGAGAAGAAGCAGGAAAGTAGCTAAGTTCTGTTCTTTTTTACTTTGCTCAGCTCTGCTGCACTAGGCCTCAGATGAGTATTTCTGTTAAGGGAGTTTCAAGTCTTAGGTTTGACTAGGAAATTTATAATCCTGTGAGAGGAAGCAAACGGGAGTGGTGTAAGTGAATGCTCCGAAACTAGACTGACCAGATTCAGATCCAAGTCCTACCTCTTCCTACTTATGTGACCTTGAACATTCACTTAACCTCATTTTCCTCACCTCTAAAATATGGATACTGTTAGCGTCTGCCTCTTGAAGTTACTATGAGGATTAAATAAAGTAGTCCATATAAGATGTTTAACATAGTACTGGGCACGTAGGAAAAATCAATATGTATTAGCTGCTGTTATTATTTTCAACTTGGCAATGGGTTTTTTGTTTTATGCTCAGCTTCCATCTGGTGATTAAAATATCTCACCTCCTCTCCCTCCAAGTCACTCTCCTTAATTTTGAATGTGGAAAGTCAGAGTCATGGAATGGTATCACAGAGAATAGTGCTATGGGGACTTGGAGTTTGAGCTCCAATAAGGTGCAGAAGAAAAGGAAGCCAAGGAATAGAAATAGGAGCATCTCTCCACTGGTCAGAAGTAGGCCACAGGACCTGTTAGTCCTGTTAGTCTATGAAGCCCTTTGTTCCTTTCATTCTTCTTTCTTGTCTAATCTCAAGTTAAAGGTGCTTCCCTCTTCTTCAAGAATGAAGGACAAGTGTCATAATGTCTGTGAATTTTCAGACTTTGAGGGGCTGGTTTTGAGGAAAGTAATGGCAAGAAGCACACAGTCTCTTTGGAGAGTGATATTTTGTTATAATTAAGGGAAATGACCAGCTTTGCTTCTCTTGTAGAAAAAGACATTGCCAATGAAGTGATAATGTACATAGGAATAAGGCAATACAGCAGATTCTTATTTGTGTTGGTTATGTTCTGTAAAGTCACTGCAAACACTGAATCAGTGAATACTGAGCCATTGCTCCTAGGGGAAATACAGGGTTAGGTTCCTGTGAGCCTCTGGTCACATTTTCATCAGCCAATCAATACATAACCCTAATTTATGTGTTTCTGTTTAAAGACACCTTATTTAATATATAATGTTGGTTCATTAATAGTTAACTCATGGCCAACAGCAAGCTTGTCTAACACACACATTTTCTCCATAAGACCTGTCACAGCCTGTTAATACTTAGGAACAGTAGACAGCACCTCAGCATTATCTTTAAGGGCCATGTTAAACAACAAAATCACCAAAAAGAGGCACAAAAATGTGAAAAACATGGCACTAACTAGACTTCAAAAGGACAGTTGTTTACAGTGAGTGGAGCTGAAACAAGAAGACAGAGTGTTACCTTGTTTGACGTCAGCTGGGAACATGTGCATTGGACAACTCACAGTTTTCACTGTTTTGTGCATGCCCACACATGACAGCAAAAGCACTGTGAGTATTGGCTTGGGGGCTACAAATAAATTTTAGTGAGTAGGCAAATTCACAAACAGAGTATGTGAATAAGGAGGATGGACTGCTCTACACTTTTTGCCAGTGTACATCTCTTCTAGCAGTGTATGTAAATTCCTCTGTTCCACATTCTCACAGCACATGGTGTTTTCAGACTTCCATTTTTACCATTTGGTGAATGTGTTTACCTCATTATAGCCCTGAATGCCTTGAACATATGTGGCACAAAGTAGGCACTTGATATATGTTCAATGAATTAATACATGGCTGGTCCCCAGAATCAAATTAACTCATGAATTAAGATAGGTTCCATAAAAGTTCATTTTTTTCAGACTCTATCAGAACACCATGATACCTTTTTTAAATGTCATAGGTGAATAGGTGTAAAAGATGTTTTCACAGATGTTTAAGAACTCAGAAAAATGTGGGGCTTCCTGCCTTACGAAGGCAGGTTAGTCACGTCTGTCAAATTCACAAAGAATAAAAAGCACTATAAATATGTTTACATTATTGTTTTGTAAATTTTTTTTCTCTTTACTCATTTAGAAACAAAGTGATTTCTACTTATTGCACTCAAAAAAGAAAATGCCATGGTACAGAAATATTATTGCCTGTATTTCCTCCATCCAGTACCTTTTGGGGATTGAAAACAAAGCCCCTAAATTTTAATTTTTTTTCTGGCTGCACTGTGCAGCTTGTGGGAGCTTAGTTCCTCAACCAGGGATTGAACCCGGGTCCTGGCAGTGAAAGTGCCGAGTCCTAATCATTGGACCACCAGGGAATTCCCAACTCCTAAATTTTAAATCAACTTTGAGACTGCACCAGTCTTTACCGGGAGGAATGAAGTCCAATACATAGCACATGCTTGTTTTATACCCTCTCGTTTAATGTAGATCTTTGACCTTTTTGAGGACAAGAAATGATTAATTAGTTTTTATTCATGAATGTTTACTTTCTTTCTAAATGTACTTTCAATCTTTATGTCCTCAGTGTAGTTTGGATGTTTCTTCCAAGAATGTAGTATTCACTTCCCAAGTCTCATGTGAGACACCGGTCTTATTTGTTTTTAACTGCTTGGAATATTTTATCAGCATATAATATTTAACTTGACAATTCCATATGGGAGCATAGAAAGGAAAGTGCTTTAGGTTTCACTATAATGTGCAAAGGCAGTCATGGCATCTCCAACTTTTCATAGCCATCTCTAAAATGGCTTGTTTACATTACTCTCTTCTATGGGACAAAGCAGAAAGTTATCCAGACTTTTTTAAAAAAAGTTACTTTTGTTTCTAAGAAAGTGAATTAATTAACTATTTGTGATATTAATTAATTAACTTAATTTGAATACACTTTTGACAGAGAAAAAAACATAGTAATGTTGCAAAAGGCAGGATTTAAGAAGTGTCAAGGCTCAAGGGCGCTTTCCTCTAGGACCCCTCTCTCAGTGAGAGGGTTCTACACTGTTGCCCATAGAAGATGCTGGAGAAGTGATTATTGTTATTCTTATGTATTGGCTAACCTAGTGTCTTAGTCTGTTCAGGCTGCTATAACAAATTATCATAGACTGGGTGGCTTTAAGGAAAAATATTTATTTCTCCCAGTTCTGGAAGCTGGAAGTCCAAGATCAAGGTGCTGGCAGATTCAGGGTCTGGTGAGGCCCTGCTGCCTGTTCTCCTGTATTTGGAGCAGGAGCTCTTCACCGTCTTAGACCAAATCCACCTCATTCACTTCTGATCTTGATAGTGATGCCGTTTTCCAATTTGTTGGTTGCCCAAGTCCCTTTGTCTCTGTCATTCAGCTTATTCTGCATGCTCTTCTTCTTACACCCATTGTTTTAAACATTCCACAAAGTTTGTATTCAAGATCCTTAAGAGGTTCTCCTGTGTTCCCCCCAACTCCCATCACACACACATTCCTTCATACCTTTTCTGTTTGTTTGTTTACAATTCTGGCACCTATTCCCACTAACTTAATTCCATGACTTGGAATATGACCCCTCTATATAAAGGAATATTGCCCCATCACCATTCCCACCACTGAAATGTAATTTATGTTTCCTAGACTTTTAAACATTACTAGATTCAAATAGGCTGACAATCTCTAACTCCACCTAAAACTTTTTAAAATGTTGGAGGTAAGAAAGTTTGTTTTCATCACAAAATATGAATAATGATTATCTTCCCTATATGAACTGCTAAAAGTTGCTGAATGTTTTCTATAGTACTATAACCTCCATTAACAACTTATTATAAATATGAATATATGTTACCCTCATTTGAGCAAAATTTCATGCTGACTATATATATATATATATCTCATGCATATGATGTGCTGTATTCCCTGTTGTAGAGCAGTGCGTAGGAATATAGTAGGCATTCAGTACATATGTCTTCAATAAATGAAAGAACATTTACAAGATTTTCCAACTCAGAGTATCCTGGACAATGCAGATTAAAGTAACATGAACTATGCTTTGCATCTATTAGACTGGTAATAATTTTAAAAAGAGTTAAGATGACTATTGTTATGTAGGATGTTAAGAGAAGGTATTTTTATGCCTTGCTTATGACAGTGTGGATTGTTAAAGCCAATTTGGAAGGAACCTGGCCCCATCTATTAAAATATAATACACATACCCTTTAATTCAGCAACCCAGTTCTGAGACTCCATCTCCCAGGAAGAGAGAAACCATCACAAGAACAAATATTCTTATAGGTAGATATATATGAATATATGTTATATGTATGTACATGCAATAAATATATTTGTATGTTCACTTGAGGGGAGGTAAAAATAAAACAACTGAGTAATTTTTCAACAATGGAAAGATTAGATAAATTATTATATATCCACTTTTTGGAATATTGTATAGCCATTAGAAAAATATAGTAGAGCTGTATCAGTTGACTTGGAATGTTTCCTATGAAATATTACTAAGTGAGAAAAGCAATAGAGAAGAGACCGCATAATATAACCTCTATTTGTAAAACAAGCCTTAACAAAAATTTCTCTTACATATGTATACATTATTATGTAAGCAAGGGAAAAGTAGGGAAAGATACACATCAGGTTCTTACCATGAGTTCCTTGGTAGCAGTGAAGGGATACTGATACTGATGAAAAGGACAGCTGCATATGCCCACACAGATTATGCACTGTGTAATTCGAGGGATATCATTTATATAAACTGTGGTGGACATAGTTTTAAGTGCCCTCCATGTTTCTTGCTTTCTAGTGTTCATGTCCTTCTTCAATTTCCTCTTCTTATGTGTAGGAGGAATCTGTGATTTGCAAAGGTGATTAAATGTATGTGATTATGTTACTTAAGGTTGTAGTTCCCATCTTTCTGGAATCTCTTTTACCCTCATTGACTGTGAGGAAGCAAGTAGCCATGTTGCAGAACCCCACGTGACAAATACCACAGGTGAGTTGCTGAAGATGGTCTCTGGCCAACAGCCACAAAAAAAAAACTGAAGCTCTCAGACCTACAGCCCTAAGGAATTGAATGCTGCCAACACCTATGGAATCAGGGTAGCAGATAATTCCCCAGTCGAGCCTCCAGATGATGCTGCAGCCCTGGATGACACCTAGATTGCAGGCTTGTGAGACCCTAAGCAGAGGGTCCAACTAAGTCACACCATGACTCCTGACCCACAGGAACTGTGAGATGATAAACTTGGATTGTTTTAAGTTGCCAAGTTTGTGGTAATATTGTTATGTAGCAATAGGTAACTAATGTATAGATCTCAATGTGATCTGATGTTTTCAGTTAGCAATTTGTACCACCATGTATGGCAGCCCAGGGTGGAGAAGAAGAGGAGGAGAGAAAAAGGGACATGGGTAAAAAAGAGAAGACTGCTTAGACCAAAAAATAAAATACTTTATACAGTATTTATACATGTATTTGTGTTAAAATTACATGAATATGCTTTAATAATTAGAAAAAATTTAAGTGAAAAGAAACTGCATAGTAATGAATATATAAAATTATTTATTTTCATTAAAAATTAAATAAAAAAAGAAGCATAGCACAATTTTATATATGGGTAAATACACATATAGATTACTGTGAGCCCTTTGCCTCCATGATGTTTAGCTCTTTACAGCACAGGTTTTCTGCTTTTACAAGAAAAATGTTAGTTCCATGTATGATGAGGATTTTCTGAGAAGTACTTTCTTCATACCTGGAAGAGTCAGTGGTATTTCAGGGTTTGAGTGTCACGTATTATGAATCAACTATTCTCAATTTTCTTTGATAAAATGTGTTCCATTAAATATTATACTTCTCTTGGTTGCTCAAGTCGGTCCTTTACTGATAACCCTCATGATTTTCCTGATGATGTTTGCAATCTGAGACAGATGCCACCCAAATAGGCTGTCTGTTGCCTTTATTTTTCAAAGTGCGATGGTGGAAATTGTGGATTTTTTGTTAAACTTGAATTTCCTGGATTTGGAGAAGTTAATGATTCATCCTGACACCTTGTATTCTTTATTTCTTACTTATCACCCTTGAAGACACTTCATGAATAGATTGTTCACTTAATTCTTATTTTACAAATGAATTAACATTCTTTACTCTTCTTTTTTAAATGATCTTGAAATGACATTTGTATCAAAGCAATTTTAGAAAAATCATGGTAGAAAAAAATTAAGAAAGGGTCTCAAAAACATGGAAATATTTTCTGTTATAGATATGTTTCTAGCTTTGAGTTCACAGATCATTAGGTTTGCAATCATGATTTTTCTCTGGAAAAGGAAAAAGTTTATATGTTTTTTTTAACAAACATGGGAAAAATAATTGTATAATTTTTCAGTAACATCAAAATGATATTTGTGCTACTCACAATATAACCTCATATCATTCATTAGCTCATCTACCCACTAGATTTACCACACCTTTACAGTCATATATGCACAAAATATAATAAATTTGTATATGACTTGCAACCAAGGCATATGGGAATTTAAGATGTTTACTGGTTTTAGATTTGTAGTTGTCATTGATTAATTCACTCGTTCATTCAACAACTGTTAGGCAGCACTGCATTAGTTGAAAACTATTCAATACTAAATAAGAAAAGTGACATATTCCTTAATCCCATGGGGCTCACAATGAGAAGAAGAGAGTTTTATGAAAGACTCATACAAATAATTAAGCTGTAACCAATGTCTTAAGTGCTGTTAAGGAGATATATCATTTGTTCTAAGTCTCTAAGACATATGAGAGAGACTTAGGAAGATGGGAAAGGGGTACCCTGAGCAAGTGAGGCATGAGCTAGATCTGAAGGCAGAGCAGGAGTGACCCTGGTGAAAGGGTATGAGAGTGTTCCAGTATGGAGGCACAGCCTGTGCAAAGCCTGGAGCAAGGAGGAGCATGATATGTTCAAGGCACAGAAGGAGAGCTGTGCAGCAGGAGCACTGAAGGGGCACAAGGAAGGGGTGGGGCTGGAGAGGCCACAAG
Organism: Mesoplodon bidens; assembly: GCF_964165515.1. Lineage (NCBI taxonomy): Eukaryota > Metazoa > Chordata > Mammalia > Artiodactyla > Ziphiidae > Mesoplodon > Mesoplodon bidens. The sequence goes on along the minus strand of NC_138165.1, from coordinate 46,937,717 downwards.
GGCGAGATCAGGGTTTCTGAACTGTCTGCCTTCAGAGTCACGTGGGGAGCTGGGGGCAGCCCCAGGCCCTTCAAGGAGAACTATGTAAGCAGGGCCCATGCAGTGGTACAAACCTCCCTGGGGATTCTCATATCAGGCAGCATTCAGAGGTGCTTGACTATACCAGACAGTGCCTTAAGCCATGTTGGGATTTTAGATGTTTTCCCCAAGGTGATGCATTTTAATTAGAAGGTAACAGCTCTAATTGAGGATTGAGAATACCATTTAAACTACCATGTAAGGCATACATTACTGGGTTATGACATAATGCATGCAGTAGGTAGGCTATTGCAATAGTTCCCAAGTGGAAGGAGTGGTGGAGATGGCTGGAGTACTGAAAAAATAAAATAAAATGAAAAAGTAAGTTAAATAATTTCATTTGGACTTATCAGAAAGATAAGTCCATAGATTACTCCATAATTAGAAAGATTACTCCATAGTCTTCATGTGTCCAGCATTGCTGTTAAAAAGTCTAACATTAGTCAGATTCATGTTCATTTTTAGGTGATTCTCTTTTTCTCTCCAGAAACTTTCAGCATGTTCTCTTAGTTTTATGTTTCAAATCTCACTATAATATACTTAGTTGAGGTTTTAAATTTTTTTACTTTAAATTATTTTTTTTATTTACCCTTTTGGCGCACTTTTTTGCATTTATTCAGCCAGAGGTCTGATATATCTTTCTTTAATTCTGGGAAATTCTGGCTCATCATTTTTTCAAGTTTTTGAATTCATAATTTATATATACATATATATCATTATTTTATTCCTTGTTGATACATTCTGGGAGAGTTCTTCAACTTATCTGCCCAGCTTATAACTGATTTTCCAGTGTTTTATATTCTTTTATTCAACCCATCCATTGAGGTCTCTATTTCAGTAATGATACATTTATTTCATCCTAATATCTCCAATAAGATCCTGTCCAGAACTGCTTGTTCTTATGCTATGTTTCCAATATCCCATTTTGAATATCTGTTCTGTTCATTCCATTAGTTAATTTCCCTGTGTAAGTCATTCTATTTATAATGTGGCTTCCCGCCCCCCCGCATTGTTCTCTGGCTTCACTAGTATATTGGGTGGTAATATTGCTTTGGGGAAGGAGGGAAAAAAGAGCAAAAGTCCAAGTCTTGCTTTGTGTTCTTTTTATAAAGCTGTTTTTTTATCTTTTAATTTTTAAAAATAATTTAATTTTATTTATTTATTTTTGTGTTCTTAAAAAACATTCTGGGGGCTTCCCTGGTGGCGCAGCGGTTGAGAGTCCGCCTGCCGATGCAGGGGACACAGGTTCGTGCCCCGGTCCGGGAAGATCCCACATGCCGCGGAGCAGCTGGGCCCGTGAGCCACGGCTGCTGAGCCTGTGCGTCCGGAGTCTGTGCTCCGCAACGGGAGAGGCCCCAACAATGAGAGGCCCGCGTACCGCAAAAAAAAAAAAAAACATTCTGGATGTGTATGGGGGTGACCACCTCAAGATCATTCCTTGCTCCTCCATCCACCTCCACTCTCCAGGTCTCTCCCAATCCCCAGGCTTGTCACCAGAAGTCTTATACTTCAGTCCTACTCTTATTAGGGCAGCTGCGTCTAATAGCCAAGGGGTGGGGCTGTCCAGAGGCCAGCCAGGCAATCAGGATTCCTTACTTATGGCTCCCCACTTAGGCTCAGTTATGCCACTGTCCCGATGTTACTTATCACTCTTGGCTGCTGCTGTTGCTTTCCTATCCAGAATCAAATAGATGGATAATAATCTGGGAGTTGGTTATTTGCTGAGTAAGGTTTTGAGACCTACCAGCCTTCTTCCTCTTTCCGCTCTAGAATCTCCTAGTTAGATGAGTTGAAACAACAGCCATCCCAGTTTACATTTCCTTCTTTATTAAACCACTTCTAGTAATTTAGAATCTATCCTTGTCTTTTAACAAGGCCTTCTATAAACATATAAGAGCACTTTGCCCATAAACTCCTCCAGTAATTAGTTTTCAAGCCTCAGAAAAAAACTCTTGTTCTTTCTCTGGATTTTTTTGAAATACCTTCTCCAAAACTGCTTTACTTTTAACAGAATGTAAATCCCCATGATAGTTTTCCCAGGCATAAGAGACATTATTTCTTATAAACATATGCTGCTATCAATTTTTCTTATAGTTCTAGTTTTTCCTTCATATATTTAGATCTTTTGACATGTTTTGTGTAAATGTTTATGACTTTATGGGTTATTTTTTTATGTTATCGTTTTATATGATACATATAAAAGTATTCACCTCAAAAAGAAAAAAAAATGTATTCACCTTGAACATAATATTGTGACTGTATTTATAGTAATATGTCTAATAAATCTTCTCCCATTTGCTTTTTTTTTTTTTTTTTTTTTTTTTCTCTTTTTGCGGTATGCGGGCCTCTCACTGCTGTGGCCTCTCCCGTTGCGGAGCACAGGCTCCGGACGCGCAGGCCCAGCAGCCATGGCTCACGGGCCCAGCCGCTCCGCGGCATATGGGATCCTCCCAGACCGGGGCACGAACCCGTATCCCCTGCATCGGCAGGTGGACTCTCAACCACTGCGCCACCAGGGAGGCCCCCCATTTGCTTTTATGTTCAAAATTTCTGTCTAATTTTTCAGATATATCCCAGCTATGGATTAAATATTTTTAAAGCAATTAGAAAATCTTTCATTTTTATGGAGGAGTGTAAACATCCATGTTTACTAACATGTGACATGCTTAGTTTTACTTTTGCCATCTGTTTTCTTGTGTTTTGTTTATATTTGATTGTCATTTTGTTTTCTGATTTTTGCTATATGGATTTTTTTCTTTGCTAGTTATCCAGTAACTTTAAAAAATATAATGTTTTTAATTGATTATGAATTTTAAAATAAATATTTCTCTATCAAATAAAGGAGAAATCCACAAGATGAGGAACCTAACATATCGTTATTCCTCTACACTTTATTTTCCCGGTATTTTTAATATACCCTATAGACTTTTGGATTCAGAACATTATGACATCTTCTCCTTGAGTAGCAGGTTTTAGCATTGATGTTACATTTGGGCCCCAAAGTTACAATTATTATTTGATAAGTCACTTTTAAGCCATTGTCAATGCTGTTTAACAATTATTTTATGCCATGAATTTCCATTATTAATGTTCTTATTAAATTAGGATTTAATTTTAATTTTCAGGAATGTTTTAAGCCTTAGATTCTGTATGTAAAGTACAAGCATAGTACTTGGCACAGAAGTAATTGTTTAATAAAAATAATGTTATTTATTTTCTTATTTTGAGGGAACATGAAGGGACATTTTAAATTGGTAAAATTGTAGTCTTTAAAAAATAGTAGCATTTTAAAACTATTAATGGCATTATTTGTAATTTATCACCTCTAAAGTACATCTTCAGTAAATTTCCCCCCTCTCAGATGGAAAGTATAATTCCTATATCCTTGTACATGTAAACTATTTTTCTGTCATCTGAATATACAAACTTGGTTGCGTATAATAGTTCTGTAACATATGTTTTCTTCTAACTTTGCACATTTTATCTTGAATTTGTTTCTGCATTTAGTTTTTCAGAAGAGAAATAGAAGGCCATCTAATTTTATGACTATTATAGCATATTTTCTCCTCTCCACTCTTCTCATTCCTTCTCCTCTTCTTTCTTCATGCTCATCCTCTTCTACCATCTGGTTCCTTATAGAATATTTTTCTTTACATAGTTTATGCTTTCATCTAGGTGTAAATATATTTCTATTCATTGCGCTTGGTCTATGTGGTACAACCTGTATCAGTGGGCTGCATTAACAAACCACTCTGTTGTTTAGAGACTTAAAACAATAAACATTTAATTATTCCTTGGACATCTATGGGTCAGGTGGGTAGTTCTGATGATAGGAGTTAGGCTTGGCTGTTCTTCTTTAGAATTACTCAGATGATGGAGGTCACCTAGCAGGTTCACTGAGAGTTGGCCTCAGGTAGGATGATTTTGCTCTGATGTACATTCTTCAGTAGGCTAGCTTGGGCTTTTTCACATGGTGATGATGGTGTATCAGGAAATAGAATAGAAGCATACAAGGCCTCTTGAGGCCTGGCATATTGTCAGTTATACCACATTCTGTTGGTCAAAGTAAGTTACAGGGACATCTCAGATTTAGGGATGGAGAAATGGAATCCACCTATTGATGAGAGGAGTGGTAAAGTGTGTATATTTGAAGTGGATGGATATTTGGTGACATTTTTAGAAAATAATCTAACATGATACCTAAGTGATTTGTCAAATTGGAAATTGTCTTCAGTTTTGTCTTTGATTATAATTTCTTTTCAGTTATCTTTTTTGTTGTTGTTCCAAATTCAGAGATCATAACTGTTAGTTTAAATCTTTAATCTTTATTCTGCATATTGATCATCTTTTTTACTAGTCATGTTCTTCACTTTTCTTTTTATTCTGCATGCCAGGGGAAATTTTCAAAATCATTTTGGTCACTACTTAGGTTTTCTGGATGACATTACTGTTCTTTACTATATCCAAATAGTTATTCAAATTTTTGAATTGCATTTTTTATGTCTTTGCAATTCTTTCTTGACTAATTTATTTTTATCTCATCATATTTTATATATTTCATCCCACTTTTCTCATCAATTTTCTTTTTTCTCCCCTTGAGTCATAGGTCTTAAGTTTTAATTCAGTTGCCAACATGTAAAAATTAGGAGGTTTATTAGAAACCCTGAATTCCAGCTTCTTTTAAAGTGAGAGATCTGGCAACAATACATCTCAGATCCTGCTGCAACAATAGGCTGTGACTTCCCCCTTTAGATGGAACATATTGAGTCTACTTTGCTACAAACTCCACACCTCCCTGACACTAAGTTTCAGTTGTATTTTTTCATTATATTCATGTTTTTTTCTTCATCTAGTGTTAAATAGGAAATAAAATTTCTTGATGCCTATTCTAGATACATATTTCCATCAAAAAGTGAGGGGGATGAAAGAGTGAGAGAACTGCTCATTTAAGAAAAATACTATAGTGTATATTTTTTTCTGTGGATGTGAAGAATGTTCCTTCATGCATCATATGCAAACAAAACCTATCTGTGCTGAAAGAGTATGATTTAAATCATCTTTATAAAACAAACCATAAAGAGAACTAGGTAGAAAACCAAGAACAAGGCAAAGTATAACTTTAAAAAGTAAAGAAATATTTTAACTTAAAAATGGTATTAACATGTCAAAATGTCAGAGGTTTATTTCTGAAATGTTTTGGATCATAAAATTGCCCCCAGATTAAAAGCTTTTCACAATAGCATGGTTTTTTTTTGAAGTCTATTGGATACAGTAAGAACTATATTTTCCAACAGGAATAAGCATTCACATTTGTAATTATAATTCAAACATTATTGCTTAGAATGTTTAAGCTATAGTTTAGACATTATAGGAGAAATTAACAAAGAAAATAATTATTTTGGGCTTTTTGTACTGTAGCTGATGGAAACAGAGATTAAAAAATACCACTCAGTTAGCTACATCAAAAGTTTTGATGAGAATTTTGATAGGACCAAGAGATTTGGACATTAGGCTATGATAAGTAGAATTTCACAATTTCATTAGGCTCTGATAAGTAGAATTTCACAAAGTACAACTTTTTCGTACTTTGAAAAAGTTTAATGTTGTCTTAGAAAAAACAGTAAGCTTATCTGCAAAGAATATTTGTGAGATGGCTGAAGTTGACCTCAGACTTCTTAGAAAACTTATATTCTAAGTTGCACACTTGGTAGAAACAAGAAACTTCAATTTCAAAATTGCATTATTTATTGGCATAGGTTTGTGCTAAAAAGTTGAAAATAGGATACATAATGGACATAGTTGTTAACATAAACTGAATTCATTCCATGTCTTGATCCATCCTTGAAGTGGATGCACAATAAGGTATATTGCTATACTACATCAAAGCTAGGTCAATGAGGTGGTGAAGGCATTTTTTTAAGCCACTGAAAAAAATTAATTTGTTCATGTCTTCCAAAGAAAAATTTTGCCTCTTCTTCTCAACAGAAGAATAAAACAAAATTTTATTTTTAGGTTTAAATAATAACCCAACAAAATGTATTTGAATATTTCTATGCAAGGGAATTCCTATTAATTATGAATGTTTATGATTTGATTTTCTCATTCATTTCTAGTGAAAGCATGTTATATGAGTTTCCCATGGCTGTTGTAACAAATTACCACAAACTTGGACTCTTAAAGAGATTTATTCTGTCATAGTTCTGGAGATCAGAATTCCAAAATCAGTTTTGCTGGCTTAAATCAAGGTGTTAGGAGGGCCGTGTTCCCTCAGGAAGCTCTAGGGAAGATATCTCTTCTAGCTTCTGGTGTCTCCCCGCAGTCTTCAGTTTGTGGCTGCATCACTCTAGTCTCTGCTTCCATGGTCACATTGCCCCCTCCACTTCTGTATGTTTAATCTCCTTCTGTCTCTCTCTTATAAGGACACTTGTGATGGCATTTAGGGTCTACCCAGTTATTTCAAAATAATGTCCCCATCTCAAGATCCTTAACACTTTTCCCAAAAAGGGTAATATTTACAGTTTCCAGGGATTAGGACACAGTATCTTTGGAGCCATCATTTAGCCCAGTACACTTGTCTTTGGGAAATTCATTTGGCAGGAAAAAATCTTGCCCATTTTCCTATGCTGAAATCAGTTTCAGGAAATGAAAACAATTTGCTGAATTACAATTCTGACATTGTGAAGATGAAAATTGAATATCAAAAAAGGCTATATAGTTGCAGAACTCATGAAAATGAAGTAAAATCGATTAATTTCCTTTCTTAATCAACACTGATAGTATGAATGAAGAATACAACTGGAAATTGCTGGACTGAAAGGCAAAACGGTACTAAAAAGTAATTCTGAAACTGTTGGAATACCAAGTTTTTGAAACATCTCGGGAGTAATTATCCAAAAAGTATAAAGGACCATTCATGGATTCTTTCCATGTTCAAAGTATGTATCTTTGTGTACAGCTGCTTTACGTTATGAAGCAGAATAAAAATAAATATCATTCTCAGTTAACATTTTCAAGAATGAATTATTTACTGCCTATCATAACTCGAATATTAGATCTAAATGATCTTGATGCAGAAGAAAATGAGTAAGGTTTCCAGTTAAAAATCAATGTAATGACATGAAGAAAGAAACATTTAATGATAAGAAATCATTTTCAATTTCTATTTAAAAAAATTAATTTGAAATATAATCTAATAAAGTCCATGGTTGAATTGTCTTTCATTGTTATATAGGATAGTTTAATTAAAATGTACAACTCTTTATTATGTGTGTAGTAATTGATATTTTCACATCTTTTGCCTTTTCTTACTCTGTTATATTATCTACCGAGGCTCTGTGTGCTTTTGAGTTTGCAATACCTGGCTTGCGTCTTGTTTCTCACAGATGAAACAGATTATTTAAAACTACCTCTTCTGTTCTTAAGAATAACTTGGAGGGTTTTTTCTTCCTTACTTTCACTCTAGTCCTGTGTTGTTAAGGTAATTCTAGCTGCTCCATAAATCCTCATGCCTCAGTGGTTTAACAAAATGAAATGTACTTCAGAGTCACATAGTGGATAGGGGATAGTCCTGATCCATGGGGAAGCTTCCCTACAAGGAGTAATGCAGGGACTCAGTCTCCTTCCATCTTTCAGCTCCCCTGTCTTCAAAATGCAGCTTCCACATTGCTGCATAATAGCAAAGGGGATGGAGAATGATGTGTAGGAGGTTTCCTAGTCCAGTTCTGGAAGTGGTGACCCCACTTTCTCTTACATCTTACTGTCTAGAACTCAGTTACATGACCACACTTAAATGCAAGGGAATGTGAGAAATGTCATCTAGCTCTCCTCCCAGGAAGAAGAAGAAATTGATGGGTGAATAACCAGCAGTCCCTCCACAAGTCCTCTCCCTCACTTAAGAACAACTAGAAAAGGAACAAAAAAATAAAAACCATAATTCAGTCTTCACTGAAACAAGAAAATGGCCAAACTCTAAATCATAATATTTTTTACCCTCTCTGGTCAGTGACACTACAGGAACCAAAACTAATAAGGATGCTAAGAACTGATACATACTTTTAAGGTCTTGGGTTGGACTACATGTTTTCCTGAAAGAAAGAGTCATAATAACCAAGAGGATAGCATAGAATGAGAAAATTTTAGGTCAAGAATAAGTGTTGAAGAACAAGGAGACATCTCAGAGAAACCTAGTTCATGCTGCATGAGAGGAAGGGAGGGGTAGCTGCAGGAGAAACTTTCTTCATAAGCCTTTTTTTTTTTTTTTTTTTTTGCCAATTCTTCCTAGCTTAAAGAAACCACAGGAAATGAAGCAAATATTTTTTTAGAAAAGGAAAAACATAAATGAAAGGTAATGCAAATACACATTACAAAAAGAATAGAGGAGTTTCCCAAAGAAAAAGAAGGGTTCAAAGAAATAGTTCTCACTATTCTCAAACAAATTATAGACAATGTGATTGCTTTTTTGGTTTGTTTTTAGGAATTAAAGATTATATTTTGGAGAACAAAGTAACAATCTCTGTGGAACATTTGCCTTAAAATATGTGTTTATTAAACACCAACCTGAACAGGATTATCCATTTCCATATAAGTCTTTACATTTAAAAGGTGAGTAAAGTTGATTCTTTTGTTAATATTCTCAATTCATGACTTTATCCAAACTAGTTCCTTTCTTTCATTCAGTTTTATTGAGATATGATTGACTGTATAAGTTTAAGGTGTACAGCGTAATGACTTGACTTCTGTATATTGTGAAATGATTACCACACAAGTTTAGTTAACATTCATCATCTCATATAGATTAAAAAATGTTTTTTCCCTTGTAAAGAGAAGTCTTAGGATTTATTCTCTTAGCAATTTTCAAATATACCATACAGCAGTGTTAGCTATCATGTTAATGTCATCGTGTTGTACGTGACATCCCCAGCACGTATTTATCTTATAACTGGAAGTTGGTATCTTTTCACCACTTTAACTCAATTGCCCCACCCCCACATCTGGTAACCATAAATCTGATCTCTCTTTTTACAAGATTGTTTTGTTGTTTCTGTTTTTAGATTCCACCTGTAAGTGAGATCATACAGGATATGTCTTTGTCTGACTTATTTCACTTACCATAATGCCCTCATGGTCTGTCTATATTGTTGCAAATGGCAGGATTTCCTTCTTTTTTACTGCTTAATAGTATTCTAGTGTGTGTGTGTGTGTGTGTGTGTGTGTGTGTGTGTGTGAGTGTGTGATTGCTTTTTTAAAAAGAGCTTAAAGACCAGGTGAAAAGGTTCTGGGAGGAGATTATACAACAATAGAAAATACGTAAAATGAACAGGTAGAACTCAGAAGAAAATAAAAATTCAGTGGAAACATATAAGATAAAAATAGCCCAGATATGAAAGTCACACTTAAAATAACAAAAATAGAATAACGACTGAAGACACTGTAGGCATGGTAACAGGTAACAGCTAAATAAAAGAGAATAAAATAAAAGTGATTATTACTAACATGATAGATATGTAATAAGGACAGAAGGAATATTATAATGGGATCCTGAAGACGAAAACAAAACTAGTGGAAAAGAAAAAAATAGTCCAAGTTATAGTATAAGAAAACTCATGAAATAAAGATTGAGAGGAATTTTCAAATCTTAAAAGCCAAGTCTGCCATCCAAAAGCAATTCACAACATTGTAAATTACTGAACAAAATGGTTAAAAAAGTGTTGTATAGGAATCCAAGCAGAAAAAGAAAATAATGCACGAGGAAGAAATGAAGGTTGTCTTCTGACTTCTTACATGTTCTCACACTCAACCAGAAGACAGGTATCAATCTCTAAAAAGGATGGGAGAAAGCTTGACCCAGTAACTACATACTCAACCAAGTTTATAAAGGCAACAGAAGCATGGCTGGTTGTTGGCTGATGTTCTCAAGCATGGCTGATGTTGCAATAAGATGACTGTCAAGATCTCTTGAAAAAAAAGATGATAAACTCCAGCCTATCAAGTGATACATTAAAATTAAAAATAGGAGAAGATGTAGATTAAAGGTTAGTGTTATATTAATCAAGATAAGCTGGGTTATGCTGTAATAAAAAATCTGAATGCCAGGTGCTTACACAAGCAACAGAAAACGTCATAAGGAATATATATATATATATATATATATATATATATATATATATATATATATATATTATTATATATATATATATTCATTCATTTGTATATTCATTCATTTGTTGATGGACACTTAGTTTGCTTCCATATATTGGCTATTATAAATTATGCTGCTATGAACATTGAGGTGTGTGTATCTTTTTGAATTAGAGTTTTTGTTTTCTTCAGATATATATCCAGAAGTGGAATTGCTGGATCATTGGTAGTTGTTAGTTTTTTGAGGAACCTTCATACTGTATTCCATAGTGGATGTACCAATTGACATTCCCACCAACAGCATACTAGGGTTGCCTTTTCCCCACAACCTTGCCAACATTTGCCATTTGTAGACTTATTGATGATGGCCATTCTGATAGGTGTGAGATGATACCTCATTGTGGTTTTGATTTTCATTTCTCTGATGATTACCGATGTTGAGAATTTTTTTATGTGTTTGTTGGTCATAGGTATATCGTCTTTGGAAAAATGTCTATTCAGGTCTTCTGCCAATTTTTAAAATTGGGTTGTTCTTTTTTTATATATATTGAGTTGTATGAGCTGTTTATAAATTTTGAATATTAACAGCTTATAGGACATATCATTTGCAAATATTTTCTTCCATTTAGTAAGTTGTCTTTTCATTTTGTCGATGGTTTTCTTTGCTGTGCAAAAGCTTTTAAGTTTAATTAGGTCTCAATTGTTCATCTTTTGTTATATTTCTTTTGCCTTAAGAGACAGATCCAAAAAATATTGCTACAATTTATGTTAAAGAGTGTTCTGCCTATATTCCCTCCTAAGAATTTTATGGTTTCAGGTCTTACATTTTGATCTTCAATCCATTTTGAATTAATTTTTCTGTATGATGTGAGAAAAAGTTCTGATTTCATTCTTTTCCATGTGGCTGTCCAGTTTTCACACCACTTATTGAAGAATCTGTCTTTTCTCCATTGTATATTCTGCCTGCTTTGTCATAGATTAATTTACCTTAAGTTTGTGGGTTTATTTCTGGGCTCTCTATTCTGTTCCATTGATCAATGTGTCTGTTTTTGTGCCACCACCATGCTGTTTTGATTACTATAGCTTTGTAGTATAGTCTGAAGTCAGGGACCATGATACTTCCAGCTTTGTTCTCTTTTTCTCAAGATTGGTTTGGCAATTCAGGGTCTTTTATGGGCCCATATAAATTTTAGAATTATTTGTTCCAGTTCTGTGAAAAATGTCATGGGTATTTTGATAGAAATTGCATTAACCCTGTAGATTGCTTTGAGTTGTATGGACATGTTAACAATATTAATTCTTCCAATCCAAGAACATGTGAATCTTTCCTTTTTTGTATCATTTTCAAATTTCTTCATCAGTTTTTTATAGTTTTCAGAGTATAGGTCTTTCACCTCCTTAGTTAAGTTTAATTCCTAGGCATTTTATTCTTTTTGATGCAATTTTAAATGGAATTTTTTTTTTTGCTTTCTCTTTCTGTTAGGTCATTTTTAGTGTATAGAAAAGCAACCGATTTGTGTGTATTAATCTTGTATCCTGCAACTTTACTGTATTCATTTATTAGTTGTACTGGTTTTTTGGTGAAGATTTTAGGGTTTTTTTTTGTGTGTGTGTGTTACACTGGCCTCTCACTGTTGTGGCCTCTCCCGTTGTGGAGCAGAGGCTCAGTACGCGCAGGCTCAGCAGCCATGGCTCATGGGCCCAGCTGCTCCGCGGCATGTGGGTTCCTCCCGGACCGGGGCATGAACCCGTGTCCCCTGCATTGGCAGGCAGACTCTCAACCACTGCGCCACCAGGGAAGCCCCGATTTTAGGGGTTTTTATACATAGAAGCATATCATCTACAAATAGTGATAGTTTTATTTCTCACCTTCAAATTTGGATGCCTCTTCTTTCTTTATCTTGTCTGATTGTGATGGCTAGGACTTACCAATACTATGTTAAATAGAAGTGGTGAGAATGGGCATCTTTGTCTTATTCCTTATTTTAGAGGAAAGACTTTCAGCTTTTCACTGTTGAGTATGATGTTAACTGTTGGTTTGTCATAAATGGTCTTTATTATGTTGTGATATGTTCCCTCTGTACCAACTTTGATGAGAATTTTTATTACAAATGAATGTTGAATCTTGTCAGATGCTTTTTCGGCATCTATTGAGATTATCATATGATTTTTAGCCTTCCGTTTGTTAATGTAGTATATCACATTGATTGATTTGCAAATATTGAACCATCCTTGCATCCCTGGAATAAATCCCGCTTGATCATGCTGTATGATCCTTTTTACATATTGTTGAATTTGGTTTGCTACTACTTTGTTAAGAATTTTTGCATCTGTATTCATCAGAGATAATGGCCTGTTACTGATATTGGTATCAGGGTAATAGTGGCCTCAGAATGAATTTCAGAGTGTTGCATCCTCTTTATTTTTTGGAATAGTTTGAGAAGGACAGGTATTAGGTCTTCATTATATGTTTGGTAGACTTCCCCTGAGAAGTCATCTGGTTCTGGTCTTTTGTTTACTGGGAGTTTTTGTATTACACATTCAACCTCACTACTTGTGATCAGTCTGATCAGATTGTCTATTTTTTCCTGATTTTTGTCTTTGGAGGTTGTATGTGTCTAGAAATTTATCCATTTCTTCTAGGTTGTCTAATTTTTCAACATAAAACTGTTTGTAGTCTTCTCTTAAGATATTTTGTATCTCTGTGATATCTGTTGTTATTTCTCCTCTTTCATTTCTTATTTTGTTTATTTGGGTCCTTTCATTTTTTTCTTGATGAGCCTGGCTAAACATTTATCAATTTTGTTTATCTTGTCAAAAAGCCATCTCTTGGTTTTATTGATCTTTTCTATTGATTTTGGGGGTCTCTATTTTATTTATTCTCTCTCTGATCTTTATTATTTCCTTCCTACTGCTGACTTTGGGCTTTGTTTGTTCTTTTTCTAATTCCTTTAGATAGTAAGTTAGGGTTTTTTTTTAATTTTTTTAAAAATTATTTATTTATTTATTTGTTTGTTTGTTTGTTTGTTTGTTTATTTTTGGCTGCATTGGGTCTCCTGTGCTATGCGTGGGCTTTCTCTAGTTGTGGCAAGCGGGGACTACTCTTCATTGTGGTGCATGGGCTTCTCATTGCGGTGGCTTCTCTTGTTGCAGAGCACAAGCTCTAGGCACGTGGGCTTCAGTAGCTGTGGCTTGCGGGCTCTAGAGTGAAGGCTCAGTAGTTGTGGCTCACGGGCTTAGTTGCTCCACGGCATGTGGGATCTTCCTGGACCAGGGATCAAACCTGTGTCCCCTGCTTTGGCAGGCAGATTCTTATCCACTGCACTGCCAGGGAAGCCTGGTTAGGTTTATTTGAGATTTTTCTTGTTTCTTGAAGTAGGCCTGTATTGCTATAAACTTCCTTCTTAGAGCTGCTTTTGCTACATCCCATAGATTTTGGAAAGTTGTGTTTACATTTTCATATTTGTCTTGAGGTATTTTCTGTTTTCATCTTTTATTTCTTCAATGACCCACATTGTTTTTTTAGTCTCCATGTGTTTGTGCTTTTCCATTTTTCTTCTTGTAATTGATTTCTAGATTCATACCGTTGTGGTCAGAGAAAGTGCTTGATATAATTTCTGTCTTCTTAAATTTGTTGAGACTTGTTTTGTGGCCTAGCATGTGATGTCTCCTGGAGAAAGTTCCATGTGCACTTGAAAAGAATGTGTATTCTGCTGTTTTTGGATGGAATGTACTGTAGATATCTATCAAGTCCAACTGGTCTATTGTGTCATTTAAGACCACTGTTCCCTTATTTATTTTCTCTATGGATGAACTGTTCTTTGATATAATGGGTGTTAAAATCCCCTATTATTATAGTATTATTGTCTGTTAATATTTGCTTTATATATTTAGGTGCTCCTGTATTGGGTGCATATTTGTTAATGAGTATAATATCCTCTTCTTGTATTGATCCCTTTATCATTTTGTAATGCATCTTCTTTTCTTTTCTTTTGTTATAAACTTTGTTTTAAAGTTTATTTTGTGTGATATGAGTGTTACTACCCCCACTTTTTTGTCATTTCCATTTGCATGAAATTTCTTTTTTCATCCCCTCACTTTCAGTCTGTGTGTCTTTAGCTCTGAAGTGAGTCTCTTGTAAGCAGCTAATAGATAGGTCTTGTGTTTTTATCCCATCAGGCACCGTATGTCCTTTGACTGGAGTTTTTGGTCCATTGACATTTAAAGTGATTATTGATAGGTATTTACATATTGTCATTTTGTTACTTCTTTTCCAATTGTTTTTGTAGTTCTTTGTTATTTTCTTCTTTCAGTTTCTTCCCTTGTGGTTTGATTTTCTTTAGTGGTATGCTTGTGTCCCATTCCTTCCAGTTTTTGTGCATTTAATATAGGTTTTTGATTTGTGGTTACCATGGGATTTATATATGTTGACCTATAACTATATTTACTTGTTTTAAACAGTAGTCATTTGAGTGCAAACACATTGTAAAAGAATCTACATTTTTTACTCCTCTTCCCCACTTTTTGTGTTTTGATGTCATATTTTACATCTTCATGTTTATGCCTTTACTGATTATTACAGTTATAGTTGATTTTATAATTTTTTTTGTCCTTTAATCTTCATACTGGCTTATTTAAGTGGTTGATCCTCAGCCTTTACTAAATATTTGCCTTTACTACTGGATTTTTTCTTTCCTATAGGTTCTTCTTGTTACAGCCTTTTCTTTTCCACTTAGGCAAGACGCTTTAACATTCCTTTTAGGGTAGGTTTAGTATTGATGAACTCTTTTAGTTTTGCTTGTTTGTGAAGGTTTTTTATCTCTCTTTCTATTCTAAATGACAATCTTGCTGAGTAGAGTCTTAGGTTGCAGATTTACCCCTTTCAGCAATTTGAATGTATCGTGCCACTCCCTTATGGCCTGCAAAGTTTCTTCAGAGAAATTAGCTGAGAGCCTTCTGGGGGTTCCCTTGTATGTAACTCTTTGTTTTTCTCTTGTTGCCTTTAGAATTCTCTCCATATCTTTAACTTTTGCCATTTTAATTTTAATATGTCTTAGTGTGGGTCTGTTTGGTTTCATCTTGTTTGGGACCTTCTGTTCTTCCTGAACCTGGATATCTGTTTCCTTCTTCAGGTTTGGGAAGTGTTCAGCCAAAATGTTATCAGATACATCTTTGACCCTCTTCTTTGTCTCTTCTTCTTCTGGGACTTCTGTAATGTGAATGTTGGTATGCTTGATGTTGTCCCAGAGATCCCTTAAGATGTTCTCATGTTTTAAAATATGTTTTTCTTTTTGCTGCTCTGATTGGGTGATTTCCATTATTCTATCTTCCAGATCACTTATGCATTCTGTATCACCTACTCTGCTGTTATAAATTTTAGAGATATTTTAGGAACTAGTACCTACTGCAGTGGAAAAGTATTTTTCAAAAGTGTCAACATTTCCTTCAGTGTCACCTGCTCTTTTTTTTTGCTTTTAAATTCTAGGAAAATTAAGGAAAATACATTTATTTAAAATAATATTTATTTTATTACCTTACTTGTAAAGTTGCTTCTGTATATACATTTATCCAACTATTCTTCTATTTGAATATATTCCTAAAAAGTATTTGGTTTGATTTTCCAAAGTTAATAATGGTTATTTTCAGGTCATGGGATTAATCTATTTTTTCTTTAGTCCTTTTCAATTTTGCTTGGAAAGAATTTTTTTAATGAGAAAGAATCATTTTTATTTCAAAAACAAGGTCACTGTTTTTTATTCAGAAATGTTAGTGTAGATTTCTAGTTTTTAACTTATAAATTTGAAAATAGTATACACACATATGTAGGTGTATGTTTTTGTGTATATGTGTATACGTTGTATACATATACATAGTATATACACATAGCAAACCTGATACAGATACAGAAGGTTGTACTGTATCTGTACTGTATGGATAGAGAAGGTTGTTGTTTACTGATACAAAAGGATTTTTGGAGCATATAGGCAAAGTATAGAACAGAAGCTGTAATGTGATCTATTTTGAGATTTCCATGTATATATGTGTGTGTGTGTTGTGTATGTGTGTGTGTGTGTGTGCACATGTATAGGCATTAAGGCTGTTTGGAAGACTATCAAATGTTGAGTGATTCTCTCTGGGTGTTAAGGTTATAGGCAAATAGTATTTTTTTTCTCATGTGTTTTTCCCAATTTTCCAAATTAACAAACTAATTGTGCAACTAAAATAGTTCTTGAAAGAACAAATGTATTAATTTATATTCCTGGATAGATTGAGAAAAATATCTGTGGCTTTTAAGAAGTGCTAAGTTTCCTACTTATTTTGTACATAAAAACTTACAAAGGTAAATTTGGTAAATTTACCTGGTTCCCTGGTGTCCTGAAATAATTAATGCTTTTATGCCAGGTGAAGCAAAAAATTGCATAACAAATAAACCTATTTGAACTCTCTACAGAAAGTTTCCATTTTCTCCATGCTTTTCTTAATAGCAAATGTTTTAGTTGATATGAATGATATGAATAGGCAAGGAAATTTTCCCAGTTGTTCAGTGCCAAAAGTTTTATGAAATCTCATCAGGCCAACCTATTTCTTCTCCTTTTCACTTCCATTGCAGTGTGGTTTGCATTATTATTTACTAACTAGATTACAGTCTGCTGCTCTCTCCAACTATTTCCCAGCTTTTTTCACATGAAGATTTCATTTTTTGTTAAGTGCTAGTAATTCATTCATTTGATTTCTGTGTGGAGGATGAATAGCTACATAGCAATCTCAAAGCCACAGGAGAATGTCAAAGGTGTCTTACAAATGATTATAACAGCTGAGAAATAAGTCAAGGACAGGAAATCACCTTCTCCAACTAGGAATTTATTGTCCATTGAGGTCTAAGAAAAATATTTAACCCAGTGGGGATGATTACATTTTCTTTATTTTAAATTTAGAAGACTTAGAAGCACACACAAAAGAGAAGTATTTAGAGTATTGTATGAAAATTTACAGTTTAGAGAACTGGAATTTTCAATGGAATACTGCTGTAAGAAGACCCATAAAAATACAGGCATGGAAATAGTTGGCTAGATTCTATTCAGAATTTAATTTTTTTCCTTGAAAAGCTTTATTTTCCTTGAAAAGCTAAAGTTTTTATTATTTAATTATTTATTTAAGATGGTATTATGTAGAGTAAGATAGGACCTTACTTTCCTCATATGTGACAAGGAGCAATAACACAGAAAATGCCTCCACGAGAGATGCAAAAAAACCATTTTATTTCATTATGATTACTTTTCACGAATGAAAAATATTCTTGGAATATGATATATATTTAAATATAAATACCTATGCACATTGCCTGCCTTTTAATATTCCAAAATTAGTGATTTTATGAACTCTAGGCTAAGTATTTCTTTCACAATGGAAAATGGAGTGTGTGTGTTTCTCTTCAAATCCTCTCAACCTTACTTTGACTCCATTGTTGCTCCAACCTGTTCTGCACTTGCTTGGACCAGCTTTGCACAGGCATAACCTGACAAAACTTCTCTTGGACCTACACAGTGTACTTACCTATCACTTTCCACCCCAGAGCTTCTCTAACATAGTGATGTGGCATACCTTTGAGGATTCACCTGGCACTCAAGCATGTGCAATGAGATGTTAATGCCCAGACATCACCCTTGATCAGTGGAAGATGGAATCCACAGTGTAAATATGTTCCCCTTTCTTCTCTCAAAAGATAATTCAGAAATTTATCTAATTATGCTTCCCAAGGGTGTGATTGGCCCCTTGCAATGCTGTCCAATACAGTTGGCTTACTGTCCTTTCCTTTCACTATCCTTTTCTCATACTCTTGCCCTCTAAGATCATTTTCTACCTTAAGGACCTACATACAAGACTTTGGCTCAGCCTCTGTATTTAGAGAAACACAGGTTGAAAGAGGTACCAAAAGTAGCCCCAGAAAGCTATCAGGATGGGATTTTGGAACTAGTAATAAGGACTTATTGCTGGTTGTGAGTAAGGTAGGCACAGCCTCAAGAGTTTTTCACATATTTGACAACAACTGTAAAAAAATAACATATTACTAATAAATCATATAACCAAGATACATTTTTAATCTATCAATAATAAAAATGTTATCAACTGTGCTAGAGAAACCATTGAATTAGCTTTCTATATTCTCTGTAGAAAATATTACAGAATTGTCATATTGGAAAAGCAATCAAAGAGTATGCATCCATAAAGAGTAATATTAATATTAATAATTAATATTATAGATGTGTGGTTGGGCATAAATATTATGTTTTTTATTTTCTAGTGTTTTGTGATGCGATTTCAGGGATTGGAAGTGACCTGAGCTGGTCTAATTTGAATATCAGATCTTATGATGGGGAATGGTCATTTTTGCTGGATTCAAACCTGGAAGAACACTACCTCAAGGGCTATAAGCTACTATCTTGTAATCATGTGGGCTTAGATAATGGAGCCAATACTGAACAAGCAATGCCTAAAAATTGAGAGAGAGAAAAATTATTTGAACCCTAGAATAAGCAATATCTGAAACCACTGTTCCATTATATGAGGCAATAAATTCCTGTTTTTCTTAAACAGTTTTGAGTTGGGTTTTCCATCACTCACTGCAGAAAGCCAAGATACACAGGGATCACTGTCCTCTTGAACACAATGGAAGACAGAACCTTTGGCTTTCTGGTATAAAACCTATATCTAATTTTTTCCAATGTTATTTCAAACATGGCCCGTGAGATCCTGGATAAATTTTACTTATTTGTCATTTCTTAGCTTTCTTGTGATTGCTTCAGGGAAAATTACTATTTTGGTTTTGGGTAGTTTATTTTCCCTGATTTGCATTCTCATAGCACCCT
Source organism: Mesoplodon bidens (assembly GCF_964165515.1). Classification (NCBI taxonomy): domain Eukaryota; kingdom Metazoa; phylum Chordata; class Mammalia; order Artiodactyla; family Ziphiidae; genus Mesoplodon; species Mesoplodon bidens. The sequence goes on along the minus strand of NC_138165.1, from coordinate 46,918,635 downwards.
GTATTTCATTTTCACATTATACATAGATAGATAATAGATTGATAGGTAGATAGTCAGATGATAGATGATAAATTTGGCTTTCAATTTAAGTTTTTCAAGACTTTAAGCTCCAAGAAAGAGGCTTACTGTCTTCATTTATTTTCAAAGTTATATGCCCAGCATAAAGCCCAATGTCTGTATGGAAAGAATATTACTTAACTGAGAAAATAGCACCTGATGGAATTATGGAATCAATGAATGATTTAACTCATATAAACGTGAAAACCCAGAATCTTAGAATTGTTATCTAAATAAGTACATGACTACATATATACACATATACAATTATGTATTTATATGTTTTATATGTATTTTTGTATATATGTGTGTACATATGTATACATTCATATATGTGTGAACACATATATGTACAAACACACAGGAACACACACACATGTTCAAGATGTGGAGGGCAGGTTTATATAGGCCTGAATCCCATGTAGTACTTAAGATCCCTTCTAAACCCATTTGATCTTAGAGGGGAGTAGTTAGTGGAGCAGATGACAGAAAAAGAGGAATGTATGCTCTGGATGCAATCAGCAAATACCTATTTTATTTTATGTGGAAATATTTTGTTTCTACACAATTTATGTAAGAAAATGCTTATACTAGCTTGGTATAATATGTATGATGAGGCTAGCTAAACATTTTCAATAAGAATAAGTCATTAAATATCCTGGGGTAAAAGGATTCAGAATGAAATACAAATGGTCTCCTTGGTGATTGTGGATGTCATGGGACAGAATGCCACCAAAAAAAAAACAGAAAAAATGAGAGAGAGATTAACTGCCTATAAGGAAACTGATTGCAACCCAGGGAAATGGTGACCCACCCCATCTTTACTGTAGCTGAATAAAATTCTCATGATTCTCCAGAACTGCCTCCCTCCCAAAAAGATTCTATTCTGATGTATCCATTGGAATTAAGAAAAATTATCCTAATCTTAGAAATAGGATGAAAAAGAGAATAGTATATTTTTTTCAGTGGCATACTGGGACATTTTGTCAACAGGCCCACCCTTGGATTATTTACTTTTTCTGGAGAATATAACTCTGAAGCTACATGTTGCTTGGAGATTTTTTTCCCATAAAAAAGATCACCCTGAAAGTTGTTGTCTTATTGTCCCTGTTGGACCTGAACAAGCTTTGTGTCTTACCTAGACAATTAATGTTCATGTTTTTAAATGCCTATATAACTAGTTTCTCAAGTGTTCTCTGAACTAACTTTGTCATCCTACTGGTCACATAAGTAATGAATTAACACTCAGTGATACATCTGTAATGTAAAAGACTAACCTTTAATTTTTTTTTTGAAAATTACCCTCTGACAGAATCTATGCTTCTTCTTGTATACTTAGCACAACAGTTTTGAGGAATATTTAAGCCATTAATAAATACATTTTGAAATTATGTTTTCTTCCATTGACTTCCATTGAGAAAAACTGTGTTTTTGTTTTGTTTTTTGAGTCACTAGAACTACTTTTTTTCTTTCGGGTGAGTGTACTTTATAAACTGGTCCTCAGAGCTGCTCTCTTCTCATTGAGACTGGTTAAATTTAATAAGCGGTGCCTACACATTCCACCCTTACATAATGGAGTTTGACACATCATATGATTATAATGGCCCTCGGGCACTTGCTGTGGATGTTGGCAACTTCAAGTGTTTGGATACTCTCAGCCTTTTTTTCCCCTACTTTAGTATTCTTTTTCAACTTTTGTAAGATCAGAAACCAGTAGGCAGCTCAAGGAAGTGACATAGTAATTGTTTGGGACCACTTATTTCTAGAAATTATGAAAGCACTGTGAGGTATGACAGGAGCACCAACACAGGTGAGTTGTAACTGAGGCAGGGGACTCAAGGGGGTGGTATTAACAATGTCTTCTAAAGCCATCCTTTTGGCACCTCCATCCCTGTGAAGCCAGTACACCATCTGGCAGTTAGGCATGGTGCCATTTTAACAGATGGGACCCAGTATAGGAGGCTCTGAGACCATTTATTACTATCAACCATAGTGTTGGACAGGGTTTTCAGTAGAAATACTCCACCAACTCTTTTTCACCTCACCTTTTAGTTCCTCAGTAAAAGCAGATAATATTTCTTCCCTTAAGAGAGGAAAAGACAAGAAGTGGTTTTCTTTTAGGAGTGTGGTGCTATCAGAGTATGAATTGATGCCAAACCTTGCACATGCTGCACAACTTTAGCAAACTGACTCTTTTATAATATTTCCCTTTCAAAACAGTTTATAACAGCCTAGTTTTTAGCCTCATCATTTGGTATGTGTATGGAATCTTTTGGATGTGATTTAGAAACAAAACAGATTGAGTCACATTTTTTTCCCTTTTGATGTCCTAGAAAGAACTGAAATTAAGAGGGAAAAAGCTGTCAGTCACTGGCCACTTGGAAAATTTTTAGTGAACACTTAATTTAGGCATGATGGTACTTTATGATTCAAAGGAGTAAATCACACAATTCTTGCCCTCAAGAAACTTAGTTTGTTGGGAAGATAAAACACATACCAACATTTCTTCTTTCATTAAGGAAGTAATTAATAATTGGAATAGAGCATATGGAAAGTACATCCAAGTAGAAGAAAAATTAAAATTATCCATAACCTCCTCACATAAAACCAATTCCTACTACAATTTGAGGTATTCATCCCCAATCCCCAATCCCCAGTGTTGTTGTTGTTTTTTTTTTTTCAATGCATACTCTCTGTTTGGTTCATGTATTTATGGTCATATTATATATCCAGCTTTTGATACTGATATTTCTTAATATGTCATAGCATAATAATAAGTTAAAATTATAGTATTATAATAAGTACTTTGTAAAGTTTTTTTGGTAAAGATCATTTTTAAAGATTATATAATATATCAACTGAAGTTTATAATTTCTCTCTTTTGGGGTCTTGTGGTTGTTTCCAGTTTTTTTGTTAACAGAAGTATGTCTTCAATAAACATATTTGCAAGTAAACTTTTTTCTTCTTTTAGGATTATGTTCTTAGAAAATACCCCCAGAAGCCGATTTTCTAGGTCAAAAGGAATACCTGTTTATTAAAGAGTCTTCATACATGATCAGTATATATTTTTTAATAGTTACTGGGTACACGTTTTGTTTTAGGCATTATATAAGGCATTTGTATTCACAGAATTTTCCTTAATATTCATAGCTACCATCGTGGATAGATATTTTAATTCCAGTTTAACTGACAAAGCAACTAAGATACACGTCATAGAGCCAGTCATGAGTACTAATTAAATGAACAAAATGATTGTCTTTTGCCTCCTAATCCAGTTCTTATTCCACCAAATTACCCCTATTCCTTTAGATTGGAGATGTTCAAGGAAGAGTGAGCTGATTATTTACCTACTCCAAAAAGTCAGTAGCATAGTTTAACTCTAAGACAAATATTGACTCCCAGCAGATTTTAATGGCCTTCCTACTTCTATGTGCGAAACCTGAGGTCTTCTACCTCCCTAAAGGTATTCTTCTCTAGGTTTTCCAAATCTTATTCTCTGACCAGGAATAGTCCTGATAGAGGAAAGGAAGAATTATATTTATCTCTGGCAATAAGTAATCTGTATACTGTTTGGGGAGCTTTCTCTGAAAATCTGTCTTTCTACCTGGTGTTTTTGAAACATAAACCGTTATAAGGATGTGAAATCTACAATGATGAGAATTTTGAATATTTCAATTCAAGTCCGAGTTTATTTTCTGTATTTCAGGTTTTTAAAGAAATCACTTCAGAGGGATATATTTGATCTATTAGGTTCATTATTTGTTATATTTTAATGTGTTTTATGTGTACATGAATCATTTTCCCACCTCGTTTTAAGTTCCTTGAAATTAAGAATTAGATCTCATACACAATTCCCTATATATAATAATTACTAAAATATGCCCATAAGATGGCATGAATTATTTATGTTATAAATTACCTTTCTCTGGACAGAAAGGCAGATAAAGTGTTGTTCCACTAGAGTCTTCAATAGACTGTTAAGATAGCAAAGACAATTATTCTTGTCATGTTTGTACTCCTAAAATAATCAGTATGCATAAATATTGACATATCTTTTTGTAAAGAAGTATTACAGATAACATATATATTTTAAAATATTTATTTATGTGACTACGTCGGGTCTTAGTTGTGGCACACAGGATCTTTCGTTGCAGCGCGTGAGTTCTCAAGTTGTAGCACACGGGCTCTAGAGTATGCAGGCTCAGTAGTTGTGGTGTGCAGGCTTAGTTGTCCCACGGCATGTGGGATCTTAGTTCCCCGACCAGGGATTGAACCCACGTCCCCTGCATTGGAAGGTGGATTCTTAACCACTGGACCACCAGGGAAGCCCCTAGATAACATATATTTGTAGTAATTCATAATTTTTCTACTTCATGGGATTTTCACTGCCTTTGGACATCTCATAGCATACATTTGGGATTTTGATAGCATCCAGATGGCCAGCTGTCATGAGTTTGCTGCATTATTTTGTTTGGGACCATTGTATGTGTGTTTATGATTTATTTCACAGACCAATCTGTTGAAAAGTGCTCTTGATACTAGAACATTACAGTACAAAAACCCACCATGGTAAAAGATAATTCTGCAAACAGAATATACATTTGGAGCTTTTTCTTTCAATTATAGAAATTATGTGAACCAAGAAACATGTAAGTATGTATTGATGGACCAGAGATTCCATTGGAAATAAAATGAAATTTGAAAATTATTCATTTCTCAAGTGGAATGAGTTTATACTGGTCATTACTCTTCCATGGCAGAAATAGCCACAAGCTTCAATTTTTAATGGCCTTGGCAGAATAGTTCCCTATTCATTCCATTTTTAAAAAATTAACCAAAAATATACATTTGTTAGTGGGAAAGAAGTTTGCTCACATTTTTGTTATTAAAAGTAAAATTTGGAATGTAGGTTTTATTTTCAGTGATTTCAGGATACTGGAAAAATTACAAGAAATCACAGAAGGGCCTTCTTCACGAAGAAAAGATGAAGAAGCATAAATACTAGTAAAAAAAGACTTGCACACATGCATTAATGTATACACACTATCTCTATATTACTGTCACATTCATTCTTAGTTGTTATTGTCAGTTATCACTGATGAGTGCAGAAAAGTCAAATGAAATATTTGTTCAAACAGTAATGCTGCTTCCTCTCATCTAGTTCCTGTTCATATATACCTAATGTAAGGATTCATGTAGTCACATTCATAAATGCTGGTGTTATTTTCTATGACTTTATAAGAACTCTGAGCATATTCTCCAAATGTCACTCTAGAAATTTTAGAGAAACTCTTATATGTGTGCACCCCACCACATGGATAAGAATCTTCACAGTTCATAGTAGAAAAACAAGCAATCAAACAGATAATTATTTTAAAATCCCAAACCAGAAACAACTGAGTATACATTTACAGTAAAAAAATATAAACACAAAATATGGTATTTCAAAGAAAACTATATAGCAGTGAAAAGGAATAAGCCACAGTTATTAACAGGGGTAAATCTCAAAAGCTTACACTTACATAAAAAGCACCTTATAAAAGAATACAGTATGAATATATTCATATAAACTTGGAAAATAGTAACATTAAACAAATGGTAAAATATAATTTAAAAATAAGAATTATTAACTCAAAGTCAGGATATTGGTTAGGGGACATTAAAGGAATGCAATAGAAGAGTATATATAATCTTATTTTTCTAAAGTTCTGTTATGAGGACATATGAGTTTGTTTTATTATTATTTATATGCCTAAGTTTTACAGAATTTCTATAAGCATAACGCTTCCACAATAAGTAAAATTTAAAATTCTTGATTAAAATAAATTATAACAAATGTTTTAGTGTAATATTGTTACTTAGAATAAATAATGTAAAGGCACATGAATCATGAGAAATTCTCCAGAAAGCTAGACATAGATGCAGAGGACGCAGGTTGAAATTCCACTTCTGCCACTAACTATAAGAGCTTTGGGCAAATCATTCAAACTTACTAATATCAATTTTCTCATTTTTAACCAAGGCATAATTCATAGCTATTGCTTTGTGGTAGAGTTGTAGGCTCAAATGAGTTGTTGAATGTAATGGACCCATGTATAGTTCAAATTTTTGTTGTTGTTGTTGTTGTTTTTTGTTTTTTTGTTTTTCAAATTTAGAATTTAAAAAATTAAATATATAAAGTTTAAGTTGTAGTTATCAATTATAGAGTTAACTTCTATAATATTGGAAACAATAACTATTTGCAATATGCTATGAACTTTTAGCAGTTGCATATATTTCTAAAATTCCCAAGTGCCAAATGCAAGTTCATTAATAGGAAATGGCATTTCACCATGAGACTTCCACAATATTTATTATAAAACTAAGGGCAAAGCAAATATCCAGAATTGTAGCTAATCAGTATACTTAATGGCTGTTTTGCTAAGTATCAATTTTCTTGTAAACTACTTCACCAAGGGATCAATGTTCAAAATTCACTGAATTAACCAAATATTCCAATTTGTTAATGACTTGTTTTGATAAACATTAATATTTTCCCTATATGATTATATACATTAATATTATAGCATTATTTTAAATAATGTTCAACTTACTGAAGATTAATTAAGTGCTTTAATTCCCTTGAATTCTGGCATATTCTTTTTCATAATAAATATATTTTAAATTATATAGACTATTCTTGACTATTCGAGAGGTGCAAATAATATTCAATACAGTAAATAAAAATAATATTTTAAAATGTTTTGAAAATAAAGTGAATTAGATAAATTTGGTAAATTTGAAAAATTGGTTACTTACTAAATTAATATTATGGAGATTCATCTTTTGGTGAATTAGCCTTCTTTATGGCAGGACAGGAACAAATTTATTATGTTTTATAGTAGGACAGAAACACCTGGAAAGGAAATCAGTATATGGGAGAGGGGAGTTATAGTCAAAGAATATTTGGAAGCTTTAAGTGGATGTATATTGAGCTAACACACAGGATTGGATTTTCAATCAAACTCACACAAATCAGAGATTTCAGTTAGTATCAAGCTTTACTAACAATTTTAAGGATATGGGTAATCATGGTTCCCTGGGTCCTTCCTTTTGACATTGGGCACACACATCTGGCCCAGAATAATAGATGGAGTCTCTAAGTGAGGTCTGTGGGCTTATTCACATAGCAGAGAATGTTTAAGTTATGAAACATCTTCATTCTATTCTCCAGAGAGTTGATTCATTTATATGGCATGTTTCAAAATCTTTAGATCCTCTGTGTATTTGCTACAGGTAATACTTTGGCCAGAGATATCTTACAAAGGGCATTCTATAGATTAGGTATTTTCCTCCTAGGAAATCTCATTATTCTACTTACATATAGGTCCAGTGGACAGGCCTCAGGCCAGAGCATTGGCTTTCTTTCCTTCAAGTAGGCATATTCCACTGGAAAGGGAGGAAATGTTTTAGGCTAGCTGCTCAACTCCTTCCTCTCAGAAATTTGGTTGAATTTAAAGACACACTTATTGCAAATTATGCAAAAGAAAAAGCAGAACACAAAAAAGGAAAAACAAAATGGATAGTCAAGGCAATTAGAAACTCAAGAAAGGTACAAGAAAGGCAATGAAATCATAGTGATTCACAGCTCTTCAGAGAACAGTATTTATGTAGTCATAAAAATGTAAACAGATTTATAAATTTAAAATTTAGCCATGATTATAGAATGTAAGTGTGTAAATACATATAATTTTGGAATTGAAACAGTAGGTGAACTGAAAGGAAGAGTGTGGGTAATAAAATTTTTATCTTATAAATCAAAAGCTACTCTCCAGAGGCTTCCCTGGTGGCACAGTGGTTGAGAGTCTGCATGCCGATAGAGGGGACATGGGTTCATGCCCCGCTCGGTGAAGATCCCACATGCCGTGGAGAGGCTGGGCCCGTGAGCCCTGGCTGCTGAGCCTGTGCGTCCGGAGCCTGTGTTCCGCAATGGGAGAGGCCACAACAGTGAGAGGCCCGTGTACCACAAAAAAAAAAAAAAAAAAAAAGCTACTCTCCATATTGATAGGACAAAGAATAAAGGAACTAGTATACTATTTTAAGTTATAAGGTTAACGAATTTTGAACTAAAAGTAGTGATAAAAGTCAATTGGGAGGGTTGGTGGGGTAGGAGAGAGAAGGAAAGGTGGTGTCAGTCAGTCAAGTCCTCGTAAGTTGTAATAGTAGGTCAGAAGACAAATGTTACACTAAGGAAAATAGTTGTTTTTTTATATGTAACAAATAGAATAATCTCCTTGATATACAAGGGGTATCCACAAACCAAGAAGAAATAAGAAAATACCAACTAGATAGAGAAATGGGCTAAGAAAATGGATAGGCAGTTTATCAAAAAAAAAAATTAAAAATAAATAACTAAAAATGACCGAAAAATACATGATGCTCAATTTTATTCATACTTAAAGGCTTAAAAAGTAAGTCAATAAAATAACATTTTTAAACCTATCAAGTTGGCAAAGACAAAAAATAATGACAGTAAATATTGCAGAAGACCTGGGGAAATAGAAACTTCCCTAAATGTTGGCAGCATTATAAATTTCTGTATATTTTAAAATAAGCTTTTTATTTTAGAACAGTTTTAGATTTACAGTAAAGTTGATGATAGTGCAGAGTTCCTATATACCCACACACCCAGTTTCCCCAACTTATGATATTATGGTATATTTGTTACAATTAGTGAACTAATATTAGTACTTAAGGTCCAAACTTCTTTCAGATTTCCTTAGATTTTACCTCATGTCATTTTTCTGTTCCAGCATCCCATCCAGGAGATCACATTACATTTAGTCATCATGTCTCTTTAGGCTTCTCTTGGATATGACAGTTTCTCAGGCTTTCCTTGTTTTTGGTGGCTTTAAGAATTTTGAAGAGTACCAGTCAGGTATTTTGTAGAATGTCCCTCAAAGGGAATTTGTCTGATGTTTCTCTTACGATCAGACTGGTATTGGGAGGAAGACCACAGAGATAAAGTGCCATTTTCAGCACATCATATCAAGGGTATATACTAGGAACATAGCTTGTCACTATCAATGTTGACTGTCAACATTACTCCACTGTAAAACCACTCTTTTTCATTCCATTTCCATACTGTCCTCTTTGGAAAGAAGTCACTGTGGGCAGCTCACACTTAAAATGTTGGGAGTTCCACCTCCTTGATAGAAAGTCTACATAAATTATTTGTAATTCTTTTGTATTCTTCGTATTTTTATATTCTTTAGAAGTTTTGCCTTTTCCAGAATGTCATGTACTTGGAATCATACAGTATGTATGATTTCAGATTGGCCCCTTTCACTTAGAAATGCATTTAAGAGTTATCCATGTCTTTTTGTGGCTTGTTAACTCATTTATTTTTATCTTTTGTACCACATTTTATCCATTTACCTATTAAGAGATGTCTTGGTTGCTTCTGGTTGTGGCCAATTAAAAATCAAAGATGCTATAAACAGTCACATGGGGGTTTTTGTCCAGACATAAATTTGTAAGTTTTCAAACTACTTTGGTAAATACCTAGGAACACAATTGTATCACATGGTAAGACTATGTTTAGTTTTGTAAGAAACTGCCAAATTGTCTTCCAAAATGGCTGTACCATTTTGCATTCCCTCCAGAAATGAATTAGAATTTCTGTGGCTCTACATCCTAACCAGCCAAGTTTTTTTTGGATTTTAACCATTCTAATAGGTGTGTAGTGCTCTATAGAGGACAATTTGGTACTGGTTCCCAAAATTTTAAATGTGAATCTCATTTGACACATCTAGGGATTTAGCCAGTAAATAAGGTTGCAAGCATATATAAATACATTTATAAGTGTGCTTATAAAGCAAGTCATAGCACTCTATACTGAGTAGGATTCCATTTGCAAAACAAATATATATGCATAGGACATATCTGATGTGGCATAATAGAAATCATTACCAGTGATTTCCTCTGGAGCAGGAAATTGAGATGATTTAAGTTGGAATTGTGGTGAGAAAGGCAACAAGAAAAAGAGACCAGTTATTTATTATTTTATACCTTTCTGCAGTGTTGCCATTCAACAATAATATATTATCTTTTTTATAAAAAGACTTAAATGCTTTACATTGGCTCAAATGTACATTGGCTTAATTTTATACTGGCTTAGCTTCTAAAAATAGAAAGCTCTTACTATGATCTGAAAAATATGAATTGAGATTATTTCAAACAAAATAATTCACTTTTACATTTACAAATTAAGTTCAGTTGTGCTCAGAATTCAAATTATGATTTTAATAAAATTCATGTTAAAATAATATATGGACAATATCCTTAAAACTTATGGCATCTTTCTAGCATCTGAGACTCTCCTACCTTTTTCCAGAATCTCCTTCCAATATGTGTCGCAATCCCCTGATTAGACCCATGATTTTTAGAGTTTGGAAAGCATTCTAAGATTGTTGCATGAATGGCTTAATCTACAGATGAGCTTAGATAAACCTGACCTAATATTTGTACAAAGAATTCAGTAAAAAGTACTTTATAGGCAACTAGATTTGGGAAATCTCTTTACAGAAACATAACAGAGTGTAACCCATTAAGCAAACTTTAGACCATGTCAATCAGTCATCTATTTGGCAAATTGATTTGTTCATGTATTTTTAATGAAGCTTAAATGTACAAGGATTCACTGATATCTGTTTTCAGATGAGCTCAACACATTTCATCTCCGTTTCCTGAGCTGACTCTTCTACTGAGGCCAATTATAAGAGAAACCAGCCAGAGATGAGAGGCTAGGTCTCAGAGGGAGTTAATGAGTTTCTTTTTAAAAACCTCAGCATTTCAGAAGTAAACACTAAAATAGAATAAGCATCTCAAAGTCCTGCCAGTTGCAACCAGCAGCCCTTACTGAGTTCTGGAAGTAGTTGAAACAGGTAGGGGAATCCAAATGACTCCAGGTAGAACCCACACACTGATTCCAATACAGCCTGCTCTGTATATGCTGCAGTGCTCATAAAAAGTGGGACTTTCTAACTGAAAGCAATGTTAACTTTTTTTAAAATAATGAATAAATAAATACACTTACATATATAACAGGGCTCAGAATAAAAGCAGCCCTTTGGCACCTTGATTTAGACTTCCAGCCTCCAGAACTATGAGTAAATATATTCCTATTGTTTAAGTCCCCCAGTCTGTGGTATTTTGTTATGGCAACCCTGGCAAACTAATACATTCACACAATGTTCAGGGTCCTTAGGAAGAATTCTAGCTGAGGGTCAGAGGGCAGAATGTATTTACTTGTAAATGCCTAAGAATAAAATGTATTTTAGAAGAGGATTTTCAAGACAGTACAAGTGATAAGAAAGCAAGCCTGACTTGTTACCCTGGACCCTCTTGAAGGATAAAGGAAGCAACTCATTGTGTGGGGTGGGGCATGAGGGCAGAGGCACCTCAGAGTGCAGACCCTTGTGTGCTGGGCATGCACCCTCATGCTAATGATAGCCATACAAAAAGAAGGCTAAACCCAGTCCCCATCGACAAAGAATGCCAGAGCCAATAATGGTTAGTTCCAAAAAACACAAGTGTATAAATCACTCAGCCAAGGCCCCTTATCATGATACTTTCTAATTTCCAACATGAAAGCTCCACATAATTTCAATGTCTAAGGTTTGAAACTCACAGAAAGTATCTGAGAAATAAGTAGCATGTTTTTTCATCCAGTCTTTTCCTAAGCAGCTTATAGTTTTGGTATCTGATATTTTCTAGCTCAAAGCTAAAACCAGATCAAAATTTTCATTGTACGAAATGACCTCAGTCATCACATAATCCTGGTTGATCTTAAGTATTTCAATCCCCTTTGAATTTTTTTTCTTCCAAATACTAGAATTGTCTATCAAATTAAACTGAGAGGGGAACAAATTACTTAGAAATGACACTACAGGTAGAGAGGTTAAAGTAGAAGCCATACACGGATTAACCCATGAAGGAGGAGTACATAGCAGGATCCAGTCAACTGCCAGAGAATGTAGGCATTAAAGACTACTTGCCAATTTATTTCAGTCCATTTCCAATGGAGGCCGTGTCCTCCAGCTGCAACACAAAATGCCTACAAATGTTGGCCAGTTTCAAAGATCTTGATTGAGTTCAAAGTAGGGAATAAGTGACAGAACCAGAGATACATAGCTGTAAATTACTTTTGGAATAATAAAATGTTTTACCTTAGCTAAGGCACTTCTGTACTACCATAAGGAATGTGAGTTAATTCTGGCATATCCAGTGCCAGAGTAACCACAGATTAGAACCAGTAAGCATCATTAGCTACTTGTGTGACATTGGGAAAGTTGTGGTTGTGGTTGTGGCGTGAATGGGGAAATGACTTAGGAATCTTTGCCTGGGAAGGAAGAACTCTAATCAATACTCTGTAATAACCTAAATGGGAAAAATTTTTGAAAAAGAATACATACATGTATAGGTATATCTGAATCACTTTGCTGTACACCTGAAACTAACACAACATTGTTAATCAACTATACTCCAATATAAAATTAAATTTTTTTTAATGTTCACTTATCAGCAGAAAAAAAAAAGACAAGAAGCCTGACTTTTCAGGAAATCTAAATTTACTGAGCACTTACTACACTAAGGCCTGTATTAAGCACTTTACTTATATTTTCTGACTTATTCATTGGATAAGAAAATATAGTTTTCCCAAGTTGCTCAGAAAATTAGATAATTTGCCCAGAGTGACCCATCTGGAAAGGAGTGGACCCAGGCAAGGCACCCAGGTCCATCTGTTCCAAATCGTTCTGTCTTCACTATTTTGCTCTATATAGCTTTGTCTTTCTACTGTGATCATTCAACTTTTCAAAAAATGCTCTACATTCCAGCATTTTTAAGAGCACACATTCTGAATTACATACATTCTGACCAGCATCTCCTAAGTAGATGTGGCATACCTAGATTCAAGCACATTTATTTATTCTAATTCACTTATTTTTATGGTTAGGTTTCAGTCAGTTATTTGGGGGACAAATAACTTAGATAATGAAAAGGAGTAGTTACCTCCCCCAACAATGAAAAGTTTCTTCATTCAAGTAATATATGACTTTGTATAATCTAAATATTAATGGGAAAATGGCTTAGTCTGGATTCATCTGGAGTAAGACCTGAGATGAGGATTCAAGCGCAAATCAGATTTAGAGAAACAACTTATGGTTTCCAGGGGGGAGGGGTGGGGGGGTGTAGATTGGGAATTTGGGATTGACATATACACACTGCTATATTTAAAATAGATAACCAACAAGGACCTACTGCATAGCACAGGGAACTCTAATCAATACTCTGTAATAACCTAAATGGGAAAAATTTTTGAAAAAGAATACATACATGTATAGGTATATCTGAATCACTTTGCTGTACACCTGAAACTAACACAACATTGTTAATCAACTATACTCCAATATAAAATTAAATTTTTTTTAATGTTCACTTATCAGCAGAAAAAAAAAAGACAAGAAAAATTCAAGTAATTTTTCAAGGGCAAGTAATTTGGAAGTTATGGGAAATACCATAAGGGAGTGAGGAATTGATACCTGGAAAGGAAGAGGCCAATAACGGGTAAGGTATTAACCAATGCATCTACGTTGGTGAGTGAGTGGAGTTTAATCCTGCAAGGAAATGCTGTAAAACCCACACCTCAATTAATCTCCACTGAGGGGCAATGGAGCTGAAGTATTTATACACCAATTCCTGAGAGTCGTGGGTTGGGGGGCTTCTTCTGGGGAATGAATTCCCTGATAACTCCTGCCTGCCCTGTGTCTGCATGTGAGTGAGTGCCTTCTGCATTTCCTGGAGAGGGTGCCCTCAGGCACAGAGATGCAGATACTGGCAGTTGGAAGTTAGCTGGATGTTCTGGAGGATATGGGCAGGGCAAGGAAAACTTCTGCTACCAAAGGAAATTATTTTTTTTTATGTGCTAATTTCAGAAGCTTATGTTTGACTGTCAGATCATAACTGTGAAAACAGTAATCAGCTGAAATTTAGAAGGTTAAATAAAAAAGAAACTTTGCATTTCTGAGGTGGGCGAAGTTAGACAGAGGGATTGGGTACTTGAATGCTGGAGAAGTCCCATGGCTTTGTCAAGAAGAGACAAGTTTTCTTGTTTGGTAGAGCCCCTCTCCCTACATCTCACTGCTTTCTGGAAGAAGAAAAGAAAGAAAAAAGAAAGAAATCACTGATATGTAAGGAGGAGGAGGGCTGTTAGCAAAGAAAAACCAGGGAAAATTAATCTCTTTTTGACAAAGCCAAGGGCATGCTACAAAATTTAAATACTGAATCCTTACACAAATACAAAAAGTCAGATGATTGAGTCTTAAGAGTTACCAGAAAGAGAGAGAGAGAAGAGAGAGAGAAAAATCAATGATAAAATTCTTGGAATTTTTTGTATGTGGGCTGTCAGAACGCCAGGCACACTGGTCAAGATGTCCACTGCCTAGTGGAACCGGGGCAGAAAAAATAAAAATAAAAGGTACATGAGAAAAAGTAAAATATTAACTGTATTGCCAGCAGATAGACAGGGTAGCTTAGAAGACTGGAAGTTTATTTACCTTACCTGAAGAGAGAAGTGGCGAAAGAGAACGGAGTCGAGCACAGGTGCAGGGCAGCCGAAAAGGAAACTGATTGCCTTGCTCATCACTTTGCCTGCAGCTCTTTCTCATCTCCAGCCACTTGGCCTTCCTTGTTCTGGATCAAATATATTAACCAGCTTCTATCTCAGGGCCTTTGCCCTTGCTGTTCCCACTGCCTGGATCTCTCTTCCCCTAGATATCCCCAGTGCTGGTTTCCTCACCTCCTGCAGATCTTTGCTCAAATGGTAGCTTCTCTGAGGGCCTTCCTTGACTACCTTATTTGACACTGTATCCTTCTGGCATCCCCTGTCCCTCATCCCTGCCTTATTTCCTCCACAGCACTTTGTACCTTCTAATATATAATATAATATAATATAATATAATATAATATAATATAATATAATATAACATAACATAATATAATATAATAATAACTTATTTTTAAGCATCTGTCCCTCCCCATGATTGAAGGCTCCAGGGATGTTTGGCCCTGTGTCCCCAACACCAAGCACATTGCCTGACATAGAGCAGGCCCTTGGTAAATATTTGCTAAATGAATGTTCTCATCAGCAAGTATTTGATTGTGAGCTTCTGAGCAGTAGGGTGTTCTTAGTGGGGAGGAACTTGGACCTAAATAAGATTCAGTACATAAAATGCATGCAACAGATTTTAGGTCTTGGAGCAGACAAACTTGGATTTCAATCATACATGGCCTAAGGCAAAACAACCAGTCTCTGAGCCTCTGTTTCCTCTTGTGTGAAATGTTTAATCACCCTCACTTTGTAAGTTACTATTAGGATTAATGAGGTAACAAATGCAGTATCAATAGTGGTCTGTTTCAAATTCAAAAATTAGAGGTCATTAGTACAATTAATATTAATAATGAATCTGGCTAAGAATCATGTGTTGATGTCATTATTTTGGTTCTTCCCAAACAATCCCTTTTGTTGGTTTTTGAAGTCCTGAGTTATAGACTTTGTTGATTCTGGAATCAGCAGCCAGCCGGAGACTCTTATATAATAAGCACCATGATAAAGTCTTTAGACAAAGGATCCCTGAGTGGGGCCTGTCTCCTGTGCACGTTTTTGAATGTTCACAAGGTGTGGTGCTGGGAAAGCTTACAATTTCAGATCAGTTTTGATCTGCTTTGCCATGTAACCACTCTACTCCTTACCCTGCACTGAGTAAGGGTGGCTTGTCCTCTCTGACCTGGAGGATTGCAGATCTATCCACCAGATGAAAGCTGTCTTCCTGCAAGCTAGCAGACAGCTTTCTCGTGCTCTCTGAAGTGGAGGTCACTCACAGCTGCCAAATCCTTGGACTGCAGAGTCCCTGTTTTGGTTTCCAAGTCCTGCCTGACTACTGTGAACAAATACCTGGCTTATTATCAAGAACATCCTTAGTTAGGCAAATAGTTGACAATGTCAGTAGAAATTTAAAAAATATGTTTGCTGGTTTAAAAAAAAAGGAAAAGAAAATCCTGCCTTTGGAAACAAAATGACAGTTTCACTGGTCCTGTGTTACTTAGGCAGCCTAGGCCCCTGTGTGCCACTGTACTGAAATTGCCCTTCTGCAAAATTGGCACTGGCAGCCAGCAGTCAAATTTGAAATGTCTCGGGCAATAGAGGTGCTTTGGAATCTCTCCCACATACCAGTACATCTCTTGATCTTGAGAAAACATTTCCCGATATTCAGGAACTTTTCCATTGTTTCTGGCAACGTCCCCCAAAGGACACATAAGGCTTTCCTCGACCTCTTGACGCCAACAGAACCTTCCCATACTAACTGCTGGCTGGTCAGAAGTAAGCTGGTCAGAATTCACTGGGGACTAAGATTTGAACACTTGTTCCATAGACTTTTTTGCGTTTTTAAAATTTTAGAGGTGAAGAAAGGACCTGAGAATTTTGCTGCATTGAGTGAAAGTTTTGTGCAGGGAGTTCTTTTCTGCTCTGTCATCATAGCGATGTCATGAACGATATTGTCTCTAATGCATTCTGAGAGAGGCACTGCTACTAAAAGAGTTAAATTATATGTGAATCCAGAGTAATTTGTGTAACCTGTGGTACCTTTCTCCTGTCAGCCAACTTATTCTTCTTAAAGTTAAGCATTCTTGAAGTCACACAAGTGGTGTGATCTGATACACTGTTATCCGACTTGGCAGCTCTGAACAAGTCATTTTGCCCACAGTATGTTCTTGAACATTAACTCTATGAGATGCCCCATGGAAAGGAAGGTTTTCTAAGACCAAGTGACTTTAGAAATTCTGTATCATCTAACCCTTTTTTGTAGACTTGCCATATATATCAGCACATTAAATGACCTGAAAAGGGCTACTAAAAAGAAATCTGTTTCACTTGGCTTATTCTAGCATTTGTCAAATTTTTTTGACCACAATTCTCTTTTTCTTTTGTTAAATCTAGTAACATGCTACTAGCAAGTATTTCAGGAAACTCAGCTTGGGTGACACTGTCCTAAATACAGTAAATATAACGAAATGTTGTTCTGAGGTTAGAGTTCTCAAAACTGCAGCTTTTGAGGTTTTGGTAACCCCCCAAATGGAATTGTTTTAAACAGGGATCTGCAAACCTTTTCTGTAAAGGGACATTCAGGAAATATTTTAGACTTTGTGTGACTTATAACGTCTGTCAAAACTGTTCAACTCTGGTTGAGTGTGAAGTTAGCTGCAGACAATTTCTAAACAAGTGGGCATAGCTGTACTCTAATAAAACTTTATTTACAAAAGCAGGTGGCAGCCTCAATCTGGGCCAGTTTGGGCTGCAGTTTGCAAACCCCTGTTTTAGAGTGTGGCAACCACCTCTCATTCACAATTCAGTTATCTGATACTGATACCTTGACAGTACATGTAAGATAGAAAAGTTTATGGTGATTTTGTTCTACAGCCAAGCTTGGTCTACTTTTACATTCAGGAGACTGGAAAGTGATCTTAGTTTACTCAGATCAGTATCTAAAATCCTTCTCATGGTCCAGAAAAAGTCCAGAATTTGTCTGCTCTTTGCATCTGAGAGAACGAGGTATAAGTACCCTGCTGCCTTTAAAGCCATTTGATATTTTGCTTTAATTCTCTTCAAATGGCTAACCAGCAATTTCCTGGTAAAAAGGGAGGCGATTTACCAGTAGGACTCTAAGCTTCCTTTTGGAGCTTAAGTAAAACAGGGAGGTGTTTAGGAAAGGAAATCTGCAATAAGTACTAGAAAATACCAAACCTGTGGTTATTTTAAGTCAAGCCCTACTGCAGAATCAACAGTGTCCATTATGCACAAGGGACCACCCACCCAAGGAGCATCCAAAGATAATAATCTATGAGCAAGGAGACCACAAAAATGCGGATGCTGAATTTCTGGCAGGACCTTGTTGTTCATGTTTAAAGAAGTGATTGTCCCTTAGATACCAACTACTTTACTAGCTTTATGCTTGGCAAGGTTTCTGTTTATTAATGCTTTACCTTTGTGCGACTCTGTTTTTAACCCTTTCCGGTGAAAGCATTTTGATCCTCTGCAGAAAAGTGTTGAAAGGTGGGTAGAGCTTTATAAAAAGCCTCTAGACTAACAAAATGATCGCATTTTAGTACTGGGAGCAACCTAAAAACACCTAATCTACTGACATTAAAAAGATCGACTCTTGGGCTGCCCTGGTGGCGCAGTGGTTGAGAGTCCGCCTGCTGATGCAGGGGACACGGGTTGGTGCCCCGGTCCGGGAAGATCCCACATGCTGCGGAGTGGCTGGGCCCGTGAGCCATGGCCGCTGAGCCTGTGCGTCCGGAGCCTGTGCTCCGCAGCGGGAGAGGCCACAACAGTGAGAGGCCCGTGTACTGCAAAAAAAAAAAAAAAAAAAAAAAATCGACTCTTTAGGCATATTGCCCAGGATTCCAAACAAGCAGTGACTAGGTGTGAGGACTGGGTTTCCTGAGTCATTCTCAAGGCTGTTCAGAGGACAGAGCTCTCAAACTGCTGTCCTAGACCTTGTGAAGTTTCTATCATTGGGTCCCTGGACAGGCTTCTGTTCTCAGCATAGATGACGTGCACATATCCCAGGGTGGGGGATATCGTGGGCTGCAAGCACATTTGTTTCTACTCTGTTGTAAATTGTGTGCATACCTTGAAAATAGTTAAGGCTTAGATACTAAGATAAATGCATTCTCAAGTAGCAAGGGCATTTTGGCTAAACCTAAACTGGGAAAGAAAGTCTGGCTATGCCTGCAAAACTGATGATCTGTAAACCTCCAGTATGAACTGATGTACACAGGGGGGAATGGTGCCCTTGGGAGTAAGTTTTGAGTGCAGGTCCCTGGGGTAGAAACAGGAAACGGAGAGGTTTGTATTTGTCTCCTATTTGGATCACAGAGACTAATGTTTGAGCTTTCCACAGGCAGAGGCCAAGAGGAACCTTTTCACCAAAGACTTTATGAAGCTTGAACCTTCAAACAGTCCTAACTGGGGGTCCAGAACTGGGGAGAATGGCTTTCTTTCATTTTACTTTCAGCACTATGAAAGTTCAAGGGAAACCAGTGCAATTTGGCATCCTGATGGTTTTATAGGCCTCAGTGGCCCAAGGAGATGGCATGCAGGCAGGAAAAATGTTTTTCATGGAGTTGTTGGCACGTTTGAAATGGCCACTCAAGTAAGCTTGAGGCGGCAAGCATCTACGGTGTGTGGATTTGTCCCTGTGACCTTGTGGGAGATAACCTGGTGACAGAGCATGAGGAGATTGGGAGGGGGAGGGCTCTAAGGCCAGCCCCAGTTATACACATGGGGTGATGAGATGAGCCAGCAGCACTGAACATTCATATCAGTGGGTCCCCATTTTTAGCCATAGGCTGTAGAAGTCTGGGAAAGTTTTGGTTATACTTGGCAATATGACTTAAATTCCCCATAGGAATTTTAAAGCACTTTTCCCAAATAAAAGAGAAACTTCAACTTTCTGCAAGTCATGATTCATATACTGTTGTTAAGCAACCACCAAAAAACCCACAGAACTAAAACTTAAATATCTTCATGTGATCAGTCTCAGGGAGGTATGTTTTGTCTGTTCGTGTGTGTTTAAGTATAGCAAATATCCTGTGGTTAATGTTCCCCTCCTTATTTACATTCTTATTACATTCTTTTTTTCTCCCCCAAAAGACTTTGTTTTAAAAGCAACACTGTCTGTATGTGAGAAATCTATTAAAATATGGAGAAGTATTGTCTTGTTCGACCAATGCAAGAATGGAAAGTTCCCCAACTTCAGCAGTTCAGAACAACATTCACTCTAACTAGTTTATGCAAATAAAGGGTATTGTGTTTTTTCCTTCTAATCGCAAATGACATTACATTGTTCTTAATTCATTAGATTTTTACAATTGCATGTATGTAAGTGCTATTTGTTCACACATGTAATAGATGCATATTCAAAATTTTAAGCAAAAATGTTACCACTAAAGAGATTTTTATAATTGTATACACATGTAGAAGCTATGTGTGTAACAATATATTAGTTTAATGTTAATGGGAAAATTTAATCAAATATGTTGTTGGTATAAATTAAAGAATAATTAAAAATGAAAAAAATTGCAAACGGCAGAGTCTTTTTGTAAGGTTAAACTTTGAAATGGACCTTCTGTTAAATGCTCAGGAGAATTTATTTCTAAAGTGAATAATCAGGCTTCGTCCAGGTGGGCCTCTGCTCCCACGAGGTGTTTTGTGCATCCCTGCTTTTCCCCTCCAGCTCAGCCGCCCCCCACCTACTTGGAATATGGTTCTTCCTCCAAGTCTTCATGACACCCCTTGATCCACTTACAGGTTATTATACCATCCTTGGCCTGCCCTCCCAGATGGAGTATCTTTCCACGTAACTCTCTTTCCATTTTTACCTCTACTACTTATGCTTGTGACAAGTGCACATCCTGCCCTCAGTGACATGCCAGGCTCCTGCAGCTGCATGTGATCAGGAGGCTGACTGCGTGTCTGTCACAGGTCTGGGTGATCCAGCCCTGATGGCAGCCTTCCAGCAGCTGGGATGCACTTTCACATTTGAAGATCAGTTTTTCAGGTGGAAGGCCTGGGTGTGCCTGCCATGCTGTCCCAGTTCTCATGCTCACAGAAACCTGGGCTTGCCTGGGCCATCAACCCTGACAGTCATGAAAATGCCACACATTCCAAGGCCTGTCATCTCTCCCTGGTTTTGGATTATGCAGTTGCTGCTCAAGACTGTCCTCAGCCCTTCACTCAAGCCAGCCCAGTGCTACTCAAGGTGCTTTGAACAGCTGCATGGATCTCTGGCTCCCCGCTTTCGGTCACAGTGTCACTCCAGCTGAAATGTTCTCCCAGTCTTCTACAGACTCACCCACATTCCATCCTTCCTTCAAACCCCAGTTCCAGTTTTACTTCCTTTGTAAGTCCTTTCCCATGCATGCCACCCACAGAGGTCTCACCTTCCTGGAACCTCACAGAACTTGCTGTCTGTCTCATGTGGAATTCTCTACATTCTCATTTTATTTGATAATTTATTTTCCACTCTTGCACTTTCATTTGGCTTTTCTGGTGGTTATGGTTTATTTTCACAGCTAAGTTGTAAAAGAGTTGGGTTTGTAATTTACCGTTTTGGGTTTAGAAAGTGCCTTAAGATCTCATTCTGTTGCTCAGAGCATTCAGTTATGATTTGGGACACAGAGTAGGTGGTCAGTGAATATAAGTTGCTGGCAGCCACCGTGTTTCACACCACTCAGCTGGAAGAGAAAAACTCCAGATGTTTCATTTGTACAATTTTCCTGATGTCTTAGAATTAACTGCTACTTAAATATCAAGTGATACAAATGAACAAAGTCATCTGATCATAATCCAATAATGAATTCTTCTAGCAAACAGTGTGCCAAGTACTGTGTTGTTACTGACCTGCAGAGTGTTGGTGAAGGGTCCTAATAGATTTGACTTCTCAGTTTTCACTTTTTTTTTTAAGTTTTTTTTTTTTTTTTTTTTGGCTATGCTGCACAGCATGTGAGATCTCAGTTCCCCAACCGGGGATCAAACCCATGCCCCCTGCAGTGGAAGCGCAGAGTCCTAACCACTGGACCACCAGGGAATTCCCCAGTTTTCACTTCTTTTAATCATGGGCCAGTTGCTTAACTTTGTTAAACCTCAGCTTCTCTCTCTCTTTCAATTTGTGTTTGTGTGTATGTGTATACATAAATTATGTATAACGGTATATGTAGATATCATTCCCTTCAACTGGGCTTCTAAGCATAATCGTTCTTGACAACATAGCCAGAACTCTATCAATACTTTTTTCTTCCCTTCCTATTAAAACAGATTGGGCTGAGCAACATAATACGATATTTAGATGAATCTTATTATTTTGTTTAAACAGTTCTACAAAAAGGATGTTTTGTGTTTGTGTTTCAGAAATCCTCTTTGTATGATTCTTGTTGGAAGGCTAGGCTAGACCTCTCCCGGAGGTAGCCGGGAAAATCAGATGTTTCTTCTCCCAGAACTCCAGAAGCTGGCCTAAGGTGTGTGATCTAAAGTGTGATCAATCAGAGGCCTCTGGCAGGAATTTGGCTTCTACACCAAACAAGCAGGGACAGGTGGACGGTTACTGCAGTGGCAGCATCTAGCGACCGGTGCTCAAGGGTCTAGCCCAGACAGGGCTCTAACCAGGCAATCCCCTTGGCTTGGTGTGTGTCCTCACACACCCAGTCTCCCTTGCTTTCTTTTGGTTCCCAAACATGGGACTCCAGACCCTCAGCTGATTCTTTTAGCTACCTTCTTTCCATTAAATCAACTTCTGGCCCACTTCCTGAATTTGGTGTGTGTTGTTTGTTTGACAGCCCCAGTAGATATTAATACTTCAATAAAGGATCTGATGTTCACAGATGTAAATTCCTCAACATCCTATTATCAGGTATATGTCCAAGCTAGAATTTAAATTGCAATTTACTGGCTTCAAAACCATTTTTTTAAACTTATAATACAACGTATTTTAAAAACATGTTTTTATTTTATTAATGTTGTCAAATTTGTGAGCCACTCATTAATATGCTGAGTGGAAGGAGAACAGCATCTGTGTTCTACAGCCAAAATCCAACCACCACATTCTTTGTTACCTCTCTGTAAACTGAATTGACTGTTTTTTGGGCATATGTCAATGTGATTTCTTTCTTGCTGGTAGAAAAAAAATCATTCTCTTAGCTTTTCCCCCAGATGACCTTGGAGATGTTGCACGTTATTCTCTAGCAGCCACAAATCTTTCTGCAAGACAATAATGATGTTTCACAGTGGAGATCCTCTGTTGGGCAGGCCTACCTTGACATTTTGACACTAACCTTTGTCAGATGGCTTTTTTTCCCCATTCAGAAAATGTCATTAGTATCAGAAAAAAAGGAAATTGCCTTAAAATGTATTTGATCAAAAAACTGTGCTCTGTGTGTTTTTCCTTTTGTGTAAGAGTTTATGTAGGTGTTTCTGGCCTAAACATTTTTGACATTCTGATAACCTGCAGGATTGGAAACGCTGCTTCTGAAAGAAATGCATTGTGGAATGCAAAGAATGCCCTATTCAGGTCTTAAGTAGCACCATCTGTGTGTCTCTTAAAAATGTGGGCGCCTTGAAAAGCTTTGTCCCTGAGAGAAAACTTGGCTTCCCACACGCTGCCTAACAGCGGTGATGCTGCATGAGACGTTTTCCCTCGTGCCTTCCGATGTGAACCTTTGAGGGATAAGGCAAGTTCCTTCTCGTAGCTGAAATCTTGGGAATGAGAACTTACTGCCTGATAAGGCAAAATCCCAGCTGTCAAAGCAAGATTTCCAAATTAAAGTGGACAGGGCCCTTCTTCGTTTGCATATAAATAGGTCCAAATAATCACCAACAGGCAGGAAGACTGCCTACATGGCCACTGCTGAGATTTTTTTTTTTTTAAATCTATCTCTCATCTTCTTTAGTCCTTTAGAATATGATGAGGGTCAGAGGAGTCTAGAGGGAAACGTTGAATGTTATTCTTGGAATTGTCCCAGATCTTCCAAGGATGCTGCTACTACTGCATTACTCAAAATAGTTTTCATTTGTAATTTAAGACTTTTCAAAAATAAATACATTTCAACCAATCATATGTCAGACCCAAATCTCCCAAAGGAATAAATTTAAAATTTCTTTTAAAATAACGTATGCATAGATATGAATAAAATTTAATTATAATTAATGCTCCTTTTTCTATTTCTGCCTTGAAAATACAATTCCTTATTAAAATAGTTTACCAGCCCCTAAAACCTAAAGATCACAGATAATGTATGATATTTATTGTACTGATTCCTGCTTTTTAATTTGAAAATTTTAGGTATTCCCAGAGCATATTTAATACCACCAACTTTCCTGAATGTAAATTCAGTAAACAGAATCTAACCATCCTGAATGAAGAAAGCAAGTCAGTTCCAACTTCTGACAATAAGATCCTTGGTAGAATTTACAAGATTATAAATCTTGGTTTTGTTATTAAGACATAATAAATTCTCTCCTTTTGTCTGTGTTTTGGATTAGAAACACTTGTGATTCTTCCTTGATTAATCCCAAGAGCTTCAGGTCTCTCTGTTTGCACACTGGGTTGGAACCCCTCAGTGAGGCCTGTTCTCTCAGAGTTGGCCTGCCCTCCCAATTAGAGCCCCACGCTTCCCCAGGCACATGGTGTCTGTATTGTTCATGTCTTTTGAAGCATTGCACAGAATTTAGGGGGGTACTTAGCACACAGCAGGCGTGCCATGTTGCCAATGACCAGCATTTACACACTTCCCACACTGACTGGCAAATGGAGAGTTGTCATATAACCTCATTTGCTCTTCTTGCTGAGTCTGGACATTTGTTTGACCTATCAACCTTGAATTTTCACTCCTTACATCTCTATCAACAGATTTCCTAGATTATATGCTTTGTCCTTTGAGGCAAGGCGCTAAGAATTACTCTAGACCTCAGTCTTCTTGCCTAGAAAATGAGGGATTTTACAGAATGATTTCTCAGCATTCTCTCAGGTGAAAATTCTAGGATTTCATGATATTCTATGGCCTACCAGGTATCTATCTCAACCCGGATGTCCTGGCATATTTAATTGATCAAGTCCAAATGCCTTTTCCCTTCAACATCTCATTCTTGTCCTTATTTCCTTTGATGGAATTGAAAGCTTTTCCTTCTTCAAAGCCCTCTTCTCTCTGTGTTCATATCCAGTCAGATGTGTGGCCCTCCAGCTTCTAACTGCACTCTTTCCAGTTATATACACTTCCTTTCTGCTAACACTGAGACTGTCTGATTCAAGACATTAGGACTTCTTTTAATAGATTATTAATTTTTCTCTTTACAGTTTCTTTCCCATGCAAACCTACCATACACATTGCTGCTGGACCACATCTCCAAGTGATTGCATCATTTCCTTCTGTGGTATTCTATTATCTACCTAATTAAGTTGATAAATATTTGTATGTACTTTGTAACAACATCCCAAACTACCTTTCCATGTATTTGCCTCCTCTTCCCAATACGTTTCCTATGCGCCAGGCAAGTAATACCTCACCAAATTTCCTTAGTCCAGGCCTTTACTTATGCCATTTACTCCAGCTGAAGCTTTCTGTCATCTCTGCCTCTCAAATCTTGTCTATCCTATAACTGTATCTCAATTGACACCTTTTCTGTAAAAAATTTTGATTCTTCTAATCAAATGTGACCATGATTTCTATTAAATTGCCATGATATTTTATTCTATTGTTATCTTCATTGTGGGTATTGATGTACTTATCTCTCTTAAAAGCTTTTAAACACCCTAAGTCTTGTAATTGTGTTGTATTTATCTTGCTATTCTTTGGGAATTCTTTCTGAGAAACGTGTTCATAGAAATTCAGGATGGATTTTTTGAAGGAAATTGAAGTTAAGTTTAATGGGTGGTCTGAATGATTATCTGGTTGCAAACTATAGAAACTCACTTAAAATATCTCAGGCAAAGAAGAACTTTCTGAAAAGGAAAGTGTCATAGTTCCCAAGGGCAGACAGATTTCTCTGATTGCAATAGTGTGTATGTTTCATTACTGCCTCTGTTTTTCTCTCTCTGTCTCTCTATCTCTGTCTCTTTCCAGACTATCAGCTTCTCTGTGCCCAGGATAACAGAGCCCGAGTGATGGCCTCCTTGCTCAAACCTCCAGCAGAGATTAGCTAGAGTCTCTGAGTCCTAAACCAAATTCTCAGAAAGAAATGTGATTAGTTCCTCCGTTCAGGTGTATAACCCTGACCCACTAAACTTGGAGTAGGGGAGATAGTCTTAGCCAGACACCCTCTCATTAAGGGCACTTGAAGTAAACTCTGAAAAGGGGGCAAAGGCAGGGCAGTGGAGCAATGTCAGGTATCAGAGAAAGGGCCACAGACTGGCACACACCCTAAGAAGAAGCAGTCTAGTGTTGAGGAATCTAAATTTGACTCTGTACATATACAGGCTTTCATAATTATTCTAAATTTCCTGTGGACCTGCAAAAAGACTGCAGAGCCTTTATCTTCCATGTCACTGCCTGGACCTTTCTTTTTTATTCTGCATGGAACATTGCATCATTGTCCCTAGTCATTTGCTGTATTTAAGTCTTATGAGAAAGGTATGACTCCAAAAGAGTGGTAGGTGTGGCTGTTTGTACATGGTACTGTCTGAAATCAAGCAGATAAACAGCCAATTAAGTTTTAGGGGGAATTGTTCTACGGAAAGAGCCACCAACCTGGATTATAATAGACTGTGAAGTTAAAACCAGATTTGCTGTCCCAACCTTCTACAGAAGGAAGCCGGTTGAGAAAGTTACGCAGCCCCACAAAAGGCACATTTCCAACACTGTCTTCATATGTGGACCAGAATCATCTGAGAAAGGATGACCCTTTCAGAGAGTGGAGCCAAGACCCCATGGAGCAAATGGTCTAGGCAGCTCCTCCCAGGGAGCAGACCCAAGGCTTAATCAAGGAACATTCCCTGTGCCCAGGAAGATGACACTTGCAAAGTCTGACCAGCAATATTTCAGAATTGCTATAGTCCAGTGACTGCTGTGTGTCTCTCATCTTCCCCTTTCTTAATGGGGCTATTTTTTGTGGTTATCTCATCCCTTATTCAACTGTCATGTATGTGTCACAGGGGATGCAGGGTACTTGTTTTAACTGCATAGTCTCTGGATCAAAAGGATCCCCACCTTGCCCTGATATAGATACTATCATAAAATTTCAGACAATGAGCCTGTTGCTATGATTGGATTGGAGTGGACATTATAGTCTCTTTCTTGGAGTGAGGGAGAGTATATTTTATTCAAGGAAGGGACAGAAACAAAAATTTGTGAGTAAAGGGTAGAGTAAGTCATGTAACTTAAGTCCTGTAAGAAAAATTATATTGTTCCTCGTTATTGGCTGCCACTCCACGTAAGAAGATAATTTCTCTCCATGTCTGGCTGTCAGCCTTGGCTATGTGATTTAAGTCAACAAAATGAATCGTTATTTATGATCAACATAATTCACTGCTGCACAGAAGCTTGAAGTGTTATCTCATGGGTCTACCATTGGTCCTTTTTCTCGGGCACCAAACTGTATGTCCTGGATAGGAGCTTCTCCTTCATTTTTTTTTGTTTCTTTTTTTTGCGGTACGTGGGCCTCTCACTGTTGTGGCCCCTCCCGTTGCGGAGCACAGGCTCCGGACGCGCAGGCTCAGCGGTCATGGCTCACGGGCCCAGCCGCTCCGTAGCACGTGGGATCCTCCTGGACCGGGACACGAACCCGTGTCCCCTGCATCTGCAGGCGGACTCTCAACCACTGCGCCACCAGGGAAGCCCCTCTCCTTCATTTTTGGGTCTTTAAAGGCATCATGGAGCATAACCATTGTCAATCTGTGTATGACTAGTAATATGAGTGAGAAGTAAACATTAGGTGCAGTAAGCTTGGAGATTTGGGAATTTTTGTTACTGCAGCATAAAAGTTTCGGAGTGCAACCTGGCTCATGAAGCAGTTTATAAAACAATTTTCAAATGTGAAATCTCTTCTAGATTTGCCACTTTGAGTGCTCAAGCTCTAAAAATCCTAAGAGGTGAAATTAAAAACGTCACTCAGTAGTTTTCAGTTTCTTTTATTCCTTCTTCTTTCCTTCTTTGTTGCTTCCTTTCTCCCCTCCTTCCATCCTTCTTTTTTCAAGCAGTGGTACCATTAAAAAAAAAATCTCATTAAGAGGATCAATATATAAATATCTAAAGTTGAACTGTTCTGGAAGTAAAGGAAGAGAATGGGGGAAGTGAGGGCTGAACCTTTCTCCCTGGCTTCCTCACGGACCTCCCCACACTTGATATGCTTGAGGAACACCCTATTAGGTCCCTTCAGGGTAGAGTGTAAAAGAGGTTTAAGGTCCAAAGAAGGAAAGTAATGCACACAGCCTCACAACCTTTTTGTGAGCCCCGTGGAAGGCCGTGAAGTGTAGTGGACTTAGGAAGGAGACAGACGTGGGTTTGAATCTTTGCTCTGCTACTGATTAAATGTGACCATGGGCCACCTCCTCAATCTTTCCAAGTCTCTTTTTTCATCTATAAAAAGGGGACACTCAAACCTGCTTCATACAGCTATTGAGAGGTTTCAATGTAGCATTGTGCTTGCATAAAAGATATTATTATTTGCTCCCTGTTTTTTTTTGTTTTTGTTTTTGTTTTTGCGGTACATGGGCCTCTCACTGTTGTGACCTCTCCCGTTGCGGAGCACAGGCTCCAGACACGCAGGCTCAGTAGTTGTGGCTCACGGGCCTAGCCGCTCCGCGGCATGTGGGATCTTCCCAGACCGGGGCAGGAACCTGTGTCCCCCGCATCGGCAGGTGGACTCTCAACCACTGTGCCACCAAGGAAGCCCTTGCTCCCTGTTCTTGATCCACTTTTTTTTTTTTTCCAACACACAATGCTTCACTAGAATCTTGGAAAATTTATCAAAAAATACATTTGAGGTAGCTAATTCCTCATTTTTATTTCATAAAGGTGGACCCTGGCTTGTCCACGGTCATGTTGCTAGAACTAGAACCTGGAGCTCCTGTTCTCCATATGTATCAAACTGCTGCGGAGTCTCTAAAGATCCCTGGGATTAGAGGTGCGTGAAACCTCATTGCAGTTACTGAAAGGTTCTCCTTATGTTGGAGTGAATGACAGGTAGTTTTCATTTTTCTTCACTCCTCTGACATTCCAGGACTGAAATATTTCCACTTATCTCAGCAGAATCCAGCAAAGCATATCAGAAA
Organism: Mesoplodon bidens; assembly: GCF_964165515.1. NCBI lineage: Eukaryota > Metazoa > Chordata > Mammalia > Artiodactyla > Ziphiidae > Mesoplodon > Mesoplodon bidens. The sequence continues at coordinate 46,889,716 of NC_138165.1, read as the reverse complement.
CAGAGAAAACTGTACTTTGGGGTTCAATCTGTAATTGATTTTGAAGTACCATAAAATGCTAGTGTGAAAGAGCCAGTTCCCCGTTTCCCTGAAGACTTTTACTGCCCAAATGACAGACAGTTGGCTCTATAAAATGAGGAGACTGAGACCAGCCACTTAAAGGATAGCCACCACATCTCTTCTCTGGGGTAAAAGAAATGGATGTGACTTTAACATCGAAGATTGCCCTGCCAGCAGCAAGAGGTCCTGAGAAAGAAACCTGTGAGCACTGCAGCTCTGTGTGTCAGTTTTACTAGAAGAGCACATGGCTTGCATGACTTGGATCCCAGGTGTGTCCCTGAGCTGCAAGGCTTCTCAGTCATGTAACAGCAAGATTTCACTTCCAAGGTAGGAAGCGAAGGCATTTGGGTGTGACCAATTAGGCATTACCTTGGCAGGCCCCAACTTGTCATTTTACTAAAGCCCTTTGGGGCTGAGAAGTTTGCTCAGAATAAAACAAGTGAAATTTCAAATTCTTTAGAAGATGCACCCTCTGCCTGCTAGGTCTTGGGATTTTTCTCTCCGTGGGACTTAACACAATGCCCAGAATGCCATGAAGGCACTGGGTTAAATGCTCTCTTGAAGACCTTCCATGTCCAAGTTTGTTTGTTGCTGTAGACAAGGAGATATTTAGGTCTTTTCTTCCAGTTTCATTTCAGCTCATTGTAATGGGATTAAGAATCTGGAATGGAAATACATGCTTCCTTGATTCTTTTGTTCCATTTTGAAAGCTGTCTGGGGTCCTGATAACTCATCAGCCATTGATCTTCCCCTAGAACCGGAGACACTTCCCTGGCACATGTGGGCTGAAGTGATGCGTTTGCACCTCTGGCTCTTAGAGCAAAGGGATGACACTGGGAGTGGGGGTTAGGTGGTGCAGGGCGGGGCCCGTGCTAGTTCAGGTCATGTGAGCCAGCTGGGAGAGTGGCCTCACGTTCCTCTTTTCTGAGGCCTTGCTGGCATCTCCAGTGACAAACAACTTCCCTCAGGTTATCTGTCATCTCACCTTTGTCCTCTGTTGGTGAGGCGACTTTCTTTAGAGTTCCATGCTGTGGCAAAGTGATGTGAACGGACAGCCCCAAAGGAAATAAATGTTGCCAAGTTCTGCATTACAAACAGGTATCAGTGCTTCCAGAGAGAGCCTAAGAATAAGTTTGGACGGGTTCCAGTACGCTTTCGTTTAACTTTACTATTTAATTTACCTCAATAAGCCTTTGTCTTCTCTTTGGAAAAAATGGGAAAGTATTCATATCTCATTACTAGCTCTAACTGATAGAGAGTGGGCGTTTAATAACTTAGTTCCCTCCGCAATCCTGACGTCATTGAAATGATCGTGGAAGGCTCAGCTTAACAGATTTTGGAAGGCTCCCTATAACCACTTGTTTTAGATTGGCTTTCTTTTTTTATTGTCTTTGCCTTTTTTTTTACTTCAGCACTATTTTATTTGATTTATTTATTTTTTTATTTAGTGTTTTGGGGTTTTTTTTGAAATTTTGTATTTTATTTTATTTATCTTTTTATACAGCAAGTTCTTACTAGTCATCAACTTTATACACATCAGTGTATACATGTCAATCCCAATCGCCCAATTCAGCACACCACCATCCCCACTCCCCCGCCGCTTTCCCCCCTTGGTGTCCATACGTTTGTTCTCTATATCTGCGTCTCAACTTCTGCCCTGCAAACAGTTTCATCTGTACCATTTTTCTAGGTTCCACATACATGCGTTAATATACAATATTTGTTTTTTTCTTTCTGACTTACTTCACTCTGTATGACAGTCTCTAGATCCATCCACATCTCAACAAATGACTCAGTTTTGTTCCTTTATATGGCTGAGTAATATTCCATTGTATATATGTACCACATGTTCTTTATCCATTCGTCTGTCAATGGGCATTTAGGTTGCTTCCATGACCTGGCTATTGTAAATAGTGCTGCAATGAACATTGGAGTACATGTGTCTTTTTGAATTATGGTTTTCTCTGGGTATATGCCCAGTAGTGGGATTGCTGGATCATATGATAATTCTATTTTTAGTTTTTAAGGAACCTCCATACTGTTCTCCATAGTGGCTGTATCAATTTACATTCTCACCAACAGTGCAAGAGGGTTCCCTTTTCTCCACACCCTCTCCAGCATTTGTTGTTTGTAGATTTTCTGATAATGCCCATTCTAACTGGTGTGAGGTGATAACTCATTGTAGTTTTGATTTGCATTTCTCTAATGATTAGTGGTGTTGAGCAGCTTTTCATGTGCTTCTTGGCCATCTGTATGTCTTCTTTGGATAAATGTCTATTTAGGTCTTCTGCCCATTTTTGGATTGGGTTGTTTGTTTCTTTAATACTGAGCTGCATGAGCTGTTTATATATTTTGGAGATTAATCCTTTATCCATTGATTCGTTTGCACATATTTTCTCCCATTCTGACGGTTGTCTTTTTGTCTTGTTTATGGTTTCCTTTGCCGTGCAAAAGCTTTTAAGTTTCATTAAGTCCCATTTGTTTATTTTTGTTTTTATTTCCACTACTCTAGGAGGTGGATCAAAAAAGATCTTGCTGTGATTTATGTCAAACAGTGTTCTGCCTATGTTTTCCTTTAAGAGTTTTATAGTGTCCTGTCTTACATTTAGGTCTCTAATCCATTTTGAGTTTATTTTTGTGTATGGTGTTAGGGCGTGTTCTAATTTCATTCTTTTCCATGTAGCTGTCCAGTTTTCCCAGCACCACTTATTGAAGAGACTGTCTTTTCTCCATTGTATATCCTTGCCTCCTTTGTCATAGATTAGTTGACCATAGGTTCAGCACTATTTTATAATATACTTATAATATACTTTTATATGCTTTAAAATATTCTTTCATACAGTGCAATTTGCTTTCATAATATACTACAGTTCCACTGTCAAGTAGCTCTAAGTCTGAGTGCATTAATACCTATAACCCAGAGGATGTGAAAATTCTGGCTCCTTTACCTGGGGGTCCATTTGTGTTGTACCTCATGTTGCAGGGGTATGGGACCTAGGCAGCTGCAGGCTTAGTGTGCTAGACCACGCAGTGGAAGATAATAGGAACAGTGGCCCATGTGGTGTTGTCCACAGTTTAGAGTTTCACTGAAACTGAGTATCTCAGTGTGGGGACTGCAGAACACCAACAGAATTACTTATGTTCATTTTTTTTAAAATCTTAGTCCCATGGACACATTAAATTAAAATATTCTCCATGGATAAATCCTGGGAATCTGACTTTCTTTTTAACAACTAGTATGATTGTTGTGAATAAAGTTTAGGAAACAGTACTTACTTCCTATCAACATAAGAAATGAAAACCTAAATTAATGGGCTGCCTGCCTTTGGCTAATAAAATAAGACAGTACCAGAGTCTCCAAGTACAGTGGGGTTATACCAGACAAGAAACAGGGATTTACCTCGTAAATATAGTATGTTTTCTTGGCATTTCGAATTTATTCAAGAATTTTGGAGAAAAGTGACAAAATTTACAATAGTATTTTAAATTTTTCAAAATGAATATATTATAGAGCAGAATATATGATGCACATGACTTAAATGAAAATGACTTCAAAGAAATACAAAACTTGTGGCAAGCTTTTTTAGACTTCTCCCCAGACCCCCTGGTATGGCCACCCTCCTCCTTGTAGGGTCCCTTTGCAGATAAAGAGTAGGATCCACTCTTGTGGGGGGTTTGGATGACAGCATCAAGAGAAATACCAGCAAATGATCTTTTGAAATGTGCACTAAAACATTTATTAACAAAACACTCAAACAGTATTTCCATTCTCCTCTTTTATTAGAAGAGCAAATATTAAGTCCCTAATTCAATAACAGATTTTTAAAATTTAACTTTTCGACTATGCCTGAGAGGCAGTGAAATTCCATCCCGTATCATCTGTCTTCTGTACCTGTAGCACTTCCCAGAGGCACCTGGGCTCCTGCAGATGACTATGGAGCTGTGCAGAGTCCTCTTTTAAACTGGAAACCTCCCCCTCTCTTCAATTGGTGATCCTTCACCAAGTTTTTGGAGTCTCCTAAGTTACTTTAAATGCTCTCCCTCCATTTTGAAGACATCATTTAAAATGGAAATGTGATGTCTTTCCACTTTTAGTTTCTATCACCCACGCAGTACAACTCAGACCACATACTACTGCACGTGTGCTGTGACTCCACGCTTACCTTTTCAGTCTCACTTTTCATCAGTGTCCCATGTGTCCCCGTTCTTCTAAGTGTGCTAAGCCACTTGCAGAGCCTCAAGTATGTCCTTTTATGGCTCTTTACCATTTCATGTGCTGTTTCCCACCTGGCATACCTTTCTTACCAATAAACTCAAATTGCCTTCCCTCTGAAGTTTTTTGATGCCATTCTCCCACCCCTAGCTATTAGTGGTAGCTCCTGCTATCTTGTCCCCATAATACTGTGAAAACGACTATTTCACAGAAATAAACACTCTGTATTCTAAATATTTATTACTAAGTAATGCCTATTCTGCTGAAAGTTTCTTGAAGGCATTACTACCTAGAATTCACTTTTCTATCTTTAATAGTAAGCTGAGAGATTACCATTTAATAGATGACAAAAATATTGATTTAAGAAATATCAAAATATGCTAATTATTTTAAATCTACACATACAAAGAAATAGAATTTCAACTTGTTAAAATACTAGGCAGATATGGTCTTTTGGAAGCAGACCAACGTAGGTTTTAACTTTATATTTCTGAACACTAGCTTTGTGATTTGAGCAACTTACTTAACCTTTCTAAGACTTTTTCCTCAAATGAGTTTGTTTTTTTTTTTAAATAATACATACTTCGGGCTTCCCTGGTGGCGCAGTGGTTGAAAGTCCGCCTGCCGATGCAGGGGACACAGGTTCGTGCCCCGGTCCGGGAAGATCCCACATGCCGCGGAGTGGCTGGGCCCGTGAGCCATGGCCTGATCCTGCGCGTCCGCAGCCTGTGCTCCGCAACGGGAAAGGCCACAACAGTGAGAGGCCCGCGTACCGCAAAAAAAAACATACTTCATAGGCTTATAGTGAAGACACATAACAGACTTTTTAAGAGTTAGCATTATATTTGCCACAGTAGTCAATAAAGTTTATTTCTTTCCTTCCCCTTTCCAAAGGCTTGAGTAGAAAAAGTGTTTGTTTAATCCCAAGTCAACCAGAAAGTTAAATTAAATGGAAACCCAAACACCCAATTCTCTAAACATTGTGGTTAATTGTTATTGCTGTGTATGTTCTGATAAACAACAAAGGCCTGGGGTCTGTATTTGTGCTGATGTGGAGTTGGAACTGTTAAGTCCCAGACCAGAGTTCTTTATGATACACAAGAGCATCCTTATCCACTGTCCAGAAAACTTCCCATATTTTCCATAGTCTGGCCCAGCTCCCAGAGCTCACAAGATAGGTCCAATAATTAAGCCTGTCAGAAATCTGTAAGATTTCAGCTGTATCTGTGTAAAAATGACCTTGCACAGCTGGTTTGGTAACTGTGATACACTGGGAAATTTCTCCATCCAACATGTTTCCAAACCTACTTCCACCCATGGGGACAGGAAGAGCCAGTCAGAATGGAATGACATTAATCTTGACCATGTGGGAAGAGCAAGTAGTTCAGAAGTTGGAAATTCTCCACGCACAGGCACTGAAATTATTTTGCTTATGGGTTAGCATAGGCTGTTTTGGCTTGTTTCATTTTTAAACAGAGAGACTTTATTTTTCAAAAAGATATATGAATTTCCAAGGATTTTCTGACCATGTTAGTTTTCTTGATGTGGTTGGAAACTTGTGTGAGTACTTGAGACAAGTAGGACCCACTCGAAATAGGCGCTCTGGGCTCTGAGTCTTATCTGGAAAGCTACACACTAAGGTCCTTATGCATCCAGTGAGATGTAACTTGGTGAGATTGTTTGGAGATCATGGGCATTTATTTTATTTTATTTTATTTTATTTTATTTTTTATTTTTTTCTTTTTTTGTGGTATGCGGGCCTCTCACTGTTGTGGCCTCTCCCGCTGCGGAGCACAGGCTCCGGACGCGCAGGCCCAGCGGCCATGGCTCACGGGCCCAGCCGCTCCGCGGCATATGGGATCCTCCCAGACCGGGGCACGAACCCGTATCCCCTGCATCGGCAGGCGGACTCTCAACCACTGCGCCACCAGGGAGGCCCATGGGCATTTATTTTAAAGAAAAGACTGGGAATATTTTTGCAAATGAGGATTGTGAGCAATCTAGACAAACTAAATTGTCAAAAACTTGCTAAGATTTAACTAAAGGTAGTGAAGGCAATGGGAATAGGAAGATGGTCCAAAAAGATATATTAACTTGTTATTTTAGCCCAAATATTCTGACCCTGACCTGTGGGCCTCATGGCAATTCTGGACCAAAGGAAATTGCTCACACTTTTCTATGGATTATTTAAGAAGTGGATGCCAACTGTCGCTATTTTGCTTTAGGAACGTGAGCTACTAGTATAAGTTTCTAGGGAGCGACAGAGGCATGGTCCAAATGGCAGAATCTTCAGTGTGCACTGAGACTTAACTTCTCATAATGCAGGGGAAGTTGGAACTTCATTTCAAAGACTTTTGTGTGTGTGTGTGTGGTACGCGGGCCTCACACTGTTGTGTGTGGCCTCTCCCATTGCGGAGCACAGGCTCCAGATGCGCAGGCTCAGTGGCCATGGCTCACGGGCCTAGCCGCTCCACGGCATATGGGATCCTTTGGGGCACGAAACCGTATCCTCTGCATTGGCAGGCGGACTTTCAACCACTGTGCCACCAGGGAAGCCCCAAAGACCTTTTTTTTATGGAGACTCATACAGAATATAAGGGAACTCCCCCAAATTGTGTACACTCAACCAGAAGTGAGAAAAGTGACACCAGTGTAAAACCAAAGTGACTTCTTAACCATATAACCTTGTCAGGCATCATATGTTTTATTTACTTACTGTTTTCTTACAATAATTTTTTCAACAAGGAACTGAGGAGTACTTCCTGTTGAGAAAGTTTCATGTTTGTCTTGCCAATAATTCTTTATGAGTTAAATGTTATAATTAAAAGTTGGGGAGAAAAGGAGAAAAGGTGAAACCAGCCTGAAAACCCTTTGCTGCTTTGACAGCTGACTCTAAGAAGGGTTTTATGCTCACATGATTACTTAGGTATGGTGCCCCTGGTAACATATATACTGTTGATTCTATTTTATCAGACAGTAGCATTTATCTCTCTCTTCAATTTACATTTGTAGCTACTTTACATTCATAAAATCATTATAACTAAGCCTGGAGCTAAGGCTTGCATGCCTGCCTCTCACTGTACCGACTCCACTGACAGGAACATTTCCCCTATATTTATTATAAAATCATAATATGCGTGTAGAATAAAAATTAAATAGCCCCAAAATATTAAAATGAAAAAGTAAAAAACATCTCCTTCTTCCACTAACCATAGTCTTACTCACAAGAGGCAACAAATTTTTACTCTTTCTGATCTTGTTTTCTGTGGTTATAGTCACAACACTAAATTACATGTTTGAAACTTGATTTGTTAGTTTGTCAGTTTTAGACCTTGTCTACATACTCCTGAATATGAAAAATGAAGAATTTAGTCCTATCTCTGTCTCTTTCATTCTCAATCTGTTACTAATTTTTTCCCCTTTCTTCTAGGGATTAACTTTACAACTATTAAGCAATATACATAAATGTTTCTTGACCCATCACCTTAGACAGAATCCATTGACTTTACACTGTCGTAGATGTGGAGTAAATACATGAGTGTCTTCTACTTCTCTCCCTACATTTCTCCCTCCCAACCTTTGTAGGTTGTACCTTTGCTTTTCCATTGCCAAAATTTATTTCATGTATTCTTCTCTATAACTGTAATGATGTTTTCTACTTTAAATTGATTAAAAACCAATAAGCAGTATTTGCAATAATACGTTTGCACTGCCAGAACCAAGTAGTGTGATTATGCTCAGAAAAAGAAATATAATCCTATGTTATTAAGCTTTTCACTTGAATGACAATGTTCAATGTTTCAAAGTCAAATGGAGTTTCTTTCTCTCCATAACTGGCATATAAGTCAGGTCAAATTTTATTTAACTTCATATTTGGGCCATACTTTTCTTGCACAAGGTTTGGTTTTTCCATACAAGAGATGGGGAAGAACAGTTTGCCCAAGCTATTCCACAGACTCTCATTAGCAGCTGCCCTGATTACAACCCTTCCTCCTTTCTGGCTTCAGCATCATCCGGATCTGCTGGGTACTTCCCAGGGAAGGTAGCTGCCCCTCCCAGCATCACCGACTCCTGTGTATCTTCAGAATACAGTATTCTCTGTTGGGGTTTATTCATCAACATGATTCTGTCTACTTTCTTTCTTCTAGAAACTTACCAACATTTCTAATCTACTGATGAATCTTATATTAGTCTAGGTTCTCTAGAGAAACAGAACCAATATGATATCTACATCCATATCTGTATCTATATCCATACTTGTCTATTTATTTACTTATTTATTATGAGGAATTGGCTCACAGGATTTTGGAGGCTGAGAAGTCCCAAGATCTGTAGTCAGCAATCTGGAGACCCAGAAGAACCAATGATATAAGTTCCAGCTTGGGTCCAAAGGCCTGGAAACCAGGAGAACCAATAGTGTAAGTTTCAGTGCAAGTCCAATGGCAAGAGAAGACCAATGTCCCAGCTTGGAGACAGGCAAAGAGAGCGAATTCTCTCTTACTTAGTCTTTTGTTCTATTGAGGCCTTCAATGGATTGGATGAGGGCCACCCACATCAGGGAAAGCAATCTTCTTTACTTGGTCTACCAATTCACATGTTAATCTCCCCTCAAAACACACTCACAGACACACCCAGAATAATGTTTAACTAAATATCTGGGCACCTTGTGGCTCAGTTGAGTTGACACATAAAGTAAACATCACAGGTGCTTTTCTCATTTTCAGTTCCTTTATATCTTTTATGGCATTTCCATGGGATTTGGGGGAAGAGATAAACACAGTCCATCTTTTTGAACCAGAATTATTGCTTGCTTCCTGGTGCTAGAGTGGTAACTGACATGAATATTTATTCTTCTGGATAATGTCTGCTCATGCTCAGCCCGTTCACCTTCCCTTTTGGGCTCTCCCCTGTACTGAGGGGTCTGGATGCCTAGAAAATGTATTCCCCAAACTCTCTTTCTGACAGGTTTCTATTAAGTTTTCCCAGTAGGAAGCATTTCAGTTGGATTCCAAGGACAACCAAGGGGGTAGTCTTTCTGCTTCTGGTTCCAGCAGGAGCCACGGCCAAAAAATAGAGGTGACTGTGGGTGACTATGACCTCTGGCAGCGTCAGTGGATCTGGGACTAGCAGGCGGCAGAAGTGGGGATGACAGATGACCATGGGCTCCAGCAGCATTGGTGGCAACCACAGCAGTAAATGCATTATTTCTGGACCCTGTAAAGTGCCGCCATTCTCGCCTTGACTCTGCCATCCAGCCAAAATTTTTGTAACCAATTTTTTGGTATTAAATTCACGTCTATTTGAATAATATTTTCCTGACTGGACCATGACTGATACACTTATTAACATTATATTTCTTGTCTTTCTTTGAGACAATGTGATGTATCTTTAAACAACAGCATCAGCTCAAAGGGAAAATTAAAAGTAAGGGATGGTCACTAACTTTTCTTTAACGCTTACTATTTTCTACTCACAATAACTCTAAAGTAAATATTATTATCCTTATCTTATAGATGATAACTCAGGGTAAGGTATGTTTATTTGACCCAGATTGCACAGTACAAACTGACATCCAAAGCAGATTCTACTCTTTTCATCTGAGAAACTCATATTGATATCTGACACAAATCCTAGCAAGGTGACTTGACACGTGAATAGCCGGCAGTCCGCTTCATACTTAAATGTCCTTAATCAAATGAGAAGCAGGTCTAATCACTTTATATTCTTGGACTTTGAAAAGATGGTTGGGCTTTGATTAAAATAGTCCATAATTCAGCAGAGCTCTCCATTGCAGACAATTCAGGTAGTAGATATGCTGGTCATTCTGATAGGGGTTTTTTTTTTTTTGCAGGAGGGCAGATATTTAAGTAGAATATTTTTATTGAAGTATAGTTGATTTACAATGTTGTACCAATCTCTGCTATATAACAAAGTGACTCAGTTATACACATATATACACTCTTTTTTTATTCTTTTCCACAAACTATTACATCTAAGTTTTTAGTTGTTAACATCTTTTAACAGCATGGTTTATATTTTTATGGTCAGAATACTGGATTGAAAAACAGAAAACCTTTTCTTAGAGGATTTTGCTCTTTTCATTAAAAAAATATTAAGGGAAGGGGAAAGGGGAAACCTCTTGCATCCATCACACAATAGCACCCGATGAAATTAGCAAACAAGGATTCACCTGCTCGTAGATTTTAGATAATAAAGACGGCCTGAGACCTTGCTCATGTTGCGTTAGGATGACATTTCCTAATCGAATATCCTCTCACCGACATGGGAGGAAGAGGATCACCTTTGGGAAGTTTAATTCCTTGGGAAGGTTTTTTTGAAAAGTCATTCCAGGAAATTACCAAACATATCTTCTAGTTCCCAGGATTTAATGTGACAGATTTTATAGATAGCCACATTCCCTTTGGACTGTAATGTGCCAGCAAAGTTGTTCTTAAGTAAAGAGCTCTTACAAATGTGTAAAAGAATAACACATTTGAGACATTTGTATATGTATACCCACATTTATTTCCCTCTGCACAGAGCCACATAACACAGACCTAAGAGGAATTGAGCTCAGCTCAAGGATGTGATGATTTTCTAACGCATGCCTGGTTGTCTTTGCTGTTTCTCTGCTCCTTGACAATATTCCCCTCATTGGACTGGGAGAGCCTGACTTAAGTAATTAGAAATGTAGAGTGAACATCTACTGCTGTACTCTGAAAAGAACACTAAGCCCTGGAGTCACTACTCTTGGGGCTGACTTTGATGCATCAAGATCTTTCACTTCCAAATACATACTCCTAGGCTAATATTCCATCAGCTACCACTCTATTTAAATTTTAATATGGCACATATGTCTTACTGTTTGACTTAGAAAAAAAGGAAAAGTCTTTCTTCTGAGACCAGTAATAAAGTACTGATGATGTATTTGCATTATATGTATGCAAGCAATAGCCAGTCACCACTGAAGAAGAGTTGTTCCCTATTGCCAAGAGCATGCATTCAAATAGTCACAAGGACCAAATGTGTCCCAGTGCGTGTCCTGATGGTTTTCATTTTGACAAAATAATTTAGCAAGAGATTGTCTCAGTGTGACTGTGGTTTTGAAGTTTCAGTGACCCTTTGCAGATCCATAGGATTACTGGTGTTAGAAATGGGAGGAATTCTAAAAGCAAACTTTGTTACTTTGGTAGTATTAGCAAAAACAATTAGAGAAAAGGATCCAGTGTCAGGGCTATGTAAAGTAATGATGCATTTGCCAATGTAAGGGCTATGTAAAGTGTTTCTGCATCTTTTTGAAAAGAAGTAGAGACACCGAAATTTGGTCTGGATCAATACAATGAGGGTATCTGGCCCTCACTGAGTTTTCTCTAAGATCAGTGTAAAAGTTCTTGTAATGGAAGCCTTAATTTTCTTGGCAAAACTCTTATTTGAATAATGTGCTTAGTCTATACCCATGTTTTACAGAACTCTTTTCCAGTTATGATTAGTCAGGCCTATGTAAAATTTGTTCCTAAGTATAAAATTCTTACAAAAAGGTAATGGGAACAGACAACCATAAGTAGCTGAAACACCCGTATGACAAGCAGAATGGTAGAGCTTGGACAGTTCCTGAAAAATCACATATTTCAACACTTTCACTTTGCAGATATAATAACTGAGGACCAGCAGGGTTAAGTGGTGATTCAATATCACCCAACTTGTGGTAGCAGAGCTGCACCTTAAAGGCATATTTCAAAATTAGTGCCTTATTTATTGTTAGTTTAGGTAGTTCTTGAATTGGCTGGAGGAAGAGTCTTTGAAACTTGAGATGGAGAGGCATGGGGACTCTGGGTAGAGCAATGTCAAATGCAGAGTCCCAGATACTAATCAGCATCTTTCGTGTTCCTTACTGCTTCAGGTTGCCCATAAAAACACACGTTTAATTTATGAGGATTTAAGTCTGTAAACAATATGTCTTAATGTCCCTTATATAGGAAATAGAAGCTCTGAGCATGGCAAACAATTTCCTAACCCAAAACCAAGACACATGTTGTAAAGTATGTGAGAATATTTAAGAGTATAATAAGATCGTACATCTGAAATCAGACCTTTCATTTTTCTGTTGCTTAAATTATCCTGTAATAATTAATTAGTTATCCTCAAAATATTAAAGATATGTATGTCAATTTCCATACAAAACAGTGATGCCTTAGCATATTTTTTATTTTATTCTCATGACAATAGTTTCTTTAGCTACAGCATGCAGAAGCTGTCAGCTAGATGTTTTTAGAATGTCTAGTTCATCAAGAAAACTCAAATAAGAGTCTGTGAAAAGTAACACATGGTTAGGAAGGAAAGCATGTAAGAAAGTTAGAAATTCAGAGGGGAATAGGGACAAGGGCTAGATGCTCCACTTCACTGGTGTGTGTGTGTGTGTGTGTGTTTCAAGGAAGAATCTCCTTCACTTCCGTTGTGTACGTACTTACTTCAGTCACCATCCACTGAAGACAAGTACTACAAATCTTCAAACCTTTGTTTTAGAGCTGAAATATTTTCCCACTCAAGTCTTTGGATTACTCACTCTCAGATCTGCTCCCCCACTGACTGCAGGACAAGGAGATAGAAATGGATGAACCGGGAAATAACTCTGTGCTTCCCTGAGGGTCATGGGGGTCGAGTTCACTGTGAATTAATTGCTTGTAAGATGAGGGGGAACACAGGCTCCAGAGTCAAATTGAAGTCCAGAATGTCACCTTCTTCCTTTGTGCTGAGTTGAGCTCAAGGGGGTAGAAGGAGGAGTTCTTTCTAAACTCAAATGTGTGTTCCTCCTCTACGTCACATTCCAAGCCACGCAAAATTAACCAGGGTGTGATTTCTGTAAAGCATGGCCAAAGGTCCTTAGCAATCACAAAGAAGGGGGTTCCTCTCTTCATTGATGTCAGTAGGACCTTTTCTTGGTCCTGGACAACTTCTGTGAAAATGTGGCATTTGGAAGCTGTAGGACATAGCTTCTCTCTTTTCTGTCTCTATCCCCTTTCCTTTCCTGTACAAATTACTTTCTTCCTCTAGATAAGAGACAAAGCAGATTGAAGGATTTGGCTGGGCACTAATTGAAGGAAGCAGTGGGAAAGTTAGAAAATTGGACAGAGATGATAAGAGCCTTTTGGGAACCACCCCCCGCCCCCTGCAAATATCTCTACAGGAAATAGCACTTCAGCAAGCCCCACAATGAGTGTAGGTGTGTACCTTCTTCTGTCACTTCATCTCGTTTGGATATAGGCAAGAGAGTGTACATAGAATGCCATTTCGGCTTCTTTCTGTCAGAGGTAGGTACAAGGAATGAGTTTAGACCTAAATTGGAAAGTGCTTAGGATGGAGAAGGGTGGGGAAAGTCAATCGATCCATTTATCTATGTAATCATCTCCAAATCAGAAATGAAAACCAACGGATTTTCTGAGAACCCTAAAATGCAAGCTAATTTCTTCAAAATTATTTTTGGACCATGCCAAACAGATTAATATGATGAGATGCAGTTTTCAGTTTTTCTCCCTTTATGAATCTGTTGTGATGGATTGGAGCAAAGGTGGTTAAAGTTGCCCCACACTAGCTGCTGTGGAGCAATTCCTCCTTCTGCCAGCACATCTGTCTAACAGTATAAGGTCACTTGTTAAACTCAGGAGCATATCTAGGGATCTAATTTAGGTCCATCAGCCTCCTAGCATGTTGATTCGGAATTTTACACTGATGAAACCTAAACAATGGGAACTTCACAAAATTGTGTTTAATTTTCACTTGCAGTTTGAAAGTGATCTCCTCTCTCTCTCTTTTCCCCTATCAATAGACACATACATTTTGATACTTTTACTATTATTTGTTTAACTCTTTGAGTAAGTGATTTTCTTTTATTCTCTTGAAGCTGCTTTTATGCCAGATATTAAGATATTAAGGCTGTTTGATAGACGACATGTCAGAGAAGAGGTACTTGGCTAACTCATTCCTTATTACTCTGGGGATGTGACAAGCTTCAGTTTCATTCAACAGAGTTTACACAGCTGTGCATAAGGATACTGTATGAGGCCTTGGAGTTCAATCACTCAACAAAATCAATCAATCAATCAATACTTACTGGACATCAACTCTGTTGGTAGAACAAGGTATCTAGAGTTGAGGCTGAAATATATTACTAATCCACAGAGAAAGAATTTAACCCCAAACACTTTTAAGATGATCAAATATTGTGGTTAATTACTATATTATGAAAATGTCTGTGTAAAATTGGGTATGTTTTGGAGAGCAATAGAAACAAAGTCTAAAGAAACTTGCAGTCAAGCATCAGGAGCCCCATTGCGTCCCTCAAATAGAACAAATCCAATGAACAAATAAACAAATAAAAACATCAAGAGACTTTCTTTAGGGTGGATGTCTTTGAGTGAGTTCAGCTCTTGAGCACTGTACAGACATGCTCTTGACTAAAACGTAGAACAGATAAAAGAACAGCTGCCCTTTAGGAGGCTGACTCAGTGGGTCAACATAGGAGCATACACCGAGCCAAGCCACAAATACCATGGAAGTCTATGTCAAGGGTTTCAAGAAGCATGTGTGCTGCCTGTGATCTGGGGGACACTTTTGGGCACTCTGCCCTGCACCTGAGGATGGTGTTGATTCCTACATGTCATAATCACAGCCGCCTTCTGAAGTGATACTGTGCCAGGCACTGCTCCAGACAGCTTAAGTATATTTTCTCCTGGAATCCTCTCAACCACCCTTAGGGGGTAGTTAGTCTTCACCCTATCATACAGGTGAGAAAATTAACACTTAAATAGGTTTAGTTATGTTCCCAGTGTCAAACAGATAATAAGTGGCAAAGTTAGGATTCCAATCTTGGTCTTACTCAAAATCCATGCTCATACCTACAACACATATTTTCATCAATTTTAGGAGCTTATCCTACTTGACATGTCTGATTTTATGGGCAGGTTCTCTGGATTTATGTGTGGGTAAAGTAGGTAGAAGCATTTAGAAACATGATGCATCTTTTCAGGGATTTGCTGTCATTTCTCTCCTCTGTGCTCTCCTAAAATGTATTTCATTTTTATATTATTTTGTATGTTTTTATCACCCAGCATGACTTGTTTTCCTCCTCCAGGATATGCCCTGACAAATGAATGTTTATTGAATAAAAGGATGAATGGATATTTCCCAAAACACTAATAACTAGATCCTGACCCATCATCATCAATATGAAAATTTTCTTTTTCTTTTTAGTGTTTGGCTACAAGACAAAATCAATAATGGTTAGGTTCATTGCAATTTCTAAGGCAACTTCTGGATAATGAAACAGCTTCTCAAAGGGGGCAGAGAACTAAACCTTAATTCAGGCCTGTGTTCTCAGCATCATATTTTAGTGTCTCACAAATAGTATGCTCAATAATTATTTGTTGAATGATTTAATCATCATCCTTACTTAAAAAAATAATAGTAAGGGCTTCCCTGGTGGCGCAGTGGTTGAGAGTCCGCCTGCCGATGCAGGGGACATGGGTTCGTGCCCCGGTCCGGGAAGATCCCACATGCCGCGGAGCGGCTGGGCCCGTGAGCCATGGCCGCTGAGCCTGCGCGTCCAGAGCCTGTGCTCCGCAATGGGAGAGTCCATGTACCACAAAATGTGGTACATGTGGCCCATGTACCACAAAAAAATAAATAATAATAATAATAAACATTTCTTCTGTAAAAACTGTGTGTAAGGTACTAAATTAGGTGATGAATGGAGAGCAGGAAAGCATAATAGTAGTGGTCATTGTTTACCATGTGCTGTGCACTACGCTGAGGACTTCCTTTCCATGTAGTATTACACTGAATCCTCCTCCAAACCTCACAGGCACTGTTGACCCTTCAATGTTGGAGGTGGGGAAACTGACTCCGAAAAAAGTTAAGCAAATTATTTCCCCAAGTTCCCGTAACTAGTAAGTGGCAGAAACTGGATTCAAACCCAGGCCAAGTGTTCTAAAACCCAATAGTCTTAACTGTGGTAGAAATCCTCACCTGGCATTGAAAATGTTATTTATTCAGAGAATTGTCAAACAGCGATCCATAATAACTAAGTATGTTTTCTCTTAGCTTAAAATATATAAACTCACATGAATTCAACAAATTTTTTTTTGCTGGAATCAAGCTTTGCTATTGAGTCTGGGTTCTTTTCTTGGGAATCCTATGTTGTCTTTCTTGCACAAACCACACCCACAGTACATTGTCTACAGTTTCCACTTTCAGTTTCTATTAAGTGGAGCCAGAACTTAAGGACATTTGAAAAACAATTTTCAGCATAAACTCATTCCAGATTTCTATGATTTTTTTTCTCAATCTGTTCAGTTGCTTCATAAACACCAAACCCAAGAGCATTTTTTTTACAACAACCTCTCTTTATCAAGTTTCTCCAAAGCCTTCAACCTAATTCTCACACAAAAACTCTCTCTTTTGAATGCATTTTTGAGATGTTTACTCATAAATTCAATTGTTTAATTAAAAATGCCAAAATTACTATCATAAATCGATCTGGGAATAAGCACAACCAAATCTTGATAAGCAAAGAATTGGACTGGTAGGAGCAGAGTTGGACAAGAGAGTAGATGATAATAATGAACATTCCGAGTCCTAAGGCTTCAACTAATGCTTTCAGAGGCAACTGGACATTAATTAATTGAGTTGAGTTTACTTAAGCACACTACTACTCTTTTACTCACATGTATTTTTCTTTAACAAACACTGACATAACACTTACTATGTGCCCGTCACTCTTCCTACTACTCTACAAATATTATTTTATTTAATGCTCAAAACTACTCTCTGAGTACATACTATTATCATCCCACTTTACAGAGGAAGATGCTGATGCTCCAAGAGGTTACCTACCTTGTCCAAGGTCATACACCTAGTAAGTGATGGAGCCAGGATTTGATCCAGGTACATGCTCTTAACCCCTTAAACCACGCCTGTCAGACAAAAGTCATTGTACTTCCTCTCCAAAAGCCTACAGTCCACGTGGAAAGGTCATGTATATTACCCATCCAAACTTGCATATGATAATTACCTTATGAAGGGTCCAGGAGTTCACAAACATCTTCTTTAGTAGTGTTCACTAAAGACACAAAGGAATTTTTAGTCAGCATTTGGTAAGCCTCTCTTGTAGAAGCCATGTTCCATGTTTCTTTCCTCTTTCCTTCCCTAAATGATAATGATGAACAGGGGTCTTCAATTTTCTTTTGTTAAGCCACTTTTTCTTATCTCTTTACAACCATTTCCTGTATATGTTACTATTCTTTATGGCTTACAGCCCCTGGAGTGATAATGCAGACCACGTGTGAGAGGCCAGCAGCTGGGAAAGCACACAGGAATGTGTCCTGGAGAAGGACCGCAATCCTTTTCTCTCTCTCTCATGGATTATGCACAGTAATCCCCACAACTTCCTGGGATTCTAAATTCAAGGTCCTAGAGTAATTTTCATCTCCCAATCAAACTACAAATTTTAATCTGAAGCAAACATCTTTAATTGTGATGCCACATGAACCACTTTTATGGTCTTTATTTATAAGCCTATAAGAGAGGGGAAATGGATCTGAATTCCTAGCAACTTTTGACTAGCAATGACCGCCTCCCCTCAGAAAGTGACTGAGCCATCAGAACACATTTGTAACTTGTATCAAAGAAACTGTGTTGCATTTTTAAAAACTATTAATATTTCTAAGTCGGTAATATGCACATTGTTCAAATATCAGATGTACAAAAGTTCTGTAGAAAGTCTTCCTCTTGACACTGCCACTGATCTTGAACAGAAAGGAGGAGTGACCCCGAGTGTGAATTCCACTTGGGGGACAAAACATCTGGAGAGGCTGCAACTAGAACTGGGGACTCTGGAGTCTCAGAGAGAAACTGTGTTGGAAATCCAGGTGAGGGATGAACTATGCATGAACCATGTTGTTAATACTCTCCGAGACGAGTCAACAAGAAGAGCATCTCCAAATTCATGACACTGGCATGTGTCTTTCACCATTACACAACGAGGCAGTGTGTTAGGGCAGGAGAAGCTCTTTCATGGGAACGCAGGCAGGTGGCATGAGTTGTAATTCTTTTCCTCTCACAGTTAGCTGCATGACCTGGGGGAAGTCACTAAACTGGGTCTCAATTGAGTTATTTGTAATGTGGTAATAAGTGCATTTTATCTGTGTTAAGGGAAAGTATTGAGCTGAATGATTAATTGAGCTCTTCAACTACTATAAAATCCATTGTATCTCCCTGGAAGTTCTACACTGTGTCAATTAACGTGGCTATTCTTAAGAAGAAAAAAAAAGTCTTCCTCCTAACTCTGTCCCAAGGTACCTACCCCATCTCTGAAAAGCACACACCATTCCCTGTTACAAGGAACATTTTAAAAATAAATATTCAGATGATCTGAAATGTCTTAATCAGTAAGATAAATGGTTACAAATTGCTAAGAAAATGAATATTTAATGCCACATTTTAACTAAAGTATTGCTTCAAAATATCAGATTTCCTGGAATCTTCTTAGCATCCCATTAATTCTGAGAGTAGCTGACAGAACAAGAATTCTAACATAAAAATATAAAGGCATGGTCCAGCATTTGGACTACGAGAGATGACTTTTCTACCTGGGACACATATGATGCACTTTTTTGGTTATTGTAATGAAGTTAGATGATAGTAGTGTTATAGGGGAAGATAATTAAACTACAATCTCTAAGAAATCTTATTTAATGCTATCTCTAAGAAATCAATTTTCCGTCTTACATGTTAACTCAATAATGAATGTAATCAGGGGTCTTTTGAAAGATGACAAAGATCCTTAGAACTCTGCATGGAGTTGCTTTAGGATAAGAAAGAGACAAAAGTTGTTTCAAGATGGAGCAGGAATGACTACAGCCATAGGTAGGACCTCCCTTTCCCTAGCCGTAACACCCGGAGATATACAATGCATTGGCAGGTCATTATTGTACTTAGAAACGATTACATAAAAAACAAAAGCCCACAACCCCTGTAACCTCTGTGGCTTATGGTGCTCAGCATGTGAGCAGGGATGGAAAGGACGTTAGACATGCCCCAAAGAGAATCAAGATTGAAAGTTGTTTTTTAATAAGGATATACATTCTTATATATACTTTTTACTGATGCTTTAAAATAACAGGTAGTTAGCTAATTCTCTCTTGGAAGTTCAAAACCCAAAACCTCATCCATACTCAATTCTAAGTTGCAGAAATGAAAAATTGGGAGCCAAGCTCTAAAGCATTTTTAGGGCTGCATTTATTTTTAATTTTTGACTCATCTTGTTATGGAGTCAGGATAAGGATGCTGTGGAGGAGGGGAGACATACACACCAAGTGGCTTCTCTAAGAAGTCGTGTGTGAATAATTTAACACTAATTTCCCAGGAAAAAAATATGCCTGGAAACACTTCAGCTCATATTGCAATGGTTTACCTATTCCATGAGTTTTGTTGAAGCATCTGTGTACTAGAATTTAGGCAAAAAATGTAAAGCAAGGACTTGATCCTGATTTCAAGCTGATGCGGCTCAGATCAGTCTCATCAAGATTTTGATGCACACATTGAATCAAAAGAGTTTCATTTGTAATGAGCTAATCTGCTAATATTATATAATATTTGGACTACTCCCTGTGCAGGCATCCTTAAGGAACCAGATTATGCTCTTCTGGGATGGACTTGCCTATATATTTTCTTTCACATAGCAAGACAGTGTTCCATCTGGTATTCATAATGGCAAAATCCTCATGTAAGCATGCTGTAAGATGTTTACAAATCTCCATTGTAAAAATGAATGTGACAGATAGCAAAAATTTATGTTTTATTTTTCAGAGAAGATGCTGGATTTCATAGGAAAAACCCTTATATGGTGTATTTATATTTGGTTTTGTGTGTCAGGGCTGCCTGTACACAAAGGCAAATTTAACTTATAACTTAATTATGATTAGTCATCCTTATGGGGGACAAGAAGAGAATAATTGAATTCCACAGAATGTCACCCAAACTCATTTACTCATTTGCCCACCCCAACCTAGTCGTTTTAAAAATAGTAAACGATTTTTTTTTTTTTTTTTTTGCGGTATGCGGGCCTCTCACCGTTGTGGCCTCTCCCATTGCAGAGCACAGGCTCCAGACGCTCAGGCTCAGCGGCCACGGCTCACGTGCCTAGCCGCTCCGCGGCATGTGGGATCCTCCCAGACCGGGGCACAAACCCGCGTCCCCCGCACCAGCAGGCGGACTCTCAACCACTGCGCCACTAGGGAAGCCCCTAAAAATAGTAAACGATTTTACAACAAACTTAAGCAAGGTTAGAAGTTATGAATTTCATTTCCTTTCATTTCTGCTCTTAGCTGCTGGCCACCAAAACAAGCAGCACAGAGGGGAATCAGCAGTTGAATGTGCTTAAAGGAATGCACAAACTTGATTTTTTAAATGTTCTGAATATTCGTGATTTGATTAGGGTAATGAGTCTCATGGTATGAGTATTACATTCTGAAAATCATGTATTCTGATTGTTGCTGATTGCCAGGTTTGAAATAATAGCTTGTGTCTGGGGTTTGGTGCTATGATGACATTTATTTTACTATGTCCATCATTATCATCATCATTGACATCATTACATAAAATCACAGTTTGCCGTGTTCTATGTGACCCCAGTTTAGGCCTTGCCCAGGCTGAATGGCCCCTGTCTATTAACAGTTATATCTATATTTGTATGTTCCAACCTTCAAAGGATTGTTTCCATGTCTCCAACAAACCAGATCTTACAATTTAGGGTCAGTGACCCCCGGTGAGCAGTGTAGCTTCCATCAGGTTTTTATGCAAAAGCATTGTTTATTTAAAATAAAACAAAATGAGATAAAAGCAAAACATGTATAGTTGTTGAGTACCTACTGTGTGTCAGGCCTCCTGCTGGGTGTGAAAAGAGAGGCTAAATGAGATTAATGTCCTTCTTGTGGAGAGTATGCACCATTGGTAGGAAAGGAAAGTATAAGTATCTGTGCAGATACATACCAGAACACCTTAACCAGGTGTGGCAGGTGGGGCATCCGGGAAGGCTTCCCCAAGGAAGAGCTGCCGATTTGAGACATGAAGACTCTGTAACTGCCAAACAAAAGAGGCTGGGGGATGAAATGGCAGTTCTAGGAAGAGAAACCATTCTGTTAAATGTGCTGAGCCTAAGGGGAGTAACAGTATCCAGGAAATGAGAGACATTCAGGGTGGTGAGCATAAGCACAGGGGAGGGGAAAGTGGTGAGTGATGAGGCTAGAAAGGAGGATCCAAAGTGGAAAAGTGGATCATTCAGGAACTTATTCAACTTTTTAGTGAATTCGGACATTATTCTAAGAGCAATGCAAGGCACTGAAGAGTTTCAGGAAAGAAAATAACTTTTTTTTTTTTTTTTTTGTATTTTAAGCATTTCACAATGACTGGAATAAAGAGAACAAAACAGTGGTAGGTCAGTTAGTCAGGAAACAGTTACAGCAGTCGAAGTGAGAGATGATGGAGGCAATGATGGCAATGATAACAGAAAGGAGTAAATGATTTTTAGAAGTATATATCAAATATGTAGAATTGTCTATTCCTTTGGTGAAGAATAACTGTGGTGGGTTTGAAACCTAAGTATCCAACCCGAGTTCCTGGCTGGCTCACGGGAAGATGACCCAGATAGGGGAGAAAGTTGATGAATTCTATTGTGGGAATGTTGCAGTTCAAGTACTGTTGGAAATCCAAGTGGAAATATCCAGAGACTGTTGGATAAAATGATCTCAAATTCAGGAGGTGGCTATGTGAAAGGTTGTAGAATTGGGAATCATCAACACATACCCTTGGAAGTAAATGGAGTTATCCCGACACTGTGTGATAAAGAGGGAAGACTTTCTGAAGAGACTTTGGAAAGCCAAACCGTACGTCTGCAGCAATAGGTTGCCCCCAAATGAAGATAAACTCCCATGTGAAAAGGTACCTTCCCTGGACAGGAGAAAAGAAGACATTCTTATCAGCCCAGAAGTAGCACCAGAGGAATCTGCAAACAAACCTTATTCCATTAGATTCCTCCTATATATTTACTGTCCCATCATTTACCTACTTTGGAAGCCTAGAACTGATCTCCTTTGTCCTGTCATTTCTCTACAACTTTGTAGTCCTTTGTTGAAGATGCTATAAAAGCTGGAATTCTGAGTGCCATTCTGAGTTATTTCTGGTTTAGTTTTCCCTAGTGTGATGTGCACCACACACATTAATAAACTGTTTTTCTTTTAAAAAAAAAAAAAGGCTAAAAAGGACATCAGAAAAGTGGAAGAAAAATCTGAGGAGGTGAAGAGGGTGGGACCATGGAAGCTAAGAGATGGGAGCATTTCAAGGAGAGAGCGTCCAGTGATGCAGAGAAGTCAAATCACACTATGACTGCAGGCTCAGTTGAAGTAGTGGTAGTAAAAACTCAATGACAGGGGACAAGGTGTAGGAGGTGAGGAAACAGCAACGATAGGTATAGGCAGCACTTTCAAGAAATTTGGTTGGTAAAAGGAAGGCGAGAAGTAAAACAAGATCCTTACAAAAATAAAATTCCGGGGCTTCCCTGGTGGCGCAGTGGTTGAGAGTCCGCCTGCCAATGCAGGGGATACGGGTTCGTGCCCCAGTCCGGGAAAATCCCACATGCCGCGGAGCTGCTGGGCCCGTGAGCCATGGCCGCTGAGCCTGCGCGTCCGGAGCCTGTGCTCCGCAACGGGAGAGGCCATAACAGTGGGAGGCCCGCCTACCGCAAAAAAATAAATAAATAAATAAAAATAAAAATAAAAATAAAATTCCTTATAATATCAGTTAAACTTAAATATTATTCAGTATTGCACAGTATTATATTTAAAACACAAATGGCTGTAGAGAAAATTTCAAAGGAAATGCCTTTCTCTCTAATTCTTAAAGATTTTGAACTTGTGCCAATGCTTAATATTTAAAATTCTTGTTTAGCATATTCCTTTTCAACTTAACCCATTTCTCCTAACTGAAAAAGTCACATTTTTCTTCTAAGGGCATATTTGGCTCCACAAACTTGTGGCTTTCAGCCATTTTTGTCATCAAAAGCCTTTTAGATTGCTGGTTTACACAGCCAACAAAGAGAGGGTACTTCAACTGCTCAACACTAATGAGAGGAAAGGCTTTGATATGCCTTTATACCTTTCCTAATATCTTGTCTCTCTTTCTAATGAGAAGTAATTCAGCTGCCTTAAAGTCTAAATAATTTAACCTTCTTGGTTTACTGATAAGGAAATAAATGCTTAAAGACTTATTGTGTGTCCCAAACTATGGAATATGAACATGACAGAATGGAAACCAGAATCTGGATCTCAAAGATTTGGCTGCATATCTCATCTTTTCCCAGTGAATACTCACCTCTTAATGTTGATGGAGTCCCTTTCTAATCAGAAAGATAAGTTTTAAAAAGTAAGATAGGGCTTCCCTGGTGGCGCAGTGGTTGAGAGTCCGCCTGCCCATGCAGGGGACACGGGTTCGTGCCCCGGACCGGGAGGATCCCACGTGCCGCGGAGCGGCTGGGCCCGTGAGCCATGGCAGCTGAGCCTGCGCGTCCGGAGTCTGTGCTCCGCAGCGGGAGAGGCCACAGCAGTGAGAGGCCCGTGTACTGCAAAAAAAAAAGTAAGATAGATTCCCTCTCCTTTCTGATATCAATAATTATTAATGATCACTTGAATTTTACATGAAATGCCAGACTCTTCTGTAACGACTGCTCATGTTAAGGACCTCTATATGGGATCAAATACAAACTACTTCAGCAGGAGTGCTCTTTAGAATTAATCTTGACAAGAGTTTGTTTTTCTACTAAACCAAAGCCATGTTCACACTTCTATTTGATAAGTTAACCAAGAATTTCAATAGAGAACTAAAATAGTACTATGATTGCAAGTCTTGGGCAAGTTTCCCTAAACATGTTGGACAAAAGCTTTGCCAAATACTGTAGATGTTGGAATAATTCTATTCCATGATAAGAAGCCACTATAGACATTAAGTAGGAAATTTGATTACTCAAAATCCATCTGTTATTGTGGGGGTTTTTTTTCCAAATAAATTTTTCAGGAGGAAAACTGGCAAAGAAATAGTTGAAAAAAAATACTTGAACCAAAATGACAGCCTTGGCTGTTGCAATGAGGAGATTTGGGGGAAATATATTAATATAAATATAAATACACACACATAGAACTTTTATTTGCAAAAAACAGTGATATTCTGAAACTACTATGAGGATCCCCTTTAAAAAAACTCAAAAAAAAAAACTGTATGTCTCCTTCAAAAGAACTGGTTCCAAATTTCTCACACACCTTTGATTGACCCCACAAGTGATACTTCTATAAAATCAGCAATGACTTTCTATTGCTGATAAAAGCAGTATAGGGCTTCCCTGGTGGCGCAGTGGTTGAGAGTCCGCCTGCCAATGCAGGGGATACGGGTTCGTGTCCCGGTCTGGGAAAGATCCCACATGCCGCGGAGCGGCTGGGCCCGTGAGCCATGGCCGCTGAGCCTGCGCGTCTGGAGCCTGTGCTCCACAACGGGAGAGGCCACAGCAGTGAGAGGCCCGTGTACCGCAAAAAAAAAAAAAAAAAAAAAAAAAGCAATATAAACTTTGATGTGTTTTACTTGCTATCTCTCCATTTTAATTTTACTATGGCCATCATTATCATCATCATTGACATCATTACATAAAATCACAGTTTGCCGTGTTCTATTTCAACTGCATATAACTATTTTCTTATCAAATCTTTCTATTAAATATTATTTTCTCATCAACAAAAAGTATACAGAGAAAAATAATATTTGTATGAACAGACTAACAGAAAAAATGATATTCATATGAATAAACTCACAAGTATAACATTAAAATACTGTAGGGAAAATGAAGTAATTTTCTAATCAAAATATTAAATTAAAATGACAAAAGTTTATAGTTCAGTCACATAAAAATGCCAAAGACATAAGACTCATTTTGGATGGCTAATCATGACTGAATCTGTACTGTTTAACTTGAAGTCTATTAGACAAACCTGGAAATGGAGAGGAACTGAGAGTGTGCTTGTTTGTTCTGTATTGTTTTCTTGGTTTGGTATAAAATAGAATACTAAACTAAAGGTGATATGTATCCACTGATGTATTTCCTAAAGAGTTGAATGTGGACAACAAGAATTTCTCTTTGTTTTACTTTGTTTTAGAATAAGAATGGAGCAGCCTTAGAAACATATGCTCTGAGAATCGAAGAAATAATACTAAACCATTTCACAGAAGCTGCTGATAACATTTAAATATGAGTGAAAATGTCCTATTAAAAGAGTTCTATTATATCTTTGTTCACTCTTATAAAATATTGGCTTATGTTGTACACAGGTTTACAATGTTCAAAGTGCCTTCAGTTGCTGCATCTCTTTTATTTTCATAAGCTCCTTGTGCGGTACTCAGTATATATAAGGAACTTGAGCAGATTCAGATTTTGGTATCTATGAGGGGTCCTGGAACCAGTCTCCAAGGATACCTGTGGATGACTATAACTATGGATAAGGGAAACCATGTAAATTGGAAGACTTCTATTTCTGGTAATAATAGAGTAGGTAATTCAACCAGCACTCCTGCTAAAGACTATTTGCAAAGCTGAACAACATATTTTTTAAATCTCTTTGATAACACTGAGCATTAACAAAATAGAAAAGAATTACTGGGATAAGATCTGGCAGAAAACTGATGCCCATGGAAGTGAAACCAGAATTTGGGGGTTGTTTTTCTCCTAAGAACACTTGCTGATTTAGTGGGAGTAGATGAGAGCCTAAAAGAATTACTGGTCCATTTGTGACAACGTGGATGGACCTTGAGGATATTAAGCTAAATGAAATAAGTCAGAGAATGACAAATACCGTATGATATCACTTACATTTGAATCTAAAAAAACCAAGCTCAGTAGAAACAGAGACTAGAATGGTGGTTACCAGGGACTGGGAAATGGGGGAATAGAGGAGATGTTCACCAGGAGTATAAACTTCCAGTTATAAGATGAATAAGTTCTAAGGATCTGGTGTACAGGATGGTGATTATAATTAATAAATACTGTGTTACATACTTGAAAATTGCTAAGTAGATCTTGAATGTTCTCACCACAAAAAAAAATGATGACTATGTGACTGGATGGAGGTGGTAGCTAATGCTATGTTGGTAATCATTGTATGTCTTAAACATACACAGTATGTCAACTATCTGTTAAAGCTGGGGAAAAAAAGACTTAATGGTGCTTTTGAATGTCTCACTAAGCTACTGAGATAGGAATTAGAATTCTCACATGTGGGAGCCTTGATGAAAGTCTTTTGCATATAGATGGAACCATGATTGGTGAGACTCTAGGAATAATGATAAACTGCAAGTAGACAGATCACACTGAGGACCACAGTACAGTTCTGAATCACCTCAAAGCCTGAAATTTGATTGATGGAATCAGAGAGACCTAGCAAGATGTAATATGTCATTCAGGCCTCAAATTATTTCTACAAACAATTTTTACTAGTAAAATGAAAAGCAACAAATCAAAGTAACCAGGTATAAAAGGAGACAAGTCAACATGAGTAGACACCAATAGAAACAACAAACAGAAGCAGAACTACAGGGGCTTCAGATAATGAAGCCATCAGATACAGACTCTAAAACAATTATTCTTACTGTATTAAGAAATATAGGGCTTCCCTGGTGGCACAGTGGTTGAGAATCCGCCTGCCGATGCAGGGGATACGGGTTTGTGCCCCGGTCTGGGAAGATCCCACATGCCGCGGAGTGGCTGGGCCCGTGAGCCATGGCCGCTGAGCCTGCGCATCTGGAGCCTGTGCTCCGCAACAGGAGAGGCCACAACAGTGAGAGGCCCGCGTACTGAAAAAGAAAAAAAAAAAAAAAAAAAAAAAGAAATATAAAAGACAAATTAAAATTTCAACAGAGATTGGAAACTATAAAAGAAAACCTGATTATAATTGTAACACTGAGAAATATAATAACGAAAAAGGTCTAAATAAACGGGGTTAATAATAGATTACACTCAGCTGTAGAATTAGTGAACTGGAAATTAAAGAGAAAAAATCTAGAATGAAGCATATGGTGGTAAAAGTATGGAAAACAGAATACAAGATCCCCCTGGTATCTGAAAGTAGAGCATTCCTACTAAAACTTTCATATGCCAAAAATGGTGTAAAGTGAAGAAGCAATTAACTTTTTTTGTAAAATCGAAAATCCTCTTCAGGTTCCTTTTGGTTAACGAAAACAGGTACTAATGTAGAACTTTCCCAAAAGCAAAGTGGTGAAAAACAAACTTTTGAAAAGCAGTGATACCTGTAGTGAGTATGAGACATAGAGATATAGTGAGAGGATGTAATGTATGTGTATTAAAGTCCCACAAGAGAGAAGAGAGAAAATAGGATAGAAGCAACAATTCAAGAAATAATGAATATTAACTTCCCAAAATTGATGGGATACATTAAGAAATCTGTTAAACTTCAAAGCAAGATAAACTTTTAAGAAATCTACATCTACAGATCAAAACAAAGCTGCTAAAAACCAAAAGCAGTGATAAAGCCTTAAAAGTAGCAAAACCAACCAAAAACTTTTAAAGAGGGAAAATTCAATTGACAGCTGATCACTTAATAGAAATTCTATAAATGTGAAGAACATGGAATAAAATCTATTTTTTAGCCATTTAAGAACTTATTTATTTATTTACTTATTTATTTGTTTTTAATTGAGGTATAATTAGCATATAGCATTATATAAATTTCAGGTGTCCAACATAATGATTTGATATTTGTGTACACTGGGAAATGATCACCACAGTAAGTCTAGTTACCATCAGTCACCATAGAAAGTTACAATTTTTTTTCTTTCGATAAGAATTTTTAAGATATACTCTCTTGGCTACTTTCAAATATACACTACAATATTATTAAATATAGTCACCACACTATACATTACACCCCCGAAGCTGCGTGAAGCTCTGTGTTCTACACGTGAGTAGGAGAGGCTGCCATTCTACTATGGGATAAAACTTGTCGGCCATACAGAAAATGTATGTGTGTCTTACAAACTACATGAATGAACTTTTACAGAGACTGTAAAATTATAAAAGTTCATTTTATAATTGGAAGTTTGCACCACATAACCCCCTTCACCCATTTTGATCAACCTTCAACTCCCCTCCCCTCCGGCAACCACCATTCTGTTCTCTATAAGTTTTGTTTTGTTTGATTGTTTCATCTGCTCATTTGTTTTGTTTTTTAGATTCCACATATAAGTGAAATCGTACAATATTTGTCTTTCTCTGTCTGACTTATTTCACTTAACATAATACCTCCAAGGTCTATTCATGTTGTCTTAAATGGCAAGGTTTCATTCATTTTTATGGCTGAGTAGTATTTGACTGTACATTTACTGCCCCTTCTTTATCCATTTATCTGTCAGTGGATACTTAGGTTGTTTCCATATATTGGCCATTGTAAATAATGCTGCAATGAACTATGTGCACCTATCTTTTCAAATTAGTGTTTTTGTTTTCTCTGGTTAAATACCCAGAAGTGGAATTGCTGGATCATATGGTAGTTCTATTGTTAGTTTTTTTAAGAACCTCCATACTGTTTTCCATAGTGGCTGTACCAATTTACATTCCCTCCAACAGTGCACAAGGGTTACCTTTTCTCCAAACCCTCTCCAGCATTTGTTATTTGTAGACTTTTTGATGATAGCAGTTCTGACAGGTGTGAGATGATATCTCATGATCATTTTGATTTACATTTCTCTGATGATTAGTGATGTTGAGCATCTTTTCATATGCATGTTGTCCATCTGTATGTCTTCTTTGGAAAAATGTCTATTCAGGTCTTCTTCCCATTTTTTAATCAGGTTTTTTTTTAATATTGAGTTGTGTGAACTATTTATAAATTTTGAATATTAACCCCTTTTCAGACATATCACTTGCAAGTATTTTCTCCTATTCAGTAGGTTGTCTTTTCCTTTTGTTGATGGTTTCCTTTGTTCTGCAAAAACTTTTGTGTTTAATTAGGTCCTGTTTGTTTATTTCTGCTTTTGTTTCCTTTGCTGTAGTAGACTGATCCACTATGATTTATGTCAAAGAGCATACTGCCTGTGTTTTCTTCTAGGATTTTTATGGTTTCAGGTTTTACATTTAAATTTTTAATCTACTTTGAGTTTATTTTTGTATATGACGTGAGAAAGTAGCCCAGTTTGATTCTTTTGCATGGAGCTGTCCAATTTTCCTAGCACCATTTATCAAAGAGACTGTCTTTTCTCCACTGTAATTACTTCCCTCCTTTGTAGTAGATTAATTGACTATTAAGTGTGGGTGTATTTCTTGACTCTCTATTCTGTTCTATTGATTTTTGTGTCTGTTTTTGTACCAACACCATACTGTTTTGATTACTGTAACTTTTTAGAATAGTTTGAAAAGCTGATATTTTTCTTGATAGGTCTCACTTGTTGAGGGTGTGCCAAGCCCTATCAGTGTTCCAAAGGGAGGGATCTCAGTCTGCACCAAGTTTCAAACAGATTGAAAATCAGGCCTCAGGCAGCAGCTTTTAATATATGCAAATATATACAGTCTTATCAGACCACAATCATAATCCCTGCTGGCCTCCAGACAAGACGATCTCAAGGTATCCTCTGGGCAACTGTTGTAAAAATCAGGGCTCCAAATGAATGTATAAGCTCCTTTCTGGGAGGTACCAAAGAGCTCTTCTTTTGGCCATTAGTAATGAGGCTGAAGGAGAGCACAAAGATGGTGATCCCCAGCCTACATTCCCTGAGAGCATTTCTGTAGCCACTAGATATATGGCAAGCCTGAAGCCTGCCCCTCAGGCTGAAGCTCCAGGATAAGTAAGTAGGCATGTTTTACAGAAAGGCTGGGGGTGTGTTTCAGTCTTCTGTCTGCACAGTGCCCTAGGAGTGGTAGCCCACCAGAAAAATCAGGACAATGGTAACTACTCTGGGGTAGGGAGAAGAGGATAAGAATTGGGTAGCGTCTGGGAGAAAAGTTTCTATCCTTAATGTGGGAAGAGATTATACAGTTTACTTTGTGATAACTTATTAAGCTGTATGTTTTTGTTTGGGGTAATTTTCAGTATGTATTTTACATTTCACAATATAAAATGTTCACAACATAAAGCAACAACAAAAACCTGGGGACTGGCTGAATGGCCATAACAAAATAGAACGTGTTAGTGGATCGATATCCACTTAGAGGTGTCTGGCTCTGTTCTCAGTTCTTTATCTGAAACTGCCAGTGTTTTGGTTCAAAATTTATCTAATATTGAAGGAGCCATGATTAAGACATTTTCAGAAGCGTAAAACGGAGATGGATGACAGAATCGAGATTCAAAATAGTCTTGACAGACTTGTAATTCTAGCCCTAAACCAACAAGAGGAAATGTTTCAGGGATAATGGAGGTGTAGCACACCAAACATTGGCTGCCAGGGTTAGGCAGAGAAGGCTTCAGGGCTCCTGCTGCCAAGAGGTGTTTCAGGAGGTGCCAAAGAAAATGTCAGACATGACTCCATGGGTTGATCTGGCTTTGGGACTCTGATGAACAAGCGGCTCTTGCATTCAGAGGGAATTTAAAATGCTCCCTCAATCGCAGGAACACATAGAACAGTTAACCCTCAGAGAGGGTCAGCAAAAACACACAAAGCACGCACACAGAGCCTTCAGAACTGAAAACCAAAGAGCAGCAGCAGCAGGGGCAGCCCATAGCTCCTCCTATCACCTGGCAAAACAGGCAACCAGAGTCTGGGAGGAGTACAAGTCTGGGTACAGCAAAAGGGTTCTTTAAGCAAAATAATGGCTCCCTGAGAACAGTAATGTATTCTGAATCAATCATGGTCCAGACCCCTCATTATAGTCATCAGGGGAAAAAGAAAAGGGAATTCAGAGGAACCAGAATAGAGATGGTTACCTCTACCAGCCTGGCAATCTTGATGAGAGAATATAAGACTATGTAATAAAATGTTTATAGTTCTTGCCACACAGTCACAGTCCCATCATTCTTGTCAAATGCTCTGGCTAGTCCCATAAAGTTTTGACTTAAAGAGCCCTTCTAGGTGTTGTTAAATACAGATACCAGAACCTACCTGACTCACTCAGGAGAGATTCTGGCCCTCCATGTGAGCAAGATGACAGACTCCCTCAAGAGTTCTGTCAACAGCCCTCAATCCTTTCTGGCTCAAGTTCGAGGTGTTCATAAATCAGTTACACCAGCACAGCATAGCTGAGAACTAGCCTAAGACATAATTGCTGCTTTGTCTGAATCCTGACTCTGGCAAGGCAGGGACTGTGTCTGTCTTGATCCCTTCTTAATGCCCAGGGCCAAACCCCAAGTAATACTCAAATATTACTGATGAAGGAGAGAAGAAATGCTGGCAGGCAGACAGGCAGAAAGGAAGGAAAGGAAAGTCAGGTAAAAAGTCCTGGGTTTTATGACTGGCTATACTGTCAGTATCAGACAACAGCACAACTTGACTCAAGCAAACATATTGTTAGACTGCAACAAGAGAAGCCCAGAATCTAAACAAAGGGAGGGAACAGTTCAATTCCACTCTAGTGAGACCACATCTGAGCTTGGAGTTCAACACTCGGTTGCCACATTTAAAAAGCACATTATGAAAGTTAAGTTCAAGGGTAGTGATCTAAGTGATGAGACATGTGCAAACCAAGGCCCAAGAACAGTTGAAGAAACCAGAGCTATGTGACTTAGAAAGGACGGGACACAGATGACCGTGTCCCAGTGTTAGAAGGGAAGGGCTGTCATATAGAAGATGTAGGCATATTTCTCAAACCTAACTGTGCGTCGACATCACCTGTTAAAGTACAAGAATACCTAACCCTCAGCCTGTTCAGACTGACTGAATCAGAACCTCCCATGATGCTGCATGGACATCTGTTTTGCACAAATCTCCTTAGGTCACTCTGGTGTTCACCACAAAGCTGAAGTTAAGAACCACCAGTGTAGACCTATTTTGCTTGTCCAATTGAAAGTCTCAGGAGTTTCATTTGCACAGAAATTATAGGGAGATACATATGAGCTTTAAAAAAAAAAGGAAAGAATAAATAGTCTTGTTAACAAATGTTCTGCAAGAGAATATCTGGGTTGGCAACAACGTTGTTTTTGAAAGCTCTTGGAAGTATAGAGCTTAAAAAACAAAAACAAATCTTCTGAGGATCCAGCTAAAATAATCCCTGCTTATGTGTAAGGCCAGTGTAAAAATCTGAGGTCCTTTCTGAGGTTAAGGTTTTTTGAGACGGGGTAGAGAATTGCCTCACTTATCTAAAGGTCAGATTCCCAGCAACCCTAAGCTTTCAGAATGCAGGCATTCAGATCTTTACTGCAAAATCTGGCAGTGTGATTATCTGTTTCTTTTCCAGCCTGCACGAGATTAGGAGTAAGTAAGACATAAGGGTGAGAAGGCTACTAGAAGTCACGCATAGTGACAGTCACAAGAGTGAGCACAGAAGGAGGAAGCAGAAAAATGTAAAAAGCAATAGAAATCTGTTACTGCACATTCCTCAGTGTTGAGAATGATGTCTCTGAGTCACCTAAAAGTGCCTGACTTATGGTGGGTATCCTATTATAAGAAGGCAGTTTTCACAGAATAGTAGAATTTTAGAAAAAAAAATGTATTTCAACCTCCTTTATATTTTTCCTTTTTAATGAAATATAATATTCATACAGAAAAGTGTCATATCGAAAGTATATAGGGAAAGGGACTTCCCTGGTGGCGCAGTGGATAAGGCTTGTGCTCTCAATGCAGGGGGTCTGGGTTCGATCCCTGGTCAGGGAACTAGATCCCGCATGCTGCAACTAAGAGTTCGCATGGCACAACTAAGGAGCCCATGTGCTACAACTAAGGAGCCCACAAGCCACAACTAAGGAGCCTGCATGCCGCAACTAAGACCTGGTGCAACCAAAAAAATGCATTTAGGAGTTTGGGATTAACATATGCACACTACTATATATAAAATAGATAACCAACAAGGACCTACTGTATAGCACAGGGAACTATACTCAATACTTTATAATAACCTAATAAGGGAAAATAATCTGAAAAAAAGAAGATATATATGTATGTATAACTGAATCACTTTTCTGTACACCTGAAACTAACATTGAAAATCAACTATACTTCAATAAAACAAGAACATTTTTTAAAAAGAGTATATAGCTCACTACATTTAAAGAAAACTAAACACACCACATAACCAGTATCCAGATTAAACAAACAAAAAATGAAAACCCCAAACAAAATAAAAGATTATTTCTAGCAACCAAACTTGCCCCATCTATTCCCTTCCCATCACTATACTCTCCCAAAGATAGCTATTGTCCTTCTAACGGCATTGTCTTTGTACCTTATATGTATAAGCTCATACACTATGTGCTCTTACATTTTGTGTCTGAATTCTTTCATTAAACTTTGTTTTGTAAATGACTCCCAGGATGTGACAGTGACTTGTCACACCAATAATGACAAAACAAGGAATATAAAAAGCCACAGCTCTTGATTTCTGGACCAAAGCTATTTTCCAAAGATTTCTCTTTTAGAAAGCTTTTCCTTCACTAGAAAGTCTTTAAAACATGTATTCATGTAAAATGATGTTTCAACTATATGAATAACCAAAGACACAAGGATACAAAAACAACAAAATTAAACACCTAAATAAATAATGTATTACAACATATGAAACAAGTAGCCTGAATGTCAAATTTTGTCTGTTTACTCTCATGTGCGGTCCAGATGTAAATTATTGTTTTGAAAAATGATAATTTTATTTTGTTTTCTCCTATGCCTCTACAGAATTAATTTTTCCTAATTTGTCTATTTTCAGAAGGCTAAATTACCTTTATGAACGTATGGCTTAGTCATTAATTCTCATCTTTGCATGGACTAGTATTAGCAGCACAAATGGCCAAGAAAACAAACAAAAAATTAGTAAATTGACTCCAAAAGGCTAAGGCCACAGTCTTTGCCTCAAAGATTAAATATGCCTTCTCTGAAAGCAAGAGTGATGTCAGCCACACCCTTGTCATTACTTGCCAGTTGAATGGCCCCTCTTGGTCTTGGCCTGAAAGTTGTGAGTTTTACTTTAATGCTCCCATTGTTTCAAAAATCCAGATATTAATAATGCATTATTTTGGAGACAAACTAAAATCAGGGACAGAATTTATCACTCTAAGGTATAAATTAGAACAGATTTATTTACAGAAAGAAAAGACCCCTAAATGGCATGCTTATTTAGAAATTCTTAAAGAGAAATGTCTGAATTAATAATGTTCTATTTTGCCTGGTGTTTCTATGACCTGTTTGGGGAGTATTGGTGGAAGTGATATCCTGCAATGATCTTTTTTAGGTTTGTGATTATCTTTTTAATGCTATTTCTTTTTATCTGGCCCAATTCAGTATTGCACTTAGCACGAACTACAACACTTGTTACATATTGACTTGTTAGTTTGACAAGCATTATACTGCAAAATAAAATGCAATTAAAAAGTGTGTTCTGGGCTTCCCTGGTGGCGCAGTGGTTGAGAGTCTGCCTGCCGATGCAGGGGACACAGGTTCGTGCCCCGGTCCGGGAAGATCCCACATGCCGCGGAGCGGCTGGGCCCGTGAGCCATGGCCGCTGAGCCTGCGCGTCCGGAGCCTGTGCTCCGCAGCAGGAGAGGCCACAACAGTGAGAGGCCCGCGTACTGCAAAAAAAAAAAAAAAAAAAAAAAAGTGTGTTCTCTTTAAATCTAATAACACAAGTTTAGAATAATACCTTTGGGTAAGGCCTATAAGAAATCTATAGTGTAGAAAATAGTAACTAGTACACAATTGGCAGTTGGATAATATCAAGGAAAAGAGCCAATCTAGTTGTATAAACAAGTGAGTGAAAAGTACACACAGTGAAACCATACCATCTCAATTTTTTTTTTTTTCATCTCAATTTTTAACTCAGAGGTCTCATGTGAGGACAATTAAAAAATATGTATTTGCTAGTTGGAGTTAATGCTTTCCTGATACTGTATCTAAATTTATACTTTATATAAGAGGCATATCTAAACATGAGATTTGTGGGTGTATATTTTTATGAATCAGTTTGAATCACTCTTTTGTATGAAACATTCATTTGAAAAGCAATTAAGATGACACTTTTCAAATCTATTTTAAGAAACAGTTAACCTTTAGCCAAAGATTTAAAATTAATTTCACTTGGCTATTTGTCTTTCAAGATCCCATTCTAACCTCAGGACTCACAAACTTTCTACCACAACATGACAGGGGATTCTAGAATTATCTCTAGGGTTTCACAAAATTCTTAAATCCAGATTGATTTTAATTTGAAAAAAATGTCAAAACATTATCTTTCAAGTGTGGGGACATTTTATATGCTGAACAGCACTGGCTGAGTGACTTAAATAGCGGATTTAAAACATCGAACAGAGTTTTTTTCTTTTTGACTCATAGACATTTTCCTGTTCGGAAAATGGAATGTGGTCAAGAGAGCAGAACGTGTGTTGGCAAAACAGGACAATGGTACCAAGGAACAATGCTTAGTATCAGTATCAGTCCTGAAGATGATACTATTTGCAGTACATTGTACACTTGTTTACTACCAAAGAGTTAGCTTGGGAGTAGGAATGCCTCTGTGTATTTGTGCACAACACACGTCATTTTGTTGTGATTCATTTTCCCCATCTATAAAATGGTGACAAAAACTGCCATTAGCATTTCTCACCTTTAAAAACCTAAGCTTTTGAAAACTAGCTGGGAGTTCCAAGGCAGACAGCATGGCTTGAAAAACATGTAGGAAAAGGAAACTGAGCAACGGTTCCTTTCTTCCCATCTTTCCACATCACACCCATTCCCAAACCTGACCAGACCCCCTTTCTCAATATCACCATTTCTGATGCTGGGTCATGACTGGAGAAAAAAGAAAGTGGCGGGAATAAGTAACTGAAAAATCCAAGGGTGATACAGAAGAGTGACTCTATA
This sequence comes from Mesoplodon bidens, assembly GCF_964165515.1. Classification (NCBI taxonomy): domain Eukaryota; kingdom Metazoa; phylum Chordata; class Mammalia; order Artiodactyla; family Ziphiidae; genus Mesoplodon; species Mesoplodon bidens. Next base: position 46,853,355 of record NC_138165.1, on the reverse strand, counting down.
TCATCTAAAAGGAAAAGTGAACATAATTTTTCTTTTCTCTAATTTCCTGCCTCTGTCCCTGAATTCCGAATGAAAATCCTCAGAGAAGTGCCCACTTTTAGGATCATCCCCCAACTTTTACTCAGCGAAGAGATAGAAAATCAGGGTGGGATAAAGGAATAAAAGACCAGAGAAAAAACATATTCACAGAATCGAATTCCAGATGGGAAAGGATGAAGAAAGGCAAATGGCATTCTGGCTTTCCTTCTCAACTCGTCACGCTTTTTCCTATGGGAGGAAGAGGAGGTGGCTCCTTCTGGATGTTCCAAAGTCAGGGCAGACAATAAAACATCACCACAGTGACAGCCCAGTTATTACTTTCCGGCTTGTGACCAAAATGAGACCCCAGCGTGGCAGAATTAAAATTCACAATCTCATCCGTGAAAGGATTTTCAGTACCAGACGTTTTGTTAGAGGTCTTTTAAAAAAATAGCCTAATGTGTTAATATTGAAAATAGATGCATGTAATTTGAGAGTGAGTATAAAATACCATGTGTATTAAATTAATAATGTTTCATTACTCACCCATCACAGAGTCATTATTTTAAATAACCATATTTCATTTCAGTGGACAGAGTGTAAATGAGTATGTATTTTTATGTAAAGTGGACCTGCATCATTATTTATTCATGAGTTTTAAAAGGATCATTATTTTTGACAGACAGCTCCTGTCAAAAGATTTATGCATAAGAGCTCATGTTTCCCCACAATAATCATCAATCAATAAACTTTAGAACCTGGTACTTAAAATTCAGTGTTATAGAGATGCACATTTTGCTCTAATTAAACACATGTTTGCATTTGGAAAATAAACTGCAACCTCAGTTCAATTAAATATAATCTGAAATATCAATATTGCATGTGTAGGGTGAGTCATGGTTTTAGTTTGAGAAATGTGCCTTGTTACATTTTAAGTGATTGCTTTGTTTCCACACACCAGACTCTTTCTGTATCCCTGTGGGGCAGAAGAGGAAGCTTACAAGATTTAGCTTTTAACGCTGTAATTGGTTATCAATGACGTAGTTGGTAGTTTTCTGAACAAGGGACGCCATCCCTCCCTGCTTTAGACCTTGATTTTAAAGGACCTAGGAGGGTGTAAACCAGAAAATAGCACAGTAGCACAGAAAATAGCACGTGCCTTTCAGTATGGCCTTGGAAGTCAGTTCAGAAGATGGGATGAGATGATGTACAGATAATAGCATATAATTACAAAACAGCAAAACTGTAACTGAGACTGATGACAAGGCTGATGGAAGACAGCTTCTGAATCCCCAGTAAGGACCAAAAAGGCAATGAGTTACCAGTGTGATGCAAAGACTCACTGCTCAAAGGCAAATTCATGGTGGTGATATAGCCTTAACTCCAGAGGAAATAATTGAAAGGCTTGGAAGTCTCCTGGGACCAGCTGGCCCTACAGGATTTCCATAGCCATTCCATTAATGTGCTTTCCCCAAACCACGCTGTCTCCAGATGCACTGATGATGCTCAAGACTGCTATTAACTGAAATGCTCTTTTAAATAATCTGGATCTGAATGCCTGAATTAAATATACTTTACTATTTGGCAAAGTCCATTTTCATATCTAGGTTTCTAGAATTTAGATTCTCCATTATTTTGATGCATCTCTACCGTCAAACAGCAGTACCCATTCTATCAGGGTTTGGAATTTGAAAGGAGTATGTTTCTCTCTCCCGCTTTCCCCATGCAGGCACTAGCAGTCATGGTAAAGCCTGGAGACAGACAGAGACCTCCAGGTAGGAGAGCACTTCTAACCTTTGTCTGGGAGATATGCAAATCCTATTTTCAGGGCCAGTTTCTTAACCAGCGGTGAAACAGCTAGGCTAATGAACAAAATGTCAGGCCTTCCCTTGACAGGGAGAGGGTGGAGAGTGGGAAAGGGAAGGAGGAGGAGGGGGGGAGGAGGGGTTAGCTGAGAGAGAGCAGACCATGCTGGAAGAGCCAGAGGGAAGAAAGGAGTCCGGAGAACAGCTAAGCTGGCATGGATGCACCAAGAGTACCCGAACTAAAGCAGGCCTGTCGAACAATGACAGAAGTAATGGTGCTCTTATATTTTTCATTTGATTAAAAGTGTAACATTTAGAGCCGTCCACAGAATTTCCCTCCAGTAAATAAATGATCAGCTTAAGGACACATTAAAAGGTGAATTCATTTATTTAAAGAAAGCTCTCTGGGTAGAGCTGGGATGAGTTGGGGAAAAGAGGTGAAGAAAGAGAAAGTGGCACTTTTCTATAAGGGAGATGAACACTTCTGAACTGTTTAATTTGGGGTCAACAGTCTGAGGTCAGTTTGGGGAGATGGAGGAGGAATCTTACGCTGGAGAATCAAAGACTTAGGAGAAAAACCTGCCAGGGAGAAATACTCGGACTTAGGCATGCCTGCAAGACCAGGAGCTGAGTGTTTATTATAAACAACAGGTTTTAAAAAGTTTTTTGGGGGTGGGGGGACTTCCCTGGCCGTCCAACGGTTAAGACTCTGCTTCCAACGCAGGGGCGCGGGTTTGATCTCTGGTCGGGGAACTAGAATCTCGTGTGCCGTGCAGCGCAGCCAAAAATTTTTTTTTTAAATTAAAAAAAAAATAAAATTAAAAGTGTTTTGGGGAAAGTGAGGTCAGGGTTCTCTGGCACATGTTTGTATTGCACAGGAGAGGATACTGCAGATTACGATTATGGGGGAGGCAGAAATGAGAGCAGTAGAGAGTGAGCGATTGAATCCATTCATAGAACTTCTGAGAAAGCTTTCTGTGAAACATAGGATTGGAGCTATAGGTAGGGTTGACAGGAAAAAAGCCAATTTTCTTTATTTTTTATTTTTTTATTTTTTTTGCGGTATGCGGGCCTCTCACTGCTGTGGCCTCTCCCGCTGCGGAGCACAGGCTCCAGACACGCAGGCTCAGCGGGCATGGCTCACGGGCCCAGCCGCTCCGCGGCACGTGGGATCCTCCCGGACCGGGGCACAAACCCGTGTCCCCTGCATTGGCAGACAGATTCCTAACCACTGCGCCACCAGGGAAGTCCCAGTATGCAGTCTTAATATCACAAAGAGAAAATGAAAGATTTGTGGCTAGGTTTGTGTTACCAAACCACTGGAAGAAATAAAAAATCATTATATCCATTGCCAGCAATCATTGTACATCAAGCATTGCCTGCAGACTAAAAAAGTAAAAGTGCAAGATGAAATATTCAAGGTTAAACTTGGCTCCATGCATGAAAAGATTTAGGAATCAATGTTCCAAAATATGGGTATAGGTAGCCCAAAGTATACACAAGGTGATGGATTTCGTTACAGAGTAAAATATTAGGGTTTCTATGTATACTTATATTTTACCTCACTTTTTTATATTTCATTTTTGTATGTGTGTGTTTTAAAAAGTCAAATGTTACAAAGGTACATTTTATATAAATAAGGATAAGCAATAAATAAGAATATTGGGGGAGTGTGGGCCCCCATATTCAAAAAGAGTTTGGAGTATACAGCTGGTGGACCCAGATGTGCATTTGCTGCCTTATCAGAAAACTCATCTGTCTCCACAGGGTTGAGTAATGAGCTTGTTCTTTGGATGCCATTTGCTCCCTAAAGGATTTTTCTCTTCCTGTTCAATTTTGAAGCAAATGTATTCCTTAAATATTTTGTTATTCTCTATTTTTACCTGGTAGCAATAGCACTTAGCTGAAGGCAGAGGGGACAATGGAAACGATTTGTAGAGACATAAAATCCTAAGTTTTTTCATTACCTCTATTTTAAACTTTAAGAAGACTTTTGAGGCCTTATTTTCCACAACCAAGAGTAACTATACATCTACATATACCCACTCTTTTTTAGATGCTTTTCCCATATAGGTTGTTACAGAGTATTGCATAGAGTTCCCTGTGCTATACAGTGGGTCCTTATTAATTATTTTATATATAGTAGTGTACAGCAGAAACTAACACAGCATTGTAAATCAACTATACTCCAATAAAAATTTTTTCCAAAAGGAGTAACTATAAAATACTTTGTAACTGTTTTACATGTGCCATCCAGCTCTTCCCTTGTCTTCTGGAAACCTCTTCATGGAGGGAGTTTGTGAGTTCCAGCTCTGTTCCCTGAGGAAGGGAAGGTAGAGGCAAGCCCCAAAGATAACCACCTGTGGGGAGAAGGAGAGATCAGGAAAAAAAAGCTGAAATCTCGCAGGAACAATCACTGGCCCTAGACACAAATGCATCTGGGTGGCCAAAGATGGGACAGTTTCCCTTAAATCATTTTATAGACATTCAAAAGACATTTACAGACATTATTTATAAAAGGGATTCATGAAATAACCTTTGTCCTAAAAGAGCAGATTTCTTAAGATGCCTAGTCATTCTGACATGAAGTATTTTAAAAAGTTGTCTTAACATGGCTGTTTACACAACTAAATCACAAAAAAGTTTGAATCAAAGTGTCAGAGATATGTTGTATTTGTATTAAATATATGACAAAAGCAAATAGGTACTTCTTATTAAACTAAATGAAATGTACAAAGGATATGTAATATTTTATACAATGATGCTGGTAATAATATAATAATGATGATGGTAAGAAAAGACATTTGTAATTGATTTCATTGCTGCTGATGGATGTATCTATTATTCTTTATTATCTCAAATGGAAAACATAACAGGTTGGAAATGCAGAGCCAATAAGCATATCATTATAAACCTGGACCCAGTTTTTCATTTAGGTCATGAAGCTTTCAATGCTGAAACAATGTTAATCCTCAAGCTCTTGGAACAAAGGAAGCAATTCACTGCCCCTAGTCCTGTGAATTGTGTAAGTCTTCAATAGACCCAACAGGAGGTCACCCATGGCTAATGGAGCAGTATATTTCATCAGATCTGCATTTATATGTTTCCTGAAAAACAAAATGGCACTTGAGAATTAAATTCCCTTGCTCTAGTCCAAGATCAGTAAGAAAAGCTATATGGGCTTCCTTTCTTTTCTTTATGACAAACTTTTATGCTGTATCTAAAATCAAGAAGTTACTCTGCCCTTAAAGAAGAAATCTTGTTTGCAACTCAGAATTACTTTTGTCTCATTCAAACCAATAAAAACATTTATTAAATGCAATTGCCCTCTGGAGCACACCTAAGGAGAACATACGGCATCATCTGGGAGAGAAGACAGTTATCTGAAATACATGTCTGATTATACAACTCCACAGCCACACTGATGAATTATTACACTCTCTGCAACTCTTACAGCTGTAGGAAAGATAAGCCATGAATGGCTTCCTCAGCAGCAAGTGCAGTTTCAGGGGGCGAAGAATTTGCCAGGTCATTTTCACTAATGGCCTTCGGGAAGAAGATTCTTGAACATGGCATGTTGAAAGCAAATTTGATCCAAACATGCTGTGGCTGGCTCTCAGGATGTCAAGCCCTTTGGAAATGCAAGGTACTCAAGACAGCCCCACATGATCAAAAATGGCACCAGCATCAATTAATGCCAACAACTGCAATTAGGACACCACAGATGAGTAGGGACATGAGAGGTTCTAATTTCCCTTTGCCTGGGATCTCTGTTCCTGGTGACACCTGTCATGTTTCATTGACATGAATACTTTTGGAGGCTAGTCACCATCTTCTTGAAAATTGCATTTCTGACCAGAGCTCCCCAGGCACAGTGTCAATTTATCTTCATTTGCAATGGGTCCCTGGACAGACTCTGAGTGCTCCCAGAGATGGAGATTTTACATTTGAAGAAGGGTACAGAGAAATGACTAGCTGCAGCTATGTAGCTTAATAGAGATTTGTGGGGAAAATAAGATTAGTTGGCACATAGGGAAATCAAAGTCACAGGCGCCAAGAAAAAAATATGGCAGTGATGCTTAGAAACGCCTTTCTATCCCTGTTCAGGAAATCAGGATCAAGGAAGTAGAACTATACTTTGGAATTTTAATATAATAGATTTAGAAACAGTTAATATAATTTCATACCCATGCTAAGAATGTTGTTTGGAAAAATGGAGCGAGTATACTCAAAGTAGAATATCTATTATCTGTTTTTAATTTTTAAAAATGTAGATCCTGTCTATGGTTGAAAATATATCTATTTTTAGGGGGCTTGATGGTGAGAATTAGAGTTAGACTAAGTCAGAATAAAAAGTTTATATTCACACACACACACACACACACACATCACATTAAATAATATTCTGTAGATAAACCATTAGATGGAGAAAAGCATCCTTAGATCTACAAGCACTTAACAAACTCTAGAGACTAATTGCTTCCATCCTTTGCTTTTCATGAAGAAATAGAAGTACTGAAGATTGAGATACTTTTTCTTGATAACATCTTTCTCTGTAAAAGAGCTTGGAAATCCTAGAAGCCGATTCATATGCAAATGCAGGTTTGCTCTTCCTTTAGCAGCTTCAGATAGATAAATTTAAGAACTATGCTGTGGGTTGGTGAAATGCTGTTTTTGTATTTTTTATTGCTATTTCAGGTCTTTTGAGAAGGCATTTTTCTTGACCTTTAAGTTCAGCCTAGGGTGCTCATCAAATGTCGTACTACAAGGATGCATATTAAGAGCATAACTTTACACGGGTAGGTATTTTTTTTCTCACCTAATAGAATCGAATTTAACACACTGAAATCTTGATGAATGATCCTAAGTAGTTAATCAAATCTCATCTCTCCATTAATCTAATTTTATTGTCATAGATGTGGTCTCAGCAGTTTATCTATAGCAGTAATTAGATTTCATTTTTAAACCAAATAAGTCCAGTTGGGCTTTAACTTCTACACATTTTCTTGTTCTGCCAACATTGATCTTGAGAAGATTAGGATTCTACAAGGGACTTTTCCAAGACTCTCTTGTATCAACATTTGTCTAATTGCTTCTCTTTATGTGAGGTGTATTTGTCCCATAACCAAGGTTAATATGTAGCAGACGTAGGAGACCATGACAAATTTGAAAGCTAATGACAGGATAGAGCAGTGGAAAGAGTAGAGGACTTTGAGGTGAACCAGACGAGCTCCTCATCTGTAAAATGGGGGATATGTTAGCATCACCTCATGGGGCTGTGGTAATGATTAAATGAGATGGTTGCTTGACTCAGAGTCAGCATTGAGAAATAGTTGTCACTCTCATTATGAAGTTCTAAGGATGTTCAGCTGTTATAGCAGATAAAATTTAATAATACTTCAAAGAAGAAAGTGTAATTTTTTTAGAGAAGAAGTTCTAAAGTGTCTTTCCCTTACCATTCCGAAGACTAATGGTGTGGGTAAGCAGGATATTTAATTTTTGGGGTGTATGGTACATTAGTGGACAGGAGAAAAGAAGGAGAAGCAGATGTAGACAGTGGGCATGAATACTAATGGAGGGGGGCCAGATCTCCTCACAGACCTGGGGCAAGTGGGGAGCGGGGGGCAGCCTCATGCAGTATCACTCGCTCAAGGCATAATGGTACTACTCATGATGCCCACAGCCAGTGATGAATGAATTTCACTGGAAAAGAATGAAAGGACGAGGATGCCCATCAAAAATTGCTCAGTCCAACTATCATCCTTACTAAGTATACTAGGGTAGGTATCTTCTGCGTTACAGTTCTGCCTTGTTTGTTACACTGTCTAATACTGTAGCGACTAGTCATATGTGGGCATTCAAATTAAATAAAACTAAAACTTTATTTCCTCAGTCACACAATATCCACATTTCAAGTGCCCAGTAGCCACAGTCAACTGAGTACCTTTGGAAGGTGCAGGTTTAGAACATTTCCTTCATCACAGACGGAACATCACGGGACAGGCTGGTAGAGGACAGAAGAGGGAGTGGGATGGAGCACAGTGGGTGCAGGATGTGGAGACACCATGATGAACATGGGAATCCCAGCCCCAGAGTTCATTTGCTGTACGCTTTATGCTGGTTCCTTAACCTCTCTGAGCTTTATTTTCCTCATCTGTTAAGTGGAGGTGAATAATGGCCATCTTGCAGACTTTGCAGACTATCATAAATATTAAAGGAATGACAAGAGCCTAGCTTGGTGTCTGACCCAGAGTAAGTGCCCAATAAATGTCATTTATTATTATTATCATCAGTAACATCAAATGTTAAAACAAATCAATGAGAGACTCCAAATGGTGAAAACTGAATTGTGGCATTTCTGGTACAGCAACATTTCAGTTTTATTATAGAGGTGTAGGCCTTCCCAAAGGCCACTAGTTTTAATGGATCTATGCTTCTTCGTGTCTATAGGACATAGATAACTTTGCAGATAGCTTTATAAGGCACTCGAAAATTTTTCATGAAAAATAAAAGGGCTAGATGTAGAGGTTAAATATCTGTTTTTAATACCTGATAAACTCTAAACATGAGTGCCCTTTTCCTATCAAAAATGTATGCTTTTGTGCAGTTATTAATTTAAGATTAGCTTTTTTCCTGCTTAATATGCAAAATATACTGTAACAAAAGGTGGCCCCAGGTGGGGAAAAAATAAATGGCCAGAATCACTCATTATAATCACAATGAAATAACGCTTTCTAGAAAACAATGTTTTCTTTTGTTTTCCTTATCCTGATAGGAAACTGTGAAAATTGAAGCTCTATTCAATTGATCCTTTCGTTCCACTTCAAATGCATTCCTGACAGCCATTTAAAAGGTCTTTCCCCAAACCAAAATTAATATTTTCCAGACTAGTTTTGAGAATAGCTGCTTGTTTGCCTGATTCTCTAGCAACCAACCTAATAATAATTATCACTGCAAATAGGGACAGAAAGGGGCTGATGATAAATAATTCAGACTCCTGGGTTATTTCCATTGGATCATCAAACAATAATAGTGCATTTGTATTTCAGTCAACAATCATCCTTCTCTGTCTCCATGTATCTTCTTTTTGTGAAGGATGCCAAATTCCTTTGCAAAATGTCTTCTCTTTACTTCTCAGCAAACCTGGGAGATCTTATGCCCTCTGCAGCTCTGGTTCCTGGTTCAGGTTCCCAGTGGCCTCAATGGGTGTGATTTCTACTCCGTCAGCTCTAGATTGAGGAGGGGTTGCTTTGGTCTAGCTAAGCCCATGTTATGTGAACATTACTAACTGGCATATCGTCAACATTATACTCAAGAAACATATTTGTCTCGCTGCTGATAGCAACAGTTTATGAATTACTGGATTTTGATATTAATTTAATTAATATCAAATTAATTAGAAAGTGCTTTATTGCAGCATCTACCACCCAGCAGCAATCAATTTCTTTTATGTGTTGTCCAGATCATTTTCCTTATGGTACAAAAGCTGCCTAGTATAAGGGTGTGTCAACAATCAAGAGATTAAGAATCACACTATTTTTAAAAACTTTTCTAAATACGTGTATAGGTATGCCTATATGATGCATTGAATCAAAACTGCCCGTAAAAAAATAATAATAAAGCTAACATTCGTTGAGCATTTATGATGAACCAGTTTCTGTTCTACATGCTATATTAGGGTTTATTCAATATTGAGACAAACCTTTAAATTATTTGATATGTCTAAAAGTAGAATAAATTCTCTTGAGAAGTAAGTCCATCTAACTTTGAGGAAGACAGTAAAAAAAATCTCTTTAAATGTTATGAAAACTATAAGGTAGGGTGGTATACAGAAGTTTTACTTTGGCCTGCTGAGTTTCAATGCAGATTTTTTTTTTTTTTTTTTTTTTTTTTTTGTGTGGTACGCAGGCCTCTCACTGTTGTGGCCTCTCCCGTTGTGGAGCACAGGCTCCGGACGTGCAGGCTCCGCGGCCATGGCTCACGGGCCTAGCCGCCCCGCGGCATGTGGGATCTTCCCAGACTGGGGCACGAACCCGTTTCCCCTGCATCGGCAGGCGGACTCTCAACCACTGCGCCACCAGGGAAGCCCCAAAGCAGATTTTTAAGAAAGCGGGTCAGGTTTGATTAAGTAAAATGTAAGTGACTAAAGGTTCCTAGTGTTAAGTTCTCAATTATAGCAAATCCCTTCCCCCTTAGAGCTTCAGTATTTCTTGGTGTGTGTCCTTTCTTTTTTTCCTGGCTATGTAGTTGATTTTACAGCATCATATGTGTCAAAGCCTAGCTATAGCCTTTTAAATGGTATAAGCAAAATAAAGTAAACTAAAGTACAAGACAGCCCCAGGCAAGGAGAAAGCCTTTGGTAGGAGTCTCGGAGACACCTTATAATGGAACACAAGCCCTAGCCCTGCCTTTTGATCCAGACTGCCTTACTGAACCAGGGCTCCAGTCCCATTAAGATAAGCTGCGTGTGAAGCCCTATTAGTGACCCTGCACAACTTGCTGTGCTGAGTGTGTGGTGGGCACTCCTGTGCTCAGACTCCAGAGCCAAACTGCCTTGCTCTGCCAGTTCCTACCTCTCTGACCTCGAGCATATTTTCTTATCTTTCCATGCTTCCATTTTACCATCTGTAAAATGAGGGTGATAATTATAGTATTTATCTCATCAGACAATTGTGAGGATTAAATATCTTAATATACATAAGGGACTTTAGAACAGTGCCTGGACATTGGCTTTCTGGATCATGAACTACACCTGTCATTTACTTCCTGTACAGACCCAATTTTCCCTGGTTTCTGTCTTGACCTGGACTCTTCATTTCACCAGGGACAACAATGGAAACCATAGTTTGGAGCTTTTATAAATACAACAGCCAAATATATTTGGGAACTGGAATTAAATGCAACTATCATTTTGTCTCCAGAACTATTTTTCCCAGAAATTAAAATAACACTATCGATTCTCCCCTTTTACTAGGTTACCCTTTTGTGTTTAAAAACCACTTAAGAGATGAGTAGAACTTGTTCTAGGTATAATCACTCAGGTGTGATGTGGGTGTGTGGTGTGTCTGTGTTTGTGGCAGAGTTGGGTGGGATGGAGGAGAAGGTGAGGTAGGAGGAAGAGAAGTTGTTACAAAGAGAAATAAATATAAAGACAAAAGTATGGCAGGATAATCAGACAGAGAAAATACTGACTACAGGGGGAACATAGCTAGAGCTGGCCTGGGTATTCCAAGTAGGAAAATTGGTCTCCGGTGGGGTTGGCCCATGTTTAGCTAGCTCTTTTGTAACTGAAGGTTTTTTTTAATTAATTAATTTGTATTGGAGTAGAGTTGCTTTACAATGTTGTGTTAGTCTCTGCTGTACAGCAAAGTGAATCAGTCATACATACACATATATCCACTCTGTAACTGAGGTTTTGATAGTAATAGTTTCAACCAGGTTTGGGAAAAGGGAAGATATGCTTGCTGATGGCAGGATCAGAAAATCAGGTGAGATATTAAGGGCTAGATGTTAAATATGTCAAATTTATTCATAACATAATTTCACCAGGCAGGGAATCTATGACAAGGATGTACCTACTAACCATAAATTCATAGACTTTGACTCCTCCTTGAAGCCCACCCTGATTGAGCTGCACGATCCTTCTTGATCTGTCCATAACACCCTGGGAACAGATCCTTCTATAACACACAATGTCTTTGACGTTGTATTAGGCTTACCTGCTTATGCTTCTTATCTTTACTAGATGGTGAAAGAAATTTCTTGAGAGCACAGTCTATGGTGTATCCCTTTACCAGCCATAGTATTTGCTCAGTTTTTGTAGAGTGAATTGTATGTATTGCCATGTCTCTTCTCAACTTTATGCCATGAGCACATAACGTAGAGGACAGAGGTTTGAAGTTAAGGAGGTAAGTTGCCATTAGCAATTTTAAGCAACGTGAGCTTTCTGAAAAGTGTTCACGCCAGCCTTTATTTAAGGTAAGTCTGGTTAAAAGGCTACCCAAAACAGGACTTTTTTTCCCCTTGCATGGGCACGAGGGTCCAGTGCATTCCGAGATTCTTCCACATAGACTTTGGGGATGATGGCCTGAATGACTGGTTGGCCCTAAATGCATATGTCACACTGCTGAACAAAGTAGGCTGGCGGCATATACGAAGAGCATTGTGCTAGTGTTCTGTTTCTCCACGCTGCATTGAGAGTTCCTTAGATATTTTAATATAACAACCTTTGTCCTTTATCTGTCCTCTTAGAGGGAACTTCGCTTCTTGTGAGCCCTTTGATCATTTCTCTCTTCCCCCCTCCACAGGGGGCACACGCTAAAAGGTTTCCTCCACAAAAGCTCTCTCATCCCCTGGCCCCTTTCTTCCCCAGCTCCCATCAAATCTACTCGCATTATACAGATGCTCTGGCACTTAGAGGCAGAGAAAGGCATCCTGTAGCTGGTGGATGGGCCGATGAGAACGTGATGGCAACATTCACATAGAATACCGTCCCTTTGCTTCAAGTGCAGACATCTTTACAATGGACCTTTCTTTATTAGCATAAAGGAAACTTTAAAAGACTGCTTTTAATACATGCAGGTTCTCAGGGTGAACTCCTGTTTCAGGACAGCTTGGCTGGATCTGCTGAGTAGCTTCTGGGAGCAGATTGAGGATATGATGATGATTTCCCGTCTCGGCTATAAGGAAGCACCAGAAGAGTCTGATGCAGATTTGTTTTTATGGGACCTGAAACTGATGCCAAGATAGAAGTTCTTGGTGTTCTATTTTCCATCAAAAGGCACCAACACTGTACACATAGCCAGAAGAGATTAGAGGAAAAGAAACCAAAGTAGGAATGTTTATTCTCAATGGCTAAACAATAATTTTAAAAGAACAGGGTAACATTGTTGTAAGTTATACTGTAATAGTGGAGCACATCAAAGCCACAATGGCAATTATTAGCCGTTTGCAACAACATGGATGAATTTGGAGGGCATTATGCTAAGTGAAATAAGTCAGACAGAGAAAGACAAATACTGTATGATATCACTTATATGCAGAATCTAAAAAAATACAAGAAACTAGTGAATACAACAAAAAAGAAGCAGACTCACAGATATAGAGAATAAACTAGTGGTTACCAGTGGGGAGAGGGAAGGGGTAGGAGACTAAGAGGTACAAACTATTATGTATAAAATAAACTACAAGGATATATTATACAACACAGGAAATATAGCCAAAATTCTATAATAACTAAATGGGGTATAACCTTTAAAAATTGTGAATCACTGTATTGTCCACCTGTAACTTATAATAATGTACATCAACTATACTTCAATTTAAAAAGTTTAAATCTTAAAAAAAAGGAAGTTGGTAAGAGAGGTGGCAAGAGAGTATTTGGAATGCTTTTGCAAATGTGTTCTATATTGAATGTGAAAGAAACAACCTAGTCCAAGACACCTCACAATCATTACTGTAGGTAAGAGTATGTATGATATGTAATTGATAGTAACCAAACTACTATGAGGTGAAGAGAAAGTAGAGTCAATGCAGCATGGCCATCCAAGGCAGTAGAGTATAATGGCTGAAACAAGCACAGATTCTAGAGCTAAACTGCCTGGGTCTGATTTCTGCATCTGCTATTTATTATCTGTTAGCAGTAATGCTGCTGTGTGCCTCAGTTTCCTCATCTGTAAAATGGGAAAGATAGTAAGAGAACTTATTGAAATTAGGTTGCTACAAAGATTCTGTGAGTTAATATATTTTTCAAATACACTAACATACTGGTGGCTGGCACCTGGTAGGCATTATATGAATACCTGATAAATAAATAATGAAGTCATCCAACACTTCACAATAATTTACATTCTCTGGCAGAAAATGTCTCTTCTAAATTGAAGGACATTTTTTAGATTAGTGAACACTTATATTATTCTTTGATTCTGTGGACATGTAGAGAGGCATATAAAATACGAACTCTCATCTCAAGGAAACTAGTTGTAGAAGCAGGAAATAGAGATATAAAAGGTTGAACATTAATAACAAAGATAACATAGTTCAAAATATTTAAACATGTATTATATAAGATTATTTTATGAATGTGCACTTAGAGAGTAATTGTGACAGAGGTCACGTAAGGCTTGGCTAGAGAATGTCCCATAAGGGTGAAAGTTCCACCTGAAACAGCTAGGTTTCTATCAGAGAATAATTTACATAATAAGGGAAATGGAAGGCATGCTTTGGGATGTGAAATGTACCCTTGGCTCTGCTTAAGCCTCGCCTTCTAAAGAGCAAACTCTACCTTGGTCATTCACTCATTTGTAGCCAGTAAGATATACATACATAACTTATTTAGTAGTAGCACATTTTATGCCAATTTTTTCAGCAGCTTATGAGCACAGAAAAAGATTTACTGTTAATCTTCACAGGTTTTCTTGTACTCCATCCAAAATAGTACATCTGGTTCACGTGATATCAGGCTTTGCTTTCTACACCACCAAAAAAAAAAAAAAATCAAATCTTTTTTTCTGGTATAAAATACGTTTAGAATCTAAACATGCAAAAAACAAAATCAGTTATAGCGATTCACAAGTAGAAAACAAAATAGTCAGGCACAATTAGAAATGGCATTTGTCCACAAATATCTGAGCTTTTCTTAGTTCTTCTGACTAATTAAGTCACACTGTTGCTCCCGATAGAGTCACTGAAGAAAATACTTTGCTGTTTCTGTTGTGGCTGCTGCTTCCCTTTTCCCTCTCTCCCTCCCTCCCCTCCCTCGCTCCCTCCCTCCTCTCTCTCCCTCCCCTCCCTCCCTCCCTCCCTTTATCTCCCTCCTCCTGCTCCTTTTCCTCCCCTTCTCCTTTTCTTTCATTTTTGTAATTCAATGTTTTTTGTGTTCTGCAAAGTTATCATAGATATCAAGAATACAAGAATGCAGTCTGTTGATTTCAGGCTATTTCCTTAATCATGGCAGATTTATTTATTTTATCATTTAGAAAACAGGAAGCATGGGTCAAGATTACTTTTTTATATGTATTGTTTAAAACACATGAAGTTTTTCTTAAGGCCGTTCTGGCTAGTGTGGCTTAGGCACCCGTGTGTATCATTACCAATAAAATATATTGGCATGAGTGTCCCCATGACATTGTGACAATAGTCTCCAGAGTAATATACCTAACCTGAAGGCTAATCTTGTTGGAATGACTTAATAGACTTAAAATGTCATGCTTTGTGCATTATAGCCTTAGCTGGATTAAAAACCCTGTGCGTATTTTAAGCTTCACATGTCCTATTAAATTACAGTCATCTTAGTTACCTTGTGCTCAATTTCCAGGATATTACCTTAGTTTTAAAAGAGTCTTTTGAAGTCCCATTTCTCATACCAGGAGCAATTAAATGCAGGGCAACAAAAGCTTAATGTACATAATGAGACGGGATACTGTCAACAGAGCCAAAAAAAAAAGGAAAAATGGCAAAGACTAGAATCAGCAGTGATTAAACATTAAAGACAAACCATCTACTCCAAGTACTGTATGCTCTTACCTTCATATTTACTTTGAGTGAATTCATTAGAGCAATTTTTCCCGTAGAGCGATTCCATGAAAAAAGGTTTCCGCTGTTAAATAAGATGGAAAACATGAAATTCTGTATCTCTGTCTTAGAAACTTATAGTACATATTAGCCAAAAAACTGCTGAGATAGCTCTTGCAGTTTTTAAAAATTTGAGATATAATTCACATACTATATTGTTTTATTGTTTATTTTATTGTTTAATTTTACTTTTATAAACATATTCTAGGGCCCAAAGAACAAATAATCTTACCAACCAAAAGTTGGGGCAAATAGTCTTAACAATATACTGTTTCTTTTCTTTCATTTGAACTTTTTCTTATCTCCCAGGAGACATAGTCTCAAACCCATACCCTCATACACACATAAAAAATTCAAGTTTAAAATATAGAGATAAGTGCATTCAGCTATTTTAGATGGAAAAAATAAACAGTGAGTTTAAGAAGACTACATACAAATGTTACCTCAATGCTAAATAATTTTTCTTAAAGTTTGTAATTTATTTATTTTTTGTTTTGTTTTAATATTTTATTGAGATATAATTCATATAACATAAATTTTACCATTTAAAAGTGCATACTCCAGTGGTTTTCCGTATATTCACTATGTTGTGTAACCATCACCACTATCTAATTTCAGAACATTTCATTCTGAAGAAGTCCCATAGCTATTAACAGTTAGTCCAGATTCCCTCCTTCCCTCTATCCCCTGGCAACTGCTAACCTATTTTGTGTCTCCATGGATTTGCCTGTTTTGGGCATTTTATGTGAATGGAATCACAATCCTTCACTTACCATGTTTTCCAGGTTAACCCATGTTGTAGCATCTTACAGTACTGCATTCCTCTGAATGGCTGAATAATATTCCATTGTGTGGATATACCACATTTCGTTTATCTAGTATCACTTCACAGACATTGGGTTGTATCTACTTTGGGGCTATTATGAATCATGCTGCTGTGAACATTTGTGCAGAAGTTTTTGTATGAACATGTTTTCACTTCTCTCAGGAGTATACCTAGGAGTGGAATTGCTGGGTCTTGTGGTAGTTCTATGTTTAACCTTCTGAGGAACTGCCAAACTTTTCCACATCAGCTGAACCATTTTTTTTTTTTCAGCTGAACCATTTTGCATTCCCATTAGCAGTGTATGAGGGTTTCAATTTCTCTATATTCTCATCAACACTTGTTATTTTCCTTTTTTCCCCCCAGCTCTATTGAGATATAATTGACATATAACATTGTATAAGTTTAAGGTGTAAAATGCATTGATTTGATGCACTTATGTATTGCAAAATGATTACCACCATAGCATTAGCTAACACTTGCATATCACATCACATAATTACCATCTCTTTTTTGTGCTGAGAACATTTAAGATCTACTCTCTTACAACTTTCAATTATACAATACAGTATTATTAACTATAATCACTATGCTGTACATTAGAACCCCAGAAATTATTCATCTTATTGCTGGAAGTTTGTACTCTTTGACCAACATTTCCCCTTTTCTCCCACCCCCAGCACCTGGTTACACCATTCTGGTCTCTGTTTCTATGTTTGGCTTTTTTAGATTCCACACATAAGTGAGATCATTCACACTTGTCTTTCTGTGTCTGACTTATTTCAGTCAGCATACTGTCCCCATGGTCCATCTTTGTTCTCACAAATGGCAAGATGTCCTTTCTCATGGCTGAATAATATTCCATTGTATAGATATGCCATTATCTTCTTTATCCATTTTTCTGTTGATGGACACAAGTTGTTTCCATGTCGTGGCTATTGTGAATAATGCTGCAGTAAACACAGAGGTGCAGATATCTCTTTGATATCCTCTTTTCATTTTCTTTGAATATATATCCAGAAGTGGGGCTTGTTAGATCACGTGGTAGTTCTATTTTTTAAATTTTCTAAGGAAGCTCCATAATGTTTTCCATGTTGGTTTCACCAGTATGCATTCCCACCAACAGTGCAAAGGCGTTCTTTTTTCTCCGCATCCTTGCCAACACTTATATCATCTTTTTGATGATACCATTCTAACGGGTGTGAGATAATATCTTGCTGTGGTTTTAATTTGCATTTTTCTTATGATAAGTGATGTCGAGCACCTTTTCATGTACCTGTTAGTATTTGGTTGTCTTCTTTGGAAAGATATCTATTTAGGTCATTTGCCCATTTTAAAATTGGATTTCTGTTTTGTTTTGTGTTTTGTATTTTCTTTAGCTATTGAGTTGTATGAGTTCCTTGTATATTTTGGATATTAACCCCTTATCAGATATGTGATTTACAAATACTTTCTCCCATTCCACAGGTTACCTTTTCATTTTGTTGATGGTTTCCTTTTGCTGTGCAAAAGCTTTTCAATTTGTTGTAGTTCCACTTGTAGACTTTTGTTTTTGATGCCTTTGCTTTTCGTATCAAATCCAAAATATCATAGCCAAGACCAACATCAAGGATTTTACTCTCGATGTTTTCTTCTAGGAGTTTTGTGGTTTCAGGTCTTACATTCAAGTCTTTAATCATTTTGAGTTAATTTTTGTGTATGATGTCCAGGTTTATTCTTTTGTTTGTGGCTGTTCAATTTTCCAACACCATTTACTGAAGAGACTATCCTTTCTGTGTTGTATATTCTTGACTCCTTTGTCAAAAATTAATTGACCATATGTGCATGGGTTTCTTTCTGGGCTCTCTATTCTGTTCCATTAGTCTGTACATCTGTTTTTGTTTTTGTTTTTTTAATATATTTATTGGAGTATAATTCCCTTCCAATGGTGTGTTAGTTTCTGCTTTATAACAAAGTGAATCAGCTATACATATACATATATCCCCATATCTCCTCCCTCTTGCATCTCCCTCCCACACTCCCTATCACACCCCTCTAGGTGGTCACAAAGCATCGAGCTGATTCCCTGTGCTATGCAGCTGCTTCCCACTACCTATCTATTTTACATTTGGTAATGTATATATAAGTCCATGCCACTCTCTCACTTCATCCCAGCTTACCCTTCCCCAACCCCGTGTCCTCAAGTCCATTCTCTATGTCTGCATCTTTATTCCTGTCCTGCCCCTAGGTTCTTCAGAACCATTTTTTTTTTAATTTTTAAATTCCATATATAGGTGCTAGCATACAGTATTTCTTTTTCTCTTTCTGACTGACTTCACTCGGTATGACAGACTCTGGGTCCATCCACCTCACTACAAATAACTCAATTTCTTTTCTTTTTATGGCTGAGTAATATTCCATTGTATATATGTGCCACATCTTCTTTATCCATTCATCTGTCAATGGACACTTAGGTTGCTTCCATGTCCTGGCTATTGTAAATAGAGCTGCAATGAACATTGTGGTACATGACTGTTTTTGAATTATGGTTTTTCTCAAGGTATATGCCCAGCAGTGGGACTGCTGGGTCATATGGTAGTTCTATTTTTAGTTTTTTAAGGAACCTCCATTCTGTTCTCCGTAGTGGCTGCATCAATTTACATTCCCACGAACAGTGCAAGAGGGTTCCCTTTTCTCCACACCCTCTCCAGCATTTATTGTTTGTAGATTTTTTGATGATGGCCATTCTGACTGGTGTGAGGTGATACCTCATTGTAGTTTTGATTTGCATTTCTCTAATGATTAGTGATGTTGAGCATCCTTTCATGTGTTTGTTGGCAATCTGTATATCTTCTTTGGAGAAATGTCTGTTGAGGTCTTCTGCCCATCTTTGGATTGGGTTGCTTATTTTTTTGATATTGAGCTGCATGAGCTGCTTGTAAATTTTGGTGATTAGTCCTTTGTCAGTTGCTTCATTTGCAAATATTTTCTTGCATTTGACGGTTGTCTTTTCATCTTGTTTATGGTTTCCTTTGCTGTGCAAAAGCTTTTAAGTTTCATTTGGTCCCATTTGTTGATTTTTGTTTCTATTTCCATTTCTCTAGGAGGTGGGTCAAAAAGGATCTTGCTGTGTTTTATGTCATACAGTGGTCTGCTTATGTTTTCCTCTAAGAGTTTTATAGTGTCTGGCCTTACCTTTAGGTCTTTAATCCATTTTGAGTTTATTTTTGTGTATGGTGTTAGGGAGTGTTCTAATTTCATTCTTTTACATGTAGCTGTCCAGTTTTCCCAGCACCACTTATTGAAGAGGCTGTCTTTTCTCCATTGTATATTTTTGCCTCCTTTATCAAAGATAAGGTGACCGTATGTGCGTGTGTTTATATCTGGGCTTTCTATCCTGTTCCATTGATCTATATTTCTGTTTTTGTGCCAGTACCATACTGTCTTGATTACTGTAGCTTTGTAGTATAGTCTGAAGTCAGGGAGCCTGATTCCTCCAGCTCCATTTTTCGTTCTCAAGATTGCTTTGGCTATTCAGGGTCTTTTGTGTTTCCATACAAATTGTGAAACTTTTTGTTCTAGTTCTGTGAAAAGTGCCATTGATAGTTTGATAGGGGTTGCATTGAATCTGTAGACTGCTTTGGGTAGTATAGTCATTTTCACAATGTTGATTCTTCCAATCCAAGAACATGGGACATCTCTCCATCTGTTTGTATCATCTTTAATTTCTTTCATCAGTGTCTTACAGTTTTCTGCATACAGGTCTTTTGTCTCCTTAGGTAGGTTTATTCCTAGGTAATTTATTCTTTTTGTTGCAATGGTAAATGGGAATGTTTCCTTAATTTCTCTTTCAGATTTTTCATCATTAGTGTATAGGAATGCAAGAGATTTCTGTGCATTAATTTTGTATCCTGCTACTTTACCAAATTCATTGATGAGCTCTAGTAGTTTTCTGGTAGCATCTTTAGGATTTCCTATGTATAGTATCATGTCATCTGCAAACAGTGACAGTTTTACTTCTTTTCCGATTTAGATTCTTTTTATTTCTTTTTCTTCTCTGATTGCTGTGGCTAAAATTTCCAAAACTATGTTGAATAATCGTGGTGAGAGTGGGCAACCTTGTCTTGTTCCTGATCTTAGAGGAAATGGTTTCAGTTTTTCACCATTGAGAATGATGTTGGCTGTGGGTTTGTCACATATGGCCTTTATATTGAGGAAAGTTCCCTCTATGCCTACTTTCTGGAGGGTTTTTATCATAAATGGGTGCTGAGTTTTGTCGAAAGATTTTTCTGCATCTACTGAGATGTTCATATGATTTTTCTCCTTCAGTTTGTTAATATGGTATATCACATTGATTGATTTGCATATATTGAAGAATCCTTGCATTCCTGGAATAAACCCCACTTGATCATGGTGTATGATTCTTTTGATGTGCTGTTGGATTCTGTTTGCTAGTATTTTGTTGAGGATTTTTGCATCTATGTTCATCAGTGATATTGGACTGTAGTTTTATTTTTTTTAGTTTTCCTGGTATCAGGGTGATGGCGGCCTTGTAGAATGAATTTGGGAGTGTTCCTCACTCTGCTATATTTTGGACGAGTTTGAGAAGGATAGGTGTTAGCTCTTCTCTAAATGTTTGATAGAATTTGCCTGTGAAGCCATCTGGTCCTGGGCTTTTGTTTGTTGGAAGATTTTTAATCACAGTTTCAATTTCAGTGCTTTTGATTGGTTGGTTTATATTTTCTATTTCTTCCTGCTTCTGTCTCAGAAGGTTGTGCTTTTCTAAGAATTTGTCCATTTCTTCCAGGTTGTCCATTTTATTGTCGTAGAGTTGCTGGTAGTAATCTCTCATGATCCTTTGTATTTCTGCAGTGTCTGTTGTTACTTCTCCTCTTCCATTTCTAATTCTATTGATTTGAGTCTCCTCCCTTTTCTTCTTGATGAGTCTGGCTAATTGTTTGTCAATTTTGTTTATCATCTCAAAGAACCAGGTTTTAGCTTTATTGATCTTTGCTATTGTTTCCTTCATTTCTTTTTCATTTATTTCTGATCAGATCTTTATGATTTCTTTCCTTCTGCTAACTTTGGGGTTTTTTTGTTCTTCTTTCTCTAATTGCTTTAGGTGTAAGGTTGGTTGTTTTCTTGAGCTGTTTCTTGTTTCTTGAGGTAGGATTGTATTGCTATAAACTTCCCTCTTAGAACTGCTTTTGCTGTGTCCCGTAGTTTTTGGGTCATCGTGTTTTCATTGTCATTTGTTTCTAGGTATTTTTTTATTTCCTCTTTGATTTCTTCAGTGATCTCTTGGTTCTTTAGTAGTGTATTGTTTAGCCTCCATGTGTTTGTATTTTTTACAGAGCTTTTCCTGTAATTGATATCTAGTCTCATAGCCTTGTGGTTGGAAAAAATACTTGATACGATTTCAATTTTCTTAAATTTACCAAGGCTTGATTTGTGACCCAGGATATAATGTATCCTGGAGAATGTTCCATGAGCACTTGAGAAGAAAGTGTATTCTGTTGTTTTTGGATGGAATGTCCTATAAATATCAACTAAGTCCATCTTGTTTAATGTGTCATTTAAAGCTTGTGTTTCCTTTTTTATTTTCATTGGATGATCTGTCCATTGGTGAAAGTGGGGTGTTAAAGTCCCCTACTATGATTGTGTTGCTGTCTATTTCCCGTTTTATGGCTGTTAGCATTTGCCTTATGTATTGAGGTCCTCCTATGATGGGTGCATAAATATTTATAATTGTTATATGTTCTTCTTGGATTGATCCCTTGATCATTATGTAGTGTCCTTCTTTGTCTCTTGTAATAGTCTTTATTTTAAAGTCTATTTTGTCTGATATGAGAATTGCTACACCAGCTTTCTTTTGATTTCCATTGGCATGGAATATCTTTTTCCATCCCCTCACTTTCCATTTATATGTGACCCTAGGCCTGAAGTGGGTCTCTTTTAGACAGCATATATATGGGTCTTGTTTTTGTATCCATTCAGCCAGTCTATGTCTTTTGGTTGGAGCATTTCATCCATTTACATTTAAGGTAGTTATGTATATGTATGTTCCTATTACCATTTTCTTAATTGTTTTGGGTTTGTTATTGTAGATGTTTTCCTTCTCTGTGTTTCCTGCCTAGAGAAGTTCCTTCAGCATTTGTTGTAAAGCTGGTTTGCTGGTGCTGAATTCTCTTAGCTTTTGCTTCTCTGTAAATTTCTCCATCGAATCTGAATGAGATCCTTGCTGGGTAGAGTAATCTTGGTTGTAGGTTTTTCCCTTTCATCACTTTAAATATGTCCTGACACTCCCTTCTGGCTTGCAGAGTTTCTACTGAGAGATCAGCTGTTACCTTTATGGGGATTCCCTTGTATGTTATTTGTTGCTTTTCTCTTTCTGCTTTCAATCTTTCTGATGGGCACGACCGCATCCGGAGGTGTGTTTTGGGGTGTCTGTGACCTTATTATGATTTTAGGCAGCCTCTCTGCTAATGTGTGGGGTTGTGTTTCTGTCTTGCTAGTTGTTTGGCATAGGGTTGTACATCTGTTTTTAATGCCAATATCATACTGTTTTGATTACTTTAGTTTTGCAATATAGTTTTCAATCAAGGAATGCGATGCCTCCAGCTTCTTTTTAAGTTTACTTTAGCTATTTTTGGTCTTTTGCAGTTCTATACAAATTTTAGAATTAAAATTAGCCGATGAAACCCTTAGAAACATCCTATAGTTTTTTTAAAATTTGAGATATAATTCACATACCATAAAATGACCATTTTAAAGTATACAATTCAGTGGTTTTTAGAATATTAACAAGGTTTTATAATCATCACCACTATCTAATTCCAGAATATTTTCATCATCTCAAAAAGAAACTCTTTGCTTTATCAGTCCCTTCACCCTTTCCTCCTAGCCTCTGGCAATCACTAAGCTGCTTTCCATCTCTACGGATTTGTCTGTTCTGGAAATTTCATGTTAAATAATCATATGTGATTTTTTGTTTGTGTGACTTCTTTCACTTAGCATTATGTTTTCAAAATGCATCTATGTTGTGACATGTATCAGTACTTCATTCCCTCTTAATGGGTGAATAGTATTTCACTTATGGGTATATCACATTTTATTTACCCATTCATAATTTGAGTTGCTTCCATTTTTTGGCTATTATGAATAATGTTGATATTTACATTACATTTTTTATGTGTATATATACATTCTAATTCTCTTGGGTATATATGTAAGAATGAAATTTGGGGGTGATATATTAACTATGTTTATCTTTTTGAAGAACTGCCAAACAGTTTTCTGTAGCAGCTGTACCATTTTACATTCCCATCAGCAGTGTATGAGGGTTCCAATTTCTCTACATTCTCACCAACACTTGTTATCGTCAAGTCATCCTAGTTGATGTAAAGTTGAATCTCACTGTGGCTTTGATTTGCATTTCCCTGAAGGCTAATGATATTGAGCATTTTTTCATGTGCTTATTGGCTAATTATATATCTTCTTCTGAGAAATGCTTATTCAGATTCTTTCCTCATTTTTAAATTGGGTTATTTGTCTTTTTATTTTTGAGTTGTAAGAGTTTTTTATATTTTATAGATACTAGGCCTTTATCAGATATAAGACTTTTTCTCTTTCTGTGGGTTGTCCTTTCAGTTTCTTGATAATGTTGTCCTACAGTGATTTTTAAAAACTATTCATTTGTATTTAATCCCAAATTTTCCAATACAATTTCACACCAATGGGAATATCTTTTAAAACACCATGATAGATGCTGAGCTAGGCCACTGTCAGGCTTTCCTTTTCCTTGGATTTTATAGATAACAGCCTGGCAAAGGAAAACAAGCTTTAGAAACACAAGGAAGGATAGAAATGTTCGTATTTCAGTATGGCTAAAAGATCCCAACAGTCATGATGATCTGTATATATATTAGCCCACTTTAAGAAAGAATTTCAGACCATCTTTAAGAAATTTACTGTTTATTAGTCCATGACAATGAACTGGTACAAATGAAGGGAGAATAGATTGCTCTAGTCATCCTATAAACCCTAGGAGATGAGTTGAATCAAGCTCCATGCTATGCACAGATAAACCTGTGCCTTTCTCAGCCTAGAGATCCCGGTGTGAATAGGGTGAGAAAATATCAGGGACAACAAAAGAGTTAGAAAAGAGGAGGGAGGGAGGCCCTTCTATAATACAGGACTGCATCTGAGAACTTTTCAGGAGAGAACATTTACTCTGCAACTGCCTGAGGAGGGACACTCCTTAGGACTTTAGCTTGAATGATTCAGGCTGGTTACTTTGAACCCATGGAAGCTACAAATATAAAAGGAGCTCTAGGTGCTTTACATATATCTATCAGCCTACAACAACTTTGCAAAGTAGGTGGCATTATTTCCATCTTTCCATCTTACAGTGGAAAATATTGACAAAGAGGCTAGCGATTTGCCCAAGGTCAAACAGATAAAGGGTACGGCTGGAACCATATACCATTTAAAGAGGACAAATCTGGTCTATTTCATTGTTATAGACCAAGTTTTAGGAGGACAGTCATTTTGGAGGATAAACTATTGTCCATTATCAGATATGTAAGTGAATGCTAAGGCAAGGAGAAGTTTGTCCTCATTGGTACACACAGCAGAGAGGTTTAACAGTTCCCAGGTGCTCCTGTTCTGGCCCCCAAGGGATATAATTAGAGTGACTACTAAACTCCTAACGTGATACTAGATAATTTTTACATGTCTGTCTTTATCTCTTTCCCTGAGAATATAGGGACCATATTATCTTGTTCCCATTGCAATGCCAGAGCCTGAAATAGTGTCTGACAAATATTAGGGCTTGTGTCACACACTCTACCCCAAAAAATTAATAAATGATTGCATGAATAAAAGAATACATAAATAATAAGAGCTAACAGTTACTAATTCTTACTATGTGCAGATATTGTTCTAAATACTTTTCATCTATTTACTCATATAAATCATACATCAAAAAATAAGTATAATTAAGTACCTTCATCGGACAGATGAGGAAATGGATACAAAGGCCTGGATGTATGGTCTGTGCTTTTATACATTGCACTAAACAGCCTCTCCTGCAAAATGAATCAAAAGCCTATTTATGTAACTGCAGAACCAGCCCCAAATCAGCCCTATCCTGTTTCTAAGGTACTGAGCTGTTTTCTAGAGACAGTAGATCAAAACTGCAAGTCATGCAGCCGAAGCATGTGTAGAGGAGAAAATTTTGACCTCAAACAATACCCGGAACCAGTGTTTCACCCCCCACAGAGCCAAAGGGCTAGGAACCTGAGCAATGGAACCCTTTCAGAAGCAAAGGGTCCTCTGTCCAGGAAGATCCAGTGCTGAAGCCCCTTCACCATACTTTACCCTAAAGGGCCAAGTTCCAAAGCCCTCCAATGGAAACTCGCTCGCCAGTTCTTCCACATACCAGCCTTCTTCCCCCAACTCCGAAAAGTTTGACTGAACCCCCAATCTGGGAGACAGATCTGAGCTCTGCTTCCTGTCTCCTTGCCGGCTGACCTCGCAATAAAGCTTTTTTTCCCCTCAGAAGCCAATGCCACAGTATTGGCTTCTGTGTGCATTGGGCAGTGAGCGCTTTGCCGGGTAACAAATTCCTACTGCCATAAAATCAAGAGGATTTAGAAAGTAGTCACTCCCAATCCAGCTTTCAGGTCCTCTTGTCTCTGTAGTCGTTCACAAATATATGTTTGATTGGTTATGGTACTGAGAATGCTAAAGAACTGGGTCCCTTGGTTTCCCTTCTTACCTCCGCTGGTGACTGGCACAGGTCGAAGGAAGGTCAGGGACCCTGCAGACTTCACTCATGCCTGTGATGCCAAGCTTCTGGGGTCAGCAGCACAGAAGCCAGAGTTGTTCACAGAAAGATTGGATACCCAGAATGGTCAAAGAAGGGGTGGCTACAAATGACTCAGCAGTTGGAAGCACCCTAGCAGGAGTGGCCACATGTTTAAGTGCATGTGCTCTGACTCTGAAACTGCAACTCATCTTTAATCTGGCCTTGACATTGTGTCCTTGTCTGACATAGCTAATATGAAACGCAGACCACCACCTCTGCCTGGCTAGGACAAATGCTAACCAACCAGGAAAAGGATTTAAAGTGGTATTGGATTAGTCCTGCTCTTAGGAGATAATGGAAATATGTGTTCAAGCATCTTTAGCCTAGTGATCACCTGAGGGAAACGGTCTGAATTTGAGTCTGAATTACTTGAAGCAGTCACAGCTGATGCCCCTGCCACTATGACATGGGTGCTGAGGACTGCTGTGTTGCTAAGATCTCTCTCACAGCAGCAGAAATGCAGTCGTGCTTAAGACTAAACATATATTACTGAGCATCCAGGCTCTCAACTCATCAGTGGAGGACTTCCCTGGCAGTCCAGTGGTTAAGACTGTCCAGTGGTTAAGACTCCGTGCTTCCGCTACAGGGGGTGAGGGCTCAATCCCTGGTTGGGGAACTAAGATCCTGCATGCCACAAGGCACAGCCAAACAAATAAAAGAATAAAAAAATAAAATCAACTCATCATTGGGCTTATAAAGCCAGTGATTGACAAACGTACTTAGCTGCCTATTGCAGTCACCTGGGGAATTTAAAAATACTGATGCCTGCATCCCCCCTTCACACATTCCTGGATGGGGCCTGGGTATGAGGATTTTTAAAAGCACCCAGATGATTCTGTTGTGCAGCCATGGTGGAGACCCACTGCCCTAGAATGTCGTTTAAAAACTGCTCAGGCCCAAGTTAGCATTTTTACTATACCCATTGATGAGCAGATTTTATATATGTTCCAAGGTTATAAGGATCAAAGGAGATAATGTCTGTAAATTGCTCAGTGCAGTTCTTGGCAAGAATAAGCTCTCAATAAATACTAATTCTTATTTGCCCCAACTGTGTGTATGTGCGTGCACACACACACACACACACACCCTGTATTACAACCCTACAATCAAACCACAAGTTAATAAAGTTACAGGAATTTTCTAGTTAACTGAGGATCAATCTCAAATTTACTTTAAAAAAACTGTATTAAATTATTCTAAACTACAATTGCCCACTTCTCTGCTTAAGGATGTCAAGTCTAACTGACAATTTCTTCCTTGGACATTTAAGTGTTGGTTTAGGACTGTCAGTGAGTCATAGTTTCTGTCTTCTACATATCCATAGCACTAGGAGGTTCAAATATGAAAATTCAGGCCTTATTCAAAGGTGAATGTTTTATTAAATCCTAGTTATTAATTTATTTTTTAGCGATATATCTCTCACAGTAGAAAGCCGAAATAAATTTGGTCAAAGTCCTGGCCAGTTAGATTAAAATAATGCTTTATTGGGTTTCCCTGGTGGCGCAGTGGTTGAGAGTCCACCTGCCGATGCGGGGGACACGGGTTCGTGCCCTGGTCCGGGAGGATCCCACATGCCGCGGAGCGGCTAGGCCCCTGAGCCATGGCCGCTGAGCCTGCGCGTCTGGAGCCTGTGCTCTGCAACGGGAGAGGCCACAACAGTGAGAGGCCCGCGTACCGCAAAAAAATAATAATAAATAAAAATAATGCTTTATTGTAGTTCTGAGTATTTTCACCATGAGACTATGCTGTTGCATATGTGTTCATTTAAATCATGTTCAAACTTAAGAGAAATTGTACAAATTATGTTTTGATCAATGGAGTCATCTTGATTGATTTGCAGGTCAATATATTTTAAATTTCCTCTTCAAGGCCATGGGCAGCACACTTTGAGAACAAAGGTGTCCCATTACCCGAAAAGGTCGTGGCTATGTTGAGATATTCAGGACGTGGGCGGGAGGGTGAACAGGATAAGCTGTACAGGGAGAGAAAGCAGCATGTGCAAGACCTTGAGGTATGACATACTTGGCATATCTGAGAAAGTGGAGGAAGAGTGTTCTGACAGACTCAAAAAGTGAAATGGAGCATATTTGGCAGGGAGACTGGAGAGATACGAGGCTCAGGTCTGCATCTTTGTTGAGACTTGATTCCTCATGTTGAGTCTGAGCAGTGTAAGTACCTGACAAGGAGCTTTTTTGATTATAATGCAAGTGCCTGACATTGAGCCTTTGATTACCAAGACATCCATTTCAAAGACATCCACCTCAAATAAACGTATTGCCACCTGTATGACACAGCTCCTACCTAAGCAACTAGATAAGGACCCAGGCTGATCTACCCAGGAAGTTTCCCTTTTAAAAGCCCTGGGTATCCTAGATAACTGCTTGAGTGACCGCATTTTCCCTTCCTGCACCTTAATTTCTGCTCTTCTGTTATAAATTCTCCAATAAAAAGTGAACCCACAAAACCCTAGGCACGCCGCCGTCAGCCCCAATAAAAGCAGAGCCCAAGATCCCCACTCTGTCTCTATCCGTGACCTTGCTGTATGGCCCTCAGGCATGCTCTAAACCCTCAGTGGTTTATAAACCTTCTTTCTTCAAAGTTCCTTTGTTGCAGAGGTGCATGTTACAACTGTAATAAGAACTACAGGAACCAGTCCAGCCCCAGCACTGGCTCTGGTTGGGGAAAGATCTGTGGGGACCCCAACACAAGTAGTAGAGGCCTAGCTTCGTGCCTCAGGTAGTCCTAGCCAATAGCGTCACTATTGACAGGCCGAGACCTACATGAAACACTGGGTTAGAGACATCCACCCATCCTCACTCTGTTTTGGCTAAGGGTTAACTATTTCCACAATAATTCTGTGTAACGAACCAGCCCAATACTTAGTGGCTTAAAACACAATTATTTATTCTCTCTCACACATCTGCGAGCTGGCTGGGAATTGGCTGATCTAGGCTGGGATTGACTCTAAGCTGCAGGTTGGGGCCGGATTTACTCCACAAGCCTCTCATCTTCCCTGAACCAGTGTGCTACCTGGGCTACCTTCTCTCATGGCCAGGCATGACTGCAATGGGCAAGCCTAACTGCACAAGGCATTTCGAGCCTCTGCATGAATCATGTCTGCTCCTGTCCCTCTGGCCCAAAGTCAAGAGGCTGGGAAGTGCTCTCTATTCACAGTAGGAGGAAATACAGGTTTTAGGAGTTAAATGGCTGAAAGCACAGATGCAGAGAAGAGTGGGAAATCTGGGCTAAAAAGTTAACCTACTAGATCCACCAAGGTGAGGTTTTGGTGATCACCTTATGCTGCCCTCGTCATCCAAGGCCACATGCGCTATTTTCCTGTTAAGAGGTTAATATGACCTCTCTTGACCCTAATATGTCATCTGGCCCTTGTTCTCTTATGCTGCTGGAGTCATTCCCAAAAAAGAAAGAATAAGAACAGTGATCCCAATACATTTACTGCGGGAAGACATCTGGAGAGTTGTATTTGTTTTTCTTCAGTTTTCAGCTGGATGTTTGGCATTGTGTCAAAAGTTTTACTCTGAGAGGTTTAGAAAAGTGAGTCTATTTAGTGTGTTACTTCCTCTCCACTTTATAATAAAATACTAGAGTCTCACTCAAATGCCACCCCTTGGCTGCTTGCTGGGAACTATGTTACAAGGGAATGTGGATGTCATAAGTTACCTTCTGATGCTCATTCACAAGAATAAATTCCCTCTTGAACTTAAACCAATTGGCTCACTTTAGAAATAATCCCATGCCTTGTTTTGTCACATGACAATGAGATTCTATATGCAGGAGATCCTTGTCTTCCTTGGATTTAACAACCACTGTTTCTACTATTTGCTAATGACCACTTGGTCAAGGCACGCAATCACTTGTCATTTTTATTGAGATATATAGTTGAATGCCATCTATCCCCACCTTGGTGCCACAGTTTTGATCATGTGCTTTTCTTAGAGAATATTAACTTCAATAGAAGTGTTTGCAAATTTGGGACTTTTCCAGGTATCTTGGGATATAACCCTTGTGAATGTTGGCAGCCTTTATCTTTCTCTCTGAAAAGGAGAATGGCCTCTGAACTCAGTTCAGTGCTTCAAATAAAATAAAGCACAAACACCTCAGGGCACCTGTGGCATATATTTAGTGAATATTTATATATATGTTCACTAAATATATATATATAATGCATATATTATAATATACCACATATTATTTTTTGAAGTATTTTATACATTTTTTATTCCTGAGCTGGTTTTCTGCATCAATGAAGCAGTTACAGATTGAACATATTAAAGTAACGTAAATAGAATAATAAGCATAAAGATTAGAAAGGATGGTGCTAAATTTTCATTATTTGATGATTATATTAATGCTAGAGAATGAGTAAAAGCAACCATAATACCATTGCAATTAGAAATTCAGTTAGGTTGACTGTACAAGATTAATTGTTGTCCTCAAAGTAAATTTTAAGAAAATATAAACTACCTAGAAATAAATGCCCAGATCTATTTGAAGAAAAGTCTTAAATTCTACTGTTGAACCCAAAAGGCTTAAATACATATCAAGAACTGACATGTTCTTAGCTAAGAACAGTCAACTTTGTATAACTAGAACAACGTTTCTCAACTGTATATTATAGCCTCCAAAGGACCCTTTTTAGACATATTTTTTCTTAATCTCTCTCTCCTGTTAAATTTTAATACCACAGATACACCAAATATCTGTTTATATACTATACATATACCTGTGCTTTACACAGAAAAAGAGTAAGTTTTAAAAAAAGTAAATTTTTTGACCTCCAAGAACCAGTCTTTGTCCCTTTAGGTGTAATATATCCTTGCTGAGAATGCATGAAATAGACCTTCTCTCTTAATTTATTCCTAACTTTAATTCAATACCAATCAAAATACCAACAATAATTTCTGATGCTGGATGCACTGATTCAAACTTACAAGACTGGCTTGAAAAGTTTCAAAGTATAAGAATTCTGAGGGGGACTAGCTCTTCTATTAGGATTATAAGACATATTGTAGAAAAGGTCATAAATATTGATATTATGTGATAGATTTTCCAGGATATATATTTTATAAGTAGAGCCAGTACATGGTTGAATTTAATATGTGATAAAAAGTGGATTATCAAACAAATGGATTTTGAACAACTGACTAGTCCAAAGAATGAGAATGGGGAGTTTATCTCTATTACACCCTTTACACCGAAATAAAGATGGTCAAAGATTTTAACACAAAATGAGATACCACACAAGTATGGAAGAAAATATAGAAAAAAATATTCATATTTTCTTGGAGGGAAAGTCTGGACACAAAATCCAGAAGTCATAAAATTAACGACAAATAGCTGTGCATTAAAATGAAAAAATTAATATTTGCATGGTTAAAAATACCACAAATGAAGTTAAAAGGCAAACAACACACCAGGATAAAATATATTTGCATTGGGTATATATATACAAAATGGCTAATATTCATAAGATATATTGAACTCTAATAAATCAATAATAAAAATACTAATGACTCCAGAAAAGTGGGCAACAGAAGAAATGGAAATGCAAATAATTTCAAAATGTAAAAAAAAAAAGTGACCATCCACAGACTAAAACTTGATTGAACATTTTTCATGTATCAGAATGGCAAAGTTGAAAATATTTTGTAATATAACATGTCATTGAGAATATGTAAAAACAAATGCTTACCCATTTTTAGTAAGGGTATAAATCAGCAAAGTCTCTTTTGCAAAAACAGTTGGTTAATTGCTATGAAAAGTAGAACTTTACACACCCCTTGACTAATATTTTCAGATCTAAATATTTATGCTACAGATGTATTCATCCTTGTAGTTAAAGACATTTTTTCTAAAATGTTCACAGCAGCATTTTTGTAATAGTGAAGAGTAAAATATCCAATGATAAAAGACTATTTATATGATTTTGATACATTCATATAATAGAATACAGTGTAGCTACTAATGAAGAATGATTTCCAAGGCATTTTATGGGGGAAAAAAGCAAATTTACTGAAAATTATACAGTATTGATATTTGTGATAGTTAATGTTATATGTCAGGTTGTCCAGACCATGGCCTGCAGTTGTTTGTTCAAACACTAATCTAGTTGTTGCTCTGAAGGTATTTGTAGATGTGATTAATATTTATAATTAGTTAACTTTAAATAAAATACATCACCCTTGAAAATGTGGGTGGACCTCATCCAATCAGTTGAAGGCCTTAAGAGTAATACTGAGGTTTCCTGGAAAAGAAGTTCTGCCTTATGACAGTAACATGTACTCTTACCTAATTTCCAGCCTGCCCTATAAATTTCAGATTTACCAGTCCCCACAATTGGGTGAGCCAATTTCTTAAAAATCTCTCCCTCCCCTACACCCCTATATATAAAGAGATTGGTTCTGTGGGTTCTGTTTCTCTGGAGAATGCTGGCTGATATAGTAAGTTATTATATCTTTTAAAAAACTTGTACATGTTATGATTGTATATTCAGCAATTGCCTCTGGAGGGACATTTAAGAGATTAAGACCAGTGGTTGATTTTTAGGGGAGGTGGGGGGTTTAATTTATTTTATTGAAGTATAGTTGATTTACAATGTTGTGTTAATTTTCTTCTGTATAGCAAAGTGATTCAGTTATACATATATATATATATATATATATATATATATATATATATATATATATATATTCTTTCTCATAATTCTTTCCATTATGGCTTATCACAGGATATTGAATATAGTTCTCTGTGCTATACAGTAGGACCTTATTGTTTATCCATTCTATATATAATAGTTTGCATCTACTAATTCCAAACTCTCAATCCATCCCTCCCCCACTCCCCATCCCATTGGCAACCGCAAGTGTGTTCTCTATGTCTGTGGGTCTGTTTCTGCTTCATAGATAGGTTGATTTGTGTCATATTTTAGATTCCACATATAAATGATATCATATGGTGTTTGTCTTTCTCTTTCTGGCTTACTTCATTTAGTATGATAATCTCTAGGTCCATCCATGTTGCTGCAGATAGCATTGTTTCATTCTTTTTTATGGCTGAGTAGTATTCCATTGTATATATGTACCACATCTTCTTTATCCATTCATGTCAGTAGACATTTAAGTTGTTTCCATGTCTTGGCTATTATAAATAGTACTGCAATGAACATACGGGTGCAGGTATCTTTTTGAATTTTAGTTTTATCCAGATATATATCCAGGAGTGGGATTGCTGGATCATATGGCAACTCTATTTTTAGTTTTTTGAAGAACCTCTATACTGTTTTCCATAGTGGCTGCACCAGTTTACATTCCCACCAACAATGTAGGAGGGTTCCCTTTTCTCCACACCCTCTCCAACATATGTTATTTGTAGATTTTAAAATGATGGCCATTCTGACCGGCGTGAGGTGGTACCTCATTGTAGTTTTGAGTTGCATTTCTCTAATAATTAGTGATGTTGAGCATCTTTTCATGTGCCTTTTGGCCATTTGTATGTCTTCTTTGGAGAAATGTCTGTTTAGGTCTTCTGCCCATTTTTTGATTGGGTTGTTTGTTTTTTTGTTGTTGAGTTGTATGAGCTGTTTGTATGTTTTGGAAATTACACCCTTGTCAGTTGCATCATTTGCAAATATTTTCTGCCAGTCCATCAGCTGTCTTTTCGCTTTGTGTGTGGTTTCCTTTGCTATACAAAAGCTTGTAAGTTTGATTAGGTCCCATTTGTTTATTTGTGCTTTTATTTCTATTGCCTTAGGAGACTGACCTAAGAAAACACTGGTACGATTTATGTCAGAGAATGTTTTGCCTATGTTCTCTTCTAGGAGTTTTATGGTATCCTGCCTTATGTTTAAGTCTTAAAGCCATTTTGAGTTTATTTTTGTGTATGGTGTGAGGGTGTATTCTAACTTCATTGATTTACATGTGGCTGTCCAACTTTCCCAACACCACTTGCTGAAGAGACTATCTTTTTCCCATTGTGTATTCTCGCCTCCTTTGTTGAAGATTAATTGACCGTAGGTGTGTGCGTTTATTTCTGGGCTTTCTATTCTGAGGAACAGTGGTTGGTTAAACTTGTAACTCAACGTTTGGTTCCTAGCCCTGCAGTATCAAGTTGGGAGTGAGAAATGCAGAATCTGAGGCCCCACTTCAGATCCATGGAATCAGATCTGCATTTTAACAAAATGCAGAATTTGAGAGGCACTGGCAAGGGGATTAGGGGCTGGGGGACATAGCTTCAGATGAAGGGTGGCCACTTCTTCAGCCTGGACTCCCATGCACTGGTTGAACTTTCCTCTGTTCCCACTTGTCCTCCATCCTCTGCCTCTCCAACTCGCCCATGCAAGGTGACAACGACTCCCTGCCTCTCTCCTTACTCAGACTACTTCTGACATGCCTCCTATTGATGGCCTTTTCTCTTTCAGCTTTTCGGTTTTTTTTTTTTTTTTCCTTTTTGGGAGTAAATTTTAGTAGTCCAAACTAATTTCTCCTCACTTCTTGGGATTTCCTACCCCCAGTCCTTGATGACTCCAATCTACATGAAACCCTGGAGCTTGGGGGCAGGGATGGGATGTGGAGAACAGACACTGTATTTGGCTTTGCTGCATTTTCCTCAGAAGCTGTGGGGAGGATGCTGGGCTATCAAAGAGGGGGGATGGAATTTTCGTTACTGTTGTTTATGCTCATATTGTGTTTTAAGCAGAAGATATTTTTTAAATATCTGAAGGTTTCATTTAATGACATGATTTATCAACAGATCTTGAAAATTTTAACTTGGGGAGCTTTTAAAAGTGGTGTAATTGAATGCAGAGGTCAGTGAAAGATGAATTGATCTTATTAGAGGGCAGATTATCCAATAGGGGCTCACTTGGTTTAGAGAAAAGCTATAACTTTAACAGGAAGAGAGGAAAGAAATATAAAAAAGACAACCTTGGGGAAAAAATCCAGCAGGAATAAAACCTGAAAACTTTGCTTGTTCTCATTGTTAAGCTATGGCTCTTATAATGTTTCCAAAGAATGAATGAGCCTGAAGCCTGATACAACTCAATATGACCTTAGAGTCTGTCTTCTAACAACTGTAAGGCCATTTGAAGAACTCGGGCCCCCAAATGGATTTGTTAGGCCGCGGCTTAGAGAAATGAGTTTCCATTTTGCAGACGGCCTTCCCTATTACTAAGCTCTAACTTCGATTCTCAGACACATTCTGCAGTGCACACCTTCAAATAACCACTCTCAGTGTCAAAGACCTTCCTGTCTCCACTTGTTGAAGTGTTTTCTGAGCACTTTAGGCCTAGAGGCCAATCAAACCCCATCTGCCGAGCATAGTTCAGGGACACAAGACATAAATCTGCAAGGCACTTCTTACTGCAGGTGGGGAAGGGCAGGTGGGAATGTTATGCTAATTTTAAATATTATTATCTGAACCTTTTTATTCCCACAACCACAAAAAACCAGGCCCAAGCCTGGATTTGGATATAGAGTTACTCCAGAGAAGTGTACATTTATATTACTAGATAAGAACATTATTATAATATTGTAGTCCAGCTGACTCTGATGTTATCATGTAATGGCAGAGATCCTGTTAGCTAGATACAGGATAATAGCTTATTTTTGGACTAGAAATTGTTGGTACTTCAAAGAACTAATTTGTGCATTACCTCCAAAGCATGGAGAAGCCCAGTAATTTGATATATCCCTATGGTATATGTGAAGCTTTCCAGTTGTGGTTCACAAATTTTATTTTTATAGTAGTAAATTCCGTTTTTCAAATGTAATTTTAGGTAGAACCTCAACATTTAGAATAGAAAGTAAACATGCTATTAAGGAAATAAGTGGGCCCAAACTGCTACCTAGCTGTATTAAGTGCCTCTAACCCCATGATATACTCTGAAGGACAATTATATCATCCGGGGGCTCCCTGGAATATAATTTGCAAATGGTCTAGATGAAAACCAGTTTTAATTTGGTGTTCCCAGTTTCCCTATTTTCTTAAGTTCTCCTGCTAGATCCATATCTTCTTGAATTCACAAGTTGTACTACACTCCTAACAGTTGGGTTTCTTTTTGAGATTGGGAGACTCACACTTCTGAACGCCAAGCTTTTAATCTTGACCTTTTGAGTTAAAATCTTTCTAAAGTATATTGCACATTTCCTAGTGTCCTTAAACAGTGTGCTAAATGAATTTTAATCTTTTTTGGCTTGGAATCATCATTTTGGAGACTACAATATATACTATTATACTTGATAGTTAATACAATATAGTAGAAAGAGCACAGACTGTGTAGTCCATGGCATATACTGAACAACCCACTGAACAGCTGTGTCCTTAAACAAATAATTGAACCTATCTCAGTTACTTAAAAACAAAACTCATATATCAGAATGATACCTAATTTGCAGAGTTGAATGTAAAAGTTGAAGAGAATAATGCCTGCCACATAGTAAGTACCAAATCATTTGTAAGGAGGGTATAGGGAGGAGTAGATAAGACTGCTAGCTGTCCACCCAAATCCATACTCCCCATTTAGAGACTGAATTTCCTGGCCCATAGATCTGCCAAATGAGAGGATTTACCATCACCATCATTCCAGGGCCTTCTGTGAGTGGAACTGTGGTGCATTTCTAGCTTGTACCAATACAAAAAGCTGACCCATTTCTGTTGCAAAGGTTTTTCCTCCTCTTTTGGTTGGGTATTGCAAACCTCTGAGGCCAGCAGTGTAAGGTGAGGGAGAGGCAGTAACACAACAGAGGGAGGTGATACAGAAAAAGGAAAACTTGCTCATCAACTTACTTTTGCTATCCAGATCTGCTTGGGCCCAACTAGCACATGTACCATTACTATCTAACAATAAACTACTGGGCCACCTGTCTGACCTTGTGACTTGGGGAATCTGATGGAAGCATGTAGTCTTGGATTACACAGTCACTCTGCTAGGCTAGGAGCTGCTTTGACAACAGGGAGTAGTTTTATGCCACATGAGGCCCAGCCTTGCACTAGACTGCTAATCTCTTCTGTGACTCTTGTGTGAGTAATGGCATCCAATCACCATGGATACCTCTAGAACCAATATATCTGCTGAATCTTGTAGGCCAAGTGACAGGGCCAATTGTACTGCAACTAGAAATCAAGTGCCCCAGTTCTTCAATCCCATGCTAAGAGTCTGCTTTTTAGGGTTATTTTTAGGTATTAACTGTCTCAGTATAAGTTTTTCCGGAAAAACACAGCCTGAGACAAAGGACTTGCATGCAAGTCATTAACTTTGGGAAGCAATCCCAAGGAACCGAGATCAGAGTCTGGGAAGAATGGAACTGGGAAGTGGGGAAAGCCAGTCTGTGGGTCATTCTCATGCTGCTCACATAGTGGGTGACTGGGCTCCATCTCGGCTTGGGAACTTCTGAGGGTGAACTGCAGTTTTGTCCACCCAAGCATCAGAGGGGGCTATTTGTCCACTGACTTTGCCCAGTGGGTCAAGTGTGACCTCCAGAAGTGATAAATCCAGGTTTGCTTTGCATAAGAATGGCCAAGTGAGCTCCTTTTGGTGATCATGTGCAACACCAGGGAAGCGTGAGGGCAGAGAGGGATCCTTGTGATGCAACCCTAGCAAGGGGCTTTCAGGTTACCTCCGCCTGAAGCCAGCGCTGCACCCACTAGAGTAAAAAGGCAGAAAGATGTACCTGAGGCAGGTTAGCTGTTTTCTTTAAACAAAATGGCTGCAGCAGCCATGCTTTTTCAGTAATAATTATAAAGTAATTACTGTCGCTTTTGTACTTTGTGTAACTATTACTTTGTTGTTATTAGCTATCATTTCTTACTGCCATTCATGGGCTTTTCTGTGGCACTGTTTCAAAATCTCACTAACCTGTTTCACTTCTACCATAAGTTTGAAAATCAATTGCTTTGCATGGTTGGTTAGGATTTTGAGTAAATTAAAAGTAAATAGGCCCTGAGTGGAAGCCTGAAATAATTTTTTTTTTTAATTTTTAATTTTTACTTCTGGCTGCATTGGGTCTTCGTTGCTGCACGCAGGCTTTCTCTAGTTGTGGCAAGCCGGGGCTACTCTTTGTTGCAGTACACAGACTTCTCATTGTGGTGGCTTCTTTTGCTGTGGAACATGGGATCTAGGCGTGCGGGTTCAGTAGTAGCGGCTCGCAGGCTCTAGAACACAGGCTCAGTAGTTGTGGCTCACAGGTTTAGTTGCTCCGCGGCATGTGGGATCTTCCCGGACCAGGGATCTATCCCGTGTCCCTTGCATTGGCAGGCAGATTCTTAACTACTGTGCCACCAGGGAAGTTCCCCGAAATAATTTTTAAAAAGCACATGAGGGGGCTTCCCTGGTGGTGCAGTGGTTGAGAATCTGCCTGCTAATGCAGGGGACACGGGTTCGAGCCCTGGTCTGGGAGGATCCCACATGCCACGGAGCAACTAGGCCCGTGAGCCACAACTACTGAGCCTGCGTGTCTGGAGCCTGTGCTCCACAACAAGAGAGGCCGCGATAGTGAGAGGCCCGCGCACCACGATGAAGAGTGGCCCCCGCTTGCCACAACTAGAGAAAGCCCTCGCACAGAAACGAAGACCCAACACAGCAAAAATAAACAAAT
Source organism: Mesoplodon bidens (assembly GCF_964165515.1). Lineage (NCBI taxonomy): Eukaryota > Metazoa > Chordata > Mammalia > Artiodactyla > Ziphiidae > Mesoplodon > Mesoplodon bidens. Next base: position 46,814,676 of record NC_138165.1, on the reverse strand, counting down.
AAATTAATAAACTCCTACCCCCAACATCTTAAAAAAAAGCACTTGAGGATGCTAAACTAAACTTACCATGGTAATTATTTCACTATATATGTAAGTCAGACCATTATGTTGTACATCTTAAATTATACAGTGAGGTATGTCAGTTACATCCCAATAAAACTGGGGAAAAAAATCTAAGAAATTTATAGATGCACATGATTTTATGACTTTTGATATGTCTATTTAGCCTACATAATGGCCTTTTATTTCCTCTTAAATTTCTCATTCTCATGTTCTAGTTGGGTGAAAACGTCAGAGACCCAAATTATAAACTAACATGGGCTATTGTTTTGATTTAACATGGGCTGTTATTATGAACACATAGTATAATTTATTTTACTATTATTCTTTTTATTTTGTAATGAGGTAAAAAATTTTAAACTATATCATATTATAGCATTTTGCTAATTATTATAGCTTTATTTTGTTATTTGAGTTATATCCAGTACACACATATGAAATTTGTACCAAATTAGTACAAATTAGTACCAATTGATTTTAGTTCAGGTTCATTAAATTAAAAAAAATAAAGAACTGTTAAGCCATGCATAATATGATAATATATTATAAACAGAACTCCCAATACAGGATTCCTGATCTGTGTTCCCAGCAAAGAAAGATATTTATTTTGAAAATGAAGGATTTAAATCAAATATCTGCTTCCTCCAAAATGTTTTACAAAAAAGTAGTAGGGACAAAAATAATAATGGGGGAAAAGAAATAAATTCAACTTCAAATGGCTTTTATCTTTGGTACAGACTCTATTAGTTCAAATTAAGCAAAGATTAAAATGCAAATATTGATTTTGGTGTCAGCTGGATTTCCAGGGTCTTTGAAATGTTTAGAAAACAGTCTGCACATTCCATTTCCTTTTTTTTTTTTGGACAGCACACTGTTGCCAGCATTTCTTTGATTTGCACATCTGGAATCACTAAAACATACAGCTGGGAAGAACTGCCAGTGATATTTTGTTTTCTTGACTAGAATTAGAACCTTGGCCTTACCAAAGGGTAATTATCTGGGCAAGTTAATGATGAAATCTTGAGTGATGACAAGGTGGAGGCTCAGGTAGTGGTGACCATGGGATTTGGAATTGAATTTGTCACTATACTTCTCTGAATTTTATGAGTTGCTATGGAAGATATCACACTGCCTTTGTCAAACCTCCTGGGTCTCATGTCTGCTCACACACAGAGCAAGTCATGGCCTTCCACCTCTGAGGCTGATCATAGTCTTATCCACACAGGCAGCAGGTGAGAGAGGAGAGCATGGCACACTCTCTTGCCAGCCATTCACCCCAAGTGCCAATACAAGACACACAAATCAACAGTGAAGTGCCATAAAGGAATCACCTTATGTCTCCAGCGAAAATAGCAAGAAAGAAGATGGAGACTTTACAGATTCAATGGATTAGAAATAGTCCAGGAGAGCAAAGAGGAAAATAATATGGCAGTGATTTTGTTTTAATATCTCCAAGCTTCTCTTAAAAAAAAGAACAGCTCATGTAAAGAAATACTGATGAATAAAGGAAGGTCAATAGCTTAAATGGTCTTTCCTTTTATGTCATTTAACAAACACCAGAGTGTAAATTGGTATAAACACTTTGAAAAAAATTTCTGACAGTGCTTATGAAAGTTAAAATAGGTCTGACACAGCAGTTTTTCTCCTGGCAACATACCAAACAGAAATGAGGACCGAGAAGCACATATAAGAGTGCTCATGCTAGCTTTATCCATAACAGCCCCAAACATAAATAATCCAAACATCTACCAGCAGTAGAATGGGTCTATGCATTGTGGTCTAACCTCAGAATGGAATATTCAAAGCAACAAAAAGAACAAAATACTGTTACACGGACTTCCCTGGTGGCGTGGTGATTAAGAATCCACTTGCCAATGCAGAGGACACGGGTTCGAGCCCTGGTCCGGGAAGATCCCACATGCTGCAGAGCAACTAAGCCCATGTGCCACAACTACTGAGCCTGCACTCTAGAGCCCACAAGCCGCAACTACTGAGCCCATGTGCCACAACTACTGAAGCCCACACGCCTAGAGCCACAACAAAGAGTAACCCCTGCTCACCGCAACTAGAGAACAACAACTAGAGATACTAGAGAAAGCCCATGTGCAACGAAGACCCAATGCAGCCAAAAAATAAAAATAAATATATGAATAAAAATTTAATAAACAAAACAAAAAAAATACTGTTACACACAGGAGCATGGGTGCATCTCATAGACATGATATTAAGTGAAAGAAGTCAGATACAAAACAGTACAATTCTATGATTTCATTTATATGAAATTCAAAAGTAAGCTAAATTCATCTATTGTAGTTAGAGGTAAGATCAGTGGTCAGCCTGAGGTGGGGATACAGACTGGTAGGGGATATAGGGAGCCTTGTGGGGTGCCTGAAATGTTCTATATCTTGATCTTGGTGTTCGTTACCCAGAAATATACATATATGTGTTAAAATTCTCCAGGCTGTACACATGAGATCTGTGTCCTTTACTGTAAGGTATATCTCAATTAGAAAGAAAAATCATAGGAGTGAATAATATATAATCAAAATGTGAAATTACTATTGAAATCAATGACACATTAAGCCATTATCTTATTTGAAGAAAGTTCCCTATGAGAAGAATTCTTGAATTAATTATATAAACATTTCTGGACCCAAATATCCATTTAAGTAGTCACCTTGGAGGCCACTATTCAAATTACACTGACATTGCTCTCTAATTGTGGAGCTCATTTTTTAGAAACTGTCTTCCTAGACTTTGGGATATTATTTTGAATATGCATAAGGGGTCAGATATTTATCCTCTGAAAGTGTCCCAAGTTTTTACTACATATAAATAATTTGGAACCACTTTGGGCTCTACAGAGGATTTACAGTATGACTAATAACATTTTTGTTGTTCAATAATCAATCGGGTGTGGTTGACTAAAAAATGAGGGTAATTATGTCATCTGGCTCCAGAAATATTCCTAAGGTTGACTCCAAAAAAGATTCCAAAAATGTGCAGATTTTTGTTAGCATCAGTGTTAAAAGCTTCATGGCTTACCAAAGCCTCACATGTTCGCACGGTCAGAAGGAACTTGGCTCTTGGAACCCAAACAAGTCCAAATCCAGAAAACTAAGTAACTTCATATTTATTTCAGCAATTCGACAGGAGTTTACCATTGTATACCCTTGTTCTCAGGAGGTGTCGCCCCCTTAGTTTACTGTAGGATAGGGAAATAAGCCTAAGAGCTTCCTCTCTAAATACATCTCATTTCTGTTTTGTAGAGACAGATGCCTGCTCTTGCCTTCAGGAGGGCTGGGGTTTATAGCAGTGACATATAAGTCACTTTACCTACAGTTTTCAAATCATTGATTTTGTTTAACCATCTAAATATACATTCTTTATTTTCACATCTTTCAAGATTATCTTGTCATTCTCACCCTGCTATTTGAAAAAGCATTGACAGAGCCCACAGATAAGGTTTCCCATTTTACTACTTCCCTGCAGGGTGATATTGAAAGAGATGTCTGATCTTTCTTGGTCTCAATTTCTTTGTTTGTGAAATAATAATGATATAATGCTACCTTGCCAGATTGCTGGGGAGTGTTTACACAGCATTCTTGGCTAAAGATCAGGGGAGAGTCCCTTCTCTTTTCTAGGTCCTCCCTTAATTAATTTGCTCATTTTATAAGCATTGAAAGAAAACTTCAAAACTCCAAGATGAAACAAAAAGGATCTTCTACAAGCTCTTTTATTTTCTGCTCTTGATAATACTAGCTATTATTCACATATTTCTCACTTTGGATTCACAGCCATCCCTCTGTCGGGAGGTTTCTTTCTTTGAATTATATTGAAAAGTTAAAGCAGTAAAGAGGCTGACAAAGATGACACAGGTACCTTCTGGTCTCACTTCACTGGGAAGCAGATGATCCACCTCCCTCTCTTATACCTGAATGATTGATAGTGATGACATCCAATCCTATCTCATTTCTTGTATGGGGCCCTGAGGTGAGGACCTCCTGTCTTTTGTAACAGAATTATGATAAAATATCAGCGTGTAACAGTTCTCACGACAGAGCAAGGTATAAATATTTTGATGAATATCTCATGTTTTCATTCTCTCTCCTTTATGTAACTTATATAAAGCATTTCTATTGATGGAGAATGGATGGATGCAATGCTTTTAAAGTTTTAATACATTTTGACTTGAGGTTGTCTGGTTCATCTACATCATAGCAAAGCTTTAATTTCCTAGGCATAAATTCATTTAGGTTATCAACTCAGACCACCATTTAGGAGGATTATTCTGACCACTAACAGATATTTTCTTTGTTGTTGAGTTTACTTAATTTCCAAATCTATGATCTTTCCTTCTTGCATTAGTTTCTTAAATAGAGTCAGATCAGATTGTTTCATTTTACAAGTTAAAACTATCCATGAACTGAAATGTGTCCCAATTCACCTCAGGTTTCAGAACCAAGGGTGACAATCCTGGCCGTAATAAACATCAAACCAAAGTACAATATACCCTTACAAGGTATGCTATTTTCCTTCCAGTGAGAGTGCAATAAATTTGGGCTTCCAAGCTTTATAGGCTCTAGTAGGCCCTGAGAGAACATCAGTTGGTTTAATTAAGATGCACACATAAGGGCTTCCCTGGTGGCGCAGTGGTTGAGAGTCCGCCTGCCGATTCAGGGGACACGGGTTCGTGCCCTGGTGTGGGAAGATCCCACATGCCGCGGAGCAGCTGGGCCCGTGAGCCATGCCCACTGAGCCTGTGCGTCTGGAGCCTGTGCTCTGCAACAGGAGAGGCCACAACAGTGAGAGGCCTGTGTACCACACACACAAAAAAAAGATGCGCACATGTAATTACTAAACCTAATGCTAAAACTATACAGTCTTGTATTAGTTCAAATCAGTGGTCTGATAGGACAGCAAGTGTCCCTTAAAGTGATGCCAGTTTTTTGTTTGTTTGATTTTTGGTTTTGGTTTTGTTTTTGTTTTTAACAAGAAATGCAGTCAATAGAATTCTAGGACTCCCAGGTTAAACCAGTAAAACAAACCAACTGGAGTCATTGGTGTACACACAGAGACCTGCTGACAAGCCAAGGGGTGCAAACGTAGCATAATTGGTAAAAATAAAGTAAGTGAACTGGTAACTTCTAAAGGTAGCAACTGAGCAATGTGATTTTTCTAGCAGAACTCACTCCTTGTTGGAGATGTAATGTCGTATATAAGAATACCCTTAAATCTGAAAGTACATTTTTGGTCTCTCATATTCATTCTCTAACCATTACTATGTTTCTTCCTGCATGAACCTGCACATTGAAAGCCATGACTCACGTTGAAGAACATTTCTGCTTGTTTATTGTAAGATTCTTCATGGCTATGGTTACGGTACGCAGTTCTTATCTTCACTTCCCTGAGCAAGGGGGGCTTGTGGGATGGCCCAATTGCCTACATCAGTGGATGTCAAAGAGTGAGTGCCTCCTCGTGGGTTCCCTCAATTCTCTCACACTGGGGCGGAGCTGATTCTTTCCACAGGAAGTGGTCAAGATTCCCAATGTTTATTCTAGTTGGATGGCCTCAAGCAATTAGGGTATACTTTAATTACTAAAGAGCCATGTAGATTTATGCAGAAACTTGAAAAGAAACTTAAACTATCTTTCTTCTTTACATGCTTCACATTTCTAGGCCCCTAAAGGGATCAAATTATTGAGCATTTCTCTCTCTGGTAATAGTCTAAATAACCCAGATCTGAAGTACAAAAAAAGCAGTTACTCTGAAGTCTTCACCACTCAAAATACCAGTGAATACTACTGAATATCCTGCCATGTTAATAGAAATACTTGGTGTAAAATTAGGTATTGCTAAACATACTGTTTTTTTTTTTTTTTTTTTTTTTTTTTTTTGCGGTACGCGGGCCTCTCACTGTTGTGGCCTCTCCCGTTGCGGAGCACAGGCTCCGGACACACAGGCTCAGCGGCCATGGCTCACGGGCCCAGCCGCTCCGTGGCATGTGGGATCTTCCTGGACCGGGGCACGAACCCGTGTCCCCTGCATCAGCAGGAGGACTCTCAACCACTGCACCACCAGGGAAGCCCTGAATATACTCTTTTACCCTGTTTTTATACTGTTTTTCTGGTACTGGTTTAGGATGTATATGGACATATTATAACTAGCATTTTTCCAATCCAGTGATTACCTTCCATAATCAATAAAACAGTCAATCTTTTCCAAGATGAACTGTATTCCTGTACAATCAAGTCTCTACTAACAGATAATGATCAAGCATAGGATTTGTTCTATAGAAACAGATATCAGAAGTCCATGGTTGGTCTCCACGTGCAGCCCTCTCCACGAAGGACTGCAAAACAGACTCCTCCAGACTTCTGCAGAAGAGGTTGAGATATGCTACAAATTGACTTATTTCCCACCAAAGAGAAATTTCTTGCATTCCAGGTTCTAAACAGTGCAGAACAGCAGAAGGCCAGGGTGATTCTAGGGAAGTAATGTTGTAACTTCAGCCTTGGGAAGTAATAGCTTTCATCAGAAGTAATGGGATTATGGGAACTGAATTAGGAAAAGATATACTGAAGGCCTTGTGACTTGGTGTCCCTCTGAGTTGTATTTCTACTGAGACTCAGACATCTAGTAGCTATGCTATTCTAGAAACCCAGCTCAGCTGGACCCCTAGAAACCTTTCAAAAGCCCCATGCCACCACATCTTGTTCAGGGCAGTGACCTGGAGAAGTTGTTCTTGGTTTGGGTAATATGGCCATAAGGGTGTACACAGTGACTCATATAGAATCCAAAGGTATTTAGTTGATTGGGCCAACACAAATTCTGATTTCCTTGTAGAAATCTGAAGAAAGGTCCACCCAACCAATAAATATCTATGCTTCTTTAGAGGTAGTTAATTTCCAAAACAAGAACTCTCAGGGAGATTTCCTGAATTAATGACACATCTCCTTTCAGACTTACATTCAATAGAAGACAGAGCTTCAAACACTCCTGTCTCTGAAGTGCCTCTAATCAGTATACATTCAATAGCCTAAGTTAGTAATATGTTAATCAAGTCTAAGACACCAGTTTAAATCACACCATAATAACGTATGCAAAGACTAGCACAGAGCCAAGAAGTGTTGGTCCTCTTACTTTGCTCCTAGTAAACTCAGAGAGCTGATGTGAGTATTGTTATCAAAATGAGTTAAGTATGTAAATGCATGCCATTGAATATGTCAGTATAAAATTTTAAGATGGTGTTATTCTGCTGGTTTTTTGTCCCACTGAACTAAAAAAATATAAGTAATCATTTAGCAGATTTACTTGGACTCTCTCATGCAATTCGTTGTCAGTTCATCAATATTATTCAGCAAAAATTCATTCAGATTATAATCATTACTAATAATCTAATATCTGTACAAAATGTCCTGAATTATTCATCAGTATTTTATGTATTTATAACTTTGAAAACTAGAAGCAATTTAGTTGCCCAACAACAGGGGACTGGTTAAAGAAAATTATGGTGCTATTCAATAATTAAATCATGCTAGAAGATAATATTTAATAACCTAGCAAAATAATCATGATTTATTTTTAGGTAAGAGAAACAGATTCCAAATTCTAGGTAGAGCATATATCTAAAAAACTACACACACACACACACACACACACAGATAGATAAGAAATTTTTTAAAGACTTGTAAAACTTATACAAAAATATTAAAAGTATAGAAATTCTGGATTTAAAAAAATGTTCACAGCTGTGCTTTAATATAGTGTGTATATTTCCCACAATGAATATACATTACCTTACATAATAGGAAAAAACAATTATTCACAAAGAAAATAATCAACGTAAGGAAAACAGCTAGTCAAACTGGCCATGAGATTGTGTAGGCAAAACACCTGGCTGATTGAATTTTCCAGTTTTCCACCAGTTGTTTGGATTATGTGATCATAGCTTCATTTGTTAGTTTAGAAGCACAGACTTCCAGAAAGTCCAAACAAAGAAGATATAGACAACCAGAGCAGAGGTTGTTAACTTTTCCATTAGAGCCAACATCTGATTCCTTTGTCTCGTGACTCTCCATCCCAGGATGAGTTTCTACCTCTGTGTATCAGTTAACTGTGAGTAGGGCTGCATGAGTGTTTGTGGTAGAGGTGGCCTGGTGGTCTTGTGAGTGGTGAGTGGTCGCAGGCAGATGTCCAAGAAATCCAGATGTTAAGGACAATCATTGATTGTAAAGATACTGGGGTATTTCGTATCCTTATGACAGAGGAGCCACAACAAAACAACAGTGAAAAGCAAGTGGCTACAGGAAGATAGTCATCTGAAGGGTAAGGTCAAATCATTTTTGCATATCATAGAAGATCAAGACTGAGCCACATACCAGGCAGTTTTTCAATTTCCCCTTACTTAACCCCAACTAAAAATCAAAATTTTCTGAGACATCAGCCCAAAACAGAAAATAAATGGTACTTGTCCTTTTGCCACAGATTCAATTACCATCACTAAATCATGTTTAATTTACTTGTCTTGGGTGGATTGTTTCTGTACTATCCTTTTTCCTTTTGAGAAAGTCAGTGAACATATAGGTGTCCTAGTAGGTGACGATCTCTTTCTTTTTCATTGTCTGGCTTTTTTTCTTTTTTCATTTCACTACCTTATTTTAATTGAAAGAACCTTTGAATACACATTTTCTAAGTGCAGTCACAACACTTTCTACCAAGAAATTTTGTAGACATTCAATGTAAGTGAGAAATTCTAGAGACCCTTTTGAAATACCCACATCGTAATAAAATATTGCCATATATTTATTCATCATATTTGCTTGTCATTTTTTGTTGTCTAAAAAAAACTTATATAAAGTACATGGCCACAGAGACTGAGCTGATCATCTCCAGATCTCAACAAAACATGGTCACTTGCCTCTCCACCATTACCTGCTTCTCCTGCAGGCATGGTAGGATAGAGGCATATAGAGAAATCATGGGTGGACAGAGATAAAACCCTAACATATGGATGTAGGTCTGGCCTTGGGCACTTGGGATGGAACCATGCTTTTAAAGCAAGATATTAAGTATAACTGAAGGGACTTTCTGATCAAAACAATGCTATTCCATTATCTAAAGAGTCAGCAAGGTGTAGACAAAAATAAAGTTAAAGGATTTCTTTGTTAAAGCTGGGCTTCAGAACTGTATCTGCTAGCTAATTGTCAGCTACCCCTGGGGAAGTCATTTACCTCCAAGACACGTGGAGTGGAGACAATGATGTCCTTCTTGCTGTCCTATAACATAGGTAACATGCAGCTACATACCTTGCCCCCTATGCCATCCCTACCCCCAGCATTCTTGATTTCCCCTGTTAAAGTCCATTTTTCCTTTAATCCATAGCACTTTCCAGCTTGTAATATAGTATATAAAGTATTTATTATATTTTTTATAGTTTCCTCCTACCAGAATATAAGACCCATGAAGACAGTGCTATTGTTAAGTTTGTTCACTGATCTACCACCAGCACCCAGAACGGTGCCTACATTATAATAGGTGCTCATTACATGTTTCTTAAATGTATGAATGAATGCCTTATGTGTACCACATACTCAAATGAGATATTGTATGAGTCTGTAAATGTAAATCATTATTTTTTATTAGACAGCTAACTTCTGAAATGAATTCTATAATGTGACGTCCTTCATTAAGTTTGCCAGAACATACTCGGGAAAGATTTGTATAATTCTCTTCCAAAAATTCTAGGGATCCTCATCCTGGTTCTGTATATTTCTGTCTTCCCTGAACTGACATTGAGCTCTGAAGATCAAAGCAAACTTCCTGCTTTAAATTGTGTTACACTCTACACTAGTGTCTCTCTAGGACTGGGTACTTACAAAAAATTTAGGAAAGTATTTTCTTTCTTTGAGGCAATCAGGAGATTACTTTTTATGTGTAGTGGGATAATTTGTATTTACTGAGATATTTGAGATGTTAATTTATGTTTTGCTTTTATTGTTGTCAAAGAAAACATATGGGATGAATTTATGGCTTTTTTCTCTATCTTTCTCCTTTTTCTAGTTCTTAAGAAGAAAGCTAGACCTTTGCCCCTCCTTTCTTTCAGGTGTTAGCTCAAAAAGCAGTATCTTCTGGTAAACAGTTTTCCCTCTACAAGTTGTGACAGCCTAAGCTTATTATGGAGCATACACCAGACATTGAAGAGGGGTTGGGAGGAGAGGATTTCCACTGGGTTGAGGAAAGACTGAGGGGTGCAAATCGCAAATTGTCTAGGGTCTCATTGGGCATTGCGAGGACTTCGGCTCTTACTTGGAGTTAGAAGGGAAGCTATCAGAGGGTTTTGAGCATGAGTGGTGTACCATGACTTTCATTTTAACAGGATTGCTCTGCATCTTTGTTGAGAATAATCTGAAGGAGGTGGAGGTGTAGCAGGGAGAGGAGTTGGAAGCTACATCAATAATCTTGGCAAAAGATAGTGGTGGGTCCAACCAAAATGGAGGCTGTGGGCTTGGGGAGAAGTGGTCAACTCTTGGCAAAATAGGCCTTTAGGTGCTATTTTTAAGGAAGAATTAGGGATGGGAGTGTTTTGACACATTCAAACCCTCTTAGCCTGTACCCTTTCAGCATGTATTCCTGGGACTGGTGGGATTTGAGTGTAGTCCGCAGATGTGAACAGAGCAAAGCTAGCTGGCCCACCCAGACATTGAACCCATGACCCTGATCTCATTAACTTCAGCCCTAATCAATTTAGCTAAATGTGGGCCATGAACTACAGAGAGCCATGCCCCATCCCCCTGCCCCTTCCATAGAGTCTTATACAGTCTATGTACTGTCTGCCAACCTCATAAAAAAATCCTTGAGGTTCCTTTGCCTTTGTTGTTGGAACAGTATTAAATGCCTATCAAGTGGATTTAGAAAATAAAGGAAAGTTTACAGAGAGATCTGCCAGTACAAGAGTAAACCCTGTGCACCCTGAACTCACATATCCATTGTCAAAAAGTCAGTACTTTTATATGGCCATTTTGTTAGTCTTTTTTAATTGAAAATAATGAAAAATGTCTGAATTTGCTAATTTTTCCACATGGGACCGATTCACCTGGGTACACAATGGTGTCTTCTAACAGGCTTACTCGAGGGAAAGAAATACCATTTATTACAGCTCAAATGGTAATAAGAGATGGAGATAACCACCTCTTTAATAATACTTTTTAAACCCTTCTTCACCCACGGCACAACATTCCTTCACAGGAGAATAGTCACGTGGGGAACATACCAATTATAAGGCAACTGGTTTGTTTTTCTAGCAGACTTGCTTCATTAGGAGTCCCCGAATGTGTTACACGGTCGGTTACAAAGTGTGACAATTTATGGTGCATTCTGGGGATTTCAGGAAAGGGAAAGATCTTGCAAATTATTATCTGTGACAGAATTACAATTTTACAAATGATTAATCTCAATCATCCGTCTCTTTTTCCTCTTGGGTTAAGCAGGAAAATTATATCCTGCAAAATTAGCTGTCAAAATGTGAGCCTGTGGTTTTGGAGCATTCGTACATCAGGAAAACGAAAAGAAGATCTTTATTAATGAGCTGGATTAAATAAATAAAAAGGTTATTGCAGGAGACATGCTGCTCTGTTGCTACAATATGTCTCATGATTTCCCAGTAGTCGGATAATATTTACCAAATTGAATCACAATTCGATATGACTGTTACTTGTTTCCAGGGATATCCTATCACCTAAATATGATATTTTTATCTATGTCCCCCTTTTGGACTGGGCACCAGTGAAAATGCATGCACTTTTCCTTTGTTATTTAATTACACTGACTATAGGTAAATATTTTGATCACAGAAGCATTTGGAAAGTATCTCAGAGTGGGGAACACTTCACATATTATCACCACACCAGTGCTGAAGTCAGCTCAGGGAAGAAGAGAGGATTTAAAAAGAGAATTAAAAATTGAGAACCATCTGAACAAGTCAAGAAATCTTAAAATCAGCTATTTCACCAGACATTACCTTACAACTTCAGTACACTTAACTTTATGTCATCATTCTTCTGACATATACCACCCATTTTTTGACTTGTTATTACCTATGTATATGGGTCATCCTCCCCTAAGCTAGGCTGCAAATTCAATTCCTGGAGTATAGTAGATATTCAATAAATTAAAAAATAAAAGCTGAAAAAGGAAGGGGATACTGAATAAAGCTGATGATTAGAAATAAGGGTGGCTCATAGGTTGGGCTGTATAGGTACCTAATAACATGATTAACACCAAAACAATTCACATCATGATACATCTTGTAAAGAGTCAGGAACTGCAGGTTTTCCAAGCACACAAAATAAAGCAAAAAGTGGAGCCTTTTGTAAAGGCTAATGATGCTCAGGGCTGTCTTCATATGCAAAGATATAGCTGCTTGCCTCCTGAGAGAGAATCTGATTGGATGTTTTTTTTGATGGGTGGCACATTATGTTTAGAGACCGAGACTGTCTTTGCCAGTAGTTTATTTAACACAAGTTCATTAAAATGATTTCACAAGCTAATATCATACAGGATAATGACTCTTAATAAGCCAAGAAATAAATAACATACTCTGAACCCATGATAGATTAATTATCCTATTGTTCCAGGGGAGATGACAGAAATAAAGTCCAAATCCAGTTGAGATGTACCTTTTCTATGAGTTTCAGTTTCTAGGGAGAGAGGGCTTGGCCAACCAAAAGCTGAAGTCCCAGACCACTGCCCCCTTCTCCTTAGCCCAAAATGACATGTATACCTCACTTTGCCTGACTGTCTTTGGAACCTCCCATGTTGATACAGATTCCCCATATGTATGTAATTAAATTTGTGTGTATTTTTTTTCATCCTGTTAATCTATCTCATGTCAGTTTAATTAGTAGGCCATCCAGAAGAACCTAGAAGGATAGAGGAAAATACTTTTCTTTGCCAACAGCATTTTGTGTACAGTGGTGAATATTAGACAAGATGCTTGCCCAAAAGAGATTAAGGTCTAGTAGGAGAGACTAGTGTTACAAAAGTTTGCAAAATTGTGAGAAATGCCACCAAGATCAAGAAAAGAGTGTTTTAAGAGAAAGTAAGAGGAGTGAACTATTACAAGAGTGAGCCTAGGAAACACTTTATGAGAAAGTAAGGGATGAGTCCTGAATGATGAATAGGAGCCAGGCAATGAGAGAGAGAAAGATAGATCGAGGGTGGGTGGGGGAGCTTTCCTGGTAAAGGCATAACATGGGTAAACATCACTGAGGCAAGAACGTTCTGGGTGCCCTAAAATAACAGAGAAATAGTGCACACATTGGTTTTTTTTGTTGTTGCTTTTTGGGGGGTTTTTGGTGCACACATTGTTCTTAAATACCTCTTTTATTGAGTCATTTTTATGAATATTAACATTTTAAGAAACTTCCTGGTGGTATTCAGAACATAGCTGCATTGACATTTTCAAAAATAACAAGGAACATGCAAAATAAAGGGGAAGGCAGGTACCTATTCTATATGGATTAATTCTAAAATTTTGTATATGCAGTACATATGAAACTTAATGTTACTTATAGTTTGCATGGAAATTAAGCTGATTTTAGTAACTTTTATCTCCCTCTGGTAACATTTAATGTAATTCTTACTGCCGATAAACATACAACTGTCTATATTTCTTTTTCTCTCTCATAAAAAACAAGGCATTGATATTGTTTACAAGACCTGTTTTCCACAGTTGATTAGTTCACTATGCTTAATAATTCATATGTTGGACTGTAACTTATAATTTAGTGTCTCCATTGTCCCAATGAATAAAATGTTATTGATTCTCACTACATTACAATGAATGATAGTAAAATCAAAATTTACATTATGTACTGTTTGTGATTCAGAATTATTTCTGATCTACTTAGACAGATGTCATCTTCAAAGCAATATAGACTAAAACACAAATTTGTTATCAGTTGACACAAAGCCTTTTTCCAAAGTGATTAGATGCAGCCAAGCAGAATCAGCTCTCCCATGCATAAAGTATCATACTTTTTATTACCTTCATTAATGTTTCTAACCATCACCATGAAATGCTGCTCCACCACCGATCTCTTCCTATTTGTGTAGCCTTCTGAATGCATACTTACAAGCAGTTTCTTTTATGGAATTTTGCTCAAAATTTCTTTCCACTCAGCTTCAATTACAGTTATTGAAGTCGTGCTATAAAAGATATCCTTAGGGCTCGTTGCAACTGTTGTATGGGTTAACTCTATTTTCCAAACTGGAGGAATTTGAGTGCCAGAATAATGTAGTATTAGATTATAACCCAAAGTATAAAACGTATATATAAAATATAATGTATATATATATCCATGCTGATATAAATAAATTATTGAATAAATAAATACATAAATGGCGAAAAAGGGACAAATCTTCATTAGAAAAGAATCTCAAAGATTATTTCAACAAAACAAAATGAAACAAAAGCTCCAGGAGAGTGGAGCTTAACTCTCCTCCCCTTAAATTTGGGCTGGACTTACCCGCTTCCTACGAAGACAGTAATTAAAAGGGAACAATAAAATAAATAAATAAATAAAAGGGAACAATAGTAACTTTCTTTTTTTTTTTTGCGTTATGCGTGCCTCTCACTGCTGTGGCCTCTCCCGTTGTGGAGCACAGGCTCTGGACACGCAGGCTCAGCGGCCATGGCTCACGGGCCCAGCTGCTCCACGGCATGTGGGATCTTCCTGGACCGGGGCACGAACCCATGTGCCCTGAATCGGCAGGCGGACTCTCAGCCACTGCGCCACCAGGGAAGCCCAGTAACTTTTTTTTTTAAACATCTTTATTGGAGTACAATTGCTTTACAATGTTGTGTTAGTTTCTGCTGTATAACAAAGTGAATCAGTTATACATATACATATGTCCCCATATCTCCTCCCTCTTGCGTCTCCCTCCCACCCTCCCTATCCCACCCCACTAGGTGGTCACAAAGCACGGAGCTGATCTCCCTGTGCTATGCAGCTGCTTCCCACTAGCTATCTATTTTACGTCTGGTAGTGTATGTATGTCCATGCCACTCTCTCACTTTGTCCCAGCTTACCCTTCCCCCTCCCCATATCCTCAAGTCCGTTCTCTACAGGCACCCTTCCACTGTGGAATTCTTCCCCAAAGCCATGACCCTGGTCTAATCATGGGAAAAACCACAAGAGAAAGCCAATTTAAGGGGCATTCTACAAAATGAATGGCTTTCAAAAGACCAGTATTATCCAAACTGTCAAAGTCATGAAAAATAAGGAAGGACTGAGAAACTCCCAGACCAGAGGAGACAGACATGAAAATGAAATGTGAGGAGGTGTCCGGGGTGCAATCTTGGAAGAGAAAAAGGGCGTTCGTGGTAAAACCGGAATCATTTCTGTAAAGGCTGGGGTTTAGTTAATAGTAATGTATCAGTGTTGACTTCCTGGTTTTGACAAATATCCTGCAATTACATAAGATGGTAACATGGGGGACACTGTGTAAAGTATGTCTGGAGGCACTGTAATATCTTGGCAAATTCTTGGTAAATCTTAAATTATTCCAAAATCAAAAAGGTTTTGAAAACAAAGAAAAAAGTTAATGTTATTTTACTCCTGACCATCAGATTCTTTATTCATGAAAGACATTACAAGAGTATGTTAACAACAACTAACATATTTTGGCTGCTTATGTTGTGCCAGGTGCTGTGCTATGTATGTCATCCTGCTTAATGCTTACGGTGTACAGATGAGGCAAATACTGTGATTATTCCCATTTCACAGATGAGGAGACACCCCAGATCCCACAGCTAGTAAATGCTACAAAGCTATCACAGGCCTTAGAGTCACCAAAGAGAGAGACAAAACTGTTTTCAGTAGCTTTGTAGAATTAGATATTGAGGCTCTAAAGTGTTTAATTCATTGAGAATTGGCAAACTTTTCCTTAGACAGGATATTCAGTTATCAAGAACAATTCATTTTCTAAATTGCTGTGTGTGTGTGTGTGTGTGTGTGTGCATGTGCACACGTGTGCTGTAAAAGTAAAGTGCATTGTACCTGTGATTTTTGTAGTTCTCCAATAACAGACACTTGATTTCTAAAAGGCAGGAACACTGGTGACTGTGTGTTCTCTGCAGTGAGTAATTCACCCCCAGTCCCAGTCCTGGGGCTGATCTCTGCCCAGAGAGGGGCTCTTTGTGTGCTAGTGCCTGGCTGAATGAATGTGCTGCTCCACAAAAGCTGGTCCAAATCAATCACTCCTGAAGCTGAAAATTTACATTTGAAAAAGCCTCTTCCCAAGTACCATGGACACAACTACCAAAAGATGGAAAAACAGTGAAATTCCTAGTTTGATTGTTGCTGTGGTGGTACTGGTGATGGCAGTGGTGGTTTATTTTTATTTTTAATTTTTTGTTACATGAATCTAAATAGTTGATTTAATCATTTTCATCCTGAACTGATCCAATCAATTAATTATGGTATCTTTGTGGAAGAACCTCTAGAGAGGAAACCAAATAAATTCAGAAGAGAGAGGGAGAGAGAGGTGCAAGGGTGAGTAATGGGAAGATAAACAGATAAAACCATATTCACACCTAATATGTTCTGGCCCCAGGTTCCCTCCAGCTCACATCTTTAGCAAGTAGCTTCCACAGCTTCTGAATGTGGCCAGTGAGTGTTTTTTTGCCAGATTCAATATAAATATAAGACGACTCTTCAAATGTGACCCTGCTGTTTGTCTCACCTGCCGGTAGTAGCTATTTACATAGCATGTAGGAAAACAGAAAACTCAGCTGCTTGTTTCCAGTAACCATATTAGGGAAAAAAAAAGTTAATGAAGGACACTGCAAAGGAGTATGGTGTGTTTAATAAAACACTTTCCCCAGGAATGGAAGAAAGCCTCTGCATGTGGGATGCGGCAGCTTATCACTAATTCAGAACCTCCCTTCAGCCTCAGACTTTTGTCTTTCTTCTTCCTAGTAGCCTCACTTTCAAGCATGATGGCTTGCTTTGTAGTCTTCTGTGCTCTGGAAGGGGGCTCAGAGGAAACGGAGCAAGAGAGTTCATTAGGGATATTTCATAGTCACTCAGATCCCAGGGTCTCTGTCTCATCTTTGCAGATCACACTGTTCACGGAGAGTCTTTCTTTATTTTGTTACGTATCCTTGTCCTGCCAGAGTCTACAAAGACCCGGGCTCCTGCATGTATCCATTCACATCAGTGGAATGTGAGCACCATTCAAAGCCGTCCTGTACTGGTGTGCATTCACTGATTGCATATCAGCTTATTGTATTTTAAAAATTCCACATTTTCTTGAAAATGCTGCATTTGAAGATGAAAATACTATTCTAACAGAAGCATATTACATAAAGGGGAAAAGGAGAAGAGAGAGAAAGCAGAAAGGGGAAAAGGAACAAAGGAAACAAAGACAAATGCACAAAGAGAATGATCAGGTAGGATTTGGTTTCCAGTCCAGACAGCTGACCTATGAAGATCAAGTTTTGTTTGAGGTTTTCATTTACTTCTACATATTCATTTCTTTTCAGAAACCTCTCCTCAGAGCCAATCGGCAGTACTAAAGTATTGGTCTCTGTCCAGCCTCAAGAAGTCAAACTGAGCCAACATTATTAGCACTTTGCAAAATCAAGAGTCAGGATCATTCTCCACCAAATAGTCCCTTTTCTCTCTCACCTTTCTGGATGTGGACCCTTCATTACAGCACATTCCCCTAATTATAAAGTCAGCTTTGAACATATTGCTTTATTTCTAGAAAGCCATCGGCCATTATCGATTTGATCACTGAAATCCATCGTTACAGGTGGGCATTTGCAGCTTTAACATGTGCTGTCTGTTCAGAGAACATTCTTAATATTATTTAATAGGAGTTGTACATTTTTTTTGGAACCTTAGAGGAATGCATCTCATTTTCTACAGAAGAAATAAAACTTCGGAAACTCCAGAGAACAGCTGGATGGAAGAATGTGGGAATCTTCTTATTCAGAAACCTCTGTGTTTTCTTCTCTGCCCAGATGCAGTATTTACTCCATTGAGTCTGTATTAAATCTAATTCTCACTAGACCCAAGCAGATCGTTAGGGCAGGGAGGCTGACCCAGGAATGTAGAAGCTGGCTATGTATACTTTGTTCATGAAAAGGACAACTTTCCTAACTTTGAGCAACCCTCTTAAGGCTTCTGTTTTTTTGTCTGAGTGGTTGGTAGAGATCCTCATTCGTGACTTTAGTTAGTATAAGAATGCAAATGTGGAGACTACTTTGCACCCAGAAATAGACACTAGTATGATTTTTCTCTATATTTTAGAATTCAAAGAGCACTTATTCAAAGCAGCAGCACTGTATTTAACTAAGGTTCAGGGACTTTCCTTTTCCCCAGATCATGGAAGCAAGACAACAGAATTTCTTTTCATTGCACCAGACTTCCCCGGATTGCATCAAATCCAAAAGTACCCACTGTGTGTCTACCCCCTGGATTGCATAACACCAGGGAGCATCACCAACATAATGTGAATAATGCCCTTGGAGTTTGCAATGCGGTGGTCCTGATGCCCACTACATGCAAGGAATTGGGATAGGTCCTATGGAAATGAATATGGCACAGTCCTTGACCTCAAATCATTTAGGCTCTAACTAGGAAGACATGCCATATGTACATATAAAATAAAACAATAATCTAAGAGCTAAATTACAATATATGAGAATATAATATGTATCACTAGACACTGCGGTGGAGGTTCATTGCCAAATGTTTGCACAAACAATAATTGTTATGCACTCAGATGAAGAGCATGAGCTCAAATTAAATATTGTACCTGGGGGACGATGAGAGCAGTCCTCACTTTGGAGACAATGTAACTGTTTCCTATGTGAGCAAACCATGCCCTGGCCACTTGGGCATGCCCGTGGAACACATTGGTGTCACACTTCAGTTTAATATGCTGATCCATTTTCACTTCAGCTCTGCTGCTTATTCTGTAATTTTTTTTTTTTTTTTTTTTTTTTTGTGGTATGCGGGCCTCTCACTGTTGTGGCCTCTCCCGTTGCGGAGCACAGGCTCCGGACGCGCAGGCTCAGCAGCCATGGCTCACGGGCCCAGCCGCTCTGCGGCATGTAGGATCTTCCTGGACCGGGGCACGAACCCGTGTCCACTGCATCAGCAGGCGGACTCCCAACCACTGCGCCACCAGGGAAGCCCTGTAATTGTTTTCTTTTTATTCACTTGGCCTTTGAAAGCCTGATGTTAGACTCCGAGCTTCAGTATTCTACATTTCCAATTCTGTTAGTTTTCTCTGCAGCCAAATGTGCTTACATTCTTGTTCACCCAGTATTAATAAAAAGGATGTTTGCACAGCAGGGAAGCGTATTCTCATTTATCTCTGACCAGAACTGTGAAGAATGGAATGGCCTGATGACCATTATCTTAACCCTATGTGACTGCAAACATTTCAAAGTAGTGGGGGAGACAGTTGGACCACGAAACCCACATTAAAGTTTGCTTCTCTCAGCTATAGACTCTGGATTAAGTCCCCAGTCACATTTCTTACAAAGGACTTTTTTTGCTATAAATAAGTATAAGATTATTTTGTGTTCAACAAAATAGAGTCACCTAGCTTGAAAGACTGCAAAACTCATGAGTTCAGATTTCTCAGCAGGAATTTCTTGGTATATCATTCTCTGAAATTCCTCCCACCCTATTAAAGAGAAACATTAAAGGTCATGACAGTGTTCCTCTGTTGGGATGTCCTAGCCATCCTGTGGAAGGAAGTCAAAGCCATGGAAAGCTGTTTCTGTTATTTCAAGAGTGACAGCATTTTTCTATTCAGTTTGCTGCAAACAAGATTTAAACTGAAATGGAAGAAAAAGGATGTATGTATCGGTCTACCCCTCAAAGAGAATATAAGCAATTCTAAGACTTTACACTGATAAGAAACTCTTTGAGAGTAGTGTAAGAATAATTCACACACACACCACTGAAGACTAGTAAATATTTCTAAGCAAACTATAATCAACAAAGCACAATCACAAAGAATCTTTAAGTAAATGCTCTCTCTGATGACTATACCCTCACTTGTGGAAAAACTTTCCAGTATTTTTGGATAGGCGCATGAGATGAGTTAATACGTGGCAAAGACCAGATTCTTTCTGTACAATTCCCCCTAAATTAATGGGTTGAGCATGAATGAATCTAACTCATGCTTCTTGGATGTCCACTATTTATTCAACATAGAAGGAGGAAAAAAAGAAAGAAAGAGAGAGAACCTCTGTTCATTGTCTGATATCCATAAGAGAAAATGAAGCAATTTGTAAAAACTCTACATTGAACCCTGATAATAAAAGTGCTGAGTAAAGGAAAGGCTGAAGCAGTGTGAACTGGGGGCTATTTGGCAAAGCAGAAATGGAGTGGGAAAGGTCAGAAAATGGCAACATTAGAGGGCAGGCATTCACTGAGGAAATGTAGCTTCTTGAGCAGAGCTTTGAAGCATGGTACTGGAGAGGTATGATCGAGGATTTGACTCAAAGTGTCAGAACAGTTGTCTCTCTGGATACTTTCCAACCAGGAACATGGCTGAAACACCAGATTCTCATCAAGTTTCTCCTTGGCTGTTGGAGGGGTTACCATGGTGGAACAGGAGCGAGGTGGGGTCTCCTGGTCTCACACGTCCCATAAAGGATCTTGACTCTCCTCCCCTCTGCCCAGGGACCCTAGGTTACTTTCCTCTTGACTCTGGGTTGATGGATGTCACCCTTCTAGGAGGGTTGCACACGCCCCTAAGCCTCCTAAACTTGAATGATATTGTGGCCATTCCACAGTTTCCTGCTCTGAAGACAAATCTAGAGAGAGTTGTTGTAATCCTGGTTAAAATGGTTGAAGTACTAAATCAAGGCAAGGGGTTGAAGTCAAAAGGAGAGAAGTGACTCACAGAATAGAAGAAAACCAGCAGACCATGGTTATCTCTGCTACACTGACATTCTGAGTCCTGTGATCTCTGCTCAGCCAGTCCATGCTGTTGTCTCACTGGATGCTCTGCAGAGAACAAAACCAAGAAATGCGAAATTTGTTCTTAAAATGTCCTGATGTGATTACAAATAAAATTTCAAATAAATTTTATTAAACAAATTTTTTCCTTTGTTTCATTTTATTAAAAATTAATTTTTTTATTCCATTAAAGATTTTTATTAAAAATTTTATTTTATTAAAAATAAGATCTTGGTCTTCCCTGGTGGCGCAGTGGTTGAGAGTCCGCCTGCCGATGCAGGGGACATGGGTTCGTGCCCCGGTCCGGGAAGATCCCGCATGCCGTGGAGCGGCTGGGCCCGTGAGCCACGGCCTCTGAGCCTGCGCGTCCGGAGCCTGTGCTCGGCAACGGGAGAGGCCACAACAGTGAGAGGCCTGCGTACCGCAAAAAAAAAAAAAAAGATCTTTAGTCATCTAGACAGCAGCGAAGAAAGTAGATCCTTAATTGTTGGGCCAGTATGGGGATGATTCAAGTGCTTGAAATGCAAGGCAGGTCACAGCAACTACCAGGCATTGTCCTGTCTCTCCTCCCCCTGTTTCTTGGCTCCTAGTTCATGAGGTGAGGCAAGAAATGACCTCTTTCTACATTCTAGGAAGGATTAGAGATTTGGTTGGCTACTCAGCTCAATTAGCTAAATGCTGTGTCTCCAGCATGTGGTGTAGGAATGAGGAAGCTCAGGCTTTGTTGGCTCCTGTAATTTCCTCCAGGCTGCCAGGAGAGCCCTGCCCTGCCCTGCACTCCTGATCTGAAAGATGGGAGGTAAGCATGTCCTGATTCCAGGAGGAAAGCCGGGCTGTGGAGCAGCACAATGTCAAGACCACGTTCGCCTGGTTTACCCAATGCCGGAGGGAAAAGCTGGTGCCCCCACTGCTTTGGGGAAGGAAGTGTGTTCATCTACCGAGAAGTAAGAGAAAAACCTTACCAGAAAGATCCAAAAAATAACTTCAGAAAAAAAGTGAAAGTAACTGCAGGGCCCACACTATTTAAATACGGAACGCCTCAATGACTGGTAGAATCTGAGCATCTTCAGGCCAACCTTAACGGAGCTATTTTTCTCTGAAGATTAAGATTTGATGATGGCAGTTGTGTCTTGATTTCTTGATTTGCTCAAGTACAAAAGAAACTGCACACGTGCTTTGAATTCATGTTACTAATGAATAATGATATGTCTAAACAACAGAAAGTGCTATTAAAATACTTGGGAACCTTCAAAGAAAATTGCCATTGAAGAGACCCCTGAACTTCAGTGAACTACATCATGATGAGTCAAGTGTCGTGGACAAAGGGTCGCCCTTAGGAAAGGACACCACACACAAATTTAACTGCACTCACTGTATACATCGCACTCAGATTTGACTGACCTTGAGCAAAGTACAGCTCTCTCCGTATTTGTCCACAGGAGCACGGAGGTGATAACCCTAGGAGAACGGGAACTCCTACAGTGACCTTTAATTGCAGCCATCAAACAAACTGAAACCAATTCCTTCTCTCTCGTTTATTGGGATTCCTGGGGCTTACAAAGGCCCACAAAACACTTCCTCCCACAGCTATAACCAATATATTAGTAAATGTACATCACTTACAGTGATAAACAATATTTATAAGTACGTCAATCAAATTATAAAATGAAATACTAACAGCGCTCCATTTGTTAACTGTCATTTTATCATCAAAGCTACAAAACACAGTCACGGTCCTCAGGTGGCAGCTTGAAGCTGGAAGGTGTCAGGGAGGCCTCAGAAGGTCATCCCTGGCCTGGCGTGAACTGGTTTCCTGGGCTTGGACTTCTGGTATTGGCAGCACACGGTTCCTCAGTCACTCACACCTGCTGAGGGGTGCGCTCTGCCAAAGCAAGGTCCCCACCCAGGTCTACTGAGAGACAGCCCGTCGCCTCTGCCACATCAGAGACCACTGACAGCATCTACAATTCAGAGTGTCTAGAATGTCCAATTCTAGGGCCTTCCAGAATTGTCTTCCTCTTTTCTGACTGGACTGGGAACTCTATTGAGATCATTTCTACCTTCCACTCATACTTTCTAGACAGAGCGTGCTGACTCTCAAACATGGATTTAGGATTCAGGGGAAGAGAGAGTAGTGGAGTCCTGGTTTATGTCACAATTAAAATTGTACAGGAGGAGATAATTACCGCTAGATGTATTTGGCCTACAGGCTTACCCAGTATTTTAAATGTGAATTAGTTATCTGTGTTTTAAAAAGTGAGAGGATGTCCCATAAAAATCTATGTATGTTTTTTCTTGAAAATGTTGACTATTTGGCAACACCGGGCCCGCCTTTCCACATGGTGCCAGTCGGCTGGAACAGCTTTGAGTCTTGGCACGGGGCGTGCATTCTCCAGGTCACCACATCTCTGCTCCGCCCCAGTCTGAGTATAAGGCTAAGGCTGAGTGATTGGAGCTATGGAGCGCCTTCACCTGAACCATCTTCCTTCATCTGCATTATCTGTCTGGCTTCTACAGAAATTTGGACTGTGATCCCTGCTCTAAGCCATGCTGTCTCCTTTGGATATCACTTACCACTTCCCCTGCTGCCCACGAGAGCTGACCTGGAAATTCTAGTACAGTCTTGGTGCATGTGCTCCAGGACTGTACTAGACTGTACTACAACACCTCCCAGTTTGTCAGCCAGAAGGGGCACAATCTTGGGATTACCTTGGTAGTCCTGTATCTTTTAGTTTCTTAAAATACCCATGAGGGAGTCCTGAGAAGTATACAAGCCATTACTTCCTCATGAAAAATCTACCTTTGGGTAGCTAGTAAATTTGGCAACAGCTTCAAATTAATGTCTATGTACCCAAAGACAATGACCAACTGTGAGAAAACGAAGACTCTTGAGCATAAATAGAGGCTCCGTAATTCCTCCAGATAAAAAAGGTTGCCCTAAGTTTCATAACTAATTTAAAGCATATGTGACAGAGTTACTCTGACAAATGCAGTTTCTGAAGTACAGTAGGAGAGTAAGACGTGGCGAGCAGGGCTGATTCCTTTAATAAGGAGTAAGTGCGTGAATGCCCAGAGATGGAAAAGGCCGCCCGGGAAGTACAATGGATAGATCTGCCATTTCAGCCGGACTGGCAAGCAGGTTCTGAACATATAGAAAGGGAAGAGAGGGGTTTTCTGTATCGAAGTAACAATCTGAAAAATGCACGAAAGCAGGGAAATGTGAGCAGTGTACTTAGAAAGAGAACAGTTCAGTTTGCCTGGAGTGTAGCTGAGGTTCTCATCCTCATGAATCCTCAACTATTTTAAAGCTGAAGATTCCAGGGTCCACCTTCAAAAACCTGTGTTTTAATCATCATTACAAACGGTTTTTTTGCAAAGGGATCACAGTCCCCACTTAGAGATAAACTTGCATTGTGTGTTTAGGGGGTAGATGCGGGAGAGAGGCAGGGTCCAGGTTCCAGACAGCCTTGGCTTCAGGCCACGGAATTTATAATTTTTCTGTGGTCAACAAAGAGCTACTTTTCCTGGCAGTTTAATATTTGATATTAGGATAAGGGAGAAGGATGCCTTAAAGATGATACCCAAGTTTGGATCCTAGGAGGCACCATTAACAGAAGCAGGAAGCACGAGAGAGATTGGGGATGGTCCTTGGTTCACTTTCTGCCTTTTGGTGTGCTTAGCCTCTGCTTCCTCTGATTGCTTCTAGTACCACTTGCAGTGGAGGAATAGATACTCTTGAGCACTGGTTCCGATCCCTTTGGTCTTAGGCTGGTCACACAAATCTTCCAGGAGTCAGTTTCTCGTCTGTGAGATGGAGAAGACAATATGGTATCTTTCCTGATCTGTTGAGGATCTAAATTGGCTAATGCATCTGAAAGGCCTTTAGAGGACTGTTCATATGTAAGAAATTCTTTTCCTGGGAGAAAAGCCAATGTTTTAAAGTTCCTGGCATGGCTAAATGAATGTTAGTACAACTATGGCATGGCTTACATGTGTTTGCTGAGTATGCAATGGTAATGCTCATTATAAAATGCTAAGAGGAAAAAAAAATAAACTGGACATAAAATTGAATCTATAGAGTGATTATACTTTTAAAATTACCATATTATATGTGAGAAATATAGCTATATTTCAAGAGTTGTTTTCTCTAGTGGTGAGATTTTATTCCCTTTTTTTCCCTTGATTTTTCTCCCTGTACTTTCAAAATTCTCTTCATGAGCATGTATTGCCTTTGTAATCAGAAAAAAGAAACTTTTTTTCAGTCCCAGGGCCCTAAAGCTATTCTAAAATCAGTGAAGTTGGGGAAGAAGATGCTCTTATGGCCTTTCTTCAGAGACCCCATTCTTCTTTTATTTTGATGTTTCCTGCTTGAACACAGACCCATTTTCTTGACTGTGTGTGTGTAGTCTAGACAGAGTCCTCAGGGGGAAAAAAAAAGAAATACCAAAAGGCATGCCTTGAGTTTGTGAAGTCTAAGTCAATATATCTTGATTAGAACCATGAATCCTTCCAATACTTACAGTGGATTTGCTTCCAAATGTTCGCCTTCTTAATGGATTGTAAATAAATTGGGAGGGACCTAGCACTGGAGCCTAATAAACACAGAGGATGCCAATGTCTGGAGAAAGGAAAAGAAGGGAATTTGCAGGAACAGGCCAATGTTGTTCCCATAGAGGGCCTCATCTTGTTTCGAATTTCTCTGATTTCTTTGTGGGGAATGGGAAGATGGAAAAAGCAGGGTACCTGCCAGGAGGCTTGTCCTGTGTTGTGCCCTGGGCTTCCAGAGAAACAAGAGCTGGTGCCTCCATGCTGTTTAACATGCTCCTCCCAGCTTGAAGCCAGAGCAAGATCAAACTGAATACAAAGCTAGGACTTATTAATGTCAGTATGGCAGACTTTTAAGGCCTGGGAATTAGCAAGTTGAGAAGAGAGAGGTCTGCGTCTTCATTATGTGAGTTACTGAAATTACTGAATGAAGGGCAGAGACCAACAGGGCCATAAAGTCCATAAAGTGCAGGTAATGAGTGTTTCAGAAGATGTCCCTAAGGTGGCAATCATGACCATCCCAACTGGATTTCCAATTTACTGATCGTTTATTCAGAATATTCATTCAGGTCAATGTTATAAGAGACAAAGTGATCCACTCATGTTTAGTCCTACCTCTTTTTGTTCAGAAGAATGAGAGAGAGTTCGGGAAGCAGGGTTGGATAGCAAAGAGAAAATGTATCAATACCGGAGGGCAATAGCAGTCCATATTATGCTAATAGGTTTTCAACATAAATTGCAGAAGTGAATTTTCAGACAATTACCAAGAGAAAAAAATGTATAAAAGAGTATCCCATCATGCTTTCATGCCAACTCCACATTTTTTCACCTGAATTTATTGCAGGAAAGCAAATGAAAATATGTATGAATATGATCTAGAAGCAACACAAAATATTTGAATGTTTATTGAATTAGGCACTAGCTTTTTTTTTTCTGGTCTTCACAAGAATGCTTTTACAGAAAATAAAGCATTTAATTTTATTTCAAAGGCCATTTATTTTCCTGTCTGTCATCTGGAATGTTTGAGGTCTTACTTTGGGTATTTGTGTGTGTTTGTGTGCTTATTTTTGCTTTTGTTTTTATTTTCGGATGTGGAAGATAGGGTGGGTTGACTCAAATTGATAACTATTTTAGTTTTTCACTTCACCTTACTGGCATAGGACTAATATAATTATTTCTCTAGAAGCTTTTTTTTAGTGATTATTCCTATCTGTCAGAAGAATAAGCCTATTCTTATTCTTAAAACAGAAATAAATCTATACTTATAATCTCTTGCTGGTTTGAGCTATCTTTTATTTTGAAATATTAGCATTACCATTTAAAAATACTTACTTTCTACTTATTTCATTTTCAATAGTCTCTTATTTATGAAAACATTATATTGTTCTCTTTAGGCATAACATCAGAATTTTATCATCAAATACTGGTACCCAGGAACACAATAAATACAAAGTGGAGTGCCATGTTTTTTTCTTATATTAGGTTCATACTGAATGTCTTTGGGTTTTACAAGTATATATGTATGGCTGGCATAGCTAATAAAAAATGTACAGGTCTATACTTTAAAAGTTCAATACCATGCCAAACATTAAAATAAAAATCTTTTGAGATGGTCATTGATTCTGTAAGAATTATGAACTGTCTCTTCCTTAGAACTCTGTTCATATTAAGTGTAATTTCATCCCTCAGACAAAGCTAGTTGGTGACAATGATAGGGAAGCATTGATTCCTCATGAAGTTCTGAATCCTGTAATCAGTAACCCAAAAAAATCCAGAAGGCAAAATGCAGTGCTACTGAGTTGTTTTTCCTTAAGTTGATAAGGTTAAGATGTGGAGGATGAGAAGAGGGATCATCTTTAAAAGAAAGACAAAAATTCAGCATAAACCCAAAATTAGATACCAAAAAATTATTTTTTACTGAATTTTTAACTGAAGCCCTCATTAGATACCTTTTCAAACTCTAATGAAACAAGAAAAGTTCATAGGAACACGCTATCACAGGATATCAGAGCAAATCATCCATCTTTCCCAACACCACTGTTTTTAAAAAACTTGTCTCTCTCAAGGAAACAAGGGACAAAAAAACCCCCAAGGGACACTAAAAGCTAAAACCAAAACATTTTCAATCATAATCACTCACCTGGTAATTGATAAATGATCATTGGAATGGCCCGGGGGGGGCTTTTTCCCTCTTGATGTGACAAGTTTTATCCCTTTTATATCACTTGTCTGTCATTTTCAGGGAAGGGAAAGGAAAAGAGAGGAAGTGAAAAATTAGGCAAAACTCAATGCTGAAGGGACTTCAGAGATGCAGTGGGCCCAGCAGGGATGACTTTTTAGCCTCTCAGAGCTACTTCTAACAGTAACCCTGCTGCTGCACACCCCCCTCCAAGGACTGCTCCTCCCGTGGACTGTGTTCCTCCTCTTCCTCAGTAGATGGTTGAGTCAAATATACTCGATGTACTTTTTTTTAAAGGAATATTTGAGACTTCTCCAGGTGGAAGAAGTATTGTGCTAATGGTTCCGTTTCATTTTATTTATTTTTTCATTTTATTGCACCTCTCTTTATTGTGCTTTGCAGATACTGCGATTTGTACAAATTGAAAGTTTGTGGTAACCCTGCATTGAACAAGTCAATGGGTACCATTTTTCCAAGTGCATTTACTCACTTTGTGTCTTTGTGTTACATTTTGGTAATTCTCACAATATTTCAAACTTTTTCAATATTATTATATTTTATGGTAATCTGTGTTCAGTGATCTTTTTAACCATTTTTTAATTGAAGTATAGTTAATTTACTTTGTGTTGTTTCAGGCGTACAGCAAAGTGATTCAGTTATACATATATATATTATATATATATATATATATTCTTTTTTCAGATTCTTTTCCATTATAGATTATTGCAAGATACTGAATATGTTCCCTGTGCTATACAGTAGGTCCTTATCATCTATTTTATATATAGTAGTGTGTATATGTTTATCCCAAACTCCTAATTTATCTCCCTGCCCCCACTATCCCCTTTGGTCACCATAAGCTTGTTTTGTATGTCTTTGAGTCAATTTCTGTTTTGTAAATAAGTTCCTTTGTATCATTTTTTTAGATTCCACATATAAGTGATAACATATAATATTTGTGTTTCTGTGTATGACTTACTTCACTTAATATGACAATCTCTAGTTCCATCCATGTTGCTGCAAATGGCATTATTTCATTTTATTTTATGACTGAGTAATATTGTAATATATATACACATATATATATGTGTGTGTGTGTGTGTGTATATATATACATATATATATATATATATATATATATATATATATATATATACATAACATCTTCTTTATCCATTCATTTGCCGATGGACATTTAGGTTTCTTCCATGACTTGGCTATTGTAAATAGTGCTGCTATGAACATTGAAGTGCATGTACTTTTTGGAATTAGAGTTTTCTCCAGCTATACACCCAGGAGTGGGATTGCAGGATCATATGTTAACTCTATTCTTAGTTTTTTAAGGAACCTCCATACTGTTCTCCATAGTGGCTGCACCAACTTACATTCCCACCAACAGTGTAGGAGGGTTCCTTTTTCTCCACACCCTCTCCAGCATTTAATGTTTGTAGACTTTTTAAAGATAGCCATTCTGACTGGTTTGAGGTGATACTTCATTTTGATTTTCATTTCTGTAATTAGTGATATTGAGCACCTTTTCATGTGCCTGTTGGCAGTCTGTATGTCTTCTTTGGAGAAATGTCTATTTAGGTCTTCTGCCCATTTTTTGATAGGGTTGTTTGTTTTTTTGATATTAAGCTATATGAGATATTTGTATATTTTAAGGAGGCTAGAATATACAATGGAGAAAAGACAGTCTCTTCAATAAGTGGTGCTGGGAAAACTGGACAGCTACATGTAAAAGAATGAAGTTAGAACATTCTCTAACACCATATATAAAAATAAACTCAAAATGGTTTAAAGACCTAAATGTAAGACTAGATACTATAAAACTCCCAGAGGAAAACATAGGCAGAACACTTTTAGACATAAATCACAGCAATATTTTTTGGATTCGTCTCCTAGAGTAATGGAAATAAAAACAAAAATAAACAAATGGGACCTAATTAAACTGAAAAGCTTTTGGAAAGCACAGCAAAGGAAACCATAAACAAAATGAAAAGACATGGGCTTCCCTGGTGGCGCAGTGGTTGGGGGGGTCTGCCTGCTAGTGCGGGGGACGCGGGTTCGAGCCCTGGTCTGGGAGGATCCCGCATGCCGCGGAGCGGCTGGGCCCGTGGGCCACGGCTGCTGAGCCTGCGCATCTGGAGCTTGTGCTCTGCAGCGGGGGTGGGGGGGCGATAGTGAGTAGGCCCGCGCACCGCGATAAAGAGTGACCCCTGCTTGCCACGACTAGAGAAAGCCCTCGCACAGAAATGAAGACCCAACACAGCAAAAATAAAGAAATTAATTAATAAACTCCTACCCCCAACATCTTAAAAAAAAAATGAAAAGACAACCTATGGACTGGGAGGAAATATTTGTAAACGATGCTGTTGACAAGGGATTAATTTCCAAAACAGTTCACGTTTTAAATACTGAATTTCTGCAAAACAGTGATGTATCTAATAATACACTTTTAAGCAAATGAATAAAGTTTCTTTTTTAGATGAAACATGAGCTACAAATCATTGCTATAGATGCAGAATATAGAATCTTTATTTCTAGGAAGTATTATTACATGCTTTTAACTATTCTGCAGTGACATTAACCATATGCCTTTGGGTTTGAAACCAAAACCATTTTCTCACCAACATAGATGTATGGAAAAATACAATGAAATAACCTTGATTTCACCCTCTGAAAGGAAGTAACGAGACTCACACCTTCTTTTTGCTTTGAGGTTTGACTGTTAAGCGGATGAAGGACATCAGTGTTTATTTTCACCTGTTTTTCTGCAGCATCCTGTTATGACATCACTGTCCTATCTATGGTGTGAAGGATAAAGAAGGTCATAGACTAGAAATGAACCTGATCTGAGAACAGATTTGCAATGATGTGAAAATATGAGTCACTATGACTCATTTGCTTCCTGACCTAAACAATTGTCTGGCTCTCCATATTTAATAGAGTTACCTGAACTCGATTCTCTGTTCATTTGTGTGACTTCATGGATTTCACCTTTCCTTTGCCAAGCATCAGCCGGAACATTTTACCGAAACATTAAGATGGATTCAAACCCTAGATATTTAGGACCACATAGATGAAAAATCTCTTTCGACTCTCTAATGTTATAGCTAGATTTTATGTTTTAATTGCAAAATGTTAAATTCTTTGGAATCCAGAAGGTATTTATCATTGAACGAGGAAAACATATAGAAGAATTCTTTGGGTAACTCAGTCTCACCATAGCCAAAGAGTCTGAGAAAGGGGGTTTCAAAATGAAACTGTAGGAGCTTCCCTGGTGGTGCAGTGGTTGAGAGTCCGCCTGCCGATGCAGGGGATGCGGGTTCGTGCCCCGGTCTGGGAGGGTCCCACATACCGCGGAGCGGCTGGGCCCGTGAGCCATGGCCGCTGAGCCTGTGCGTCCGGAGCCTGTGTTCCGCAACAGGAGAGGCCACAGCAGTGACAGGCCCGCGTACCACAAAACAAAACAAAACAAAACAAACAAACAAAAAAACCATAACTGAAACCTTATTTTTACTTTCTTGGTTTACCCTCTTCATGCTCCCCGGGCTCATCTCTTCTTTGGACCAGTAAATGGTAGACTGTGGGAGCTCAGAGATGCTCTCTTAAACATTTCCACTTTCTGGGTCACTGCAGCCCAGAAAGGTGAAATGCCTTGTTTCAAGCTGCATTCAGGTCTGAGACCTCATTTGGCTTTATCACAGAATCCTGAACAGAGTTCAGTGAGCACAGGGTAGCTTCAGCTTTGGGAGTGGGAGAACGTGGGGAGGCTGTACCATTAGCAAATGGAAAAAAGCTTTCTGAATCAGAGAAAAAGCATTTCTACAGCCAATTAGACAAATCATCCTAAAGGGGAAACACATTTCTCCATTAAAGCCTGCCAGCATACAATATTTCCCAATTAGTTCAAAGAGCACAGACACAGATGTGGGCCAAAATATGCTACCTCCTTCAGAAGTTCTCATATCAATGGTTAGGATCTCTTTAATTTTATGAATGAGTTTCACATTGTGTGTGGGGGGATTTTTTTCCTTTAAAAAGGAGAGACTTATAACTCGAGAAATTTGAACACAAATACACCCACTGAAAACACACTGATAGCATAGCAGATTTTCACACCAGAGTCTTAAGATGGGCAAAATAATAAATAGAAGTCCAAACTGTTGGTGTTCCAGTTTGTAATACATTGGACAGAAATCCCACCCAAAAAGCTAAATAAAATATCCTTTATATGGTTGCCATATTTAGAAAATAAAAATACAGGACATCCAGTTAAATTTGAATTTCAGATAAGCAAAGAATCATCTTTTAGTATAAGTATGTTCCATGTAATTTGGGGGACATTTAAATTATTCTTAGTTTATTGGTAATTCAAATTTAACTTGACATTCTATATTTTACCTGGCAACCCTATCTATGAGAGAATCAGGCTCCCTAGCTCAGAATGTATAAAGGTATTCATAAAAAATAAACACAGGCACATACAAATTGCACTTCAGACTTCTTGGCAAACGTTCCCAGGTGTGGGACTTGCTAACAGAGGACTGGTCACTGGGAGAACTGTGACCAGCCAGGATGTGGATTCCATCTAGAAATCCCAGAGGCTTGCACCTTGAGATAATCTGTGAGAGGAAAGACATCAAAGGGAAATGTGTTAGAGCAACGGTAGAAAAAATATTTTCTTGTCCACCTTTTTGCAAGTTCTCCTCTGCTGCCAAGTGGCCAGCTGGTACCTTTTTCTTTTTCTTTGGCCCAGGTCCATTTACAAGAGCTACGTCATTAGGCAGGCACCCTCAGAGTTTGCCACAGTACATGCTGCAAATTAATTCCATGTGTTACAGAAGGGAGGGATTTGTATTCTCATAAGACTTGTAGACTCCTGGAATGTTAGAGCTGAAAAAGCTCTACTGTTTATAAAATCATCTAATTTCTTTATATCACAGATGAGGTGGAGACTTGGGCCCAGGAAGCCTAAGTCACTTGTCTGAGACCTCACAGCAGGAGCCGGGACCAGTACCCCGAGTGATGACTTCAGGCTTAGGTCACCGTTTCACATCTCATCATAATCAGGTATGTAATTGAGATTGACCATGTGTGACTGTGAATGAATGACAATCCACTTGGTTAATATTTCTAGCACTAAAGGCCCTCTCGTCCTTTTGATCATTTTACTATATACCAATGGTACATAATGGCAGTGATGGCTGCTACTACTGATGTAGTAAAGCCTGGTGGGTAGTGCATGGCCTGTGGACTCATACAGACCTACTCAACTTCTGGCTGATCCCTTACTAGCAGTGAGGACTCAGGTAGGTCAGGAAAACTCCCAACCTCTCAGAACATCTCTTTATTCATCTGTGGGTACCCACCTCAAGGGACTGTAGGGAGGATGACACGACATATGCAAGTGGAGTTCTTAGCACAGGGCCAGGCACATGGTGAGCCCCTGATCCCTGATGAACATTGCCCACTGTTCTAAATCATGAATATAGAGGTAGGTCCTGTTTTCACTGAGCTCATATTCCAACTAAATACAGCACACATAGGCATCTCTACTTGGAAAGAAATGTTTTAAAGTATTTCCTCTTAGATCGAGGCACAGTATTTCACGAAATAAACAGATGATTTAGGCTAATTATCCAACAAAGCCAGGGAAACAACCCCATCCTTATTGTTCAGAACTCAAGTCAAACCTGCAGAGCAGGCTCTACCAGTGGTTCGAGGAGTCCGGCCACATATTTCACATCTTCTCTTTCCCTCTCACTCCTCTGAAATATTCACATGTGGTGGGGCTGACTTTATTTAGACTATTTTAACAACTGTGTCCAATTACATCACTGGCTTATTTAAAGATGATTGAATATAGGAAAAGCAAAATTACAAAGTCAGCAAAATTTCTTTGTGGCAGTATCTCACCTCTCATTCTCCAATCGTCTTTCACTTCTTCAGACCCTAAACATCCAGTCCCTTTTTGTAACTGATTCCTAAGCGCCCCAGCCCTGTCACCCTCATACACTCTGACAGAGCGCTGGGGCCAAAATGACCTTTCCCTACACTATCCCCCTGCATACCCATTAAATTTCCCATTTCCTAAGTTGACGGATCACGTAAAGCATTTTGAAGAAAGAAAATTGAGCTAATTCAGTCCAAAGTGTTCACAATTAGTAGTCCAGTTAACTCAGCCAGATTTTTCACACTTTTAATGAAGCAGCTTTCAGCGCAAAATGCAGTGGATTTGTCTGAGTTGAGATCTACTCTGAGGTAGGAATGGCTGAGTGAGAGAATTTTAAGTCATGTGACCCAAGGAGAAACACCCAAATGTCCCTACATTCTCCAGGCTTCAGGGATCACTCAGCTATTTAATACCAACTGACATGGAATGTGCCCTGTTCTCTACAGCCCTGGGATGTCAGCTTTCTTTGCATTGCATTTCTGCACCTCCTAAGGAATGGTGACATGTTGGACAAATCCGTCCTGTAGTGATTTGTCAGTTTTTGCTCTGATCTGCTGCTCTGAACATCTTTGCCGGATTCCTCTTTCCACATTACAACCCTGCTCCAGGCTGTTGCCGTTCTGCCTTATATGGCTAGGCACTACAGTATATATTGACTCAATATCCTCCCTGAGTTTTCCAAAGCACAATAAGCACCAGGTAATGTATTTACAAAATCTTACTAAGGCTTGACACTATCAGATGTGAATTGCAGTGCAAAAGAAAATAAGATTAAAAATCACTACTTAAAGAATCCAACCTCATACTCTTTCCAAAAATATTTCCTACCAGCTCTCTTTTAAGCCTCCCCACCACATCCTATCCTTTGTGTTGAGCTTCCCTGTGTTCCAGGATTTGGATCATCTACTGATTCTATAGGAATTATATAAATGAACTAGTGAGATGTCTGCAAAAATCTTTCCCCAGTTGGTGCCAGACCCTATGGAATAAGATGGGCTGAGGAGTCAAAGGGCATAGGAGTCAACCAGGAGAGAAACTGACTTTTGCCAGCTGAATTCTTCTCCAGAGACGTCCTAGGGAGACATTCCTTAGAATGATACTTGGCTCAGGAAGATAGGGGATCTCCCAGGATCCATTTCTGAAATGCATCCAATTGAGAAAAAAACAACAACCTCTTTCTCAGGTTTAACTTCTCAGAGGGGCTGTCTATACCAGCCTCTGTTTCCTCTCAGTTCTCCTTTTTCATTATTCTCAGAGACAAGTACACATTCATTGATTTATTCTCTCATTCAACAATTATTTACCAAGTAGTTATTGCATGTAAGGTGCATTGTTAGTTGTTAGGGAGGAAGGAATGAAATAGCATCCTTGGTCCTTCCCTAATGGAGCCTCAGTTAGCAGAGAAGTTAGGCAATATACAACTAGAAGCAACTCTTCAATATATAAATTGCAAACTGCTGTAAAGGAAAAGGCTCTCTGAGAGTAGTTGGAGGGCTGCCCTTTAGATAGGAGACAAGAAAAAACCTTATGACCAGGAGGTATTTAATCTGAGAAAGAAGGATAAGAAAGAACCAGCCATGTGAAGAGAGTGTGTAGGGGTGGGTGTGAGTATGGAGTGGGAGTGAGGAAGGAAGAAGAGGAAAAACATTTATACCAATGGAACAGCCTGTGTAAAAGACCTTAAGGGCTTTTAAAGAAACGGTGGAAGTTGTGGTGGAGGCTGAGGGGTAGATTTGGGGGTGGGGAAGGGAACCTAGGAGGCCTGGGTTACAGTGAAGCAGAGGTTGGAAGAGTTACAAGGAACCACTTTTAAGGGCATTCATTGTAAGCCTCAGTAATGAGTTTCCAATTTATTCTAAATATAAAGGGAAGATCATGAAGAAGGGGAGTGCAATGATCATGGTTATGGTTTCTTAAAGATCACTCTGTAGAGAAAAGGAGTTGGCAAAAGTGGAAGTGTGGAGACAAGTTATTGGAGTCGTCCAGGTTATTGGTGATCATGGTGAGAACAGTGGAGATGGAGAAAAGGGAAAAGAGTCAAGAAAAATTGTGGAGGAAGAATAGTCATGACTTGATGAACGTTTAGATATAGAGCAGAAGGAATCAGTGACTCCCAGAGGGTCACAAAGGAGCCTTCTGGTATCTTGAAAATGACCACCAGTGTATTCATAAGTAGATATTTCTTGAACTGTATGCTTCAAACACATGCATACATTTTTTTTACATCTTTATTGGAGTATAATTGCTTTACAATGGTGTGTTAGTTTCTGCTTTATAACAAAGTGGATCAGCTATACATATATCTCCGTATCTCCTCCCTCTTGCATCTCCCTCCCACCCTCCCTATCCCACCCCTCTAGGTGGTCACAAAGCACCGAGCTGATCTCCCTGTGCTATGCGGCTGCTTCCCACTATCTATCTATTTTATGTTTGGTAGTGTATATATGTCCATGCCACTCTCTCGCTTTGTCACACAGCTTACCCTTCCCCCTCCCCGTATCCTGAAGTCCATTCTCTAGTAGGTCTGTGTCTTTATTCCTGTCTTACCCCTAGGTTCTTCATGACATTTTTTTTTTCTTAAATTCCATATATATGTGTTAGCATATGGTATTTGTTTTTCTCTTTCTGACTGACTTCACTCTGTATGACAGTCTCTAGGTCCATCCACCTCACTACAAATAACCCAATTTCGTTTCTTTTTATGGCTGAGTAATACTCCATTGTATATATGTGCCACATCTTCTTTATCCATTCATCTGTCGATGAACACTTAGGTTGCTTCCATATCCTGGCTATTGTAAATAGAGCTGCAATGAACATTGTGGTATATGACTCTTTTTGAATTATGGTTTTCTCAGGGTATATGCCCAGTAGTGGGATTGCTGGGTCATATGGTAGTTCTATTTGTAGTTTTTTAAGGAACCTCCATACTGTTCTCCATAGTGGCTGTACCAATTCACATTCACATCAGCAGTGCAAGAGCGTTCCCTTTTCTCCACACCCTCTCCAGCATTTATTGTTTCTAGATTTTTTGATGATGGCCATTCTGACTGGACACATGTATACATTTTATGCTCTTTATGCTCAGTAGACTATACTTGAATACAAATGTTTACATAAGGTTTCTGGCTTGGCAGCTGTGGGGCTAGCAGCATCCTTTTCTCAGCTGGGGATGCCCAGAGTAGGACAGGTATCAGTGAGAGTTGTGGGAGGAATCAAGAGACCCGTTGAGGGTTGTGGCCCTGAGACCCCTGAGAGTCGCCCATGTGGACACAGCACATGGGCAGCTGTATTTGTGCATCTAGAACTTAGAAGGGTGATCTGGGCTAAAAATTATGGACTCTTCTCATTTTCAGAATTTTACTGCTACATTCTGAGGAAAGTCAGATAGGAAATAATAAACACACCTTCTGAAAAAAATTTTAGGAAGTTAAAAATGTTCATAAAATATTACAAAGTTTTTTACACAGACCGTTTCTGGTTTCTATTGAAATTCCAAAGGTCTGATGGTAACCAGAAGCCCTATAGGGTTTTCACTTTATGTAACATCTCTGAAATTCTGGCAGCAGAGAAAATACACATAAGGATGACTTTTTAAAATTATGATTGGCCTAGATTTTATTATTCTTCAAAACCTTTCACAAAACCACAGTGCAACTGTTTGTGTATATATGATTTTGAAGTGGTTGTTAATATACAGGCCAGACATCATGACACTGAGGCTTTCCAAAATTTTGGAAAAAAATAATCAGGAAGAAACGTTCAAAGTAAGCATTTTTAAAGACCTAAAGGAAATGGTAAGTCACCATGTCTACTTTGTTAGTTGAATACGTGTTAGTTATCAATCACTGGCAGCATATCTGCCATATCTCCTAAATTCACACCTCCTTCTTCTGAGCTTGGAGTTATAACATGGGCAATTGAAGTTATCCAGATAATAAAAAATGTTTAAATCACCATATGAATGAATCAGCCAGGCATTACCCCTGAAATTAACAAAATTATTATTATTTTGATTATATATTACTCTGCATCACTGATCCTTTCAAGATGAGTGAATCTTAGATGATACAAGGAAAACAAATATAAAAGTAGAGATGTACTTTTGTGTTTACACACACACAAACAACTTTTACTACTGACATGCAAATGCAACCATTATGGGCTGATGTTTACTATAAAGAGTAGTTAAGAAATATAAACCCTGCTAGGAATTTGCTCCATGAAGAAATATGTTTAGTAAGAGATCTGTCACCCACTGAACAGAGTACACTTCAAATCCGCAGGTTATTATAATTATTTCAGAATGGCAAACTGCATGAGAGTCAAACACATTTAAGCTGCCTTCACCTCAGTCATGGTGTGAGCCACGTGGTGAGTTCTGTGGGGCTGGGAGAATCATTTTCTGGCCCATCACCATCCAGTTTACACCAAGTCACTGGAGATAACAAAACATTTTGAAACTCTT
This sequence comes from Mesoplodon bidens, assembly GCF_964165515.1. Taxonomy (NCBI): domain Eukaryota; kingdom Metazoa; phylum Chordata; class Mammalia; order Artiodactyla; family Ziphiidae; genus Mesoplodon; species Mesoplodon bidens. The sequence goes on along the minus strand of NC_138165.1, from coordinate 46,776,472 downwards.
ACATTCCAATAAATTATACAAATTATCTGTTAAAAGCAAGTTTGAGAGATTGGTTCAAGATGGCAGAGTAGAGGACGTGTGCTCACTCCCTCTTGCGAGAGCACCAGAATCACAACTAACTGCTGGACAATCATCGACAGGAAGACACTGGAACTCACCAAAAAAGACACCCCACATCCAAAGACAAAGGAGAAGCCACAGTGAGACAGTAGGAGGGACACAATCACAATAAAATCAAATCCCATAACTGCTGGGTGGGTGACTCACAAGCTGGAGAACAGTTATACCACAGAAGTCCAACCACTGGAGTGAAGGTTCTGAACCTCACATCAGGCTTCCCAACCTGGGGGTCCGGCAATGGGAGGAGGAATTCCTAGCGAATCAGACTTTGAAGGCTAGTGGGATATGATGACTGCAGGACTTAGACAGGACTGGGGGAAACAGAGACTCCACTCTTGGAGGACACACACAAAGTAGTGTGCACATCAGGACCCAGGGGAAAGAGCAGTGACCCCATAGGAGACTGAACCAGACCTACCTGCTAGTGTTGGAGGGTCTCCTGCAGAGGCAGGGAGTGGCTGTGTCTCACTATGAGGACAAGGACACTGGCAGAAGTTCTGGGAAGTACTCCTTGACGTGAGCCCTCCCAGAGTCCACCATTAGCCCCACCAAAGAACCTGTAGTCTGCAGTGCTGGGTCCTCTCAGGCCAAACAACCAACAGGGAGGGAACCCAGCCCCACCCATCAGCAGACAAGTGGATTAAAGTTTTACTGAGCTCTGTCCACCAGAACAACACCCAGCTCTACCCACCACCAATCCCTTCCATAAGGAAGCTTGCATAAGACTCTTAGATAGCCTCATCCACCAGAGGGCAGACAGCGAAAGCAAGAACTACAATCCTGCAGCCTGTGGAAAAAAAAACCACATTCACAGAAAGACAGACAAAATGAAAAGGCAGAGGACTTTGTACCAAATGAAGGAACAAGATAAAACCCAGAAAGACAACTCAATGTAGTGGGAATAGGCAACCTTCCAGAAAAAGAGTTCAGAATAATGATAGTGAAGATGATCCAGGACCTTGGAAAAAGAATGGAGGCAAAGATCGAGAAGATGCAAGAAATGTTTAACAAAGACCTAGAAGAATTAAAGAACAAACCCTAGAAGAATTAAAGAACAAACAAACAGAGATGAACAGTATAATAACTGAAATGAAAACTACACTAGAAGGAATCAATAGCAGAATAACTGAGGCAGAAGAACGGATAAGTGACCTGGAAGACAGAATGGTGGAATTCGCTGCTGTGGAAAAAAATAAAGAAAAAAGAATGAAAAGAAATGAAGACAGCCTAAGACACCTCTGGGACAACATTAAATGCACCAACATTTGCATTATAGGGGTCCCAGAAGGAGAAAGGACCTGAGAAAATATTTGAAGAGATTAGAGTCAAAAATTTCCCTAACATGGGAAAGGAAATAGCCACCCAAGTCCAGGAAGCACAAGAGTCCCAGGCAGGATAAACCCAAGGAGAAACATGCCAAGACATATAGTAATCAAATTGACAAACATTAAAGACAAAGAAAAATTATTGAAAGCAACAAGGGAAAAATGACAAATAATATACAAGGGAACTCCCATAAGGTTAACAGCTGATTTCTCAGCAGAAACTCTACAAGCCAGAAGGGAGTGGCATGATATATTTCAAGTGATGAAAGGGAAGAACCTACAGCCAAGATTACTCTACCTGGCAAGGATCTCATTCAAATTAGATGGAGAAATCAAAAGCTTTACAGACAAGCAAAAGCTAAGAGAATTCAGCACCGCCAAACCAGCTCTACAACAAAAGCTAAAGGAACTTCTCTAAGTGGGAAACACAAGAGAAGAAAAGACCTACAAAACAAACCCATAACAATTAAGAAAATGGTAATAGGAACATACATGTCAATAATTACCTTAAATGTGAATGGATTAAATGCTCCAACCAAAAGACACAGGCTCACTGAATGGATACAAACACAAGACCCGTATATATGCTGTCTACAAGAGACCCACTTCAGACCTAGGGACACATATAGACTGAAAGCGAGGGGATGGAAAAAGATATTCCATGCAAATGGAAATCAAAAGAAAGCTGGAGTAGCAATACTCATATCAGATAAAATAGACTTTAAAATAAAGACTGTTACAAGAGACAAGGAAGGACACTACATAATGATCAAGGGATGAATCCAAGAAGAAGATATAACAATTATAAATGTATATGCACCCAACATAGGAGCACCTCAATACATAAGGCAACTGCTAACAGCTCTAAAACAGGAAATCGACAGTAACACAATTATGAGGGACTATAACACCTCACTTACACCAATGGACAGATCATCCAGACGGAAAATGAATAAGGAAACACAAGCTTTAAATGACAAAATAGACCAGATAGATTTAATTGATATTTATAGGACATTCCATCCAAAAACAGCAGATTACACTTTCTTCTCAAGTGCACATGGAACATTCTCCATGACAGATCACATCTTGGGTCATAAATCAAGCCTTGGTAAATTTAAGAAAACAGAGATCATATCAGGCATCTTTTCCAACCACAACGCTATGAGATTAGAAATCAATTACAGGGGAAATAAAAACGTAAAAAACACAAACACATGGAGACTAAACAACACGTTACTAAATAACCAAGAGATCACTGAAGAAATCAAAGAGGAAATCAAAAAATACCTAGAGACAAATGACAAGGAAAACAGGGAGATCCAAAACCTATGGGATGCAGCAGAAGCAGTTTTTTGGGGTTTTTTTTGTTTTTTTTTTTGCGGTACACGAGCCCCTCACTGTTGTGGCCTCTCCCGTTGTGGAGCACAGGCTCTGGACGCGCAGGCTCAACGGCCATGGCTCACAGGCCCAACCGCTCTGCACCATGTGGGATCTTCCCGGACTGGGGCATGAAATGATGTCCCCTGCATCAGCAGGCAGACTCCCAAACATTGCGCCACCAGGGAAGGCCCAACAAAAGCAGTTTTAAGAGGGAAGTTTATAGCAATACAAGCCTACCTCAAAAAACAAGAAAAATCTCAAGCAAACAACTTAACCTTACACCCAAAGGAACTAGAGAAAGAAGAACAAACAAAACCCAAAGTTAGTGAAGGAAAGAAATCATAAAGATCAGAACAGAAATAAATGAAATAGAAACAAACAAAACAATAGCAAAGATCAATAAAACTAAAAGCTAGTTCTTTGAGAAGATAAACAAAATTGATAAACCTTTAGCCTGACTCATCAAGAAAAAGAGGGAGAGGACTCAAATCAATAAAATTAGAAATGAAAAAGGAGAAGTTACAATGGACACCACAGAAATACAAAGCATCATAAGAGACTACTACAAGCAACTCTATGCCAATAAAATGCACAAGCTGGAAGAAATGGACAAATTCTTAGAAAGGTATAACCTTCCAAGACTTAACCAGGAAGAAATAGAAAATATGAATAGGCCTATCACAAGCAATGAAATTGAAACTGTGATTAAAAATCTTCCAACAAACAAAAGCCCAGGACCAGATGGCTTCACAGGTGCATGCTATCAAACATTTAGAGAAGAACTAACACCCATCCTTCTCAAACTCTTCCCAAAAATTACAGAGGAAGGAACACTCTCAAACTCATTCTATGAAGCCACCATCACCTGATACCAAAACCAGACAAAGATACTACAAGAAAAGAAAATTACATACCAATATCACTGATGAATATAGATGCAAAAATCCTCAACAAAATACTAACAAACAGAATCCAACAACACATTAAAAGGATCATACACCATGATCAAGTGGGGTTTATCCCGCAGATGCAAGGATTATCAATATATGCAAATCAATCAATGTGATACACTATATTAAGAAATTGAAGAATAAAAACCATATGATCATCTCAATAGATGCAGAAAAAGCTTTTGACAAAATTCAACACCTATTTATGATAAAAACTCTCCAGAAAGTGGGCATAGAGGGAACATACCTCAACATAATAAAGGCTCTATACGGCAAACCCACAGCAAACATCATTCTCAATGGTGAAAAACCAAAGGCATTTCCTCTAAGATCAGGAACAAGACAAGGATATCCACTCTCGCCACTATTATTCAACATAGTTTTGGAAGTCCTAGCCACAGCAATCAGAGAAGAAAAAGAAATAAAAGGAATCCAAATTGGAAAAGAAGAAGTAAAATTGTCACTGTTTGCAGATGACATGATACTATACATAGAGAATCCTAAAGATGCCACCAGAAAACTACTAGAGCTAATTAATGAATTTGGTAAAATTTCAGGATACAAAATTAATGCACAAAAATCTCTTGCATTCCTATACACTAACAACAAAAAATCAGAAAGAGAAATTAAGGAAACCATCCCATTCCCCACTGCAACAAAAAGAATAACATACCTAGGAATAAACCTACCTAAGGAGGTAAAAGACCTGCACTCAGAAAACTATAAGACATGGATGAAAGAAATCAAAGATGACACACACAGATGGAGAGATATACCATGTTCTTGGACTGGAAGAATCAATATTGTGAAAATGACTATACTACCCAAAGTAGTGTATGGATTCAATGCAATCCGTATCAAATTACCAGCGGCATTTTTTACAGAACTAGAACAAAAAATCTTAAAATTTGTATGGAGACACAAAAGACCCCGAATAGCCAAAGCAGTCCTGAAGGAATACAATGGAGCTGGAGGAATCAGACTCCCTGACCTAAGACTATACTACAAAGCTACAGTAATCAACACAATATGGTGCTGGCATAAAACCAGAAATATAGATCAATGGAACAGGATAGAAAGCCCAGAGATAAACCCACTCACATACGGTCACCTTATTTTTGATAAAGGAGGCAAGAATATACAATGGAGAGAAGACACCCTCTTCAATAAGTGGTGCTGGGAAAACTGGACAGCTACATGTAAAAGAATGAAATTAAAACACTTCCTAACTCCATACACAAAAATAAACTCAAACTGGATTAAAGGCCTAAATATAAGGCCAGCCACTATCAAACTCTTAGAGGAAAACATAGGCAGAACACTCTGTGACATAAATCACAGCAAGATCCTTTTTGACCCACCTCCTAGAGAAATGGAAATAAAAACAAAAATTAACAAATGAGATCTAATGAAATTTAAAAGCTTTTGCAAAACAAAGGAAACTACAATCAAGATGAAAAGACAACCCTCAGAATGGGAGAAAATATTTGCACATGAATCAACGGACAAAGGATTAATCTCCAAAATATATAAACAGCTCATGCAGCTCAATATTAAAAAAACAAACAACCCAATCCAAAAATGAGCAGAAGACCTAAACAGACATTTCTCCAAAGAAGACATACAGATGACCACGAAGCACATGAAAAGCTGCTCAACATCACTAATTATTAGAGAAGTGCAAATCAAAACTACACTGAGGTATCACCTCACAACAGTTAGAATGGGCATCATCATAAAATCTACAAACAACCAATGATGGAGAGGGTGTGGAGAAAAGAGAACCCTCTTGCACTGTTGGTGGGAATGTAAATTGATACAGCCACTATGGAGAACAGTATGGAGGTTCCTTAAGGAACTAAAAATAGAATTACCATATGATCCAGCAATCCCACTACTGGGCATATACCCAGAGAAAACCATAATTCAAAAAGACACACGCACCCTCATGTTCATTGCAGCACTGTTTACAATAGCCGGGTCATGGAAGCAACCTAAATGCCCATCGACAGAGGAATGGATAAAGAAGATGTAGTATATATACAATGGAATATTACTCAGCCATAAAAAAGAACTAAATTGGGTCATTTGTAGAGACGTGGATGGATCTAGAGGCTGTCATGCAGAGTGAAGTAAGTCAGAAAGAGAAAAGTAAATATTGTATATTAATGCATATGTGTGGAACCTAGAAAAATGGTACAGATAAACCAGTTTGCAGGGCAGAAATAGAGACACAGATGTAGAGAACAAATGTATGGACACCGAGGGGGGAAAGTGGCAGGGCAGGGGCTGGTGGTGGTGGGATGAATTGGGAGATTGGGATTGACATATATACACTAATATGTATAAAATGGATTAATAAGAACCTGCTGTATAAAAAATAAATAAAATAAAATTCAAAAAAATAAAACCGCGGGCCTCCCTGGTGGCGCAGTGGTTGAGAGTCCGCCTGCCGATGCAGGGGATACGGGTTCGTGCCCCGGTCTGGGAGGATCCCATATGCCGCGGAGCGGCTGGGCCCGTGAGCCATGGCCGCTGAGCCTGCGCATCCGGAGCCTGTGCCCCGCAACAGGAGAGGCCACAACAGTGAGAGGCCCGCGTACCGCAAAAAAAAAAAAATAATAAAAAAAAAATAAAATAAAACCGCAAGTTTGAGTTACTAGGCACCAGTGCTGGGCAAAGCACCCAGGGGAGCAAACCAAGAGCCACTGACAGTAAAGACAGAGAGACTGGAGGGCAGAAATTCAACAGGAAAAGACACAAGTGCCATATGGACCTATAGCGCTAACGTGGCTGCCATTTCATATGCACAGCCATGTCGTGTGCACCCTTTAAAAAAAGACAGTCCAGACTCTTTTAGAGAACAAGGGCAAAAAAATGTAGATACTCAATGCGTAGCATGAATGAGGGATCACAATGTTAAAGTGACGATAAAGAGGTAATAAGCATTTATATTCTAAATATAAAAGCTACTGGAGAGAGAGTATGAAACTAAAAGCAGCCAAAGGATACAGAATCAGCTTATTGGTGGGAGACAGAAGAACATGCTAACGTTTAGCAGCTTCCCAGAAATCAGTGCGGTGTAGGAAGGGCTGAGCAGTGAGCTGGAAACCAGACTCCTGAGGGTTGACTCCAGACTCAGCCCCTTTCTAACTGTGTAGCTGTGGGCAAACTCAGGCACCTCTCTATGCCTTGGTTTTCTGGTCTGTAAAATAAGAATACTAATGGGACCTTTCTAATAATAATGAGGTTCTCTTGAGATTAAAGGAGTGAAATCTTGTAAAGCACTTAAAACAATGCTTGTTAAAGAAGTAGGCACTTAGTAAATGATCGATATTCTTATTTGGGGCCATTACAACAATTAGCTCAATAGCAAGTTTTTCTGTAGACATTATTCCAGGGACTTATTTCATGTTTTGCAAGAAGGCAAGAGAAGAAATTTATAAGTTTGTCCATGTCATCGCTTACTTTGGTTTCTACTGAGAAGTGAGGGTGAGTGGATCACCTGAGACAGCCTTGTTCCTTCCCTCTGTTAATTGAACCTGAGGGAAATCTGTGGCCATGTCTTTGCTGTCTCAGTTTGGAACTAAGATACTAGGGATACACAAATACTTAGTCTACGAGTATTTTATAAATCATGTGCCAGGCTATGTGTTGGGGGTACAAAGTGCAATAAACTGGGTCCATGACCTCAGGCTCATACAGTAAGTTATCCAGACACCTTGTGAGACTTAGGCTGCTTGACACATAGTTCATGCTCAATAAACAAGATTGTTTTCCAGTCTCATCCCCACAAACTGTGAAAGCTCTCTTGGACGTACCTTGGATTCTCCAGCACTTCACAGTTGGAACACAGGAAAAGCAAACCAGGATTTTCCAGTATTCATTCTAATTTTCAAGCCCCATTACTTACTGGTTTCATGAATTGAAAAAAAAATGCTATTTTTCCATTGTATTAATGACTTCCTTTGGTGGTTCCCCACACAGAGAGGAAATGAGATGCATCTATGACCTATTATGTCATTTCATGGCTATTTTTTGCTTATATAAGATTGTTCCCCATTGAACAATTGCCTGTCTAACTACAACCAACTCATGTCATGAGGTTTCCTCCACTAGCTTTTAACATTTACACAATGTCAGATAGATTTTGTGATTAAAGACTTTTGCTAATATGGAAAATGAATCTAGTTCATAATAGAAAATGATAATATGTAGTCCTGAAAAACTCACTTCTACAAGGCAGAAAACAAAATTTAGAAATGTAAGTAGAAATCATATTGTAAAATGTCTTTGCTGTCTCAATCTGGAACTAATATTTCATATTATTAGAATAGTAAAGAATTTCTGTTCACATTCATTTGTCCATTTCGGGATATTACAGATGTTTGCTACTCTATAGCTTAAAATTAAAACTACACACTTTCTCAACAAAGAACATTGCAAAGAATAATTCAAATGAGAAGTGAGTGAATATTGATTACTGAAGGAAATATTTTCTCTATTCTAACATTGTATATGTTAGGTATTTTAAATTATAAAAAGTTATAACTGTTATACCAAATTAATATTGTTGTGAAAAATCCTCAAAAAAAGTGAATTTATTTTTGGAATGGAGTTTGGTCACCCATAGTAAAACCATCATCCCTGACTTTCTATTTTCTTATATCCATTCATATTTTTGGACCTCTATAATTCATTCATTTATTCATTAATTCAACAGGTATATTTATTGAGTGCCTACCCTGAACACTGCAGTGGGATCAGAGTTGCAGAGGAGAATGAGTCAGATAAAATATTTGTCCCTCTGGAGCTGGTATCACCTAGTTCCCAAAACACTGTCCTAAATTCCATGGGAAACACAAAGATTCCTTTGCACTGAAGGCTGGTAAAGAATAGTCAAGGTAAAAGCATTGGCAAACATTTTATAACAATATAATAAAAAGAAAAGTGATTTTTAATAGAAACATTCTTCATTGGCCTGTTATATATTAAGTCATGAGCTAAACATTTTATATACATTATTTTACTTAACAGCTTCAAAATCTGATGCGTTACACCGTAATTATTCCCATTTAACACATAAAGAAAATATGTTTTGCTTTGCGCCCAAAGCCACACAGCTCTTAAATGAGCACGGAATTCAACATAGATCTGAGTCCCAATACGTGTTCTTAAACATTACGCTCAATAAATTCTCGCTGATACAAAAGATTGTTACAGCACCATAAATTGCTAGGAAATAAAGGAGGCCATCTAGATTAAGGGCTGGTGAGATATTGAAAAAACAATAACAGTTCAGAAGTTCTCTATTAGAAAGTCTAGCTACAAGCTGTCAAATTAGCATTTACACAAGGAACTAAGGGTGGTGCAATGCAATCTTACAAATACACGTGATGGTAATGCTTAACACATGGGAAAGTTGGGTGGCCCAAAGACAAAGCATTGTCCAAGAGGACAAGAAGAGGATGCAGCTTTCCTAAGCTCTGTTGCACCTTGGGTTTTGCTATTCCATTGCATTAGTTCATGGCCTGTTTTGAGAAATTCAAAGATCATCTGATTAGAGAGTTGTTTCCTCCATCTTTTTCCAGGCACTTCCCATCATGTATGTGTAGCTGATCCCCTGTTCCCTGTCTAAGGAAAGTAGTATGAAAATAGTGTCATTCTTTCCAAGTCTTGGAGAAGAATGCCAAACAAAGAGGTCAGTAACCCAAAGGGCATGGGACAACCTTGGCACAAACAACAGGTGCTTCATGAGTCCGTGATAGCTGGATTCCATCTCAAGGACTGCATTCTTCAAGATGTCTGAATACTCACATCCTGATAGACTGTAAATACAGGAGATTTCTATTTTGTCTGTCTTTAATAAGTTTCCTGATAAAGTCAACTAAAATTCTGGATAAGTTGAAAACAAACAAACAAAAAAACCTTCTGAGTCATCATGAAACTAGAAAGCTATGGGCTCCCAAACCAAAGAGGAAACTGGGAATCCTGGAAGTTAAACAAGCACCAAAGTTGGCTTTTACTCTAGGGCTGGAACTGGGAGATGTGGAGCTTTGGTTCTGATGGCTGCATAGAGAACAAAGATTGAGAGAGAAGACTTAGGGCTGAGATTTTCCTCTTGCCTCCCAAACTATTGCTATGGACATTTAGAGGGTTCCTGGTGTGCTTCTCTTATTGCTCCCTTCCCCAAACAAGTCAGAGCTACAATTAAATGGCAAAGAGGAGAGTGCGGAGAACAGCAGATATGGATCTGGCACTTGCCCTTCCCTTCCTCTCATCTAGATTGTCTAAGAAGCCACCTAGATCTGCCCTCTTCTCACCCAATCTTAGGGTCCCACAGGAGTGAATCATACTTTCTGCTAAGCATACCACTAAGTCACAGAGCACATGCTTGACCCTAACAGCAAGAACGATGGCCTATGGAAGTCGAGAACGCAGTCCTGCACCACGATCTGCTCTTGTCCTCCTAAGATCCCAGAGACAAGCCTGGGTGCCAGTCTCTTATAGATAGGAACAAGGGTGGCCACCTGAAGGGTGTGCTGGTGACTAAGTTTATCTGTACACCCGGCAGTGTTTACACCACAGTCTATGTTTCCCCAGGCCACACCCTCTGATTCCTGGCAGGGTTACTTTGTAGGATTTCTGTAATTGGCTCTAGCCCTCACTGTAAGTCTTTGGACTCTCTCTAGGTAACTACAGATGGAGTGGTAGAACCAGAGGCCACCAATAACACTAAGTGCTACCACTTACCAACTCTGGGCTGACACTGCTAGGTCCTCACCACATGGGATAGGTACTATCACCCCCATTTTATTGATGTTGCAACTGAGGTGTAGAGGGGTCTAGGAACCCACCAATGTTGCACAGCTAATAGGTGAGTAAGTCAGAATGCTACAGCCTGCACTCTAGTGCTACCACACACAGCCTCTGCCAGACTGGCTTCCCCCCACTGTCAGCTGCTCTGCTCAGGAACTGGCATCAGTGCCTCCTGGAAGCTGTGAGTACTTAGCAACCCTCTGTCTCAAGCCAGGACTTTTAGTCCAGCAGGCTGAAACATTTCAAATGCTTTAGAGAAATAGAATTCTTTTTTTTTTTAAGATTTTTTTGATGGGAACCATTTTTAAAGTCTTTATTGAATTTCTTACAATATTGCTTCTGTTTTACGTTTTGGTTTTTTGGCCGTGAGGCATGTGGGATCTTAGCTCCCCTACCAGGGATCGAACCCTCACCCCCTGCATTGGAAGGTGAAGTCCCAACCACTGGACCGCCAGGGAAGTCCCAGAAATGGGATTAAAATTCTGAAGTTATATCGTTTCCATTTTGTTATTTGTTTAGCAGTTTGGATATCTTATAAAAACAGCCCAGTTACAATGATCACAGGGAAAAATATTTTTTTCCTCTAATTGAATAAGCAAGACATATGGTGAGGCGAGTCATCTCTAGGGCTGCATGCTCTCCCAGACAGAGATTTCTCATGATTCACAGGACTGTAGCTGAATGTCCTTGGGGGCTTATAGATAAATCACTTCTTTTCTGATTGTGTTGATATTCCGCTGTTACTGAGCAGGTCAATTCTTTGGCTTCATGAGGTCGTGGCATACATTTCTGGAGACTCACTCATTTTCACCAATTGCCTTTTCTCAAAACACATGAAACTGGCTTGAACAAAATATACTGAGTTATGTTTGGGGAAAGTGCTACAAAAGCTGAACTGATGATCCGGCAAAACCTGCTTGTCACCTACTGTGAGTTTTCATATCATGCCATGAAGAATAAAGTAACTGCCAGGGGTGTCTCAGATGAAGTGTCAAAAGTGTCTGATTTAATTGTTAGCGTGAGGATTTAAGATGCTGTTTCTCCCCGGTGCTAATGCCTCTCATTGATTCGGGAGCATTTCCATTTGTTGTTTAACAGAAACAGCCACAGTATTTATAGCCTTATCACTCTAGAAGGGAAGCATTTGCAATTTGCACTTTCAATTTTGACTCCTAGACTTCTTTTTCTTTAAATATCCTTCAAGTGGGTGTCAGACTGCAATTCAATGAATGCTTTGTAAGCGGTTGCACAGAGCAGTTCTCATGCCATAGGCAAACATTTCAGAAGGATCCCCAGAATCCTTTGCTAATGGAAATCAACTGATGAGCCCCAGTTAGACCCAACCCCACCATAAGCGGGACATGTGGGTCCATTGGTGTGTGTGTTCATGGGTGTGTGCCTGCATCCTACAGCTGGGGTCATTTCTTATGGCAGATTGTATTGCCTCTAAATGGTCACATCAGTATGTATTTACATCCCATTCCACGTGCTTTCCTTATGATGAAATATTAGCATACCTCCATCAAGATGTGGGCTTTTTGTTTTCTCCTTTTGAACTTGAAGGGATCTTTGTAAATTCTTTGACTGATAAAATGTAGTAAAAATGGTGCTGCATGATGTCGGAGGTTAAGTCAAAAAAGGCAACACATATTTTGCCTCTCTTTCTCCCTCCCTCTCTCTCTCTCTGCTGCCCTTGGAACACAGCCACCATGTTATCAGGAAGCCCAGGCAGCATGGAAAGTCCACAGTGGATGGATGTTCTGGCCAAAACCCCAGCTAAACACGAGCCAGTACCTAACTGCAACTTCTATGAGACCCTGAGGCAGAACCAATCAACACATCTCTCCCAACCCAAAAACACTGTGAGAGATAATTTATGGTTATTGTTATTTTAAGCCATCACAATTTGGGGAAAATGTGTTATGATGTAATAGGTAACTAAAACTTACCCATTTCTCATTTTCCTTGATTTGGAGATCAATCAGTTTGAAAATACCTTTTTCCTATTTTGGAATTACAAATACTTAAGCAATAATTCCGAATGGAATTTTTGTTATCAATGGACTTGTTTAAAAATAATAATTAACAACACCAAGAGTAAACCATAATGTAAAAGTATCAACTTCGGGTGGTTATGATGTGTCAGTGTAGGGTCAACAGTTGTGACAGACGTACCTGTCAGATGGGGATATTGATATGGAGGAGGCTGTTTGTGAGTGAGGGCAGGAAGTATATGGGAATCTCTGTATCTTTCCCTCAATTTTACTCTGAACCTTAAACTTCTCTAAAAAGGTAGTCTTCATAAAAAAAACCCCACATAAACACTAAGTTAATAATAATAATTGCAAAAGTTAACAATTAATGAGGACACGCTATGTACCAGGCATTGCTCTAAGCATTTAATACATATCAACATCTGAATCCTTGAAATAAACCTATGAGGTGAGCACGATTAACTACTAGGCTACACTACCATGAGAACTTACAGAACATCCAGGATACCCAACAGCCCTTCACGCTCTGGGATGGGAAATATAGGCCCCAGGCTTGAGTGAAGCTGGGGCGTAGGGAGGCCTGGCTGTTCGGTCGGCAAAGAAGAAAAAAACAAATCCTTCTTTCATTCATTCATTCAGCAAGTATTTGCTCAGCCACCTGCACATGCTAAGCCTTGTTCCAAGAGCTGAGGAGAGAGCAGTGAACAAAGTGGGAAAACACGCCCTCATGGAGCTTACCATCCAGTGTCCAAGGCCCTGTCTCTTCTAGTTTCACAGAGTGACTGCAGCAGATCCCACTGTGCCCTCCACACTGGCCCCTCCTGTTCTGTTGAGTCATCACAGACATTGAAAAGGAGCCAGTTATGGGTGTGTTCAGGGTCACAAGCACATTCTCTACTCTTCCCTAACTCTAAGTAAAAGAGCACGACTCATGGAAGCAAAGCCAGGAAGAAAGAGGACATTTCAATATCAAATCAATACGAACTCAATTTTTTTAAAAAAGAAAAAGGAGACTTTGGTAATCATTTCTGATGGGAAGTAGGGAGGCAATCATGGAGCACAGGAAACTCTGAGCATGGAAGCAGCACACCTGAGTGGGGACTTAGTCCAGTCAAGCCTGGGGACACCGGAAGCCCCAGGGGCTAAGTTAGAAGAGGAGATGGGAAGGAATCCAAAGGAATATTTTGCTTGTAAATTATGCTCAGAGTCAACCCTGATGGAGACACTAAGGGCTACAGAAATCACCACCATTTCCAAGTCACACCAAAGCTTATATAGAAGAGCTGGTTCATATGAAAGATTGCCCGCAATTTCTGTTCCACTGAGTTCTGAGGATTTGTAAGAGGGAGAATGAAGCTACGAAGCTACCTAACTTCTCTCTAAGAGGATTCGATGGACTGCTCACCCGAGGCAAACCACAGATTTTGCAGAGCACCAGAAAACTGTAACTGCGGATGGACTCCTCTAGCTAAATAGGATGCTTGTGGAGAGCCCTTCCCTGGGCCCTGGGGAGAGAGCCTGGCCAAACAACTGTAGGTGCTTCATTACACAGAAGCCCAAACCAGCAAGGCAGCCTGTGAGGAAAAGACTAGAAGCTCTGCCTGGGACCTAAGGACTTCCCAACAAACCTGCAATGCAAGTGCATGGCCAGGAGTTGGCTAGCTTGAAGGCCAGCTTGGGACTCAGTGGATTTCTCTGGTGTCTTGTGAGAAACAGTGATCTTCCCTTCATGCAATCACTTGGTTAAAAATCTCACTTCATTAGCTCTGGCACTCTATTAAAATCTCTGAAATTTCTGGCAGTCTTTCATCACATCTATGGCTAAGAGGAAGCAAATAAAATCTGGGAATCTTGATATATACTCCTGTTATTTCTTCACTGAAGAGTTCCTAAGACAAACTTGCTCTCTGCAATTTCTTCAAACCTCTTCAAATGACAAAGGTAAAAGTGTCATTTATATAAAAATTCCCCAAACTAAAGCTTGTGTAAGTGGAGAAAAAAATTACAGAGTGACCTGTATTTTGAACACATGTACCCCAAATAAAAAGTGCTAAGAGTTTAAAATCAAGAATCTTAAAGTGTATTTAGTGTCATATATGGAATAAGTTTAAAATTTGAAAACAAAACAAAAAATACCCTTTCTTTCTCTTAGTATCTATTTCAGGCTTCTTTTGCCCCAAATTACTTGCGAAGCAGAGGAAGGTAAGGAAATAAACAGTGCTTCATCTGACCCCCGGGAGGGAACCAAACCTTCTGGGCTCAGCTCTCTACTTGAGCAGTCTGCACCTGGGCAGGACAAGCTGTTTTCTCTTCTTTTCTCTGATAAAAGAATACTCAGCTATCTTTGAATGTAAGCAGAATCCTTACCTACATAGTGAGATGTAACATTAAAGAAAATAAATGAAGATACTCCTTGGAAGGCATAAGGTTATATGAATAGGTAATTTTTTTCTGAGATGATATATAACAGAAAAATTAAAAACCTCTGTGCAAAAGCAAAACAACCTCAAAAGAGCAAGAAAAAAATATATTTGCCATATCTATGAGCAATTAAAGCCTATATTTCTCTATTTATAAATAACATTCAAATCAACCAATAGAAACATGACTTATAACCTAGTAGAAAAAGTAGAAAAAGGATGTGAAGAGGCAATTTACAAAAAGCAATACAAATAGCCAGTTATAAAAAAGATGCTTGTCTCATTCCTTAGTGAAAATGTAACTTAAACAGTAATGAGATACTGTGTTTTGTTTTCTCAGGAAAACAAAAAATTAAACATTTGGGGTTATCTTGTGCTGTCAAAGATCTGGGAAATATGGGCTCCTATATAAGTTGTTGGTGAGATAATAATTGGGTATAATTTTACTATAGGAAAATTTGCCAATATCTATCAACATATGACACACATGCCTTTTTTTAACATCTTTATTGGAGTATAATTGCTTTACAACGGTGTGTTAGTTTCTGCTTTATAACAAAGTGAATCAGTTATACATATACATATGTTCCCATATCTCTTCCCTCTTGTGTCTCCCTCCCTCCCACCCTCCCTATCCCACCCCTCCAGGTGGTCACAAACCACCGAGCTGATCTCCCTGAGCTATGCGGCTACTTCCCACTAGCTATCAGTTTTACGTTTGGTGGTGTATATATCTCCATGCCACTCTCTCACTTTGTCACAGCTTACCCTTTCCCCTCCCCATATCCTCGAGTCCATTCTCTAGTAGGTCTGTGTCTTTATTCCCATCTTACCCTTAGGTTCTTCATGACCTTTTTTTTTTCTTAGATTCCATATATATGTGTTAGCATATGGTATTTGTTTTTCTCTTCCTGACTTACTTCACTCTGTATGACAGACTCTAGGCCTATCCACCTCACTACAAGTAACTCAATTTCAATTCTTTTTATGGCTGAGTAATATTCCATTGTATATATGTGCCACATCTTCTTTATCCATTCATCTGCTGATGGACACTTAGGTTGCTTCCATATCCTGGCTATTGTAAATAGAGCTGCAATGAACATTTTGGTACATGACTCTTTTTGAATTATGTTTTTATCATGGTGTATGCCCAGGAGTGGGATTGCTGGGTCATATGGTAATTCTATTTTTAGTTTTTTACAGAACCTCCATACTGTTCTCCATAGTGGCTGTACCAATTCACATTCCCACCAGCAGTGCAAGAGGGTTCCCTTTTCTTCACACCCTCTCCAGCATTTATTGTTTCTAGATTTTTTGATGATGGCCATTCTGACCAGTGTGAGATGATATCTCATTGTAGTTTTGATTTGCATTTCTCTAATGGTTAATGATGTTGAGCATTCTTTCATGTGTTTGTTGGCAATCTGTATATCTTCTTTGGAGAAATGTCTATTTAGGTCTTCTGCCCATTTTTGGATTGGGTTGTTTGTTTTTTTGTTATTGAGCTGCATGAGTGGCTTGTAAATTTTGGAGGTTAATCCTTTGTCAGTTGCTTCATTTGCAAATATTTTCTCCCATTCTGAGGGTTGTCTTTTGGTCTTGTTTATGGTTTCCTTTGCTGTGCAAAAGCTTTTAAGTTTCATTAGGTCCCATTTGTTTATTTTTGTTTTTATTTCCATTTCCCTAGGAGGTGGGTCAAAAAGGATCTTGCTGTGATTTATGTCATAGAGTGTTCTGCCTATGTTTTCCTCTAAGAGTTTGATAGTGCCCAATCTTACATTTAGGTCTCTAATCCATTTTGAGTTTATTTTTGTGTGTGGTGTTAGGGAGTGTTCTAATTTCATTCTTTTCCATGTAGCTGTCCAGTTTTCCCAGCACCACTTATTGAAGAGGCTGACTTTTCTCTACTGTATATTCTTCCCTCCTTTATCAAAGATAATTTGTCCATATGTGCATGGGTTTATCTCTGGGCTTTCTATCCTGTTCCATTGATCTATATTTGTTTTTGTACCAGTACCATACTGTCTTGATTACTGTAGCTTTGTAGTATAGTCTGAAGTCAGGAAGCCTGATTCCTCCAGCTCCATTTTTCGTTCTCAAGATTGCTTTGGCTATTCGGGGTCTTTTGTGTTTCCATACAAATTGTGAAATTTTTTGTTCTACTTCTGTGAAAAATGCTATTGGTAGTTTGATAGGGATTGTATTGAATCTGTAGATTGCTTTGGGTAGTAGCATCATTTTCACAATGTTGATTATTCCAATCCAAGAACATGGTATATCTCTCCATCTATTTGTATCATCTTTAATTTCTTTCACCAGTGTCATAATTTTCTGCATACAGGTCTTTTGTCTCCTTAGGTAGGTTTATTCCTAGATATTTTATTCTTTTTATTGCAGTGGTAAATGGGAGTGTTTTCTTAATTTTACTTTCAGATTTTTCATCATTAGTGTATAGGAATGCCAGAGATTTCTGTGCATTAATTTTGTATCCTGCTACTTTACCAAATTCATTGATTAGCTCTAGTAGTTTTCTGGTAGCATCTTTAGGATTCTCTATGTAGAGTATCATGTCATCTGCAAACAGTGACAGCTTTACTTCTTCTTTTCTGGTTTGGATTCCTTTTCTTCTCTAATTGCTGTGGCTAAAACTTCCAAAACTATGTTGAATAATAGTGGCAAGAGTGGGCAACCTTGTCTTGTTCCTGGTCTTAGTGGAAATGGTTTCAGTTTTTCACCATTAAGGACGATGTTGGCTGTGGGTTTGTCATATATGGCCTTTATTATGTTGAGGAAAGTTCCCTCTATGCCTACTTTCTGCAGGGTTTTTATCATAAATGGGTGTTGAATTTTGTCGAAAGCTTTCTCTGCATCTGTTGAGATGATCATATGGTTTTTCTCCTTCAATTTGTATGATGTATCACATTGATTGATTTGCGTATATTGAAGAATCCTTGCATTCCTGGAATAAACCCCACTTGATCATGGTGTATGATCCTTTTAATGTGCTGTTGGATTCTGTTTGCTAGCATTTTATTGAGGATTTTTGCATCTATGTTCATCAGTGATATTGGCCTGTAGTTTTCTTTCTTTGTAACGTCTTTGTCTGGTTTTGGTATCAGGGTGATGGTGGCCTCGTAGGATGAGTTTGGGAGTGTTCCTCCCTCTGCTATATTTTGGAAAAGTTTGAGAAGGATAGGTGTTAGCTCTTCTCTAAATGTTTGATAGAATTCACCTGTGAAGCCATCTGGTCCTGGGCTTTTGTTTGTTGGAAGATTTTTAATCATGGTTTCAATTTCAGTGCTTGTGATTGGTCTGCTCATATTTTCTATTTCTTCCTGGTTCAGTCTCGGCATGTTGTGCATTTCTAAGAATTTGTCCATTTCTTCCAGGTTGTCCATTTTATTGGCATGGAGTTGCTTGTAGTAATCTCTCATGATCCTTTGTATTTCTTCAGGACACACGTGCTTTTTAACCTGACGATTTTACTGCATATATACACAGCCAAATAAAAAAAATCACTACAAAGGATTTCTCTGGGGAGTTTCCCTGGTGGTCTAGTGGTTAAGATTCGGCGCTTTCACTGCTGTGGCCCGGGTTCAATCCATGCTGCATTGTCAATAAATAAATAAATAAGAATTTCCCTGTATATACATGAAAAAATATACATAACTTTGTGTGTGTGTAAATGTGTGTGTGAGTGTGTGGAGTGACTCTATCTTTACACCTATGGGTGTTCGTTGGAGCATTGTTTGTAAAAGTCTAAAGCTGGATACAATCAGAGTCCATTAATGGGGATTAGGCAAATTATAGGAAGAT
Organism: Mesoplodon bidens; assembly: GCF_964165515.1. Classification (NCBI taxonomy): domain Eukaryota; kingdom Metazoa; phylum Chordata; class Mammalia; order Artiodactyla; family Ziphiidae; genus Mesoplodon; species Mesoplodon bidens. Next base: position 46,757,642 of record NC_138165.1, on the reverse strand, counting down.
GACTTAATAAAACAATGTAAAGTCATTAAAAAGGATGAGTTAGATTTGTATGAAATTAAATGGTAATATCTCATAATGTAAGTGAAGAAAGCAAAAGGTGGCATAGTATATCTAGTATGATCCTTTTGCCATAAAATAAGAATAAAAATATACAGAGGAGAGAGAGATGCAAGTATATACAATGCCTCTCCCCCCCACTGTAAGATATAGAAGAGACCATAAATCAGTTACATTTTGGAGAAAGCTTGAGAATTGAGACTGGAGCAGAGAGAAAATATTTTATTTTTCATTTTGTACCTTTTTAGATTTTCTAGCCAAATACATTATTAATTTCATTTGATAAAAATCCCAACAAGGTTATCTGAGCAGGGATACTGTAGTCCAACTCTTATTTTCTTCTTTATACTTCTCTGCATTAAAAAAAAGCATGCTATTAAATAGTTCATTTAAATATATGTATCTTCCTCACTCTTTTTCTTGCAAGCTGAGAAAGTTGAATTTCTCTATCAGTTATTTAAATAAGGGCTGCCAGATTCAAAGAGAAGTTAAAAGAAAATTTTTTTTTTTTTTTTTTTGCGGTACGCGGGCCTCTCACTGCTGTGGTCTCTCCCGTTGTGGAGCACAGGCTCCGGACGCGCAGGCTCAGCGGCCATGGCTCACGGGCCCAGCTGCTCTGCAGCATGTGGGATCTTCCTGGACCACGGCACGAACCCGTGTCCCCTGCATCGGCAGGCGAACTCTCAACCACTGCGCCACCAGGGAAGCCCAAAAGAAACATTTTTTAACAGGGAAAGTATATAAAGATGAGACCACTGATGCACATCTCAATAAATACCCCTATTGTAAAATAGCAATAGATTTTCTGGTCAACTTTTTCAGGTGATTTTTTCTGCTTATATCAGTGCACATCTGAGGATGATTTATATGTCTTTAGTTAAACACTTTAAGAAATAAAAGTATATATATATATATGTATAAAAGTATATATAAAGTATATATATATGTCTAAGAGCACACAAAAGTACATAAAAGAAACCTGGTGGTTATGTTCACCTAGTACTTTATTTTATACAAACAAATTTGAACTATACTAGAGAATACCTAATCAGATATTAATATTTAGCTGTAATAATATTTATGACTGTTTTAAAGAACATTCAGCATCAGAATAAAGTTAAGGCACATCTCCAAATAGATGAAGACTTTTCCCCAAAAGTAGCATCACTTCAAAAACAAAAATTTCCAAAATAGTACAAAAAGAAAAAGAAGTTTTTAGTACCTTATATCTACTACACAGATTGAATTGCTAGTTAAAACTTGCCAACAACCACCATACATACACTACAAGTGCTGAAATCCAAAAACAGACAATAGCTAGGCTAATAATACATATGGAAATGGACTAGAGTTAGAGGCATTAGTATGAACTCCTGCTTAGCTTAATATAGATAAACATAGTTACATATAGAAATATTTATAGGTAATATATTGTGGTAGCAAAGGGATACAGATATCTGTATGAAAATAAAGATCATCTCTTACATCATAACAGAAAAAATTAACTTAAAATAGATCACAGACCTAAAGTCAAAACTTACTTTTAAAACTTCTAAAAAAACATATAAGAATAAAAATAATTGTATCCCTGGGATAGGCAAACATTTTTAGACAGAACACAGAAAGCAGAAAGTACAAACCATAAATGTTTAAAATTCATAAATTTTATTTTATCAAATTTAAAACATTTGCTCTTTGAAAGACATCACTATGAAAATGAAAGGCAAACCACAAAACAGAAGAAAATATTTCTAATATGTAATTCTGACACAGGACTTTATTAAGAATACATAAAGACATATCACAGCTCAATAGTAAGACAAAAAGCTACTTAATAAATGAGGACAAGATTTGAAAATATAGGTCAGAAAAGAACACATGACAGCCAATAAGTATATGAAAATGTATTCAATATGTTGTCATAAGGGAAACAAAAACTAAAATCATAATGAGATCCTATTACATATCCATTGAAATAGCTGACATTAATAGGATTAACAAAGTCAAACATTGGTGAGAATATGAAGTAATTGGAATTTTCATACTGTTTTGTTGTGAATGTAAAATGATAAAATCAAATTGGAAAAATGTTTAGGAGCTTCCTATAAAGTTAGACATATAGCTACTATAAACCCCAGCCATTTTACTTCTAGGTATTTGCCCACGAGAAATAAAAGAAAATATAGCCACACAAAAGCTTGAATACAAATGTTCATAGCAGCGTTTTTCATTATACAAAAATACTAGGGGGGTGGTCCCCAAACATCTATTAAACAGCTGAATAGATAAAGTGGGATATGCCCATACAAAGAAATACTACCCACCAATAAAAAAGATCAAACTACCGATGTATGCAACAAAATAGAGGAATCTCAAAATTATTATGTTGATTGAAAGAAATGAGTATATTCTTTATTTTTCCACTTGTATGAAATTTGGGAAATGCAAACCAGCTTATAATGACAGAAAGTAGACTGGTGACAAAGGCAGGGGGTAGAATGGATTGTTAAAGGGGTGAGAAGATATTTTGGCAGGGAGGGGAGATAAAAATAGTCTGTATCTCAATTGCAGTGATGTTTCTTGGGTGTATATAGATATCAAAGCTCAAGTTATTGTATTTATTACATGTATGCACTTTATTGTACATAAATTATATTGCAACAAAATTGTTGTTTTTAAGGGTCACGTACCTGTTGTTTTGGAGAGAAATCACCAAGAATTGAGAGGAAAATACACTAGAGTTGGAGTGAAGGGTGGGAGCCAAGCTTTAGAGCTAGCTGATTCATATTAGGAAGAAAGATGCTAGGAGAAAGGTCCTAATTGTAACAGTCAGGCAACTTACCAGCTCTGACTCTGCCATCTTCAAAGATTCTAGTATCTCTGATAGAAGATGTTATCTAAGCAAGTTGCAGCCTCTGATCCAAGCCTTCCTTAACTCCTCCCCATGCTCCCCATCCCCAGTAAAGCTATGGGTTCTGAGCTTAACACCCTAGAACCGTGCCAGGTAAATTATAAGATATTGTCTGTTAACCTAATGTCTCAAGTAGTGATGCCTGAAAATTGTTTAATGGCCTCTTCCATCTCCACCCCCCCATCTGAAACCTTTGAATTTCAACAGGGTGCTCCTGTACTCAGTAGTGGAACCCACAGTGAGAACTCTCTCTGAAGGTATAATGCAGGCACTGTGGCTGGGGAAGGGCAGGGCTGGATTTGGTCAGGGAAGCTTTGGGCTCGGCTCCTGCATCCATGAAATGCTCTTCCCTCTAACACTAAGCTCAGCCCTGCTGAGTCGTAAAAGAATGCAGACCAAGGTTTTTAATGAAAGGAAAATCTTATGTAGACAAGATGAGTTTTCACCTTTACAAACTTTTTATGGCACTAAAGCTAGGACTCCAACTCACACAGAATCACAGTGTGTCTTGGAAAAATGGCTCTTTTATGGACAACTTCTGAGTTCTCCCTCTATTGTCTGGATCCAGTAGAGGACTCAGGTGCACAGATGGGGCGCACATACCCTATGTGACTTCCCCAGATCCCTGACCTAGTTCTTTCTTCTTTTTTTTTTTTTTTAACTTTTTATTTTTTTGGCTTCATTGGGTCTTCGTTGCTGCAGGCGGGCTTTCTCTAGTTGCGTTATGGGGGCCACTCTTCATTGTGGTGCACGGGCTTCTCATTGTGGTGGCTTCTCTTGTTGCAGAGCACGGGCTCTAGGTGCTCAGGCTTCAGTAGTCACAGCACGCGGGCTTCAGTAGTTGCAGCACGTGGGCTCAGTAGTTGTGGCGTGTGAACTCAGTAGTTGTGGCTCTTGGGGTCCAGAGTGCAGGCTCAGCAGTTGTGGTGCACCGGCTTAGTTGCTCCGCGGCATGTGGGATCTTCCCGGATCAGGGATTGAACCTGTGTCCCCTGCATTGGCAGGCAGATTCTTAACCACTGTGCTCCCAAGGAAGTCCATGACCTAGTTCTTTCAACTACTTGCCTGTCTGTAAAATGAACGTAATAGGATCAAAGCATATATATATATATATATCAAAACTGGTGTGTTATTTTGAGTAGGCAGCTCTTAAATTGCTCTCCTATGGGAAATGTTAACATCTGAAGCAATCAAAAATTGTATGTATAGTAATTGTTTCACAAACTGATAATTTTCCCCCTCCTCTCCTCTTTCCTTCCCTCATTGCAAGCCATAGTGGTTTGAGTTGTGTTCTCCAAAAGATAAGCTGAAGTTCTTACTCCCAATATCTGGGAATGTGATTATTTGAAAATAGATTCTTGAGATGAAGTCATCCTGGGTTTGGAGTGAACTCTAAATTGAATGGTTGGTATCTTTATAAGAGGAGACAGAAAAAGAGCCATGCAAAGAGAGAGGCAGAGATTGGAGTGATGCAGCTACAAGCCAAGGAAGGCCAAGGATTGCTAGGAGACAGCAGCAGCAGGGAAGAAGCAAGGAAAGATTCTCCCTGAGAGTCTTCAAAGGGAGCATTGCTCTGGTTTGGACTTCTGGCCAACAGAACTCTGAAAGACTAGATTCCTGTTGTTTTCAGCCACCAAGTCTGTGGTAATTTGTTATGGCAGCCCCGGGAAAGTAATACACAGGCCAATCCTGTCAATCCACCCAGATCACCAACAGTAGTTTATTTAAACCATGCCCCAAAGCTATGTCAGAGAAACAAGACACTGAAACTAGAGTCAAGAGTTTTTCATAAGTCCACTTGAAGGTAAAAGCAAAAGTCTAAGTGATAGCAGGTAGAGAAAAGACAAAGGCTGGTAAGATTACCAATGGCTACAACTCTTTTGGAAAATAATGGTGTATTATCTTGCAAAGCTGAAGATGTGCACAACCTTTGACTGAACATGACTGCTGCAATGGAGAGAAACTGTTGCACGTGAAGACAAATGCAGGAACTTCTTAAAACATCATTGCTCCTAATAGCCACAAACTGGAAAAAAATCCAAATTTTCATCAACAGGATGACAACAAATGAAATGCACTACATACTTACAAATGGCATGTTATTCTACAGTGAATATTCATGAACTATAGCTACATGCAACAAACTGAATGACTTTTTCAAACATAATGTTGAACCAAAAACAGCAAGACAAGAAGAATGTATACTCAGTATGATTCCATCTATACAGAATCCTGAAAATAGCCCTCAAAACTAAATTATATTATTTGGAGATGCATCTCTGGGTGATAAAACTATAAAGCAGAGCAAGAAAGTGATTACTATTGAATTTAGGATAGAAGTTAACTCTAAGGGGAAGTAAGTGGTTATGATGGGGAAGAAACATACTGGGGATGGGGGCTTGGGGGCGAGCTATAAACACATTGGTGACATTTCTTTTTAGTAAGCTATGTGGTGGTTTCACAGATGTTTATATTTTTATTTTCTATACTTTTATTCATTATACTATCTTATATATAAAATATTTAAAATATTTTTTAATGATTTTTTTTGGAAAGGGGTAAAAGATAAAAAAAGAAAAGAATCCATAGATGCTTTAAAAGCATAAAATGTTCCTCGAAGATATTTGTCTGTTTTCATATGGTTCTTTCACATTATCTTTCCTGCTCTAATTTCCAGTCTGTCAGCTAAAGTCTTAGTCAAGGCATTTTCTACTGAAATCTAAGATTCTGAAAAAGAAGGGGAATATGATGAAAAAGCTCAACAAATCTTAATTGTTGCCTCGAGGTCAGGCTATACGGGGAATGTGGTATTTAGTTTTGCCACAGACAAGCTCCCTGGAGGCTGCTAAGTGGTGGCTGAGATTGGTTGGAGATGAGGGTAGGTATGTGAGAGGGAGGCCAGCTAACATGTCGCACTTTGCCACTTCCAAGGGCTTTCCACATGGTCTCCTTTGAGCCTCACCCAAGTCCTGTGAAAAGATCTTACTTCTTCTCTTTTACTCATGAGATTGATAAGCTGCAGAGAACTTAAAGGACTTTGTCCAGAGTCTCAAGTTCGGGAAATGACGGGGCCGGGATTGGAAACAAGGTTTTCTCCATCCTACTGCAGTGACTTTTAAAAACAATTTTTATTTTGTATTGGAGTATAGTTGATTAACAATGTTGTGTTAGTTTCAGGTGTATAGCAAAGTGATTCAGTTATACATATACATGGATCTATTCTTTTTCAAATTCTTTTTCCATTTAGGTTATTACAGAGCATTGAGCAGAGTTTTCTGTGCTATACAGTAGGTGCTTGTTGGTTTTCTATTTTAAATATAGCGCTGTAATGCAGTGATTTTTAACGGAGTTCTGCGTCAAACGTGCAGACATCAACATACTTGTGTGAGAGACTCGGTGGTACTGAACTGTTTTGTTGCAGTCATCTCAAACTCAGGCTGTAGAGACACAGCTGAAAGCCAGCAGGCTTGGAGGGGCTGTGCAGAAGACAGACAAGGTGAAGCTAATCACAGTACATCTGAAGACTTTTGTCTTTTGTAAAGGCTTGTACTCATGGCACAATCAAAAGACAAAATTAATATTGCTTGTGGTGGTTTGTGCTCTTAGCAAAGTCCTCTGCTTACCTTCCACATGGTTGATATTCCATCTCCCCACTAAATACTTACACCCTCCTAGCCAAGCCCTGGTTCTTTACAAGCCCAAAGCAGTGAATTGCTTGGTGAAACATTTCAGATAAACAGATGTAATCAGATCTCTGTTTGGACTTCAGGCTGGAGAAAGTGTGCAGAGCCTGACTGTTTCATATTGTTGTCTTTGATGCCAATAAATCAACCATTTGCAATACTGCTTCTGCCAAGAAATCCCCCAGGCCCTTGCGTGGTTTCAACAGAGGATATATGAAAAGACTGAAAAAACAGCAGCATTTTATCCTCATTCCTGTCCTCAAAGCTTTTGCAAACTTAAGCAAGCTCTTTTTCATGATATCCTCAACCCAGCATGGAAGTCTACTGAAACCATTCCTGGTACTGATACTTTCAGTTTGGGAGTTGAGGGGCAAACATTTGCATCTCTTAAATGCTTTGATAAAGTAATGGAAATAAAATAGAACCTTAAGTGAAACCCAAACTAAGGTCCCAGTGGATATATTTCTCTTAAATTTCACAGTTGTTTCTCTCCTACACACTGCACATGGCCTTAGACACAGGCCAATGAGTTACCAGTTTTGTAGAATGGCAAAGCTTTGTGAAGACCATTAGAATCTGTGGGACAGAGACAAAGCAAAGATGGCAATATATAGAAAAGAATACATGGTGGCAAAGGTGTTTGCTTAATTATCTGTTGAGCTGCATGCGATGCTCTGTCTAGGTATAATTCACTCCCTACTCTACCATGGATCTGACTGCCTGGTGGATAGGTCAAAACAGCCTTCAGAGCACCTCCTTCTCTCTCCAGCTCTCCCTGAGAGTTACCTCCATAGTACAATTTTACACACCCTCATCATGTAACATAATCTTTCCAACATCACCATACTTCATCTAAAATGAAATACAAGAAGAGAGTGAGTTGGAATCTTAGTATAAACCTTTTGAAGAATTAGGAAGCCCTACATTTAGAGCTTATCTTTTAAATTGGAATGGCACATGTATCACATAATCAATATATAAAAAGAAGGCAATTGGTTCATTTTAAGAATCTGGTGGATTTTAAGGAAAGGCCATGGAGAGAATGATTGTCTTCTTGAGCTAGACTCCAGCAGTACTGAAATATATGACTCTGGTAAACAGAGTAACATTCACATTCTTTTCTTAGTGTTTTGATGGTACATGTACAGGCAAATGAGTCTACAGCCAAGACTGAAAATTACTGGGACATTACTGTGATCGATGAATACAAAACAAACAAACAACATTTAACCTCCCCTCAAGGAGCTTCAGATTCTACTAAGGAAAATATACTTTTAAAATTCATTGACATGCTTTAAAAAGGCATTAAATGACACAATCACTGATAAATTCCACATTCCTTTTATCTTCCTGTCTATCCTGTCTTATCTCTTACTCTCTAGTAATAAAATGGTTGAAAACCAGAGAAATCAACACCTTGAAATAAAAAGTAGAAATATCGAAGGCCATTTAATAATATGCTTTGTTACAGATTCCTTTAATCATGTGGAAAAGGAATTTCTTCTTGAGAAACAAAATGTAACCACCAAGTGTCCAGGAATTATTACAAATGCTTGGGGAGTGTGGTAAATGTGAAAACTGGGCATTAAGAACCGTAGTGCTGACTTTATTTAAGGCTGTCGATGCTCACTTATTTGGTGATAAAATCAAAACCCAGGGCTCTCCCATTAGCTGGATTTCATCTCTGCCTTCCCCACTCAACCACACGGAGCTCTGACCCGACACCCGTGCTGTTACTGTACCGTGAGGAACCAAGTTGGCCTTGTTAACAGGCTATGCCAAGTGCCGGGGCAGCCCCAGTCGAGGAAATCTGATTCTAATCTGGGGCTGAAAGTACCATCCCCCCTGCCAGGTTTACACTGAGAGCATATTACTCATTTTAGTTAATTTCTCAGCCTTCAGAATAATTTGGCACATGTGCGCTGTGTATGTTCTCTCAGCTACTTCCTTAGAGACCCTGACCTTGAGGGGATAGTTGTAATTTGCGAGAAAAGTTAATGAATGACAATCATAGTTAAAATATCCTAGTTGTGTAAGAAAATGCATGCATTAAAACTAAAGGAAGAACAAACACAAGAGAAGTGGATTAATACATTTTTCTTGTCTCGGACATGTCGAGGTCTGACGCACCATGGGGGTAAGGAAGTGAAATGCAATGGTTCTCAAAACACATGTGCTGGGAAGAAACATAGTTATAGCAAGTCAGTGTGGGAGAAGCCATCCCGTTCGTGCGAAAGCCGTACCTTCTTCCTACAGATTTTAAATCTGCTTCTTCTGGATAGACTTCTTGCAGGTATATTGGAAATTTTGAAGGAGATTTTGCAGGCTTTGCCTCCCATCCTTTCCAAGTGTATTCCTTTTAAATATTAATATTGTTGCCATTGCCTACATGATTGTAGCATCCATGATTGAGAAAAACATGTAATGATCAAAACTCCTATGGGGCTTCCCTGGTGGCGCAGTGGTTGAGAGTCCGCCTGCCAATGCAGGGGGACACGGGTTCGTGCCCTGGTCCGGGAAGATCCCACATGCCGCGGAGTGGCTGGGCCCGTGAGCCATGGCTGCTGGGCCTGCGCGTCCAGAGCCTGTGCTCCACAACGGGAGAGGCCACAACAGTGAGAGGCCCGCGTACCACAAAAAAAAACAAAACAAAAAACAAACAAAAAAACCTCCTATGAATTCAGTAGTGTTATTTATATGTATATAAATGTTATGTTATACCTATGTATTTATATTTATATATTTATAATGTTTTACATGTTTATATATGTGTGTGCATATTTATGTAATTAAGTGCAGTTGCATTTGCATACATTTGAAAAATATGATTCATACAGGTCACCTGAATATCTCCATGTTTTGCAGCCTCTGGTTATCCTTTCCTTTGATAGCTCAGAAAAATTCCCAGGACCCCATCTTAGGTGTCTGCAGTATGTCCAGCCCCTCTCACTATGTTCCTGATGATTCCTGGAAAGGATACTTTTCCTTCTAACTCTATTCTCCTTTTCCCACTCCCCACCTTGCCTTCACAGCTGCGGTCCTTCTATCTAAATCCATCACCCCATGCATGGACACACGTTCTTCCTTTTCATTTGCTAATATATCCCTAATACACTACTGTCATATATATAACTTTCATTCAAGATTTGGGAGAACTTAGAGAGGTGGGATAGGGAGGGTGGGAGGGAGGGAGACACAAGAGGGAAGAGATATGGGGATATATGTATATGTATAACTGATTCACTTTGTTATAAAGCAGAAACTAACACACCATTGTAAAGCAATTATACTCCAATAAAGATGTTAAAAAAAAGAATACATACAAAGCACACAATACAATGCTTGGTACATAGTAAGCTTATCATATAAAAAAATTTTTTTAATAAAAATAAAAAGATTTGAGAGAAATAGAAGGGTATAATCACACCTCAGCAAAGGAGGCAAATTTAAAATTGAGTAGCATATATCTCTGTTCAGTCATCTGTCCAGCATTCCTTACCAAACGTTATTTCTCCTCCCTCTCTCTCTCTGTCTCTTCGCAGGATCTAGCCTGGCTCCATTTCACTGGGATCTGCTCTCTTCTAACCAAGAATTTCTCCCATGTCTAACGCCCCTCCTTCTACACCACTCCTCCCTCCCCACCTCAGGTTCCTCTACCAAGTAATCAGATTTCCACCTGCCCTGTCTTTGGGCGTCAGGGGTAAAATGAAAATCTCTGTAATTTCATTGCACGAAGAAATTTTAATCCCTTCTTTGTTACTATCCTGGGCACTATGATTAATTTAAAAAGCCCCATTAAGTAAGTGTCTTTCTTCCTGCTTTCCCAGAACAATCTACCCAAATGTCAGTCAACTTGTAACATCTCACTTTTTCCTCCCTGCCACAAATAGGGCTGAGAATTATTTATTTGGCTGCAGCAATGCTTGCTGCACGCATTTGAATCGAATCCCGTGCAGTGTGGCCCCGTCAGTGGTCCACAACCACTCCTCCCTGGAAACAGATGATCTATACATTCCTAAAACTATCTAGTGAGCAAGTATGACCTGTGAGGCAGTTTGGTGAAAACTTTCTTTTCTCTCCACTTTATCATGAATTTTCCTCCTTTTCCTTCTCCTCACGTGCTTTCTATAATGAAGCTAAAGGATACTTGCAGAGAAAGGGGTAAAAGAAAGCTAGTAAATTGTTCATTCTCCCAGAGGCATTACTTTTTTTTTTTTTTTTTTTTTTGTAGTACGCAGGCCTCTCACTGTTGTGGCCTCTCCCATTGCGGAGCACAGGCTCTGGACACACAGGCTCAGCGACCATGGCTCACAGGCCTGGCCGCTTCACGGCATGTGGGATATTCCCAGGCCGGGGCACGAACCCATGTCCCCTGCATCAGCAGGCGGACTCTAAACCACTGCACCACCAGGGAAACCCAGAGGCATTACATTTTAATGCACAACACAATCTTAAGCCAAGATAGCTTAAAGCGAGACTACCTCTGACTGAGGGATATTAATCACCCAAAAGCCAGTGGAGAATATGTCTTTGGGGGAAAGGACCCTCCCCATCCTTTGGGAATCATGCAGCATAACATGACTTCCTATGCCATCTTCTCACTCGTTCCCCCTTTCGTAGACTAGCTTACTTAATAGAGAAATTAAAATGGATGAGATCCAAGTAAAATCATATTTTCCTCCTCCAATCCAGACTACTGGTTTACAATCTCATTTATGCTTCTTTCATTGTCCTCCAAATTGATCACAGCCCTGAATCCCTAGTAGGTGCTAAATATATTCTTATAATAAATCCCGATGCCCAGATCTTAACAGAGCATTGATCTATTTCCAAAAGTCAGAAAGGGGCATTTTTCTTCTCCCAAAAGGAAGTTAATCAAATGGAAAACTCACTAATCAGGATGTAGACTTGCATTTTGGAATAGTGCCAAGTAAATATTCAGTGACTGGCATTATGTTGCAGTGGTTAGGATTTTGACTCGGGATCAGATCCCCTGGGTCTGCAACTCAGCTCTGACACTAACCAGGTGACCCTGGGCAGGTTATTTAATATGTCTGGTTTAGTTTCATCATAGGTGAAATGGGAATAATAAAGTAGCTTCCCTATGGGTTTGGTGCAGGAATGAAATGAGGCAATTCCGGGTTAGTGCTTAAAACAGAATATAGCAGTAAATTCAAATGTGCCTCCTCATGTCTGCATTGAGACATCTGAGTTATGGATGTAGAGATCAAGGTGACTGTGGGGCTGAATTCAGAAATTACAAAGAGAAGTGCAATGAATTGGCTACACAACTCTTGAACTCCCAGCCCCTTTGAAACTATCAAATGGAAGGAGAGGAGAAACAGAGTAACCATTTATGAAGGGATTTCTTTGGAGGCAGCCATTGTAGGTTCTGAGCCCCTACAATTCCTTTTGGGGTGGGAGGTTGGGGTGTGTGGTCTTATTATCCTCGAATCCACTGTTTTTTAGTGAGAAAGGGCTTCAACAGGACCACTTTGAGATCTTGATGTACCTTGTCTGGGGCTGGAGGACATTGTGGAGAAGACCTGACTCCTGCTCTATTCATTACTAGGGCTGTTGAGACAGAGATCAGCTAAGTGCCTGGGTAGCAGAGGAAGGACCGTGCTGCTGGGTTAGGGGCAGCTGCAGCGCCGTTGTTTGTCAGGGCAAAGGATGCGTCAGCATTCTCCATTAACCAGAGGCAGACTACCCAGAAGAGAGGGAGTTTCCTAGTACTACTACTGTCAGACAGAGTTGCCTGAGAGGGCTGGAGTGCCTCGCAGCTAAAGCTGACAAGGAGTGTCAGTGTGTTAGAGGCTGTGAAAAGGATCCCACGTGACCACCTATTATAAAGAGGCATATACTGGTTCAAGTTTACTGCAAGAGGGCAGGTCCATCCAAGCCTCTACGGTGAGATTTGGGAAGAATCAAGAAAGTGTTCCAGGGAGAAATGCCAGGTTTTTCTACATTTGTCAGGTACAGAGAGATGTTCAAGGAAGACATTTCCTAGCCATCTCTCACCCCTCCCTTCACCGTAGCTCTGGCCTCAAAGGGTCCGAAACTGGCTAGCAAACCGGCTGGTTGGATTAGGGTTCTTTAGAGAAACAGAACCAGTAGGACTCTGTTGTGTGTGGAGACAGAGATGATAGAGATAGAGTCTGTCTAGCGAGATGTTTATTTTAAGGAACTGTGGGACCTGCAAAGTCCAAAACTGCCAGGTTGGTTGGCAGGCTGGACCTCCAGAAAAGAGCTGCAGTTCGAGGAGTCTGAAGGCAGTCTGCAGGCAGAATTCCTTCTTGCTCAGAGGAGGTCAGTCTTTGTTTTTTTAAGGCCTTCCACTGATTGGATGAGGCCCATTCACATTACAGAGGATAATCTGCTTTACTTGAAGTGTGCTGATTTAAATATTAATCTCATCAAAATTTAAAAAGGACAGTGAGATGCCACAAAGAACTAAACAAAAAAAGTGTTTTGATTACTCCATAATTATTCATGCATAATATACCAGTTACAAGTGCCTGGTACCTAGTAAATGTTCAATAAATAGTCACTATTATTATTACATATATATACATATATGATAATCTACTATAAATAGGACATAAAATCTATGCTCCTTTATATATATATATATATACTTTCTTAATGATGACATATAAAGGTACCCTGACAACCTGAAATAGATGCATACATTTCACTGAACAGCTTGATAGGTGGGAAGAACAAAAAAAATTTTTAAGTATTTACTTCTCTTATGAAGTTATATTCCCATGACTGTGCTTTATGTATTGGTGTTTCACATAAATATATTGCCTGAACTTTACTCTATGGTGGGATAAATATAAACTTTGAAATTTAAATATATTCATGCCATGGCAAACACAGTTGCCTTTGTTGGTGTTTACTATTGTCTATAGCCTGGGGGCAATATTGACTCAGGTAAACAAATAATTAGCTTGTTCATTTGAAGTAGGGAGGTGTATTTAATGAATTTGCTTACTGTTCTACCCTGCTGCAGACACACAGCCATTTGGGTCTTTGTTCTTTCATTCTCAGTCTCTCTCTCTCTCTCACTCTCGCTCTCGCTCTCACTCTCCATCTACCTCTATCTCCATTCACAATATACCTGCCTACTCTGCTGCTCTGGGTTCCAGAAAATATGGTTGCCTATGGTACTTAGTAAAGTGATGAGTCTGAGACACCAGTCAACTTGGCCCAATGCTGATGTTCAAAGGTACATTTTTTAGATGTTATTTTTTTGGCTGTGCAAGCAGCCTTTTAAGAGCTGCTTTTAAAATTGAAGATGAAGATCAGTAAGAATAAATTTGATGTCTGGATGTAGCAAGCTTGCATTAGGACAGAAATTGGCTCTATTACACAAATAAATCCTTTCAATTATAGCCTTAGTGGGTCTAATTTGCCCATGGCTTTCTTTTTTTTTTTTTTTTTTTTTTTTTGCGGTAGGCGGGCCTCTCACTGTTGTGGCCTCTCCCCTTGCGGAGCACAGGCTCCGGACGCACAGGCTCAGCGGCCATGGCTCACGGGCCTAGCCGCTCTGCGGCATGTGGGATCTTCCCAGACCGGGGCACGAACCCGTGTCCCCTGCATCGGCAGGCGGACTCTCAACCACTGCGCCACCAGGGAAGCCCAACCCATGGCTTTCTTGATCAACTTTTTTCTTTTCTTTTCTTTTTTTAAATTATGTATTGTTCAAGTGATTTTGCGCTAGATTATATAACACTTCATCTAAAATTGTTATATAAATCTTTACTCGTTTTAAAAACAATTCCGCTAAAGCACTAGCCCAAGTTGTTCTTACATCAAAATTAAATAGATGTATATGTGAACTCATGGGATCTGTAACCCAAAATAAATGACTGTAGTGGGGCCACTATTTAAAAACAGAGGTGACTAGAGATGTTAAGAATCTTACTTTCCCGAACAGTAGTGAGAAAGACTTGGCTGCCTCCTTTGGCAACATATAGCATGTTAACTAATATGTAGCTAAGATTTAAACAAGACTCATGCTGGAAAATCAGACGGTTTCAGCAGCCCTATCCTCATTCCACCAGACCACTTTGAAAATAAGATCTGCCAAGAGTTTGAAAGTGGGATAGAAAGAATGTAAGCCTCACCACTGACTTTTCAGTGCTGTGTAAATCAAAAGGGTTGCCAGCTAGAAGACAGAATGAACATGAGTCCACAGTGACGCTGGCAATTACTCTGGAAGATGTCAAGTCTCGGAAATTGAAATTGTGAGACTGTTCTCATATTAAACAGCAGAAAGGAGAGCATCCTCAGATTTTCTACTGAGTCAATTTGCTGATACCTTTTCAACAACCTGTGGCTTTTGGTTAAAACTCAGAGAAGCACTTTGTTTAAAAAAAATCCATGTTTCATTCATCAACTCTCTAGGCAGTAAATCATAACCAATTGATGTTCCTTGAACATCTACTGGGAGCTGTGATAGACATTAATAAAATTGGGTAACAGATTTACCCAAGTATGAAATACAAAAATCTGAAATACAAATCAGAAATACAAAAAGAAGACCAACTTACATGAAAATATAAAAAGAAAAAAACGTAGATTTAGGAAGAAAAAAGGGTAGTAGTAAGAAAGAAGCTGTTGCTTCCACCCTAGGGTTCACTGTGGCTACATCACGTTGCTGCATCACATTGCCTTGTCAACAAGCCTTGTCAAGATTCTTTTCAGATCCTGAGATCATTTTTATCACAGTTTCTAAGATGCTCTCCTCTCTTTCAGAGGGTGGGCTCCCCATTCTTCACTCAGCAACCAGAGTTGCTGAAAGGCAGATCTTACTGATGCTCCGAGAGCTGAAAATGTGAGAAGGTGATGAAACGGACCAGAGTACTCCTTGCCAGCGGGACATAGGGCTTTCCAAGTAGGTAACTATGACAGTGATCATGCCAAGGGACAGAACAGGAGGGCCCCTCTGGGTAAATAGAACATGCTTCTCCTTGTGACCCCTGGCTGACCTCCCAAGGGGAAGAACCAAAGTAATCAGCATCTCTGGCCAGCAAAATCAGCATCAGCAACAACTGAGGCTCAGAGAAGTCCCTGGCCTGAGGAAGGACCAGAGCAATGATGCAGCAGTGTTTCTAGGCAGTGAATGATAATAATACTACAGAGGCTCATTGATTCTCCTTTTGTTCTCCACCGCCCAGTCACATTTTCCTGTGGTAAATATCAATTAGACTGATGGTGATTGGTTATGAAACCAGTTATCCTGCTGTCCTCAGGTAGCAAGAGAGTATTTACAACTTATGTGATATGTGAAGGCGCAAGGCCCTTTTCATTTTAACTGGGTTCGCAATTAGGACAGAGAATGTTGAGCGGCTGTTGTGGTTTTGTGGGCTTGTTTTTAGCACAGAACTTCCGGCAATCACCATGAACACCTTCCTTATAAATACGGTAAATAAATAAGGAGGGAACACTTTGGGGCAAACTGGCATTGGTATCATTTAATTTCTTCTGTGTTTCCAGCCAATTAAATGAATAGGTGTCTGTGGTAATTAAACTCACTTTGATAATTAGGCACTAAGGGTTCTTAAATTGCTGCATGTTAATGAACATTTCCCAAGTATGGCCCCTGTATCCTTTAAGTACTGCCAAATGGAGTCTTCCTGATCATCATTAAAATCTAGAGTTCTGGGCTTCCCTGGTGGCGCAGTGGTTGAGAGTCCGCCTGCCGCTGCAGGGGACACGGGTTTGTGTCCTGGTCCGGGAAGATCCCACATGCCGCAGAGTGGCTGGACCCGTGAGTCATGGCCGCTGAGCCTGTGCGTCCGGAGCCTGTGCTCCGCAATGGGAGAGGCCACAGCAGTGAGAGGGCCGCGTACCGCAAAAAATAAATAAATAAATAAATAAAAATAAAATCTAGAGTTCTTTAAAAACAGTTCCACATAGATAATTGAAACTAGAAACAGAAATTTGGTTTTGTTGCTTTTCTTTATGACTCTGGGCAGGTTGATGAAATTTGAATTGAAAACAAGTTTTATTATAAATGAAACATAGTTGAACTCACTCCTTGGAACTTGAAAGGCCACATATAGCAGTGCACACATTAAAGCCATAGAGAGGAAATAACTCCTGCCTCACCGCAGCTGCCTACAAATAGATAACTCATCAATGCCACACTCTCTTTGCTAATGATTTGAGGCTAAGGCAGACAAAAGTTCTGGGCCATCTTGGAGGTGTGCTTTCCACACAGAAATGTACAATGGTACCGCTCTGGGTTTTCCACAAGTAGGTGAGCCATATGGTGCATTTTTATCTGGAAACTATGATCCTTTTTTTTCATTTGACCCCATCAAATAACTTTATTCACACAAACATCCCTTAATTTGCAAAGCCTCAGTCATTCATACACATGAGGGAGATCCACAGTGTTCAAGGAATTTAAATATAATGTATCATACAAACCCAACTAAACCAAGTACGAAATAATTCATATATAAAGTTGTTCCAAGTAGGTCCTAGCTTACCAGCTTCTGTGAAAAAAATAAAGAAAAAGAGATTGATTGATTACCTAGTCTTTGAAACTAACCTTGTGCCTAGGTTGAAACCTCCTTCGCATCCATGTTGGCCCTACATGAATGTAAATCATTGCAACATACTCCCCTTGCTCTGATGGAAAGAGGTGCCTGGAGCACAGAAAGATTTCTTTAAAATGTCCCTAAATAAACTCCATTCCTCCTGTGGCCTCTCATGGAAAAAGACGTGGAGGCCTTCTTCCTGTTAGCCCCCGCAAGTCTTAGGGGCCCTGGGAGCTGATGGCCGTGGACTCATCCCTCAGCTGGGATGCTGACCTTAGCCAACCTCAAGGCACACTCCTACTCCCTCCACCCCTCAGAGCATCTCGCCAGATAGGAGCCCCTGCCATCTAAGCCCTTGATAATTTGTCCCTCAGGCTTGCAGTGCAAACTGGTAAACCAAAACACACTTAGATCAAACACTAATTGTAAACAGTAAGTACTGAAAGCACTATTTCTAGGGCATGGCTTATATACAATTATTTATTTCAAATATTTCAAACACTCAAATGTTTCAAGTGTTCAAATATTTATTTCAGATATTCCCAAAGCCCCTCTTACAGAATCTTCCTTTGAGGGGGAAAAAGGGGATGGAACAGGGAATTAGTGTTTCTTGAGTATCCTTTATAGGGCCTATAGGCCCTACACTAGCTCCCCACATATCATGATTCCATCACTGAAAAGTCATGGCATATTGATGGGGGAAGGTTGCTTCTTCTTGTTTTACTGGACAAAACCACATGAGGTATTAGAACTAATCCAACATATTCGACATTATACCAATCTATTATTTAAATCAGCAAATTCACACTCAGTCACTGAAGTCAAACCTAGCCTTGCCATTTCAGTAACATGTTGAAGGGACCTTTCTGAGCCTTGAGTATTTCTTCATAAAAGGCAGACAATAATCCTGCCAACGAGGGTTGTTGGGAGGATTAAGCTTGATAACACAGGGGAAAAGAAAACATAGCATGGGATTTCCCTGGTGGTCCAGTGGTTAAGAATCTATCTTCCAATGCAGGGGACGCTGGTTCGATCCCTGGCTGGAGAACTAAGATCCCACATTCCGTGGGGCAACTAAGCCCGCACACACTGCAACTACTGAGCCCACACGCTCCGGAACCCATGCACCACAACTAGAGAGAAGCCCGTATGCCGCAATGAAACATCCCGTGTACCACAACTAAGACCCATCACAGCCAAATAAATAAATAAATAATTTAAAATGTGTTTTTAAAATAATAGCATATTTCCTGGTATTTAATAAATGCCACTTTCTCCTTTTCCTTTCTCCCTCTTCATAGATTAAGAAATATTCACCTCCCTAGTGAGTGGATGGAATGGAAAACAAAAACAAAAGAAACACTTTTTAGTAAGGAAACCTATAAGCTCCCTTAATAAAATTCCAATCCTCCAAGGTTGGCCCTAGAGATTGTTTTATTCCAGCCATTTCATCCATATTCCAGATAACAGGGGCAGAACTGAGGACATCCCAGCTAGAGGAAAGAGCAGAACCAAACCATGCTTTCTCCCTTTAGGTGCATTTCTTCAAAGCTCCAATAACACTTGTGCTTACATCCCATCAGTCAGAGCTTAGTTATATGGCTTCTCTTAGATGCAAGGCAGCCTGGCTAGTATAGTTTTTATTCATGCAGGCCATGTGCCAGCTAAAAGACAGGCTCTGTTAAAGATAAAGAAGGATACTCTTTGCCACAAAAGAGTCAAATTGTACTGTTTGCCACAAAAAGTCATTACAAACTTCAAGATAAGAAGTGTTAGTGTCTTGGATGCTGGATATATTTTGAAGGCAGAGGCAAACAAATTTGTTGATTGCTTGAATGTAGAGTGTTAGAAGAATCAAGGATGACTCCATGGTTTCTGGGTCTGAGCATTGAAATGTCAGAGTTGCCCTTTATAGAGTTGGGAAAGATGGCAGTTTTTGTGGTGGGCTAAACCAGGGTTCACTTGGGGGCTTGTGGTTTGAGATACCCATTATTATATACACACCAGGGAGACAGGTGATATACAAGAGTTCTGAGGGAAAGTCTGGGATGGAAAATTGATGTGAAAATCATCAAGGAATAGAGGGAGAGTTTCCAGGTCTGACCATGAGAAGCTAATGTTTAGAGATCTGAAGAATGGAGAAACCGACAAAAGACACTGAGAAGAAGCAACCAGCGAAATAGAAAAAAAGTGAGTATGGTGGATTGGTGGTGAGAGCATGTGGAAGTTCCCCTGTGGTATTTTTCTTTTTGGAGGGTTGGGGGATAAGAAGCAAAGCAACAGCAGGATGGGAGATAGAGGAGGGTGTGCTAGAGGTTTGAGGATAGAGAAGAAGGTATGAAATAGCTGTGGAAGGATTGGACAGAGTACCAGTTCATCGCTGATCGCCATGGCGGTGGTGTGATAGTTTAAGTAAGCCTTGGGAACACAAAGCATCCACAGAGGAAGAGAAAAACAGCATCTTGGGAAGAGTCCTTATCTTTGGAGCAAGAAGAAGAAGAACCAGTGAATGAAACAGAGACAGATCCATCAAAGAAAAAATCAGAGATCTCAAGAAGAGAAAATGTTTGAAGCAGGACAACACATAATATAAGAGTATGGATTAGGGAGTCATATTCAAATCCCACATTCATCTCTTTCTGCCTTTGTGACCCTAAGCAAGTAACTCAGCATCCCTCAACTTTACTTTCCCCATTGGTAAGATGGGAAAAATAATAGTACCTGTATGGTAGCATTATTGTGAGGATTACATGAGCTATTGTTTATAAAGTACTTAGAATAATACTGGCTCAAAATAAGCCAGCGTTATTATCAGAATTGAGGCAGAAGGGGAGTTGCCGAATGGCCACAGTCAATCTGAATGATGTATGTTGAAAATGGAAATGACCATATTCTCTTTCTCTATAGTGGGAACATGTGCCGTTCCTGGGCTGATGTTTCTGAGTGACACATTCACATATTCCAGTGGCTGGCCTCCCTGTCTGTTCTTGCTTGGCTTTCCTGAGTCATTGGCAATGATTTTGTGCAGAATTTTTCAGGCCAGAGATGTCTTGTTTGAGATTCTGAATTCACCAACCTTAGAATCACCACCTCCAGACTTCAAGATATTCCATTTTCTACTGTTTAAATCATTCAATCTGGGGTTCTCTGCTACCTGCAGTCCAAATTATTCTGTCCAATATGCGACAGAAACAAGGCCCTCCTTGATCAGAGTAAGAATACATTGAATCACCTTGTACTTTTTTGATAGTTGGAATATTACAATAGAAGGCTCATCTTTGTCTTATTTTTTAACAATTATATACAAAATTCTCAAAGGCAATAAATTCCAATATAGTTTTAGAGATATTCAAAAGTTAAATTTACTGTTTTCTGACGCAACTGAAAAAAATTCCCAAATGTCTTGATATGTCTTCATTGTTCCCATAATAAATGACTTCTTTAATATATTCAGATGACTTTCATTTCAATTAAGATATAATACCTACTTTATAGAATAAACTTTCACCTATTTGCCTTTATGTTGTTCCTAAATTAATGATTAAAAACTTCTAGTTTCAGCTCAGAGATGTAGAAAGCTGTAAAGAATTTTATTCCCACCCTTACAACAAGAAAAAAGCTGGACCCATCAGAGAACTGAGGTTTCAGGGCAAACAAATAACCTCAAATATGGAGAGAGACAGCTGCCTTTAGGGATAAATAGCACCTGAGCATATACTTACCTGTGGCAGATTCTGCCAGTCTCCACATAAGACAGTAAGAAGATACAGCTGAAATATTTCCAGAAATTGCTAGAGGCTGAGTGTGGGCTAGTGTGAGAGTGTAAAACCTCTGGGTGTGGCAGATAGAGAGGTGTTTGCGCATTCTTGCTGGCAGTGCTCATAGGAAAGACTTGGAAGAATCCTGAGAAAGCTTTCTTCGTGGCACTGACGAGAAAGGGAACAGCAGCCACTGCCCAAACTCTGCCCAAACCCATCTCCTCTATCTCCATTCCAGGATGAAAGGCTTCATCTGCTGGGGAAAGAGCAATGAAAACTGTCACCTTAGGGTACTGATGGAAACCCCCTGCATCTGGGGAAGAGCACAGAAAAGAAGAAGCATCCTCCCTCTGGGAGTCATACCATATGAGTATTTCTATTTCTCCTATGGAGAGAAATACCTGCAAGGTGCTGCTCTGCAGCTGGGTGGGCAGAGTGCTTGGGAAGGCCATCTCCCAGACCCAGGGACAGAGCTCTGCCTGAGACTGAGGCTTAATCAGAATATCAGGGAATGCTCTCCCCTCCCCATCTCCCATCTCCCAACCAGGCTAACAAGCTTAGAGTAAAATAGCAGTGGAATACAGCTGGGAGAGCTGCAGAAGACTGATCCTTGTTAGGCAACAGTGCAAAGGGAAGATGAAAACCCAAGGAGGGAACAGACATGGAAAGAAGAAGCTCTATCAAGCTAGCCAACACTATAAACATAAGGTGTCACTAGAGGAATTTTAAGCTTAGAGTAATCATAGGAACAACAAACTTCAAACTCTGCCGAATTCCTAGACAGATTAATACAAACCCCATACTTAAGGTCTAGCTGAAGAAAATGGATGCTCAGTTCCAACTATAAAAAATATTTACCCCAGGATCTATAGCCCTACACAAGATGTCTGGCTTTCAACAAAAAAAATTCTAAGGCAGGTGAAAATGCAAACACACACACACACTCAAAGAAGAGTCAAAGCAAGTATCAGGATCAGACTGGCTATGACACAGACAATGGAACTATCAGACAGAGAATTTTAAGTGATTTTGATTAATATGTTATTCACTCTAATAGAACAAAGAAGGTGACATGCAATATCAGATGAGTAATTCATCAGAGAGATGAAAACTATAAGAAAGAATCAAATGAAAATACTGGAAGTAAAAGAATCAGTAACAGATACAAAGACCTCCAACAGGCTTATCAGTAGACTCAGCACAGCCAAGGAAAGAATCTGTGAATTTGATAATAGGTGAATGGAAATTGACCAAACTGAAAAACAGAAAACAAAGAATGAATAAAAAGGAATGGAACACCTAATAGTGTGGAACAAGTTCAAACAGTGTTAACATATACACATGGAGAAGAGGGCAAAAATAGAGCAGAAGAAATATTTTTTAAAATAATGGCAGAAAATTTTACAAAATTAGTAACAGACATGAAATCACAGATCCAAGAAGCTCACAGAACACCAAGCAGGATAAATATCAAACACACACATACACACACCTAGGCATAATGGTATTCAGATTTCTGAAAATGAGAGAGAAAAAAATCTTGAAGCTAGCCAGAAGGGGAAAATAGTCTTCTCTACAGAGGAACAAGCATGAGAATTAAAACAGACTTCTCATCAGAAACTATTCAAGCAGAAAAAAAGTAGTGACATATTTAAAGTATTGAGGAAAAATATCAACCCAGAACTCTACATCTAGTAAAAAAAAGAAGTGAAAGAGAAAGAAACATTCTAAGACAAAAACCGACAGAATTGCCAGATATACTCTATAAGAAAATACTAAAGGAAAAGAAGAAATACTAAAGGCAGAAGAAATACGAGTTCAGTCGGAAACTTGGATCTACACCAAAAAAAAAAAAAAAAAAAAAAAAAGAAGAGAATAAGAACTGAAATGAATGAAAATGTGATAAAATGTATTTCTTATTTGTAAATGTGCTAAAAGATAACTGGCTGATTACATATATGGCACATGTAAAAGTAAAGCATATGAAAATAATAGCACAAAGGATAGGTAGGAAGAATTGAGAATACACTGTTGTAAAGGACTTACATTAGTTGTAAAGTAGTATAACATTATTTGCAGGTAGATCAGATTAATTTGAAATGTATAATGTAAATTCCAGGGTAATCACTAAAAAATTTTTTTAAAGGTTAATAAGTCAAGAGATAAAATGTAATTGTAAAAATACTTAGCTCAACAAAGGCAGAAAGAAAAAAAATGATGTACAGTATAAATGGAACAAAGAGAAATAGCTAGAAAGAGGTTAGATTTTAATGCAATATTAATAGTCACTTTAACTGTGAATGGTTTAAATATAGCGGTTTAAAGACAGAGATGGTCAGATTGAATAAAAAACAAGACCCAATATGTGCTGCTGACAAAATACTCATTTTAAATATAAAGACATAAATTTATGTCTAAATATTTAAAGCTTAATCATATAAAATATGCAAAATATATATTGAAATATAAAAACTCAAACTATTAATAAAATAAATCATTAACTTCATAGGCACTTATTCTGTGCCATATACATACGCATTTTACATATACTTATGCATTTTACATCATCCCAGTATACTATGAAGCACTCATTATCCTTCATGTTAGAAATGAGAAAACTGTGACTTAAAAAGTTAAATAATTTGTCCAATGTTTCTTACATGATAACTGGCAGGTGGGATTAAAACCTAGGCTGATTAGAAATCCTACACAATGATTTACTATTTGAAACTGCCACTACAGATAGCTTTTGGTTATGAGTTTAGTAATGCCTCTGAGTCTATTGGTCAAGAATGATCTCACAATACTTTCTGATTCTTCTGAGTTCATGCCTTGAATAATTTTGAAAACAGGTTTGTTTCATTATAGAAAAGGAGGAGGGGGGAAGATAGCATGACCTCAATTTGAAATAGTTACAATCTCACATGCCAATATTTTATAGGTCTGTAATTGCATGTTTATAACTTTTTAACTATCCAATTTTACTTTGCCCTGTGATCTTAAATTCTCATGCTTTCAAATTTTCTGAACATGAATTCACATAATACTATTTATCTTACTCTTTTCTTAATACTCTTCTGTTTTGAAAATAAATATTGGGTAGAACACCACTTACCTTGGCAACATCCAAGTTTCTATAAACTTAGCATAGGTATCGATTTTTTAAACACCTTATCTATTGCTTGTATACATTTTGAATCCATTAAGCTATATAAAAATATCATGTAAAGATAAAGCCAGGAACTGGAAGTAATTTTCTGGGAAGCTTTGAGTACTGCCAACATATGTTTCTATAAGAAAAAAATTAGATTAATAGGATGTTTTTATTTAAATGTTAAAGTTGTAAACTTTATATTTTACAGTTTTACTTTAGGTATGATTGCCTGAATAGTCAGCATAGAACAAAATCCTGTGTTCCTTACTTGATAGTCACAAGGGTGTATTTGGAATGGAAAGCTTCAGATTCGTTTTAGCTACAGACAGTTGTTGTAAAGAATACTAAAAATGGTCATAAAGCAATTGGCAACAATAAAGTGTATCTGGAACAAACTGGCTCCAATAGCACATACCACCCATTGTAAGTACCAGTATCAGTTTCAGCAATAAGTAAATGGGTATGAACTAGAGCAGCTGTTAAATTTTAGTCAGAAATGCTAGACACAAGTTGGGAGTGAGAGAAGAGAACTTGGAGAAGAATGCATCATCCAACTGACAGTGGGGCCTGTCTTATATAGCAGACTGGATACTACTCCCCACCCTGGAATTCCTCTAATTCCTAAAGTCAATCTTCCAGTTTTTCTGATTGATTTCAGTGTCCAGGTGGAAAATAAATACTTGGCTGTGCTCTTTTGCCCCTAAAGCTACCATCATGCTCCATTTCATTCACTAGAGAGAATAACGAATGAGAGCCAAAGAGCAATAGACATCAGCCTGATTTCTCTATAGCTCAGAAGAATAACTGATGAGCTGTTTCCTCTCACTGCCCCATGACATAAACAAATGCCACATGTCTATTCGTCTTGGCTTTCAACCTTGTATATGTGATTCTCACCAGAAACATTTTCTTCTGTTGGCAGTTGAATAAAATCCTTTTGCATATGTTTATACATAACATTGTAACAATATTATCTTATATTTATTAGTGCTTATTATCTGTCAGGCATTGTAAACCCATTTTAGGGATATCACCTCATTTAATGTTCACAATTCCCTGAAGGAGGTTTTATGTTATGACTGTTTTATGGGTGAAGGTAGTAAGAATTAGAAAAGGTAAGTGTCTCCTCCAAGAGTACTCAGTTAGTATGCAGTAAGCTTGGCTTGAAATCTAGGTGCCCACGTGACATTTGAACTGCGATCTGGAACCCAAGAACCAATAGGAACAAATGTACCAATGGGGAGTGGTATAACTAGCACCACACAGTAGGTTTAGCCAATAAGTCATTTTGTGCGACTGAAACTTAGGTCATGAGTGAGGAAAGGATGACTTTGGGAGAGACAAACTGTGAAGTCTTGTCAAGACTGGTTTTTCCAGCAAGTCATGGGCAAGCTTTTTGGCCATAGAAAGTCACTGGATTTTTGAGAGTTTGGCAAGGGCAAGCTGCTTGAAAATGTTTAAAGAGGGCTATGATGTGACTGGAGTTACAGTTACAATTGTAAGACAATCAGTAGCTTCTTCTCTAGTTCAGATGAGGTATTATAGGTACCTAAATCGTAAAGCAATTTTAATGAAGATGAAAAGTTAGAATTGACAGCGCTTAGACTTACAATGGGATTTGAAGGAGAGAGAGATAAATTCAAGATATTGGCTTTGTGGCCGGGTAGAAAGCAGTGCTATTAAATAAGGTGAAGAATTAATGGAGGAGGAAAAGACTGCATATATTTTAGTGCATGCCATGGTTTTTTCCTGGCAGATGTGTCTAGCAGACATTTAGTAATATTTAATAATAGTTCAGTTCTTTGGAGAAAGTGAGAAGAGGACGAAAGTCACAATAATGAGGACCCACCAGTATATAAGTAGTGATCAGAATATAAAGTGTTGGTGAATAAAACTATGCTTTGTTTACCCCTTGGAGGTAAACAGTCTCCAAAGACGGCCTCCATCAGTTCCTTTCCCGGGAGAAGAACCACACCACCCGTTAAGAGATGGTGTCTATTTCCCCTTGCTTTGCATCTGGGCTGGTTTTGTGACTAGCTTTGCCAGGAATTCTGTCTCCACTCATGTCCAATTTTGGTCCAATTTTGAAAAAACAGCTTTTTACTCACATTTCATTCGGTTGGAAATTTTAGCTCCTTGAAATCTGTGGCTTTGTTGGGATTGAGGAAATGTATTTTACAGCTCTCCTGTGGCCCTACTTTAAGTTTATTTTTTATAGGTAGGTTGTTTCTGGTGCACTCTGCTGGGGAAGCGGTAATGGTTTGTGTTCAGGGGCCAGTCGAAAGCCACGCGAACCTTAGAGATATTTTTCTATAAATAATGTTTTCAGATCCTATTTCTGAATGTCAGGGGTTGAATTCTAGTGTCACAAGTTCAAAGGCCCTCATCACATATATACACATACATACTGTTTGAGCTTTTTGTTTGGGAAAATGATTCAGTTTAACACATTGCTTATGAATAATTTCCAGATTAGAGCAGGCTATGGGAGCAGTTGTTGGGCTCAATATCTGTTGAAAAAAAAATTGGTTTCTTGAAAAGAAAAAAAATAAGTCACTGAAGCTATTTGCAGATTTCAATTTATGTGTGAAAATGGGAAAAGCAGTATTTAATTTCTTAATGGAAACCTGTTTCCAGCCTGAAGAGATCTGTGGAATAGGCCTGATACCACTGGAACAAAGACAGTCTTTATAAAAGAGAAGAGCAATGGAGTCGGTCTACCTGAGGAACCAATCTGGAAATTAATTCAGCTACTTATACAAAATGACACACTTGGCTTTAGGGTAAAATTCACATTTCTTTTTGATTCTCTATTATTTTTGGTCACACTTCTTCCCATTTATTTCAAATAATTAAAATTTTACTGTAATTCCTAAAAGATGTTTAACATATTACATTTTCAGTTCAACAAATTTTCAACAAGGCTTGGTTTTTTCACATTCACATTTTTTTTTTCCAGTCATGTCTGGCTTATCTTCTGAATCAGGAAAACTAATGCCATCTCTTACCAGGGACACGGCAGAAATAGAATGATTGATATTACTTGGCACCTACTGTGCTGAATGCCTGTAGTGGAAGGCTGTGGATCAAAGGCAGACCCAGGAAGGCTGATAATTTGTATACTGAGCTCATAACCAGACGGCCATTGTTCTGATGCAAACAGATAGGCTGTGTATGTACTGAAACTAAAATACAGGAGAACACAGTCTGAGCAAGGATTAAACAACACTGTATTCTTTCTTCCATTGTGATTTCTGGACACCACAGTGCCTCCATCACAAAAGTACAGCTAAGCAGGTACTTCAATCATGGGCACTCTGGTTTTCACATGTGGTTCTGTAGGTAAAATTATGAGCTATAGATAATAGGCAGATGCATAATGTTTCAATGATATGGGCACATATATGGCTTATGTCTCTATTAAATCCATCATATACATTTATGCACAGGAATATGTTCAAATAGAGAGGGAGAGAATAGAGAATGAGTGTTTTTATTGCCAATTTCAGCAAAAGTACAAAGTACTTCAAAGTACATAAGTCATTTCAACTAGCATTACATAGGTCAACACAGGATAAGAGTAGACAATTGCTACTAATTTCCAGTAAACCCACCAAAAAATACCTCACAAAAATAGATACTAAAGGGACAAAATGAGCAGGTTTGAGGCCAGACAATTCACACCTGATTTTAAATGATTTTGATTGGTTTATGAAGAACTTCAATTCATATCTCAAGGCATTTGTTATCAACATTATAAACCGCTACATTATACTTTAAAACAAGGTCAGATTCTAGGAGTGGGGAGGGCAGGTCCATAGTGTGCTTGGGGAGGTGTGTGGGGCTGTGTGTGTGAGCAAGATAGAGAGAGAGAGAGATTGATTCATTGGTGTCTTTGAACATATGTTGTTGAGGTAAAGGAGCCTTGGTTGAAGCGTTGGTAACTTTCAGGACTTTGTTGAAAACTTTCCCTGAAGGACAAAGGTATATTTGATGATGAATACTGTTCTCCAGCTTGTTAAGCAGCAGCAGAGGAAAGGAGAAACAATCCAAGAATGTTCATCTGCACATAAATTCAACAGAGGGAGGCAGATGATCGATTATTTTCTGATGCCATTCAAACAGGAAAAAATATTCTGGAAACAAAGAGATTGCATAAAAATTATATTTCAAGAACATCTCTAGTCATTTTTCCTAAGCTGACAAGGGTAGCAATACTCACGGATCATCAAATCTTTTATAATTAGAAGTAATTTTCCTTGAATTTCCTGTAGCATTCCTGATACATATGGCTTCACTCTCAACAGTAAACTCCAGCTCTCCTCCCTGCACCCCCTTCCCCTCGCCAACACATACACATACACAGAGTCCTGGACGCCCCATTGGTTTACACAGGGTTTCCTACTGAGGAGCATGGGGGCCATGGAATTACGGTTCCAATAAGAACCTAATAACGTAAAGCTCTGTCTGGTTTTATCTTTTATGGCCAACTATAGAAGTGTAAGTTTTTTCTTGCTTTAAGTCATTTTCCAAATCTTTGAACCAGAAGGCTCTCAGAAATTATCTACTCCACCCTTCTGACAAACTTTACAAATAAAGAAACTGAGGGTCCAAATAGTTAAGTGACCTGTCTAATAAAACCTGAAAATAAAAACCTAACAATGACGCTTTCAGGATTAAACATTATCATAGCTCATTATTCTCTACAGAATAAAGCGTAAAATCTTTGACAAGACTCTTCCATTATTTTCAGTGTCATCTCCCACCCCACTTCCCTTCCAAGATTTTGTTAAGCAACTCAGAACTGCTGAGGGTTCCCCAAAGGTTCTGGCCTTGAGGCCTTGCTCAGGGTTCTCATTTTTCCTAGAGCACCCTGTCCACCCCCAGCTCTTCTGTCTGACTCTTTATAACCAGTGTTCAAAACTCAGGATAAGGCATTGTGCCTTCAAAGATGTACCTCTGACTCCCTGTTTGGTATAGGGGCCTCTCTGTGACCTTATAAGACTGAAGATCTTGACATAGATCTTAGGCAGTTGCAATTATCTGTTGATGGGGTCCTCTCTCATTTATCACTTTGATGATAGAGACTGTGTCTTTTCATCTTTGCATTCCCAGCAAGCATCTGGAACAAAATACTTTCTCAACAAATTTATGGAGCGTCTATTTTTATTGCTAAAATAACCTTATTTTCTCTATTCCCATCTATATGGTAAACATGGGCCTATTAGATTTAGAGAGTGATTGAAGTTCAATAAATATATATCACTTATATAGAGACTGAATTTCTTACAGCATTTTCACATACATCCTTTTAAGCAGATACTCTTTGAGGCAGATTATTCCTCTCTATAACAGTGTCCAGATTTGTAAAAAATAGAGGAAAGTTTAGGTGCTCAGGAGATTTAGACTAGGGAAGAAAAGGTCAAGGGAATCAATGTCATAAAATATCTGAGATATTTTGTATAAAAAGATTATTTATACTGCATAGTAAATGCATGAATCAAAGAAGTAGAGGAAAATAGGAGAGAAGCTGGTGATCACCAGTTAAGATTGGTTTATAGAGACTTCCTGTAACTACAGACCCTAATCTTCTATGAAATTCTAAAGACTAATAAAAAACAAATGATTCAGCTTATCATCTGTAGAAATTTAGATTTTCTTCAATGAAATGTTAAATGATTTTAACTTAAAAAAAGTCTTGACTGTTTTCTATATGTCTTAAAAAGAAAACTTTAGTATAATAAAACCTCAACTATTTCACTGGAATTTATAGGGGAAAAAAAGCATATGTCAAGGACTGATCATATTTAGCTATAACCCACAATACTAAAATCATTTGCACTGATAAATGAATCATGTGTTGTATTTTATTACCAAAAGATGGATTAAGTTCCATGGGGGAAAAAAGTAGAAATTAGAAAAAGGAGTACTGTTTGTTCTCTGAGAGTGTATATCATTCTGAACTTTCCTTCTGGCTTCCTGGCAACCTCCAATTTCAAATTCCATCAATAGGCGTAACCTACATAACATAAAACCCAGATGGCAGTCTATGCTTCTTTCTATTTGCTTTGGTGACCTCTCATCTCTCTTAACAAGACTTGAGTAACAGATGAAAATCAATAAAATTATAGTTGGTTACAAAAGACTGCAGTCCTAGCTTACTCAGGGTTTGTATTCCTCCTCCTAGGGAACGCAAATTCCACAGACTTTATGCCTCTTGGGGTGGGCCAGCTCAGTTACTTGGACAAATGAAGGAAGAGGATTTACACATTATTCTTGGTAGTTTTCCCGGGTGTTTATTTTCTTTAAAAAAAAAAAAAAACATAACTACTTTAGATTTTCTAGGGAAATCCAAGCATTCTCTGGGCAGTGTCTCGGTTTATCCCTCTAATACCCCTCTCTCATTTGGTTTCATTGCCTTTGCAAATCATTCTTTTAGGTTGTTTTCCAAGCATCGGTATTTAAACCATGCCCATGGGTATACACAGATTTATTTGGGATTCTCTAAGGAGTAAGTATACCTAAATCCCTTTTATTTAAGCTCAGTAAAGCATATCAAAATGCAAGGGTGACATGTTGTATAGATAGCCTTGAACCTGTTCTGGTTTTTGTTCAGTAAATCATTCTCAAATGTCCACACTTTAACTATTATTGCTAAGGAATTGCAACATACCCAGCATCTGATTGCATCATCCAGATGTCCTCACTGAGGTGGAGAACCACTCTTTTAAAGCTGAAATGGAGTTTGACCTGCCCATCTGTGATTTTCCAGTTTGAAAAAGTATACACACCAAGCTTTTAAATATTTCTCATAATCATTCAAACTGCTTTGCTCTTTAGAAGTGTGTGTTACTTTGATGAATTCACCCAACTTGTTCTGTTGCAACACTGAAGCTGATTTGTCCATTTGGATGCAGTAACATTCATTTCTATACTCATGGAATATATGTTTGTTATTTTTTAACCTAATTGTAAATCTCATAGCCTATAACATGCAGCCTGCAGCATCTTCATGACTTACTGGTTCATTGCCTACCACACTGGTGTTAAATTAACTTGGACGAGTTCTTCTGAAACTAGTGTGACAGAGTATCCCAACTGCTCCATTTTAAAAACAAAGTCTTTATGTTCTTGAATAAGATGGGAAGTTGATATCTTACAACTTGATGTGTGCCTGGACTTTTTTTGAGGGTGTGAAGGAGGGGAAAGATATTTTTGTATTGGAGCCAGAAAAAAGATAAGGAAAATCAAAGCAATAGAAAAGGATGACATGGCATCTCTCTAAATCAGCTTGAAATAGAGTGTTGATTCTCAACAGAAAGGGTTAAAGCCTTAAGCTGAAGAAAATGTTTTCGTGAAAGACTTTGTGAGATTCTAAGCAAAAGCAGTGCAGCTTTGGAAAATAAATGAAAAAGTACAGCTTAAAACTAGGAATAGAAAGGGTACTCTCCCACTTATACTTGGACAGCACTTCGCTAGTGCCCCGAGGTCTTGAGGTTTCCCTCCAACCCGAGAGTCTCATTCTTTTAATAGTTGAGTCCATCTTATTTGTATTTATTGACACAATAGATATATTTTTCTTAGTTTTTATACGATTGGTTGTTATTGCTTTCTAAATTATCTATGCTTTTATCCATGATCTATCTATGTTTTGTTTTGGGTATGTTTCCCAACCAATGGCTTGAAGGGTCTATACTCTGCTTTCAGATCTTGAAGAGTTGGTGTTTGTACATTTTAACAATCATCTTAATGCTTCTCTCTCTCCCTCTCAGTTTTACAGAGTGCATATTGACTTTCCCCTTGAATAAACTGGAACACTCATATTTTCTCCCCCTTTCCTCCTCCACTCTATCTCTTGATTTTAGTTGTTCTGTAATTAATTTAAATTTTTCTTATGGATCTCTTTATATTTTGAAATAATGCGTTTAAAGATCTATTTCTTGATTTGTCTGCCAAGCAGTATCAATCAACTCCCCAATATGAAAGATCAAAAATTTAGTCCAATTACATTTTTTTCCACCATTCTCCACCCTCAACAGTTTGTTAATATATTATTTATTATTTCTACATTTCAAAGCTTTAAACATTTAAATTCTGATCTAAAACCACAATCCCAGACTTCCCTGGTGGCGCAGTGGTTAAGAATCCACCTGCCAATGCAGGGGACATGGGTTCGAGCCCTGGTCCAGGAAGATCCCACATGCCATGGAGCAGCTAAGCCCATGCACCACAACTACTGAGCCTGTGCTCTAGAGCCCACGGGCCACAACTACTGAGCCCACATGCCACAACTACTGAAGCCTGTGTGCCTAGAGCCCATGCTGTGCAATAAGAGAAGCCACTGCAATGAGAAGCCTGCACACTGCAACAAAGAGTAGCCCCCACTCACTGCAGCTAGAGAAAGCCTGCATGCAGCAATGAAGACCCAATGCAGCCAGAAATTAAAAAAACAAAAAACAAAAAAACACATGTCTACATTTGCTTACTGTTATTGATGGATCTGAATAGATTATTTATACTCAGCTCTTTCCCACAATATCCCCCTCTGATGGACCAGAGCTGAGGAATGCTTCTACAGATGGGCCTCACCACCTAGACCTTGACATTATAATAAAGGAGCAGTGGGGCTTCCCTGGTGGTGCAGTGGTTGAGAGTCCGCCTGCCAATGCAGGGGACACGGGTTCGTGCCCCGGTCCGGAAAGATCCCACATGCCGTGGAGCGGCTAGGCCCGTGAGATATGGCCGCTGAGCCTGCGCGTCCAGAGCCTGTGCTCTGCAATGGGAGAGGCCACAACAGTAAGAGGCCCATGTACCGCAAAAAAAATAAAAATAAAGGAGTAGTGCATCCATCAGAGGTATGCCCTACTTTTTAAGGACAATGCTATATCAGTCAGGATGACTTTAGCTTCAAATAAGAGAGCTTAAACTACCAGGACATGCATTATCTATGTAATGAAGAATCAGCAGGTGGACATTTGCAGGGTGGTTTTCAGTGGGACAGAGACATTACTAATGGCTCAGATCCATTGCATCTTTTCTGACTGCCAAATTCAGCTTGATCACTTTCCCCTCAGGTTGGCTCCTTTCATGGTCTTGAAACAGCTGCTATATTTCCAGGAGTCACATGCAGATAATAATATTCAGAGGCAATAAAGGTATTCACCTACCTTTGTTTCTTTTTAAGGTGAACAAAAGTCTTCTAGAAAAACCCTGTCATGTCCATTTTCTAGACTTGTGTCACTTCTCAATCTCAAATCAGCCACTGACAAAGACAAATTATGACGATGGGCCAAGACTAATCATAATTAACCTCTGAAATTCATGATGACCCCATACTTACAAAAACCCAGGATCTGTTGACAAAGAATAAAGCCAGGGGCAGAGGCATGCAGAGAGAGGGGGTGGGTATAAGGAATGTCTATCAAGTGGACAACCAAAAATGTCTGCCATAGCTGAGACATTGCCACAACTCTACAGAGTATGAGCCTGCCCTTGGGATTGTCCTGTTGGATTTGGCAGCTGTTCTTATAATTGTGTGGCATGCGGTTGTTGCCATTTCCCATCTTTATTGAAGATAGTCTCTTTCTTTTATTCTTTATTTATTTTTTTGTCCTCTTTGTTCATTTTGGTGAGCTTTAGAGACAATACTGACAAGAAACAATTTCATTCTTTTCTCTGTCACACTAGAGATCAATGAAATGGATATTGTCCTAGAGATAAATAATTGGAAAAGCAGTAAAGAGTAACTTTAGTAATTCACTAGAGAGGAGAACATGAATAGACTTTTTCTTGGAAAATTAGGAAAGATTCGTTCATCAAGGATTGACCATCTCTCTATTTAAATCTCATAGAGGACTTCCCTGGTGGCACAGTGGCTAAGAATCTGCCTGCCAACGCAGGGGACACAGGTTTGAGCCCTGGTCCAGGAAGATACCACATGCCATAGAGCAACAAATCCTGTGCACCACAACTACTGAGCCTGTGCTCTAGAGCCCACGAGCCACAGCTACTGAGCTCATGTGACACAACTACTGAAACCCATGTGCCTAGAGCCCATGCTCCTCAACAAAGAGAAGCCACCGCAATGAGAAGCCCACACACCACAACAGAAGAGTAGCCCCCACTTGCTACAACTAGAGAAAGCCCGCACGCAGCAACAAAAACCCAATGCAGTCAAAAATAAATAAATAAATTTATAAAAAAATAATAAATAAACCTCATAGAGACAAACATTCACTACACTATAGAAGGGGATCAAATGATTTCATGTACTGTTTTTTCCTATCAAATGCAACACTCAGAAAATTTAAATATTCACTACACTGCTTCCTTTCAGGTTTTTGTTCTTTTCCAGAAAAGTAGGAATCTTGGTTCAAGTGGTCCTGGGACTCAGACCTGGAATAGCTTGTTTAGTTATGGGAGGGGACAGAGATGGATTTGGTCTACAACCTATAGCTGGTTTTCTGTAGGGACACTCAACTGAGTGTTTATAGCAAAAGGAGGATATATCTTTATCCTTTTTATAACCTTTTCTGGGGCAGAGATTGAAAGACTATGATGAAATCTTCTCACAACCTTCTGTTGCCTAATCCCATTAAACTTCACCCAAGGGAAATCCCATTAGACCTTAAACAAAGAACAAGTCCCTGCCCTAAATAGATTAGAGAACATATATGTCAAGCAAGTAGGCTTTCCGAACAAAGGAGCTCCAAGCAGAGTTATTTATTTTCCTACAGTGCAAACAAAGCAGGTATTTTAAAGGGAAGTATGCAGTGATTCTTGGCCAACTCGCTTCAGAGCAATGGCTGTCATCTCAGTGCACTGCTTTTCTGTAATAAGGATAAATCACTACATGACTAAAGCCATGTATAAAGAAGTACTTCCTCACACACCTGTTCATCTGTACCATTTTTCTAGATTCCACATATATGCGTTAATATACCATATTTGTTTTTCTCTTTCTGACTTACTTCATTCTGTATGACGGTCTCTATGTCCATCACACAGATGTAGAGAACAAACGTATGGACGCCAGCGGGGGAAAGGAGGGTGGTGGGATGAATTGGGAGACTGGTTATATACACTAACATGCATAAAATAGATAACTAATGAGAACCTGCTGTATAGCACAGGGAACTCCACTTTGCTGTACAGTAGAAACTACACAACTTTGTAAAACAACTATACCCCAATAATATATATATATATATATATATATTTCCTGATATCTTCTCATACAGAAACACATTGAGAGGACCCTGAGATACAATAGCAGTGAAGATTAGGGGCCGGGAATGGGCTAGAGAACCCATCATAATTTGGACATTAATGTTACTATTAGTAACTTCATTAGGACTCTCAGTTTTACGAGGCTAAGGGATATTCAGGTAATATATATATATATATATAACTTAGAAAAACAGAGGCCATAGTCCTTAAAGTAAATTGATCTCCGCTACTTCTCAACAGACCTCTGCTAGGAAGAACTTAAACCGATTGTGTATAAGAACCCATTCTTGAGATGGGGGAAGCAGCTGTAGTATGAAAGAACGATTCTGGGGATTCTTTGGGTGGTAACATTTAGACTCCTCAGACTTCCTGACGGCACAGTCAGGAGAGGCCCAGAAGGATCAGGTACATGATCGCTACAGTGTAGATGAATCCATTGATGAATTTGATCAGAAAGTAGAATCAGAAGGAATCTCAGAACTCTTTTTTTTTTTTTTTTTTTCGGTACGCGGGCCTCTCACTGTTGTGGCCTCTCCCATTGCGGAGCACAGGCTCCGGACGCACAGGCCCAGCGGCCATAGCTCACGGGCCCAGCCGCTCCGCGGCATGTGGGATCTTCCCGGACTGGGGCACGAACCCGTGTCCCATGCATCGGCAGGCGGACTCCCAATCACTGCGCCACCAGGGAAGCCCTAGAACTCTTTTGATATTACAATTGTGGTCCCAGAGTAAGATACAAAAGCTAGCCAAATGGGAAATCTAAGGAAATATAAACAACTCCTCTTTGTGGCAAACACTAAGGGAATCAGATATATTAGCTGATTAAACTATCCGGTGGTTCGACAGATACGGTCTGTGGATTGTCAGTTTTCAAGGAACTGCATTTAGTACTTAACATTATGGAAACGTTAAACTTTCTTTCATCCTTTTTGATTATTCAGGAGTCACTTTTGATCTTGGAATTTTTTTCTGTATTCAATAATTGCCATCTTATATTTCTATAGGAGAAAAATATGGCTTTTTGAATGTTTTAGGGGCACTTTCTACATTAGATAAGGCTTTAAAGAGGGAATGGCGCACATTAACTACTGTGATTTATTTATTTTGAATCTCCTCTGTCACACCAGTCTCTAAAGAATAATCACCAGAAACTACCTGATTTTAACATCTGCCAACATCTTTTTTACAGCTTATTTTAGGAACTGAGACAATTGCCATTAAATTGAGTCAAAACTCATGTTCTCTCTAGAGAAAAACAAGTGTGCCTTTAAATTTTTGAATTATCTAGATGATTATCTCATAGTTTCTCTACAGATCTATATGTACAAACAAAGCTAAAGCAATTGCATAAGTTTAAGGGCTTGAAAAAGTATAACATAAGATTTACCTGTTTCTGTGGTGCCTGTCTCCATGGTATCTGGTTAAAAGGACACATGCATGACCCGGTAGGTCTTTTACCTCTAATTTATGTCAGTGGTGCTAATTATGCTTTGTGCAATTTAAATCAGACATCTTGTTTGAATCTTACATTTTAAAACAATTATTTCCTCATAATTTCCTCATGTTCTCCTTGGGAAACAGGGACATTATTCCATCCATGACATGGGATTATTTCTAAACCATCTCATTTCTTTTAAACGGTCTATCTCATTTCTTCTTCTGCCCACCAAAATATGTACATATCACATCAGTCTAAAGCAGTCTATAATAGTGATTGAAGACAGCATATAATAGAGATAGAAATAGCAGTGCCTTTAAACAATAGAACTCATTAAAGGGCTTTTATTTTACCTCTGGCTACTTTACTTTTTCTTATGATCAAATCCAAGGCTCATCTTTTACTTTTTCTGGGTATATGTTTTTTTGAGCTATTGTTAGCCATATGAGTGAAAGTAAAACTTGAAAGATGAAAATTCACATTAACATAAAGCCATTAACATAAAAAATGTTCAGTAAACTGAATCCGAAGAAAATGATAGTAATAACAATACTATTGCTATAGAAGGTGGATCAATGAATTTGATCTAAAACTAGAATCAGGATGAATACTAGATCAACTCTATCATTATGACCATAGTCCTGAAATAAGATAAAAGTTAGCACAAAAGCATGTACTATGCACTGGGTACTGTTCTGAGTAAGAGCTTTACATATATTACCTCATTTAATCTTGATATCAATCCCATGAGGTAGGTGGTTAGTCCCCTTTTACCACAGGAAGGAAATGAGGCTCAGAGAAGACAAGTAACTTGCCCAAAGTTACACAGCTAGTGTGTGTTGGAGCCTGAATGTGAACTGAGGCTGTCTGGCCCCAGAGTCTGTGTTTCGTGCAACCGTGCTGGCTGCAATGTGCACTAATCATTATGCAGGGAGGAGAAAAAGAAGGTAAAAATGAAAATCAATGCCGGAAAATGGATCTGCTGCTGAAGTATACCCCTTCCCATATTTTTAGTCCTTTCTCTGCCCTGTGACATTGATTCCAGGTCCCACCCATATTTTTCTACCATAGATTCTCTCCAACAGGATCTTGCTTCTCCTCATGATTAATTCGGCACCTTCCAACAATCTTCACCTCAGAGAAGCCAGACGATCTCAAATAACTGTCTTGAGGACAGAGGCAGAGACGATACATTGAGGCTTATCCCAAGGAAAATACATTTTTGGAATTTCAATTCTATATTCAGGGAAATTGGAGGCTTGTAATACTTGGAAAAAAATCATCTTTTTTTTTTTTTGTCATCTGAAAACAGTGCGTCTTAATGAGGCAGAGGATCACCTGAGAGAGTAGGTGGGTGACCATGAAATTTGTTGTCCTAACTGGTACACTTTTGGGAAGTCAAAGGCTGTGCTGTTAGCAATGATGCAGGGACAACAGGCACGAAATAGGACTGTATTGGGCAAGATGGGTTAAGCGATTACCCTACCTTTAGAGACTGAAAAGAGGCACAAAGGTGACTGAAGTAGGGAAACATATATGACTTCTTCTCTTGATGCTGGGCGTTTTTCAGTTTATATTACATATGCTTATATTGGCTTTAGATCTGTTCATTCCTTAGTCTCATGATCCCCAGGTGTATTTATTATCATTGCTATCGTCATTTCATTGACTGGGAAATTACTGTCAGACTGGAATTGTGCTGAGGACTTAATTTATATTGTCTCACTTATAGCTCACCACAATCCTATAAGGTAGGTATTATGAGTGGAATTTTCATTTCGGAAATGAAAATAAATTAAAGTGACTTGGTCAAGGTCACACAACTTAGAAATGACAGAACCAAGTCTTGTACTTAGAAGTGAGTGGAAAGCCCATGCTCTTAACTACTATATTTTATGCCTCTCAAGTTGTTTGACCTTAGAATACTTTTTTTCTTTTTTGACCTTAGAATACTTTTTAACGTGTAATATTGATTTTCTCCACCAAGAGCTTATGAGACACAATTTGTCTTAGATTATACTGAAATTTCTATCTCATAGATAAATTTATTACCAAAAGAAAAAAATAAAAATTTGGTCGATACTATTAAAATATCAAAACACTGAAGAGAATCACAAACACACATTCAAACAAAAGAGCAGTTTCCTTGGCATATGATTATTTGGAGACAATATATACTGGAGTGGTTGAGTGACCCCCAAAATGCTGATCTGCATCACACACAGATCACATAACATATGATCGTTTCTTAAAGTCAAACTATTCTATAATGTTAAGAATTACATGGGCTTCCCTGGTGGCGCAGTGGTTGGGAGTCCGCCTGCCGATGCAGGGGACACGGGTTCGTGCCCCGGTCTGGGAAGATCCCACATGCCGCGGAGCGGCTGGGCCCGTGAGCCATGGCCGCTGAGCCTGCGCATCCGGAGCCTGTGCTCCGCAACGGGAGAGGCCACAACAGTGAGAGGCCTGTGTACCGCAAAAAAAAAAAAAAAAAAAGAAGAAGAAAGAAAGAAGGAAAAAATCTCAGAAGAGGAGCCTACAAGGCTATTGGTAACATGAAAGTTTTTCAACCCAATTATCAGGTAGCAAGGAATTTGTGGGATGGTTAACTAAGGTCAAATGTTCCAAAGGATTCAAAATGGAAAGGAAAGTGGAATGAGACTGAAAGTTACTGTGGCTCTACCATGTGCTTTCTATACAAAATATCACTAAATCTTCACAAAGAGTTGATGAGGCCCTTATCTCCTTTAACAGATTAGGAAATTGAAGCACAGAGCGGTAAATAAAATTGCCCACAGTCACACAGTAAATTGAGGCTGGCTGAACTCTAGTTCTCTGACTGCTAACCAGTGTTCTATCACCCAAAGCTGGAGATGTAAAAGAAAGCAGGCAGCAGGTCTCATAAAACTGAGTACCTTCTGCCTTATCTTTCTCTTTCTGTTTTGCTTTAACTTGATGAGAATTGTTTCTAAGGTCCACTTCTGGTGAATTATTTACAGTAGATGGGATCTTCTGCTTAAATGAAAATCACAAAAGACATGTAAAGTGAGGTCCTTGCCATGATGGAATTTACAGTTTAACTGAGCTGAGAAATTAACCCACATGTAAAAAACAAAGATGTATTAGGCTTAGACAGTGTTACTGACTGTTAACACAGAGGAATTCAGGAAGGAAATCAATTGAGTTATCATAGTTATCTGAGAAATCTTCGAAATGAGGTGGACCTTGGGATAAGATCTAGAAAGGTTCCTCACTCAGGTGTAAGTGTCATTGAGTTCATATGATTCTAGACCTTTAGCCCCACACATTTTTTTTTTTTTTTTTGCGTGGTACGCGTACACGGGCCTCTCACTGCTGTGGCCTCTCCCGTTGTGGAGCACAGGCTCCGGATGCGCAGGCTCAGTGGCCATGGCTCACGGGCCCAGCCACTCCACGGCATGTGGGATCTTCCCGGACCGGGGCACGAACCCGTGTCCCCTGCATCGGCAGGCGGACTCTCAACCACTGCGCCACCAGGGAAGCTCAGACCCACACTCTTGAGAGAAGATTAGACTTGTTCCTTTTTGTGCTTCCAACTAAGATTGTATTTGGACAAGCGTCCCATGGTTAAAATAATAAAAATAACCATCTTAATATCATTTTTAATAAAGGTGAGCCAATAAAGTAATGGACTGGAGGGAGGTGACACTTGGAGCAGGTAGAGAGGGAACAGGTGCTGAAAGGGTATAGAGAGGGTACCATGGGGAAAATTAATTCACTTCAAGTTGTCACCTAGGACTGGCCATGATCAGTATTAATAATGTGGATCAACCCGTCACTAATACTGAAAAGTCGAAATTACCAACTAAGTGGAATGTTCAATAAGAAAATATTTTGGGTAAGAGTGTTCAGTCCTTGACTTAATCAAACTGTGTCCTGCCGACTTGACTTCCTCAGCCATCAGGTCCTTGGTGGTGTTGGCAGCCTCACCCTGAGCGAGTTAGAAACATCACCGGAGCAGTTCCCTCTGCAGAACTCTGAGGACAATTAACTGGTGTCCTTACCTATCAGTGTCGCATTTCCTGGACTCCTAGAGAATATTACCTAGAGGAATTCCTAGTGTGGTTACATGTAAACTTGTCTGGGGGCCCTTAGAATTTGGGAGCTTTAAAGCATCACTCCTAAAACAGGAAAGAAGCATCAATAAGGGATCCATGAGAAGAGCTACTGAAAGTCACCCTTGGAGTTTAAATCCTGGTCTCCTACCTGTGAATGTGGAGCCCATTACTTAACTTCTCTATTCACGCAACGAATCTTTATCCTGTACCTACTAAGTGCAAGGTGTGAAAAGAATATCTACCCAATAGGTCTGTTGTGAATATTAAATTGGATAATGTTCGTAAACTATTCAGCCCAGGGTTTGAAACATAGTAATTGCTCTATAAATGGTAGCCATTATGTTAATAGAAATAATCAAAGCAACACTTCCAGATCATTGTGAAAAAGCACAATCCATTTTTAAATT
This sequence comes from Mesoplodon bidens, assembly GCF_964165515.1. Taxonomy (NCBI): domain Eukaryota; kingdom Metazoa; phylum Chordata; class Mammalia; order Artiodactyla; family Ziphiidae; genus Mesoplodon; species Mesoplodon bidens. Next base: position 46,716,349 of record NC_138165.1, on the reverse strand, counting down.
GAAATAATTGTAGAATACCTGCAAGCAAAGATCTAGCCTGCACAATTCGGATTTCAAATGTACAGTTCATCTCAAATCCCCTTTCCCAGACCTGGAAGAGCCAATTTAAATTTTTCCATGTACTGGAATTTTGCTGAATTCAATATTATTCTGATAATAATATATTTTTATGAAGCTTTAAAAAACAGTTTCACATTCATTAACTCTAAATGAATTATTGACAGTAGGTTGGAAATCTTGTTTTATAGAAATTTTGGTATGTAAAATTTATTTTAAATGAATTTGGCCTGGATCAGCAACTGGAGTAAAACAATTAAAATGTCCAATTTGGGGGAATTCTTGGTAGGTATCCAACATGCCATTAGTTTTCATAATCAAGCTGTTATGTGATCTTTTTTTTTTCATTATGCATGAGCAAATACACTCAATTTGAGGCAATTATTATCTGTGGTACAATATAATCAAAAAGCTACTGCTATTTGTTGAAGGATTCTTTGTTTGCCAAGATTATTAATAAAGTTATGCCAGGAGCACATGCAGTGCTGCTTGGCACTCAGCAGCTGGCTCTGGCAATGCGAAGATAAATCAGAATTCTTGAGGCTTGTATTTTTCAATATTCCTGCCAGTGTGTGTATTGGAGAATATTTCATATTAAATAGTACTAATTGCCTTAATTGGCTTAAGGCTAACAAGCCCACTGTACTGTTGGTATGTTGTCAGAGCACTGAGTTTATTGGGGGAACATGGAGTCTTACATATTCCAGGTGTAACACACAGAGCAAGGCAGTTGGAGTCCATGAGTGACCCCTTGTGTGTTATGGAAGAGTGGGGTATGGAGGGGGTCAGAAGCCCACTCTGATCAGCCCAAGGTGACACCTCTTCACATAATCATCCAAGGTAAATAATTTCCTTTAGAGGGCCCAGGAAGGAATATCAACCCGTCTAGATTAACTTCCAGATCCATCTGTGAGCATGAAACTGCTCGCTTGCTTACAGCTGTACTTGCGATGGGCAGAACCCACTTCTGCTTTTCTTTTTTTTTTATTAATTAATTAATTTTATTTTTTTGGCTGCATCGAGTCTTAGTTGTGGCACATGGGGCTTCATCGAGGCATGCAGGATCTTTTGTTGCGGCATGAGGGCTCTCGGTTGCGGTGAGCAGGCTTCTCTCTAGTTGTAGCTTGCGGGTTTTCTCTCTCTAGTTGTGGTGCTCAGGGTCCAGAGTGTGTGGGCTCTGTAGTTCCCGGCACGTGGGCTCTCTCATTGAGGAACGCAGGTTCTCTAGTTGACGCGCACGAGCTCAATAGTTGTGGTGAGCGGGTTTAGTTGCCCCGCGGCATGTGGGATCTTAGTTCCCTGACCAGGGATCGAACCCACGCCCCCTGCATTGGAAGGGGATTCTTTACCAGTGGACCACCAGGGAAGTCACCCAGTTTTGCTTTCTGATGCCTAACAACAAATTTAATAACACCTGCAAAAATAAAACTGCCATCCTATTTTATCATGACCCAAACACATGAACCTTGACCCTCTCTTCATTGCTATTGAATCTTTTAATTTTGCTTTTATTCAGGGGTGTCATCCCAAAAGACGGCCTGGTGGCTGGGTGAAAACAGAGCCAAAGAGAATATTGCCACCACCTTTCTTCATGACCTCTTCTCCTTGCTTGCAGATGCTAGAAGTTCCAAGAAAGGGGTTCAATCTCTCTTAAAATGCAAATTCCCAAGCCTCCCCCACCTCGACCATGAAGAACCCAAGTGAACTTTTAGACATTTATATCTTAATATGCTTGGGTTTAAAATTCTAGGAAGGGGGACTTCCCTGGTGGCACAGTGGTTAAGAATCTGTCTGCCAATACAGGGGACACAGTTCGATCCCTGGTCTAGGAAGATCCCACATGCCACGGAACAACTAAGCCTGTGCGCTGCAAATACCAAGCCTGCACTCTAGAGCCTGCGAGCCACAACTACTGAGCCCACGTGCCATAACTACTGAAGCCCGCACGCCTAGAGCCCGAGCTCTGCAACAAGAGAAGCCACTGCAATGAGAAGCCCGTGCACCGCAAAGAAGTGTAACCTCCACTCTCTGCAACTAGAGAAAGCCCGTGCGCAGCAACGAAGACCCAACGCGGCCAAAAATAAATGAATGAATTTTTTAAAAAGAATTAAAAAAAACAAAGTAAAATGCTAGGAAGGAACATGAAGAAAACGCTCTTAGGATGCTCCCAACAGAAGGGGACAACTGGCAGGTCTAAATAGGGAAAAGAGATCAAGATTCAGGGATCACCCTCACCCCAAACCGTCATGCTCCATTGTTCTCAAGTACCATGGTTTGCTTTATTAACTGATTAGTCTAACTAAAAACAAACAAAAACAATGGCTTACTCTGCCAAATGCACTTAACAAATAATTTTACTGCTTAGAGGTGTTAAAATTTCATGTGATTCAGGAGGAGTGAAAGTACTAGGATGAAAACATTTGCCATTTGTAGCTGGAAATAGAGTTGAAATTTAAACTTAGGAAGAATCAGAGGTATATCTGATCAAATGGGGAAAACTTACCACCTTGGGCACACTTGACAGGTGGACAAAAGTGCCTGAAAATAATGGCTGGGTTATTTCAGGTGCTCCATATATACTTGTGGGAATAATCAGTACCACCTCAGTGTGCAAAGGGTCTGGGGATGGCTCTCAGGAGATGGGGAGGGAGGAGGATCTCAGTCTTAGTCCTACCCCTGTGTGACCTCATAGAGGTCTCACTAGGGAGAGCTCAAGTCTTTTTTTTTCCATCTGTCTTGAGAGAAGCCTGTATCACACAGGGGCACAAAGGCAGAGATCACTTTTGTTTGGAAATTTTATGTGGGAAAAGGAAATAAAAATTGAAACCAGAAAACTCCTGTAAGTGATAGTGTGGTTTGATCAATATTTCTCCCTTTTCTAATGTTCTTATTAAATCTGAAGTTTATAATCACTTGCCACTCATGCTTGTGAGCAATTAAGAGTATCTGCCAACAAAAGAAAGACAAAATAAAAGTGAGTAATGAAACTGATGATAGAGCAGGGACTTGTTCATGTTTTTAATCTGTAGATTTAGGAACACATGCTTGATCATTAAAAGCAGCAGTTATGTTTTATGTTCAAGTGCAGTTTTAAAATATTAAAATAAAAAAATTTTAAAAGCATAAGTAGAGATACTTTCTTTGTATCCCTGATAAAAGGCTTTCTCACTATGTCAATCAGTTTGAAAAATAGCACAGGATGACATCATTCTGAAGGAAACAATTTTTAAGGTACCTGCATTGCAGTTCTATCTCTTTGGATGCTATGGTTAGTGGAATATACTTATAAAATGTAAATGCATTCAGTTTTTCATTCATTCAACAAAAATCTATTAAGCCATCACTATCTACCAGGCATCAAACTGGGCCCTCAGGATATTAAGCTGATTAAGGCCATGACCCCTGCCTCAGGATGGCTCATGGGTTACTGGGCATCCTATATAAGTTAGGATGCTTTTGGTTACAGGTAACATTTTTAACTTACTTAAAGGGCATTGGGATATATAATAGAAAAGCCAGATATAGGGTGGGCTTCATGGTGGGCTGATTCTGTGTCATCAAGAACTCAGAACCTTTCTGACTTTCCATTCTGTACAACCCATGGAAAGTCCACTTCATCTTCTGGCTGATTGCCCTAATGCTCATGAGTGCCTGCTGGCAGCATGATGCTTACATGCAGTGGAAGAGAGAAATAGTCTCTTTTGGCTCTTAAGAATAATAAAATTCCTTGCCCCAAAGACCAATCTTTTTTATATTTCACTGGCACAAATAGATTCAGATCTACGATATCCCCGGTAAGCAGGTTGGGATTGCCATAACTGGCTTAGCCTAATTAGTGTCCACCTCTGCCGCAGGGACCCATCAGATTTCCTTGAGACATATTGGCTGCTTGGGAAAGGGTTTCTGTTAGGCAAAAGGAACAGAAGCATTCTGGATTATATCCTTTTCGCCATTATCTTTTGTAACACTAAGAGCTATTTCAGTAACGTGGGACTTGACTGGCAGATGATATGATTTCTGAAGGACAGTTTCTGCTCGATCAGTTGTTCTCAAACTTGAGAACCTGGAGGGCTTATTGACACACAATTTGCTGGGCCCCAGCCCAGAATTACTCAGAGGTGTGGTCTGAGTATTTGCATTTCTATCAAGTTGCACTGGGAGGCTGATACTGCTGACAACTTTGTCAAGATGATGCTTCTAATAGCAACTTGGCAGCCTTTGATGTGCTAAGATTACCATGAGAGTTGGACTTCAGATTTTGAAAACACTTTCTCTCCATGGGGCAGACAGTTTTTGATTTACTGTTGTTCAAATACCTGGTTAGCTTTGAAGACATCCTTCCCTCCATTGGCCATGGCCTTGTCTATTACATAAAGAGCCTCAAATATCTTTTGAAAGCCATTGCTGCTGTTACTCTAATAAAAATAGTCTCCAAAATTATTTTTAAAGCCATTAGTGCACATGTAAGATGTAAACTTGTTTTACAGCCAAGCTTTAAGAAAGTTACAATTCATATTTCTGCAATTCTGAAAGTATCTATTATTGTGTAAATTGGGCTCTCATACACTGACAAGAGGAACTGTGTTACTGAAAATACTGGGAAGGTAAATTGCTTGGAGAATAAAAAGATCATAATGTATCAACTCTCCACAGGCTGAATACAGACTATTTTTTGATATCGAATAAAGCAATTTATACCATCTCTTCACTGCCCAATTTTTTTTTTTTTTTTTTTCTTTTTGCGGTATGCGGGCCTCTCACTGTTGTGGCCTCTCCCGTTGCGGAGCACAGGCTCCGGACGCGCAGGCCCAGCGGCCATGGCTCACGGGCCCAGCCGCTCCGCGGCATATGGGATCCTCCCAGACCGGGGCACGAACCCGTATCCCCTGCATCGGCAGGCGGACTCTCAACCACTGCGCCACCAGGGAGGCCCCCAATTTTTATAATAGACGTTTGTTTAACTTAAGCAGAAAGTTTGCCGATCCTTGTCACTGAACAGTTGTTATGTTTTCCAAAATAATTTGAGTTGGCAGTTGAACCACTTAAGGAAGTAATTCTAAGGAACCCAGATAAATATGAGTTGTCAGAGAAAAGGTACCTGCTATGGGCCAGGTTCTGTTCTGGGGACTATATTCATGTTATTTCAGTTAACAAATTTAAAAATAAAAAAGGGAAAATCCACAACAAATAGGAACTCTCCTCATTTTCTTTTATGAATTTGAGCTTTTCTCTTGGTGTTCTAAGAGAGGTCATGACTCAAAGCAAAGATCTTTTTGAAATGCCTTTCCCTAGCCTAACACCCTTCTGGATGTTCTGGTTTCTCACTGCATAAAGACTGTGTTCATTGATGACACTAAGGGCCCATGTGACTGCCTTCCTCACAGAGCCTCACCTGGGACCCTTTACCCGGAACAGCCTGCCTCTGGCCCCGCTGACCTTCCTTCAGGGTCTGCCAGACCCATGCTCTCTCCCACTGTGGGACCTGCACACTTACCCTCCCTATGTGGGAAAAGCTGCTTCACAAACACCCTTGCTTGATAGTCCTACTCACCCTTCAAATCTCTGCTCAAATTCCACTTTCTCCGGAAAACCTTGCTGGGCCATTAAGATTTGTGAAATGAATACATGAACACAAACATTTAACAACTTATCATAGGCCGGCCATGTGCAATATGATATTTAATCCTTCTGTCAACTGATCGGCCTGCAAGGAGTAGCCACTCTTTGGCATGTGAGGACTATAATGGGCTCAATATTGTGCTAGGGCAGTGCTGAATGTGGGACCTCATGTACTTCTGGTAAATAAAGAAGGATGCTTTCAATTTCTACAGAGCAAACAGGATTATTGCACACCGTCTACCTGGATTATATATGGTCTAGAATTATCCAGGAAGAGGTGTGTTTTATTTCCCCATACATAAATACTGACAGGAAAAGATGTTGGTTCTTTTATTTCTTTCTTTCTCAATGCTTGACTCTGTACTGAACTTAATAAAACATAATAGAGAGGAATGTTTTAATATAAAAAGCACAAAATAATATAAAATGTGTTTTTATGAATAAATGCTTGATAAAAGACTTAAAGGTGATGCTTAAGGAATATCTAGAGATTTTTCTAAACTCTGTGTGCAGCAGATTTGAATTTTGACAGAAAAAGATGGCCATGTCTTATTAAGAAAAATAAACATTTTAAGATCCACTATGTAAGTTACATTCAGTGAAAATGCCTCAAAATTTAATTAAGAATTAAACTTTTTTAAAGAACAACTTCTACAATGTTTGGGAGAAGCCTAAATTTAAGATATCCTCTTTCCTCCCAGCTGGACCATAATATTCAATCACACCATTTTCCCTGTGTTGTATGTATTTCACATCCACAATTTAACTGAGCCTTTGTCAAATAGAGTTTTCTACCTAAAGGAGATGTACGAGCTCAACATTATGGCTTGGACTTAAATAAATCCTAAATTATATGTATTCTTATGATTCTAAGCCATTCCTGGGTTCTATTTAAGCTCTTCATCTTCTAATGAATAACCAGTAAGATATGGTTTAAAAAAAAAGTTATACAAAGCTAAAAGAAAAAAATTTTAAGATAAAATTTCACTGTAGGTCTTTAAAAAAAATTGGGGGACATAGTGAACACTCAAAGCAAGGCTAAAAATTAAAACTTGTTTGTGATACTTAAATGAATCAGAAACTGAAGGTTTTCTAGAAGATTGCCTATGAACTATAATGTACTATATTTTTTCCCTGTGAACAAAACAAGTGAAACTTGAATTACATGTTCAAGTGAAGTTTCTAAAATTTTTCTATTTAAGATAGTCTTGCTTTTTATTATATTTTTAAGCCTGTTGTATTACCATTTCCAACATACCATATTCCAGGAAACATTTCATTTTTAAAGGGCTCTATTACAGTTAATGAAGATAAGTTCATGTGGTATAATATCGTAATGAATTTTTGGTGGAAATTAATTATATGTGTGAATGTGTGAACGCTAACATTTATTTACATCCCAGGCTAAATGTTGAAAGGAGTGTATGTTAAGCACACAATTAGAAGCAACGATGCATTAAATTGGCCTCACCAAGAAATAGTATTAATTTTAATAGTGCAATGGAAGCTCCTTGGAAAATCCAAGATAAGATTTTCTCTGCCCATTTGCCTGCTTTTCAGACTCTTTGTCTGCGGAAGCCACTTCTTCACATAAAAGTTGTTGGAAAATTTAGAACAGAGAATGAAAGTGCATTTTCCACCTCACATTATAAGGCTGCCTAATATTCTCATTAATCTATGGACTTCCTCCCAGCTCCTTTTGATTTGCACTGTGCAAACAATATCTAACAACTCCTTTTGCAAACAGTCAGTGACCTTTTTAACCAGGGAGGGAATTCCTCACAGCCGGAAGCCTTCAGTTACTGTGTTCTTTTATAAAGTGTTCCTTTACTTAAACTATAAAGAAACAACAACAGTCCAGAAACAACAATAATTCTTCGCTGGGGCTCTCTTATTTGAGGATTAGCTCTTGGTAGACAGAAACCATAGAATCACAGAACCAGCTGGAGGGATTTCCTTTAAGGACCATCCTGATTGATATTCTGGGATTATTTTTAATTTGTGCTGGGAATTTATTGGACTGTCTTTTAGTCATATGTTAAGATTAGAAATATTTTATTGTTCTAATGCTTCCTTATTTCACACTATATATAAACTAAAAAGAATAATGACTATCATTTATCGAGTTCTAAATATTTGTGAGCACTGGGCTAGTGAATTACATGCATTGTCTAAATTAGTTCCCTTACAAATGCTATGCATGCATAGGTTTTATTTACATTTCCAGTTTACTGGAGTGAAAAGTGGGGTTCGGAGGTTTTATAATTTAGATTCAATAGATGGTAAGTGGCTAAACTGGGATTTGAACCAATGTCTGTCTACCCAATAATCCAGTCAGCCAAAGATAAATGTTTGGGGACAATTTTCATCATAATCCTTAAAGATACTGGCTGATTATGTCATAGTTGTTTTGTGATTTTTGTGTAATGAATATCTTGTTGAACCCCCCAAAACAAATTTCATATATACACAGTACGAAAAGCAAGAAAGCTTGAATAATGAAAATATGATTTGTTGTGCTGAACAGAGGAAATATATGATTGGGATAAATATCTTGCAGCAACCTAAGTTTGCAAACTCTCTCTGAATTACAAGTCAGTACTTTATACATTCTGTATAAAGTTACTTCTTATGTAATGAGACCCCCTCCTTAAAGCCAAATGCCTGTATTCCCCTAATATTCTTGAGAACTGAAAAGAGAAACAGCAGCTGGTGAACTCAGTCACAAGACTGAGAGTATGTATAAGTCTAAAAGACAATTGCAATTCAAGTAACATATTTCAGTAAATAAAAGATGGTTTCAGGCAGCTCAGAATTCTAGATGTTTCACCTTACGAAGAAATGCATGTAAGGAAAATAGCAAATTTGGGGACTTCCCTGGTGGTCTGGTCCAGTGGGTAAGACTCCATGGTCCCAATGCAGGGGGCCCGGGTTCGATCCCTGGTCAGAGAGCTAGATCCCACATGCCGCGACTCAAATTCAATATGAAATTCATATAAAAAACAAAATCTCTAATATGAGATTCTGATATCCACTATTTACAAATAGAATAGAATTTGGGGGCTTGATGATATCTTACAGTTCATTCAGTCAACCTGTACGTTTTATAGATGGAAAAACTGTCCAAAGTCACAAAGCCATTTAGTGATTAGATCCCAGGTCATTCAGGTCAAGCCAGCCTAGTGCTGGGTCACCACCTCCGGAAAAGGACTTCACATCTTTTTTTTTTTTTTTTTTTACGATTTAGCAATATTTTTATTAAATAGCAAATTGGCAGGAAAAAGAAGCGACCTAACCTCATGAGTCTAAAGTGACTATGCTTGGCTTCTACAGGGCCCTCCCATGGGGCAGATATGGCAGGAAGTTGTTAGTGTTTCTAATCACTGGGTGTGTTGGATTAGAACTGGAGAGGCCCATCTATAGCAGGCCTGGAAAGCAAACCTTGTCCCTAGGCGGTGACTAAGAGAGTGTTTGAGGACCTGGGTCGGGGAGGCAACATTCATTCCCACTAGGACAGGGAGGGTAGGCCAGCCTCCTGAGGCAGGTGCTCAGGTAAAGACCCCTCCTTTGGACTACCACCATTACCACACCTTCTCCAGGCTTCTGTTTGGCCTCTTGTTGGCAAACAATGATGGTGCCTTCCCTCCAGCCTGCAAGAAGTGGTGTTCTGGTACCCACGGCCTATAACGCCCGGGCCCTAGTTGTGAGATCTGCAGGTGAGGGTAGCAGGGCCATCTCCACTGGCTCAAATCCACAACATCTTCTTAGGCTCAAGAAAATGAATGACGTTCTCCCTTATCATTTCCCTTATCAGCATTAGGAAATTTTAATCTATTTCTTTGGGAGGAAAGTACAGGGACTCTTTTATGAATAATGCTGAGCTGTACTGTGAATTTTTCTCCAAACACTTCTATATGAAGCTGCCTTTGAAATAAAGATTCCTCTAAGGGCTAGAGATTTCCAGGGATTTCCAGCCACACTCCTGTGCCAGATTTCCTTTTCTCCTAGCACACTGTCTTTGTGGTAGAGTTATTTTGTCTCTTTTTGTACCACTGGTGATTATAATCATTATGGCACAGAAAGAAAATGAGAGACAGGAATCTCAGACATCAGTAGACAAGAAAGATCCTCCAATGTTTCTACTTCCCCTTTTGCTGAGGTCTCATTTAAGCTGTTGTTAAAGCCATCTAAGAATGGAGCAAGGTCCAGTCTGGAAATGTTGACCCTTATTGCCATCAAGGGAAAAAGGTAAAGTGACTATTATGGACCGAACGCTTATGTCCCCCCATCCCCCGCAAATTCACGTGTTTAAATCCTAATCCCCAACGTGATGGATTTGGAGACGGGGTCTTTGGGAAATAATTAGTTAGATAAAGTCTTGAGGTGGAGGCCTCATGGTGGGATTAATGCCCTTATAAAAAGAAGAGGAGGGCTTCCCTGGTGGCACAGTGGTTAAGGGTCCGCCTGCCGGTGCAGGGGACACAGGTTCATGCCCCGGTCCGGGAAGATCCCACATGCCATGGACTGGCTGGGCCCGTGAGTCATGGCCGCTGAGCCTGCGCGTCCAGAGCCTGTGCTCCACAACGGGAGAGGCCACAACAGTGAGAGGCCCGCGTACTGCAAAAAAAAAAAAAAAAAGTAGAGGAGACAAGAGATCTCCCTCTCTGCTCTCTGCTACATTAGGATACAACAATGAGAAGACCCTCAGCAAACGAGGAGGAGGCTTGTCACCCAACACGGAATCTGCTGGCTCCTTGATCTTGGACTTCTCAGCCTCCAGAACTGTGAGAAATAAACATTTGTTGTTTAAGCCCCTCAGTCTGTGGTGATTTGTTAAAGCAGCCACAGCTGACTAACACAGGAACTGATGTCGAAAAGCCTCAAGAAAAAAAGTTTAATAATCAACATTTTATTTCCATTAATTACAGGTGAAAATAGGAATTAAATTGGTTTAGATTACAGGATGAAAGAGTACATTTTGCTGTACAGAAGAGTCTTATCAAACCAAGGAAATGATTATCATAAAAGTTATGTGACAGGGCTTCCCTGGTGGCGCAGTGGTTAAGAATCCGCCTGCCAATGCAGGGGACACAGGTTCACGCCCTGGTCCAGGAAGACCCCACATGCCACAGAGCAACTAAGCCCGTGCACCATAGCTACTGAGCCGGCACTCTACAGCCCGCGAACCACAACTACTGAGCCCGAGAGCCACAACTACTGAAGCCCGGGCGCCTAGAGCGCATGCTCTGCAACAAGAGAAGTCACCCAATGAGAAGCCTGCGCACCACGATGAAGAGTAGCCCCTGCTCGCCGCAACTAGAGAAAAGCCCACGTGCAGCAACAAACACCCAACGCAGCCAAAAATAAAAATAAAATTAAAAAATAAATTTATTAAAAAAAAAGTTATGTGACAGGGAGATCAGCTCAGTGCTTTGTGACTACCTAGAGGGGGTGGGACAGGGAGGGAGGGAGGGAGAGTCAAGAAGGAGGGGATATGGGGATATATGTATACGTATAGCTGATTCAGAATTCTGCTGATTCCGTTATAAGTCAGAAACCAACACATCATTGTAAAGCAATTATACTCCAATAAAGATGTTAAAAAAAAAAAAGTTATGTGAGGGTGACTCTTGAGAAGAGGAAGGGGCTCATGGAAAGATGCACACCGGAGAGATGGGGCTTCTTATGTGTCACCAAATTCTGTTTCTTATCCTGGGGAGGCGGGTTGCATCAGTATTTGTCTTACAGCTATTAGCAAATGATGCACTTTTTTTTTTTTTAATCTTTGGATTTTTTCTTTTGCTGTGTTGGGTCTTAGTTGAGGCAGGCAAGATCTTCGTTGAGGTGCATGGGCTTCTCTCTAGATGTGGTGTTCAGGCTCCAAGGTGTGCAGGCTCTGTAGTTTGTGGCACGTGGGCTTAGTTGCCCCACATGTGGGATCTTAGTTCCCCGACCAGTGATCGAACCGGCGTCCCCTGCATTGGAAGGCAAGTTCTTTACCACTGAACCACCAAGGAAGTCCCAATACATATGTTTTTATAAACTTTTTTTGCATGTACATTATATTTCATAATATTTTGTAGAGCCTTGTAACAGAGATTAAATGGCTTTAGATATTTGGAATCTCTGTCTGAAATCTTGAAGAATTTAATTGGATTATATTAACAATAATAAAGGCAAAATAACATCTTTCAATACCGCATTTGCGTAACTTTTATGACCTTTGATTTCTCACTTTGCCTTCCCCAACAGGATGAATTTCTTGGCTGATCTTTTTATTAGCTCACAATGATCATTTATTAGATTTTAGTTATTTATTATGTGCCTAGGTTTTCAGAAACAAATACAACAATCAAAGAAAAATGTGTAACTATTTTATTTTGAAAATGAATTATCAAAAAGCAACATTCAGGCTAAGTAGCAGTCGGATAACTTAGTTTATATCAACCCAAAAATATGAAGAAAAAAAAGGAAGGAAGAAGGAGATGGAGGAAGGAAGGAGAGGAAGGGTGACAGAAATGAAACGACTATTTGCGGAGTGCCCAGTGCATGCTAGATGCTTTCATTCCGAGTATGACATTTACTTCTCAAGGACCATGGCAGGTTGTTTTCTTCTTAAAAGGAGGAAAGAGATTCTAGGAGAATTTCTTGTAGCCCTTCAATATGATTGCACCCAAATCACAGCTCTAATGTTGCCGGTTATTAATAGGAAATTTAAAAAAAAAACATAATAGGGTCCAGTTCTGGTGATACTGACAACTTACCAATTAAAGCGCTCTTAGGTGCCACCTCTCTCAAGTAATTCCAGTAGGTTGGAAAAATTTTAGTTGTTTCCCCGTCAGTTCATTAGAAACAGGGATTGGGGATTCCATAGAGTTTCCACACTTGCACTTCTCCAAGCAAACGAGCTTGCATTAATAGAAATATAAGTGAATGGATCTTGTCTTCAAAATCTGATCTGTCACCTAGCTCCAGAGAGAAGACAAAGTCACACCCTATCGGGGGATGGTGAAATAGACTTCTGAAATGAGGAGAAATTGTATGATGTGTCATTAAATGCAATTTCTTTTTAAGAATTCTCTCATTGGTAATTATTCTTATTATGTAGGTGGACAGTCTCAATATAGATAAAGACCTTTGCAGCTGCTCTCATCATAGGCCTCATGTTTAATATGCACTTTGTAATTAGCATGGATGTAAAGCCCCACATTTGCAGTCAGCCTCCCTTTCTGTCAGATCAGGTTTTAATCTGGGCTGTGTTCAGCTGTGCGGGGCTGATAAGCATTTCTGAAATCTCTGTACACGACCAACAGCACTTTAATCTCGTCTTTCAATTTCCAGTGCACTCATTACACAGATTCAGCTCAAAGAACCTTGATGCATGAGAATTAGCCTTTCTGGATGTGATACAATTTCTTTTAACCTTTTCTAAAATACTCTGATCCTCCAGGCCTGTCATCCCAGGAAAATGCAGGCAGTAACTTACTTGTAAAATAGAGGAAATTTATCCCGAAGGCCCACGGATGCTAAAGTTGAGCTAAATGTGAGCTATTTGTTTTAATTGAGGATGAGGGAAATGATTTCTTCCATTTTAACCTAATTTTCAGAGAATAAACATCATCACGTAAATTATATTTCCATGTAGTGCTTTCATATATGGAACCCTCAACTGGGCCAGCTGTCTGACAGAGCTCCCTCATTTAAACCTCAAGCCAATTAGCACCAATTTTCAATCAGTTATGTAAGCATTAACCTGTTCCTCTCTGTATGTAATCTGTCTGTGAGCCAGCTTGGAGGAGATGAAATTCTTAAAGTGTCAAATCGCTTTCCTTAATACGTGTTTAGGTCTTTATTTGCATTACGCCCTAGGCTCCGATTTGAAGCCTTCAAAGATAAAAGCGTGTGAAATAGCGACTGTGCCTTCCTAGTGTCTAGAGATCGGAGGGGCCTGGGGAGGGATGCATAGTAAGGGCTGAAAGCTTTACATGTGTGAAGACTGAGCCCATCTTACAGGGAAGGAAGGATCAGTTTTATCTGTCATTCAGCCCCACTTAATACCCTTCAAACACAAATCAAGGTGAGTTGAGGACAAAAGATTCCCAATGCATTTAACCTTATTTGGATTATTAAAAGTAATCAAGGGACTTCCCTGGTGGTCCAATAGTTAGGAGTTCTTCCAGTGCAGGGGGTGCAGTTTGGATCCCTGGTCAGGGAGCTAAGATCCCACATGCCTCACAGCTAAAAAACCAAAACATAAAACAGAAGCAGTGTTGTAACAAATTCAATAAAGACTTTAAAAAAAATAATCAAGCTTCTGAAATTCTCCACTAAAAAGGACAGTTTATTGTATGCACATAAATTGCTTTAACAGAAGCTACAAACACTTTTGGTGAGAAAGTCTTCAGGAATGACTGGAGGACTTTTCTCTAAGTTTACAGGGAGTATTTTCACCCTCAGCACTCACGAAACACAAAAGTCCTGGGCTGAGCTCAGCCTTCCCAATTTGGTCTAGAGATACACTTCCCCGCACCTCAGCCAGACCCTCCTCACTATTCCTAGGCCATCTGAAAAGGATGGGAGAGCTTGGGAAAGTAACTTGTTTGCTATTTAGGCAAAGGATTAAGCACATCTAATACAAAAGAATAATACTAATCAAAGACAAAAGAATAATATTTACAATGACTTCTTTCCAGAGCTGTGATACCTACCCAGGAGCTTTGCTAAATGCGTGACTAAGAGGACAGTTAATTCAATGGGAAGAAACATTAGTTCTCCTAAATACAACACAGAGATTTAAGAATGAAAAATGGACAAAGTGTGCCTCTTTTCTTTATTTCCAGGAATACAGAGTTTGGAGCATCAGCACACCTTCTGCTCAGATCAGCTTCAGGATTCTGACTTTGCTGAAGCAGGATGCTGAGCCTAGGACAACAAGGCAGGGCAGAAGGGAAGTTTGGAGAGGACTGCTTTGAGGAGACTACTATAATTTTCTGCTTTCAAACCTTGCTGGGCTTTGTTGTTTTAGAGAACTGTCTCGAGAGCTCTACTTACAAAGGCAAGTGGCAGCAGACAGGTTTCCAGGGGGCTTTTGCTACGTGAAAAATTATGTTCATATGACAATATCCGTCACATCCGTCTAGCCTCATGTGCAGAACTCTAAGCAAGGAAAGGGAGTAGATTTCATTTCTGTAATGTCACTGGAGGCAGACAGTAGAATTTTTCACATGGTAGAATTTATTTTTTGTAATTGTAAAATTCTTTTTTAGTAATTATAATACTGGAAGCAACCATAAAACAAAAGGCCTGAGCTGTCTCTGAGAGTATATCACACCTCTCAGGACTCTCTACATGAAATCCAGAAAGTAACGTAATTTCCTCGGCATCCAGCCTTCCTCATGAAAGAAGTTCCAACGATTTGACTTTGGCCTTGTGCCTATTGGGTGGACATGTTGGGACATTTGTGTTGATCCCACAGACTAGACCAGGGCCATCTGCTCACGACTGCCATACTGACCCATGTGGCCCACCCATGAGGATTCCAAAATGACCCAGAGGTCACTCAAGTGTTCACCCTAGACTGTGACAGTCCATGGGTGCGTAATCCACAGGTTCTGCTCTCAGATGCTGGGTGCCAATTCCATGTGGTTAATGTACTGGTTGGTGTATCATCTGTTTCATTATTACATTCATTTATTCATTTAAGAAATATTACTGAGTGTTCTTTTCATGTCAGGAAGTGTGCTTGAGAAAGTGGAGAGTAGATTGAGGAGGAGTTGGGGGAGATATTTATTACCGTGTTACTTCCTCCCGGGAAGAAGATCCACTCAAGGCTCAAATAGTAGAAGAAGCATTTGGTGCTAGTGTCCCTAGGAAGACTACACATCTCTCCACCATAGAACATCCTCTTGTCTTATGGACTTTGGGTCACTGACTCTTAATTACATTGTGTTCTGTTTATTTATTGTGCCTTGATTGTTTTCTCATCTGCTTAGAAGAGGGTAATGAATCTTTTTCCAGGGAAATCTAGAGGAACTCTCTGCTAGACCACTTTAATGTTTTAATTCAACAATGCTGTACTGAATTCTAGAGATACAAAGAACTAGAATGCCTAGCTCTCAAGGACCTAGGAATTTAGAGGCTGAAATAGAAAAATAATTTTTTTTTTTTTTGCGGTACACGGGCCTCTCACTGTTGTGGGCTCTCCCATTGTGGAACACAGGCTCCGGACGTGCAGGCTCAGTGGCCATGGCTCACGGGCCCAGCCGCTCCGCGGCATGTGGGATCTTCCCGGACCAGGGCACAAACCCGTGTCCCCTGCATCGGCAGGCAGACTCTCAACCACTGCGCCACCACGGAAGCCCAAAAAATAAATATTTAATTATGATACAGTCAAGGTATGTGTAATAACACAGCTTTTCTCAGAGTGGATCCCACAGACTTTCAAATCTATTCTCTAAGGTCTGTGAGTCTTGGCACTGGAGAGAGCCTACTGTACTTGAATCTCAGTTCTGCCACTCACTGGTCACGTCATCGAAAGCAAGATATTTTAGCTCCTGAGCCCTAGCATCCTCTCTGTAAAATGGGGGTGCTAGTTGCTAATTTTGTTGTGGAATTAAATGGGAAAAGACACATAATTAATTGATCATTTCCTGTTATACGGTGTACCTGGTGTCTTGTGTGCCTGATTTCAGCTGTGCATCCTCAGAATTACTACTCACTATAGCACAAAAAAAACACAGGCACGTAAAGGCAAACACAACCATGACTGATTTATGACAAAAGGGAAATAGAGAGGTAACTATACTGCATACCATTGGCAGAATACACCTAACATTGATTTATTCTCCTCTTTTCTTAGGAATGCCAAATTTCTGCTTAGGAATCCCTCCCATGCTAAACTAAATTCAACACATTCCACTCTAAATTTAAATAGATAAAGTCTAGCTCTAAAATATTTCCCAAATCCTTTGAGGAATGACCCATACCCTGTTTTCACCAGAAGACTCACTATGTATTTTTTATTAACCATGCAGTTGAGACTATTTTTCTGTTACTAAAAATTATAATAAAAATATATGATGGTTTGTTTTCAGATGTTTGCATCTGCTTTTGAGGAAAAGATTTGAATGTGGCAAATGTCACTTCGGCCTTTCCTGGTGGTCCAGTGGTTAAGACTCCATGCTTCCACTGCAGGGGGCATGGGTTCAATCCCTGGTTGGGGAAATAAGATCCTGTGTGCTGTGTGGCATGGCTAAAAGAGAAAAAAAAATCACTTCTTTTCAAATACAATAGCTTAAGCAATGAGTTGGTAACTTAATGTGGAAAATATAGCCACCCAAGTAAACCATGGTTACTGTTGAAGGACAACCAAAGGCAATGGAAAATATAGCCACCCAAATAAACCATGGTTACTGTTGAAGGACAACCAAAGGCAATGGAAAATAGAGCCAAAGCAGAGTGTGAACCTGACCCTCTGGGCCCCTTGGGGGTATCCCTAAAGTTCAGATACACCCATCACGTAACCAGAGTTTCCCTCCCAAGGGGGCCATGCTACTGCCAACATTTACCTTTAGAGTATATGGGTATTCTTTTCAAGAGCAATAAACAGTGTATCAGAAAGATCAAACATATCATTCAGCATCTGGTGGATGCTTCAGTGTGCAGAACTGAAAAAGCATGAAGTTGGATTAAATTAGTTATTTTGAATTAACAAATATGCCATATTTCTTCAATTCTAAGATGTCTTCCATTTTAAGACATACCAAGTATTCAGACGCCAACTTACTTGGGAAAAAACATACACTTTAACAAGAATACAAACAGTATTTTGTGTAAAAAAACCAGCATAGATTTCTCCATACAATTGCATGCCATTTTAATCCTCATCATCACAATCAATGTTGATCCCAAGCTCTCTTCGCTTTCAGAGTTGAGAGATCCTTCTAAGTCACTTTTCACCACTGACAGTGCTGCTTAGCATCATGTGACGTCTTAATGTTACGCTGCACCTGCCGTGAGTCACCATACCCTTCTGTCAGCTTTGAATGCATAGTCAGGGTTCCTGCCTACAATGCTTAAGTCCCATATCCCCCAACTACTTCATTTTCTATTTATTCTCAACCTCAGTTCATTCTCTACCTCCCTGATCATTTTAAAATATACTGCCTGTATCACAGAGTTTAGCTCTTAATTGGGTAATGTCTTGTGTTCTTAATGTTTTCATAAGATAACATAAGTAGAAATGCTTTCAAAACTCTAAAATGATTCATAAATATTCATTCTTATTGTTTAAATATGTGCCTCTTCTCCACCCCCCTCCTACGCTCCAAGTTGAAGTCCTTGCGAGAGTAGACTTTGTCTTCTGCCACCTTTATGCCCTGCACAGCACCTGGAAGACCTCTAGCCTACCCAACACATGCTCGTATTGTTTGTTCACTTACAGCAAAGGGCTTAACATGAAGGTGATGAACAGGTTGACATTTCTACTTAAAAAGTAGGTGGTGTTGGTTTGCCCAGGAACTGATTTTACCATGCTTAGTAGCCTATCCCCACACCTGATATGCCTTAGTTTATCCATATGGAGGAAGAGGAGAAAATTAAAATAACCACCATTTCATGATTGTTAGGATTATTCAAATCACCAGGCCTAATGGATCCTAACTCAGCTCTGTAGTCCCTGTGTGGGCTTTGCTGTTGCACTCACCTAAGAGAACCATGTGAATTTAAGTACTCTGCAAAATGCTTATATGATGGAGCTCTCACCCATACTTGCTGTGAGTGGTCTTGTTTTCTGCCTCTTTCTTGCAATTAAAAACTGATTCTCAGAAAACGGTAGGATTAGTCAACAGTATTGACAGAAAAGAGACAAAAAAATAAGCACAAGGGAAAACCTTCAAGAAAGAGATGTTTCAACATAATGTGGATAAATGGGTCCAACTTTTTCCCTGAAAACTGGTTCAAGAAACATTGAAAATCCATCCTTTACCTTCTAAAATTCTTTGCTTCTCCTAGAGGTTTGTCTCCAATTCAATAGTGCCATAAGAGAATGTGTCCTGTTTTTAAAAAAATACATATATATGTATATATATATGTGTGTGTGTTTATATATATGCTACCTCATCCCATAATAGTACAGACACAGTTAGGTTTATAATTGTATTCATAAGGAGCTGAACAAGTTTAAGCAAAACATGACTGTTTACTGCCACCATTTTTCTATGGTCATTCTTGGTAGGTGGTAGGTATTTTTCTCTGAATTCTCTCAGGGTACTGTGTTCTTGTAATATATCTCGAGTAATAATGGCTTATCTTATAGCAATAGGATGTATTGCTTGGCACCATCTGTACCCACTGGATTCTCTAACTGTTGGTGACAGAATGCAAATCAGAAATATTTTGTACAAAGTATGTACTTTGAGAAGAGTGAGAATAGAAGAGGAAAGGCAATGTGCTCACTAGGAGCATGTTGTCACCTACCAGTCAAATATGTATTCATTCAGCGTCTGCCACATGACCCATGCTCACGTGACATAAACACCAAGAATGTACGTTATTGAATTGAGTTGCTATTTACTGCAACCAACATCTCTTAAATTTAGTAAGAGCTGTTTAATTTTGTTCATTCATCTATTTAGTTCACCTTCATTTATTATATAGATAAACATCATGTCAAGGTCTCACTTACATACGTTAGGACATTTTCAAATTGGTTTCTAAAGATTGCACTTACTTAAAAACACTTCTCTCTAGCTCTGCTTGGAATTACACACACACACACACACACACACACACAAAGAATCTAATTACCATCTTTGGTTTAGTAAGCCTTCATAGACTTTATTC
Source organism: Mesoplodon bidens (assembly GCF_964165515.1). NCBI lineage: Eukaryota > Metazoa > Chordata > Mammalia > Artiodactyla > Ziphiidae > Mesoplodon > Mesoplodon bidens. The sequence goes on along the minus strand of NC_138165.1, from coordinate 46,696,831 downwards.
AGTACAAAAGACACAACTACAGAGGTGAAATTCCTGTTGAATAAGTCAGTCAATGTCCTTTACCACATATTTATTGAGTACATTTTACGTGCTAGGAACAAGTCTAGATTTCAAAAAACAAAACAAAGTCTCTGCTTCCAAAAAGCTTGTATTTGTATATGAGGAGACAGACAATGGAAAAATAAAATGAAATGAAATATTAAAAAGTGTACCCTATGGTAATGTTAAGTGCCACAAATGAAATAAAATAATGTGAAAGAAACTGGCTGGAAAGTGGGGGGCATGCAGAAGTTCTTATTTAGCCACATTGGTCTGTGAAATTTTCTCTGAGAAGGTCACATTTAATTTGATACCTGAATATGGTGAAGTCGCAACCGTGTGCTGGGGAATAAATATTCCAAGCTACTGTGGCTGAAGAGTAACAGATATGGGAGAGAGTACAGGGGGATGGGCTTGAGAGGTAGGCAAGTGCCAGATGATGTAGGGTAAAAATAAATAAATAAAAGATTATTCTGATTACAATGAGGTGGAAAGACTGTGGTCATGAAAACTGTTACAGATGGCCAGGTTAGAGATGGTATTTTTGACTCTGGTTGTAGCAGGAGAGTTCAAATTCAAGGCAAATACTGTCCTTGGAGCAAGAAGTTATACTGGTGAATTAGATGTGGCATGGAAAGAAACTGACAAATTAGAGATAGGATCTTGACCCTAGTAGCTAGATGGATAGTATTACCATTTACTTAAATGTTGAAGCCTTGGTATGCTGAGGATTCTGGGATTTGTGTTGGAGATGAGGAACCACTGGCTATTGGCTCTATTTTAAGTTTTTGGTAACTAGTGGACTTCCAAGTGATGTGTAAAGTAGGCAGTTAAATATGATTCTGGAATTCAACAAAGAAGACAGCATTAGAAATATTCATTTGAGAATTATAGAGATCATTTTCAAAGCCATGATGCTAGATTAAATCACTTAGGGAGTTAGTGTAGTTATAGAGGACATGTCTGGGGACAGCAGTGTTTAGACAGCTGGGAACCACCTTGAAGTTGAAGGAAAACAAGCCTTCCTCTAAGCCTAGAGAAGAATGTGTTGAAGAAGAGAACATCAAGAGCTGCTAAGAAATCAGATAAGAGGAAGACAAAAATTAACCAATAGCTTTAGCAAGATGTGGGTCCTTGGAGACCTTAATAAATTGAGCCATGACACTGGGATCGATCTGGATTGGATCGAGGAGAGAACGGGGGTAAAGAAGTGGAAACGGCAACTATAGATAGAACTGTATAGCTAGGAGTCTTGCTATGGAGGGAAGTGGAAAAGTGTGGTAATGGTTTGGAGTCACATCAGTGTTTTGTTTGTTTTAAGATGAGTGATGTTAGACTCATGATAGTGGGAATGATCCAGAAAGTGAGGAGAAAGAAATGATACCAAAGGAAGAAGGGAATGTTGGTAGAGCAAAGACCAAGAGAAATTTTGAGGCAAAAGGATCCAGAGCCTAAGTGGAGTGTTTGTTGTGGGTAAGAGCAGGGTCATCTTACCTGTTGTCATGGCAGGAAAGGCAGTGCATGAGTGCAGGTAAAAAAAAAAAACAGGCAACTTGGTGGCCCCTCCATAGCAAATTGTAATGGTGTGCTCTCTCAAATACAGCAGTTAATTCTTTTGTAAATATTTGCTAGCTGTAGATGTTCTTTATTAAAAATCCAATACAGCAGATTTACAGTTGTTAGGAGAGTAGTAAAGAAAATACTCCATATTTTCTCTGATATATATATCAACTAAAATTTCAATAATAATCCCATTGAAACTATTTTTGTCAAACACAGTGGTGGAAAAATAATTCAAAATAGAAAGTAAAAGCAAGAAGAATTCATCTGCTTGAAAAATATATGAAAATGATACCAAATAATGTTGATCTTCACAAGAAATTCCTTTGTTGTCAGCAGACACATTTTCAAGCCTTCCACATTTTAATTTTTTTAAATAGGGCAACTGTCAATTTTAATTACTCCATCCTGCTTTGAATAATAATTTACATATTTATCCACCAAGAATGCTCTGATAAAGGACAATATCCCATGAGAGATGAAAAGGCTTGATCCTTGAATCCCACTTTTGCATTCTTGAATAGCAAACCCTCTTTTTCAGCAGCAAAACTGTAGTATTGAGAAAGACAGTGGGCCAGGTCAGTGGTTTGCAGTTAATTTTTTACTGTGAAATTCTATTATACAAAATTGCTTGGAGCAACTCTTGTCAACACTGCCCCAGTTCAAACAGTTTTTGTTTTTTAACCATGAAAAATAATTCTTGTCTAAAGCAGGACGACCACAAAGAAGTTTTATCAGCTCCAAATAAGGAAAGCTAAGCCAATTTTGAAAAAAAAAAATCGTTCACTATTTTCATTTACTAGTAATTTAAATGTTTACTGTTATCCTTTACTGAACAAATAAAGATTTTGGTTTTTAGACTTCAGGCCTATGCTGTGAGTTGCTTAGGGTTTGGGGAACTCTGGTTGAGGTTTTATTCTTATCTCAATCATAAAGTTCTCTGGGTATGACCTAACGTCTTAGCTCTCTCTTGATTTTCTGCTTCTCTGTGAGTGAGGTATATATATCCTGATAGTGGGATAAACTCACATTCAAACTGCTCTATAATACACTTTCCAGGGTATAGGCTCTTTGCATTGTTTTCTCAATTCCTCCAAGCATAGCACATCCAAAAAGACCACATGGAACCCCAAGAAGATGATCACAGGTAGGCCAGAGATCTTTGTCCAAAACTTGGATGTGACATTAAAGAGCTGAAAACACTTAAGGACCCCATGACATTAATTAAGTGAAATTCCACTGCTAACACTAGCGTTGATGGTTGAACTCCAATTACCAACTCCAGTTACCCCACTGTGGCTCCCACTGCCCATCCATCCTTCCTTCATACCTGACTTTTCACGTCCTCACAAGATAACCAGTTAGTTTGCATCCCCACAGGGCTCAGGCGTCCTTTTTAAAATCTGATTAATAATTGAGTGCTTTTCGAAGAATGTTCCACCGAGGTGTAAAGTCTCATGGGTGAGTCTCAGGGTCACTGCTGGGAAGTATTTCTTCAGAGTAACTGAGAACACTCCAGTCCTATCTTTCCTTTGCCAACAGAGCATCTCCATTCCTCTTTATTATGTAAGTTTAGGGTTATACCATAGACTTTATTTTGAGAAAGGATTTTGCTTTGGAAAATCACAGAAATTACCCATATTAATGGAAGTGGAGGAATTAGTCTGTGAATCCTCCTAGGTAGAATTTTCACTATGACATTTTAGAGGCAATGCCTTAACCTTGTGGACCCAAGACAGAGTGGAAGTGAAGGATGGACATTCATGCACAGTTAGTCTCTATATTATTTTAAATCACATAGAGAGTCAGCCTGTCCACCTTAGAGTAAGAGAGGCAAATGTTGCTCCCATGGTAACAATAAGGAAAACGTTCTCTCTGGATATCTCAGAAAATAGCATTTTCCTCCTTTCCCATTTCTTTGGGTCCCTGTTTGGTTTTTGCAATCTTTGCTTTAATACAGTGTGAGGGGTACAAATGGGAACTTGTATTTTTCTTGGAAAAAAAACATAGTTAAATAAAAGCTTACTTACAGTGTCTCCTACTTCTCCTAGTGAGTCACAGAAATTATTAATGATGTTTCAGTCACTGAACACCCATACCATGAATCAAGAAAGAAAACCCTAAGATGCAAGGTCCTGTCCCTTCTGTAATGTAGTAGAAAGGAGCAATGGAGAAATAGAAGGAGCTGAAAACATACACAGAACTTTTGTCATCTTTAGGGTACTCTTTTGTTTAATTTTCACTCTTTCAGCAATTCTTTTCATACGTCATTAACCCAGATATTTGCCTTACAAAATCTCAACATCTCACTAGACGGTAGGGAGTTACTTGTTTGTCCAGGTCGGGGGAGGAGAGAGGAGAGAGAGTGCAGGCTGATTTTCCCCAGCTCACTCCCACACCCCTCCCTTCCAGGGGCAGCTTCATTGATTATTCTGTAAGTCATCTTAAAGCAAGATTTTGGGTCCAGATTTTGGCTTTCGCGTAGAAAAAGGAATTCCTATCCTTTGTGGTTTTACAGTTACAGAGCTCCTTACATCTCAATTTCAGTCTGGGGGAGTGGGAACAGAAGCCATGTCATTGGACTTGGCTGATAACTACATCCAAAGAAAGAGTGGACCTTGCTGCCTGGTGGTGCCCCAAGGAAGTAATGTTTTTCTCTGATGTAGCACTTATACAGTCGGGGATGTCTTGCAAAATGGAAGGAATTATCCGTCGGCTGTAATTACAGTGACTCATTGACACAAATGCTGAGATGTGGCATAAATAATGAGAGAACACACAGAAGACTCTTCATTATCAAATCCAGCCCTACGTTCTCATCACGCAGGAAGTGGCCATGGTCACAGACGCCGATGGTGAGAACCTGTGTTTTCCCCAAAGCTCATTGATTATTCCCCCGCCTGGAGGACTGAACAGTGGCTATCAGAGCCCTGACCTATTAGAGTAAACTGAAAAAGCAAACACGAACCACCCTCTAAGATTGCAAACTGGGTGGCGTCAAATGAAAACTGCCGTATGGATGGAATAAATAGGGCATGTTTAGGGAACGTGCCAAAGCCACAGAGCAAAAGGGAACCAAACCAAAGCGTGACTCCAGCAAAAGTTGGGCTGAGCTGCAAAGAGACAGTTACAGAAAACGCAGTCAAATCAATTTTCTCAGTGGTGTAGGTGGCAGCCGCTAGGAGCAGACATAGTAGCTTTGAAGTTAGACACACCTGGGTGAGTACAAGGACTTGCTCACGGTCTCACAGCCCCAATTATCTTCTTTATAAAATGGGAGGATAGCAGCCCTTACCTTGCAGAATTTTTGTGAGACTAAAGAGATAATGAACTTGAATGTAAAGGGTGAGCACAGTACCAGGTATGTACACACTCTTGCTATTTTCCATTAAGAATGGGGTGTGGATATGGGTTGAGAGGTGCTTGGTGCAGAGGGGTCCCTAATTCTCTTCTCTTTCTCACACTCCCTCAATTCCCTTCTTCTTTCTTCCCGCCAGCAAGTACATACTCATCCATAGCTAGAAGTGGAACTCTTATTGAGCGCATTGACAGAAGTAGTTAAAATAATGGATGCTTCGGAGGGAGAACAACATGAAGTTATCGACCACTTAATTATTTGTATAATTCATTCATGTTTACCCTGGGATCAGATACTTAGAGAGGACATACACTGTAGTCTTAAAGAGCATGGCCTCAGGAGACTGTCTGGGTTCAAATCCCAGCTCCCACTTACTGTATACCTTGCGACTTGGGCACTTAATCTCTCTGCATTTCCAGTTCTCTCTCTCTGTAAAGTGGAGAAAATGATCCACATAATGCTATGAGAATTACATGGATTCATTTTGGCAAGTGCTAAATGCTACTTACTTACTTAGTAAGTGCTACTTAAATGTTTATTAAATAAATAAGTAAACACTAATAGACACAGTGTAGTAGGATGTCTCCACACATAGAGGATAACTAATTAAAATTAAAATTTTACCATTTTATTTTTTCTACAAGAAATGGGCAAGATTTAGAATTTCAGTTAAAGATCCTGATAGTCATAGTAAATACTTAGTTTAACTTTATATCTTTTAGAAGAAAAACCAGTAAGCCTTGTCTGGAGTACTACGAAAAAAGAAATACACACTTTACAATTTTTAAATCAAGAACACTGTGTTCACTATAGCCCAAGTGATGGTCACATACCTATTATATTATGAGGGTTTCTACTTCTTTTGTCCTTACTTCTTATAATATCATCAAATGTCAATTTATTACAGCAATACCTTTAATATCTATCTCATTTCTTTATATTTTTACAACATGATATGAGGACATTTAATGGGTTAAGCTTTTTTTTTTTTTTTTTTTTTTTTTTGCTGTACACGGGCCTCTCACTGTTGTGGCCTCTCCCGTTGCGGAGCACAGGCTCCAGACGCACAGGCTCAGCGACCATGGCTCACGGGCCCAGCCGCTCCGTGGTATGTGGGATCTTCCCGGACCGGGGCACGAACCCGTGTCCCTTGCATCGGCAGGCAGACTCTCAACCACTGCGCCACCAGGGAAGCCCTGGGTTGAGGATTTTTAAGCCAAAAGTTCAGTTGTAATGCTGGCTTTTATTCCTGAAGTAACTATTTTTCATCATCATGAAGTAGCAACCTGTGTTTCTTAGTTCTAGGATAAGTTCAAGATTCCAAAAGACTTCATCACACAATTCTATATTTGTATTTTTCAGTTGCTTCACATTTGCTGCCAAAGATTCATTCATTTATCCATCCATTCATCAAACACTGAGAATCTATGATATGCTAGGATCTCTGCTAGAAATTGGGTACTAGAGTGAATAATTTTTCAGAATTTTTCTCAATAATATTCACTATGGTTAATGGTTATTTTATATTTTGGGAGCTGGAGAGAGAATCAAATAGAGTCATTAATGGATAAAGTTAATTAGCCTTGAGCAGTCATTTAAAAATCTTGAAATATTCACCTAATTGTGATTTCTCTCTCTGTAGTAAAAGTATGCCATAATGGAAACATTTCCCCTCTGGGAACAAGGAACTCTAGATCCACAAGAGATTAAGGATTTGGGGCAGGAAACACCAACCCCTCCCATGGGTAGAATGGGAATGATGACAAGCAGGCTCTCTCATACTTCTAGCCCTAGGTTCCTAGACTCATGTTTTCTACCTATTAAAGGCCCAGCACCTTAAAATCGTCACTGATTTGGGGTATATGTCCTGTCCTGAAGGACACTATGCCATTCAAAGTATCATCTTCAAATTCACACTCTTATGTGCATCTTCAAAGATATTTATCACACTGTATCACACTGGCAGCTTCCGAGTGATGCAGTATGTGATGGGACCAGTGGATTCCATAGTCAGTGTCTACATCTGTACCTCTTTACTGCTTTGTGGGTCCTTTCTTTTGAGGCAATATTTTGTGAGAACCGATGTCAGTAGCTCAAACAATCTCCCAGCCCTCAGATAGCGGTGCTGGCCAAGCTCCTGTGGGCAGGAAGGACAAATATGTGATAATCTAGGTAAAAATAAATTGCTGCCTTCTGGCAGAGTGAAAGGAATTCAATGTAATCAACCTGCCACCAAGTAGCTGATTGTTCTTGATGGATGGTGCCATAACCAGAGTTTAACACTGGCCTCTGTTGCTGACAGGTTGAACATTAGACAGAGGCAAAGTCTATGTGAGCCCTACCGAGTGAGAGTCCACACCATTGGCCTTATGTGTAGCCTCCATTTCTGCTACCGTGGCTACTCCATTCACAAGCTCATTGTGCCAGGGCTGAGGAGAGAGACTGTCCACTTTGTGGTTCAGTGGCCCTTCTTTGGTGGATGTTTTTTGGTAGGTGTTAACAAGAGCTATAAAGATATTCACACTTCATGCCCACTCCCGTAAGTCTATCTACCCTACCTCAGACCTTCCTGTCCCCAATCTTCTAGTCTTTCTTCTTCCAGGACCTGGATCGAGGAGCCATATGTTTTCTTACCTTGGGCCACTTCTTTTTCCACGCAATGTCAGTGACAAGATCCACCACTGAAAACTGTTTATCATGAGGGTTTACCTCACTGCTACCTTTCAAGGTCATCCCTAAGTGGGATCAGAAGCAGTTCACTTTCACCTTGCACATGCTATGTTGAACCATCTTCAAACCAAACTCTGCCACTTTCCTCCTCTATCAGCTACTCCTACAGGACTTCTTGCGTGACCAGGGTATCTGAGGGTAAGGAGCCAGTGCAATGGGGGTAGATGACTCTGTCACCTGCTCATGCAGCTTACTTGTGCCTTTTGGTCCTGCTCATGTTAATCATGAATGTACCATTTCTATCTTAAAATGAAGTGCTGCTGGCCCACTTCTTATGACTTGATGAATCTGGCAAAAGCCAACTCATGATATATGGCTCTGGCAGTATGGTCCCTTGATGTCTCATGACCAGATAATACCAGGACCTAATAACACATCAGGAATGGATTTTTAAATGGTATATAGTTCTGGGCTTCAGGTGGCATGGGCTTCTTCCAGAACCTTTGGGTTGCTTGCCATAAAACTCACAGAGCATCTTATCTCATACAAACACCTGCCTGTTTATAGGAAACAAATGACAGGGCTGTGTGCATCCCAGAGGCAGAGCCCTTTCTCTTTCTGGGTCTACTACCCACTGAAATCTGGGCATTTTCCATGTCACTCTCTAAGTGGGTCACAGCAGTGTCCCCAACTGTGGATACAGTGTTGTGCCATTGTGTTGCATGTTTTTTTTTAAATTGGGTGTTATAAGATGCACTACTTTCTCCTTTACTTTGGAGGGAATATTCTAGCGTGTTCCAGACCACTGAACTCTTAAAAATCTTCACTGAGTATTTGTAGGGATTATCTCCTGCTTTCTGGAGCATGATGGATCTTGTCAAGGTCTCCAGGTGCCTGCCACTTCATGCTCATTTGGGCTGATTAAAATGGTGTGGACCAAAATGACATTATAATGTTATGTCTAGATGTGTCAATATAAATTGCTTCTAATGCTTTGCTGATATGGATAGAAGAATGTATTCACTAAATCAATGCTACATAAAATGCCCCTAAAGTCATTTTACTCTGTTCTAGCTAAGCTACCACATCTGGCACATCAGCTCTAAATGGGGCTACTATTTGTTTAAGTTTATGGTTGTCTACAGTGATCCTCCAGGATCCAACTGGTTTCTGTAGAGGCCAGAATTGTGGATTATATCGGGACATTATGGTAACCATCACGTCTACATTCTTTAAGTCTCTATAGGTGACAGTCATCTTTGTCATGTCCCTGGGATAAAATATTCCTTTGGATTTGCTATCTTGGTTGGGATGGGGTTACTTTCAGGACTTCCACTTAGTCTTCCCTACTTTAATAGCTCTTACAAGCCAACATAAGAGTTTTGCCATTACCAATATGTTGTTTCAAATTAACCATTTGGAACAATGGAAATGTCTACCAGGTAAGTCTGTGGACCAAGTAGATTTACTCTTTGTAAATCTGGTGCCAGAACCCCATTTATTATCTGGCTGTCACAGGACCCCACTCTGACAGGGGCCAGGATGACCTTTTGGGTTCCTGAGTATCAGTATCTCTTGGGTATTGTGTTCAACTGTCCTCAAAATATCTGGGTATTTCCCTTTCCTAGTATATGGTTATAGGACTAAATAGCTGTAAGTTCCTTTGTAAGAACTAGGAAATCCTTTCTATCTATACTTGCCTTAGTGTTTGGAATCCTTCTTCATTTATACTGAGCCTCTCCCTCAGTCAGTGGAGTCTGGATATTATAATTGGCTCAGGCCTGGAAATTAAGCAAGGGATTTGTGACTTTTTCTTGGGGAGCCTGAGCTCAGCCTTCTGATCATTCATCCTTGATTCCTTTTGATTAAACAATTATAGATTGTTTAAACAATACCCTTGTTGGTGGCACATCTATCGATATTTTTGCCCCTTGGAGCACAATGTTTGATGAACCATCTCCATACTTTGTGGGTCAGGCCCAAGATCGCCGTTCTGACCTTGCCATTTATTATGATAATTGTGACAATTATCTTCTGATAGTGAAGTATCGGAACCAGCTGTCCTCAATTATTTGTGTTCCAGTCATCTCAGTGCTACTAGAGAGCCCAGTTCTGTAACATCATCTCCTATTGTCAGTCCTGGAATACTGCTGTGGAGACAGCCATAACTGAGTTTCTAAAGCATGTTGGTACCCCCCTCACCAGTCTATATTAAGAAAGAATAGGTCACTTCTAGGAGACTTAAGTGCTCAGAGAACTAAGATTTCAATATTCTGGAGTGCATCAAGCTCAGATTTTCCCAGTCCAAGTCTCAGAATTCTATTCCTTCCTAATCAGGACTTGGTATAGAATAATGGTTGGGTTTGAAAAGACAACCTTCTTTAGAGTTCTACTACGTATGTAATTAAATCCTGAACCCTACCTTCACCTTTTTTTATCCTTTGACTTCAGGAGATGAGAGTCTCTCTAAGCTGTCCAGGAGGTTCTTGGGCTTTCACACTTCTGCTTAAATTTTGGTTAATCATTCCCAGTCTGCCATTGTCTTTCTCCAATTGATTGATAGCACTCAGCACCTGTAATTTGATTCCTTAATACATACAATCAGTACTTCCATAACTGACAAATACCTTAGATATTGAACCACTCAGTCCATTTCCTTCCACTAGTATCACATTCCAGCTCACAGTTGCACCACTATGGCAGGCAAAGGGCTATCAGTGATGGAGCTTTTATTGTCAGCCAGCTGGGAGGTGATGAAGCCCCCGAATCCCATTTTACACTGGTCTTTCTAGGAGCACACCTGGCATCAATTGTCTTAGATTGGATTCCTTGGAATAAGATTACTAGATAGAGACTTCATGCTGTGCTATCCTTTCAGAGTTGTCCTGAATCCAGGCATTTACTAGTTATTGGATGCGGGCTTACCCAGGCATAACCTTGGGAGAAGCATCTTCCTTAGGCCAAAGGCAATGCTTGATGAGGGACACAGCTGGGAGCAATCAACAACCTACATTCCTAGTGGCTGAGGGAATGAGTGCCTTAGTCTTCAAGGGATGACAATTTGAAACTCATTTCAAACTTTCTATTTCTTCTCCCCTATTCCTTAATTTTTTTTAATTGGAAACAATTCGTACAGTGCACTCACACGTACACATGAGGTCATGCACACACACACACACACACACAGCAAGCAAGTGACAAAGAGAAAGAAGAATTGTGCTACTTTATCATTGACTATCTTATAAGAAATTTTATTCATTTTCATTTCTACTTTTGATTCTTTTTTCAATTCTTTCTCAGTTTTGATGATTAGAATTCCCAACCAATGAAAGTTATAATTTTATTCATAGTTTATAGACCTCTGATTAAATACCTGTATTAGGTGAAATATTTTTAATAGAGTTGTTTTCTGAGATAATCATAGATTCATATGCAGCTATAGGAAATAATACAGAGGTCCTGTGTTCCCTTTACCCAGGTTAACCAATGGTAACATCTTATAAAACTATAGTACAATATCACAACCAAGATATTGATATTAATAGTCAAGATACAGAACATTTCTACCACCAGAAGTATCCCTCACTTTGCCCTTTTGTAGCCCTACCCTCTTCCCTCCCCCCACGGACTCCTCCTTAACCCCTGGCAAACATGAATCTGTTCTCCATTCCTATAACTTTGTCATTTCAAGAATGTTATGTAAATGGTATCATATTTGGTTTGGCCTTTTTCACTCATCATAATTTTCTGAAGAATAATCCAGCTTATTGTATATCAATAGTCTCTTTTTTTAATCTCTTTTTTATTGCTATGTACAGTTCTATGGTATAAATATACCACAGTTTAATCATTTACTCACTGAAGGACTTTCATCTTGTTTCTAGTTTGGTGCTATTATGAATAAAGCTGCTATAAACATTCATGTACAAGTTTTTGTGTGACCATAAATTTTTATGTCTCTGAGATAAAAGGCCAGGGGTGGAACTGCTGAGTCTTAGGCAGTTGCATGTTTAGTTTTTTAAGAAACTGCAATATTCTTCAGAGGGACTGTTCCATTTTACATTCCCATAAGCAATGTATGAGTAACCAAGTTTTTTTGCATCCCTTGCCAGCATTTGGTTGAGTTTTCCAGTCCATGAACATAAACATGAATATGGTCAGACTCCTGATCTATTTAGATCTTTGATTTATTTCATCAGCATTTTGTAATTTTCAGCTATAATATCTGTGCATGTATTGTTATGTTTGCAGTTAAGTATTTCATTTTTTTTAAATGACTGTAAATAACAGTGTATTTTTAATTTTGGTGCCTACATACTCATTGCTAATATATAGAAATGTAAATAATTTTTGTATGTTAATCATACATCCCAAGACCTTGCTGAACTAATTTATTAGTTGTAGGAGGTATATATACAAGGTTTTAGGAAGGTATATATATATATATATACACACACACACACACACACACACACACACACACACACACACATCTTGGGATTTGCTATGTCTGATCTATAAGCCTTTTATGTCCTTTTCTTACATTCTTGCACTTGCTAGAATTTTAGTATTATTTTGAATAAGAGGGGTACAAGTGAACATCCTTGCCTTGTTTCTGATTTTAGGGGAAAGCATTCACTATTCACCATTAAGTGTAAAGTTACTTGTAGGATTCTTGCAGACGTTCTCTATTAAGTTGAAGTAGTTCTCTTCTATTCCTATTTTTCTGTGTGTTTTGAATTGTAGCACAAATGCCACAGATTCTTGCTGTTCTAACTGAGGTTTAGTAGATTTTCTTGAATGAATGTTTCTCTATTTCCTTTACTACAATTTCTTGAGACTTTAAATTATTTTCTTAAAAATTTCATTGGCTAAATTGTTGTTTTTCTAAGAGAGGGTTCACAGGCAGTCCCATCCTAGAATTGCATTTTGCTATGTTTTCTTGAGTGGGGAAGAAAGGGAAGGATTTATCACTTCATTCCTATAATAACACATGGAAATATATCACTAGAGTGAATATGTAATATCATGGGTGTGATGTGGTAAAATATTTAGGACTTCTAAGATAAACAATAAGAAGTTATTAAAGTTATTAAAGAAGTTATTATTTATTTCAAGCAAAGAAAGGGCAGAATTTTAACCACCATGACTATGGCAGTTCTTATAATTGCTTCAAGAATATGAGTTTGGGTGGAGACCTTCAAAATGGCAGAGAAGTAAGATGTGAAGATCACCTTCCTCCCCATAAATACATCAAAAATATATCTACACATGGAACAACTCCTACAGAACACCTACTGAACACTGACAGAAGACCGCAGACTTCCCAAAAGGCAAGAAAATCCCCACATACTTGGGTAGGACAAAAGAAAAAAGAAAAAACAGAGACAAAAGAATAGGGATGGGACCTGCACCTCTGGGAGGGAGCTGTGAAGGAGGAAAAATTTCCACACACTAAGAGGCCCCTTCACTGGTGGAGACAGGGGATGGGTGGGGTGGGGGGAGCTTTGGAGCCATGGAGGAGAGCGCAGCAACAGGGGTGCAGAGGGCAAAGTGGAGAGATGCCCACACAGAGGATCAGTGCCAACCAGCACTCACCAGCCCAAGAGGCTTGTCTGCTCACCAGCTGGGATGGGCGGGGGCTGGGAGCTGAGGCTCAGGCTTCGGAGGTCACACCCCAGGGAGAGGACTGGGGTTGGCTGCGTGAAGACAGCAGAAGGGGGCTAGTGCACCACAGCTAGCTGGAAGGGAGTCTGGGAAAAATTCTGGACCTGCCAGAGACACAAGAGACCTCTGTTTTGGGGTGCACAAGGAGAGGGGATTCCTTCCCAGTGCGCTCACAGAAGGCAGAGCACAACCTAACTGAGCTCCAGAGACAGGCCTGAGATGCAGCGATCAGCTTGGACCCCAGAGACGGACATGAGCCACTAACGCTGCTGCTGCAGCCACCAAGAAGCCTGTGTGCAAACACAGGTCGCTACCCACACCTCCCCTCCTGGGACCCTGTGCAGCATGCCACTGCCAGGGTCCCATGATCCAGGGACAACTTCCCCAGGAGAACACATGGCAAGCCTCAGGCTGTTGCAATGTCACATTGGCCTCAGCCACCTCAGGCTTACCCCGCATTCCAATTATGATTACCATACCCCTCCCTCTCCCCAGCCTGAGAGAGCAAGAGAGGCCTAATCAGCTGCTGCTTTAACCGCTCCTGTCTGGGTAGGGAACAGATGCCTGAGGGTGGTCAACACGCAGAGGCAGGGCCAAAACCAAAGCTGAACCCCAGGAGCTGTGTGAACAAAGAATAGAAAGGGAAATCTCTCCGTGCAGCCTCAGGGGCAGCAGATTAAATCCCCACAAGCAACTTGATAAACCCTGCATCTGAAGAATACCTGAATAGACAACTAATGCTCCCAAAAATGAGGCAGTGGACTTTGGGAGCAACTGTAGACTTGCGGTGTGCTTTCTGCATCTAACTTGTTTCTGGTTTTATGTTTCTTAGTTTAGTATTTAGTGCTTATTATCATTGGTGGATTTGTTTATTGGTTTGGTTGCTCTCTTCTTTTTATATATATATTTTTTTCTCCTTTTTCTCTTTTTGTAAGTGTGTACATATATGCTTCTTTGTGAGATATTGTCTGTATAGGTTTGCTTTTACCATTTGTCCTAGGGTTCTGTCTGTTCGTTTTTTGAGGTTTTGTTGTTTTCTTTTTTTCTTTCTTCCTTTTCTTCTAAGCTGTGTGGCTGACAGGGTCTTGGTACTCCTGCCAGGTGTCAGACCTGAGCCTCCGAGGTGGGAGGGCCAAGTGCAGGACATTGGACCACCAGAAAACCTCCCTGCCCCAAGTAATATCAATTGGGAAGAACTATCCCAGAGATCTTCATCTCAACACTAAGACCCAGCTCCACTGAACAGGCAGCAAGCTACAGTGCTGGACACCCCATGCTAAATAACTAGCAAGACAGGAACAAAAACCCACCCATTAGCAGAGAGGCTGCCTAAAGTCATACTAAGTTCACAGACACCCCAAAACACACCACCAGATGCAGCCCTGCCCACCAGAAAGACAAGATCCAGCCCCACCCACCAGAACAGAGACACCAGTCCCCTCCACCAGGAAGCTTACACAAGCCACTGAACCAACCTTACCCACTGGGGATAGATACCAAAAACAACAGGAACTACAAACCTGCAGCCTGTGAAAAGGAGACCCCAAACACAGTAAGTTAAACAAAATGAGAAGACAGAAAAATATGCAGAAGATGAAGAAGCAAGGTAAAAACCCACCAGATAAAACAAATGAAGAGGAAATAGGCAGTGTGCCTGAAAAAGAATTCAGAATAATGATAATAAAGATGATACAAAATCTTGGAAATAGAATGGAGAAAATACAAGAAATGTTTAACAAGGACCTAGAAGAGCTAAAGAGCAAACAAACAATTATGAACAACACAATAAATGAAATTAAAATTCTTTAGAAGGAATCAATAGCAAAATAACTGAGGCAGAAGAACAGATAAGTGACCCGGAAGATAAAAGAGTGGAAATAACTGCCGCAGAGCAGAATAAAGAAAAAAGAATGAAAAGAATTGAGGACAGTCTCAGAGACCTCTGGGACAACATTAAACGCCAGCATTCTAATTATAGGGGTCCCAGACGAAGAGAAAAAGAAAGGGTCTGAGAAAATATTTGAAGAAATTATATTTGAAAACTTCCTTAACATGGGAAAGGAATTAGTCAGTCAAGTCCAGGAAGCACAAAATATCCCATACAGGATAGATCCAAGGAGAAACATGTCAAGACACATATGAATCAAACTATCAAATATTGAATTCAAAGAAAAAATATTAAAAGCAGCAAGGGAAAAGCAACAAATAACATACGAGGGAAACCCCATAAGGTTAACAGCTGATCTTTCAGCAGAAAATCTGCAAGCCAGAAGGGAGTGACAGAACACATTTAAAGTAATGAAAGGGAAAAAACCAAGATTACTCTACCCAGCAAGGATCTCATTCAGATTCAACAGAAAAATTAAAAAACATATAGACAAGCAAAAGTTAGGGAATTCAGCACCACAAAACCAGCTTTACAACAAATGCTAAAAGAACTTCTCAGGCAGGAAACACAAGAGAAGGAAAAGACCTACAATAACAAACCCAAACAATTAAGAAAATGGTAATAGAAACAAACATATCGATAATTACCTTAAGTGTAAATGATAATTACCTTAAGCTCCAACCAAAGGACAGACGGGCTGAATGGATACAAAACAAGACCCATATATATGCTGTCTACAAGAGACCCACTTCAGACCTAGGGACACATACAGACTGAAAGTGAGGGGATGGAAAAAGATATTCCATGCAAATGGAAGTCAAAAGTAAGCTGGAGTAGCAATTCTCATATCAGACAAAATAGACTTTAAAATAAAGACTATTAGAAGTGACAAAGAAGGACACTACATAATGATCAAGGGATCAATCCAAGAAGATAAAACAATTGTAAATATTTATGCATCTAACATAGGAGCACCTCAATACATAAGGCAAATGCTAACAGCCATAAAAGGGGAAATCGACAGTAACACAATCATAGGAGGTGACTTGTCCACTTTCACCAATGGTCAGAACATCCAAAAAGAAAATAAATAAGGAAACACAAGCTTTAAAACACACATTAGACCAGATAGACTTAATTGATATTTATAGGACATTCCATCCAAAAACAACAGAATACACTTTCTTCTCTAGTGCTCATGGAACATTCTCCAGGATAGGTCATATCTTGTGTCACAAATCAAGCGTTGGTAAATTTAAGAAAATTGAAATTGCATCAAGTATTTTTTCTGACCACAATGCTATGAGACTAGACATCAATTACAGGAAAAAATCTGTAAAAAATACAAACACATGGAGGCTAAACAAAACACTACTAAATAACCAAGAGATCACTGGAGAAATCAAGGAGGAAATTAAAACATACCTAGAAACAAATGAAAATAAAAACACAACAACCCAAAACCTATGGGATGCAGCAAAAGCAGTTCTAAGAGGGAAGTTTATAGCAATAGAATCCTACCTCAAGAAAGAAGAAAAATCTCAAATAAACAACCTAACCTTACACCTAAAGCAATGAGAGAAAGAAGAACAACAACAACAAAAAACCCCAAAGGTAGCTGAAGGAAAAAAATCATAAAGATCAGATCAGAAATAAATGAAAGAGAAATGAAGGAAACAATAACAAAGATCAATAAAACTAAAAGCTTGTTCTTTGAGAAGATAAACAAAATTGATTAACCATTAGCCAGTCACATCAAGAAAAAAAGGGAGAAGATTCAAATCAACAAAATTAGAAATGAAAAAGGAGAAGTAACGACTGACACTGAAGAAATACAATGGATTATGAGAGACTACTACAAGCAACTCTATGCCAATAAAATGGACAACCTGGAAGAAATGGACAAATCTTAGAAAAATACAACCTTCTGAGACTGAACCAGAAAGAAATAGAAAATATGAGCAGACCAATCACAAACACTGAAATTCAGACTGTGATTAAAAATCTTCCAACAAACAAAAGTCCAGGACCAGATGGCTTCACAGGTGAATTCTATCAAACATTTAGAGAAGAGCTAACACCTTTCCTTCTCAAACTCTTCCAAAATATAGCAGAGGGAGGAACACTCCCAAACTCATTCTATGAGGCCACCGTCACCCTAATACCAAAACCAGACAAAGGTGTCTCAAAGAAAGAAAACTACAGGCCAATATCACTGATGAACATAGATGCAAAAATCCTCAACAAAATACTAGCCAACAAAATCTAATAGTACTTTAAAAGGACCATACACCATGATCAAGTGGGATTAATCCCAGGAATGCAAGAATTCTTCAGTATATGCAAATCAATCAATGTGATACACCGTATTAACAAACTGAAAGATAAAAAACATATGATAATCTCAGTAGATGCAGAAAAAGCTTTCGACAAAATTCAACAGCCATTTATGATAAAAACTCTCCAGAAAGCGGGCATAGAGGGAACCTACCTTAACATAATAAAGGTCATATATGACAAACCCACAGCCAACATCATTCTCAATGGTGAAAATCTGAAACCGTTTCCTCTAAGGTCAGGAACAAGACAAGGTTGCCCACTTTCACCTCTAAATTCAACACAGTTTTGGAAGTTTTAGCCACAGCAATCAGAGAAGAAAAAGAAATAAAAGGAATACAAATCAGAAAAGAAGAAGTAAAGCTGTCACTGTTTGCAGATGACATGATATTCTACATAGAGAATTCTAAAGATGCTACCAGAAAACTACTAGAGCTAATCAATGAATTTGGTAAAGTAGCAGGATACAAAATTAATGCACAGAAATCTCTTGTATTCCTATACACTAATGATGAAAAATCTGAAAGAGAAATTAAGGAAACAATCCCATTTACCATTGCAACAAAAAGAATAAACCTTCCTAAGAAGACAAAAGACCTGTATGCAGAAAACTATAAGACACTGATGAAAGAAATTAAAGATGACAGAAACAGATGGAGAGATACATCATATTCTTGGATTGGAGAAATCAACATTGTGAAAATGACTATACCACCCAAAGCATACTATAGATCCAATGCAATCCCTATCAAGCTACCAATTGCATTTTTCACAGAACTAGAATTAAAAATTTTATAATTTGTATGGAAACACAAAAGACCCTGAATAGCCAAAGCATCTTGAGAAAGAAAAACAGTTGGAGGAATAAGTTTCCCTGACTTCAGACTATACTACAAAGCTACAGTAATCAAGACAGAATGATGCTGGAACAAAAACAGAAATATAGATCAATGGAACAGGATAGAAAGCCCAGAGATAAACCCACACACATATGGTCAACTTATCTTTGATAAAGGAGGCAAGAATATACAATGGAGAAAAGACAGCCTTTTCAATAAGTGGTGCTGGGAAAACTGAACAGCTACATGGAAAAGAATGAAATTAGAACACTTCCTAACATCATACACAAAAATAAACTCAAAATGGATTAAGGAACTAAATGTAAGGCCAGACACTATCAAACTCTTAGAGGAAAACATAGGCGGAACACTCTATGACATACATCACAGCAAGATCCTTTTTGACCCATCTCCTAGAGAAATGGAAATAAAGATAAAAATTAACAAATGGGACCTAATGAAACTTAAAAGCTTTTGCACAGCAAAGGAAACATAAACAAGATGAAAAGACAACCCTCAGAATGGGAGAAAATATTTGCAAATGAAGCAACTGACAAAGGATTAATCTCCAAAATATACAGGCAGCTCATGCAGCTCAGTATCAACAAAACGAAAAACCCAATCCAAAAATGGGCAGAAGACCTAAATAGGCATTTCTCCAAAGAAGGTATACAGATTGCCAACAAACCCATGAAAGGATGCTCAGCATTACTAATCATTAGAGAAATACAAATCAAAACTACAATGAGGTATCACTTCACACCAGTCAGAATGGCCATCATGAAATAATCTACAAACAATAAATGCTGGAGAGAGTGTGAAGAAAAGGGAACCCTCTTGCACTGTTGGTGGGAAGGTAAATTGATACAGCCAGTATGGAGAACAGTATGGAAGTTCCTTAAAAAACTAATAATAGAACTACCACATGACCCAGCAACCGCACTCCTGGGCATATACCCTGAGAATACCATAATTCAAAAAGAGTCACGTACCACAATGTTCATTGCAGCACTATTTACAATAGCCATGATGCAGAAACAACCTAAGTGTTCATCGACAGATGAATGGATAAAGAGATGTGGCACATGTATACAATGGAATGTTACTCAGCCATAAAAAGAAACGAAATTGAGTTATTTGTAGTGAGGTGGGTGGACCTAGAGTCAGTCATACAGAGTGAGGTAAGTCAGAAAGAGAAAAATAAATCCCATATGCTAACACATATATATGGAATCTTAAAAAAAAAAAAGTTCTGAAGAATCTAGGTGCAGGACAGGAATAAAGACACAGACATAGAGAATGGACTTGAGGACGTGGGGAGGGGGAAGGGTAAGCTGGGCCAAAGTGAAAGAGTAGCACTGACATATATACACTACCAAATGTAAAATAGATAGCTAGTGGGAAGCAGCTGCATAGCTCAGGGAGATCAGCCCGTTGCTTTGTGACCACCTAGAGGGGTGGGATAGGAAGGGTTGGAGGGAGGCCCAAGAGGGAGGGGATACGGGGATATATGTATACATATAGCCGATTCACTTTGCTATACAGCAGAAACTAACAAAATATTGTAAAGCAATTATACTCCAATAAAGATGTTAAAAAAAAAGAAATATGAGTTTGATAATGATAAGATTCGGAACAAGGGGATAGATTAACAGGCTACCAAAGTTGAATCAGATGTCTTATCAGCTCTCTCATTTGCAGCTTGTCCAGCAGGCAAAGCTATTTCAAATGTATCCAAAAAGACTTATATTAGAATGAAGACATTTAAATGAAAGGAGGAGATGGGAGAAGATATTGTGAAAATTCTATATGTTTGACAATGGATTGGATGGGGAAAGGGAAGAGAAATAAAACATCAGTGGTTACAGTTAATTCTTAAGGCAACAAGCTTGTGCCATTTACAGAAATAGGAAATTTCGACAAAGGCTCTGGTTTGCCGGGGAAGCTAGTGGATTCGAATATTAGTCTTGATAAGGATGAAATGCCATTGCTTCATAAGGAAGGTCTGGATCCATCAGGCATTTGCCAATTCATATCTAGATTTTTAGGAAAGCACTTATTGCTAATGAAGCTGTGAGTGTGAATTAAATTACTGAAATAGAATTTATAGACATAAGAGGGTTGGGAACTTCCTGGAAGGCCTGAAAATAAAGAAATAAACAGGAGAAAGGAAGCTGTGAAGGAAACTACAAAAGAGCGGTTAGTGGCAAAAAAGGAGACAAGAGGATAGTCTCCATCCCTTTTACAGCTCAATTAACTGTATGTTAATACATTCTTTAGACTCTTAATGCTTCTATAATTCTTTTCAAATCTCATACCCAAAGTCAGTTTGGCTCAGGATAGACTGAGCCAATGGCTACATCACTGAATTATTACACACACAAAAATTGTATTGCTTCTATAAGGTCTGGTAATCTGTTGCTATGCCTTTATATAGGAAATAAAATACAGCATTAATACACTGGGAAACTCCCAGTCTCCCTCCCTCCCGTGTGTTTCTATGTGTGCCCCTGTGCACACATAGAATGCTAAGATGCCTACATCTTTGCCTAAAGTTCAATGAATTTTTAGTTTAAATGAAAGGATACATTGAGCTTAATTATCAGGATATATGCCCAAATAAGCCTTTTTACTTTGGTGCCTAACATGTATTCTCAATTCTAGTTTTTAGTACTTCGTGTTTTGGCTATCTATTTACTTCTATTGTCTTCCTTCATCTCCAGATATATCAAGTTCTACAGGTATGTCCAGTTTAGCACAGGTTACTCTCAAGGCAAGAGAATCATCACACTTCATAACCTGACATGACAATAAGAATAGGTAATATTTATTATGCATTTAGCAGATAACAAATGCCATACTAAGGGTTTTAATATATCAACTCTTTTTATCCTCACATACACTCTCAGTGGTAGGTACAGTTATTTTCTCCATGTTATGCATGAAGCAAAGGGGCATGTAGTGACTTGTTCTGGCTCACACATCAGGATTAGGGTCACAGAGTTTAACTCCAGAGCTAGACTTATCCTTTTCATTAAGCATCAAAATCTATAATTATCAGAGCCAACATTTTCCTTATTTTTTTCAGTAGACCTTTGTTAAAAAAGTCAGAAAGCATCCTAACTTTCTCAGATCTTAAATACTTGGAGATTAAAATATAAATCAGATACTATTCCATTGAAAAGTGACTTCTATCAACTTGTTGAAACCGGCAGGTTCAACCAATACAAATAGTAGACAATACAATCTGAGAACTATTGCAGAAAAAGTAGTTTACAAATGGGTTTGGAAAAAAGTATCATCTGAAAAGCAAGACTGTCTTTCATTAATGCCTTTTTGTTTTTTTGTAAAATAATTTTCACTCTTCATATTTCTGTTCCCTTCGCTGAAATCTTTCACTGGTTATTTAATCCCAATAAAACTAGTCTCCAAGCCTCAACTGTTCAGCCAGTCCAACACTTGAATAAATATTATTGGGCTCAAAAGGCAAAGCAGTTGGATGTAAGAGATACTAGTACATGACTCAGAGTATGATTCCATATAGTATGATGGACAGGAGCCATTCAAATATCCCATCTCATTGTACATTTCAGACAGCAGTTTCACAAGAACAGATGGGGCGCCAGGGCTCAGGACTTTTCATAAGAAAGGAACATGCATGCTCCAAGTTCAGGTTTGACAGATATCCTTGTTTAAATTAAACATTTTGCACAAGCTCCAGTTAAAGATCCAGCTGGTAACAGTAAGAATGGAAATGGTATTGGAAAAACTTGTTAGATTTTTAAATCAGCATTACAGCTGCCAATTGAAACGGAACAGTCATCCATTCACATGTTTAAGCCAGGGAAGGATATCCTGGAATAAGTGTTAATTGTTAGGAAAAAATATGTCTAAAGCACTTACAATTAGCACTTACAGTCTGGGTCTTTGCCCATGTTATTTAGTCAGTTGCTACAATAAACCTTTATGTATTTTTGCCTTGGAAACTTGGCCAAAATGCTGTGTTTTGCCTCTTATATACTCTTCAGTTTTGTGAACAAGAAATGCACCAAGATAAACCTTGAAACATATTTAAATCCAATTCTTTGAGTCACAGCAAAGAGGTGACAAACAGCAAACCTGGTAAAATAAAATGTACTTTATGGAAAAATGGATTCAAATAAATTAACCTATTCCATGGCAGGATGGAGGCCCTTCCTAAATTGTGACCTGGCAGTTACACAAGCAAACAAATTGTGAGAAAAGCCTACATTTTGGGGGCTAAACTGGGAGGATATGTATTTGTCTCTCTTCTCCTTGTTAATTATAAGACTGCTCAGATGGGAGGGGATGAATTTGCCTCAGTGATTCTTGTTTCATTTTTAAGCCAATTTCCATAATGGGTGCAGAGAGCTGGTGGGTTGCTCTAATTTCCAGGGATATGAGAAAAGCTTTGCTATGTTACTGATCCATTCTCTCACTGTAACAAGATAGCCCAATACAGAAAGTAGGACAAGTAGAAGTTATTTTCATCTATAATATAAGAAGGAGCTTCAGGCCCCGCTCACTTGAAATCTGAGGTAGAATTAGACCCATTCATGAGAGTCATGTATTTAATCAGGTTGTAAAAATAATATTTACTAGAGGGCTGCTAGAAAGAGGCTATGAATGATTGGGCCCTTAATTAACGTATGATTTTAAAGTTTTGCCCCTTGGGAACCATTTACTTTTGTAGCCATCTTCCAAATATTTCCATCCTCAGGAATTTGCCTTTAATTTTTGAGTTGGAAAAAAAATGCAAAGCATCGAAACCAGGAATTCAATCACAGTTGGATAGATTGTGCACAGATGTCTCATACAATTTACTGAAGAGCTGAAAGACAAAAATGAAATCTAGGGAGAGAAACCAGTATGCTCTCTTAATGGAATATGGAAGGGCAGAACTGGGCACTTTAAAGATACATAGTAGCTATTAGCTAATTGATTAATTAGCTGATTAGTTCTTATAGAGTCAAGGAATTTGAAAATGATGCTTAAATTCTTCTTCAAAAGCTCTCCTGTCTTGCTTGTCTGGACACAATTTATATTAAAAATAGTGAACATAATTCTAAAATATCATAGGCTAGTCCAACTCAAATAGATCAACTTAAGAAAAATATATTGCTTTTTAAATAGATCACTTATCTTCCCTAAGTTTTTGTGCTTCCTGTCTTTGATTTATTTTTAAAATTTTCCATTATCATGTTTCCAGCCTATACATATCAGGGCTAAGAAATAACCTTGTTTAAACATGTGCACACAAGTCAATTTCTCTCATCATATGGGAAACATTGAAGGTGGCATCGAGATTAGAAGTTACGATTAGGAATAGCTCAAACATAAAAGATAATCTGCCTTTTCTCTGTGTTTACCACTCTGTAGGAATGAATGAAATCACATTCACAGTAATAATTCAGTTATCACTGTCTTTACTAGTGTGAGACTTCTAGACCTCTGTAAAGTCCCTTCCATGTATTCTTAGGTGTCCTTGGGGGACACCTACTCACAAATATGAAGACTGGCCAAATTGCAGCCAATACTCCATTTCTTAGTGCCCTCAAAAAAATGAGCTAAAATGGAATAACTGTTTTTTGGTGATGTATAATGGTTTTTTTCCATTTTGTGTTACATTCTATTAACTATTCCTCAAATCAGTCCTACTTGCACTCCGGTATCTTACAGTATTTGGTGAAACAGCTCCATGAATTTTGCATTATTTTGTTTTCCCATATATCAGAGTTTATTCCTAGGATCAATATATGCAACCACCGCATTAGGCTACGTGTAGATTTACATGGGGGCCGCCATTCTATACTCAGAATCACAAAACTGACTTTGCAGCTGACTCGGTACCTTAGTGCCTAACTCCTTCTTCCCCTCAGTATACTCTTACTCTCTAGGGAGATCCTCCAGTGCCTTGGCTTACAGCATCTGTTTGGTCCACACTAGCAGTTAATCAGACATGCCCAGATCTGTACCCAAACCAGCCTGAACTCAAACTGGAACCTCTGACAAAGAGACCATGAATTGTCATTATGTATACAAATTTGTTACCAAATACTCAGTGGGTTTATAAGAGGAAGACACTGATATTATATAAAAGATTTGCTTCTCTTTCTGAATCGATGGCCATTCAGCTAATCACTTTCTGAGTCTGCATCTCCCAGAGATGTCCAATTTGATGGGCCCTGGAGGAGAAATACCTCAAGGAACTGTTACAGGAAGGGGGGACTCCTTCCAGGACCTGAGAGTGGGCTCTTGTCTAACAATCAGAAATGAATTGTCCAAGGAGACACACGTGCTGACAAAGCAGAAGACTTTATTGGGAAGGGACACCCAGGCAGAGAGCAGCCGGGTAAGGGAACCCAGGAGAACTGCTCTGCCACGTGGCTCACAGTCTCAGGTTTATGGTAATGGGGTTAGTTTCTGGGTTGTCTCTGGCCAATCATCTTGCTTGTACCATATTTGGTCTGACTCAGCATCCTTCCTGGTGGCGCACAAATCTCTCAGCCAAGATGGATTCCAGCACAGAGGTTTCTGGGAAGTTGGCAGGACATATTATGGGCTGGCGTCTCCTTCCCCCTTTTGGCCCTTCCTGAATTCTTCCAGCTGGCGGTAGCTTGTCAGTTCCATGTTCCTTATCAGGACCTCTTGTGGGATAACTGTAAGTGGTTATTATCCTGCCTGGTTAGGGAGGGCAGTTTCAGTGAATGGTTCCCCAGAACCATGAACAATATTGCCCCTCACTAAAGCACCATAATGCTGTCTGGTGGAATTAGCTAAAGCCCACATTTAATAGAATCTGCTTTCATCTGGGTAACATTTCCCAGTCTTTCCATGGGGAGAAGAACTAGCAGTTGGTGTGCTGGTCTGCTAAGACACATGAAACAGGCACACTTTGAAGGTCAACTTTACAGTCTGTCATGTTGTGGGATGCGTGTAAGGAGGGGCATTTGTTTCATTCTCCCCTCATATCAACGAAAGCATCTAACCATGTCCCTTTGAGCAAAGGAAGAAAAAAAACTTGGAGAGCATCAGGGTCCCCTGGGTCACTTGACAGTGCATGAATTACCAACATATATGAAACTATTCATTACACAAAACTATAATTTGTATAGCCCCTTATTCAGCATGAATACTACCCATGTATGCCAAACATGCACAGTTGTAACTTCATTACAGTAAATATTCAAGGCATGGATGTCTAACCTCTAATTTCCTTCTCTGTCATACACACAAACACACACACAGAAATTGCAAGAGAACATCCACATTTTCTTATTATGGACACTTTTGTTAAAAGCGGTAACCAAAATGTGGAAAATATGCAATGTTCACCACACAGGATATTCATAATAGTATGAGTGGAATGAAGGCTCCAAAGCAACACCTGAAGGCTAGGTGATCGCTTGAAAATGTCAGGAATTGCACATTTTAAAAAAATGTTATAATGTAACAACAGAGCAAAGTGAAGGAAGAGAAATAGATGTGTTTATTTTAAATATCCTTTCACATTTTAGGCAATCCCATTATGGGAAATATCATGAGAGAATTATATTCTTCCTCTTGATTATCCCACAAATTTGATCTTAATTAACTCAATGTTTTGAAAGTTTCACAGAAAGAGAAAAGTGAAATAATGGTATAAATTTAATCTCTAATAAAGACCTGACTTCCCAATTATCTGAATTATCCTGGTATTAGAGGAAGAAGAAGGAAGAGAAAGAAGAGAAAAGAAATAAACAAAAAGAAAAAAATAACTAAAACCTCCCATCTTATTGGACTAAATAAAACCAAGAGAATTAATAAATGGCTTTTTTAAGGTAAATTCTTATGTGCCTAAAAATAATATTTATTTTTGAGTTTTTTCCAGAGATTGTGGCATGGAAGACCACAGATGATGGGTACAAAAGAAATGCCACTTTTGGAGTGGTGGTGGTGGTGGTTGGCAAGCTTTCCAACTGTCTTTATGGAAAGACACAAAGGAAAGGGTAAAGACAGCCAAAACGATTCAATTGCAGAAACTCAGTGTCTGAATATGGAGCCCTGGCAACACAGCCCTTGTGTAGTGGGAAAATGCCAGGAATACTCTCTACTTCCTTTTCCCTCCTACCCAATCCTTACTCCAACTCTGAAGTGAGAACCATTATATTGCTTTGATTTTTCTTCAGCAAAGGAGAGAGAGAATGGGCTCCCAAGCAAGCTGAGCAAGTGGCTTATCCCTACACTTCTCCATAACAAAGGCCTATTCTTGAGGGAAAAGATTTTTCCAGAGCCTTATCCCACCTAGAAAGGCCTTTCCTCTCATTCCATCTGCCTCTAGCCTTCTTGTCTCAGCAAAAGTGTGGGGGAATGGAATATAGTCAAGAAATAGTCAATGGAACATAGTCATGAAATCTATTTCTTTAAGGAAATATATTGGGAATACTGAAGCCAGGGAAATAAGGAAGTGAATATGTGGGGGCAGAGTATGCAACTGAAAACTCTTGTGAAAATCAGAGTCCAGAGACACAGGTTCACTAAAAGACTGAGATTTAATTGGAAGCTTACAGAACATTCCCCTCTCCCAGACCTTGCCACCACATCAACAAGACTCCAGTATAATTACAGTGGGTGACAGTTGAAAGCAGTAAGACACATAATCTCTCTGAAGGGAAATACTTAGAGAAGGCCAGAGTCAATGGGGGAGACCAATGCAAGGGTCTTGGAGGAATTTGAAGTCTCTGCCACCTACATGTTTGCTATAGCAAACATTAAACATAGTCCAATTCCTAGCCAGATTAACATAATACCTCACATTAAAGACCTATTTAATCATTTTCTACTACTTGGAGCAACATGTTTGGCTGTCAACAGATAATTAAAAAGTATGACAAAAATCAAGGAAAAAAACACATTCTGAAAAGACAAAGCAACCATTACAACCAGACTTATATGTAACACAGAGGTTGGAATTACTGGACAGAAAATTTAAAATAACTCTGACTAATATGTTAAGGGCTCTAATGGAAAAAGTAGACAACATATAAGAACAGATAGGGAATATAAGCAGAGAGATGGAAACTCTTAGAAAGGACAAAAAGATATTGCTAGAAATCAAAAAGACTGCAACAGAAATGGAAAATGCCTCTGATGGGCTTATCAGTAGACTTGGTTGATAAAAGAATCAATGAGTTTTAAGATAGGTCAATAGAAACTTTCCAAACTAAAATACAAAAAGAAAAAAAAATTTTTAATTGGAACATTCAAGAACCGTAAAAAATTTCAAAAGTTGTAAAATGTGCATAATTGGAACACCAGAAGAAGAAAGGATGGAGCAAAAGAAATATTCGAAATATTAAAGGATAAGAATTTTCCAAAATTAATGACAGACATCAAACCACAGATCCACAGATCCAAGAAACTAAGCATTAAGCAGGATAAAATCCATACCTAAGCATATAATATTCAAATTGCAGGGAACTAAAGACAAAGAAAGGAATGGGTATGACTCAGACAGGAATGGATAAATATATACCATACTAACGGTAATTAAAAGAAATCTGAAGTAGCTATGCTAATTCTAGACAAAGCTGACTTCAGAACAAGAAACATTTTCAGGGATAAGAAGGGACATTACATAACAATAAGGAAAACATTACATAGTTATAATGTCCAAAAAAGACAATAACTCTAAATGTGTATAAATCTAACTAGAGAACATCAAGATACATGAAGCAGAAACTTAAAGAACTGAATGGAGAAATAGACAAATCCACCATTATAGTTAGAGCGTTAAACATCCCTCTGTCAGTAATTGATATGTCAAGAAGGAAGAAAATCAATAATAACATAGTTGACCTGAACAGCACTATCAACAAATTTGATGTAATTAACATTTATGTAATATCCATCCAAAAGAGGCATAATGAATATTTCTCTCAAATTCACCTGCAACATTTACCAGGACCACATTCTGGTCCATAAAATATACCTTAGCAAATTTAAAAGAATAGAAATCATAAAAATGAAACTAAAATAGAAATCAATAACAGAAAGATAGCTGGAAAACTCCAAAATGTTTGGAAGTTTAAAAACATACTTTTAAATAGCAGATGGATCAAAAAATAAATCTCAAGATAAATTTTTTAATGTTTTTAATTAAATAAAAATGAAGATAGAGGATATCAAAATTTGTGGAGTAAAGCAAAAGCAATGCATAGTGGGAAATTCATAACAATAGCTTTAAATACATCAAATAACTTAGATGAAGTGATCAATTCCTTGGTCAAAACTCATACAAGGGGAAACAGATAATCTGAATAGTGCTGGAAAAATCAAAAATATAGAGATGGTTAACAGATCATTTGTTGCATTTATCAAAACTCATAGATTTCATAGTGCATCAAGTGAGTCTTAATGTATGCAAATAAAAAATCATTTAGGAGGCTGAAAGACCACAGGGTGGAATGCAGATTGTAAAATATAAATCTAACTGTATTACAAAGATATGAATTAGGGTCACTGAAGGAGGAGGAAGAAAATGATACTGACCTAAGTAACTCTGGGAATGGGTAGAGTCTGTTAGAATAAAGGTAAAAGGAAGAGTATGTAAGTGTTGTAGTTGATAAAGTTGTTTCTCATAGAAATTGGATAGTGAATGGCAGGAGTGGCGGAGAGTGTCTCACTGTTGCAGTGAGAGGTGATAGTAAATAAGTGGAGGAGTCTAGAATAATCCATGTGGTGGTACTGGTTAGATTTGGAAACATCATATGAGCTCATGCTTAGCTTAAAATAGATACACATGGTTACATAAAGAGATATTTATAGATTTGTGTACATACAGGGATTAGCACACTCATGTATCTCCTTGCTCTGTCAGCTGAGATGGCCTACAAGCAATAACACACCAGTAGCAACAAGCACACCTAGGGCTTACATGTTGGTTTCTAATACCATTTTCCAGTAAGAAGAACCAGGACTCCTTGAAGAAACGGCTGATTATAGAACTGGGGCAGGAAATACAAAGGAGCCTGGAGCATTCTGTTGTGTCAGAAAGTAAGAAAGTGCTCACACACACACAAACACTCATACACAAAAACACACACAGAAACACACACTATGGTAATATTTCAAGGAGACAAATGGCCAACCGAAGAACCTCTCAACTGCCAAAGTTGGAATAAATTGAGCAAGAAAATAGTTTTGGATTATGACCCAAAGTATAGAATAAATGTCTATGAGTCAATACTGATATAAATAAATGACAAAAAAAATGAAAAGATAAATCTTCCATTCAGAAGAATTCCATATAATTTATGCAGATATTCTACTCCCACAGAAGTAGAGCACACTTCCCCACTCAAGTGTGGGTTGTGCCTAGTGACTTCCTTGCAAAGAGGACAGAAGGTGAAATAAAGAGGATAACCTGACAGTGGAGAAACCTAACAAATACTATCTTAGACAGGTGGTCAAGGTGAGTGCTGACAGTAATGTTATGTTGGTAGTACATACCATTAACATGATAGGATAAGAATAACACTTTACCTCTGTGCCAAGAGACATTCTAGGAAATTCTTGGCCAGCACTCCTCAAAATTGTCAAGGTCATTAAAAACAAGGAAAGTCTGAGAAATTGTCACAGCCAAGAGGAGCCTATGGAAACATGAAAACTAATGCAATGTGGCATATTAGATGGGATATTGGAACAGAAAAAGGACACTGGATAAAAACTAAGGAAATCTGAATAAAGTATGGACTTCAGTTAATGATATCGTGGCAACGTTGGTTCATTAATTGTGCAATGCAAGATGGTAGCAATAGGGGGAACTGGATGTGAGGTATATGGAAACTCTCTGTACAGATTATCTTTACAATTTTTTCTGCGAATCTAAAACTTCTTTAAAACAAAGTTTAGGGCTTCCCTGGTGGCGCAGTGGTTGAGAGTCCGCCTGCCGGTGCAGGGGACACGGGTTTGTGCCCCGGTCCGGGAAGATCCTACATGCCACGGAGTGGCTGGGCCCATGAGCCACGGCCGCTGAGCCTGAGCGTCTGGAGCCTGTGCTCCGCAGCGGGAGAGGCCACAGCAGTGAGAGCCCTGCATACCACAAAACAAAAACAAAAACAAAAAACCCACTATTAACACTTTGGAGTATTGTTTTTTTGACTTATATGTTTTCCCCAAAATTATAACCATAACGTATGTACCATTTTGAACTTCTTTTTCCACATAAAAGTATATTTTGAAGGTCAATTCATTATAAAAATAGACAACTTTATTTTAATTTTTATATGTGATAAAGTCTTCTGTTATGCTTTTGTAGTATAATTCATTTAACCAATTCCCCTATTGAAAGATATTTAAGATACAGGTTTTCCTTCAAACTCTTTGTAAGCATATTAATGAATTTTCATAGGCTGAAATCCTGGAAGTGGATTTGTTCAATTAGAGGGTAGGTTCTTTTTAAAGACTCTATATATATATTGATAAATTTCCCTGAAGAATGGCTGTGCAATTTTATATGCCTCCCAGCAGTATAAGAGTGTGGAATTTTCTTTATATTCCTCCAAAATTTAGGATTATGTGCTTAAAATTAAAATAAATATTTGCCAATCTAAAAGAAAAAAATTGTTACCTTATTGTCATTTTAATTTACATTTCTTTGCTCATGAGGTTGAAAATATATCCACTGGTCATTTTCGTTTCTTTTGGGAATAATCTCTTCATAGCCTTTGTTAATAAGAGTAACACTTTGTTATATTGTGCTAGGACACAAAATATGCCAGTATTTTTCTCAGTTTGGTTTAAAATTTCTTTATGTTTTCTTTTTTTGTTCCCTTCTCTCCCTTTCTTTCCTTCCTTCCTTTCTTTTCCTTCCCATTTCTTTCTTTCTTTCTTTTAAAATTATTTATTTATTTATTTATGGCTGTGTTGGGTCTTCGTTTCTGTGCGAGGGCTTTCTCTAGTTGTGGCAAGTGGGGGCCACTCCTCATCACGGTGCGCGGGCCTCTCACTATCACGGCCTCTCTTGTTGCAGGGCACAGGCTCCAGACACGCAGGCTCAGTAATTGTGGCTCATGGGGCCAGCTGCTCTGCGGCATGTGGGATCTTCCCAGACCAGGGCTCGAACCCATATGTCCTGCATTGGCAGGCGGACTCTCAACCACTGCGCCACCAGGGAAGCCCCCCATTTCTTTCTTTCTTTCTTTCTTTCTTTCTTTCTTTCTTTCTTTCTTTCTTTCTTTCTTTCTTTCTTTCTTTCTTTCTTTTTTCCTTTCATAAAGTCAGTTACATCAAGGACTTGCTTTATGGTTATATTTTAGAACTCATGCTTATGAGAGCCCCTCAATCCTAAGAATATAAATATTCACTTAAATATTATTTATAAATTTAACCCCCTAACCCATTTATGTTGTTATTTGTTGTGAGGTAAAGATATAGCTTATTTTTTTCTGAGAAAGTATTAACTAACAACCCTAACGCTCCTTATTCAACCATACATCCTTTTCCTACTGATTTAAAATGTCACTATTATCATACTTTTAATACTTGAATGCATTTGTTTCTATTACTTGGTCTTCTAATGTGTTCCTTTGATTTCAATGCCTATTCCAGCACATTCAATACTTTTAATTTGTTGTTTTTATTTTGATGACTAAGTTGATAACATCCTGGATCTTTTTTGCTGCTTAGCAAAGTTCAATAAGCTTGAGAATGTACAGATTTCAGGAAGTCTTTTCTTCTTTGCCTACCTCCTGGGAGAAAGGGGGGCGTGGAATTCACTAATCAGAGGAGAGGTTTCAGTGTCAAATGCTCTGGCCTTGTCTTTGTGAAAGAGGAGACCATTTCATGAACAATGATTATCTATATGTTAATTCCATTTAAAAGACAAGCAATTTAGTGACCTGTATGTTCAGATGTTAACACATGTTAAGTGCAATTGGTTCTCCTGTTTTAGGTTGTAAGCTTAACACTTAAGAGGTCAAGAAGGATTAGTCTCCACACCAGTCTGTCCCCATCCCATTGCAGTAGCACAGGACAGCCTCACAATATAGGTCAAAAGCTTTCTCACTCATTCAAATGAATGCCACCTCTCCATTTAAGCATCTATGCTTCACTGCTACCAAAGCAAGCTCCCTGGGTGGAAAAATGCTTTTTACCAGGACCCTCCACTCTCTTTTAACGTTTCTGATAACTCTATTGCACCATCCAAAAGAAAACTTCATTGCTAACAGAAGTACTTTCTTTCTTTGGGGTTGGATCATCAGTTAGAGTTCTATTCGTGGCTTTGCTTGATAAGATTAAAAAAATTCCAGAGATTTAAAAAATTAAGCAGTCCCAAGTGACCCACTGGATCATGGTAAGGTTGGACTCATAGGTGAGAACATTTCCTTTTTTTTTTTTTTTTTTTTAATCTTACCTTTATATTTGCTCTATGTTTTCCAGGAAAGCAGTAATTTATATTTCAGTTTGATGCTTTTATTCTTGACATTTACATGTTTCTCTACAAATAAAATGATTTAGTGGCTAAGAAGCATGGACTCCAAAGCCAAATTCCCTGGATTCAAATTCTGGATTTACTACTGGTATGAATAATTATGTAGAACTGGGAAAGACAAAAGGATCACAATGATTTTTCAGCATCATACTGGAGCTTTGTTGAAAA
This sequence comes from Mesoplodon bidens, assembly GCF_964165515.1. Classification (NCBI taxonomy): domain Eukaryota; kingdom Metazoa; phylum Chordata; class Mammalia; order Artiodactyla; family Ziphiidae; genus Mesoplodon; species Mesoplodon bidens. Next base: position 46,663,811 of record NC_138165.1, on the reverse strand, counting down.
GGCCCAACCAAGGATTATTTAATTAAGTAGAGGATGTACTTTGTTTGATTTACAGCTTAGATCAGCTACTGTCAAACATTTTGCACTCAAGACCCTTTACTTTTTTTTTTTTTTTTTTGCCCATGCCCTGCGGCTTGCAGGATTTCAGTTCCCTGACCAGGGATTGAACCCGGGCCACAGCAGTGAAAGCCCAGAATCCTAACCACTAGGCCACCAGGGAACTCCCAAGATCCTTTACATTTTAATGAATTACTGAGGAAGGCAAATAACTTTTTGTTTGTGTAGGTGAATTCATTGATACTTATCCTATTAGAAATTAAAAGTGAAAAATTTTTGAAGTGTTTATTTTTCAGTTCATGTAAAATAAAATTTCAGGGTTTACACAAATATCTAAGATGAACCTAACATTCCCCAACAGACCTTAGCCATCTTGCACTTCCTTCAATATAGAAAGCGAAGTAAAGCCAAGGGACTGCAAAATCACTGTACATGGTGAATTTTTCCCAAGGGCAAATGCTCTGTAAAATGAGCCACAGACCTAGCTGAGTTGATTCAATGGGGTTTTGTTTTTGGACAGCTCTCTCCTGTAAGTCCTGCTTTGCTCCTGTTGACTCAGATATTTGCCAGTTATTGGGTGAGTGCAAAACATCTGACTACAATAGAAATAAGCCTTCCGTGGAGTCACACAGACCCAGGCAGAATTTAGCCAAGAACACAGTGAACATGAAACCTGAAGAGTGTTCACGAACAAACCCCTGAGCCCAGGCTGCAATGTTTACTTATATTGATATTCATTAAAATAGTTGGAATGTGAACCAGGGACAAACTACTATTTTAAAGCTTCCAGGAGTTGTTTGTTTTGGTTTGTTTTTTTCTTATTGCTTGAGGTGGAGTGAAGTTAGAGACTTAAAGCAGGCGAAGGAATATTTCCATTCTGTGGTTGAAATAGAATTTGTCCTAGGTTAGATCTTTCCTTCTTTCCAGGAGGCATCACTCTAGCCAGTCTTTTTAGTCATGGAGATGCAGAGTCATTGTACCTGGGGAAACAAACCCAAAGGCAGAGACTGCAGGCTGAGATGTTATTCCATAATTGATGCAGACTGCTGTCTTGGCCTTTGCTGGGGTGTGTCTGACTATGTCTAGATGCTCTTTCTCTTTCTGAGGCCAGATGGACAACACTCCTGGACATGATAAAAGAAAGCACTAGGAAACAATTCAATCTTATTTCCTAAAAAAAATGATAAATAGATAATTCAATTTTTCCTTTAACATGGTTGACTTTTTTTTTATCGACAGCTTAGAAAAGTTTTGACTTCATGACTCTAGATTGGTAATGCCATGTAAGTTTTTCAGATTGTTGCTGAATTTGGGAAAAACTCTATTCAGTTTCACTCATGGACAAGTTGAAAGATATCACAGCACTTCAAATTTTCTTGTGAAATGATTAATCTTAAACACTCTTCGAATTGATATATTCATTAACTAGTTTGTCACCAATGTCCTTGTTTTTGAGCTTATTGAGTTTTTGTGCTTGTTTTGTGCTTGTTTTTGTGCTTATTGAACATGAAGGAAATGTTCATGTTGTCTTTGCTGATGTCTTTTCATCATATCTAAAATTTGAAGCTTTTTAAAACCTATTCATATGGTTCGCTCCTCATCACTAATAGAATTATCAAATAATCTAAGGACTTCTTCAATTCTTCTTTTCAAAATTTATCATTTCCTCTTAATGAATTACTCCCTTTGTTATGATTTGAAGAAATATTTTGTTATATCTTACTTTTTGAAGTCAGAATAATTTCTTTTGATTTTATTGCTCCTACATATTGCTTGTATTTCACATTTCATTAACTGTTTTTCTCTAATTTCTTTGAAAGAAATGTCCTTGAGTTTTAGGGACAAAGATCAGCCTAAAGTATGTCTACATTCCTGGGATTTCCTGGAGTAACATCTCCTACCTCCCAAGGGCAGGGTGCCTTCTTGCTCCAGTGGCAAAATTTAAATCATAAAGTGAGTTCTTGGATGCTCAATCTGCCAGCTACGTTTCTGTGAGCACATTTTGCTCGCCTTCATTGTTTAAGGCTGTAATGTTTTATTTATTTTAGGACAAGTTACACATTTCTACGCAAAAGTGAATCTGGCACACTTTTTCTCAGTATGCAGAAATGAGGGTTTGCTAGAGAAATCTGCAAAGGAAAATATCTCTAACAATGCCCACGTCCATTTGTGGGAACAGAATTAAAATAGAAATAAAGTGATGTGCATCGTTTCTGCTCCCTTTTTTCTCTTTTCCTGGAGCATGGAAGGAAGTGCAGCCTCTTCCATGGTTTCAGACTCTGGAGAAACATTTATATAATCACTAGTTCTGACAGTTTTCCATGAATCTCTGAGAAAAACACAGGAAAAGCTTCAGAGTGGGTCCTTGGGAAAACTGAACTTGGGTAGACGCCTGAGACTTCATGTGACTCAGTGGAGACACATGTGGCTCATTTATGCACAGAATTTCTTCCTTCCTGTGTGTTTTCTTACATGTCAGCTTCAGAAAGTTCCTTCTACAAAGCTTTGACAAAGTTCTGGAATCATGCAGAAGTATCCCTGGAAGACAGATGACACCATACTCCTCATCTTTCCATGGAGGAGAGGCTATCTTCAAATTTTCTTTGGGCAATGACAACCAGGAAGATGAGCATTTGGATGCTGTGCTAATATAACATATTTCCTTATGTAAAACATCTGTCTTTAGGGCCCCAAATTAAATTTTCTCTTTTATTACTCATTCATGATGAACCTAAAAGACTTTAATGAGATCTGTTTAGCATCTGCTAAAATCGTGTCCATCGACAACATTCTTATCTCTTTGGACCAAATGCAACCCTCAGATGACTGCATGGTTTTACCAACAGCTCCTTTGGATTTATCACCCTTTTATTGCTCTGATTTCTGGATTCAGATAGCTTGCTCAGTTTTCACATTTGACAAGCTTCCTGTCTCAGTTTCACTCTTGTTTCCACATCTGTTTCTCACTTTTTTCCAGAAACAGATGTAGCCATTCCCAAAATTGATTTGCTAAATACAATTTACAGGGTCCATGTTTTCATAGATAAACTCTTCAGGGGTCTGTAAATCTTTGTGAAATCTTTATGAAATAGTATTTTCATCCCAATGCTTGTTTTTCAAACACTTTTTGGAGCTTTGTTTGTTTTTTTTCCTGACATACAGAAAAGATTTTTAGGGAAAAAAAATTGGGTCCACTAGTACAACAGAGTTATTTGGGTGAGGAACTTCATTTTGAATATTAACAGCAGGCACAGATCTGGGCATCTAAAAGGCTGAGTTTGGAGACAGAACAGCAAGTGGAATGGAAGGAAGGCTAAGGGGAGCTGATCCAGGTGTAAGAATGCTTAGGAAAAGGACAACTGGTCAGGCCAAATATGACTTATCTCAATTACAGGTGCTGCTGTGGGTACAGGTACAAACACTCAAAATCTATCAGGTGGGTGGCCCTCCTGCTTGCCTAAACTTCTTTCAGTGCGAAAGTTGGGTTTTGGCCACTGGCCAATGGTGAAGGGTTCTAGACCTTGAGGGACCAGGCAAGAGCAGGGCAGGACCTGAAGCCTCAGCTCAAATTAGATACTCAGACCAGGGCTCAGGGAAACAGCATGGTTCGAAAACAAGTTGCAGAGAAGTGGGGAAATACAAAGACAAAATGGCAGTGGAGGTACAGAAATCAGCACAGATTAATAGAAACACTCCAAGCAGCCAGGCTGAGCTACCAATTTCTTACTAATCCTTTCTTACATCTGCAGAGATAAGTTCACATAAAAAGAGGGTTGGATCCTTTCTCAAAAATACTCTAATAAATACATCACAGTGGAAAAATTCATATGCTTAAGGAGCTCAATGCTCTTCTCTTTTCTCCTCCCCTCCTTCCAATAATATTGGCTTTTGCACTAGAGCTCCCCGGTCCCTGTTCTCACGGCAACTCGCAGGAGAGAATGAAAGTGAAGGGTGGACAAGGCGATAGAGAAGCAAGAAAAAACATGTCCTGAGGCAGTGCGTGGCGCCCCCTTTAGCCCCTGCCACACCCCCAAACAGTATTCCTGTTCTGCACGGAAAAGGGATTTCCTCCTCCTCCCTCCCCCGCTCCCACCTGATTTCTCCACATCTGGAATCCTAAGCCAGCCAAGGAGGTATGGAAACAAAATTTAAGATGTGCTGAGTTGCTTCCCAGAGGGAAATGGAAGCTGTAGCCCAAAACTAGAGGAAACGAGGCTTTTCCAAGCCGAGGTGGGAACTGCGATGAGGTAAGAAGAGCAAACCTTTGGGGAGTTCTTTTGGGTTCCTTGTTCACCCAAATTTGCTTTGTGTGCAGGAGGGTGAGGGCCTGAACCCTTCTTGGCTTCTGTGACGTTTCCACATGTTTACAACTGCTGAGCGTCCACGCAGAGTTCCTGCGATGTGTGTTAACGCCTACCCTGGCTGCGAGAGCCCAGAGCAGATGGCCAGCATGTGTTTCCAGTGGGCTGGGGTATGTTCTCGTCAGACTGCGTCCACAGGAGAGTCGTAAAATACTTCGCCCTGTCTTTCCTTTTAGTTCCTCCCTACACATGCATGTGGGATTTGTGAGCTGAGTGTGTGAAACAGGAGTGAAATGAAATCTGCCCCTAGAGTTGATGCAGGAGGTTCTTATTTGGGGGGAGAGGCAAAGGGAAATTTCTAGTCTTCGGATGGAGCAGTGACTCAATAGTTCATTGAATTGAATTCTTGTGGGTCCATAAAAAATGGCCTCCATAGTCTAATCTTTCAAAATATGTTTGACTTACAATTATTGACAAATCCAAGAAGCATAGAGGATTTGGTCTCTTTCTTTTTCTCCCTTCCTTCCTCCCTTCCTTCCTCCCTTCCTTCCTCCCTTCCTTCCTTCCTCTCTTTCTTCCTTTCTTTCTTTCTCTCTTTCTTTCTTCCTTTCTTTCTCTCTTTCTTTCTTTCCTTCTCTCTTTCTTTCTCATCTCTCTCTCACCCTCCCTCCCTCCCTTCTCCCTTCCTGTTTTTCTTTCTTTTTTGGTTTCTTTCTTTTAAGAAGACCCAGAGACCCTTCTGCTCCAGACCCCTTTCAAGTTCCTTATGTTTCAGGAATGTACTGGAAGCAGTGAAATGTTATTTAGCATCTGCTTCTGCATAGGAAAAGAATGATTTAATCACTAATGCAGATCTCCAACGAGCAGTGTCTGGTTGATTTGCAGCAGCTAACTCTCTGTTCCATCATGAACCAATCAAGCTCTCAGTTAATATGTGAAACGTGGTGCAAAATAAAACATATCTTTTTTAAAGTTGGTTTTGAAATGCTGCTGAGACAACCAATGATTATTGTGCACCCACTATGTACAAGACCTAATGTATGCAAGATGCCAAACCTTCCTTGTTTTTGTGGATCAACTTTTCCAAGACTTTGTTAGCCCATTGCCCTGCCCACCCTCCCCCCCACCCAGGATAATATTCTGCGTGCTACCCCAGACACAGAGAGCATGACTGTTTCATTTAGAGTGGCCTTCTGCGTAGCTGATGCAATTAAAGAAAAGTCTTAAGGATCTAAACACTGCAGCCATGTCCCCTCTGTTCCCATGCCCCATTGCCATTTATATCTGTATATACTGTGTTCTATTCTGGAGTAACTTGAAACAAGATCTTTAAAACTTAATTATTTTGTGCTTATTCTCAAAAAAGAATGTAAATGATTTTTACTCTGTTAATAAAGGAGGGTTTTGTAAAGCATATATGTTTTCACTACGAAAGGAGAGTGAGGTTCAAGTAAAACAATTTAAATGTAAAAGATAGAATGTGTATAAAGGCTTCTCTTCAAATAGGAATAGAAGGGAATTTTTGTCTGTTTTATGAAGCAGTAAGAAGTTGTAGCTTTGAGAAGATAGATGAATTTTCCATTGCAAGGGTATCAAAAAGATGATAATATTGGTATTTCTCAACAGGAAATGTTTTGTAGAAATATTTCAATTTAATTTAAACTTAGATGAAGAAATTATTCACCTCTCTCTCTCTCTAGCCCCCCTCTTTCTTTCTCTCTCTATAATATATATCATATATATTATCTAATAATATATATGTATATATAATTTAATAATGGTTCAATGTAGTAGCTAGTTTGGCACAGATTTAGTTATATACACAAAATGTGCTATAGCATTACTTTTTACTCAACTTAATCTGTTTCAAAATTTAAAATCAGCACCATTTTACTAAAGCTTTTCCTGCCCAAGAGAAAAGAAAAAAATTTTTTTCTCTCGTAGGCTTAATTTTCCATGTCTGCCACCACCTCCACCAACAGCAAATGAATTGAAGGGTGGAAATTTCATAGCTTCCTATCTGGTTGATTTATCTCCATAGACAAACATACCTCAAGTCTTTGGTTTTGGGGGTCAATGAATATTTGGAATCAAAATAGTATCTTTACAGTCTTTGGCTATAGATTAGTTAGGACTTGTCAATCCACAATATTTCTTTACCCAGATTAGGGGAAAATATCTAGAGTAAGGGCCTGAAAACTTTTCTGTAAAGAGCCAGTAGCAAAGATTTTCAGCTTTGCAGGCCATGCTATCTCTGTGGCTACTACTGGACTCTGCACACAGCTCTGTCTATGTGCAAATCTGCCATAGACAGTGAATACCCAAATGGCCATGTCTATGTTCCAATAAAACTTTATTTACAAAAACAGGCGGCAGGTCAGGTTTGCCCCCCACTCCCACCCCCCCATCCCCCCGCCCCAGACTGTATTTGCTCATCCCTGCTCTAAGCCAACAGATCTACCTCATTCTCAGGATTTCACCTCACCCTTTTGAAGAAAGCTTTCCACACTTCTTATTCTTTCCATTCTACTGTTTCATTTAAGATGAGTCTCCACGTACAGACTGAAGTGGACATTAGGGCATGAGCTACACCAACGCTTCCCAAAGTATGTTCCACAGAATACCAACTCCTGAAAGACATATAATGAAAAACAGAACTAAATGAATTTTGGAATCACTATATACTATTTTCCCTACAGATTCAGTGGAAGCCTACAGTAAAGAAACCTGTTTACCTCGGAGTTTCTCACACTTGGAAACCTTTTTGAACATATGTCTATAAGCATCTTGTACAGGTACAGTTCTGTGGGGCATGCACTGGGAATGGTGACCTAGATATAGCAAAGGCCTTCAAAATCTTTTGTATTGTTTATTGGATATTTTCAATTAAACTGAAAATATTTTTGAATTATCCCAATACCTTTTTTTTTTTTTTTTTTTTTTTTTTTTGCGGTACGCGGGCCTCTCACTGCTGTGGCCTCTCCCCGTTGCGGAGCACAGACTCCGGACGCGCAGGCTCAACGGCCATGGCTCACAGGCCCAGCTGCTCCGCGGCATGTGGGATCTTCCCGGACCGGGGCACGAACCCGTGTCCCCTGCATCGGCAGGCGGACTCTCAACCACTGCGCCACCAGGGAAGCCCCCCAATACCTTTTAATAGCCATTTTTTTCATGATTTTTCAAAATATCTTGGACTTCTAAAATTTTGAAAGCAGCATGCAAATTTTGTCATATATATAGTTGCCTTATCATTAAAGTTTAAAGGAGTTTGACATAAAGGCTGCCTAACATATTACTTTCATCTCTGAGACTGCTTACACTGTTTATTACAAGTGAAGATGGAGGGGACAGTTCTCCTTTTTCATTATGGGAAGGATTTATCTGACCCCATCTCACACAGACCAACACAACAGTAACTTCAATTAGGCCAACTTATGTGCAAAGCTCTGTGCTTAATATAATAGAGGCATAAGGTTAGTTAATGTGCACAAAATGAGTAACTATTAGCAGTGTTTTACAGATGAGGAAAATGATGATTAAAAGGTTATCAGTAACTTGCCCAAAGTCAGACAGCTCTAGTCAATAGCAGCACTGAGATTTGAGCTACCTGTCACTTTTTTCCTAAAGGAATACCCTCACTGGAAAATTATTTCATCTCTGTCTAACTAAGGTCAGTGAAATGATTTTCATATTTACATATGACTAGAAAATTTATCTAAGAAAAAGCACTAGTTTCAACTTCCCCAAATGGGATTATTTTGAGATCTGAAATCATCCAAATTATCCTCAAAAAGTGCTTTCAGTTATAAGAAAAGAAAAAAAGTTAGTTATACTTTAATAAATTTATCACATTAATATAGGTCAAAGTTATGAATATTGTTGTAATTTTATAAGCCAGATACATAGCTGATGATTTGTAAAAATCCTTTGTATATTAAAGTTTTTATTTCATTTCTGTCTTTTTTATGACATTTGAAAATAATTTTTATTTTTCAACAGGATAAAAAAAAAGGTTTACCATTGTTTTATAAATGTTTCATCACATATAGGCAATTTTTTTTTGTTTTCATTAGATACTTGATCAGGAACACAATCTCGATTAGAATACTATTTTTATAAAGACATAAGATCTGCTCAGGAGTGATTCATTTTATAACATTATACCCAAGAGCACATCAGAGTGAAAACAGAGGAGGAATTATTGAGAAGAAATATGTATGACTGTTTCAGTTTATATACATATACTAGAAGAGGGGGAAAAAAAGAGAGAAATGTAAAGGTTGCTGTATTAGTTTCCAAAGGCTGTCATAACAAATTAGGTCAAACTAGATGGCTTACATCAACTGAAATATATTCTCTCACAGTTATAGAAGTTAGAAGTCCGAAATCAAGGTGTCAGCAGGGCTTTGCTGCCTCTGGAGGCTCCAGGGAAGAATCCTTCCTGCCTCTTCCAGTTTCTGGTAGTTGCCAGCAATCCTCGGCATGCTCTGGTTTGTGGCAGCATAACTCCACGTTCTGTCTTCATACTCACATGGCCATCTTCCTTTTGTGTGTATCTGTGTCCAAATTTCCCTTTCCTAATAAGGGCACCAGTCATTGGATTAGGACCTACTCTAATGACCTCATCTTAACTTGATTACATCTGCAAAGACCCTATCTCCAAATTAGGTCACTTCACAGGTCCCAAGAGTTAGAACTTCAACATATCTTTTGCGGGGGACACAGTTCAATCCAGTTCGGTTGCCACTGTAAAGGAAATAACTAGGGGTTTGAATATCAAGCAATTATCCTTCTCAGACAATATGAATTCATGTATCTATATTTAGCATTTGTTTTGAAGAATAATAATTCGCTCACTTATGTAGTCTTCTGTGACTCTGACCTGACCAAGTCACACTAAATAAGTGAGCCTGGATATGCAGCTAAAAATGCAAAACTCATGCCGTGAGCAGACAACTTGAGAAATTCTCTCACTTTGTACTTGCTGATCAGTAAAAACAGCTCTAAATAACTAAGGATAATTCATCTGTTACTTGACTTTTTAATTGAACAAGTAATTCATGAACATTTCAAAACTTTCAAACATAACAGAATGAAATTCAGCAAAAATTATACTGCCCAACCCTGAACTTCTGTTTTAGTTTCTCAAGTAACTTGCCTTGAGGTAATCAGTTTCTTCTGCATGCATAAGTGTTTGTGTGTGTGTGTGTGTGTGTGTGTATGTACATACAGTACATAAAATCCTTTTTTCTTTTTTACTATATTTAAGCTGTACCCATTGTTCTGCACCTTATTTTTCTCCTTGGTAATTACTTAATGTCAGTATATATAAATCCACCTCATTTATTTAATCACACATTATATTCCATTACATGGATAATCTATAAGTTATGTACTTTATATTTTTAAATTGAAAGATTGTTTTCCATTTTTGTTTGGTTGGCTCTTGTTTGGTTTTTTAGCTAGTTTGTTTTTAGTTAAAATGTTGCAACAAATATCCTTGTGAAATGGAGCAAGGCCCTATGGTCCTTGCCCTCCACACCATGTCCTAAGCCTGCCTTTTGTCTGTGGAAAAAATTTAGCCAAAGAATAAGTTTAATCAGAGAAGTGAGAAAATGCAGAAACAAAGGAAAACAGTCAAAGGAGACCAAATAATAGTTTAGTCATTAAGCATAGCCAAGGACATTTACTTCCTCCTTAAGGGCTATAGATAATCTTCTGAGCCCTATCCTGTGAGCTGTCTTATAGATACTGAAACACCCACCAGGTGGGAGAAGTGAACTACATGATGACCAGGCTGTAGCCGTGACATAAGCTGCCACAATTCCAAGAATTGGCCTCAAAGAAATAGAAACAAACCAACCCTGGAACTGAAGATTAACTGTACCTAAAACAATCGAGATGATGCTGGTCAGACCACCAATGACCAATTTCAAGATGACTGTCAGAGCTGACTGTGCTGTTTCTGCACGTAGCCCCCTCCCTCTGTCTATAAAAGCTCTTGCCCCCTCATTGTCAGGGTGGAAGTCGGCCTTTGGACAGGCATGTGCCCTGCCCCTCCCCGGCTCCCCCACCACGGTTGCCGGCCTCCGAAATAAAGCAAACTTTCCTTTCCTACCAACACTTGTCTCTCGAGAACTGGTTTCCGAGAGGTGAGCAGCCGGACCTGGGTTCAGTAACAGATTTTGGCATGGTGATCCAGACAGGGTAACACTTGTACATGCTTAAAAATATGTGCAAGTGTGTCTATGGGATAAATTTCTAAAAGTAAAATTTCTGGGACAAAGGATGTATAAATTTTTAATTTAATAAATATTAACAAATTGTCTTTCAATGGGATCATTAAAATTTCACTTCAAGCAACAATGTAGGTTTCTATGTCCCAACTGTCATATCAACTCAAATGGTGTCTAATACTTTAATCTTTGCCAATGTGACAGGTGAAAAATTAAATCTCATTTGTCATTTTATCTTGTATTTTCTTAATTATGAATGTGGTTGCCCCTTTTTTCATCTATTTAAGAGCAATTTTGGCAGCAAAATTAGGTCAAACTAGATGGCTTACATCAACTGAAATATATTCTCTCACAGTTCTAGAAGTTAGAAGTCTTGTAGACTTCTATTTAAGCAAATGGCCAAAACTGAAATAAATTGAGCAAAAAAAGAGTTTTGGATTATAACCCAAAGTGTAGAATAATTGTCCATGACTCAACAGTGCTGTAAAAAAATGACAAAAAAATGAAAAGACAAATCTCCCATTCAGAAGAATTCCATATAATTTATGTAGATGGTCCCCTCTCACAGAAATAGAGCACAGGGACTTCCCTGGTGGCGCAGTGGTTAAGAATCTGCCTGCCAATGCAGGCGTCACAGGTTTAATCCCTGGCCCGGGAAGATCACACATGCTACAGAGCAACTAAGCCCGTGTGCCACAACTACTGAGCCTGCACGCTGCAACTGCTGAAGCCTGCGTGCCTAGAGCCCATGCTCTACATCAAGAGAAGTCACCACAATGAGAAGCCCGCACACCACAACGAAGAGTAGCCCCTGCTTGCCACAACTAGAGAGAAAGCCCATGCACAGCAAAAAAGACTCAACACAGCCAAAAAAAAAAAAAAAACAGTAGAGCACAGTTGTTAGTCTTTTAAAATTATCTGATGAATTTTTAATAAAGATTAAGAAAACTAATCTTTAAAATATGTTTAATTTTCCCAATCTATACTATTATTGCTTCTGGTTTGTGACAGCTTTGAGAAAGTTTTCTCCTACTCTAAAATTACATATTTAAAAAATTATTCCATATTTTTTTCTATTATTTTTATGAATCATTTAATTATGCTCAACTCTTTGATCCCTGTGGCTTGATTTTGGAATAAGAAATGAAGAGAGAATACAATTTTTCCCTCATATGGTGAACTGTTTATTGAATAACCCCTTTTTTCCTTCACATATTGGAAATGTTTCCTAGATTACATTAGATTCTTACATGTTTTGTGGTCGCCATTTTGTTTTATTAATCTCTTAGTCTATTCATTAATCAATGCAGACTATTTTAATGGCTCTAACTTTATAATATGTTTTAATTTTGGTAGATCTATTCCCCTTCAATATTCAAAAAAAAAAAAAAATATATATATATATATATATTTTTTTTTTTTTTTTGCGGTATGTGGGCCTCTCACTGTTGTGGCCTCTCCCATTGCGGAGCACAGGCTCCGGACGCACAGGCCCAGCGGCCATGGCTCACGGGCCCAGCCGCTCCGCGGCATGTGGGATCTTCCCAGACCGGGGCACGAACCCGTTTCCCCTGCATCGGCAGGCAGACTCTCAACCACTGCGCCACCAGGGAAGCCCCAAAAATATATTTTAATATAAAATTTTTTAATCAAAAAATGTTTTTGCCAGATTTTTCTAGTAATGAGTACAAGCTTATTTTGCAGTATATAAACTTAAGACTCATCTTTTCTAGAATGCAAAAAACAAATCTGGTAAAAAAATAAAGAACCTGTTAAACATATGTATTATTTTAGAAATAACTAATGTATTTATAATAACATAAAAAAGATAAGCTAGCCAGACAGTGTTGTTCTATTTACTCAAATTTTCTTAAGTTTCACAGCTGCTGTTACTGTCTTTTCTTTAGATCATGCCTATTTGTTAAATTTATTCTTATATGTATTTATTAAGTTTTGGTGCTACTGTAAACAAAATAATTTCTCACCATTAAATTTTTATACTGATTATTTTTATTATGCATAAAAATTATGTCTAAGGTTTTATTAAATTTGTAATAATCAATGCACTTAATGTTTTATTGCATGTCATAGTTTTTAGTTGCTTCTCTTTGCTTTCTAAATATTCTGTCATAGCAGATATAGATAATGATAATTTTCTCTCCTCTTTTCTAATTTGTTTATACTACTATTTTTTTTCTCTTTTTGAATTGTATTGACTGATATTTCCAGAACAGGTCTTTTTTTTTTTTTTTGGCCAGGTTGAGGCTTGCGGGATCTTAGTTCCCCCACCAGGGATCAAACCCATGCTCCCTGCAGTGGAAGTGCAGAGTCCTCACTACTGGACCACCAGGGAATTCCCCCCAGAACAGTTTTGATAAAAATAGGAATAGTGAGGGGCTTCCCTGGTGGTGCAGTGGTTGAGAGTCTGCCTGCTGATGCAGGGGACATGGGTTCATGCCCCGGTCCGGGAAGATCCCACATGCCGTGGAGTGGCTAGGCCCGTGAGCCATGGCCACTGAGACTGTGCGTCCGGAGCCTGTGCTCCGCAACGGAAGAGGCCACAACAGTGAGAGGCCCGTGTACCGCAAAAAAAAAAGAAAAAAAAAGAAATATTTATTAAGCGCTTCCTCTGGACTTGTTAATAAATGCCATATCAAATTCTGCCTCTCAGTCGGTAGAAAAAAATTTTCATTCACTGATGGGATTTTAGGACCAGATTTCTGCAGGGCAGTAGGGAGACAATGTAGCAGAGTGGAAAGGATTGGACACTGAAAAAAAGGTAAACCTTGGATTGAAGCTGGTCTCCATTATTTACCAGTTATGTGATCTTGGACAACTCACTTAACCTCACTGAGAAAAAATACTGGAAGAGGGTTTGGAAGGATTGGGGGTAGCATGTAAACTCCTGATACATAGAAGTTTCTCAGTAATGGTGTCATTATATTGTAACTTCCTGCCCCAGGGCTTAGAGCCTGTGGGACAATTGAGTTCCCATTCATATTAATTAATGCCTGAGTTACACTTGCTGGACGCATTCACCCTGACCTCTCTTAATACCTCCCACAGTTATTGCTGGAAATCCCCAGGACGATGGCATTGAACCTGAGCTAAGAAACAAGCCCACACCTGTTCTTCCATCTCATCAATATCTCTCACCACTGCTCTTTCTGCCAGTGATTTCCAAGGGAACATGACGTTACTCCATCAAGACCAGCCTCCACTGATAATTTACTAAGCCCTCTGGATGCCAAAAGTGCAATGTGGCATGAAAGGATAGATGGGAAGAATAGGGTAGCAGTCAGGACTTTTGAGGTTGCAACTGTAGAGAAGGAAAAAGTTTTCCTCAACCTCCTTAGGGTCCCTGCCTAGGTCTGAAAATTGAAATGACAAAGACTGATTAACAGGAGAAAAGCATACAAATTTTATTGAATTTTTACTTGTACCTGGGAGCCTTCGCAAAAGAATAAAGATCTGCAGAAGTGAACAGAGCAAGAAACTTTTATACTTTTGGACAAAGGAACAATAAATTTGTGAAGAATTGACAAGATAAAGGGGTTTGGGCTGAGGGTAGTAAATGGTGAAGAAGTAACTAGAAAAGGCAAGCAATGGGGGGAGGGAGGTGCGGGGGGGAGGTCAGAGTGACTTTCCCACTTTTGCAGTTTTTCAAAAATTTCATCAGCTTAAGATATTTTATATGCCAAATGTCCATGCTTTAGGATAGAATGTCCTGAACCCCGTCATAACTAAAGAAAACTGACACAAACTTAATGATGTGAAAAAGAATGTATTAGCCAATGTAACAGAAGTCATCAGTGTGTTTGGCTTCAGAGACAATGTGCACAAAGAATAAGACTGCCAGTAAGACTTTGTCTATTTGCGTCCTTATCCCTGCTTTCCTCTCTGTAGACTTCACTCTCAGATAGGCATTTTCCATATGGTGGGCCCCATAGTTTTCAGGATTAAATCATCTAAGACACATGCCCCCCAAAAAATCTTCTCTTTACCTCTTGTCCCAACAAAAGACTTATGAATCCCATCGACACCGTTTGGTTGGCTTGTGAATGGATCAATATGACCAAGAAGAGACACGGGTTTGAATCATATGCCCTCTCCTGCATCTGGGGATTGGAGTCAACCCCACCCAAATTCCACAGATTATGACTGGAGGAAGGGAAGTTCTTTAAGATGCCTTTACCAGAGGGTTGAAAGAGGCTGGACAGGAACAAATAATAAATGTCCACCTCAAATGGTCCTCCTAACACTGTTTTGGATTTTCTCTCCAAGCCTTGAGCTGTACTGCTTCATGACAGTACAAAGTCTGGCAGAGTCTTTTATGATCACCACTTCTCCCATCTGTGGCCCTAAACCCTCTTTCTTTTTTTTTTTTTTTAAACATCTTTATTGGAGTAAAATTGTTTTACAATAGTGTGTTAGTTTCTGCTTTATAACAAAGTGAATCAGTTATACATATGTTCCCATATCTCTTCCCTCTTGTGTCTCCCTCCCTCCCACCCTCCCTATCCCACCCCTCTAGGTGGTCACAAAGCACTGAGCAAGTCCATATCCAGTCCTTAGGCTAACAGGGACATAGATGTTATCCTAACCAATCTCCCACCATTGCTCCCCTCTCTTCTGTTTCCTAGGCTTTCTTGTACACAAAACTCTTCCTTAAGCCACAAAATGTAAATCCCCTGTGCATATCAGCCAAAAGTTATAGACATAAAAGAGTGCCAATCGCCTACCAGTTATGCAAATATCAATCCAGTTGGGGCTCATTTAGCTCTGCTTCATTATCATCCTATTATTATTATTGGTATTATTTCAGATAGTGGATTTTCCCAGACACACATTCTGTCTTATTGTATGTTAGATCAGTCCTGGAGGCTTACCTCCATGCCTAATCTTACCTACAATATCTCAGCAACATCTAGAGACCCTGAAGGAGTGAGGACAAGTGCTTCTAGAGGCACAGGTGGTATAATTAGTAATATAAAGACAAAAGCATCCTTTACTGCATGCTAACCTCCTGGATAAGAGGTTGCTATATGGATGCCCTATGTAAGAGGAGTGCAACATCATGGAAGTGGCTTAAAACATCTAATATTTGCTTTATCACCTCTGTATCAGGCTTCCATTTCACTGTGGAAGCAGAAACTAAAGCAGCTTGCCAGGCCCCTATCTGACCTTCAGAAATAGAAGGGAAGCAATATCAGCGACATTTACCTTGCACCTGCCCCCTAAAATATAGTATGATGTATTACAGAGGCTAAGTATAAGAGAGACCAGGATGGAGAATTCTCTCCCTTCTGCATTCTCAGAGATAACATGCCTGAGCCAAAGAGAAGAATTGAGCTCAGTCTGTAGAACATTTAATAAGGACTACATTTTAGTCCTAAGTAAATGAACTCTATTCCATTTACTTAGAAAAAGCCTTAATCCACAATGTGTTTGCTTTCATAGCAATGTTCTTTTCGCTGACCATGGTACATGAACCAGAAACTTTATACACTGCAAACTCAAATCCTGAAAGAGTGTGACTAGTGATGGCAACAGAATTTAATATGAGCTCCTCATTCAATAGACTCCATTTACCTTATGCCTCAAATAGGAACCTTCCCTCAACTGGTAGAAAATTGGAAATGCCCTTCTCAATGGGGCTGTTTCATAAGGAGTAGAGAAAGGACACAACTAAGTTTCTCTGCTGTGTCTAATTCTACCATAATTATAAAGGCACAGTCAAGTGTATTTATACATTTAAAAATTACTAGAATCTGGACAATAAATAATGAGATTATGACATTTGACCCAATGATCTTTTCCATCTGCATCTCAGTATACAGACATTGATTCTAGGTCTTGTTATAAAATATGAAATCAATTTAAATTTGTTCCATAGGGATAGAGGAAAAAACAGAATATAGAAGAAACAGACCCTGGAGTGATCTGCTAGGTTAGAGAACTCTAAGACCTCTAAAGGGTCTTTTGCTTTATTAGCGTTTTCTCAATAAATAATTTGAATAACAATTTATGCTCAACCTGAAATTAATTACTAATATATTAGAACTTATTAATACAGAATACTGAAAGTATTTTACTTTTGATGGTATGAGTAACTCTAAAACTGTAAATATGTAGTTAAGAAAATGTTGATGTGTATTGTAAGGTATAACAAGTGAAGCTAAATTCTTGGCCATGTCTTCTGCTTCGTTATAAGAGGAAAATCTCAGAGCCTTTTAGAATTGGCCCCTTAATTTTTTTTTAATTATTATTTTTTGTGGTACGCGGGCCTCTCCCATTGCAGAACACAAGCTCCGGATGCACAGGCCCAGCGGCCATGGCTCACGGGCCCAGCCGCTCTGCAGCATGTGGGACCCTCCCGGACCGGAGCACGAACCTGCGTCCGCTGCATCGGCAGGTGGAGTCTCAACCACTGCGCCACCAGGGAAGCCCGGACCCTTAATTTTTGACATAATACCTTAATCATATTAACTTAGAGATCTCAATCCCTTGAATGCTTTTTATAATGTAATGAGGCTGAAAATATCATATGTGTAGTTTGTTTCTTTTTTTGGTCACCTGTATATGTATGTATGTGCATGAGGGCATATGAAAAAGTGGTAATATTTTTTTTTGGCCAAGTAAGATTCATTTTTCTAACAGATGATTAATTGCCAGTTTCATAGAAATCTGTTTAGGCAGTGTAACTGGAGTCAAAATCAAATTTTTAGTCGGTTGACCCAGAGCCCAAAAGTTTCAGTCTTTTGGTGAAATGCCCATGTTAAATGGCCATTTAATGGAAATTCATGGCTGAAAGCCCTAGGGATTAGGCAAAGCAAGGAGACTGACAACATGACACTCTCATATACATAAAAGAGGCAGAATAAAAGGATACATGTGGTTGGCTTTCCATTCCAAACAGAATTTTAGTCTCAAGTGGAAGGACGACCAGTGCATTCCAGGAGATGAAAGGAACTATCACCTCACTCTCCTAAATGAAGTCACCGTTTAATAGACACAGATAAGACATCACCAAACACACAAACTCACTCTCCAGCAGAGGAAAGGATTCAGGTTCTGGCCCAAGAAAACAATTGCACATAGCCTCTTATTTTCATTTAATTTTACATGACTTGTCTGATTTATACACTGTAACACTGTACCCAATGATCAGGACCCAGGACCCAGGACCAGAGGGCTTCACAGGTGCATTCTATAAAACATTTAGAGAAGACATACACCTATCTTTCTCAAACACTTCCAAAATATAGCAGAGGGAGGAACACTCCCAAACTCATTCAACAAGGCCACCATCACCCTGATACCAAAACCAGACAAAGGTGTCTCAAAAAAAGTAAATTACAGACCAATATCATTGGTGAACATAGATGCAAAAATCCTCAACAAAATACTAGCAAGCAAAATCCAACAACACATTAAAAGGATCATAGACCATGATCACGTATGCAAGAATTCTTCAGTATACACAAATCAATCAATGTGATACACCATATTAACAAATTGAAGAATAAAAACCATATGATCATCTCAATATATGCAGAAAAAGCTTTGACAAAATTCAACACTCATTTATAATAAAGACTCTCCAGAAAGTGGGCATAGAGGGAAACTAACTCAACATAATAAAGGCCATATATGACAAACCCACAGAAAACATCATTCTCAATGGTGAAAAACTGAAAGCATTTCCTCTAAGATCAGGAACAAGACAAGGAGGTCATTCTCACCACTATTATTCAACATAGTTTTGGAAGTCCTAGCCACAGCAATCAGAGAAGAAAAAGAAATAAAAGGAATCCAAATTGGAAAAGAAGAAGTAAAACTGTCACTGTTTGCAGATGACATGATACTATACATAGAGAATCCTAAAAATGCCACCAGAAAACTACTAGAGCTAATCAATGAATTTGGTAAAGTTGCAGGATACAAAATTACTGCACAGAAATCTCTTGCATTCCTATACGTTACTGATGAAAAATCGGAAAGAGAAATTATGGAAACACCCCCATTTACCGTTGCAACAAATAGAATAAAATACCTAGAAATAAACCTACCTAAGGAGACAAAAGACCTGTATGCAGAAAACTACAATCACTGATGTAAGAAATTAAAGCTGATACCAACAGATGGAGACATATACCATGTTCTTGGATTGGAAGAATGAATATTGTGAAAATGACTATACTACCCAAAACAATCTACAGAGTCAATGCAATCCCTATCAAATTACCAATGGCCATTTTTACAGAACTAGGACAAATCATCTTCAAATTTGTATGGAGACACAAAAGACCCCGAATGGCCAAAGCAGTCTTGAGGGAATAAAAACAGAGCTGGAGGAATCAGACTCCCTGACTTCAGACTATACTACAAAGCTACAGTAATCAAGACAATATGGTACTGGCACAAAAACAGAAATATAGATCAATGGAGCAAGGTAGAAAGCCCAGAGATAAACCCACACACCTATGGTCAACTAACCTATGACAAAGGAGGCAGAGATATACAATGAAGAAAGGACAGTCTCTTCAATAAGTGTTGCTGGGAAAACTGGACAGCTACATGTAACAGAATGAAATTAGAACACTCCCTAACACCGTATAGAAAAATTAACTCAAAATGGATTCGAGACCTAAATGTAAGACCGGACACTATAAAACTCTTAGAGGAAAACATAGGAAGAACACTCTTTGACATAAATCACAGCAAGATCTTTTTTGATCCACCTCCTAGAATAATGGAAATAAAAACAAAAATAAACAAATGGGACCTAATGAAACTTCAAAGCTTTTGCACAGCAAAGGGAACCATAAACAAGACAAAAAGACAACCCTCAGAATGGGAGAAAATATTTGCAAACGAATCAATGCACAAAGGATTAATCTCCAAAATATATGAACAGCTCATGCAGCTCAATACTAAAGAAACAAACAACCCAATCCAAAAACGGGCAGAAGACCTAAATAGACATTTCTCCAAGGAAGACATACAGATGGCCAAGAAGCACATGAAAAGCTGCTCAACATCACTAATTATTAGAGAAATGCAAATCAAAGCTACAACGGGAGACGCCACAAGAGTGAGAGGCCCGTGTACTGCAAAATAAATAAATAAATAAATAAATACTACAATGAGGTATCACCTCACACCAGTTAGAATGGGCATCATCAGAAAATCTACAAACAACAAATGCTGGAAAGGGTGTGAAGAAAAGGGAACCCTCTTGCACTGTTGGTGAGAATGTAAATTGACACAGCCACTATGGAGAACATTATGGAGGTTCCTTAAAAAACTAAAAATAGAATTACCATATGATCCAGCAATCCCACTACTGGGCATATACCCAGAGAAAACGATAGTTCAAAAAGTCACATGCACCCCAATGTTCATTGCAGCACTATTTACAATAGCCAGGTCATGGAAGCAACCTAAATGCCCATTGACAGACGAATGGATAAAGAACATGTGGTACATATATACAATGGAATATTACTCAGCCATAAAAAGGAATGAAATTGGGTCATTTGTAGAGACGTGGATGGATCTAGAGACTGTCATACAGAGTGAAGTAAGTCAGAGAGAGAAAAACAAATATTGTATATCAACGCATGTACGTGGAACCTAGAAAAATGGTACAGATGAACCGGTTTGTAGGGCAAAAGTTGAGACACAGATGTAGAGAACAAATGTACGGACACCAAGGGGGGAAAACCACGGTGGGGTGGGGATGGTGGTGTGCTGAATTGGGCGATTGGGATTGACATTTATACACTGATGTGTATAAAATTGATGACTAATAAGAACCTGCTGTATAAAAAAAAAAATGTAGGAGATAGGCTGTCCAGGCATCAGATTACTTTTTCTTTTTTAAAACTCTGCAGTGGATTCCAGTATGCACTGGATTAAACATAGTACCCCACACGGTGAGACACACAAAGATAGGTTCAGAACCAGCTCTTTTCTCCATTTGCTAATACCCAAGTGTGTGAAATACCCATAGTGTATTGTAAATGTTTAAACACTGGCTATCTGAACAGAAAGACCTAATTTGTAGCATTTGCTGATTTTCATGATGTAAATACTTTCATCATGGCCAATTTCAAGCTAACAACATGACTCATTGAATGCAGAGCTGGGAAGAGATGTGAAAATGCACACCATTACACAGTATTTCTACCACGCAAAGATAACAGACATAAATACCTCAACAGCATAAATAATAACAAAATACAGCAAAATAATTAGGGAATATGAGTTTTGACTATTTGTTGCTTAGATTTTTAATATAATTTGTTTAATTGTAAGTTATGTTAATATTTAGTAATGGCTCTGTTTAACAACCAGCTTACAAAACCTTTCAAAGTTTAAAAATTAGTTCTTACTCTGTGACATATATCACAGCAAGATCCTTTTTGACCCACCTCCTAGAGAAATGGAAATAAAAACAAAAATAGACAAATGGGACCTAATGAAACTTTTTGCACAGCAAAGGAAACATAAACAAGATGAAAAGACAACCCTCAGAATGGGAGAAAATATTTGCAAATGAAGCAACTGACAATGGATTAATCTCCAAAATATACAGGCAGCTCATGCAGCTCAATATCAAGAAAACAAACAACCCAATTCAAAAATGGGCAGAAGACCCAAATAGACATTTCTCCAAAGAAGGTATAAGGACAGCCAACAAACACATGAAAGAATGCTCAACATCACCAATCATTAGAGAAATGCACATCAATGGGGTATCAGCTCACACCAGTCAGAATGGCCATCATCAAAAAATCTACAAACAACAAATGCTGGAGAGGGTGTGGAGAAAAGGGAACCCTCTTGCACCATTGGTGGGAATGTAAATTGATACAGCCACTATGGAGAACAGTATGGAGGTCCCTTAAGAAACTAAAAATAGAACTACCATACGACCCAGCAATACCACTACTGGGCATATACCCTGAGAAAACCATAATTCAAAAAGAGTCATGTACCACAAGGTTCATTGCAGCACTATTTACAATGGCCAGGTCATGGAAGCAACCTAAGTGTCCAACGACAGATGAACGGATAAAGAGATGTGGCACATATATACAATGGAATATTACTCAGCCATAAAAAGAAACAAAATTGAGTTATTTGTAGTGAGGTGGATGGACCTAGAATCTGTTATACAGAGTGAAGTAAGTCAGAAAGAGAAAAACAAATACTGTATGCTAACACATATATATGGAATCTAAAAAAAAAAAAAAAAGCAAACGTTCTGAAGAACCTAGGGACGAGACAGGAATAAAGACGCAGACGTAGAGAATGGACTTGAGGACACGGCGAGGGGAAGGGTAAGCTGGGACAAAGTGAGAGAGTGACATGGACATATATACACTACCAAATGTAAAATAGATAGCTAGTGGGAAGCAGCTGCATAGCACAGGAGATCAGCTCGGTGCTTTGTGAAGACCTAGAGGGGTTGGATAGGGAGGGTGGGACGGAGACGCAAGAGGGAGGAGATGTGGGGATATATGTATATGTATAGCTGATTCACTTTGTTATACAGCAGAAACTAACACACCATTGTAAAGCAATTATACTCCAATAAAGATGTTAAAAAAAAAAAAGGTCTACAAATAACAAATGCTGGAGAGGGTGTAGAGAGAAGGGAACACTCCTACGCTGTTGGTGGGATTGTCAGTTGGTATAGCCACTACGGAAAACAGTATGGAAGTTCCTCAGAAAACTAAAAATAGAATTACCATATGATCCAGCAATCCCACTCCTGGGAATATACCCAGATAAAATTGTAATTCAAAAAGATACATGCACCCCTATGTTCATAGCAGCACTGTAAAAAAAAAAAAAAACATTAGTTCTTGAGAGCCTGTACAAACCACCACCTCTAATACATTATGATATGTGAACTACAATAGAATACCGGAAAAAAATAAACACTATTGAAGCTTATTTTCTCCTTTGTTCCTGAAAGCCACTTAGTGGAGGTGGTGGAGGGCATATTATACCCTTTTGTGTGATGAGGATATCAAGTTTCACAGAGATTTCAATTTGTCCCCTCCTGAGTAAGCCACAGAGCTGAACCAGACCACCATCATCTGTCTCCCATTCACCGTCTCACCCACACACCTTTTTAGAATCATCTTAGAAAGAAGGAAAATGAATTGGGGGACTTTTTTTCAGAAGATTTTAATTATTGATGTACCTATATTTAAAACTTGTCCAAGTGACACCTTACTGATCATTGAAGTGCTTTCCTTTTAAAGATGAAGTTTAGAATAACATTTCACACAGAAACTCTCTGCACCATCAACTAATAAATATTCACTAGGCACTTACTTTGTACTCTGCTAGTGATGTGAAGATGGCAAAAGGAATGTAAGTTTTGCTTCCTACACTCAAGGAGCCTTCAATCTTATATATCGAATTACTATGTTGTATGCCTGAAACTAACATAACACTGTAGATCAACTATACTTCAATTTTTAAAAATCCAAGGGGGGCTTCCCTGGTGGCGCAGTGGTTGAGAGTCCACCTGACGATGCAGGGGACACGGGTTCGTGCCCCGGTCCGGGAAGAGCCCACATGCCACGGAGCGGCTAGGCCCGTGAGCCATGGCTGCTGAGCCTGCGTGTCCGGAGCCTGTGCTCCGCAACGGGAGAGGCCACAACGGTGAGAGGCCCGTGTACCGCAAGAAAAAAAAAAAAAAATCCAACGGAACTTTGTTCTTGTGCTCCTCCATGAATGTGACTCAGCTAACTTCCTCATGTCTGTTCTCGTGTATGTGTGTGTCTACTTCAGCTTCTCTCCCAACCTCTTTATTCTAGGCTCTGAACTTCCAGTTCTGTTCCATTTCTGAGAAGACTTTGGATTGGCTAGTTGATAACTGAAAGCTTCGGCCACTGTCAGGACTTCAGATTGGCTGCCCTTGGTTGAGCTCTGACAGCAGATTCTATTCCCTCACCGACCTTCGTAGCAGAGATTATGGCAGAGCTTTCTCCTTACCTTGGCAGGCAGGCAGGTATTATTGACACATCTAGTTCAGATAGAATAATTACAGAAATGCAAAAAGAAAGGTGCGAGATTTCTGATGTTGAAAGTTCAGCCAGTGGTTGTATTAGATCAGAACACATGGCCATTCAGAGCAACAAATTACTTGCCTGACACCACATAGTAACTTAACATTAAACTCCAAAACTCCAGTGTATGCAAAAGCATCAAACCACTTTTATTATTTTAGCAACAAAGTTGCTTCTAAAAAACAATCTTTATACTAATATACTGCCTTCATAAAGATTCCCAAAATTCCCTTTCTGTTTTATGAGTTGTATATCTCTTTGCTTTCTTGATCAGTGGCTATTTTGTGTTTCAAAGTGTCAGCTCAAAAAGTCGAGAACATTGTTTGGCTCAATTTCATTTATTGTTCACTGTGGTTCCACGTCACAGTGAAAGCCAATGGATGATTCTTTCCTGCCTTTTAAAAAAAATCATATCTGAAGATGCCTACAGCTTTCATAACTTTTCCAAAAAGACTTTCCCTAAAGGAAACTGGGAGGTTTGGTTTTATGTTATTTAGGTCATTTAATCAGAAAGCAAATGATCTGTCTTTGATCATGCCCTTGCCAGAAGATCCCTAACTCATTAGTGTGCTATTAATGAGGCTGGATTTTAAAGCAGGTGTTGTTAAGTGCAATCAGAGCAGCTTTATTAAGCCGCAAATTGTCTTGCCATGACAAAGGAAGTCAGATTGGTCCATGCTCAGTTAACCTTTGTCTATATGCATGACTTGGCTGATTAAACAGCAATTGATAATGACCTTCAGTCTGGCAAAGCTGGAAAAAGGTGATGCCTGATGCTGGCATTCATTGTATGTGATGTGAGTGACAGGCAGGCAATCTCTTTAATTTAGAAATCTATAATGCAATTTCAAAATTAACTAATATCACAGTGCAATGAGCAACTAATTTATGTGTATTAAACTGATATTTTGATGTGTGTGTTATTTCAGAGGAGAAGCATTATTGCAAAGAGAGAGAGAGTTAACATCAAGTCAAAGTAGTTTTGACTAGCCATGCTTAGTATCTGCAGAAAGAAGACTGTGCAAGATAAAGGACAGTTGTTTTTTGGAGATTATTAATTTATTTAACAAGCATACTGGGCTCCTAATATGTTGAAGACCCTGGCCTGGTGAATTAAACACAGGAGCTGCATCTCAGGAGCTCACAATGGGGTGATAGACAGGAACATTAATTTTATTACAATTTATTCAGTGCAACAACAGTTTATCATTAGCGCGTGAAAAGAATGCTGTCATTCTCAGAACCTCAACTGACTCCAAAATGTGGAGGGAGAATCAGGGCCGTGGGGGAAATTGTAATTTATTGAGTGCCTATTATATGCTAGGTACTTTGTTCATATTACCCCTCTGAATCCATGTAACAATTCTTAGGTAAATATGTAATTTCATAGATGAGAAAACAGTTCATTCTGTTGCCCAAGGTCAGTCAAGTAGTAAGTAAGTAGCACAGCCGGGAGCTGTTTGTCTCTAAAACCCACAGCATTCTGGGGAAACACTCAATATAAATGGAATAAGAGTCAACAGCAAATTATGTACCATTCGTGGTGTGTGTGTGTGCGTGCCTGGTTCTAGTTTCCTTGTTGCCTGGTTTGGGAAACATAATACATGGGTCACATTGTTTCGAGATCAGTATTAAACAATAGCTTCTGTCTTGTGGTTTTATAAATTTCCCTGTATTTTTTGCAAGTTCATCTTCATGAACGGACGTGTAATGACTTCACCATTTGTCACAGCATACATCCTTTGCATTAAGAAGGCTTTACAAAATATACCCTACTAAAATATAAATAGTCCAGAGATGGTTGTAACTTGAAATTTTGCTAACACTTACACTGCCCAGCTTGAGGTTAAGGACATTATTTTCTGGGATGTGTTAAGATGTGTGCCAAGAAAAAAGTCTAGCCAGGCTCAAATAGGTTTGTTTAACTGTTAAACAAAATTAGAGAGGTTTCTTTCTTACTGCAGGACCTTTCAGAGCCTTTAATATGCTAATGGGTATTGTGACTTTCCAAGGATAGGATTTGGTATCTGGGCACTTCCCAAGTTTTCTTGACCATGAGGCTCTTTGTTCTTTGAGCACCAATTAACACTCACAAGAGTTAGTGTGTGCAGAACAGAGGGAGCCCCTGCTTTATAAAAAATTAGCAGCCAAGTAACCGCACAGAGAAGGCAGAGAAGAGAAAGATGAAAGAACATTAATACAGGAAATACGAAAGTTCAATGATTGATTTATCTTTTTTACAACTTTGCAAGAACTTGTTGTGAGCATTTAAATGTTGGAAAAATTTTAGTGAATGGTATGATCACTTCTGACATAAATACAAATGATATCTAAATGCCTAAACCAAACATCAATCGTTACTATAAATATTGGTTGAGTTTCTCTGAATCCTACATCTCCTGAATAACATTTGAATGAGCTATTCATTTTGAGATTATATAAAGGTAATCAAAGGATTAATTGGGCAAGAGGAACATGGGACCTTGAAATAAACTGTGTAAACTTACTAAGAATTGACTAAGACCCATAAAAGTACAAATTATTTGCAGCTCTATTAGCTGTTTTGTTCTAGGTCAACCCTGGTTGCACTTGTAGAATCACCTCTCAGAAGCATATATACCTCCAAGAACAAAATCTCTGATGCTCGGTCAGGGTCAGCTGTCTATCATTCCCCACCAGGGTAATATCTCTTCAGTCCTGTCCAGGGTCCTCCACTTTTTGTCTCTGCTGTACAACATTCTGTTTCTGCCCCACGTTCATCCCACTGGTTGCTTCCTGCTATCATTGCTAGGAAACCAGTTAACATCAGGTATTAAAACTCTCCGTCTGCAAGGGCAAAATGTTAAATTACAGATTATCTCTGCCACTCCAAGTCCATTTGCTGTATTATAATTGTTATTGCTATAGTGCTTCCTGTTCTTGTCCCCGTTACTGCATTGATGCGAGTTTCACACTGACTGTGGGAGCCTTGAATTCCCCTTGAAGCTGCTGGAATCTTTCCAAGCATACACTATAATAGTTTCATTGCCTGGAAATGGCTTCGGCTCACAGGGAAAGAAGGCTGCTTGGAAGATTGTCTGAGAATTGTCATATTTAAGAAGGAACTAAGTTCACTTGCCACCAATTCATAATTATTTTCTTCTGTTTAAACATTTT
Organism: Mesoplodon bidens; assembly: GCF_964165515.1. NCBI lineage: Eukaryota > Metazoa > Chordata > Mammalia > Artiodactyla > Ziphiidae > Mesoplodon > Mesoplodon bidens. The sequence goes on along the minus strand of NC_138165.1, from coordinate 46,636,964 downwards.
CCAGACTTCCTCAGAAGACCACTTAGTTCTACCCACTTTAGAGAATCCTATTTCCTCCTATTTAATCTGTCACTTTTGCAGCAAGTATATCCCAAAATAACAGATGATAAAAATTGCAGGGAGGCCACATGCTTGGCTCAATGACAATTTCAAATGACTTCCAAATACAGGCTGGTGACCAGCAAATAGATGGTGATGGTGCCTGGTCATTTGGCCTCCTGATGAAACAGGGCTGAGATGTGACCCAGATGAAAAGTTTTATAGGACAGAGCAGGAGTTATTCAAGTTTTCCTTCAAGGTCGTTCATTTCCTTCTCAGATAATGAACAGGTTTGAATAAGGATTATTTTACAGGTTGAGCAATCACAGATTGTGACTTGGATAGATGAAAATTATTTGGAGGAAGAGGATAAGAAAAGCACATTCTGGCTGATAGATGTTTCAATTTTCCTGAGAAAAGAAATGCATTTACCAGATCATAATCATTTTGGTAAATTACATTTCAATGCTGAGTCATCTGCACAGCAGCGAGGTGGTACTTGCCCCTTTGAAAGATAAATTACACAGCTGTATTATCCAAATCTTTGTATTAAAAATGGCTTGAGAGGAACTGTGAGAGGAACTGTGAAAGGAACTTAATGCATGCAGGAACTTCGAGCTTTTGCAGTTATCTTTTTTTTTTTTTTTTTTTGGTACGCGGGCCTCTCACTGTTGTGGCCTTTCCCTCCCGCTGCAGAGCACAGGCTCCGGACGCGCAGGCCCAGCAGCCATGGCTCACGGGCCCAGCCTCTCGGCGGCATGTGCGATCTTCCCAGACCGGGCCACGAACCCGTGTCCCCTGCATCGTCAGGCGGACTCTCAACCACTGCGCGACCAGGGAAGCCCTGCAGTTATCTTTTTTTTTGTGGGATTTTTTTTTTTTTTGGCTGCATTGGGTCTTCATTGCTGCACGTGGGCTTTCTCTAGTTGTGGAGGGGGGGGAGGGGCTACTCTTCGTTGCGGTGCGCGGGCTCTTCATTGCGGTGGCTTCTCTTGTTGGGGAGTACAGGCTGTAGGCGTGCGGACTTCAGTAGTTGTGGCTCACAAGCTCTAGGGCGTTGTGGCTCAGTAGTTGTGGTGCACAGGCTTAGTTGCTCCGTGGCTTGTGGGATCTTCCTGGACCAGGGCTCGAACACGCGTACCCTGCATTGGCAGGCAGATTCTTAACCACTGCGCCATCAGGGAAGCCCTGCAGTTATCTTTTAAAAAGGAAAATGAGTCCAAATATCTTAGGAAGAACCTCCAGGAAATATTTGCACTGGAAGTAACATTGCTGTAAATGACTGCCTTGTTTTAGCCTTCCCAAAATGTGTGCATGTGACTGTCAGATGGATAAAAAGGATGCAAAATGCAAGATGGCATCTCTGAGACTCAGTCAGTTGAATTGAATAAAATTACAACTATTTTGCTGCTTAAGTCTACTCATCCTCTTTATCAGTTTTTTCACTTAACAGTTACATGAGAAGCAGTGTGATACTAGGATGGTGGTTCTCACAGTGTGGTTCCCAGACCAGCAGCATCAGCATCATCTGAGAACTTGTTAGAAAAGTGAATGCTGGGACTCTATCCACACCAGCTGAATAAGAAAATACGGTGGTGGGCCCCAGAGATCTGCTAGAACAGACACTCCCTCTGACCCTAATCCATGCTATAGCTAGAGAACTTTCCTATGCAGAAGCTCTCTGAAATTAGGGAACTGCAATTCACAAAACCAGCTGGGTGAGCATAAATGAATCCTCCAACTTCTCTGAAGTTAATTTCTTATTGGCAAATTGAGACGTGTGGGTTACATAATTTCTGATTGTGTAATTCTATATTATTACTCACACATTAATATTGAAATTCCTGCATAGCAGCACTATTTACAATAGCCATGACATGGAGGCAACCTAAATATCCATTGACAGATGAATGGATAAAGAGGATGTGGTATACGTACCCAATGGAATATTACTCAGCCATTAAAAAGAATGAAATAATGTCATTTGCAGCTACATGGGTGGACCTAGAGATTATCATACTAAGTGAAGTAAGTCAGACAGAGAAAGACAAATATCATATGATATCACTTATATGTGGAATCTTAAAAAATGATACTGATGAACTTATTTGCAAACAGAAATTGACTCACAGATGTAGAAAACAAACTTATGGTTACCAAAAGGGAAAGGGGGGAGGGATAAATTGGGAATCTGGGAATAATGGATACACACTGCTGTATATAAAATAGATCAACGATAAGGACCTATCCTATAGTACAGGGAACTATAATATCTTGTAATAACCTATAATAGAAAATAATATGAAAAAGAATATATATATATGTATAACTGAATCACTTTGCTGTACACCTGAAACATTGTAAATCAACTATACTTCAATTAAAAAAATTAAAATTCTACCATAATAGCTCAGTGTTGAAAGTTTAGGTTCTGAAGACAGAAAGCCATGATTTCAAATCCCTACCCTACTGTAATAGCTGTATCTTCCTTCTTATGTTAAGCCTCTCAGAGCCTTTGTTTCCTCATCTGTAAACTGCAGGTGATAATAGCACTCAAGTCATAGATTTTTGAGAGTTAAATGAGATAATGCATGTAGAGTGCTCAGCATGGTAGTTGACATGTAAGGGCTCAATTAAGGATGATTATTGTTATTTGGAAGAAGAGCTCTGAAGAAAGACGCTCAATTTTCAAAATCATGGAATTAGACAAAGGACTTCCATTGGAAGCCCTCTGAGTAAAGACTGCACATATCAGAACAAATGGGAAAGTTTGCTTCAGTTACTTATGACTAACTGATTCATGCTATTAAAAAATTAATCAGGGGCTTCCCTGGTGGTGCAGTGGTTGGGAGTCCGCCTGCTGATGCAGGGGACGCGGGTTCGTGCCCCAGTCCGGGAAGATACCACGTGCCGCGGAGCGGCTGAGCCCATGAGCCAGGGCCGCTGAGCCTGCGCGTCCGGAGCCTGTGCTCCGCAACGGGAAAGGCCACAACAGTGAGAGGCCTGCGTACCGCAAAAAAAAAAAAAAAAAAAAAATTAATCAGCACTCAAAATTTCCATTCTTCTATGGGGGAAAAATGTGCATTTTCCTCACATTATTTGGTTAAACTGCAATTATTTTAAAACATGGAGAAAGAGGTGGTGAAATTCGGGTGGAACAATGAGATGCTAATATAATGATGGTGGGTTTTTTTCTGAACAGCTTTATTTTAGTTTGGTCCAAAAAAGAAAACACAATTGTTTGCACTGTATTTGCAAACAATCGACAAGGAAATCATGCATTAATTGTTCCGATGCAAGCATGATGCTACTCCTATTTATCTATGTTTATCGCAGCACCAGACGGTCTGATTGGGAAAGCGCTTCGAAGAAGGAGAGCCCAGGAAGCAGGCGCTAATAGATGCCTCTTTAATGTGAGGTGTTCAGTATCAGACAAGCTTTTGTTGACCTTGTTCCTACACACAATGAGTATGTGTGGAGAGCTGTGTGGAGTAGCGCCTCGGCCTCTGTTTTACTTCTTAATTTCTTTTACAGCATCAAAAGGCTTCTCTATTTAAAAGCTTTTCTTTTTCTTTTACTCCTGAGCCTCTGCAATTGAGGCAGAACTGCAATCTACCAGCAGCAGCCTTTGTTCTGGCCTTTCAGGAGGCTGGGGAACAGTGTGAGTCCTTCCTAATTAGCCCGCGGACCAATGAAATCCTCCACCAAGCCAGGAGAGGCTGCAATCCCACAGCCCAAGTGGCAGAAAAGGGGGGAAAGGCCTCCTTAATTAAGGCCCAACAAAACCGGGTAAAAAAATGGTGTTTTGCTCTCTACAAATGTCTTTTTTTAAATCCCTGTAAATGCTGGCACATGCACATGCTTTTAAATTGTGCCTTCACTGGTGCCAATGGACTGGCGCTCTGCTTTGGCTAAAGATTGCAGAAATTTTGGCTCATAAACATGTAGGACCCAGCAGCCTGAGGCCGTGTCTGTGTTTGCATTTCACCAGAGGCCCAGGCTGTGCTAGAGACAATGAGCTAATCATCAGGAGATGGTCTCCACTTATAAAATGATGTGAACAGCCACACCTTACATGCTTGGCACTTAGGATGTTCACAAATATCATTACCCTGCTGATGCCACATATGTAGTGATGCATTAGTCCCTTCTGTTACCTGTCTCTCTTTTGTTGTTGGTGGTGGTGGTGGTGGGTTTTTTTTGCGGTACGCGTGCCTCTCACTGTTGTGGCCTCTCCCATTGCAGAGCACAGGCTCCAGACGTGCAGGCTCAGCGGCCATGGCTCACGGGCCCAGCCACTCCCATGTGGGATCCTCCCGGACCGGGGCTCGAACCCGTGTCCCCTGCATAGGCAGGCGGACTCTCAACCACTGCGCCACCAGGGAAGCCCTACCTGTCTCTCTTTTATGCATTGCAAACTTAGTGCATTTATTTTTTCTTTGGTGACCCCTTCATGACTTAGTATGTTTAGGTTTAGAAGCTGGTTTTGAATGTGCCACTATGCATGATCATTCTGGTCCATCTCTTAGATATGTCCTGACTTTACCTTACCATATGTATGCGAATGATTAGGTTTTGCTCCTTTATTTTCAAACTAAAAATACTTTCCCCCAATTTTAAAAATTATAAACATTCATTGTAAAAAAGAAATTTAATGCAAATAATCATCAGAAGTGTTATTTATTTTTATTTTCTACTTTTCTATTGACACTTAGTTGATTTACTACATTATTGAATAGTTTCAGGTGTACAGCATAGTGATTCAGTGTTTTTATAGATTATACTCCATTAAAAGTTATTACAAAATGATGGCTATAATTCCCTGTGCTGTACAATATATCCCTGTTGCTTATCTATTTTGTACATAGTATCTCTTAATCGCATACCTCTATTTTGCCCCTCCTCCCTTCCCTCTCCCCACTGGTAACTACTAGTTTGTTTTCTATATCCATGAGTCTGTTTCTGTTTTGCTGTATACATTTGTTTATTTATTATTTATCTTCCACTTATAAGTGGTATCAAACAGTATTTGTCTTTCTCTGTCTGACTTATTTCCCTAAGTGTAATAGTCTCTAGGTCCATCCACGGTGTTGCAAATGGCAGAATTTCACTCTTTTTATGGCTGAGTCATATTTCATTGTGTATATATACCACATTTTCTTTATCCATTCATCTATTGATGGACACTTGGGTGGCTTCTATATCTTGGCAATTGTAAATAGTGCTGCTATGAATATTGGCATGCATGTATCTCTTTGAATTCCAGCTTTTGTTTTTTCCAGATATAGACCCAGGAGTGAAATTGCTGGGTCATATGGTAGTTCTAGTTTTAGTTTTTTGAGGGAACTTCATACTGTTTTCCATAGTGGCTGCACCAATTTACACTCCCACCAGCAGTGTAAGAGGGTTCCCTTTTCTCCACACCCTCTCCAATATTTGTTATTTGTAGAATTTTTCTTCATATGACCATCTCATGAATCAAAGTATGACAATTAAATGCACTGTAAGCCCATAGAGGTGTTTCTCTAGGTGATGAAGCTGATTTTGGCAAATTCATGATTCTTGATGATCCAAGGAGCATCAGAACTGTGTAAGGAGGACGTAGAGTTTTAGAAGTATGGAGTGGAGTTTGAGGTGAGGTTTGAACACCCACAGAAAGATAGCAAGCAGGCAGGGGGAAATGTGGTTGAGAGCTTGGGAGTGATGCTCAGGGCAAAGTTGTACAAAGTAGGACCCGTGCATCTGAGGGAACACCTGGAGCTGTTGGCATGGGTGAGGGGACACCAAGAAAACCACCTTGGTGCTCACCTATATCTAGAGGTAAAAAGAAGAAGAGCATTCGAGAAAAGTCTTGGGGGCGGTGCTCAAAGAAGGAGGAAAAACCAGATTCTACAGTACAGTGGGAAGACGTGGGGAGAATGTTACAAGAGAGTGAGGAAGACTGTGTGAAAGGAGGCCACCCACAATGGGCCTGGCGAGGCACTGGGTATAATCATGCAGTGACACACTTTCACACGCATGAACTTATTGAATTCTCCCAGTTACCCTATGAAGCTCACTTGGGAAAAACAGGGTAAATTTCGATCATTCACCCATGATCATGCACCTCGTAAGTGACAGAACTGTCCAGTTGAGATCGGTCTGACTCTAAGGTCCATGTTAACAGTGTTAAATTCATGTGCAGAAATTCATAGAAAATAAGTGAAAGGCGAGAAAAGAAGTCAATTTTGAGACCACTGGGATCTTTGAATGATAGCTGTTTCAGTCAGAAGAAACAGAGGTTTAAGGGAAAAAAGTGATAAGGAAACGGAACCAATCATTATAGGTAACTTATTCGTAAAAGATGGCAATGCAAGGAAAAAGCTGTGTGTCCTTATCAACAAGAACAACTGACTGCCTTTTAATTATTTCAAAACAATTCAGAAAGGTCTTGGAAATAGAGTCCATTGTGGGAGGGGGTGATTTCTTGAGGTTCAATTCAATAATCAATCTAATCTTTATCTAAATCTAAAGAATGTTATTCTTTTAGCATTAGTTTGTCTGTCTTAAAATTGTTAAAAGATAAACCGAGGCACATTAAAATTTATGGGTTTATTTGCACTAACATAGATTGGAACTGGACAGCGCCAAACTGCAAGTGATACGGGGTGCTCAGCTGGAAGAAGCATAGGAAGCAAATGCAGAAGTGAAGTAAGGAAATTATGTGGTTGGCTATAGCTTAAGCACTTGCCTTATTTGGGAAAGCCTAGTTGTCTGTTTGGAATTGGTTGTTTTCAAGTTTCAACTTCTTAACCTTGAAGCATTTATAGGAATTGACTCTGGCTTAGATTTCGCTGGTTTACTCGGCTGCCAAGACATTAGAGCCATCTCAGTCTTATGGCCTCCTTGTTTAATTACCTTAACAATGTTTAATGGTTCTTCCCTTCCTGATTTCCCTTTTCGTAGTACAATGAGCAACCCACTTTCTTTCCTCTAACCATCATGTTTTTGTTAATTCAAATATTAACCATAAGAGCCTCTTCTTGAAGTCATTTAAAACTTTTACCGTATTATTCTCATTCAAGCTCTGAAATGCTCATCTGATTTTGAAATTCAGGAGCTACCTGCCAGCCTGAGGTTGGTGTCAATAGGAAAGATGCTAAGAAAGAATATACATACAGAGTTGAGTCAGTTGCCCTGGTGTTCTTGCTGCATCCATCATGATGGGTTTTGGTGGCTGTGAATCAAGAGCAAAAGATACATCTCAGTGAGAGAGCAAACTAGGGACAGTAATAAGGCTCCTTCCATAGTTTTCTTTAGCACCTTCATTAGCACCAGTAAATCGTCCCAGGATCAAACACTGGATTGGTAGAGCAAGGACTTCAGCAAGCCTAATCCAGGACTGCTTAACACAGGAGCCCATGTAATACAGAAGGACTGGGAGGCCTGGGTGGAAGTCATTCCCAAGTGCTTCCCCTGGAAAAGTCACATCACCTGAAGGTATGAGGACAGAGAGAAGTATGGCAAAGACTCTGAGGCCTGTTGAGATTATGAGGTGGTGTTCTAATGTGATTTTACAGTAACATAGCCATCTCCCTGCTGCCGAAAGCATGGAAAATAAAACTTTGCCCTAGGATGCCAAAGGTAAGTCTGCCAAGCCCTGGCAAGACAGGAAGAGTTGTTACAAGAAAATTGCCAAGAAAAGCCTGCTGGAGGGGTCCACTCCTGTGTGTGTCTGTGACAAAAGGTAGGTGGAGGGCCAAAATGTAGGAAGAGCCGCTTGGGTAGTGGCACCATTTCTATGGCACAAGGTTCTAGATGTGTTCGGATTAGGTAGATTTGGTTAAAGCAGGATCATTGTTTGTTTGTTTGTTTGTTTGCGGTATGCAGGCCTCTCACTGATTTGGCCTCTCCCGTTGCGGAGCACAGGCTCCGGAGGCGAAGGCTCAGTGGCCATGGCTCACGGGCCCAGCCGCTCTGTGGCATGTGGGATCTTCCCGGACCGGGGCACGAACCTGTGTCCCCTGCATCGGCAGGCAGACTCTCAACCACTGCGCCACCAGGGAAGCCTTGTTTGTTTGTTTGTTTTTATCAGGGTTAATGTTATTGATTTAGTTAGGGTTTTTTTGGTTTTTTATTAAGACCTTTTTTAGAGCAGTTTTAGGTTCACAGCGCTATTGAGGGGAAGGTGCAGAGATTTCCCATATACCCCTGCCCTGACTCATGCATAGCCTCCCTCATTATCCACATCTCCGATCAGAGCGGTACCTTTGTAACCACTGATGAACCTGCAATGACACATCATAATCACCCAGAGCCCACAGTTTACATTAGGGTTCATTCTTGGCATTTTGCATTTTATGGGTTTGGACAAATATACAATGATAATAATATCCGTCATTAGAATATTCATCATTAGAATAGCACACAGAGTAGTTTCACTGCCCTAAAAATCCTCTGTGCTCCACCTATTCATCCCTCCCACCCCTGCTAACCCTGCCAACCACTGCTCTTTTTACCATGTTCATAGTTTTGCCTTTTCCAAAATGTCATATAGTTGGAATCCCATAGTCTATACCTTTTCAGATTGGTTTATTTCACTTAGTAACATGTCTTTTCAGGGCTTGATAGCCCATTTTTTCTAGTGCTGCGTAATATTCCCTTATCTAGATGTACCACAGTTTATTTATTCACTTACTGAAGGACATCCTGATCGTTTCCAGGTTTGGGCAATTATGAATAAAGCTGGTATAATTATCTGTGTGCAGGTTTTTGTGTGGGAATCATAGAGTTTTTTATTTGTTTATTTTTGTGATTTGCATTTCATTTTGTTTTGTACTGTGTAATTTTCGGATTTGCCCTTCTTGCACATGGGCTTTCTGAATCTGTTTCTATGATTTTTTTTTCTTTCTCAGGATATGATTTTTTTAAACTGAGAAAAATATTTTTTTTCCAATTCACAATCAGAAATGGGTGGTCATCTTATCACTCCCAAATAAAGGTAAAAAACGAAAATAAATTATGATCTTCAGCTTCAGGCTCAAGTCAAATTGGTCAATGGTGCACTTGTATTTTGCTGGTTCTCTTTAAATTGAAATATATTATGTGTAACAAGAGAAAAAAGATTAATAATAAAGCAGCTAAAGGAAGGCCAAATTGACTTCTTTATTATAGTCTGTCAAAGTAGTAATTGATATAAAGTGTGGAAAGACTGTTAGGAATTTGTGAGAGAAACCAGAAGAGATTTCAAGGTAGAATTAGAAATGAGTGAAGGAGAAATACTAGGCTTAAAACATTTTAAAAGGGCCATTTTATTACTGTTGTTCTTTCACTGAGATTTTTAATTTAACTTAACTCTATTGGTGCATTTCTTTTGACTCTCTAATATGATTCAGTCCAGAAATTATAAAGAGATGATTCTAGGACCATCCTCAGTGGTACACTTTCTGGTTCATTTGACAAGTCTTTGCACCCCCCTCAGAGATTTGGTATCACAGATGCTCAGTCAGTAAACGCTTCTTGGACAAATAACCATGTACAAAAGTATAAAGCGAGCGTGGTTTCATTCAGCGGCACTCAAGGTGATTTTGGGGGACATCTCACTTCTCCCCACCACTTATATTTCTTTTCTATCTCTGTCTCTCTTCCTCTCTCCCTCCCTTCCTTCTTTCCTCCCTTTTCTTTTCCCTTTTGTCTCTTTCTCTTTCCACTCCATTTCTTCAAGTGCTTTTTGTCCATTTTCCTGTAATTTACTTACTTGGTCCCTCAAGCCCCAGTGGATAGCAGGTAGTGCCACTGGGGCTCAGAGGGCTAAGGCGGTTGTCCGGTTTGCTGGATGGACCACTCACAATCATAACTGGGGTGACGGACATGTCCATGGCTGTGTGTGTCTGGAGTGACTTTTCTGCAATCACTCCGTGTCCTAGATACTGAATCTGTTTGCCTCCGTGCATTCTACAAGCCATTTGCCTAATTACCCACATTGGAATGCTGAAGAGATTACGAAAATTGAAACAATGTGGAGCAAAACAACATACTTTACAGAGGGTAAGATTCTATTAATGTCACGGTGTAATCTACTCATTGTATTATGGTCCTATGTTCTCTAAGGAGTGTCTGAAATCTATGAGATATTTCTATATCAAAATTGACATTTGGTCTCTCAAAATCCTTCTGAAGGCATTAGTTACAAAATAGATCAAGGTCTCCCCTTGCTTTCATTCTCTTGCAGCAAGTGCTTTGGGAGATTACATTTCTCTGCCTTGAGTCACTGAAGCCCGGAGATTAACATTCTCCTGGGAGGGCACACCAGCATCCTTGGAGAGCTGGGCCTATGCATTTTGAAGTTCAAGGGGGCAGGGAAAATATCTAAGAATTTACTCAAAAGCTCACAATCAGGATCTACCCCAAATAGCCCTAGTTCTGCTTCTTTCTTACAGTTTCTTACTTTCCCCCTTTTACCCCTTCCCTTTCTGCCACCTTCAGAATGACATGGCCTCCACTGGTTGCCTCAGAGGGCCTATGCAGTGCTAAACACTTGAGCTTTAAATACTTGACTTCTTAACCCTCTCACTGTCCCTTCTTTATGCAGGTATATGCCCTGAATTTTGTTTCTCAACATTAATTAGCCATAATGTGAAAAAAAAATTAACCGTAAGGTAAACTGAAGTCCTAATTTTTAAAAATAAATTTATTTATGGCTGTGTTAGGTTTTTGTTGCTGTGCTCTGGCTTTCTCTAGTTGCGGCGAGTGGGGGCTACTCTTCATTGCAGTGTGCGGGCTTCTCATTGCGGTGGCTTCTCTTGTTGCGGAGCATGGGCTCTAGGCGTGCGGACCTCAGTGGTTGTGGCATGTGGGCTTAGTTGCTCTGCGGCATGTGGGATCTTCCCAGACCAGGGCTCGAACCCGTGTCCCCTGCATTGGCAGGCGGATTCTTAACCACGGGACCACCAGGGGAGTCCCTGAAGTCCTAATGTTTTTATGAGACTCTATATACATTCTTTTTACTTTGAAATGCAGTTGAATTGACTATTTTATATTTCCTTTTCTCAAAACAAACAAGCAAACAAACTCAAACTAGTATTCACTTATGCTGAGAATTCAGTTTATACTCTTCCAAGATTAAATCTCCCCTTCTTCTCACAACCCCAATCGGTAATTCTAGGTTGAAAAAAAATCATACTCATGGTATGCTCTGACCACTGCTGTATTGTGCAACTTTCTGTGATGATAAAAATGTTCTATATCTGCATTGACAGATTCAATAGTCAGTACACTTACGCGGCTACTAAACCTTTGTGGTGTTTTTTTTTTTGTTTTGTTTTGCTTTTTTTCCTTGTGAAACAAAATGCTAGTAAAGATGAAAAAATATATTTCTAGAAAGAAGAAAATATATTAGTAAATCCACCTCCCAATGGCATCCAGTGCAATGGGAAAGTCTAAAAACTGATATTTTTCAATAAGAGATTTCTACTAGGACTTGATGAATAAAGAAATAGGAAAACCGATGAGTAATAGACTGAGTTTTTAGAGAGTCTATCAGCTGGTTTTGATTGACAATTTAAAAAATTCAGTCAGAGCCTGATAATTTATGTTCAACTGTTTTTTGGGGTTTTTTTTAATTTAATTAATTTATTTATTTTTGGCTGCTTCGGGTCTTCATTGCTGTGCGTGGGGCTTCTCTAGTTGCAGTGAGCAGCGGCTACTCTTCGTTGTGGTGCACGGGCTTCTCATTGCGGTGGCTTCTCTTGTTGCAGAGCACGGGCTCTAGGCACGCGGGCTTCAGTAGTTGTGACTCGCAGGCTCTAGAGCACAGTCTCAGTAATTGTGGTGCATGGGCTTAGTTGCTCCGAGGCATGTGGGATCTTCCCGGACCAGGGATGGAACCTATGTCCCCTGCATTGGCAGGCGGATTCTTAACCAATGTGCCACCAGGGAAGTCACGCTCCACTGTTATTTTGATAAATTTAACCAAATCAGCTTGTGTATGTAAAACCAAATTTACGAGCCGTGGAAATCTTGTTAATTTTGTAAAAAATAATAATACTTTGTAGAGCAATTTGGTAAGTACGACTTGCCATAATGCAATGCATGTGTAAGACTCACTAAGTGTCAGGACGGAACTCACAGAGATGTCAATATTGTGTAATCTTTCCACCCCCCAAACTGAATCCAATCTAAGTGCAAAGGCATTTCTGAAAGAATTCTGAAATTTGATTTACCTCCACTGAGCACGTAGTATTAAAATCTCAAAGACCTGCCTTATGGAACATAAGACTCTGAAGATGGGTAGGCTCCTGGCGTCCATTAAGTCATATTTTTTGAACAGGGCGTCACTCAGATTTAACACTTAGACTCTTCCCAGTAACAATGGGAAATTGAAATTGAAAGCCTTAATGGAGTAGACTTTTTATGAGCCTGCCTACAAGCTCTGGTTTTGCCTGTGACAGACGAGGTGACGGTGGGTATGGGGAAGAGAGATGGCGGGAAGACCAGCAGGACGTGACATTGTTACTGGGGGCGGGGGGAGTGGCGGGTAGGGGCAATCCCTCAACCTTCCCAGTGCTCAGTTTCCTCATTTGTAAAAAAAAATGTCAAGTAAATTAGCAGTTCATGGATTTTTACATTTCATCATCCAGTAACAGTTTAAATACATATTAGATACGATAAGCTTTGCCAACTTTTAGTTTTGCCAAATAGGGACATTAAAAATTGCCATCTACTCTCACCATGATTTCGTAAAGGGTAGGAAAGTTTAGCACCAAAGAAAGGTATGAAACCTAGCTTCATGAAAATCTCTCTATGTAGTTACTATTTGTGTTAGACTTTATTCCTGACAAGTATGAGTCTTTGGAACAGATTTGGGAACCCTTTGATCTTCACAGCCCTGAGTTTGGTTTTTTTTCACTTACTGATCAAAAACAACTGATTGACCTAGTCTCTGAACTCTGCATTCCTCAGTGTTTATCACTTGCCTATTTTCTGTCTTTTACTACATCTGTACTTATCAAGTCCTAATAGAAATCCATATTGAGAAATATCAGTTTCTAAATTTTCCTTCCTATTGCACTGGGTATCTTTGGAAGGTAGAGTCACTATTCTTTTTTAAAAAATATATCCCCATTCTTTTTTTTTTTTTGAGGTATGTGGGCCTCTCACTTTTGTGGCCTCTCCCGTTGTGGAGCACAGGCTCCGGACGCACAGGCCCAGCGGCCATGGCTCACGGGCCCAGCCACTCCGCGGCATGTGGGATTTTCCCAGACCGGGGCACGAATCTGTTTCCCCTGCATCGGCAGGCGGACTCTCAACCACTGCGCCACCAGGGAAGCCCCTCCCCATTCTTTTTTAATTTACTAAACTTTTATTTGACTACAGCAAATTAAACAAACCCTCAAACTGATTTCAAGTGCTCAGTTGTCACAGGTGACTAGTGGCTGCTGCAGTGGAGCAGGGTTATAGAACAGGAAGGCCTTTTGGACAGGGTTAACCTCACCATCTATACACCAGGATATGAATTTTCTTTTCTAGAATTACTGACTGGGAAGTTTGAGAGGAAGGTGAGGATCGAAGCTTGGGACAGTCGTCAACTGAATTCCCCACATGAGTCAAAATTAGCTAGATTTGGTTTAGGGGATTTTCTGAACCTAGATCTTTATGGCCCAACTTAGCTTTGACATTCTTTCTGCTTATGTAATAGAGCAAGGCCAAACGACCTTACGATTTTGGCTTCCTGAAATCCAGATTCATATCCATTTCCAGGTTCCAGTATTTTATGGGAGTGAAGGATTCTGGGACACAGCTGCTCTGCTTGGAATTCCCTGCTTTCTTCCTTCCAGCCCTCCTCCCTGCTGTCTCCCCACCCAGTCTCCATCGACTCAGTCCAACCCACAAGCCCGGCAAACAGCCTCAGACAAGCTCCATCTGCTGACTACCTAATCTCTATTTAAATCAGCTAAGTAAACACTTTTCCTGGGAGAACTGGGCACAATTCTGCAATGGGATTGAATGGAAACATCTTTACTCACATCTTCTACAGCATTTGTTTCTGGAGTTGGTTATTCTTTAAGGTCTTTTCAGACCATGCTGTAATTAGCACAGCAGCTTTCACTTATTTTTAAAATGATTATCTACCCGAGACAGAAAAAGAAAGGCAAAGCTTGTGGTTATTTGGGTTATTTGGTTAATTCAGTCCGTAGAGTCAGCCACAACAGATAATTAAGGCTTCTTGTTTTAAGAAATCATTCAGAGAATGAATTACTCTGTTAAGTTACCTGCATTGATCTCATCCATCAGATAGTGGGCACTTCATCTAGTGCTGTCTAGAAAGAGGGTATCTGCATCTCTGTTACCTTCCCTGATGGCCTTCCCATCCTTTCTATCCCTCACCCCCCGCCCCCGGTCCCACCCCACCCCCACCCCTACCCCCGCCGAAAGGCTCAAGGGAAGTGAAACTAATGTCACTGGTTGTTTTCACAGTCAGTCTGAAACCTGACTCTCTTTTCCTAGAAATTGTGTGGTGCTTTGCCAATTCTAAATGGATGGGAGGGGAAGTGTGTCAAATCAAAATCGAAGAGTATTTTAACCATTTTCAGGAGGCAGGACTAAGGACTAAAACCTAATAGATCTTGAATTTCAATTTTCAATGTATTTATTAATCACAAAAGTGTTTGACAAAGGTCATGCGTACACACGTGTGTGTGCCTTATTTTTAAGTGCAGATTCGTCATAATAGCCTCCTCTAGTTCCTGGAAAGACAGAGACAGTCAGTTTTAGTGATTACAGTGGAATGTCAGGAGAGGTTCTTTTTTCTTTTATCTTTTAAACAAAATTCCCAAAGTTTATATAATCCAAAACCATAGATGAATTTTGTTCCCTACTTGCTCTTTTCTTGATAGTTAAGGTTCCCGTTAAGGCCCATCCAGGTTCCGTCTGGTCTCAAAGTCTGATCGTTCAGTTCTGCTCTGGGCACAGGTGGTGTTGATGCTCCCTTGGATTCAGCCTTCAGGGTACTTTAGACAGCACAGGCAAATTTGAGTATATCAGGCCCATTTGACGCCTGAGTTTTCCTTTATTTTTAGTTTCTTCTCTACATGTAGTCTGTGCCCAGCCAGCTATTCACAAACTTGTGGTCTATTAACAAAACTGTTCTATTCCAACTTCATATTTTTTACATTAAAGAGATCAGAGACCAGAACCATGGTCCTGGTTACCGTCTCCAGCTGTTCCGCCAACAGCAGCTCCAATTGTCCTCCTACAAAAGTTTCTCTTGGTGCCACTGTGGTTAGGGGGCTGCTTTGACCTGGCTTAACACCACGTCTCAGACTTCAGGTTATAGATATAAGTAGAGAGATTGCTCCTTTTGTTTTACTTATTATTATTAGAAGTATGCTTAATCACAAAAAGGTTGATCATTCCTTGTACCTGGACACCCCCTCCAGTCTCATACAGAAAAAAAGCACAGGGTTCATAGTCAGTCAAAGGACTTGGCCCCAAGTCTGGCCCTGCCACTTTCTGGTGGTAAAACATT
The DNA here is from genome assembly GCF_964165515.1 of Mesoplodon bidens. Classification (NCBI taxonomy): domain Eukaryota; kingdom Metazoa; phylum Chordata; class Mammalia; order Artiodactyla; family Ziphiidae; genus Mesoplodon; species Mesoplodon bidens. The sequence continues at coordinate 46,621,420 of NC_138165.1, read as the reverse complement.
GGATGAATGAATTAGCCTCTCTGACCTGAGGACTCATCTGTTTGAAAAAAGAACCTAATAATCAATAACTCATAGGGTTGTGGTTGAACGAAAAGAGAGAGTGCTCTTTGAGGACAAGGACTGTTTTTCAACCTGGTGTCTCCTGTACTTAGTGCATTGCTCAGAGGAGAGGAGGCACTCACTGAAGTGCAGTATGAGTGCATGAACATGAGTGAAAATATGAATGACTCAGTTAATGGATGGGAAGATGGTGCATAGAGATAAAGAGAAGCTTTTGTTTTTGTTTTTAATTTCATTAAAACATAAAGCACAAAACTGTCCTGTAGAAGGCTGAGAGTCTTACTTGGAAATCAAAGGCATTGTAACTTTAGGCACTTTTGTTTCCTAATTAATGCCTAGAAGCTAGAATCTAAATCATTAACAGACGGGACAACAATGTTTTTCAAAGCATTTGTTAACTTGCTGATAACAACAATAATAATAATAATAGAAAACATTAACAGAGCGCTGACAATGCACTAGGCCCTCTGCTAAGTACTTTACGTGCTGTATTCCATTGCCTCTTCAAAAATGACCCTCAGAGGTAGGTACTGATATTTTCCTTAGATACAGAAAGGAAAAATGACATGACAAGAACAAAGAGCCAGCACATGGCCAAGCCACTACTGAACCACTATCTCCTTTTGATCAATTCAAAGTCACACTGTAATGTAACCTTTGGTTTACTGGTCTCGGTGACTTGATAGAGGTTACAAGATGGTGCCCTATTCAACTTTGACTTCTCAGAACCTAGACAGTGCCTGGCCCACAGTAGGTACTTGAATGTTGAATCAATTAATTGACAATTCAGCCCATGATACATATAAACGTTGTTGTCAGGCATCCCAAAGAGCTCAGTTCAAGGAATGCTCTCGTCCCTTCCCTTCCCCCTCACCCCTCTACCCCAGCCCACCATTCATTGCCTACCCTCTTACTCTTCAGCCAAGCAAGTTTCTGGTTCTCTTGGCGAGGTCAAGTTTGGAAATCTCCAGTCCAATCTAAGTTATAATGGAAAAAAAGAGAGAGAAAGAAATGCAAGGTCTACAGTGTATCTCACTCTGAAATTACAGACCCTATTCAATATGTTCTTTTTTTTAATGCTTCTTTTTTTTTTTAATTTCAAGTAAGAGTACATGAGGTGAAGTCTCATGTTGAGAACTGCTTTTGGATCATGATTTGGGATGTGTGAGTTTGAGTTTGAGGTGTACGTACTCATAGGAGATATTTCATCTTTTGTGCAACAACTCACAGACATTTGGATCAGAAACAGCATCCTTCTTACTAGGGATCCAGCCTATAAACTGGGAAAGGAATCATGATCACTTGGGGGAGCAGTTGCCCTCAGCCTTCTGATATGAATCCTCAGTTTTCTTTAGTAAATTGATTGAGCAAGACCACTCTTGGCGGCCCTTCAATCTTGCCCCTGGGGATGCTATGTTCTTAACTATCTCCATAGCTCTCTACAGGCCAAGCTCTCTTGGCTGCCTCTCCCACCTCACCACTCATTATGAAGTTGTGCCTACCCGGCTTCTCCTGGCTAAGCGCTGCACCTGACCCCCACTTCTGGGCTCCTATCATCCTCATTGCTATTAGGAAGCCCCAGTTTTGTAACAGCACCTCCTTACGGTCAGTCCAGGCCAGTAGAGAACAATCATCACTGAGCATCTCAGTATGCTAGGGCCACTCTCACCAATGCATTTTTATCACTTTGGTAAATGGGGTATCCTCTAGGCCAACTCACAGAACAGAGTTGGCTATTGGGCTCTCTAGCCTTATCTACCAGCATGTCATTTTTCTGAGCCTTTCAGTACCCTCTTCGACTGTCAGTCATGGCAGTCTTGGCATTTATACTTCATTAAGCATGAACCATCACTTTCTCCTAGCTTCCAAGAGCCAGCCTATGTGCACATTTGCCAAGGCTCTTGGGGTCCTGGCCAGGGTATTAAGTCCTATATCACAAAACAGTGCTACTATATTGACAAAGTTTTCCTTTATAACTTTATGTTCTTCCCTTCTTGGTCATCATTTTTAGTCTCTTACACACAGCCCTGGCTAGATTCTGCAGCTTCTTTGTGGTGTAGTCCATCTCCTGTCTTAGCAGACTCAGGGCTTCCTCACCTATATTATGTCTGACTTAGCCACAGTTACTCTTCTCTGTCCAGGAAGAGAGGTGGGTATACATCTGGAAGGGAGTTCATGTTGTCTTGCGAGGCAGAACCCTCACCATCATCTATAAGCAAAGAGGAGGGAGAACTAGGCTTTCCTAGGAAGTAGTGGGCCACTTCTGTGGAACCAGCAGATACAAAGGGATCTGGAGATGCAAGATTTTTTTTTTAATGCATTGACCCAGATGTTCCCATCCCAATTTCAGGGTTCCACTCTTTTCCAGTTAACACTCTGAACTTGGTTTAACCGAATTGCTGAGATTGAGAATTAAACCTTCTCTAAAATTCTGCTGCTCTTATAGTTCAGTTATGGACCTGATCTTCATCCTTCTCTGCCTCCTGGTTGCAGGTGAGAGTTTCTTTTTTTGCTGACAAGACCCTCTGGCCTTCACACTTCTCCTTGAATTGCTGATTCATCATCGTCAGCCTGTCATTGTCTTTCTCCAGTGAATCAGTTGCCCCCAGCAACAGTACTTTAATTCAATTTTTAAAAAAAAATTCCCCAAACTACTTCAAGGCCAAGTGCATTCCTATCTACCATGATCCCATTCCAGTTCAGGCGCTGTGAAAGTTGTAACAGTAATACCACCACAGCATGCCAGGGCTATCATTAGTGCACTGACTACCTAAGTGATGGGATACATTTTGCCAGTCACCCAGCTCCAAAATGCCATTTTAGTTTCAGCTTCCTAGTTCCACTCCTGCTACCCTGTTACGTGTCAGATTCTCTGGCAAACAGACTCTTATATAAAGGTTTGCACTGAGGAAGTTCACTGGGGATCCCTCTCAGGAGCAAGACATGTGGGTGACTGAATGAAGTAAGATTGAGCAGCGAGAGCAATGGAATTGTGATGCAGTCATTCCATAAGCCTCAGATGACCCCATAGTCAGCTCTAGAGCTGAGACAGTTCATATTTGCCCTACCTTAAGGCAAGAGAGCAGTAGCTTTATTCTCTTACTTCAATCAGCTGCTCCTGGGAAGTGTGCTTGACCGTGGGCAAGGAAGCCCTCTTTAGCTGAGAGCAGTTCTAGAGAGGGCAAGCATCCAACCCTCCCAGCACCAGGGAGAAGCAAGGACAGTCCAAAAAGGGAATCTGGGCAGCAGATTCATCATCCTCTTGTGAATTCCTTTAGGTAGCTTCTAGATTCCTTCAGGTAGACAATATGTCTCTTTCATACTTGTGAAGCCACCCTAGCATAATACCTATGTAGATCCTAGTAGGCTGCCTATACAGTAGGTATAAAATGAATGTAGTTGACTCAGTGTATGTAGCTGGGATGGTGAGGGAAGGAAATCAACTAGAATATGCAGATAAATTTAGGGATTTAGACATGTTGGTTTTCAATACCTTATTCGACTGTCACTCACACAGTCTTGGCATTTATACTCCACTAAGCATGGACCATCACTTTCTCCTAGCTTCCAAGAGGTAGCCTATGTGCACATTTGCCAAGGCTCTTGGGGTCCTTGCCAGGGTATTAAGTCTTATATCACAAGACAGTGCTATTACACTGACAAAGTTTTCCTTTTGTAACTTTATGTTATTCCCTCCTTGATCAGCATTTTTAGTCTCCTACGCACAGCCCTGGCTAGATTCTGCAGGCTCTTTAGAGCCTATTGTGACTTTTTGTGCCAGTATAGATGTCCAATAAACATTTGGATAAATAAATCCAGAGTAGAGGTCAAGGTTTAAGCAGTAATTTGGGAGTTATCAGAATATAAATGTTGTTAGAGCTTTTCTTCCTTACTAACAGAACTCTAATTTCAAAAATAAAACAGGGCTTCCCTGGTGGCACAGTGGTTGAGAGTTCACCTGCTGATGCAGGGGATGCGGGTTCGTGCCCCGGTCCGGGAAGATCCCACATGTCGTGGAGCGGCTGGGCCCGTGAGCCATGGCCGCTGAGCCTGTGCGTCCGGAGCCTGTGCTCCACAACGGGAGAGGCCACAACAGTGAGAGGCCCGTGTACCACAAAAAAAAAATAAATACAGAAAATAAAAAAATGAAACAAACCTTATTTCCCATTGTTTTCCAGATGGGTGTAGCTATGTGACAGGGTTTTGGCTAATGAAAAGGAAGCTCATGTTATTGAGTGGAGATTCCTTAAATACTCCTAAGAAGGATGAAAGACTACTAGCTCTTATCCTTTTTCTGTTCTCCTGATGCCTGAATATCTGCAGGTTTTACTGTTGGAGGTGCGGCAGCCGTATTGTGACTGACCATGAGAGAAATGCCAACAGACATCAGCCGTAACATCCTTGAGCCACCACACCCGCTCAGGATGACCTACCTGTCATATGAAAAAAAAGAAACCCCTGTCTCCTTCAACCTTTCTTTCTCATTTTCTTGTGTCACATGCACTCTATAACTGATAATGACCTTTGACGGGGTGTCCCCAGGGAAGAATTTAGAGTGGGAAGAGCAGATGCTGTTAGAAACTCTAAACACTAACGTTTACAGAGTGAATAAAAAAGAGAAGCCCATGAAGAAGACCAACGAGACAACAGAAAATAGTTGCTGATAGAGGAAGAGGCCATGAAGAGAGTAAAATCACTGAGGACTGAGGAGTAATTAACATTTGAAGTGAGCAGAGTAGACCATTAAGAGTTAAGATGTGTCCATTGATTTGGTATTTAGGAATCTATGCAGTTTAGTGCTCCAACGGAGAAGGCAATTAATAAATTCTTACTCACATTGACTAATACTAAATTGACTATAATGATTCATTCATTCAACAAATAATTATTGAGCACCAAGCAAGTAGAAGACACTATATATACAATTTTAGTCAAAACAGACTGAGAGCTTAGAGTCTCATAATTTATAGAGATGCTTCCCACTGGCTAGTAATGAAAATGTGAACATTTATCACTTTGGGTTATTGAAATGCCAGGTTAAAATTCTGTCATGAAGTCCTTTAAACAAGGACCATGATATAGCCTACATTACACAAATACTTAATCACACTCCTATACATCCCAGAAACCCAAATCTTTTAACCACATTACAGATGCTGAAAGCAGTCATGGGGTAGAACTCATGGTCGTGTTTTGGGAAGAGAACTATAAAATTGGGCTGTAAGTCAACTACACCCACTCAACCAGATGTGATTGAGCTTGTGCTATTCCATCCAGGTTGTGTGAATCAATAACAGAATGGAGAAGAGGGCTTGAATCAAAGAATTTATCTACATGTGTAGATAACAGTAACCAAGGAATATCTAAAAATTGTTTTTGAAATGGAATGAAATAGGCTGCTATCAAGATGCGTGTGAAACCTTCTAATTGTTTTCTCATCGTCATTCTTTCATCTATCATATAAATAGATAATCTGCAGGTTTGAAAAATCCACGGCATAGCTGGTGGCACGTCACAATAAGTTATCCTCCCTCTGACAACTGTTGGAACTCGCCTACGGTTCATGGTAAAAAACACTTCATGGAGTAGGTGTAGTCACCCCATCTCATTATAACGTGTATACCATAGACATATCTTACTTCAGGGGATTTGGGTTGCTGGGCTTGATAGAATGAATTTCCATTCTTTCCTCAGGCCACTCCATCTCTGCAGGTCAGGAACACCGTTGATTTAGAGGTAGTTACAAAGCAAGTCAAAGCAACAATAGGAACTGGTTATTACAGGAAGAGAAATGAAAGGGATTGGAAAGAGAAAAAACATGGGCCAGAAAATATATGTTATTTGCACACTGGGTTTGCTAGATATAGATCGAGGTGGGCACGAGGAAGGGGGGTGACAAAGAAAGATAAGCAGATTTCAGCTACTCCTAAGTACCTCTTTGAGATAGATGAGTGAGAATTCTTTCTGTTAGAATCACTACTGTTTCAATTTCTAACACTTTCAACTCAACAAGAGCTTTCCCAAAGGGCTTCACAGAATACAAATATGTTTCACAAGTTTTGGAAGATTCTGTTACCTCAGGGTATTTTGTTGTTGTTGTCGAGATGTCTGGAAAGCACACAGTCAAGGAAAATTATACTAACTTTGCGAATCATCATTGACCCTTGAGATACTTTATTTGGTATCTATATGGAAATTTTATTGAGCACTGGTCATATGCAAAATAGTATGAAGTACTCAGACAAGGATGGATAAAATGCAATCATAATTTGGTATGACATATTCAACCCAAATAAGTGACTAATATAAAGCTAATATAATGTATGAATGATATGCTTATGTATAAATGACAAATGTCAGAATACATTGACTCGGGCTTCCCTGGTGGCGCAGTGGTTAAGAATCCACCTGCCAATGCAGAGGACACAGGTTCGAGCCCCGGGCTGGGAAGATCCCACATGCTGTGGAGCAACTAAGCCTGCGAGCCACAACTACTGAGCCCGTTGCCACAACTACTGAAGCCCGCACACCTAGAGCCTGTGCTCCACAACAGGAGAAGCCACTGCAATGAGAAGCCCGCGCACCACAATGAAGAGTAGCCCCTGCTCACCACAACCAGAGAAAAGCCCACGTACAGCAACAAAGACCCAATGCAGCCAAAATTTTAAAAAAATAAAAAAATAGATTGACTCAATTTCCCTTTTAAAATAAATATTTCCTTTACATATTTATCAAAGAGTTTCCTTTAAGAAGATAACATTGGTGGAATATCTATCTTTAAACATACTGAGTTTAGATTCACAATGATTTGGAATAGTTTAGGGATACATCAGTGACAAGTCCATTGAAAAACAAGCAGGCAAACAAGTTCAAAAAAAAAGACAATTATTAAGTTCAGGGAAACAAAAAGGGTTGCAGGAAAGGAAAGCTAATCATAGAATCCCACATTACTCAGATGCGAATAGCCTATGCATACTTATAATAATGTAAATACTGAACACTGATGTACTCAAAATACTGTGTAACTATCTGTAGGATAGGAATAAGGTGAAGGGGTGTGTGTGCTGAGTGAGGTGGGGCTGTCAGTAAATAATGCCTAAACGGAAAAGAAAAATAGCCATATAAGCATACTACAAGAAATATAACTATAAATACCAAGATAAATAGCTAAACATTTTTGAAGTCATTGCCTCAGGGAATGAGGAGGAAGGTAGCATTTGGGGACTGCTGATCCCTCAGCAAGCCCTGGAGAACAATCTGCCTCTTTATAATCTGTAAGTATATCATTTTGATAAAAGTAACTACTTAAATCTAAAAATGCATGTTACATTCCATCATGGAATACAGAAACTATGTCTATACATGTATTTAAGAGGTCTTTAAGGATTAATTACAGTTAATCATTCCTATTTCTGAGGAATGGAATTAGAGGAATGGGGAGAGGAGGAGGAGAACTTTTATTTCATAAACTTCAGTAGAGTTGATTTTTTGAATGAGCACATATTATTTTGTAGAAGTTAAATTTCTATGTAAATAAAAATTGAGGGACTTCCCTGGAGGTCCAGTGGTTAAGACTCTGCGCTTCCACTGCAGGGGGCGGGGCTTCAATCCCTGGTTGGGGAACTAAGATCCTGCATGCCGCGTGAAGCAGCCAAAGTAATAAGAAGAAAAATAAGAAAATATATTAAAAAATTGAAATAAAACTTTCCAAATTAAATAATATTTCATTTATATTAAAATTTGTATGCAATCATAAGTATTGCACATGAATTTTGAAACTCAAACAGTTTGGCTGAACTATCCATTTATCATTTGGGGAAAATATAATTGTGATGCACAGGAACAGACTGATCAATTGGCATATTTGATGAGATTAAGTGAGATCATTGCACATGAAAGCATGTTGTACATTTTAAAATGAATATATTAATTATAACACATGGATCTAAACCACAAGTGGGCAAATGGCAGCCCAGAGAAACTCTTTTTTAAGATGACCCAGAATCACTGGAGCCTTCCAGAATTTATTATCATTCAAATATCTACCTAGGTAACTACGCGTTTGGCTTCTGTGGGTTTTAGCATCAAGTGTAGCATTTAAATGAAGCTCAATACCCAAACTTGAGAGGAACTGTCAGGGAAGAGTATGTGATTAGCTAACTTGGCCTGAGAACTTGTTAAGTACAGCCAAGTTTCTTGCTTTGATCCCCAAGTGGGCGGCCTGGCTTGGTTCTGTGACTTAGCCACAAACTGTATGTCCAAACTCAGTGGCCTCAGAATTGCATGCCCTTGGCCACAAAGGGAATTAGACAGAGGAGTGTGGTTAATTCATGAAAATCGTCCACACTATCCAACAAAGAGTTCAAATTATGTTCCACTACGTTAGGTAACTAGCAACACATCTTATGAACAGACAACATATTGCTATTTCAACGTAGTGGCTGCCCTACCCCTGCTGCTAGGAATTTCTGCTTCTTTTGACTAAGGTACTTAGACTCTCAAAAGTGGAAGGTCCCTACAGGTCATTTGGGCCACCCCACTGCATGATGCAGAACTTTTCTCTACAGCATCCCTGGGGAAAATAATATAGTTTCTGCTTTATAATTTCCAGTGGTCGTGGGATGAGGAGGATTCATCATCACATCAAATGGCCACTCACTGCATTGCTGGGCAATGATGTTAAAAGTTTCCCCTCTGATGGGTCCATTGATCCTAGTTTTGTTCTGTGGCAGAACACTGAACAATTTTAATCTTGCTCTGAATTGTGTATAGACAACCGATGTCTTCCATTGCCTTTGCTATTCCTGACAAAATCATTTTTTTAAAAATCATTTCTCCAAAGGCTTGTTTTTCATATTCTTTCATATTCTTTATGATCCAGATAGTTCCGGATTGTCAATGTATTGTACCCAGATCTGAATACAAATATGGTCCACCTTGTATCACCTTCTTGGTCTGTATGATTTCTTGCCTGTGTAGTTGGATGAAGACAGCAGAAAAAAGAAGAGCCATTGGCCACTCCAAGCCCAGTGTGGCTTAGTTGGCCTCCTGCATTTTACTCTGGCCCTTCCTCTGGGGAGTGAAAACCACCAGAGCAACAAATCAAAGACCAAATTGAAATATTAGGCCAATTTTGGGAAAGTGAATAAGTCTACTAGCAGCTAACAAATTCCTTTGTGAGCCATGTGGTTTCCAAATCATCGCTATCAACAAAATTGAAGGAGGACCTAATCTAGTTATCAAAGAACACTAGAAATAACTTTTCTGTAGTGGATCCTTATACAGTTATGTAACTCAGAAAATGTTAAAGGTATTGAGTGATATTTTTATAATAAAACTCCTTCCATTCTCATCTATTTGTGTATACAAGTTTTCTTAGTGCTTACAAAAACAAAAAGTAGCCATCACCTTAAGGTTGAACCCTGTTTAATTCTAATAATATTTGTTCATAGGTTTATGAATTTTTTAAAAGCTCAGTTCATCTTAGTAAGAAACACATTTCCTCTACAATTTTGCTTTTCATTCCTAACAAATATGTTTTCAAATGTGTCATAGTTTATGCTGTTTGGGTTAATTGTTTACTACTAATAATTACCTTAATTCAGATTATTATAAACAATGAGAACCTATGGTCACAGAAAATTTAAAAACTTTTATACTTAAATATATATACATATTCTTTTTAAACAGTTATAGAGTGATTAATAAAAGTACTTTCAAACATAAAAATATGAAAAAGTGAAATGGAAATATGAGTTCACATTAAAAAATATAAAATTTCATACAATTAAGAGGAGCATGTTCCTGTATTTTAAAAATAAGTGATCCTGGGAATTCCCTGGCGGTCCAGTGGTTAGCACTCGGCGCTTTCACTGCCCGGGTCCCGGGTTCAATCCCTGATCAGGGAGCAAAGATCCCAAAAGCCATGTGGTGCAACCATAAATATAAAAAATGATCCTAAGTATCAAATCATTAAATTATCTAAATTCCACTGGATGCATTTAAAAGACTGAAGTAACCATTTTATTTATTTATTTTTACTTGTATTGGAATAGAGGTGACTTAAAATGTTATGTTAGTTTCTGCTGTACAGCGAAGTGAGTCAGTTATAAATATACATATATCCACTCTTTTTTAGATTTTTTTCCCATATAGGTCATTACAGAGTATTGAGAAGGGTTCCCTGTGCTATACAGTAGGTCCTTATTAGTTATCTATTTTATATATACTAGTGTGTATGTCAGTCCCAAACTCCCAATTTATCCCTCCCTACCCTCCTTTCCTCTCTGGTAACCATAAGTTTGTTTTCTACATCTGTGGCTCTATTTCTATTTTGTAAATAAGTTCATTTGTACCATTTATTTTTTAGATTCCTCATATAAGCGATAGCATATAATATTGATATTTGTCTTTCTCTGTCTGACTTCACTCAGTATGACAATTTCTAGGTCCATCCATGTTGCTGCAAATGACATTATTTCATTCTTTTTTATGGCTGAGTAATATTCCATTGTATATCTGTACCACATCTGTCGATGGACATTTAGGTTGCAATGTCCTAGCTATTGTAAAGAGTGCTGCAGTGAACATTAGGATGCATGTATCTTTTCGAATTATGTTTTTTTCCTGGATATATGGCCAGGAGTGGGACTGCAGGATCATATGGTAGCTCTATTTTTAGTTTTTTAAGGAACAGCCATTTCATTTTTAAGTGCCAATGTTATCAACATGCCAGAAATTGTATTCTTTGGAACTACTTCAAGAATTATATTCTTTAAGACTACTTATGATCAAAATATATAGATGTCAAATTAAAACCATATGAAGGGTATATATTTCTTCCTAATGAAAATTAAAGACATTTTAAGTTGTTTTCCCTTATATGACCAAAAGAGTTTGAACATCACTTCCTTAAGCCTCTCACTAGGAAGCCTGGTATTACTCACCCACACTCCAGACTAACAGAGACCCAGAAACATTTAGAGGAGTGTCTCAACCACATCATCCTCTAATGCTCTTGGCTGAAGTCAAGGTGCTGAGAGCAGAAACAATACACTTAATTGTCAGGACAAGAATGGATGTGGAGGGATGGGTCCAAACAAAGAACAGTATACATAGGATTATGCATAGCTCATCACATTACTATTTCATACTGCAATAGACCTTACCTACTGGACTGTTCTAATTAAACTGATATTTCTCCCATTTACTACATAGGAGTCAAGTAGTTGATGTTTGCATGACAGGTAAAAAAGTATTTTAGGCACAATTCCAGCAACATATATATTTCACCTACTTGTGCACTTTTTAAATTGTCGAAGGTCTGATGAGTGTCAGAATTCCATCTGTGGGCTCTCCGTGGCCAATTTTAGTCATGCTGCCCTTAAATGATTGAAACTACTCCTTGCTTATTGATTTTTCATACCATGTGAAATGAAACCTTGTCTCTCATGGAGTTTTGGAAAAGCAGATAGAGATGCTGCCATAATCTTTGATTTAATTTGAGGGCCTCACTTCCTGCCTGACTGAGCTCATGTACTTTCATGGAAAATTATACAGCCTCATCAGAACAGCCTCATGAGTCAGTCCTATGAGGAAACCTCGAGTGGGGACTTCTCCTACCCAGGAAAAAGAATGTCTTATTCAGCAGGGCCCAGCAAGGAGAGAAAGCAGCCTGGATGCAACTGACTCAGCGATGCCCTGAGGAAGGGCAGCACATTCGGCTTCAAAAAAAGGTCGAGGCTCATGGGAATTCCCTGGCGGTCCAGTGGTTAGGGTTCCGTGCTTTCACTGCCTGCAGCCCACAAGCTGAGCAGCGCAGCCGAGAAAATAACAACAACAAAACAATAACAACAAAAAAAGGCAGAGGCTCTTTGACAACCTCAAAAAATAGCATTTCAGAAATTGCTAGACTCTCATCTAATTTTGCATTTGCTTCAAAATAAACCTCTTAATGATTGCAGCCATTATATAGCTTGGCTATATGCTGAACAGGTTGATACACCCTGATTAAAAACCAAATGTATAGGGACTTCCTTGGTGGTGCAGTGATTAAGAGTCTGCCTGTCAATACAGGCGACACAGGTTTGAGCCCTGGTCCAGGAAGATCCCACATGTCGCGGAGCAACTAAGCCCGTGCACCACAACTACTGAGCCTGTGCTCTAGAGCCCATGAGCCACAACTACTAAGCCCACGTGCCACAACTACTGAAGCCCACGTGCCTAGAGCCCATGCTCTGCAACAAGAGAAGCCACCGCAATGAGAAGCCCGTGCACCACAACGAAGACCCAATGCAGACAAAAACAAATAAATAAATAAATAAAATTTAACAAAATTTGCTAGGCTATGAAGAAAAGAAGAAAAAACCAAAAACAAATGTATAAACAAAGAATAAAATAGAGAGATTAATTTTTCTTCCCTTAACACCAGTATAACCATATTTCATGGAATAAACTAGTTGTATACTATATTATCTCCATAGTTCCTTCTGATTCCATCAGTGGTAATCTATGCTTCTAAATGTAGCAAATTCACCACTGGAAGTACAAAAGGACCAAAAAGAAATACTATCTCGATAAAGGATTAATAGAATCATCGACTTTCAGAGCTAGAGATGCCATTAGAGGTTATCCAGTCTAGTGTCTGGTTCCTGATGAGGTAAATTAAGGCCCAGTAAGTTCAGATCATCTAGTCAAAGATGAATAATGGCAAAACTAGCATTGGAATCCAGTTCTAGTAGTCTGCTGTTTTGCAGACCTTCTGTCTCTCTGATCTTGGGGTATGAAAAATACATTGTAAAAACAATGGAAGAAAACGAAACAGTGGAAGAGTCCTGCCTCCCTTTGACAGTTCCGTTCATCAGCGTAACTGATAGACATCCTCACTCCCTTCTTCCCTGCCTCCTTCGCTCTACAGCCCAGAGAAGTTCCAAGCCCCCATTCCTCTTGTTCATTGCAGTTACAGGTACTCATGGACACAGCTCTGGCTGGTGAAGTGCAAATAACATCTGCCAGGGACCTAAGGGAAGACTTCACCTTTTGGGATAAAAAATATATAGAGCTACCATTGCCTTTTTCTTTCTTCCTGCCTTGAATACTATTTGTAATCCAGAACTGAGCCAACCATCCTGTGAAGTGACAAATCTGAAGTAATATCCAAGAAAGTTATAGCGATGCCCTAACAAGTTTAGGTCACTGAACCATCAACAACAACTACTTACTTCCAGTTTCCCTGTGATAAGAGGAAAAATAACCTCCTCTTTGTTTAGCCACTGTATTTGTATCTCATGTTACCTGCAGCCAAAAACATTCTTTTTTTAAAAATTAATTAATTTATTTATGGCTGTGTTGGGTCTTGGTTTCTGTGCGAGGGCTTTCTCTAGATATGGCAAGCGGGGGCCACTCTTCATCATGGTGCGCGGGCCTCTCACTATCACGGCCTCTCTTGTTGCGGAGCACAGACTCCAGATGCGCAGGCTCAGTAGCTGTGGCTCATGGGCCTAGTTGCTCCGCGGCATGCGGGATCTTCCCAGACCAGGGCTCGAACCCGCGTCCCCTGCATTGGCAGGCAGATTCTCAACAACTGCGCTACCAGGGAAGCCCCAAAAAACATTCTTTACTGACACTTCCTTTCCCCGTTTTGTGTATAAAATCATACTATACAAAGGAGATCCAGGACACCAACTTGGGAGCCCATTTTGAGGGTAAATGTGTTCCTGGTGGCTTAGGTCACCTGAGGAAATTTGGGAAGTGTTTCCTCAGCATTTGCTACCTGTCCTTCTGAGTTCTCTACTCTATTTTCCAATTCATTTCTTGTAGGGGATTGAAGTGGCCCCCAAAAGATATTTCCAAGTCCTAAGCCTTGGTATCTGAAAATGGCACCTTTTTAGAAAATAGGGTCTTTGCAGATGTAATCAAGTTAGGGATCTTGAGATAACATCATCCTGAATTTAGGATGGGCCCTAAATCTGATGACTAACATCTTTATAAGAGAAAGGAGAGGGAGACTTGACACACTCAGACTCAGGGAAAAAGGCCACGTGAAGAGGGAGGTAGAGAAAGGAGGGCAGTCGCAAGCCAAGGAACACCAAGGACTGCCTGCAGCCACAAGAAGCTGGGAAAGAGGCATGGAATGGATTCTCTCCCAGAGTCTTCAGAGGAGTCTGGCCCTGCTGATACCTTGGTTTCAGACTTCTGACCTCCAGAACTATGAGGGAATAATTTTCTATTGTTTCAAGCCATCAAGTTTCTGGTAATTTGTTATAACATCCTTAGGAAACCTATATACTCTCAAAGATGCTTAGTGCTTTGATGCTGAGAGAACAGTCTAAAGAAGGGAGAGTGAGGCACACAACATATGGAAACATATCCCTAAAATATAATCCTGTTCAGGGCACAAGTAGGGCAGCCCTTAATTTTTGATGAAAACCCTACTCCAGAATATAGCATAGGGCTGGAAGGACTGGCAATTTGATGGAAAAACTGTCATTTCACTAAGTACCCTAACAGTTACCTGGATTTTTTTCTTAAGAGAACAAAGGCAAAGAGTGAGTAAACATTCTGCCCAAAGGCCAGGCATTGTGCAGAATTCTATCTGGTTACAGAGAGTTAAGTTGAGATGTTTGGAAATGACTGGGGTAGTTTAACTTGTTGAATCTATGGGACAATGATGAGTGGGGGAGGGGAAGACTGTCATTTCACCAGTGAATATCACAGATGCTAAATGGTCTGTAGTTCTCAAGAGTCCACATAATCAAGCATATTCCTTCCCAAAATATCAACATCATCCCATTGAGAAACTGCCCTAGAAAATCCTGGGAAAGCTCAACTACGAACACTTTCATTTTTGTTAGGCACCCTTTTTTTTTTTTTTTTTTGGATTTTTTTTATTAGTTTCTGCTTTATAACAAAGTGAATCAGTCATACATATACATCTGTTCCCACATCCCTTCCCTCTTGCGTCTCCCTCCCTCCCACCCTCCCTATCCCACCCCTCCAGGCGGTCACAAAGCACCGAGCTGATCTCTCTGTGCTATGCGACTGCTTCCCACTATCTGTCTACCTTACGTTTGGTAGTGTATATATGTCCATGCCTCTCTTTCGCTTTGTCACAGCTTACCCTTCCCCCTCCCCATATCCTCAAGTCCATTCTCAGTAGGTCTGTGTCTTTATTCCGGTTTTACCCCTAGGTTCTTCATGACATTTTTTTTTCTTAAATTCCATATATATGTGTTAGCATACGGTATTTGTCTTTCTCTTTCTGACTTACTTCACTCTGTATGACAGACTCTAGGTCTATCCACCTCATTACAAATAGCTCAGTTTCGTTTCTTTTTATGGCTGAGTAATATTCCATTGTATATATGTGCCACATCTTCTTTATCCATTCATCTGATGATGGACACTTAGGTTGTTTCCATCTCTGGGCTATTGTGAATAGAGCTGCAATGAACATTCTGGTACATGTCTCTTTTTGAATTATGGTTTTCTCAGGGTATATGCCTAGTAGTGGGATAGCTAGGTCATATGGTAGTTCTATTTTTAGTTTTTTAAGGAACCTCCATACTGTTCTCCATAGCGGCTGTACCAATTCACATTCCCACTAGCAGTGCAAGAGTGTTCCCTTTTCTCCACACCCTCTCCAGCATTTATTGTTTCTAGATTTCTTGATGATGGCCATTCTGACTGGTGTGAGATGATATCTCATGGTAGTTTTGCTATTGAGCTGCATGAGCTGCTTATAAATTTTGGAGATTAATCCTTTGTCAGTTGCTTCTTTTGCAAATATTTTCTCCCATTCTGAGGGTTGTCTTTTGGTCTTGTTTATGGTTTCCTTTGCTGTGCAAAAGCTTTGAAGTTTCATTAGCTCCCATTTGTTTATCTTTGTTTTTATTTCCATTTCTCTAGGAGGTGGGTCCAAAAGGATCTTGCTGTGATTTATGTCATAGAGTGTTCTGCCTATGTTTTCCTCTAAGAGTTTGATAGTCTCTGGCCTTACATTTAGTTCTTTAATCCATTTTGACCTTATTTTTGTGTATGGTGTTAGGGAATGATCTAACCTCATACTTTTACATGTCCCTGTCCAGTTTTCCCAGCACCACTTATTGAAGAGGCTGTCCTTTCTCCACTGTACATTCCTGCCTCCTTTATCAAAGATAAGTTGACCATATGTGCATGGGTTTATCTCTGGGCTTTCTATCCTGTTCCATTGATCTATCTTTCTGTTTTTGTGCCAGTACCACACTGTCTTGATTACTGTAGCTTTGTAGTAGAGTCTGAAGTCAGGGAGCCTGATTCCTCCAGCTCCGTTTTTCATTCTCAAGATTGCTTTGGCTATTCGGGTAGGCACCCTTTTGAGACCCACACATCTTGTGTCCATAGGGGTTGGGAAACCATCCTCCTTATCCACATTAATTTTGGATACTTTGTCCAGGATCATGGCCCTAAGTTCATGCCAAGGCTGCTTCCTTCTCACTTGCTTGGGAAGGGAGAATTCAGCAAATTCAACAACTCATCACTGATCAAGAACAAGAGGCTGTGTTTTATTTTAAATAGCCATTCTCTCCATTATAAATTCTAGTAAAGCCCATATTAAAATTGTAATTAATGAAAGAAATGTGAATTCCAGTGATATATTATTTAATGAACTCATGATTCATTAACTTGAAAAGAATCCTTTTGTTTGCATAAAATGAATCTTAATGATGGAACTATGTAATTATTTAGTATGAATAATGATAGCACATTTAATAAAATTAGAACAATTTTTGGTAAATTTTACAGGTTAGGATTAATTAATAATAGTTATATATATATAATGGTTTTATATGTTATATATGGAAATTATTATAATAATTTAAATGTTCTAATGTAGTTCTAGTATCACAACCCCAATTGTAGCACCCTATTCTTACTCTTACAGTAAAAGTTTCCAAGTCACCAAAATGAGCCAATAAAATTAAAGTTGTATTCCTACTATCAAGTCTGCTTCTTTAATAACAGATCTGTTGGGTGTGGAGATATAGTGGTTTTATTTCACCTGGGTTGATATAATGTTCTCTAACAATCACTGTTTTCCTAAAATCTGTATCATGTTCTTAAGAAACAAACACTACACCTGATAGTTTTGTGGAAAGAATGTGTTATCATGGTAATTTTTGCCTCCTAGAAATAAGCAGCAAGATAAAGAAAAAAGGGAACATCTAGTACAAGACAATTGCTAGCTCGTGAATACGTCATTTGGCTCTATTTTATTTTCCTGTGTAGAAGAAAGCGTGTCCTTTTAAAATAACTGAAAACCAGCTGCATATAAACCATAGGGATTTCAGTTATTTTTCAGAGCGGACAAATTATTTTGGATTACCAGAGCATTTATTTTATTATGAGGCTCTAAGAACAAACTGTTCTGTGTTAATGGTGAAAAGAGGGAGATTATTTTATACCAACTAAAACTGAGGCCCAGATCCATGAAATAAAATGCCTCAGTCGGTGATAGGACAGAGACTGGAACCCAGATGTCCTGAATCTCTGCCCAATATTCCATCGTTAAAATGCTAGAAAATTTCTTCTGGGAAAAAGTGGAAAAAAGAGAAATCCATAAGGAAAGAAGAAAACCTTTGGTGCCCATGGCAGACCCAGTGACAAGGAAAAAGTCATGCAAAAGTGCCATGATTTTTCCAGAAAGCCTGACCTCTAACTCCCCTCATGGGGAAAGGGGTTTTCTTCTGGTTGTGTGCCCTCCAGGATTATTTTGGGTCAATATCCTGTAGACCGTGGCCAGCTCAGTGTGTATTCAGCTGTAACAGTATGTGAACCTCTTGTAAGTTCATCTGTGGAGCCTCCTGTGAATGGGGCCTTTTCACAATAGGGTGAGCCACCTGCTGATGTGGAAAAAGGAAGTACAGATTTGGAACTGGACCTAGGAATTTAGGTGGTCACAGAAAGGCTAAATGGACGATACATATTCTCTAAAACTGTACATTAGATTCTACCCTATTTGGATTTCCCCACGATAACTATACTGACTAATGAATTCCAAATATCCACTTTATCTGGCACTGTATAGACTTAGCTTTAGGCCTGTTATAGACATGGCAAGTGAATTGAGTCAGAATGTGGAAAATCCTTTCATGTGGCAGTTTACAGAAGGGACTGAATTCATCATTCCATTCATGGTAAATGAGCACAGTAAGCTTTTTATTCTACCTTTGCCAAGTTTCACTAATTCTATTAATTTATATATAGTAGACAATATCTGGTTGGTTGGTTGGTTGGTTAGTTAGTTTAGTCATTCATCTATTCATTAAACAAACATTGATTGAGAACATTCCATGGGAAAAGCTTGGATGAAAACAATATGAAGTAGACACAGTGACCTTGTCCTTAAGAAGCTCACAGCTAGACAATAACAGAAAATAACAATGCAATAATGACAAGTTCAAGGTAAGTGGCATGGGGGTGTATGGTAGAAAGTGGTCAGCCCAACTTGGGCAAGCCAGGGAATTTTGTCAGAAAGGAGGTTAGGGTTAGATATTTGAACAAGGAGACAGAAGGAAGAGCAACTGGAGCTAAAGGTGTTTGGGGCAGAGGAAAGAGCAAAGCCACAAAAGTCTGGAGTAACACTAGGTTACAGTTGCTGAGGACTTACTACGGCCAGGTGTTGTTCTAGGCATTTTCATGCATTAACTCCTTTGATTCTTATGACAACCCTATGAGGTGGGTGCATTTATTTGTACAGGACATGAAAATTCAGGTCTAGAAGGGCCAGGTCACTCTTCCTTGATTTCTGGTGTGGTGAAGGCACAGCTGAGAGTCCAGCCCAAGTCGTCTGTCCTCAGAGCCCTCCCTGTTCAACAGCACTGTGTCCCGATGGGGCATCTTGAGTCTAGACAGGAGAGTAGTTTGGCGTGGCTGAAGCATAGGCTGTGTGAAGGAGTATGGGAGGCTCCAGGAACAGAAAGGGAGTGTTGGGGCTGTTCACAGCCTCCAAGCCTCAACAGCTGCCTGGTGAAGACAGGCAGAGAAGAGTGGTTTTTAGAAACAGCCAGTGCTTGGTGCTGGGCCACCACGAAGACCAGAAAACAAAAAGCAGGTATTGAGAAACATGAATCAATGGCCATAATGTTGGTCTAATCACACATCCAGATGAATCCAATTCTTAACTACCTTAGTGCTGTACCACTGGTTTTTGTTCTTTTGTGACATCTTTATTCTTTAGTCAGCCCCCTCAGGTGTTAGATGACATGTATTTATTTTCAATATAGAGTTGTACAGGGAATGTTATGACACAGTTTAACATACCGGGACATATCCTGAAGTGTGACAATCACCAGAATGGATGGTGCAGTGATTTTATTGCTTCATTTCTCATGGTATAACACATAAGCCCATGGTTTCCTTTTCCTGTGGGCATGTCTCTTTTTAAGTCACAAAAACAGCAGAGTCAGCTAGTGGAGCACTTGAACTTGGTCAGTGTCTGGTGTCAGGAAACCCTCACACGATCCAATTCCAATCATCATGTCTCTTTGGAAAACTGTGAGCTTCTGGTGTGACCCCAGCAGGTTGCAAGGGCTCTAAAGCTAATGGCTGGTGTCCGGGCTTTAAGACACAAATATGTCCCTGGTGTTTCATGTGGAAAGCAACAAGTTGAGTAAAGATGTCAGCCACCTGGGATTTTTACCAGTGGTCTCTAAAGGAACAAGTGTCTTCTGGGGCACCAGGACCGACAGAGCCTCACACTATTACCATAGTGACCCTGATAATGAAGCTCACATGCATCTGAGCATGAGAAGTTTGCTTTTATTCCACGTCCGCTGATAGACTGATGCATTTTTCCTTCTTCCTTCCATTCTGGGTAGAACTGTCTCTAGGGTGTTAAATATATAGAAGACAAAAACTTACAAGATGGAGAGCTATTTTTTTCTAGCCTCTAAAAATGGATTCTTCTTTGGAGACTAATTATGAGGAGAAGGAGGAGAGAGGAGGGGAGGAAAGAGGAGGGAAGGGAAGAGGGGAGGAGAGAGATGAGGGGGGAGGAGAGTGGAGGGGAAGGAAGGGGATGGGAGAAGCAGAGAGAAAAGGAGAAAAGGAAAGCAATTTTCCTATTAGGGCAGCAAAACTGTCGCAGTGGCTGTCACCCTAAAGCCCAAGGGTGATCTGGCCACCAGCCAAAGCAACATGCCTGATCCCTTGGTCTATGGCCCCACGTGCAGCCCACGGAAGGCACAGCCAAGTTCTCAGAGAATACTAGAGAAACGTACTTGTCAATGTGTCTATCACCCAGCCCTTGGTTATTTCTTACCATATTTTCATCTCTAATACTTATAGCAGGAGCAGCATTTGGGCTGATGACTTTGAGAGAAATGGAAATGTTTTCCACGCATTCTTACTACTAAAGAACAGCGGGAGAGCTGCGTACATTCCATATTTGTTGACAGTCACGATGAACGGGAGACAAAGTGTGATGCCACCTCCTCCAACAGGAAGCCTTCAATGATTTCCCATATTTGCTTTATTATTTTTAGCTACCATCTCTGAAGTATTTATATTGTTGGCAACTATGAAATTTATCTCAGTTTAATCTTCAAAACAACTTTGGGAGAGAAGCATAAATATTCCCTTACTAGCATCCTGGGGAGTATAATCAGGGCAAGATCACACACCTGGTTAAGTTACCGAGCTCAGATTCAATCTCAGGCTCCAAAGCCTACCCTTTTAGCCACTCAATTACAAGAACTTCCTCCAAAGGCACCATATCACTCTCTTTGGTGTGTATCATGTTCTGCTTTTTTAAGTTGTTGTTTAAAATACTATCATGAAAGATATTTCTGATGTGGAATTAAATTTTAAAATCTGTATTGGAGGCCCCCATTTTTGCTGCTCACTAGACACAAACTTAGAGAAATGCCCATAAACCCTCAGAGTCTTCCTTTTTTCCTCTGTAAACATAATGTCCTCATTAGGTAGTTGGGGCCAGCACATTGGTGCTCCATGTGCCTGCATAACAGGGATGTGTTTTAGACTTTTTTCTATTCTCCACATCACCTAGTATGACACAGAGTAACAGAAGATGCTAAAAAAAAACGCTTTGAATTGAATTGAATTCTTAACACTTGGAAATAGGTAATGTTTCTAAACTTAATCTGTGTTCTCATTCTTAAATATCTTTTCAATCTGTTCTGGACTGACTATATATTTGATGTTCTCCATATCCTTAGTCATTTATTTATTTGTTAAAAAAAGTTTAACTTTGATTTTCAATAGTTTCCACTCTTTATTAGAAATTAACTAGCTTTCCCTGGTATGGTAGCAAAAATATGGACCACACTGCATGATCCACTTCCTTTTTAGCTGCACCAATGGCCAGTGTCCAACGCTGCTTTGTGATAGTTGGATGTCAACAGTGGAAGGAGTCTAGACAGTCCATAGCCAATACTTTGTCGAAAGATCTCGTGAGCTGATTAACTCTTGGGGCTTTGATTTCCTCACTTGTAAAATGAGGCTTGCTAGAGGAAACTTCTAGGTTTCCTTCTAGCTTCCACATCCTATGAAACCCATTCCTTCACCTAGGACAGTGGTGGTGTGGTCTAAGAATAAGACAAAGTGCTTGTACCCTTGGCCAGTGGCCTATATAAGCAGCTGGTGACAACACTACTTCATGTACTTTGGAGCTTCACACCCGCCAGGGCTCTCTGTCCCAGACCGTAAAGTTGAGATGAGATTTAGTGTTCTCCTTCCCAAGATAGGGGGTCTAGGATAGAAGGAAAACTAAAGTTCTATTGCCGTTCCTTTAGTACTGGTTGGCTAGTTTACCTCCTTAATGTGTTACTTTTTCAATTAAAAAAAAAGTTAGAAAAATAAAATGTCTATCTCCTTCATCCAAACAGGCCTGCTTTCTTGGCCCCAAATATGGTGACTTTTCCCCCCATTAGCATGAGTTGAATCTGGATTCGAACACAGGACATACCTCAACATCTAAATAAATCACTCAGACTGGTCATTTTTACTTTAACTGATTGGCTCAGACTGGTCACATTACACACAGCGTTTCCCGTCTCCTTTGCATCCTGTGTTCCCTTTACAGCATGATCTGTACTTGCCTGTCACCTTCACTAAACACCATGCCTCTTGAGGACAGAGATCTCTACTTCCACCCACGTTGGACCCTAGTGTGGATTCACCTTTGACTGAAGTTAAACGGAAAGGAGCATCTCCAGATGGTGGCTAGGGGTCCCCCAAGTGTGCAGGTCCCCAGAACTCCCAGGAGCCTTCCTGAGCTTGGGCTTGCAGACTATAGTGTGCTCTTCTGGACCATCTCAGGAACTCTGAGAACCTCTCTTGACTTCCTCAGAGGTCTGCTAAGTGCGTGCTCTTGGATGGAAGTTCAAGAACCTCCAACTGTGTACTAGTAAAAAAATATATATAGAGAGAGAGAGAGAGCCTGGCACAGAACTCCTCAAATCCTCGTAATTTCTTAAGTGATGAGAACACTAGGAACATCTTTGGTTCTAAATATTTGGTCTTTGACCTGGTTCTTGACACAGACCTCCTAAATTCCTTGGAATTTCCTGAGTGACAGGAGTGTCTTTGGTTCTAAGGAGGCAAATCTCGGTCGGTTCCTGGATGGCTTCAGGATGGGAGCTGGTCACCAGAAAGAACAAGCTATGATTAGAAGCTTGGAACTTTCCACCCCATTCCCCCATCTTCCAGGAAGGGGATGGGGGCTGGAGACTGAGTAATGATTGATTGTGCCTATGTGATGAAACCTCCATAAAAATCTGCAGTGTAAGGATTTGAAGAGCTTCCAGGTTGGTGAACATGTAACGGCATGGGGAGAGTTGTACACGGAGATGGCATGGCAGCTCCACACCCCTTCTTGTGTACCTTACCCTATGCATCTCTTCATCCAGTTGTCCATCTGTATCTTTTATTACATCCTTTATAATCAACTGGTAAAAGTAAGTGTTTCCCTGATTTCTATGAGCTGTTCTAGCAAGTTATTAAATCCAAGGAAGGGGTCATGGGAAATCTAATTTATAGCCAGTAGGTCAGAAGTGCATGAGACAACCTGGGACTTGCCTGGTGTCTGAATGGGCGTAGTCTTGTAGGCCTGAGCCCTTAGCTTATGGAATCTGACACTAACTCCAGGTAGATAGGGTTAGAATTGAATTGAATTATAGGACACTCAGCTGGTGTCTCTGAGAATTGCTTGGTGTGGGGGAAAAAAGAAAAAACCAATAACAAAAAAAACCCCCAAACATCTGGTGTCAGAAGTATTTTATGTGTGAGTAAAGGAAAAAAGGAGAGTGTTTTTCTTGGACACCATCTCCCTTGTTCTATTTCTTAGTCCAAGAATATGTATATAGCAGATGCTCAATACAATATTGATGAAGTCAGTAAGCCAGTTGACCTTTCCCCATTGTAACCCCTCTCCTCTTGTCTACTCCATAGAAGGTCCTGGCCTTTTTCACAAAACTTCTTTCTTGCTCTGCCTTTGAGAACTGGCCCATGTCTGGAGAAATTGGAAGGGGTGCTGGGGAACAGTCTCCTGCCAATATTTCTGTTCACCAGCATCACTATCTTGTTCTCTCACCTTCTGAATTTCTGTGATCATCTTACCTTGGCCTCCAACACCGGTTTTCATTCTCCTGCCTGGACTGACCCCTGAGTTCTCAGATTGCTGGCTGGTTCCTGAGGCCAAGGCTTAACCGTAGGGCCTCTTATATGGCTGAGGCAAGAGAGCATGATCTCACAGCCTGCACGTCCAATCTGGCCCAGAGAGAAGCTGTTGGCTCTACTCAAGAGTTTTGGTTTGTTTTTTCCTTACAAATTTAAATTTAGTTGCAACATTTAAAATTGTCACGTAAAAAAAATTTTATTTTCTGTCTTAAAAAATAAATTGGAGGGCTTCCCTGGAGGCGCAGTGGTTGAGAGTCCGCCTGCCGATGCAGGGGACATGGGTTCGTGCCCCGGTCTGGGAAGATCCCACATGCCGCAGAGCAGCTGGGCCCGTGAGCCATGGCCGCTGAGCCTGCGCATCCGGAGCCTGTGCTCCGCAACGGGAGAGGCCACAGCAGTGAGAGGCCCGCGTGCCGCAAAAAAAATAATAAATTAAATAAATAAATAAATAAATAAATAAATAAGCTCTGACATTCCATATGTTTATTAACTAAACTTCTGATGCTGGTCTGACAGAAGTACTTATAGCATTCACTTCTGGAGTGTGGCCTTTTTGGTATACTATTGGCTGATATCCCTGCAGTATGAATTACTTACAGTTCATAATGCCTGCTACATGTGGTCTGTAATTTAATGTTACCACACACAACTTATCACATCGTCTAGGCTAGCAGTTCTTTACCCTGGCTGCACATTAGCACCACCTGGAAAACTTAAAAAAAATTTCCAGTGCTGAACACCACCCCTGAGATTCTGATTTAATGGCCCGGTAGGGCCCAGACATCAGTATATTTTTAAAGGTCCTCGGGTGATTTTAAAGACCAGGGTCGACAACCAGCTTCTTCTAAAGTGTTTTTAAAATGCATTGCTGTCATGGTAACAATAATTAGCTGGAGCTGAGTGGAGGCTGCTCTGTTCAAAGGGGATGGCGTTCTCCAGTGGCCTTGCAGGCACTTATTTGAGTGACCCTTGTCACTTGGCTGGTCCTCTGGCAGCCCTGGAACTCATAGTAAGTCTACTTCCAGCCTCTAAAATATTTCTAGGCTTTCCTAGGTCCAATCCCTGCATAATCAGTCCAGCCTTATTTGCTACCTAGTCCTTGGCATGATATAAAGCAAATAAAGAGAAGTAAAAATTAATGAGAAAATTATACTTCCATGCAAAAGGGCAGAATTTTTTACAGAAAGGAATTTGCTTAAAAGAGTCTATGCCTGAAAAAGGTTTGAAAGATGCCAGGACAGCTCTAAAGAAGATTTTTAATTTTTCTAAGCCCTTATATCTTCTCCTCAGGAAGGTGTCCCCAGGTAAATGGCAGAGGCATAGTACTGATGTTTATTTAAGCTGTCATTGACTAAGGAACAGGGTGATATAGCCAATATACCCCACCATTGACTTGAGCATGGCTTTTTTTTTTTTTGAGTTTTTTTAGGGATTATTTTATTTATTTATTTATTTATTTTTAACATCTTTATTGGAGTATAATTGCTTTACAATGTTGTGTTAGTTTCTGCTGTATAACAACGTGAATCAGCTATACTTACACATATATTCCCATATCTCTTCCCTCTTGAGCCTCCCTCCCTCCCTCCCTCCCTCCCTATCCCACCCCTCTAGGTGGTCACAAAGCACGGAGCTCATCTCCCTCTGCTATGTGGCTGCTTCCCACTAGCTATCTATTTTACGTTTGATAGTGTACATATGTCCATGCCACTCTCTCACTTCGTCCCAGCTTACCCTTCACCCTCCCTGTGTCCTCAAGTCCATTCTCTACGTCTGAGTCTTTGTTCCTGTCCTGCACCTGGTTCATCGGAGCCTTTGTTTCTTTAGATTCCATATATATGTGTTAGCATACGGTATTTCTTTTTCTCTTTCTGACTTACTTCACTCTGTATGACAGACTCTAGGTCCATCCACCTCACTACAAATAACTAGAGCATGGCTTTATACAAGAAAAGTTTCATTAGAAAAGAGTACTTATGAGGCTTCCCTGGTGGTGGAGTGGTTGAGAGTCCGCCTGCTGATGCAGGGGACACAGGTTCGTGCCCTGGTCCGGGAGGATCCTGCGTGCCGTGGAGCGGCTGGGCCCGTGAGCCATGGCTGTTGAGCCTGCATGTCCGGAGCCTGTGGTCGGCAACGGGAGACGCCACAGCAGTGAGAGGCCCACATACCGCAAAAAAAAAAAAAAAAAAAAAAAAAATAAGTGCTTACTGCTTATATATTTTACTTATTTCTTTCCACTAACTACTTATCATATTATTTATTTATTTCCACCCAATTTGAGCAAAAGCCAACAAAAATGTTTCTCCATATTAATGATTTTGCAACCATTTTATACGACTATGTGCAAATTCTGATTATTCTAAATATTTGCTTATTTTCTTTTCCCCCCTTGTGGGTTGTCCTAAGCTACTTTCACATCTTTCTCCCCTTCTGTTTCAGCCTGTATGTATCAGCTGTTAGCTAGAATAATAGCTCTCTAACTTCCTAGATACGGGTGAGGGTTAGGAGAGAGAAATATTTAGAATTCCTTGGATAAGGGCTGGACTAGATTAGCCAGGTATGAGTACTGGGACAAAATCCCTAGGAGGCTCTGATATCCAGTGTCAGTCTCGTGCCCTCATTGTCCTCCCTTACGTAGCCCCTCAACCCCGTCTCCCACGCGCACCATACTCAGAAAACTCGAAAAGCACTCACCACAAACCGAGGGCTTTATTTATCAAACACCTCAGCAATTTCTGCGCTGATGCTCAGCCCATTTAATGTTATATTCCAGTCTTAATGCCATCTGTTCATAACCTGAATTTCAGCTGTATCTCCATCTCTCTCTTCCAGTTCTGTTTCTCAGCTTCGATTGCACATTGAATCACCTTAGGAGCTTTAAAAAATGTCCAATGCCTGAGGTGCCCCGCAGACCAATTAAATCAGAATCTCTGGAGGTGGGATCTAATAATTTTTTTAAGCACCCCAGATAATTCCAATGGCTCAGAAATTTATGTTCTAAATTTATGAACAAATGAGCTGCTTCTAATTCACTCATCGAATTCCTACAAGAAGTTCAAAATCCAGTGGTTTTTAGGCTATTGCATAAAAGAGTCTCTCTAGGATAGGGTGGCCAGATAAGCAAATAACAATACAGTTTCTGTTAAATGTGAATCTCAGATTCACCAAGTATAATTTTTTAGCTTAAGTATGTCCCATCGGGGATATCTGCAATCCAGACTTAAGCAGGTGTCCTGGATTTTACCTGGTAACCTTACCCTGGAAGTTTATGACAATGCAGGTCTCTGGGCTCTACTCTAATCCAGTAGATCAGGAGTGCAGCAAGTGGTTTATATTTTTAACAAATACATCCGATGGTTTTGTTGCAGGCGATGGGCCACATTTTTAGGTGAGAGGTGCTCAGGCACAGGGAAAGGCCAAAGAGCCCACACAGGTGCTCAGCAGGGTATTCCAAACAAAGAGGACTTATATATTGCTATCTTACCTGGAATGATTTTGGAATATCCTCCTTTGGAGATCTTAAATAAAAATAGATAAGACGTATTGATTAACAACTAGAGGCCAGACCTTGCTCTGCAAGCATAGGTCATCTGTTATTCCAGCAATTCAATGAGTTGGTTACTATTTTACAGCTGAGGAATCTAAGGCTCAAAAGAATGTAAGATGTCCAAAGCCACACAACTAGTGACCAGAAAAACCACAGCCACAGGGCCATGTTCTTACCCTCTGAAATGTCTGGCCAAATAAGCTTAACTTTTATCATCAGAATGTCAAGAGATGTTTTTCATTTATCCGTTTATTCATTCAACAAGTGTTTATTGAACTATAACTATAAATCAGGGACTGAGTTCAGCTCTGGAGATAAAACTGTCAACAAGATAGCTGAGTCCCTGCCTTCACCGAGCATATGTTAGAATGAAAAGGAAAAAAAGTAAAGTGAATACAATAATTTCAAAATGTGATTAGTGCTATGAAAGAAAAAAATGGGCTGAGATAGAAAGTGATAGAAGAACCTAATTGGGTGGTCTAAGACAGCATTTCAGTTGAGATTTAAAGGATAAAAGGGCTGTGGCCATGCACAGAAAATAAAAGTAAAACCTTTCCAGGAAGACACAGGGACACATGCAGAGACCCTGATGTGGGACAGAGGCATCAACAGAAACTGACTCCTGCCTTTGGCCACACAGGGAAATGGATGTGGAAGGTGGTTGGCCTAGCATGGCATTCTGGGAGGCTGGCTGTAGTTCTCTGGTTTACATTCTGTGTGTTATGTCTCATTTGCTGCTTCGAGTGATCGGAATATTAAAACAGAAACTTACCATCTGAGCCATGACCACTGTGTTGTCATCTAGGGACTCTCATCTTCTTGATAAGCTCACTCAGGCGTTGCATGTGAACAAGGTAGAGCTTGGCCAGCGCTCAAATGGAAAATTAGATACAATTTGCAAGGTAAAAAACAAAGCTGAGACATCAATTAAGAGAACACAGGCATGAAAATCTAACGTTATGTGAGGAGCTAGAAATATTTATTTCTAAGGTCTATTTAATAATTCAGTATGTTATTAATTTATCATATTTTTATGATATTATGTTACCCCTAAAATAATCTTCAGAAACAATAAGCATGACTTTGGTATGTAATAACTTACTATACGACATTAAATATCCAAAATATATATACTTTCAGGATAACTAGTCTGATGATGAATATTAGATAATGCTCACAGCTAATTTGCTTAGTCTTGTAGGCCTAACACTGTATCCAATTTCACTTAAGCAGTGAGTAGCAGCACCAAAGGGCATGGGATTCAGATGGACCGAGGGTAAGTTTCATTTGCCTGGTCTCTGACACTCACTTAGCAACAATCAATGAGGCACTGATAGCATTATTGATCACAGCGATGGCACTGTTGATTTTAGGAGTCATTGCAAGCCCTGCAGGCCTTTGAACAAGGGATCCTATTTCACAAAAGGTAATGATTTTCAAGATGTGCCGAATTTGACCCTTTACCCTCTTGGAGAAAAAGGAGCACATTGTTTGGAATTAGAATTAGCCTGAGACTGAACCTTAGTACCTTTTATATTTTCTCATCATTTAAAGAAAACATAGGTCTGGTTGGCTTGACTCCCCACCATATCCACCCTCATGGGACTCCACAGGGCGCACAGGTTCTACTCTATAAACTCCAGGAAATGCCATTCCAGGAATTCTGCACTGTGACACCCTTCCTTTGAAGAGAGAGAGGTCATTACAGTGTAATCATTATGTTGAACAAGCACAACTTGACTTATAATCAGAACTCAGCCATTCTATCACTGTCACTTTAAATGTGTTGACATTTTATTGCCCCTGGATGAAAACTCAGGTAGACTCATGACTTTTTCCCTGGCTTTTAACTAAATCACAATCGTATGACCTCTTTAAATCATAAATGAGTTCTTAAATCAGAAATTGGCATCTAGACCAATATATTCATCAATGGCCAGAAATGGATTCAATATTGGATCTTTTTCCCACATCCAGCTTAGGTCAGCTTTAGGCTAAAAGTCTGAAATGAGAAAAAGGGGCAGAATCAGCCCTTTATCTATTTCTCTACTAGCTTCTCCCTCCATCTCCTTCTCACCTTACCCCATTGTTTGCAGGACAATTTCTGAACCCTCCATGAGAAAGAGAGGGGTAGTACTGGGATCAGAAAATTCTTATTTGACCAGGTGACTTTGCAAGCTGGCTTCATGCTCTCTGAGATGGCATGTGCTTAAAGTAGATTCTGCTGAGCACCTGTGTGGGTTCTTTGGCCTTCCTTGAGCCTGAGCACCTCTCACCTAGGCTAAGCCATGCATAGCACCTCCTGGAATTCTGTCCTGCAGCAGCCTGGTTTTTGAAGAGAGGGGTTATTATAGTGCAATCAGTATAGTGAATAAACAAACTTTGAGTCAGAATCAGAACCTAGGTCTTTCTTATTTGTCTTCCAATTTTCATGATAGGGGAATGAACATTTTCTTCAACTAGCTTCTCTCAACCTGCCCTCAGCTTTTGTTTTGCTGTGGGTTCTCCTCACTTAGATTCGGCTTTGAGTGGTGCTCTTGCCAGCTCCAAGCTGGTTCCTTCTCGCATGTGATCCACAACCGGGTCCCAGACAGACCAGGACACGTTGCTTCCGACAGCCTGGCTGATCCACAGGTAGATCTGTTCATCCTGCTGCTTTAGCATGCCGACCACCGTCCACCATCCCCTTGACTACAATGAACACCTATCAGCTATGTGAAGTTCCACTTGAAGAAGCTCTCAGTAGGTTTGGAATCAGACTGCAGCAGAATCTCTTCTCCTCCTAGGGGACAGGGGTAAGGGGCCAACAGTTCTCTCTGCAGCAGCACTGTCAATAGAAATGCAATGTGAACCACACCCATCATTTTCATTTTCTAGTAGCCACACTAAAAAGAAACATGGAAATAATGGTAATAGTATATTTTATTTAATTCCATATGTCCC
This sequence comes from Mesoplodon bidens, assembly GCF_964165515.1. Classification (NCBI taxonomy): domain Eukaryota; kingdom Metazoa; phylum Chordata; class Mammalia; order Artiodactyla; family Ziphiidae; genus Mesoplodon; species Mesoplodon bidens. Next base: position 46,591,194 of record NC_138165.1, on the reverse strand, counting down.
AAACATTATCATTTCAACATGTAACCAATATATAAAGGTTCCTAATGAGCCAATTTATAATCATTTTTCCCCACACCTAGTCTTTGAAATCTAGTGTGTATTTTTACAATTAAAGTACATGTCAATTTGGACTAGCTACATGTGGCTAGTGGCTACCATATCGGACAGTGAAGATCTATTTAAAAATCTCTTCTACTTTCTCCATTTTTTAATGTAGCTTTATTAAAGTGTAATTTATATACCATCAAATTCTCCCATTTTAAGTGCACAGTTCAATGATGTTTAGTAAATTTACAGAATTGTGCAACCATTGCCTCAATCCAGTTTTAGAACTCTTAGGATCTCTTGTTTCATTATACACAAGTTGAAAATAACCTGCCTAGGTACATCCTTTACTAATTAATTGTTAGCGATAGCCATGTATTTGAAATAGTGTGCAAATACACCTTGTTTTCCAGTAGTTTTGAAGTATATGTCTTCTTGCTCATTCTAAAGAATCACAGGAGAGTATTTTTAAAGTGCTTAATTTATCCCAAGAGGTATTTGTCCTAAGAATCAATCTCTATATTATAATAACATGTTAAAATGGGACATTTTCATCACCCTAAGAAGATCTTTTTCAATCACTACCTGTTCCTACATCTAGGTCCAGGTAATCCTAAGCTACTTTTTAATCCCTATAGATTTGCCTTTTCTGGATATTTCATATCAATGGAATCATGCAACATGTGGTCTTTTGTTTCTTTCAGTTAGAGTAATATTTTTGAGGTTAATTCATGTTGTAGTGTGTTTCAGTATTTTGTTTCTTTTATTCTCAAATAATATAAACAAAATATACAAACAGGATATACTACTGTTTGTTTATTCATTCCCTGGTTGATGGATATTTTGGTTGTTTCCATTTTTTGGCTATGTTGAATAATGTTGCTGTCAAAACTTGTGTACAAGTCTTTGTGTGGACATATACTTTAATTTTTTTTTGGTAGATTCCTAAGAATGGGATTGCTGGAACATATGGTAAATTTATATTTAACTTATGAAGAAACTGCCAAATTGTTTTCCAAAGCGGTTGCAACATTTCTGTCTACTTTCTGATTCTTTTTTATATATTCTTGATCTTAGAATCTAAGTGCCAGGGAACTAGTCCTTCAAAAATTCTGCATATAGGGTTCTGCATATTTGGTATCTAACGGTTATCACATAGTCATGTCTGTAGATATTAAGTCGGGAAGAGCCCCATTTTAACATCTTATTATAATACAGAGATTGATTCTCAGCACAAGCACCTCTTAGGAGAAGTTAAGCACTCCTTAAAAATGCGCTCCCATGATTCTTTAGAATGAACAAGAAGACATACATTTTGAAGCTACTGGAAAACGAGATGTATTTGCACAGCATTTCTAATATGTGGCTATTACCAACAATTAATTAGTAAACGATGTACCTAGGCAGGGAATTTTCAATTTGCGTATAATAAACAAGAGATCCTAAAAACTCTTCTGGTACCCTGGGAGGGACAGCTTTCCTGATTAAGTATTACTAATGGGCAGTCTGACTTTGAAAGACACTCATGAGTGCATCAGTGATGGCAAAGTTATAAATTAAAAGCCCCCGGATGGAGGAAGAATGGAGAGAAACACTGGATACAATCTCCATGTGGATTAGAGGAAACTATTCTATTGTTTCTTGCTTTTATCAGCTTAATAATCCTGTTGGGGTTTCTGAAAAAGGTTGAAGCCAATGTCTTATGACTCCAGTGATTTTTCTTGGTGTTCACTGGAGGGGAATGGGAAAGACAATGTGTAGATTTAATCAGCATTTGATTTTCCTCAATCCCTTTGCATGTAGAGAGGAGCAGCTGGTAGTAGGTAATCTTGCCCTTGGGAATTATCAAGTAAAAGAAAGAGACAAGCAGCAGCTTTTACAAAGGCAGCTTTTATGAGACTGAGCTAAAGAATCACCAGGGAAGCAGCTGGGTTCACCATTTTCATCCAAGTAATTACTGGAAGAGATAGATGGTTTTCAAGGTCAGTGGTAGAAAGAGGAACTAATGGCCAGCCCTTCCTCTGGGAGAAAGTTCACAGGAGAGAGGATGGATGAAGATGTCAATTTCCCTGTTTGCTTGAAAGCAGCCAGGGTATGTTCAGAATCCAGTGGGAAAGACCAGAGTTCAAATCCTGCTTCTACCAGCTCTTAGTTATGTAACGTTGGGCACACGTATTAACCTCTCTAAGCCTTAGTTTCTTCATTTGCAACGTGGAGACAATAATACCCATCTTGAAGGTGAGCATTAAATGAGATAATTGGCTAGGACTTATTTCCATCCCCTCTCTAGAAACTAACTCAACTTTTTTTTTTTGGCATCTGCTAATCTCAAACTCCCACTCCATCCCTCCCCCATCCTGCCTCCCTGTTGGCAACCACAAGTCTGTTCTCTATGTCTGTGAGTCTCTTTCTCTCTCGTAAATAAGTTCATTTGTGTCATATTTTAGATTCAATATATAAGTGATATCATAGGGCATTTGCCTTTCTCTTTCTAACTTTCTTCACTTAATATGATAATCTCTAGGTCCATCTAATTCAACTAATTTATCTAGAAGTCTCCATCAAAGACAATCAACATCTAGCTGTCCTTCTCTTTTGAAATTCTTCCCATTGAAGATGTTTTGTTAAATGATGTTTTCTGGTTATCATAGCCACTGTAACAAATCAGACCTTCAAAACACATCATCTTCAAAAAATGAGTCAGGGAATTCCCCGGCAGTCCAGTGGTTAGGGCTCTGCGCTCTTGCTGCCAAGGGCCTGGGTTCGATCCCTGGTCGGGGAACTAAAATCCCACAAGCCACACAGTAAAAAGGAATCAAAATAAATTAATCTCTTCTTGGAATCAAAATTCACTGAAGGCTTATTTATTGCATAGCTACTCCTGTGATCAAAACCAATTAGTGATACTATTCCCTCTGTATCAATTTCTTTCTTTTAACAACGTGTCTTAAATAAATGTTAAAATTAAATATACTCAATAAAAAGAAAAGAGATAAAGGAAGGGTGATCAGGAGACTTAGGGCAACCTTTCCAGTAAAAAGTCACGATCCCTTGCCCTGGGCTTCCCTAGTGGCGCAGTGGTTAGGAATCCACCTGCCAACACACGGGACAGGGGTTCAAGCCCTGGTCCGGGAAGATCCCACATGCCGCGGAGCAACTAAGCCCTGTGCCACAACTACTGAACCCACGTGCCACAACTACTAAAGCCGCGTGCCTAGAGCCCGTGCTCCATAAGGAGAAGCCACTGCAATGAGAAATCCACGCACTGCAACGAAGAGTAGCCTCTGCTCACCACAAGTAGGAAAGCCTGCGCACAGCAACGAAGACCCAACGCAGCCAAAAAAAAAAAAGATCCCTTGCCTCTTGTAACTATCAAATAAATAAATAAATAAATATTTTAAAATGAAGTTTTAAAATGTGTACAAATTACGTTCATCATAGTGTCGTTTACATTTTTTAAATGGAAACAACTTCTGTGTTTAAAATTTAAAATAGGGGGTAATAAAATAAATTACAATGCTTTCATAATATGGGATATTATACAGACAAAACTACGCTGAAAGGTTTTTTAATGACATTGGAATGCTGAAGAAAAATAGCAGATAGTAATGGCAGGACTGATACATATATTCTTGGCTTGTTAAAAAAAATTGTACAGAGAGAAACACTGGAAAAGGTAAATCAACATATTAACAACAAACACAACATGACTTAGCTTTCAGCCTGACATTGTGGCTTGGACTTGTTCCAGGGAGAGCTGGTCTTCCCTGTGGCTAAACTAGGGCCTCTTGCTTCCCTGGGCCTCTAAAAAAGACATGTCTAATGTTATGTGGAGGTGGAGTTTGGGACAGTTTTGGGGTTTTTTTGGGTTTTTTTGTTTTTTTTTAGTACGCGGGCCTCTCACTGTTGTGGCCTCTCCCGTTGCGGAGCACAGGCTACAGATGCGCAGGCCCAGCGGCCATGGCTCACGGGCCCAGCCGCTCCGCGGCATGTGGGATCTTCCTGGACCGGGGCATGAACCTGTGTCCCCTGTATTGGCAGGCGGACTCTCAACCACTGTGCCACCAGGGAAGCCCTGGGACAGTTTTGCATGCCCGTCCTTGAGTGCTATTAAAGCAATACTGAGCCAAACCTGGTTGCTGTTACAGACCACTCTGAAAACCAACTGTACCATGTACGTTTATTACACAGCAGTCAAAGAACTGGATTCATAGAATCAGGAAGAGCTTTCTGTGTGTTTGGGGGGTGGGGAGGAATACACACACACACATTAGTTTCCTTGAAAGTCATAGTAATCAGTGTTTCAGAGTGTGTTCCAAACTCACATATATCAGGATCCCCTGGAGTCTTAGATAAAATGCAGATTCTTGGGCCCAGTCCCACATCTATTGAGTCAGTCTCTGGGATGGCAACCTGAATTTTAAACAACCTTTCAAATGAGACGTTCAAACTAAAGCTAGAGAAACTGTTTTCAGAGAGGCAAGTTCCCATGCGTGACCAAAAGAAGTTATGTTCCCTCCATTCTCCACACACATGTTTATTTTCCCCATGTTTATTTGGGCACATTCTATGTTGACAGTTAAAAGTCATTAAAGAAGCCCCAGATAGCTGAGTTGAACTTTTTTGTGAACAGAGAAAGTAATCTCATGCATTGGGCCTTAAGCCAATTTTGTTATCAATGGGAGAAGAAAGAGATCTTCAGAAAGCCGTGCATTTGTGTCACTTGCTCCATTTTCCATCAAAGATGGCTATTACTTCAATTTCAGCCTTGTGGCCTCCAGTTTTTAAAATTCTGTTCTTTCAAGTATCAACAGTAACAAGTGTTATATTGACAGAGAGTTTGGGGAGAAGGTTCAACTCAGTATTATTTTTCTTTCTTAACAATGCTCTTTATTCTGGTTTTCTTCCTTTATTTTCTTATTAAAAATTTTTATCCTATTTTCCACTTATTAGAGAATAATCAGTATACTTCCTAATTTTTTCCTTTTTAGGCTTAAAATAAAATCGATTTCATTATACATACAATTAATGCTCAATATTAGGACCTCAAGCCCATTTGGTCTTGCTCTCCCTCTTGGGACAAGGCTGATTCCCCCCTAAGGGCTTATAAATGGGCCCGGCTGCAGTTTGCAGGTGCAGTCATTTTGCTGGAGGCCCAGTCAAGATTTACATATGCAAATGTTGTGTGGATGTGCCCAAACGGAGTAATTGTGCATGCAAATAGGTGATTAAATAGACAATTACCAAATCTGCATGAACGAAGGGAAGTTGTGCATATTCAAAAAGCAGGGGGCACCTGAACATTATGCAAACAGGCAGCTTTCCTCAAAGCCTGTGAAAACTTGGCCCCTGGGGCCTCAGAGTTGCATAAATCCCAGAGCAAGCTGATCTCAAGTTGCACAAGTGGAATTTACTCTTTGACCTCAGCTGCCATGGTAATGATCAGAACTCTGACAAGGTCATCTTCAGGAAGTACCATGGCAAAAGGTTTGATTTCTGCCATTTCTTTCTGTATACTAGATTTAAAGCAGAAATTTAAACTTAATATTCTTTTATGACCGGTGGTAAGAAATGAGTTTTGGATATTTCAGTATGCTCACTCTTTGAAGCCAAGCCTCAGAGCAGGTACAGAGAATCAATCCAAGTTAAAGTACCATAACACAATGGATGCAACTTGGTAATGCTCTTTCCCACAACTGCCCTGCCAAGATTGAGAGTGGGACTTATTTGATCTTAGGTAGCAGTTTTTAGTCTGTCCTTGAGGGCTAAAGAAAAACACCCATTGGTTTTAATTGCTCATCTCTTCACAATTTGAGATCTCAGGGCTCCTCTACGTCCCACATAACAGTGATGGATGGTGTTGTCAGTGGAGTACATCAGTGAGAAATGATTTCACGTAACTGGGGGTTTTCCTGAGAAAAGATTAGTGGTGATGCCTAGAATAGACCACTAGGTGCCAAAGAGTTTGAGGCAGCAAAAAAGCGCCAACTGCTGAAATTCTCATACTTTTTACCAAGATATTTCATCTCCAGGGTCTTCTACTAGGATGTTTTCCCACGTCAATTTTACATGAACTGCTTAGAGTCTTTTAGTTTACAGTGTAAGAAGTGATATTAGTAGAGACCATAAAATCAATTACTCAACTCAATCAATAAACTGGGTAAGTGAAATAATTTCTTTACTTAGCACCTGTCAGAAGGAGGTTTCAAGACATTTGTACCGGGGCTCAGAAGTGAATGGAATTAGCCCTGTTCCACAGAGGAAGTAGCCAAGTCCCCTGTGTAGAATATCAGGGAGCGCCATAAGGCATGCAGATGTGGAGAAGCACCTGGCAAAGGAGATGCTCAGACACCAACTTCCAAGGGCTCTTGCAGCATTATCTTCCACACGGGTGCGTTAGAAGCTAATCCAGGACGCCCCCAGAACTGCAAGTTACACGTACATAGTCCATTTGTCCAGGAATGCATGTAGTGGAGAAACTTACTTTACCAGTTTAGTCTCAGAAGCCAGAGAAAGCTGATAGTTTTACCAAGTATAAATGGAATTGTCAATTCTTCACTTTTCACAAGATCTAAATAGGTTTTTCACCAATTAATCAAAAACCAGTGACACAAATACTGCAAAGCAGTATATATGTATATGTGTACACACATATGTGTGTGTGTGTAAAATATATGTATATATTTGTAGATATATGTGTGTGTATTTTCATAATAATACTAAAATTGTATTTATCTTTTTCACTCTAGCGCCATTTTCACTGATGCTAAAAAAGCCGTGGTGAGTAAAATTGCTGATGCCTTAGTAGGAATCAAGGCAGTGCCACCAGTATCATTGTATACTTCACAGAAAAGGAAAAAAAAAAAAGAGGCAAACCCCCCCCACCAGTTTCACTTAAGAATGCCCTTGAGAGCTTCCCTGGTGGCGCAGTGGTTGAGAGTCCGCCTGCCGATGCAGGGGACACGGGTCCGTGCCCCGGTCTGGGAAGATCCCACATGCCGCGGAGCGGCTGGGCCCGTGAGCCATGGCCGCTGGGCCTGTGCGTCCGGAGCCTGTGCTCCGCAACGGGAGAGGCCACAGCAGTGAGAGGCCCGCATACGGCAAAAAAAAAAGAATGCCCTTGAGGAAAAATAAAATGCATGTTCATTTTATTAAATCTCTACCTTTGAGTACACATCTTTTTAATAGTCTATGTGATGAAATGATAAGTACACATAAAGCACTTCTAAGCTGCATACAAAAGTATGTTGGTTGCCTTGAGGAAAAGCACGGGTGTGTGTTTTAGTTGCAAGCTGAACTAGATACTTTTTCCATGAAACATACTTTAACTTGAAAGAAAAACAGACAAACTCTGGTTATTCAGAAATAGATACTTTGCAGATTTTTTTTTAATGTAAAGTGAGCTTGTCACTTCAAGGAAAATAGCTGATGGTATTTGTTGCCAATAATAAAATTAAAACTTTCAAGCGAAAATTAGAATTTTGAAAACTGTAATGCACCACTCTGAGTTTAACAGCTTCCCAATATTTAGAGATTTTTCTGATGAAATCCGTGGTAATATAATTGAATATAATTTTTAGAGATTATAAAATGAAGTATTAATTTGAAAAACAATATAATTCAGTAGTGAGCCAATATGTTCCAAATGACCAATGCATGATGTTACAAAGTTATTCGTGGGTAAAAGATCCATCCAAAGCATAAGATAGAAAAATATATTTTAATGTTATAGAGTTCAAAATGTTTACTGATATGGGTTTTGATTGCACATTACAATTAACTTTTAAGAAACTATTAATTGTGGAGTTTTGGTCTAGTGTCAAAGAGGAATAACCACAATTATCTAGAAAATATGTTAAAATGGTCTTCCTCCTTCCAACTATATATTTCTATGAGATCTGTTTTTTTTTGTTTCCATACACTTCTACCAAAACAACATATCATAACAGATTTAGTGCCAAAGCAGGTATGGGAATCCATCTGCCTTCTACTAAGCCAGACAATAAAGAGATTTGCAAAAAAGTGTAAAATACTGCCTCTCTTCTCATTCATTACTTGTTTTGGAAAAACCAGTTATTTTTCCCAAAAATATGATATTTATGTTATCATGTAATGGGTTTATTATTGTTCTTTTAAATAAATATAATAAATATTTTAAAATTTTTGTGTTAAGTTCAAACATGGTAAACATTAGTAGATAAAATCCATATAAATAAATCCCCTTTGAGGTCCTCAATAATTGTTAAAAGTGTAAAGGTGTCCTGAACCTAAAAAAGGTTTGAGAACTGCCAGTTAAAAGCAATGGTTTGTAAACATGTTTTTAACATCAGAACTCTGTGCTCAAAGGAAATGTTATGTAAGTCTAATTTACAAAAATATAAAATCAGAGTTGCTCTGGTTCAATGGGGAAAAAGGAGCCAAAGTCACCTGTTTTACCCCTCCTCTACCCCCTCCCACCCGCCCTTAGTCCCTCTATAATCCCAGCTTCAAAAACCTGTGCAGAAGCATCAATGGATGTACCAGGCAGGCGGCAGGAACTGCGGAATCCCAGGCTTGTGGGGTGGAGAAGGATGCAAGGGTGAACTGTTAAGATGAGTGATGGGGGAGCATCTAAGCAGATTGTAGACGTGAATGCCTTCGCTGTCTCCTTTTCAGTCCATCAAATGGCAAGCACTCGGGAGTCCAGAGATCTCTTACTTAAAAATACTTATCTTATGGCTTCTGATCTCGTAACTATGTGTGGAATCACTGGTGAAGACACCCAAAAGTGATTAACTGACTTTATGAAGAGAGGTGGTGTCTGAGTGTAGGTGTATGAGGAACATTCTTGGCACATTCTTTCCTCAGTGTTCGTGTGGGCAATTGAGGATTAACTTCCTCTCGAACTGTGGGACAAAATACCATTTTGGAAGACCAGGGAATGGAATGAAATACAGAAACACACAAGAGAGGGAGATAACAGTAGCAAGACTAGGGATGAGAATTCTTCCAGGCAGTTCTGTGCTCTGGACAGACAGTAGTGGCAGGGGGATGATAATGCCGGATAAAAGGAACTTGCAAGTCTTTATCTTTAGCTCTGACCTCTGTCCTGCTATCCAGAAACCACAGTCTCCAACTTCTGGGCTTTCACTTAGTTATCTCAAAGGTATCTCAAATTTAATTTGCCCCTGACTCACTGTTGCATTGCTTCTGGATCTGTGTCCTGTTGTCATTACATCACCATCATTCACTCTGTCAATAAATCCAGATCCCCTGGAGTCCCAATAATAAAGGTTTAATATCCTTGGAGTGAACAATTGTCATCATCATTCAATGTCTAGAGCTCCCTTTACATTTGGGGAGAATCCACCAGAATTATTAGCATGTATTCCCCTCCCCTCTCCCTGTGCATTCAGGCTTCGCATCCAGAATTCTGAGCCAAATAGGTTCAACAGAATTGGAACAGAGTACAGACTCAGGGTAGCAGGTTTAGAGGGAGTCGTGCTGAGTAGCAGCAGCCATGCTGCTGCATCTGGGGCTTATTTTTCCTCTAAGATAGTGGAAATCCTCCCTGCTTGTAATTGTCCAGAGGTTCCTTTGCTGCACATTTTCTAAATCTGATTCTCAAGCCTCAAGTTGATTATCCAGACCAGTCAGATAAAATCCTTCCAATAAAATCCTTTCTTCATACATAGCCAGAGTCAGTTTTTCTTAATTGCAGTTAAATTTTCTTGAATTATGTATGCCCTATTTCCTTTTTATGTTATCTTTTAGATTTCTTGCCTCCAGATCTAATTTATCTCCCCTAGTTTAAGCCTTTATCATCTGGACAAGGGTCATTGCTTCTCCCTTACAGTCGTTCCTCACTCCAAACCAACCTCTTTCCAAAGATCTTATCAGAGCATTATTCCCCTGTTGAAGAACAAAAGCGACCAGATCTTCATGGCTCCTTTTGCTTACAGAATAATATTTGAACATCTACATAGCATTCAAGGTCTTTTAATCTCCTCTCTAATATCTAGCACTCAGCTCCTTGGCAACAGCAGCCAATTCAAAATTATCTTTGTAGCCCAAGGACCTAGCACATTTCCTGGCAAAGAGTAAGACGCAATAAATGTCTGAAATAGATGAAAGAATGAATTAATGACTTATTTTTTACTCAGAAACTTTGTGTACTAGATACAACTATTTGCCACTAGTCACAAATATTTGCCACTAGACACAATTATTATTTCCCAAATTCTATAGAAACAGTCATGTCTTTTTATACTTATGAAAAAGTATGTATAATGTATGTTATGAAAGGTTTTTTCCTCATAGTACTCTGTTTGCATTGCTGGTATCACTTATCACAATGTATTATAGTCAGTTAGATTCTGCCTGCCTTATGCAGTAATACATCAGGCCTCCCAGGGCAAGAGCCATGTCTTATTCATCTTTGGACCCTTAACGTTTAAGCATGGAATAGATGCTTCATAGATTCATGCTGAACTTGCCTACCAGAGAAGTGTGTGGTTAGGAGGGAGTGGATGAATTCTGCTTGACAATAATTCCACTTCCCAAACTCCTGCAAGAAAGCTCAATATTTCTATGTTAAATGCGATCTTTGCTGTAGGTTTTTGGTCCATGGCCTTTGCCAGATAAGGCCTCTACCTTTTGTTCCCTGTTGCTTGAGAATGATGACCCTGAGGGTGTGATATTTGAATATGGGAAACCTTGACCTCAACATTTCCTCCCATCCCAGACAGCAGAGTTGCTGGGCTGTGGTACTCACACTGTAAACTGCACAGACAAAATTAAAATAAAATCTCCAAACTATTTCTGATAACAAAGAGGGTTCTGAAAGCCTATGAACATCTCTATAATTATCTCCAGTGAAACCTTCTTATTAAATTTTAAACTCTTTTCATTTTGGCTTCTGTCACATGAAGAGGGTGGGTGGGAATGAAGCCTGGGAAAATTATGAAGTTGTTAATCCTGTTTATGTTCATTCAGCACAGACTTTGGGCTTAAGAGGTGTAGTGCCTGTAGGAAGGTAATTGAAACATCTTTATGAATGAAACCCACTAGTAATTAACAGATACTATGGCTTGTTTTCCTTTGGCTGGAAAAGGGAGAGGGGTCAACCACAAGCAATGCATTTTCTATCTTGTCTCACATGGACAACTGTGAAATGTTTACTATGTTTATCAATTTTTTTGCATAAGCAAAACAAGGAATTTTATTTAATTATTTTCTATATAATGAGACTAAGATATACTGAGCAATGTAAACGTTACCAACATTATGAATTGGTTTCCAGTGGTTATCAACCTATCTTGGAGATCCTCATTTAAGAGTCTTTCTCCCAGGTCCTGCAGCTCCCTTTTTTTAGGGGTGTCTCAGTCAGAAGAGCTATGCCATGAAGGCCCAAGAGGCATGGACAAACAGCAGCCTGGGCATGCCAAGTGGTGATATCTGCTCATCCATCATTCCATTTAGACAAATGAAAGATTACAGTCCCATGAGAAAAGGCAGCTACAGCCACACAATGCTTTGTGCACAAAGTAAATTACTAGTTTCCTGTGATCTTTCTGACAAGTAAATTACTGCAGAAAATAGCATAGATGGGAACACAATGACAAAAAAAAAAATGCAGAGACTTAGTCCTTCAAAAGAGTTATTAGACCTCCAATACAACCATTTCTAAAGAACTCCAGAACCTCACCACCACCCTAACAGGAGGGGACATTTTTTTCCCCTCATCTTCCTATAGTATATCTTGAAGAAAAATAATACATGACTGGCAGAGTTGGAAGTGGATTTCTCAGTGATCAAATACGCTTTTTTTGTGATCAAGAAGATGTTTAAGAAGACAAGAGAGGACATTGCTGCAGGAACTGCTGCGCCCACAGTCAGATCATCCTAGCTTGGCACCGAGGACCACAGGGATAGAGTATGTTCTGCACAAGAAAAGACAGCCTCTGAGAAAGTAAAGATTATTCATACATACATACATCTTAACAGTTTCTGACTCTATCTATTATTTTTGTTCAACAATAAAACGTAAATTCTGGGACTTCCCTGGATGTCAAGTGGTTAAGACTCCACACTCCCAATGCAGGGGGCACGGGTTTGATCCCTGGTCAGGGAACTAAGATCCTGCATGCCATGCCACACAGCCAGCCAAAATAATAATAATAATAATAATAATAATAATAATAATAATAATAATAATAATTTTGTTTATTATGTGAAATAAGAGAAAGCTGTCTTATTAGAATTCATTTCCCATTGCCTATTCAAAGCCTAAGCTCTAAAACACCCTCTAAAAGTTCTATGAACCTCCAGGGCATAACAATAAAAGGTTTATTAGCTAAGTCAAATGGAGCAGACTAGGGGAAGGTATTGAAGATAATAGAAGTAATAAACAAATCACAAATATCGTAAATTTCTGAGTTTCAATTTCATCAGGGAAATATCTTGAAGTTGACAGACTTCATAAAATTTTAGAGTCAAATAAGGTTTTTAGCAAGACTTAGTGACATAAAATGACCTACCCAACACCTAAAATATTGCACGGTGGTGCTGGCACCAGAATCCCAGAAACTCTGTTGAGTTTCCCCCTACTAAAGTAGGGATTTCTTCCAGAAATCTTAGGGCAGGGTGCTAGAGCCAATAAAGCACTTAACAGGAAAAGCTGCTCCTAATCCAGCTCAACTGATCTCTTCTTGTGTGACCTTGGGCAAGGGGCATAAACTCTTTCAAGCCCATTATCATAATTTTATATTTTAAAAAAATCACTCTTGCTTAAACACTCAAAACCTCAGAAAGTAGAACTCATCCAAATTGGCTAGTAAGGCATATAGTAAGTGGATTAAGAAACACATGGACATAAAAAATACTAGAATCTTTTCCCAAGCTGGTGGCCTCTGAGGTCCTAAGTGGTTGACAGCAATTCCTTCTCGTTCACACTGTACTGCCTCAGTTTCCATTTTCTTATCACAGTTGGTTTGTTCTGGCATTGAGTCCCCTTCCATGGTCTTGACAAAACTGACCTAAGAGCACAAAATCATTGATAGCTGTTTAGACACCAAACACATCACTTCTTCCATTACATTTAAATAGTACCATTTAAATTCAATTCAACAAACATCTTTGTGCCCTTGTTGGATAAATAAGACTTTGTCCCTGCCTTTGGAGACTCAAGGCTTTGTGCAGAAGATAGATACTTTATCAGAAAATGAACTTTGGGACTATAGTATAGCTTTAGGTCCTCTGTCTCTTTGTCAATTTTATCCCCAATAATCCTACATTTCAAGGTATTTGGTAGGAACACACTTCCACAGTAAGGGAAGAAGTTCTCTTCATTTGAAAGAGCAAGCAGAATGGCCAGTCTTGAAAAGGTTCAATTCTTTAGGCCCTTTTCTGTAAGCTGTTTATTTGAGAAGCAGGGGAATTTAGTGCTTACTCAGTTACAGTAGACTGTTCCTATCTGAGTTGGTTGAGTAGATATCAATGTGTGATTCTAAGGTGGGGCCTATGAATGTGTATTTCTAACAAATTCCCAAATGATGCTGGTGCAGGACCACATTTGAGAGCCCCTGGTCTAAGCAAGCAATATTCAAACTGAGACATGTATACATTTAGGGATACAGAAAAACTTTTCCAGGGGTACTAAGGAGTCGATAATTTTAATGGGATCAAAGTTTCAGATCCTCAATTTCTATATTACTCTTTCCTAATAAAGTAATTCGTCTGAGAATTCATCAGTGGTTCTACTTTTCTGCACCCCCTTTTGTGACTGTCCTCTTCTCCCACTTTGCAAAAGAAAACCACAACCCTCCTCATCAGGAAAAAATTCAAAGAATTGAGTGAGATTACTATTAAAAAATTCCTTCCATTTTTAATCTACTTATTTATGTGAATAAGGTTTCTTACCACTTATGTTTATTTAAACAAAATAGGAATAGTATTAAGGCTGAACTCTGTCTTATTCTAGCTTAGGTAATTTTTATTCATGGATCCATGAAACCATTAACAAATAAGACTCATTCCTTCTTATTAAGGGATATCTTTCAAGAAAAATTTTCTCCTTGTTATTATTAATCTGGTCAATATTTTAATGTATGTATTTACAACAAATGTGTATGAAAACAATTGTAATAATAACTAAATCTAGAAAAAAATTTTAGACTATGGTTACAAAAATAAAAATAATATTTAAATATATAAATATTATTGCAGCATGAAAGTATGATAATATTATGAATAAACAAATTTCAAACATAGGATATTAGGATAGGATACTGTGAAAAAATAAAATGGAAATATTTGGTCAAGGAAAAATAAAACAATGTATAATTTCATACTGTTAAAGCAGAAGTCACTGTACAGTTTTAAGACAGATGAGAGTGGATATCAACTTGGTAAGGTATTTTGACTATTTGGATAATTTTAAAAGGGTAATTAATATTTTTCTTTTAAAATGTCCTTGTTTACAGTATGACACAAATTATATTTCTTGCCACTGCTTAAATCTGAGATAAAAAATTTTATTTCTACCTAAAATATGTGATGGTTTTCATGTTTTTGGGGTTTTTTTCCACTCTTCTTTTTAGGAGGTACTTCAACGAAAATTAGAAGACCACTGTGCTTGATTGTGCTTGCAGCCAGGATAAATTGGTGTCTCTGAATCAATCATTACTGATTTTATTAATTTTCTGCAAGTTACTCAAATAACTTTCTAAACTTTTGATAGCTGACTCCAGGGTGAGGACATCCTTAAGACCCTTGGCGGGTGTGAGGAGCTCACCTGTGTGGTGCAGTGAGGCTTCCTGTCCTAACTTTGATTGACATCTCAGAGTTATCCTTTCAAAAGTTTCCGTATACCCCTCTCCGTAGGCATATGAGAATGGGAGTAAAAGGCACATTCCACAAAACATTAAAACATTTAAAAGATCAGAACTGATGCTTACTATGAGAGAAGAGAGAGGAGAGAGAAGGGGAGGAAGACAGACAAATGCATCATCCTTCCAAAAGTTAACAAGTTTCCAACAAAAACTCTATGAACTAAGCGAGACAGGAATATAAAGACAATAGATTGATTGTCTTCAGTATTTAAGATGATGATTTAGGCAGTGATCCTCCCCCTTGTAGGAGGGCTGGGCTTTGAAGTTTGGGGTGACCATGGCTATATGCAGCATCACTGTAACTTTATTAGAACAGCGAGCAAGCCGGGTTATTTGGCATCTTAGATGCATATTCTTTCTGTTATTTCTACCCTCCTATAGTTCCCAATTTCTGATTACTATGTGCCAGGTCAGTCAGCTACCATCATATTCAATTTCCTCAAGATTGGTTAAAACTTGTCTCTAAAGTCCCACTGGTTAAAAAGTCTCTTGACTTCCAAGTTGTGCTTGAGAATGTCCCCAGGGCATTTCTGTCTTTCATTGCTTATCATTAACACCAGTCACCTCACCACACAGAAGTTTACCTGGGGCTGCAAAGCCAGGGTCAAATGTATGGGCAGCTTTTCCTGGTATAATGAATTTCTAATGTAGAACATCTTCTATGCATGAAAATTGCACATGGCTGACAGTTAAAAAAAATATCTTTCCACATACAAAGTCAATTTCAAGATAGGATTTAGCTTTCTTCAACTACCTAACAAAATTAAAATCTTTATGTTTAAAAAAATCACTACTACATATTATGAAAATGAATTTTAATTGATAAATATGATGTAGAAAGTACAAAACATTCTGTTCAAGAAAACCATTAAGAAAATAAAAGATAGACAGAGGGATGCTAATCATTTTGTTTTCATCTAAGACTGAAATGAAGCCAAATAAAGAGGGGTGGGGGAAAAAAAAGAAAATAGAAATTAAATGATAATCTTGGATGACTACCTCACAAATATCAGGGAGAAAAAAGGGTTAATTTCTTATCATTGAGTTTTGAGGGGTTTTTTTTAATGTATTCTAAATATAAGTCATTACCAGACATATGATCTGTAAATATTTTCTCCTCTTTTGTTTGTCTTTTCATTCTCTTAGTAGTGTCTTTAAAGAGCACAAGTTTTAAATTTTATAAATTCCAGTTTATCAATTTGTTCTTCTATGGATGATACTTCTAGCAACATAGCTAAGAAATTTTTGCCTAATCAAAACATATAAAGATTTTCTATTATGTTTTCTTCTAGAAGTTTTCCAGTCTTTTACTTTATACTTAGGTTTAAGGGCCATTTTGAGTTAAAATTTGTATATTGTGTAATGTATATATTGAAGCTATTGTTTTTTGCATACAAATATCTAATTGGCCCAGCACCATTTATTGAAAAGATATTCTTCCTCCACTGAATTACCTTGATTTTCCATTTTTGTCAAAAATGATTTGCCCATTTATGTGTGGGAATTTCTATTTTGCTCCATCAACCTATGTGTCTACTATTTTACACCAATTCTACACTGTCTTAATTAGTATAGCATTAAGTCTTGAAATCAAGTACTGTTAGTCCTCCAACTTTATCGCTCCTTTTCAAAGTTGTTTTGACTATTCTAGGGCCTTTGAATTGCCCTAGGAATATTAGAATCAGTTTGTCAATTTTACAAAACGCCTGCTGGGATTTTGATTGGGATTACATTTTTTTTTAATGATTCTTTTTTAAAATTTTTAAATTTATTTTCTTTTTGGCTTCATTGCGTCTTCGTTGCTGCGCTCAGGCTTTCTCTAGCGGCAGCAAGCAGGGGCTACTGTTCAATACGGTGCACGGGCTTCTCATTGCAGTGGCTTCTCATGTTGCAGAGCACAGTTTCTAGGTATGCAGGCTTCAGTAGTTGTGGCTCGCAGGCTCAGTAGTTGTGGCACACGGGCTTAATTCCCCGCCGCATGTGGGATCTTCCTGGACCAGGGCTCAAACCCATGTCCCCTGCATTGGCAGGTGCATTATTAACCATTGTGCCACCAGGGAAGTCCCTGATTGGGATTATATTGAATCTATAAATCATTTCCAAAAAAAGTGTTATCTTAAAAATATTGAGTATTCTGTCCTTTGAACAAAGTATGTCACTAAATTTATTTATGTCTTTTAAATTTCTCTAAGCAATTATTTATAATTTTCAGTATGTTGGTCTTATTCTTCTTTTTTCAGATTTATCCCAACATATTTCATACTTTTTATGCTTTTATTTTTTAAAAATTTTAAAACTTTTTTATGCTCTTTAAATTGTATTTTAATTTCAATTTCCTATTGCTTGTTGCTAGTATATAGAATTATACTTGATTTATGTATTCAGTTTATCCTACATCCTTGATAAACTCCCTTATTAATTCTACTAGCTTTTAAAGATTCCATCTGATGTTCTATACTGGCAATCATATAAACCATGAATAAAACATTGTAGTTCTTTGTTTCCAATATGGGCACCTTTTATTTCTTCTTGGTTTATTGCAATGGCTAGAGTGCCCAGTACAATTTTGAATAAAAGTGGTGAGACCACAAATCTTTGACTTCTTCCTAATTGTAGGGAGAAAGTATCAAACTTTCACCATGAGGTATTATGGTAGGGGTTTTGAAGGTACCCTTTATCAGGTAGAGCAAGTTCTCTTCTGTCCCTAGAAGGCTGACAGCATCTTTATTATGAAAGGATGTTAAATTTTGTCAGCCACTTTTTCTGCATCTATGGAGGTGGTCATATGATTTTTCTTAGTTTGTTCATATGGTGAATTACATTGATTGATTTTTCAAATGTTAAACTAACCTTGCATTCCTGGATGAACCCCATTTGGTTGCGATTTATCATTCTTTTTATTTAGTGTTGGATTCAATTTCAAAATAGGCAAAAGATTTGAAAAAACATTTCACCAAAGAAAATATACAGATGGTAAACAAGTACCTGAAAAGTATGTTCAATATTATTAATCATTAGGCAAATGCAAATTAAAATTGCAGTAAGAGGTCTTCCTTGGTGGCGCAGTGGTTAAGAATCCACCTGCCAATGCAGGGGACATGGGTTTGAGCCCTAGTCCGGGAAGATCCCACATGCCGCAGAGCAACTAAGCCCGTGAGCCACAACTACTGAGCCTGCGTGCCACAACTACTAAAGCCCGCATGCCTAGAGCCTGTGCTCTGCAACAAGAGAAGCCACTGCAATGAGAAGCCCGTGCACTGCAACGAAGAGTAGCCCCCGCTCGCCACAATAAGAGAAAGCCCGTGTGCAGCAACAAAGACCCAACACAGCCAAAAATAAATAAATAAATAAATTTAAAATAAATAAATAAATAAAATTACAGTAAGATGCCATGCCACACTTATTGGAATGCAGTGTTAGGGAGAATGTAGAGCAACTGGAACTCTTCAATCCAGCTAGTGGAAATATAAAGTGGTGCAACCTCTTTGTAAAACAGGTTGATACTTTCTCAAAAAGTTAAACATACGCATTATCATGTGAGCAAGCCATTCCACTCCTAGGTATTTACCCAAGAGGAATGAAGGCATATGTCCATACAAAACTGTTTACAGCAATAGTTGTAAAAGCTGTATTTGTAATCGCTCAAAATTGGAAACAATCCAAATTTCCACCAACAGGTGAATGGTCAAATTGTTTTATATCCATACAGTGCAATACTAATGCAGCAATAAAAAGAAACTATTGATATATGACAGAACATAGATAAATATCTAAATAATCATGATGAATGAAAGAAGCCAGGTTAAGAAAAAAAGAGTACATACTATATAGTACCATTTTTTTTTTTTTTTTTTTTTTTTTTTTTTTTTTTCGGTATGCGGGCCTCTCACTGTTGTGGCCTCTTCCGTTGCGGAGCACAGGCTCTTGGACGCTCAGGCTCAGCGGCCATGGGTCACAGGCCCAGCCGCTCCGCGGCATGTGGGATCTTCCCGGACCAGGGCACGAACCCATGTCCCCTGCATCGGCAGGCGGACTCTCAACCACTGCGCCACCAGGGAAGCCCAGTACCATTTTTTTTAAATAAAAATAACCAATAGTGACAGAAATGAAATCAGTAGTTGCCTTGGGACAAGACAGGGTCAGAGTGGGATAGAAGGAGAGGAGCTTTACAAAGAGACACAAGGAAACTTGTAGGGCTAATGAATATAATATGTTCATTATCTTGATTATGGTGATGCTTTTATAGGTCAAGAGTATACTTTCAATACGTGTAGTTTATTGTATGTCCATCATGTCTCAGTATAACTGTTAGAAGTCAAAAAAAGGGCTAATATTCTTATCTATAAAGAGCTCTTGTAATCCACAAAGAAAATATAAACACAATTGTAAAAATTCAACCTTATTCGCAATAAAAAAAAGTTTAAATTAAAGCAAGAATGGCTGAACCATATGTGTATGTTTAACTTTTCTAGAAACTACCAACCAGTTTTCCAAAAAGCAGTATTAGAAAAATAATGGTACCTGTGTTGGAAAAGGTGCTTGCTGTAAAAGCATACTCACAGTTTGCTACTTTAGTGAAAACTGATACAACCTTTCTAAAGTGTAGTTTGGCAGTATATATATATATATATATATATATATATATATATATATATATATATATATATATATATATATCAAGAATGCCACAAGCAATCATATCCTTTGTCCCCAATATTTCCACTCCTTGGAATTTATCTGAAGAAAACAATCAGAGAAAAATAAATAGATTAATGTATCAAAGCCCCAAATTACTGCAACTTATAAACAGAATTTCAGGAATACATTAATGTCCAAAAAACAAAGTGTTGCTTAAAGAATTTAAGATATGTTCAAATAATGAAATGTTGTGTAGCTCAGTAATGATCAGGTACTCAAACAATATTTAAAAATATAAAATACATGCATTGCAATATTTAGGATTTAGACATTTATACTATTGTTTCGTATTCATAGGTAAACTCATAGACACATGCACATCTGAATTCTTTTATGATTAGAAGTAAATCTGGGGACTTCCCAGGTGGTCCAGGGGCTAAGACTCCACGCTCCCAATGCAGGAGCCCTGGGTTTGATCCCCAGTCAGGGAACTAGATCCCGCATGACACAGCTAAGACCTGGTGCAGCCAAATAAATAAATATTTTTTTAAAAAAAGAAGTAAATCTAGTGATAAAGCATGACACAACTTTCTTTTATTCCCCTTTATATACTTTTCTGTTTCCAACCCTTTTTTATCATGAAGTACATAATTTTATAAACATAAATCAAAGCTGTGATAAATAATACATAACTTTTGTTTCCTTCTATCATCCATATCTGATGTAGGACACACGTGTCAGGTTTGTGTGTGGAATGGGGAGATGGTACACTGATCAGGAAGACTACACAAGGAATGATTTGAGTTAGTTCTTTTTCTCAGAGGACTAAAATAATCTCAGTTAAAAAAAAATGTACGATTATATACAATGCCTCTCCTTCCACCAGCTCAGCCTTTCCCATTCTCCCCCTTTTTTCAAAAAATTTTTTTAAAGTTTTTATTTATTGATTTATTTGTCCGTACAGCACGGCATGCAGGATCTTACTTCCCCGACCAGGGATCTAACCCATGTCCCCTACAGTGGAAGCACGGAGTCTTAACCACAGGACTTCCAGGGAAGTCTCCCCATCCCCTTTTAATATTGTTTTCTTATGTATCATTTCAAAGCATGTAAAACCTATGTTTTTTGATTTTTGGTTTTTTTCCCTAAGGGAGCTAGAGTGACACTTCTTGCTTCCAGGAAAGCTACTTTAAACCAGCCATGAAGAAAATGGAGAAGGAAATAAAGATAGAAAAATAGAAGTGATGGAAATATTTCAAGGTCAGAGCCAAAAGTTTCACTTTGTCCAGAAGGGAAGGGAGGGACCTGAAAAGAGGAGGAAATCAGTGATTGATAGCACCACTTGCAGAAGAAGTTTTGATTAAAGGGGACAATGGTGTCACCCATATCCTAAGGTCTTCTCCCTGCTCAGAAAACGACTAGTCCCAAGTCCCGCTCTGGCCCACTCAGATCAGTGACACTGGCTCTGTAACTGACAAACGAATTTCCCTGAGGAACAATTGACAGATCTGAATTATGTCACTGGTTAAGGTTTAGTGACCTTTACCATAAACTGTATTTTATAGGTAAATTAATCAGAACTTTCTGTAATTATAATTCCATATTCTCTAATTTATAGTTTTTTTCTTTACAGAGTAGTACAACATTCTTCCTTGTCCCCCTTTATATGATCTGCTTTATGTTAGAGAAATTATTATAGTTCTGATATAAATGTTAAATCTCATATTTGTGGAGGCCTCTCTACCACATTCCCTTTGCCAGTGAACGGCCTTAGAGCATTTTTCTTATAGACAAATTGTATCCTACATATTTGCTGGCGCTAAGCAATCTGCCACGTTCTTACATGTCAAGACTTAGCCGTGAATTTACAAGAATGGACACAAACAACCTCAAGTCTTTAGATCTTTGATTATTTTGTTTGACCATTTGAGCTCTTTCCTGCTATGGTCCCTCAGCTGCTCCTGTCACAGGATCCAGCTCTGATGTTAAACACCTGGCATTTCAAGGTTTCAAATGTTCAGACAGGTAATTATATCATGATTACACATCTCTACCATTTACTTTCAGCTTCTAAAAACACATTAGGACCAACAGTGTTTCCTGTCAAAAAAAATTATGTGAATACAAATTTCAGTTGTTTACATTTCAAAGCAACTCTGTAATAATAAACAAATTCTAAGTGGCTTAGAAAATAATTGGATATACATATTTTTGAAAAATATTTTTTAATACTTATTATTAAACTTCATACTGAGTGTCCAATGACATGCACAGTAACAGATTTGCATCCAGATATATCACTGTGAAATTTCTGACCACTGTAAAAGTAAAGACCATACACACTTCCAGAGAGAAAATAAATGTTCACCTAGGAATTAGATCAGGTATTAGGATGGCTTTGGAATTCTCAACAATAACTGTAGAAGCTTGAAGACTGTGGAACAGCCCTTTCAAAATTCTGACTGAAAATCATTTACAAATAGAATTCTTTACAAAGCCAGACTATCAGTCAAGGCTGAAGGTAGAACTAAGATATTTTCAGAGGTTCCGGATCTTAAGAAATTTACCTTCTTTGCGTGATTCCCTAGGAAGCTTTCTGAGAGTTTTTTCCCACTAACCCAAGGAAGACATAGCATGGGTGCTAACCCAGGAGAGAAGCAAGGGGATCCCAGTGATGATGGTGCAGAGAATTCCCACAGGACCACAGTGCAGTAGGAGATGCCAGTCCAGGGATAATCAGGAGAAATTTATTCAATAAGAGAAAATTGACTGAACATCTGATAATATCTGAAAATACTGAGAGGGGACTTAAATAATTGGAGGAGAGTTTGGGGTTTCACTACTGATGAGTTTACAGAAAACTAAGAACGGGCAGGACAGTTATTAACTCCAGGGAAAGTTTTTTTTTTTTTAAAGGAAAGTTAATCAGGACTACTTAGATCATAATCATCAACACTGAGTAGTACTCTAACCAAATTAAGATTTAAACATATTAGAGGCTGTCCTCAAGAAGTTGGCATGAGTGGCAGACTGGAGTGATGCAAGAAAGATAAATTTGTTTTTTAAACTGAGCCACACTTTTTAAAAATAATTTTATATTTATTTATTTGGCTGCATCAGGTCTTAGGTGCGGCACACAGGATCTTCGTTGCAGTGCACAGGCTCTTCATTGCGGCATCCGGGCTCCTCTAGTTGTGGCACATGGGCTTCTCTCGAGTTGCAGTGCGCGGGCTCTAAAGTGCTTGGCATCGGTAGTTGCGGCGTGGGGCTTAGTTGCCCGACAGCATGTGGGATCTTAGTTCCCCAACCAGGGATGGAACCCGTGTCCCTTGCATTGGAAGGCCGATTCTTAACCAATGGACCACCAGGGAAGTCCCAAGAAAGATAAATTCTTATCTTAAAGTAGGAAATCAATAGATAAGGGCAAAGAGTAAAAAAGTCAAGGGAGAGATAATCACGCATTGAGAGATGTAGAGGTAATAGAAAAACAAAGGGCAAACACAGTAGAAAGTGGTTGCCTTTGGATATTTGAGCAGGACATCATTAGTTTGCAACAAACTCCATAGAAATAGTAAGCTTTTTAAACCATGTGTGTCCACAATTTTTATAGAACTATTTATGAAAATTTGAATGAAAGGTGGTGACGAACATTAAAGAAAAAATCTTCTTTGTCCTTTTGGTACACAGAGATGATACTGGATATACTCCTTGCCCTCAGGTTTTTACAGTCCAGCAGAAGTGATATAGTATATAGTAATTATAAAAAGTAGAAAATCACAAGCATCAAGAGAGATGGACAGGGCTTCCCTGGCGGCGCAGTGCTTAAGAATCCACCTGTCAGTGCAGGGGATACGGGTTCGAGCCCTGGTCCAGGAGGATCCCTCAAGCTGCAGAGCAACTAAGCCTGTGTGCCACAACTACTGAGCCTGTGCTCTGGAGCTCATGAACTACAGCTGCTGAGCCCACGAGCCACAACTACTGAAGCCCACGTGCCTAGAGCCTGTGCTCTGCGACAAGAGAAACCACCACAATGAGAAGCCCCTGCACCTCAACGAAGGGTAGTTCCTGCTCGCAGCAACTAGAGAAAGCCAGCGCGCAGCAAAGAAGACCCAACACAGCCAAAAATAAAATAAAATATATTAATTTAAAAAAGAGAGAGAGATGGACAAAATGCCATGAAATTTAGAGGGAAAATATCACTTGCAGCTGAAGGAGCCTCAACGGAGGAGGAGGCATCTTCGTGGTCCTCTGCATGGGCAGGCTATCAAGAGATGTACGGCAGGGGCGGGCCGGGCCAGAGTTAGGGAGAGGTAGGTGAGGAGGGGTAGAAAAAGCTCAGGAAGTTTGCAGGAGGCCTCATGGGGTGGAGTTTGTTGTAGCCCGGAGCATGTGTAGGAGGAATTAAGCTGGGAAGGCAGGCTGCAAATATATTGTGGAGGCTGGTTGTGCCAGCTTAGTGGTTTCTGGGGATTCAAATGCTTTTCCCATGTACTTTGACCCTTTGTTTTCAGATATGTAAATCTGCAGAAAGAGATGGGGAAGTGTAGCTATTGCATTATTCATAAAGCATGCTGTCTCTTAAAGTTCCTTCACCTGCTGAAGCTTCTTATATCCCACAAGAGGCTTTACCAGTCTCTCTAATTAAACTTTCATTTCCCAAAGGTTTTTTTTTCATGTTATGGACACCTTTATACAAGAAAAACTGAGCCGTATTCCTCCCTCAACTCAACCTAAGCCTTTTTCTTCCCCCAAAAGTTAGAGAATGGAATGAAAGTAAACATTCTCAGCTTCCTGAATTCTTCCACATTTTAAGTGATTTTTGAAACAATTTTGATTTTGTATTGGATTGGCAGCATCAATTTATTAATATCAGGCATACCAAAAAAATGTTTTCATATGATAGGGCAGGCTTGTGTTGAGGCCCTTTTGTCTTGCCTTTCTCACATCCCACTTTTCTATTGAGTTCTGGAAGGACAAACTGACTCTATGATCCTATGGGATCACCTCACTGCATCCCCCATCTATAGGAGTATGTCAGAAGCTAAATATCTCTTTTAGGGTAGCCGAGTTAAATTCCCTTACAAATAGTTGCCCCTATAAAACCATAAGAGAAGCTAAGAGAAGAGCCATTAGGGAAAATTTATCTGAACCTCCCATGTCTGAGCCTTTGCTCTGGTTTCCATCCAATTAGGTCTCTTTAGCTCCCAAATTGGCTTTCTCCCAACTCTAAGCTTTGGATTTTTAACCCTCTATAGACAAGTCTGGGCATTCTATTGTGTGTGGATCCCTTTCACTGACTCCTCTGGAAACTGCTCACAAAGCATACTTCCAGATTATGGATTTAATATGACTTCTGATATTGCAATCTATACAGTGACCCAGCACATCCCAGATTCTCTTTGTAGCTGAGTATGGGGCTTGATAGAAGTAAAACAATGAAGGCTGGTTTAAGAATTAAGTCCATTTAGCCAGTGTACTTGTTGAACAATGCCCCTACTTTGGGGCCTCGTTTTTTATTTCCATTTCCTTAATTGTTTCTATGGAGCACAGCTAAATATCTAGGCAAGCCCAAGTCTCCTACCTGCTGCTTCTGGACCAGAGTTTGTGGCATTTAACAACTAATCTAACGCTGGAACTTCTAACCTGGCACCAGGGCCTTAGTAGGATGAAGTCTAGGGAGCAAAATTGATCCAATTACCTGATCCTCAGCTTGTTAGAGGAACCATGATGACAGTTGTAACAGCTCCATCTATTTAATATCTAGATCCCAAATAAATACCAGAGAAATTATGAAACCAAGAAAAAAAAAAACTAAGCAGAGGATAAAGAGAAAGGAGAAGCAACCAACAATGTCAGTTACTGGTTTAGGGATTTATTTACATTTTGTTATTTAACTTGGACAAAACTCTTTAAAGAGAAAGGTGTGTGAGGTGGGAGGGTACTAACGCTTTTTGAACACTATATTAGTCAGCTTTTGCTGTGGTAATAAACAAGATCAAGATCTTAGTTGTTTTTAACAACAAACCATGTATTTCTTGCTCTTGAGTCTGGAGGTTGGCCCTGACTCTGTTGGGCTCTGCTGGACTCAGCTAGGTTTGGATGGACTTCACATGCCTTCATGTTTGGGGAACACTAACTGGGGTATGTTTATTATGGTGGAGGGGAGAATCTCCAGAGGAGTGAGCAGAATCACATGATACCCTAAAAGTCTCTGCTAGGACCAATCACTTCCACTGACATTCTACTGTTCAAAGAAAGTCCACGGTCAAGCCAAGCCAAAAGTCAATAGGGTAAGGATGCTGTAGTTGGTACATGCAACCACATAACAAGGGGTTGGTCAGTACTGTCTTTACTGGAGATGGGATATTGTTGGAGCTAATAATCTAATCTTTCCCAAGCCCTCATCCTGTGTCAACTACTTCGTTCATTTTTTATTATTATTTTACTTTACTACAGTAGATTTAAGAGACAGAAGGTATAACTGACTTTATAGGTAAGGAATTTGAGACTTTGAGAGGTTAAGGAATTTGCCCAAGGACTGGCAAGTATTGGATCAGGAATTTAACCCCAATCTGTCTGATTCTCAACCACATTCTTTTCTCAATACTTTTGTCTAGAGAGACTATATGTCTGAGATCTAAAAGAATCTAAGAGTACTAGAAAGAAATTGTGCATGAAGCAGAAATTGTGGGAATCATTTATATAGAGAGTTAAAATATAAACCTACTTAAGTTTAATAAGTGTACATGTTAGAAAATTTTCTCTGAAACCCTCTTTTATGATGCCACACTTCAGAAGGATGTGGTAGAGTGCAGTAATGATTAGAGCCTAGAGTCACTATACGAAATTCCGTGCCCTCCTGTCTCTCTCTGGTTTATTTCTTACCTCATTAGCTCCTGCTGTCTGATCTAGAAGCGCCTACTTCTAGTTTTTTGTTGTAGCCCCTCCCTTGTGCCAGCCCTCCAAGGAAATGTCCGAATTGTACAATATTCCTCTCTCTGGAACCACGTAAAATCTCCAGACCATTAGCATTTCAATCAGGGGGTATATATTTTGAAAGAGGATTCCTGAAAGAGCAATGTCTGACCCCCAGATAAGGTTTCTTTGACCCTCTGACCCTGGGACCTATTGCTAAAGGAAATATCTTTCAATGGCGGACCTTTCTGATAACTCTACAACAGGGCATGCGCACTCCAATTAATCTGAATGCATGGAAAATGATTTCATTTTTATGAAGGGAACGAACCCCCCCCCCTTCTCATTCATAGTCTAGTCAAGTGGATTTTATGCTTTGTTGAAAATAGATGTGTGGTTGCCAGCTGGGATGCCTCTCTACCTTTTTTCCCACGAGAAGCTTCTTATTTGGAAAAAAAAAAAAGTTTTTTGGTCTGTTAACTTTGAGGAAAGCCACTCCACACATACTGATTGTGAGGAGCAGAAACAAAGAGGATTACGTTTATGAGCCCTTCCAAAATATCTTCTCTAGCTGTCTACCCCACTGAAACAGAGGGTCTTCTCTCTAAAGGGGTCGGAGAATGAGAGAAAAGAAAATGTGAGAGCAATCCTCGCCTCCATTCTGTCTCTGGTTCATCTGAATATGGGTTTTCTAGCCAATAAATTACAAAATTAGGCTCATTGTAATTAAAAATAGAGAGATTAATCCACCATATTCTTATTGTGTGCTTGGTACATTGTTAGTATTCAATGTCTATTTGTTGAATGACTGAATGAATGAATGTGTTGCTGAGTATTAATCAGGACTTAGAGTCCACTGAATACATTAAAGGACTTTTCATTTGTGTTTATTCTCTATCTGAACATTCAGAAATACTAGACATACATATCTCTTAACTTTTGTGATTTTAAATGGTATCTGAACCATCATAAATGCTATTGTCTGGATATATCATAACAATTTTCTTCAAAAGTCACTACTTATAGGAATCATCATCCCTTTCTTCTACATAAATGTATGTACACTGCCAAAATATTTTTAGAACATGATAGAATTCTGAATAAACTATCAAGAGAGGGACTACTCTCTTTGTAAAATGTGGAAATTATATTTAAAAAGAAACACCTACCATTTAAGAAACCTTTTATTTATGCGGAATACACTCTTGCATACACGTAACACAGCATTCTGCATTGCAGCAAGCGTTTCTTTCAAGTTCTGCCTTTCAAAGTCTTGGCTGACTGACCTAATGGTATGGCTTGGTGAGAAGGGAATAGAGGTCAGTCAGAGGAGAGTGGTGTGGTAGAGACAGGACAAAGAGTAAGTTAGTGGATCATTGCTAATGTCAGAATTCCAGAAATGCCTGGGATGCCGGGATCATTCCTGCTGGAGACTGAAATAACGTAACATAGCGACCCGGCTCTGGAGAGTCCTGCCTCATTTATTCTGCCCTGGAAACCACCGTAAAAATGGTCCTTCGCCTCGCTGGAGCACTGACCTACACTTAAATTGAAAGAAACCAATAAGAGTTTTACTTACAATCCCCAGTGCCAATATGCCTGAAAAAATATGTTGTGGAGGGAAAGGCAGGAGAAACAAAAAGCTTTCATGAGCATAACTTATCTTTGACTGTCACAAAATCAATAGGCTTTACAGAGCCAAGGAAATTCAATAGCTTGGCATTCATAATAAAGATTGGTTTGGGTGATTTGTCTCTCTCTAATAAGGCAGGCTTTGGACCCCAGCTTCCCTGCCTTTAAAACTGAAAAGGGGTGGGGATTTCTCCATCACAGCCAAGTCCTCTTGCTTGTCTATTGTCAGGACTTTACAATAGTACTGCTTGTCTGGCCAAGCCTTGCTTCACCCAGGAGAACAGACCTCACATTGGGGCGTGGAGTAACAGATGCCCAGCTTTCAGCCTCCTTCAGCCTGCTTGACAGCCTTTTCATGCATCATAGATTCATCTGTTTCAATGAAAAACCCAGAGCAAAGCTGCAAGTATTTGTTTCTTTTCCTGGAGACCACTTTACAGAATGTGTCCAGATATTCACTCTGGAAACTAGGCCGGCTGCAAAAACATGTGAAAAAAATTTGAGTGCCCTGACCTGACTCGGCTCTCATCAGACGAAGCTTGTGACCAGGCACCCATCAACATGGTTAGTCAAGGGGTGAGATGGAGGACAAGGGAGAAAGAAGAGGCTGGCTATAGTCAGTGTAACACCACACCTGAGGTTTTACAACTCAGTGGCTGGATGACACCCAGCACAGGTTCTTGAACATGGCAGGGGAATCAATAGATGTCAACTGAATTGAGATAAATGTCTAATATATATTGAACTCCTAACATGTGCCAGTCACTTCATCTACTGTGCATTAGTCCTAATCTTCATAACATGCCTAAAAATAGATATGTCAATATTCTTGTGTGACAAAGAAAGAACAATGAGATTCAAGGAGGTTACAAAAGCATATGCCCCAAATCACACGGATAGTCAGAGTTACAAGCAGGAATCCAATCAACATCTATCGGACTCAGAGACTAGGCCCTTTTAACTACTCCAGAAGACTTCTCCTAGCTACATTGTCAGGCCAAGAAATGAGCAAGCAAAGCCCACATTAAATGATATTGCTTGCGAGTTGTGAGTACCAGTGGTCACCTTCTCAAACTTAAGCTTACATAACTCTATTGGAGTTTAAAAACCCGGGTTTTACTCTTGCCTCTGCAATTAACTCACGCCTTTTGCTGTGTGGATACATGAGATGAAGCATATACACCCACTTTCTAAATCCTACATGCATAGCCTAGAAATGTAGGCTAGCCATAGTAGTGGAGGAAGAGCCCTGTCTGGCAACAGAGAGAACGCTGATTGACAGAACGAAGGAACGACTGAGCAGGACCGTTTGGGTGGCAGCTGTCTTTCCTTTCCAAAGCTGCTCTGATGGCCCCTCCTGGAAACGCAGGAGATGAACACCCGTCAATCAGTCAATAAGAACCGATCGTATGCTTACTCTGTGTTCACCCTTGATTAATCTGCAAGCCACCTGCAGTGTGGACCAGTGGATTGGAGGCTGGGGCCACGATTGAGAAATAAGGTGATGGGAGCCTAGCTGAGTGTGGCAGCAGAGGGGACATTGAAGTGGTCAGCGTTGTAGAGTCACTGCTCTCCTGTCCTCCCTTTCTGGGCAGGAGCCCTTCTCCTCATTTCTCTCAGCTACATTCCAAGAGTGAGTCCGGGGCTTCCCTGGTGGTGCAGTGGTTAAGAATCCACCTGCCAATGCAGGGGACACGGGTTCGAGCCCTGGTCCGGGAAGATCCCACATGCCCATGTGCCACAACTACTGAGCCTGCGCTCTAGAGCCCACGAGCCACAACTACTGAGCCCACCAGCCACAACTACTGAGCCCAAGTGCCACAACTACTGAAGCCCACGCACCTAGAGCCCGTGCTCTGCAACAAGAGAAGCCACCACAATGAGAAGCCTGTGCACTGCAACGAAGAGTAGTCCCCACTCGCTGCCAATAGAGAAAGCCCGCGCGCAGCAATGACGACCCAACGCAGCCAAAAATAAATAAATAAAATAATAAATTTATTTTTAAAAGTGAGTCTGCACAGAACTGCTGAGGTGGAAGAGAGGTTGGCCCTCTTTCCTAGGATGAGCAGCTGGCAGATAAGCCAAGTAGAGATTTAGGGAGGAGAAGAAACCAACGCACTGAATCCTGGAAACAGCTGTTAATTACACGAATATGCTGAGTGAAAGAGCATGGAGCCGTCAAATACCAGAGTCAGCCTGCTCCCCAGCACGCTTAAAAACTTTCAACGTGGACATAGAGAAGGCAAAATGAAGATTCATGTTTGTTAAGACCATCAGTGCTTTTATTTGTTGTATGTGTTAGGACTGGGTTTACTAGGAGTGACCAAAAATTAATATTAAATTGGTTTAAGTAAGGTAGAAATATGTTTCTGTGATACATGCACGCATGAGCGTGCATGAGAGCACACATGTGTGCACATGCGTGCATGCACGTGCGCACACACACACAGAGTCTGAAGATGGTGGGCCAGGGCTGATAGGCTAGCATTAGGAACCCAGACTCCCCCTTTCATGCTGTTTCCCATCTCATCTTTAGCCTGTGACATCTACCTAATGGTCCAAGATAAAAACTCAAACTCTAAGCACCATCTCTGAATTCCAGTCAGCAACGTGGAGGAAAGAGCAAACATACATAACCACCGTTTCTTTCAGTGAACTCTTCCAAAGTCTAACATGACATGTCTTATATTTCACTGGCCAAAACTGATGGCTTGATCTAGCTGTGAGGAAGCTGGTTGGCCACGTTCCCAGCTACGACTTGTCTGCTCTCTCATTATGGGAGAAAGGGAGGATGGATATTAGGAGCCAATTTGCAGTATCTGTCGTACAGGCATAATTAAATATAATGCCAAAGTTTCTTCACCACAACCCCTAGAAGAGGCCAGCAGAAAAGACCAATGACTCCTTCCCATCCTATCTAGATGTGTGATGTGCAACCTGGAGATAATGGTCAGCGGGTCACATATAGATGCACTGCCATCCCACTAACTGAACTCACTTCAGAAGGTAATAAAACAAAACTTCCAAGGAAAGTAGAAGGAGGAGGAGGAGAAAAAAGAAGAAAGGCCAAAAAGAATGAGTCCAAAGAGAGGAAAATTAGTAAAACTTGGCAATAGATTGGATTGGGAATTTCAGTACTACAAGTAGTCTGACATGAATTTACAGAGGTCCCTGGAAATCAATCCTTGGTGTCCCTCTAAAACGCACACACACACACACACACACACGCATGCACACAACCTTTTACTCACATTCTTGCACACCCACAGCTAAAGATCCATCATCACGCTGATGTTATTGGTGTGTATTTGGGACTTGGTCACAGCTAACTCTTGTTTGCTAAGTACTGTCGTTTCGTAAAGACGATTTACATGAGGACAACTTTCTTAGTACCATTTTACTCCTTCAGGATCACCAACAACTGGGAACATATAAAATATATATTATCTGTGACTTCCTTCGGGAGTGCAAAACACATATTGGATGTAGAGGAAGACGTGTTTCCCTCCTCCCTCCCTCCCCTGTTGCTGAAGGTAGTGGATAGGGGAAAAAATTATTAGACTCTTGCTTAAAAAGAAAATTTTGGGATTTGGGGGTTTGTGACAGCCCTTTCACATATAATGCGAACTATATAATCAGGCTGCCAGTGCATTTGTTGCTATGTAAAGGAAAAACGTATTTTTTCAGATAAGCCAGCTCTACAAAATGTATAAGTTAGTAATAGGTAAATATGATTCAAAACGCTCATTAAATGGAAAGCTCAGAAAACTTTGGATTGTATTATAAAGCAGAGCCATTGAGAAAGCCTGTTAACAGCTACAGTATACTAATTACTACCCTGTATATTTTCTAAAGTACATTTCCATTTTACAGATAAGGCAACTGAGGCTCAGGGGAGTTAAGTCACTCAAGAGCCAGGGTCAGGATTCAACCTGGATCCAGGTCTTTCCATCATCCAGCATGATAACATTGACCAGCATGTAAATGAGACCACATAATTATACTCATCCTGATGGAAATCTTTTTAGTGGGGGTTATAATAAAAACTGATGCTTCTTTTTTCTTTTAAGCAAGATATCTGAGTCAGTGTCTATGAATGCATAATATCACAGATTCAACATGCAAAATGTATCAATTTTGGTGAAATTCCACTTTGGTTTTCTTTAATGTAATTAATTTTTTATTAAAATCATCAGAAAATGTGATATTCCTCATATATACATTTTCTTACTGTGCAGAGCTTACATTTTACGGTCACATTTTAAAATATTTTACCAAAATCTTCACACAGTATGTTTCCACCCTTTTTTTTCCCTCCAAGTTTATCGATATATAACACTGTGTAAATTTAAGGTGAAATCCTACTTTGGAATGAAAGAAGCGGTAAGGAGGCTCCAGGAGACAAGATTTAGCATATTAAATCCATGCTGTGCAACCAAGAGGATGGAGGATACAGAAGGAAGAATGTTAAAAGTTATAATTAAACATGACATTGACACCTTGCTGGTGAAGACTCAGCACAATGGAAAATATTTCTTTGTTCTACTCTTTATGCAGATTTTTCTCCTGAAAATTACATATTAAAATTTGTTTAGATTTTTGCCTTTATTCAAAAAATATATGTATGAAAGGAGCATAGGCAGGGAATCTAAGATGCAGCACTTTCATCTCATTCATTTTTTAAAATTCGAATTTGGAAACAATAGTTTTGTTTTCCTATAAGCACATTCCTGATAACTAATCTTTCTGGTCATCGCAAATCATCCTTTGGATTATTTTATTTATTTAATGGATAGATTTATTCCTATTGTGTATGAGCAATATTTATCTCATCTTCACCTTAGACATTATGCAAATACATAGAGACTTTAGCCTTTAACTGAGAGTCTCGGGGCAGGAGCAGGCTGAAGGAATTGAAACAGGGAGGACCACAGTCTTTCTCCTGGTTCTTTACCTCTGCTAACTGAGTGCCTTAGACAGAGCTAGCTAATATACCATCCCCACATGAGATACAGGCTTCCCAAGATTTTGATTCCCTCAGCCCTGGGGGGCAGAGAGAGAGATTGCTGAGGGGGTTTATTCTTTCAGGCCGAGAGAAGCCTCTTCCATTCACTACTGGTGCTGCCCAAATACTATCCTTTCCCATGTGTATCATATCGGAAAGAGTTTGGAAAGCATTTCCCTAGAAGATTCAACCCTTGGTCTGTTTTCTCAAAAAATTAAACCACTAAAATAAATTTAACATTCTAAATGCAAGTTGATGACATTTCTATGTGAACAAGCCCTGTTTTACTTTAGTAACTTTCTTTATCTGTAAAAATATGAACACTTCCACATCTACACCATGGGGCAGTTTTGAGAACTGAAAAGGCAGAATGATTGAAAGAAAGCAACCCATGGCCTGAGTCATAGTACAAAGCCAAGATCTATTAGCTTTCTTTCTTCTTTCCCCCAAATCCTAATTTGTGCATGTGCTAAATGTTCACTAAAGTTTAAGCACCTTGAGGTCAGGCACCTTTTCAATTTATCTCAGTTTCTGCAGAGCCCAGAAAATTATCTGACACATTGAATAATTTGTAAATGACTGCCTATTCATTTCCTTCTCTGAGGACTTTCATATCCACTTTCAAATTTTCATTTCTTCCAAATTTTGAAATTTAGGCAACTGCAGATGATTCTTCTAAGTTACAATCTCACTGCAACATTTTTTGACACATCATTCAATATGATTTCCCATCTCACTGAAATAATTCTTCAGTTTCTCTTGAGGGAATTGTGGAGAATTGCATTCATGCTCTAGCTCTAAATTCTTCTACAGAATGTGGTTTTGATAAGTAAACAAAGGCTTCAAAAGTTTCCTTCTACTATGTGTGTACTTAAAATGTTCAGTCTCAAGTTACTTAAGACTACTCTAAACCTGAAGTAAGAACTAGTCACTTAGAAAAAAAACAGAAGTTATTCAAACAAAACTTAGAAGTACAAATCTGCTAAGGAATTTTTTGTTTTTGCTGTTTTGTTACCTTTTTTGTTGATTGTTTTATATCTTAACTACTGGAAAAGTAGTTTCCCAGTTATCTAAGAAAGCAAAGATTAGCAAAATGATTAGAGTTTTCTAACTTTTGAGTATAGTGTAGATGTTTTCTGGCTCTCTCTTTTTTTCCTTTTCTATCCTCCCCTCTTTCCCTATTCATATTGGTAAACTGCTTTCTAGCCATTTTGAGGGAACAGCCTTTTTTTGGCAAAACTTAGTTCAAAACTTTTGTTCAAAAGCAAAGAAAAGTTGTGGTCTATACCTGCCTTTATTCTGGGAAAAGCAAAACCAAACTAAACATTCTTTGCCTTCAGCTTTCAGTCTTGTCTTTGAAATGGTTATACAGTAACTGATCTCTTGTAGGACAGCTTTTGCCCTTAAGAGAACTTCTATTTATAATGTTTACATATGATCCCAAAAAAGGAGGGAAAGGAAGAAGAAAATTATATGCACGGAGCTTTATTTAGTCTCCAGAATCATAACCCAAAAGTGAGCTGGTCGATCAGAAGAATGGGGGTGGGCAGGGTGGAGAGTTTCCCGCTCTCAGTATAGAGATCGCCTGTTTCCATCCGTGAGAGGTCACCCTCAATCCACTCACAGCCCCTCTTGACAGGGAGGGAACTGCAACCATGACTGCCGTGCAGTTCGGGAAGTGTCCCAGTGTGGCTAACTCACTCCATCTTCAACAGAGGAGACAGTGCGTATGGTTGAACGCAGACACTTTGAGAGGTTTGTTCAAAAGCTGAAGCAAATCAAAAGAGAACAAACAGGTAGCATCAGGGAATTCTCAACTCATGAAACCTGATCAGGCCCACCTTCAGCATTTGTTCTGATAGCCTCCTGCCCGCTCACCTTCCTGCCTCTGCCTCTGCACGCTCTCTTCCACACCACCTTTGAAAACACATCTGATGGTGTCTCTCTCTGTTAAGTCCCAACGACAAAGTCCTAAACTCTTTCACAACGTAAGATATCCCTCATAAGCCACACCCCTCACCGTGTATTGACTGTTACCTCCCCCTACTACCACCCATTATCACTCCAGGAATATCAGACTCCTTATAATTCTCCTGATTTTGATGCCCATTGTGCCTCTACCTGGAAAACCATTTGTCCTTCTGTGTTCCCAGGAGTCAATCACTTCCTTCTTTGGGCTGTTTTCCCATTCTGTGCATATTTTTATTATTGTATCTATCATAGTATATCAATGGGCAAGTCTCTTCTCTACTTTAGATTGCCACACATGGCCATGCAATGTTTTCCCCTCACAACTCCAGAAAACACTGTTCATGTTGTAGAATATATGAATGGCCCATGGGACAGCTCTGCCTATACTTGTAGTATTAGTAACAGTAGCTGCTGTTTATCGAGTATAAGCCAAGCACACTCCTCTCTCATCGCATTTTATCTGCATAACAAAATCATGTATCGATCACCATTCCCACCTCCAGTTAATGGCTGAGGAAAAGGAAGCCCACAAACCATAAGGAATTTGGCCAAAGTCCCACTGTAAATAGTGAATGCTTTAGGCACAAGGTCTGGGTCTAATTCTTCCATCCACCTCCAGTGCCTAGCACAGCGTCTAAAGTGCAGGAACCCTTAATATGTGTTTATTTGAATGAATACATGAACAAATGAGGAGCCTGAGAGAGAAGGCGCTGACTCTCCTCAACTACTAGAAGGGTTTCGTATAAACCAGGACTTGGTTGCACAAAGATCTGGAATGTGAATAAATTGAGGCAAAATGGCAGTTATAAGCTCAAAGAATTTAAGTAATGTAAATCTGAAAGAGCAAATTCTCCGTCATTCATTCATTCAGTCGTTGTTTGGTGAGCACCTCCTCTACATCAGGCACTTTCGGAATCTGGGACATGCCAGATCCTTGTCATCATGAAGCTTATATTTGAGCTGAGGGAGATGAATAATAAACATAGGCATAGTAGATAATTAAGGTATATAGTACGTTCAGGTGATATGTGCTGTGGGAAAAGAAAAGCTGGAACAGGGTAAGGGTGGAGGTGGTCAGTGTGAGATTTAGGTCAGCATACCCCTCACTGAGGAAAAAACACTGAAAGCTGAACAAATACTTGAAGGGGGTGAAGGAGTTGGCTAGGTAGGTACCTGGAAGGAGAACAGCCCTGGTGGACAGAAAGCCCCACGCATAGTCCCTAAAGCAGGAGAGTATCTAGAATGTCAAGGAACAATGAGGAGGCAATATATCTGGAGTAGGATTGCCAGATCAAACACAGGATGCCAGTTAAGTTTGAATTTGAGGTCCAGTGATGAAGTGTCACTGTTATAGCTGGCTGTCAGGGTACTGAGGTAGAGGGGTATCTGTGGTAAAAGAAAATGATAAATATTACATGGAACAAGCTTATATTTAAAAAGTATTCATTGTTTAACTGACATTTAAATTTAACTGAGCATCCTGCATTTGTTTTTGCTCAATCTGGCACCTGCCATCTAGAGCAGAGGGAAGAGGGGAGAGTAGTCTTTTGCATTTCTGCCTCTCTCTGCAGGGAGCTGTCCTTTTCCCCTCACAGCCGTCCACCTTCTCCTATGTGTCAAGGAGCTTCAGAGCTTTAGAGCTTAATCCCACAAAGTTTGCAATGAATGGAGTCTGATTCAAATGTACCGTGGTTCCAAGTTCAAGAAGCCAGGAGAGAACTGGATGACCCAGTAGAAGTAGCGACCATGTGGTCAAGAAGACTCGATGCTCCAACAGGATTGGCTTGAGTCAACCAAGTACCTTCAGTCGTGTTAGATGGGACAGCTCCCAAAGGAAGAAAGAATGGTGGTTGAGGGAGAAACAGTGCTGTGGTGGTGTCTTAGTCTAGTCAGGCTACTATAACAAAAATACCATAAATCGGGTGGCTTATAAACAACACACATTTATTTCTCACAGTTCTGGAGGCTGGGAAATGTCTGGTGAGGCAGATTCAGTGTCTGCTGAGAGCCTATTTCCTTATAGACAGCTGTCTTTCCCCCTATGACCTCAGAGGGCAGAAAGGGCAAGGGAGCTTCCTCAAGCCTCTTTTATAAGGGCCCTAATTCCATTCATGAGGGCTCCACCCTCATGATCTCATCACCTCCCCACCTTCTAATACCCATCACATTGAGGACTGGATTTCAACATATGAATTTTAGGTGAACACAAACATTCAGACTGTAGCAGACAGGATAGGTGCAGACAAAATGTATTCACACTTAGATATCTTGGCACATTCCTGGCACTAAGTGCCTAATTAGACTCACGAGGATAGAAGCAACAGATAATAAAAAAATTCCCCAAAGTGATTCTTCCAAATGTAACTTGGATTTGAAATGTATTACCCATATATGTTTGTTTGTTCTTTTGTTTTGATTTAAACTGTTATCTTTCAAATTATTATGTCATTAATTAAACTAATACCATTCTTAATTGTCTTAACATACATCGAGCGTCTTTAAGGAGAAGTGTTCCAGAAGCATGATTGATAATGAACGGGTAGAGCTTCCCAGAACTCAATTTCTCACAGTAATCCACTACTAAGATAGCCCCCATTTAGCCGATTACAATGTTAACCCTCCTACCCTGTCTTCAACACTGCTTGAATGGATGTAAATTCTAGCATAGAATTGCACCCCAAGCCGGATTACAGAAATCAGTAAAAAAAAAAAAAAAAAGCGTTTGAATGTCTTGAAGGGCCTGCACACCTGCAATTCTCTCTTGCAGAAGCTTTGGTTATACTGGTGACAGTAACTTCACAGAATTCAAGCCATTTATCACCAGATTTTCCAATACTTTTTGCTGATTAACTGTAATTATGAGGTGTCACAACTGTAGCTGGCTGTTGGGTTGAGGTGGGGAAGTGTCTGTGATGAAAAGAAATTTACAAGTGAATTTGGGGGAGAGAAGGTTTTTCCAGCAGGAGAAGAAGAGGGTGTGTGGGTTCTGGTGTTTCAGGATTGTGGGAGGCTGTTTAGCCCCACACAGCTGAATAGAAATTGTGCCCAGGGGTCACAGCCAAAACCCATCAGAAACCACATATTATAGCTTGAAGCCTCCTCTCTGCGTTCCCTGTGGAGCTGGGGCATCTTTATTTCATATATCATTTATTCCTCCCATGGAGGGATTTCACAAAGGAATGGTCTGGAACAGTTATCAAGTTTCTTGGGACACTAGCTCATGTGGGTCTTCCACTTGGGGGACCATATCTCCACCACTCAGGTTTCACACCAGCCCTTTCTTTCCAGACAAACATACTTATTTGTTAATTTGCCTATAAAACAAGGCTTTTACATTTCTCTGGAGACCTATTCACTAGTCATCCCCAGAGTCATGTTTTTATTTGGCAATGTTGCTAGAATAACATTCAGTGCAGGAGAATCACTCTGGTACTTTCTCTGTCATAACATATAAACACATGCTGACAGAAGGCAAAGCAAAGAAGAAATACATTTGTTGACTTTGTCAGACTAACTTCCTGACCACTTTCACAGGCTCTGCTTAATGACTCCACCCACACATCAAATAGTCCTCAGAGATGTGCTTATCAAAAATCATGTAAAAATCTATTGTGAGATTTCGTGGCAGGCATCACTGATGGTCTGACACTCCAAATATCACTGGAGAGCTCCAGGCATGTGACAGAAAAACTCAAATTAAAATAGTTTTCATCCCCTTCGCTTGCCAAATCCCAATAGCCACCCAGCTCTTTCGAGAGTATGGAGAATTCCAAACCAACCCCACCAGAGCTCTGTACAGCAGGAGATATGAGATTAGTTGGTCTCAGACATGGGATAATATCCCAAACACCAGCACTCATTCTTCTTCTTTTATTTGATTTCAACATGGTGTGTTGGCACACCCACTGAAGGCCAGGCAGTGTGTGGGTGGTGGGAAAAGGTAGCCTCTTCTTTTATAGCCTCTCATCAGGGTTTTGAGGAACAAGTTTTCATCCTTGTCGTGTTTTAACAAGCTCCCACAAAGGCTTTCTTCCTGCCCCCAGACCCTTTTGCAGGGAGTTTCTCCTTTCCCAAGCCCCCCAGACAGCTGATCCACAGGGGGATAGTGCCGGATGCCTCATCCTTGAGCTCCTGTGTTCACTAAAGATAACCCAAGGCAGGAGGGCTGGGACTCTTTCCCGGAGTTGAGGTGTTCCCTTTGTCCGCTGGCCAGGGTGCCATTATGGAGAGAAGGGTGGTGGCTGTTCAGCTTCTTTGTCCATCCTCCCCTCCCCATCCTTTGTTGTCTGTCAACTCAAACTCCTACCGGGACACACTGGGAGAAAAGCTGTCACCAATGAAAGGCCTCAGCTGCCTTGCAGCACTGAGTTCCTCTGCCAGCTCCCCTGACCTGGGCACTGGCGTAAACGTCGTGCTTCCATTTAGAGGACGATGAAAGGGCACTATGAATACAGTTAAGCCCCTTTAGGTTTCCTTTTCAATTACATCCCACCTCTAGGCACCCCAAAATGGCCTCCCCAGGTTTTCCTCGCCTCCTTTTCTAGTCAGAAGACAATGACATAGAGAAGAAACAGTGCTGCTCAAATTTGAAAGCCTTCGTCACTGGATTGTCTATGCAAATCCAGAATGCTGTTCAACAGCGGCACAGGGAAATTTCCTCCTTTCATAATATTAATTTATGTAGCACCTGCCCCAGTTTCCTTCCTCTGACTCCGTTTGAATTGCCTTCTACCCGCTTAATGAGATGCAGTTTTCATTCTCCTTCTGAAGACCTTTGTGAGTTTGGGGGGACCTGACAGAGGAAGTGAGCTAGTCTTAATGCTGCCTTTGAAAGGTGGCAGAAAATTAAGGAGGATTTTCCAGTGGTGAGGGTAAAGCGTGTGTGGGTTCAGGAGGTGCTCCTGTTACTTTAGAAAGAGAGGCAGACAAGTCTTCCTGTGCATCCATACAATGCAAACTCATTCTCTTTCTGCAGCCTTGGCAGCAGGCTGCTGATTCTCTCTTCATTCACTTCTTCTCCCTCCTGGAGCAAAGCATGGCTGCTGGGCCCACAGCTAGCTATTCGTCATTCAAATCTTTTTGGAACAAAACATAGATCACCATTAGCCACATCTTTAAACACTGTTTGTGTTCGAGGGGGAGAAAATAAAAAAAGATAAATCAGGGAGGGTGGCATAAAATAACCCAAGCTTAATGAAATGTTAGCGGTATTATGGATCACCCTTCCTGGTAGGGTACACCTGGACCATTGCTGCCGACATGGGTTTTTGAACAAATAATTCCATTTTTAAAATATTGCACTGGTTTAGTTCTATTTTCTCTAACTTACCAAGTCTACTTTATTGCTTTGTTCTCACTATACTTCTTCTAATGTACATGTTACCAAATATTTCTTGGTAACTCTCCATTGTTTATGATGAAAAATAATACTGAAGAGCAGAGAAGAGTAAAAGGGCATTGTTGAAAACACTCTGTGAAAACCTTCATCCCAATATTCACCTCTGTACGTGATGCCCTAATGATGGACTTAACCGGTCTAACGGACGAACTCAAATGCAAGCTCATCCTTCAGTGCCCAGCTAGAAATGGTCCTTCTCTGTCAAACTTGGTGTGATTCTACAGGCACTTGTTTCCACTGCCTCTGCCCCCAAAGCATCCTGTATGACTCTGCTGTGAACACTGCCTTTCGCGTCTCCCTCCCCAGCTAGACCACCAACCTCTGAAGAACGGGAGCTATGTCTTTCATCTTTTGAGCTGCAGTGCCTGGCACGTAGTGGGGAGACAGGAAGTGTTTCTGGAGTATGTTTAAATAGACTTCTCCCCATGTCTTTTTCACTCTTCCTTCTTGCCTGAATTTCTGCTAATTGACCCAGAACATTTCCTTTATCTTTATCATGACCAATTGAGATAATGATGCCTACCAAATCACACAGACTGTATGTGAGTGTGTTAATTTTTTTAAAAGCTTATACATTGGTGGTAGCACATGTATTATTCTGTCAATGAGATGATCGTAAGCTTTCTTCTAATCCAGAAAGAGAATCCTGGACTCATATGGTCCTTAAGTAATTTATATAGTGAATGCTTTGACATTCCTTTTCCTCATCTGTGAAATGAAGGGATTGAATGGCATTGCTCCAAAGTCTCTTTTGGGTCTTGAATGCTCACTGAGGATTAGCCCTATTGTGTGGGGCGGGTAAAGTTGGGATGGGAAGCAGAAGGAATATAATAGAGGCTCATGCAACTATCATAGACTTCAAGAAGCAAAATCTCACAAGGGGCTATTTTGATTAGTACTCATGGCTGCCAGCTGTGACTCCAGTCACAGGGGCTGAGGGAGAGATTTCACTCCTTATTCAGAAGCTGATTTGAGAAATGGACTGGGGTATAGTCAGGGACAGAATCTGAACATTGATAAGCTTCTCTTTTATTAACTATGAATTGTATGAATTGTTTCCTTCTTTTTAAAATATATTTATTTATTTTATTATTTATTTTATTTATTTATTGTTTCTGGCTGTGTTGGGTCTTCGTTGCTGCACACGGGCTTTTCTCTGGTTGTGGCGAGCGGAGGCTACTCTTCGTTGCGGTTCACGGGATTCTCACTGTGGTGGCTTCTCTTGCTGCAGAGCACAGGCTCTAGGCACACAGGCTTCAGTAGTTGTGGCACGTGGGCTCAGTAGTTGTGGCTCACGGGCTCTAGAGCACAGGCTCAGTAGTTGTGGTGCACGGGCTTAGCTGCTCTGCGGCATGTGGGAACTTCCCGGACCAGAGCTCGAACCCGTGTCCCCTGCACTGGCAGGTGGATTCTCAACCACTGCACCACCAGGGAAGCCCTCTTTCCTCTTCTTGATGTTATCCAATACAATACATAATAAAGCCTATTTAAAAAAATAGTTTACTATTAAAAAAATAGTTTATTGGGTTTTTTCCCATTAAATAATATTTGGCAAAATCTAATAAATGTGTTCTTTCTTGGTGTTTGTATTTTGGGGGCAATCTTCCAAAAGCTGCCCAAGAAGAAATGAAGTAATAGTATATAGTCATAGCACACTTTTGTATGTTACTGATTCAGTTGTGCAGACTTGTTTCATGAC
This sequence comes from Mesoplodon bidens, assembly GCF_964165515.1. Classification (NCBI taxonomy): domain Eukaryota; kingdom Metazoa; phylum Chordata; class Mammalia; order Artiodactyla; family Ziphiidae; genus Mesoplodon; species Mesoplodon bidens. Next base: position 46,549,021 of record NC_138165.1, on the reverse strand, counting down.
AGTTTTTCAAAACATAACCTTATGCAAAAACAAAAAAGTTTTATATAAAAGCATTAGCTTGTAATATAGGCAATAGAAGGATTATTATTATTATAATTACATCTTAAAAAAAGATTTATCAGTGGGTCTATAAGTGGACATGTGCCAGGTCCAAAGAGAAATAAAGGTCTTGAAAGATTTCCAGTGACATGGTACTTATAAGTAAATATGTTATGGCTTTTGCTGCTGTTTTTTTTTTATTATATTTTCTTTTATTTTTTTTAGAGTCAGTAGGCAAGAACAGTAAACACCATAAAAGCGATAGATTAATAGAAGCATAAGATTCTTTCTTTATATATTAACTTTCACTTTTGCTATAAAATAACAATTTGGAATATTTCAGTGTCACTCTGATGTTTTGATACTCTGTTCAGGAAATTTTGGTAGTAGGGACAGCTCATTTTTTTTTTTTTGCTGTACGCGGGCCTCTCACTGCTGTGGCCTCTCCCGTTGCGGAGCACAGGCTCCGGACACACAGGCTCCGCGGCCATGGCTCGCGGGCCCAGCCGCTCCGCGGCATGTGGGATCTTCCGGGATAGGGACACGAACCCGTGTCCCCTGCATCGGCAGGCGGACTCTCAACCACTGCGCCACCAGGGAAGCCCGGGACAGCTCATTTATTCTGCTGTTCCATGTTTAAATTCTACATGACTAGCTACCCAAACATGCAAATTATATTTAAATGAGCTTGACCTGGCAAATTCATACATATTTGTTGTTGTGGCTTTGTCCTTTGTCTGCTATACCTATATGTTTTGGGGGTTTTTTTTTTTTGATGTAACCTGAACAATAGCTGCACTCATGTGATTTTGGACTCAGTACTAAATTCAGTGTCTTTCTTTCAAATTACAATGTTTTAAATTCTAGACAGGGTCTTTTAAGAATGAAAATTCACATGTACTTCCTAATTTATTTTTAAAAAATAAAACCAATCAACATTCTACTGAATAAGTGAAATGTAGAGATTATATATTACTATTATTTTATACTTATGACTCCTCTGCTTACTACATTCTATCTTTTTGTTGTTTTTTTCCCTCTAAGCACGCTATCAATTCCTTCCCCCCGCCCCACCCCCAGTGTCCCATTCGCTGCTCTCACTACAACAGCTTCTACGATGCACCCTCTAATAACGTGATGGGGGTGATGGCTGGCTGTGTTATAGCTGGGCCGCTGGTGGTATCAGGAAGCAAACTTCACCATTTACCTAAAGCTTCATCACTAGGAGAAAACTGACCTAGGACTAATTACAAATTAAGAGCATCTGTCTTTCTAAAGTAGCAAATATTTTCATCTGTGGTTGTGTGTGTGTGTGTGTGTGTGTGTGTGTGTGATTTTAAAGTGACTGTTAACTTACAAATGTCAAAATTAATGCCCTGTTATGTATTTTTTCCAAAGCATTAGGAACTGCATTCAGTCCTTAGGACCCTGCTAATGACTTTCCCCCATATCTGGCTTGTCCCAAGAATGCTCAATAAGAAGACAAAGAAGCAGCACCAGGGATGAGAACACCAGACCAGACCAACTTAAGTGAAACTGTCAACCCCCCAGGGAGGCATTAATAGTTTATTGGGTATGAAAGATGCATAGCCAAGTAAAGGAAGAAGGCTAATAACCTTTAACATTAAGAAAAATAACTATTATTGTGACCAGTGTAGCATGAAGCACAAACAGAATACTCTCTGGGCAACAAAAAATAAGTGTAGCCCAGCAGAGCAATTAATAAAATGAAAGCACAGTTTCTTGCAGATGGATATGTAGGGGAATAATGGCGCGGGGCTGCACTGAGCTGTCATGCATCAGATACTACATCTGTTATGGAAATCAGGGGAAGTGGGGGCCTTTTGTTCATGCGAGAGCCCTCCCAACAGGGATTTGGCTGGAGTAGATTTTCTTGTTATTAAACATGATTTCTGGCTAGTCGAGAGCAGATGCTTCTGCAGCATTTGGAACTAATAACCAACCTTCAAGTGCATGACACCCCGTAAAGAGGCTGGTACTGTTGGAGAGACCAATTTCAGCTCAAAGATAATGTGTTCAGTTCAGTTTCTACTTTGCACATGAATGACACTGATACCAGATGAGCCTTCTGGCCTAGAGTTTGCTGGAGACAGTAAAACAATGACTTTGGCCCTAAAGAAGATCAGAGCTTTCCAGGTGTAATTGCGAAGGACAATTCAGAATCAAGACAGCAATGTCGACTTTAGTTGGAGAGCAGAGAATGGGAGCAAAGGGAAAGATATGCAAACTCTTACGTATTTGGCAGGTATCGCCAGCTCAGGCTCTTGCCAGGCTCTCACATCTGGGCTGTGACTTTTTTTTCTTTTTTTTTGGCTGTGTTGGGTCTTCGTTGCTGCGCCCTGGCTTTCTCTAGTTGCGGTGAGCAGGGGCTACTCTTCGTTGCAGTGGGCAGGCTTCTCCTTGCGGTGGCTTCTCTTGCTGTGGAACATGGGCTCTAGGCACGTGGACTTCAGTAGTTGTGGCTCGCGGGCTTTAGAACGCAGGCTCAGTAGTTGTGGCACACGGGCTTAGTTGCTCCGCAACATGTGGGATCTTCCCGGACCAGGGCTCGAACCCGTGTCCCCTGCATTGGTAGGCAGACTCTCAACCACTTCACCACCAGGGAAGCCTGGGCTGTGACTTTTGTTGAATGAAAAATGGTTCATGAGGGACATAGGTCACCACCTAATCACTAAAGAAAAGCAAGTTTTCTTGATAAACCACTCGAATTCAACTGCCCAACATGTTTCTCCTGAGGTTTTTTTCCTTTATTTCTCTCCAGACACAGCACATTAATTTAACAACAGCAATAGCAACAAATAAACAGATCATACATTCTTTCCATCCTAACTCTTGCATAGATGATTGTTTTTAAATAACAAATAGGCATTTGGATCAAAAATTTTGCAGATACAAATGAAATTTGAATCTAAGTGAAGAAGTTTGTTTTGTTTTTTGTCTGAAACTCAAAATCAGTGTTTGAAAAATTCTAAAATGCAAAGACTAGGAACAGCAAATAAGTATACTTTTACATTTGGTAGGTATTCTAATTTAAATATGTACAAGTATAGATACAGTCGGTGCTTTTGCTATTCACCTCAGGATCTTTTTTTATTCCAGGAAGTATCCTGTAGCTAGAATTTACCTCCCTAGAAATGAGACAGTAATTCTGGGATGGAACCCATGCCAACCATGACATAGCTTGAAATGGCAGCATATTAGGCATTTCTAAACACGAAAATAATATTCCCTATTTTGTTTTTATTATTTTTCCCAAATTTTAGAGGCTTCATTTTGAACGTGTTAACTCAATCCTTGATTACAACTTGAAACGCTATTCCTAAATATATGAATTTTGACGTCCTCTCCCAAACTTTCCCCTATGATTCTATGTGGCCTAACAGCTGCTTCAACCTGTTGCATTTCAACTGCCACATATGATCCCCTCTTTGACACAAGTTCAACTCAATATGTAACTAACAAATCACCTAGAGCCTGGGTCCGGAGCACTGAATTAAACCAGAAAGTTTGATTGATAGATTAAATCTACTCTTGAGAAATGTGCCTGCTATTCATAGATAAGTTTCCAACCAAGGCTTTCCAATGTTGCTACATATCTGGGACCTTCAGGGACTAATACCATAACAACAACAAAAACAAAGTTTGCATGTGTAAGTTGCTCTCAGTTTGTGTGCTTTCACATGGTTGATGACCTTTGATGCAATACTCACTATTATTTGGAGAAGGTAGTCAATGAATACTGTTACCCTCATTTTCCAAAGAAAGAAATTGAGGGTGAAGTGGGCCATGTGTCTCACTGGATACCACATAGCCAGAAAGTGGTGCAGCTAGGACTGATTCCTGGGATTCTGACCCAGTAAGGAAGGGTCCATTTATAACCATTCCTTTAAAAGTGCAATTGATTTTTTCCCCCTGAGATTATAGTTAGAATGCTTGGGACTTCCCTGGTGGTGCAGTGGTTAAGAATCCACCTTCCAATGCAGGGGACATGGGTTCCGTCCCTGGTCGGGGAATTAAGATCCCCCATGCAGCCTGCGCACTGCAACTAGAGAGCCTGTGCGCTGCAACTACTGAGCCCACATGCTCTGGAGCCTGAGTGCCACAATAAGAGAGAAGCCCACACACCACAACGAAGAGCCCATATGCCGCAAGGGAAGATCCAGCATGCCGCAACTAAGACTGATGCAGCCATAAATAAATAAGAGTCAGAGGAGGAAAGAGGTCATCTTAAAAAAAAAAAGTTCCTGCTAAAATCCAGGACAAATAAGATCCACAAGCATTTTTGAAGCTAATACTGTCTTCCCACAGAGGCTAAATTTTTGCCATCTTGTTTGGCAGGTGTTAGGGATACTGACTGTAAGAAGGCTTTTTAAATGAGATGTCAACCTGGGCATCCCAGACACTTTTGATCTATAAAACCACTGTGGATATATGTTTTTTATGATTATTTTTCACAAACAGGGTTGTTAACCCTAATGCCCTGGCTAGTTTCCAGATAAAGGATTACAATTTGCCTTGCTAAAAACGCTCCCTGCTGCTTTAATTAGATATGGTATTTTCCCCTCCCTTTTCGGCACAGTCTGGTTTGCTCCGTCCTGTCAACCAGCTGCTATCACTCACTCTAGGAAGATGAAATAATTCTTCTAATATCAAGAGACAAAACGATAGCCACAAAGCTGGATTTCAAAACAATATATAAACTTAAATGACTGATGGTTAATATTTTAAAATTAAACCATAGAATAGGAAAGGAGCTTTGAAGATTATCCCTTTAAGCTGGGTCAGAGAGAGGCCACATTTCCAGGAAACCAGAACACCAAATTAATTTAGCCAACTCTGCTTTTAAAAATCTACCTGATTCTGGCAAAAGGAAAAGCATAGAAAGAAAGAAAGAAGGAAAAGAGAGAAAGGGAGAAAATCAAACCACTTGATTTTTGTAAAAAGGTTTACTCAGTAGTTTTGTTATTATATGGGCATAGTAAGAAAGGTCAGCATGTTCCTATTTATTACCATGATGGCAAATAATTCTAGACTCTCTACTAACATCCTAAATTTGACAAGGAAGCATTTATTTAGCTAAGTGAAAACCATTTAAACCAAGGACCCAGAAAGCAAAGAAAAAAATAAAAGGAAAAGGAATGTTCCACACCTTGGAAGTTGATTCGTGAAGAAAAATGAAATATTCATAATGTGTGACTGTAAAACAGTTTTCATGGGATTATGTGGGAAAGGCTATATCCCATATGGTGTTTCCAGACTGCATCCCAGAGAGCTGCCATAAGGTGAGAGCTGGCGTGACAGAGGCGGCGTCCATCTGCATTTGGAGATGCTGCCCCTGACAGAGCAGATCTCCATATCTGGACCTGGCTCAAAAGCTGGATGGTCTGCTTCGAGCCCACACAACGACTGTCCTTTGCTTTACACGTGAGATTGCTGTATCTGACTCTACCTCACAGATAACGCAAGTAAGTGTCTCCCCACTACGAAAATAATTCCCATTTTGGGTTGCTTCCTGTATACATAAATTTCTATGGATTCCTTTCATTCATACTGCTTCCAAATCTCACAGTTCACACGCTTCTCCCTCTTTTTCTGTTTCACTGACCCATTTTCTCCCTTTCATTCCTAATGAACCACAAAACTGGAATTTGAAAGTAGCAAGTACCATTCTTCAGGTCCTTAATACACTCATTTAGGAAGCTAAAAGTCTGAACATTTGCATAATAAATCCATGGAGTTTCAATGACAAACATAACAACATGATATATTTATGGCATAACACATGGAGCCCATCTTGAATGCCTATATTCAGAGAGGTTATCAGGCCCAGCAATAAGGAGTGGTGGGGATTGTGGAAAACTGAAGGGCTCATTTCCTGTATAAAAGCGGCAGCTTCTAATCAGCATCACATTTGATTTGTGAATTATAGTAACTAATTAAAAATTTTTTTTAATTCCATCAAGGTCAAGCTAAACATAGGTATGTCCACTGGCTTATGTATTTATATTCTCAGGAGAATGGTTACAATGTTATACTGATATTAAATTAAGTTCAATGAAACAACAAGGTTTTACTGATTAACACAGGGAACAATGTTCAATATCTTATAAGAACCCATAATGGAAAATAATCTGAAAAATATATATATATATATACACATATATATAACTGAATCACTTTGCTGTACACCCGAAACTAACACAGTATTGTAAATCAACTATACTCCAATAAAAAAATTAAGTTCAGTGAAAGCCTAAACTAGAAAACAGTCTCAGTTGTTCAGAGATGAGAGGTTGGTTTTCCTAGTCATCCACCATACGCAGGATTTCCCCTCACTAGTGGTCCTGTGAAGGTGACAGACACATCATATGAAGGACAAATCAGATTACTTCCAAATCTAAGGTAGGAGTCTAAGACTAGGGACTTTCCCGACCACACCAAGATGCTCTTTTCCTCATTACTGTATTTCATTCGCTTCTGAAAGAATTTTTTTAAGTGTCTGGTTAAAGCAGAAAATGAGACATTTACGGAACTGCAAAATAAATAATTCAGTAATGCATTAAAAAAAATGAATCCAAATCAATAAGAATAACTGAGCTTGGTAACACCAGGGTGGCTAGCAGGAGACCTGATTTCTTGGCTTTTACCAGATCCGTGTCCTTGGGCGACCCATTTAACATGTGTTGACCTTGTATAAAATAAGATAGTTGCAGAGTGAAGTAAGTCAGAAAGAGAAAAACAAATACTGTATGGTAACACATATATATGGAATCTAAAAAAAAAAAATGGTTATGAAGCACCTAGGGGCAGGACAGGAATAAAGACGCAGACGTAGAGAATGGACTTGAGGACACGGGGAGGGGGAAAGGGAAGTTGTGACGAAGTGAGAGAGTGGCATGGACATATATACACTACCAAATGTAAAATAGCTAATGGGAAGCAGCCGCATAGCACAGGGAGATCAGCTCGGTGCTTTGTGACCACCTAGAGGGGTGGGATAGGGAGGGTGGGAGGGAGACGCAAGAGGGAGGAGATATGGGGATATATGTATACATATAGCTGATTCACTTTGTCATACAGCAGAAACTAACACACCATTGTAAAGCAGTTTTACTCCAATTAAGATGTTTAAAAACAAAAAAAGGTAGTTGAACTATATCAATTTAGTCAAAGGTCCAGGTCAATCTTACATTAACAGCAGACTCATTCATCCAATGAATTTGCCTATAGAACCCACTAACAGAACAGATGCAAGTGGAGTAGCTTGCATGGAAAAATGTAAGGCCTTTGATGTCCTGTTGAAATTACAGCAAGGTCTCCTCCAAGCCCATTTTGAAGCCACTGGACAAAATTTTCTCTAAGTTCCTTTCTATCACTGAAATTCAGATTCTCGATTTACTAGAGATACATTAAATTCTACCCACCATGAAAATAAAATGATCTTTTTTGCTCAAAATAAAATTCTTCCACAACTTCATTATCAATATTAACAATCCTCTATTAATTGCCCATTGTATACTAAAAATTGTCCTTGCCTTCAAGAGGCAATATAGGGGCTTCCCTGGTGGCACAGTGGTTAAGAATCCGCCTGCCAATGCAAGGAACACAGGTTCAAGCCCTGGTCCAGGAAGATCCCACATGCTGCAGAGCAGCTAAACCTGTGCACTGCAACTACCAAGCCTGCGCTCTAGAGCCTGTGAGCCACAACTACTGAGCCCGCGAGCCATAACTACTGAGCCTGCGAGCCACAACTACTGAGCCTGTGTGCCACAACTACTGAAGCCCACGAACCTAGAGCCCGTGTTCCACAACAAGAGAAGCCACCATAATGAGAAGCCCTTGCACCACAACGAAGAGTAGCCCCCGCTCGTTGCAACTAGAAAAAGCTCGTGTGCAACAATGAAGACCCAACATAGTCAAAAATAATAAATAAATAAAATAAAAATTTAAACAAAAAAAGAAGCAATATATTTGTGAAGATGAGATTTTAGTATGAAGTGAAAATCTATCATTATAAACCAACTAATAAGAATAAATAAACTTTACAAATAATAATCGTATTACATATATTACATGGCTTATCTGGTAATAAATGAGGTCACCTTTATTTTATGGTCCAAATGACATTGACTCCAAGCCCTAATTCCATAACATCCTCTAATTATTGCTGGGACTCTCCAAGGGTTACTTCACTTGTGCTCACAAAAGTCTGTCTGCTGGAATCAGCCGTCACCCTCAGCCAATAACTAACTGCTGTGATCTTTCTCTGTGGCTACAGTTCCCTCTGCCAATGTCAACTGTTCTCCAAAGGGCCTGTTTGTTAGCCTGCTGCTGATTCTCCTCAGGAGACAGCAGTCTTGTGGATGTTCCAAAAGACCCTCCTCCTTGAGCTACGGCAGCTCCAGTTGCCGTGGAAATGAGGAGAGAAGCCTTCCCTTCCCAGGAACACGCACGCCCATCTGTTTAGTTGATCTTCAAAGCATCACCCTGCATTTCCAGAATCCTGAAATGATGCTTAAGAGCTGGTACTCGGATTCTTCACCCTTGGTCTTGTGATATAAACTCTCAGCTCAACTCTCAGTAATTTAACACCTGCGTTTAAGTAAATTATGCTTTCAGAGAGTTCCCCCAATACTGGAAGGACATCTTCTTTATTTATGGAGTGAAAGGTGCACTTTGAAGATTTTCTTAGTGTGTCATTCAGGATAGGCTAGGATATATCTTGCATATTCAGAATATGCAGGAACAACAAACAACCCCTAAATCTTAGTGACTTAAAAATCAAGGTTAATTTCTTGCTCCTGTTGTCTACTAATCATGGGTGAGCTATATGAGTCATGAGTTGATGGACTCCGGCTCACCGAGGAGAGGTGACTTGGTGACTTGATGGGCTCTTTTCTATATCATCCTCTAGAACCAGACTGAGGTTTCAGCCACTATTGGTTATATTGCTGGTTGCTAAGGCAGCAGGAAGAATTCGGAAAATCACCCATTGACTCGACGCTTACAACCAGAAGTATCACATGTCACTTAAATTCTCAATTCATTAGCCAAAGTAAATCATGTGCCCACTCCTAACTTCAAAAGAGCAGTGTGGTCTTACCATATGTCCCAACATTTGACTAAAACTGTTGATTACTACACCCCAAAACAATCTTCCACAAAAGTTAACTGGAATCTCTACCTCTAAAGATAGAAAACCACTTGCAATTCTAAAGGCCATATTCTTCAGCCACCTTCTACCTCTCAATATTCCAAAAATCTCAAGAATCAGCATTACCCAGCAACTTGACCTATGGTTGTTAAAACAGTTCAGAGGAAAGAGTGGCCATTGACATGGGAGGAGTTAAGGAAAAGAGAAAGAATATGAATTGGAACTTGAAGGAGAGGATTTAGATTTTTTAAAAGGAAATGAAAAAAATATGGTGGAAATCACAGACAAGAGAGTGTGGGGAGCCGTGAGGAGAGAGTTTGCTTCGCTGTGTTGTATATACTTTGTCGTACAGTAATCAGCAACATAAGTCTGGAGTGGCAGTTTGGAAACAGATTGTGGAAGGCCATGATTAAGAATTTGGTCTTTGTTCTACAGAAAATGGGAGCCATTAAAGATTTTGAGACGAGGTGATGATTGCAATGTGAGAAGATAAATCTGTTCATGGAGAAGTTGATGGATTGGAAGAGGGAAACCTAATAGAAGAAATTAATTAGTCCACTACTGCCATCATCAAGGGCTAGACAAGGATGGTGACAGCAGGAATGGTGGGGAAAAACAGCTGGGGAAAATTGACAGGGGAAGATTTTAATAGGATTGGTTGTATGACTAAAGGAAAGGAGAAAGGGAGAGTAACCAGGTCCGTGCCTACTTACTCTTCTGGTTAACATTGCCAGGATTGACAGCAATCTCTCAATACACTGTGTGTGTGTGTGTGTGTGTGTGTGTGTGTGTGTGAGAGAGAGAGAGAGAGAGAGAGAGAGAGAGTTGGGGAAGGAATGGTGGAGAGAGGGAATGGATGTCTGTGGATGCTCCGTAAGACTTTCTTTTTCATCTAGCTGCATGCATTAACCTGGCCCTAGGTACCTTTAAGAGAGATTCAGTGTCCAATAAACTGTGTAGTGTTATGATGATGGGTGCCTACTATTTTTAGGATAAATGGTGATTTTGCTTGTTAAATAGTATATACTGCTGAACTAGTAGGACCATTTTGTGATTTCAGTGTTTTACCCTTAAAAATCCTTCTCTTGGACTTTGCAATCCAAATTGCCCTAAAACACAAACTAGGTTTGGCTTTTCAGTTAATTGGTGCCAACAAGCTCTTCTTGATGAGTTCAAATCATACCTTCAAACATTTTTATCCCCCTACACAGCCCCTCGATCAGACTTCCCTTGTAGAATCAGAGTCTGTGCCTCAAGTTTTACCATATTTTTCCTGCTAACACATTTCTAGCAACATAATATTAATATTTGTAAATATTTTCTTTTAGCTTATTCAAGAGGTTTTGCTCATGGCATTTTTCCAACTGACTGATTCAAAGGATCCACAGGGCCAGCTGTAATTTCTCTAAGTGACTCTACTTTTGTACTCCATTCTCTGCATCTGGAAATTTTGGGCTATAGCAGGTATTGCTGTTCATATAGGATTCAAAAATATGTGTTTTATTCCCAGTCTTCCTCCCTTTCTTTAAGAGCTGCCTACAGCAATAGAGACACAGATGTAGAAACAAACGTATGGACACCAAAGGGGGAAAGTGGGGTGGGGTGGGATGATTGGGAGACTGGGATTGACATATATACACTAATATGTATAAAATAGATAACTAATAAGAACCTGCTGTATAAAAAATAAATAAATAAAATAAAATAAAAAGAGCTGCCCACAGTCTGTGCTGCCAGCTATAAAACACTACTCAATATTTGTATTTTATACCTAAGGACTTGAGCTGTAGAGCTAGTTCACAGTGGATGGAGACCGTCACCAGGTTACTGAAGACATTTTTATCTATAACTTTATTAAAGCCACCATTGTGTCCAAGTCAATTATTTATAAGAAAAAAGATAATTTTTTATCTCCTATGCTTTATTCTACACTGGTAAGGAAAGAGTTTGTGGGTGATTGGAATATTATCTATTTTTCATCTATATTTTGCCTCTATTGCCTACTCTAATTTTTTTAAATTAAGCAGAAATTTCAATTATCTGGAAATAAGATAATCCCTCTGAATAAAAATATAATATTTGTTATTGTTCTATGCTGATGAAATGAGACAAGGACATCGTCAGTTCCTTCCAAAAGCCCTCCCTGTATCATTAGGTGAGCTATCATTTATCCATGAATCTGAGCAACAGCTTCCTAACTCATCTCCTGCCTGAGTCCAGCACCCATTATTCCCTCCCATCAGTCTTCATAGAGATGACATGTGGAGAGCAATGCTCCAGCCCCCAGCTGTGTCACCTTGGATGTCACTTCTGTGGATTCCCCTATCTAAATTGCTGTGCTGTTTTAAAACATTCTGTGTTTTTTCCTGATACCACATAGCACATTTCTTTATTTACTGTCTGCTTACTACTTTGTCCTGATCATGAGGACAGGCACCAGGTCTGTGTGGTTCCGTACAGAAACTTCATCATCTGTCACAGTACCTGGAATGAAGTAGATAAGTAAATAATAAGTAAGTATTGAATGAATTGCATGACTAAACAAATATGGATTAAATGAATGAATGAATAACTTATTTAAGACAGAAACCACCAGTTATAAAGTATATCCACCAAGGAGAAAATAGAAACCATAAATATCATTTACACATAACCAGAGAGGATTTAAACACAGGTACCCGGAGAAGAAATGGGCAGTGAATGAACACTATCTCCTGATTTTCTCAGAGTCTTTTTGAACAAGAAGCATGCCAGGAAGCACTAAGTGATAAAGGTCAGATTTGTTATTTACAGAGCTGCCTGCATTTTCCAGCTGTATTTCAGGTCGGGACTGGCAAGATAACAGGATACCCAGGAGAGTTCTTCTTTGATTCTGTAAATGAATGTTCTAAAAGAAACATACTGGTGAAAGACACAGATCTCAGACCCTGGAAGGAGCATAATGCAGGACTGGCCTGAGGGAGGGAAAAAATCAATAGCTTTAACAGAGAATGAGACCAGATTCTTTATAGCTAATGTTGGCAAAAGGAGAAGCCTCAGGGGCATTGATATTGGCACTGTCTCCATCAATTTCCTCTGGCTCTGCTTGATAGCAGATACCAGCAGGGCTTAGGGATGCATTGGGGTTAGCCGAGCCAGGGATGGATAACTGGGGAAGTCCAGCTGGCTTACAGAGATGATTTCTCCCTGCTCAGTTCCCTCCACTCAGCCACTGGAAGCCCATGGGGCATCCACTAGGCAAGAACCTGACCCTGGGAACATTAATTATATGCCTGAATTGAAATTAGGCGTTCAGTCAAGAGATTTTCCTTCATCAGTCATTGTATTCTAGCTGCATAATGGAAAAGAAATTAAAAGACTTTAACAATTAAAATCCTACTGTTGAGGCTAGATTGTCTCAAACCATGCAAAGAACTAGGCATAGTCCTTCTCAATCCAATTGGTTAATGATGGACAAAGGTTTTAAACGTAAACTTTGTCCTTATCACAGGGGTCTGTGTTCTTTAAGGAAAAGAAAATGGTTTCCCATGACAGTATCCATTAATCAAAATCAATAACCATAAAAGCAATTTTTTTTGAGTTAAGGGAGAAGAAACCATCTGGAAGAGAAACTTGACTCCTCAGAAAGGAAACATCTTCAGCCCAGCTTCCAAACTAAACAATCCCTTTACTAGAAAAGTAAGGTTTTTTTTTCTTTTTTTTAAACAATGATATCATCCAGCGTTAGCCTGTGATATAGTCTTTCTCTTTGGGTTTTTTTTGGTTTGTTCACTTATTTATTTTTAAATACAGGCATCACTTTAGATTCCAGACTCTCCTTCCTGACTTTAATTATGGCATCTTTCTAAAATTACATTGTTGAGATGGGTGCTCTGACCCATCTCTTCTTGGTCCATCTTTTATAAATAACAAATTTTCATGATCATGCCACTCTCATCACTCTATCTTAACTACTTTGCCCCAATTTTGAGTTTCATGTGCAAACGACATTTACTCGTCATTTACTTATAGATTTTAGTATTTATTTAGTATATGCTACAGGCAATCTACAATTATAGAAAAGTAACTTAGAGCAAGTTTGACTATAGGTTTTCGTATTTTAATTTAAGCTGAGAATCAGTAAGACTACCTTGATGTGAGAGGAGAAATGCCCTATTTTTTCATTTTCTAGCACGTAATAGGAAACGTAAGACCTAATTATAAATCAGAAGTCTCTCATTTTACTATTTATAGAGCAAACATTATTACTATTCATGCAACTTCAGTGTAGTTCTGTACCAGCACCTCTATCGGGTTCTTCTGATTTTTCATGGTCACTTGGAGATGACTAAGTGAAACTTGGAGGAAGTCAACCTGGTCCCAGGTCCGGAATCAGACATCTGCTTCACCAAAGGGAAGAACTTTTGAGCTCTGCCTGTGATCCCTACTGATGGCAAGAGAGTTTGAGCTCTACCTCTTTTAAAAGAAGGAATTGTGGGCTTCCCTGGTGGCGCAGTGGTTGAGAATCTGCCTGCCAATGCAGGGGACACGGGTTCAAGCCCTGGTCTAGGAGGATCCCACATGCCGTGGAGCAACTGGGCCCATGAGCCACAACTACTGAACCTGCGTGTCTGGAGCCTGTGCTCTGCAACAAGAGAGGCCGTGACAGTGAGAGGCCCGCGCACCGCGATGAAGAGTGGTCCCCGCTTGCCACAACTAGAGAAAGCCCTCGCACAGAAACAAAGACCCAACACAGCAAAAATAAACAAATAAATTAATAAACTCCTACCCCCAACATCTTAACAAAATAATAATAATTAAAAAAATAAAAGAAGGAATTGCAAAAATTATTCAACTAACTTCAGTCATTTCTCTCTCATTCTCTCATAACTAAAAATGCATACTAGCATTTTTAAAATGCAGAGCATAACCTCCCATGGCTTAAGAGACAGGATAGTGCAGCCCTGAAGCTGCTTGGGAATCAAGCAGGTTTGAGTTCAAATACCGAGCTCACAACACATTAGCTGTATAATTTTGCAAAAATACATAAATGCATAAAACAAATACATATATGCATATATACATAGTAATTAAAGTCAATGGTTGCTATTAATCATTGATAATAGCAGTTATATTTGGATAGTAAGATTGAATGACTATATGAATTGAATGCATACATGTATTTCTCTTCTTTGAGCTTCAGTGTCCCCATCTGAAACCTAACTTAAAGGGTCGAAATAATGCATGTAGAGCGCTTGGCACCTAGTAGATGTTCAGTGATTATTATTTTTAATATATTTGGTTTTTATTATATTGAAAAGTACAATGAAAAATAAAAACTTAACAAATATTTTCTAATAACAAAAAGACAATAAACTCCTTTCCTTTTCTGATGAATGTATTTGACCAGAGACCATGTTGGCTAATCTGGACATTGAATAGAAGCATCAGTGCTTTTTTTTTTTCTAGGCAATTGTGGTTGAATAGTAATGAGCAGTTTAAATTATTTTTCCTAATAAAATAATCTTGTGACTTTCTATGCTATAAAATTTGGAGAAATTATCCTTCATTCACGTGCTAAAACTGGCAAGACTTGCATCTTAAGAAGAAATCTGGTCTAACCTGAAGTTTCTTCTTCTACCCATCTTGGTGAGGAGGTGGATGGTCAGAAACCTTCAGACTTTCATTTATTTATTCATAAATGCTGGCCTCATCCACTCACTAATATGTGAACTTTCATGAGAGGAAAAGTCCTCAAATTGCCTAATCTTCAAGTAGTATAAAATATTTGTTTGAGAGGGTTGATATCTAAAGGTAATTTTGTTACTGTTGTTACAAGAAGTGATTTTTCCTTTATTACACAATA
This sequence comes from Mesoplodon bidens, assembly GCF_964165515.1. Lineage (NCBI taxonomy): Eukaryota > Metazoa > Chordata > Mammalia > Artiodactyla > Ziphiidae > Mesoplodon > Mesoplodon bidens. Next base: position 46,533,962 of record NC_138165.1, on the reverse strand, counting down.
ACAATATATTTGTCAAAGGAAACATCAGAAATACAGATTTTAAAAGTCATTCAGGGACTTCCTTGGTGGTGCAGTGGTTAAGAATCCGCCTGCCAATGCAGGGAACATGGGTTCAATCCCTGGTCCGGGAAGAGCCCACATGCTGCAGAACAACTAAGCCCATGTGCCACAGCTACTGACGCTGCATGAGCCACAACTACTGAGCCCGCATGCCACAGCTACTGAAGCCCGCATGCCTAGAGCCCGTGCTCTGCAACAAGAGAAACCATCGCAATGAGAAACCTGTGCACCGCAACAAAGAGTAGCCCCCATTTGTTGCAACTAGAGAAAGCTGGCCCACAGCAATGAAGACCCAATGCAGCCAAAACTAAATAAACAAACAAACAAACAAATAAATAAATATTTTGAAAAATTAAAAGAATTGTTAAAAAAAGTCGTTCAATCCTACTATTTAAAATATAACTGCTATTAACAATGCTTAATGCAACCACTGAATTTAATCACTGTGTATATGCATATATGTATTGGCTTTTAAAAAAATGATATGTAGCTTGGAAACTTTCATTTTCCTTAAAAAATAAGAATCATTAGGACTCCTTCAATCACAAATGCCATATGGCTTAAAAGAGGGAATTTATTGGAGCTTGCACTGAAGGCTGAGGATTGAGACATGAATTAATCTAGTATAATCATTTGGCACTTTAGACAACCCTGTGAGGTGTATTCTCTGAAGGCAAAAGCAGATGTCCATTATGTAATACAAGGTAAATATTTGTACATGTGGTTGAAAATAAATATCTTCACATCAACAAATATGCTTTTATAACATTAAAAGGGAAGATTTCCTATTTTTTAGGTGTTTCATGGTTTATTTAATCAATTTCTTATTGTTCAACATGTGTAGTAAGTAATATAGTGATTAAAAACACAGACTCAAAAACTAGCTTATTTACATTGGGCAAGTTTTTTAACCCCAGTTCTCTCATCTGTAAAATGAGGATAATAATAGCACATACTTAATAGAGTTATTTTAAATTTGAAATGGATTAATTCATGTAAATTGTTCAGAGCAGTTCCTGGCATATAGTAAGTACTCAATGAAAAGTGGTGGTATTATTATTATAATTACTGCTAAAGTTTAATGTCAGAGTGAAGAATATATTCCCATACGTGAGGTAAGAAATTTAGCACTGTGTTTCTATCCTCTTTTCCTATTTGTTTATATAAGCTTAGATTTGGAATCTATAATAGCATTTTAAATTTGGAATCCATATCAGTATTATTATGGTATTAATATTTACCTTACAATTCTGTCACATATTTTGATAATGTTTTGACATTTACATTTTGTTTTGTAACTAAACTTATAGCTGTGCTGTGTGTGTGTTTTTAAAATGCTTTAATGTTGACAACCAGCACCACTTCATAACATGATCTCCTATTTAGCTTCTCGTTTTATTTTTTCTCTCATAGTATATATTTAAGAAATGTTTTTCAAGAAAGATGTATAAATGTTACATTTTCTGTTCCTACTCATATCTGAGTGTGCATTTCTGATTTCTTTACACGTAAAGAACAATTTGACTAAGTATGAAATTCATGACTTAAAATTGTTTCCTTTCAAAACCTTTTAGATCTAATTCTGTTACTGTTGTTGCTGCTTTGGCATTCTATTATGCATATTGAAACTTGCTTATTTTTTGCTTCATTTGTAAGTAAACCATCTTCCTTGAACTCTGTATGGTTTTACTTCACACTTTGGCCAAGATGCGTTTAGGCATAAATCTTTTTCATTGGCATTGGCTAGAGCATGGTGATACCCTTCAGTGTGGAGCTTCCTAAGGAAATATTCTTCTATGATATTTTCATTGTTTTTCTATTCCTTTTTTTTTTTGATATGCATGCTATTTTTCTGCCCTTTCCCTTCCACATAATTCACAGGGTTGGATATTTTCCATTTGTCCCACAGATCTAGTTTCCATCTTTTCCATTATGTTCTATGTTCTGGGAGTCTGATCTTTATGACTGTATAACTGATTCTCCTGGCCCTCTGCCTTCCAGTTGTTGCTGGCCAATGGGAAGCATCTTCAGAAGATCAGAGGGCAGGAAAAGTTGGATATTTATTTCCTCATCTCCCTCCTCACTGGGTGAAGAAGGCTGGGCAGTGCCTGAATCTTTCTAGCTCTAATCACAACTTCCACAGGCCTTCTTTTACTGCCTTCTCCAGGTTTCATTGCTTGCTGCTCCCTCACCCCTTCCAACCTGAGTATTGCTGGTTGTAGACGCTTCATCAGTATTTGTTGGTTTTCCTTAACCCTACCCATACCATTGCTCATAGTTCCTTCTTTAATGCTCAGTTAGTCTACTTGATTATCTATTTAATAATTTCCCACAAGAATGTTTTCTCCTTTACTTGTATAATCATTTTTCTCTAATTTTCCTCATATTTTTGTCCTCCTCTTCATCAGTGAAAGTTTCTCAGTTTTGTGGATAGATAATGGCTCTTTAATGCCTTTATTGGGTATGGAGGTATTATGGATAATGAGACATTAATCTTCTATATATATAATATATATGTAGTACACTTGCATTGATTACTTATTCAGTTTCTTTTTCACTTTATTTAGGTGCTTTAAAAAAACCTCAACCTGTTTCCTTTTTAATAATTGTCAGTTCTTGCTTTGTAGAAGACCTTTTTTCCTTGCTATTTTGTTAGGTTGCCAGATGTTTACTGACATTTTCTCCTTAAGGCTACAGACAATTATTTTCAAAGACAAGATCTTATTCTGAAACTTCTTGTCACTATTCCCTTCTCTTTTCAGCAGTTTTCCCCCCTCTTCATAGGCTCCAGTTTTCTTTCTCTACTTATCCTGGACTGAGGTGTCACAGTATAACCTGCTTGTACCTTTCCCCTCTTTCTTCTCAGCTATTCCTGGGTTGTATGTAATTTGCATACATGCAGAAAGATGCTGACAGCAAGGATGATCCACCATGGAGAAGCACTCAGGGACGGATAGCGATAGTTGCCCAGTTCTTCACTATTACAGGTCCTAAGACTCAAAGTAATGAACATGTATTAGGAGAGTTGTGAAGTATTTACCTACTTTTTTCAGGTGAACCCTTTTGTATAAAACAAAGCTGTGATATACCAAGAAATAGTATGTTATAATAATTAAGAAAATAGATTTTCTTGGTCTGTCAACACCACAATTTACTAACCTTATGTGAGTCACTTAACTTCTCTGTGCTTCTGTTTTCTTCAACTGAAAAACAGGAAGAATAATAGTAACCGAACTTATAGGATTGTTTTGTAGATTAAGTAACTAGAAGAAGTAAAGTCTTAGAACCATGCCAAGCATACAGTAAATACCATATAACTGTTTGCCATTATTGCTGTAACTTGCACCCTGAGGAGGTTTTCCCTCAATCTGATTCCTTTATAATTAATGCCAATTATCTAAGATCTTAGTAGTGAGTCAGTTGTCAGTTATGGTTTTTGATGTTAAGTTTTCAGTTTCTTCTTTGTCTTCCAGGTACTTTAAGAAAAATGTATTGAGAAGTTTGGGAGTGATCTTCAGACTTTCTTGGAATAAGCTGGACCACCAATAGGCTGTGTATCCAACCCATAATTTCTGGACACTGCAGAATTGGTTTTACTGAAATGGGTTCCAGAGTAATTTCTAGCCTTTTTAGATTGAGGCTGAAAAACGAAGTTTATAAAAGTCAACGTTGCAATTTGGAACTTTGGAAGTGTCTTACCCTAAAAAAAGAGAAGTATTGGGTAGGACATATGTACTGTGTTGAAAGAAGAAGGAACACTACCCACGTGAGTTATGGTGAAACATCTCCAGAAAATATGGACGAAGTTTCAAATCCTACCTGGTTGCTTTCAGTCTAACACTGCTTAAGGGAACCCCAGACTTTTCAGAGGAAATTACAAAGGAAAAGATTATACTGGCTTTGGAAACACTCGAACAAGTAAGAATTCTTTTCCCCTTTTATTCCCTTTGGTTTGCACAAGCTTATGCAGAATGATTATAAGAAAAGAAAAATAGATGAAAAATGGCCTCCAACTTCTACTGTTGATATTATGTATATATTTTTTAATCCATATTTTTATTTTTCAGTTTCTAACATTGTTTTTGTTTATATGAACTTCTAGCAAAAACATTAATTACATAATTTTAAAATCCCCAAAGCAATAGGAAGCAATATTAAAATATGAAACAGCTCGATAAATAATAACTTGTTCACTAAGGTAGCCACATCAGTTCATGTTTGACTTATTTAATCCAACTTTTTTCTTTGAATTTATTTATTTTATTTATTTATTTTTGGCTGCTTTGGGTCTTCATTGCTGCGTGCAGACGTTCTCTGGTTGCCGTGAGCGGGGGGTACTCTTTGTTGTGGTGCTCGGGTTTCTCATTGCCGAGGCTTCTCTTGTTGCAGAGCACAGGCTGTAGGCGTGCACGGGCTTCAGTAGTTGTGGCACGTGGGCTCTAGAGTGCAGGCTCAGTAGTTGTGGTGCACAGGCTTGGTTGCTCTGCGGCATGTGGGATCTTCCCGGACCAGGGCTCAAACCTGTGTTCCCTGCATTGGCTGGTGGATTCTTAACCACCGCGCCACCAGGGAAGCCCTCTTTAATCCAACTTTTAAATGTCATATCCTTTCTATATGTATACATTTGCAGTATGAATCGTGATTTAAATTACTGGGAATTAATAAAAACTGCTATCAAAGAAACTGTTGAGCTATTCAGTTACCCTTTACTGCACCAAACTAATGTCTTGCACCATCAGTACAGTCATATTTTAAACAGCGTCAACTATTCAAATGAGCCAGAGAATTGACTGAATGTGAATCACATGGGTCCAAAACAACAGGGACATAAATTATTCCTACAGTGACATTTTATTTATGTGATAATTATCTCAACCCTAAACAGGCATACTTAGTGTTCTACCAAAATAACTCAGTGATAGAAGGAATTTAGGAAGGAGCAATGTATATGTGCTAAATCTGGCAGACCTACCTATCACGTAGTGAAGAAAAGATTTGGCCATTGTCTAATTATTGTAATCTAATATGGAGAAGAAAATTGAGGAATGTTTTAATTAACCAGAAAATAAACAGATCTCTGCTTGGTTATGGCTGTGTAGATGAAAGCTCAGGGACATCTCTGAGCAGTGTTTTGTTTTTAATGGTGAACTTCTTGTGTCTTTGCAAAGAATCAACCTCAGTAATATACCCCGAATGTGGGTATATACGTGTATGTTTTCCCTCAAGTAAAAAAATATAAATACTGTGTTAAAGTTGTGGAAAGGAGAGGACCACACATGTAAATGAAAGAAACTTCAGAGACTAAAATAAAACTAATGGTGTACTTAAAGCTCTTTATGTGGCAATATGCACTTTGATGAGGTTGATGGGAGAGTCGGGAACTTTTATGTCTGAGAAGCTAGAAGGATAATCATGTCTTCAGCAAAAAGGCATGCATAAACTCTGCTACAAGTTTCACCTCCAAATGAGTGGAAGGGCAGGTTTTATGTTCCGGAGTTTACCCATACAGGAAGCAATTGAGTTTCTAAAGATGAAAGCCTGCAAAAGGTCCTGGGAACAAGCCAAAGACAGCTAACATCACTGACAGGATATGATGAATGATAAAAAAAATATATGTAAAGAATAGAGATATAATCTTTGGGTTGCTTGACTGATCTTTTACAAAGAAAAATTTTAAATATCATTAAATGTATAAAATCTTGAATATTTTAATATCTAAGAATAAAGGTCTGTTTTAGTGGTATTCATTATTTACCTATCAGAGAGCAATATGAACCACTTAGAAACGTAATTATCTTTAAAGAGATATTTTAAAATAAAAGTGATATTTTAGGTATAAACCTAAGACTGACTAGAGCATTTTGTGTAGAAGATGGAGTTCCATGTTGTGATTTACACTACTTCATGTATATTTCAGTAATAGTGTTGCATAACTTTGTTAAAAACAGAAATTCCAACTTTTTCTTTGTCATTGTTTTACAAAATCCTATGTCTAAAATTCAATGTCAATAATTCAAAGCACAAAATAAGGTTTCTGATTTATTTTCCTTCACGTGTTTCATGTGTCTTTAAATCCACCAACCCCCGAGTTTGCTCTAATGAGTCATTCCTTTCTGCCTTCTTCCTGTTTCAAAATTTATCCTTTCTCCTTCCCTGTGAAAACAACCCATCTCTGACTAATTTTTAATTACTTGACTCTGCTAAGGAGACTAAGAAACTGATTCAACTAAATCAAATAGATGGTAATAATTTTTTATGTCACTTTCCCAGTGAGAAGGGAAAAGCAGTTTCTGACATCTGGGAGCTGACCTGGTGCTCACAGCTAGGTCTTGGAGTTCTCCTATTAATAATTTCAATAATAATTATAATAATTAATAACATCAAATATTTCACAGAACATCAATGTCAGACCAGGGTACTCTGGGATCATGATAGATCAAGACAAAAACAAGACTACTTTGTAATAATGTTAGAACACAACAAAACATGAGCATTGTCAATGTCACAAAGTACCATCTACTACACCCTTGCCCAGATAATATGAATGAGTATTGCTTATTCACCATGTCAGATTTAGTGTCCTTCTATTCTACCTTTTTTTTCTACTTAAAACTCATTAAGATATCCAACCATAGAATTCACCCCATATTCTGACAGCACTCAATCCAGAGCGAACTCTCTCCTTGCATTCTTCAAGTCACCTGATACAAGTTCAGATCCTACAATAAGTCACTCTTAACACTTTCTTGTTGAGATGCCCTATGGTTTTCTTGTTGCAATGAGAAATACACCCAACAGTGTTTGATATAGGTGTGTTTTTGGTCTTTTGTGTGGAGGACATTGACACCAGATAACAACTAATGTTTAATAGCTTAGAAAATTCAAACCAGTGACTGAAGGTGAGGCTTTTCAAAAAGTGAACGGGCAATGCTTAAATCCTATTGGTTAGGTAAGCTTTCTCCCCTAACTGTAAAAGAGCGTTGCTTGAGTTTGTTCATCCTTTTTCATTTATTAAATCATTCATTCATTCAATCATGCCTTCTTTTTTTTTTTTTTTGGCTGTGCCATGCAGCATGGGGGATCTTAGTTCCCCGACCAGGGATTGAACCTGTGCCCCCTTCAGTGGAAGCAAAGAGCCCTAACCACTGGACTGCCAGGGAATTCCCCATCCATTCTTTCATTAAACAGATATTTGCTGAGTACATACACTATGCCAGGAAATGTGTTAGAATCAAGGGATAAGAAAAATCAAAGTGCCTACACTCATCAAACTTACAGGTTAGGTCTGACAATAATTAGATAATTATTTACAAGTGCAAAGAATGAAGAGGATTTTTGCATTATACACTTAGACATTTCCTCTGTCACCCTGAAATTAAAACTGTTCTAATCAGATACATATTCCTATTTTGTGCCATTTATTCAACACATGGGGGATAAACAGATCAGTTTATTCACTACTGTGTTAAAGAACCTAGGGGAAAAAAAGGCTCTCCTTGCTACTGTAACTGACATCTTGGAGTAAATATTAAACATTAACTATGATTTAAGGTACAATTTTTAAGTCTTTTCTGATTTGATTGCCTAACTCTAATACCAAGAGTTTAAATTCCTTTCCCTCAGTGGAAAGCAAGATGGATCTCTTAACCTCATCAGCATAACAAGATATGCAGTGGGATAAAAATGAGTCTAGGTTGCAGCCATAACCTTGTCTAGTGAATTGCTAGACACACAGCTGAAGACCTATTGATAATGATATATTCCCATGGGAACAGTGGGAGAATTTTCCTAGCCATGGATTTAGCATCACCTGAGGGGTCAGACACTGAGCTAAGTATGTGCCACGCTATCTCTCTTAATCTTTACTCATGCATATATTTATTAATTCAAGTATTCATTCATCAAGCTAAATTTTTTGAGCATTCCAGGCACCGGGCTAGATACTGAGGACATACATTAATCAAAGAATCACAGATATAAACATAAGGATACAAGGTGTGATAAGTGCTAAGGAGGAGGGGGCATATGGTACTATGGGAGTATCTGATGGGGAAAATGAATGGGTTAAGAAGAGCTTCCCTGGGATGGTGCTAATTATACTAAGAGCTAAAATGAGCTAAAATAAGATGTTCAGGACAAACCTGTGTTATAGGTACTATCATAACCACGTCTTACAAAAGAGAACTGAGTCTCAGCCATATCTAGCAATGGAGAAGTGGGTGAGTCAGGATTTGAACCCACGTCTCTGAGATTTTTACCGTCCAACATGTATCCACCACATTGAGCAGCTCTGTATATCCTTGCGTTAGAATGTTCCTGCTCTGCTGGAAATCTGTGTACACATCTGCCTTCTCAATTAGACTATGATATCCTAGAGGGCAGAAGCTGTACCTTGCATGACACACAGTTCCAGATACATGTGTCACTCTCAAAATGTTGCCTAGATGATAATGAACATGTTCAGTGCAATTTTGTTCATTTTAAAAGACCCTTTTGGCAGAGAAAGGATTTCAGAGATTTTATGTATCGTAAAAAACAAATGTCCATGGAATTTTGAATTGATGATGTTTCTTTCTTTTCTTTTCTCTCAATTATAAAGATATTTACTGAAAGTCATTCTCTGGAAATTATGGCTGCTCTTAAAGCTGTATAATTTTACTTAAATAGCCTTGATGGCCTATAGCTATTTGAAGGCTCCCCTCTTTGTTCGATTTACTAGGAAAATCAAGGCCAAAACTGTGGTTTATTCTAAAGCAATTTCAGATCTGTGTGATATAGGTCTTGATCCAATTTATTTTCCTTTCCTCACTTTTTTTTTTGGTGTATCTATTTGTTATTTTGTTTTGAATACATCTTATATGTCACCTCTAATACTTGGAATATGGCAGGATATAAATGAATAAACAAAAATTATTTTAAAAGGCCTCACAAAGGAAATTAGATTTAGAGAATGAACTTCCATAAATTTAGTTCCATTATTCTTCTCCTATGTGTTTTTTTTTCTTTTTTTTCTTTTTTTTAATCTTTATTGGAGTATAATTGCTTCACAATACTGTGTTGGTTTCTGGAGTACAACAAAGTGAATCAGCCATATGCATACACATGTCTGCAAATCCCCTCCTTCTTGAGCCTCCCTCCCATCCTCCTTATCCCACCCCTCTAGGTCATCGCAAAGCACCCAGCTGATCTCCCTGTGCTTTGCCGCTGCTTCCCACAGGCTATTTTACATTCAGTAGCGTATATATGTTGCTACTCTCACTTCGCCCCAGCTTCCCCCTCCCACCTCATGTCCTCAAGTCCATTCTCAATGTCTACATCTTTATTCCTGCCCTGTAACTAGGTTTATCAGTACCATTTTTTTTTTAGATTCCATATATATGCATTAGCATACGGTATTTCTTTTTCTCTTTCTGACTTACTTCACTCTGTATGACAGAGTCTAGGTTCATCCACCTCACTACAAATAACTCAGTTTCATTTCCTTTTATAGCTGAATAATATTCCATTGTATATATGTGCCACATCTTCTTTATCCATTCCTCTGTCGATGGACATTTAAGTTGGTTCCATGATCTGGCTGCTGTAAATAGTGCTGCAATGAACATTGTGGTACATGTCTCTTTTTGAATTATGGTTTTCTCAGGATATATGCCCAGTAGTGGGATTGCTGGGTCATATGGTAGTTCTATTTTTATTTTTTTATGGCACCTCCTTACTGTTCTCCATAGTGGCTGTATCAATTTACATTCCCACCAACCGTGAAAGAGGGTTCCCTTTTCACCACACCCTTTCCAGAATTTATTGTTTCTAGATTTTCTGATAATGGCGATTCTGACCGGCCTGAGGTGATACCTCATTGTAGTTTTGATTTGCATTTCTCTAATAATTAGTGACGTTGAACATCTTTTCATGTACCTCTTGGCCATCTGTATGTCTTCTTTGGTGAAATGTCTATTTAGGTCTTCTGCCCATTTTTTAACTGGATTATTTGTTTTTCTGATATTGAGCTCCATGAGCTGTTTGTATATTTGAGAGATTAATCCTTTGTCTGTTGTTTCATTTGCACATATTTTCTCCCATTCTAAGGGTTGTGTTTTTCTCTTGTTTATGGTTTCTTTTGATGTGAAAAAAGGTTTTAAGTTTAATTAAGTCCCATTTGTTTATTTTTGTTTTTATTTCCATTACTCTAGGAGGTGGGTCAAAAGAGATTTTGCTGTGGTTTATGTCAAAGAGTGTTTTTCCTATGTTTTCCTCTAAGAGTTTTATAATATCTGGTCTTAAATTTAAGTCTTTAATCCATCTGGAGTTTATTTTTGTGTATGGTGTTAGTTAGTGTTCTAATTTCATTCTTTTACATGTAGCTGTCCAGTTTTCCCAGCACCACTTATTGAAGAGGCTGTCTTTTCTCCATTGTATGTTCCTGCCTCCTTTGTTGTAAACTAGTTGACCATATGTGTGTAGGTTTATCTCTGGGATTTCTATGCTGTTCCCTTGATCTATATTTCTGTTTTTGTGCTAGTACCATACTGTCTTGATTACTGTAGCTTTCTGGTATGGTTTGAAGTCAGGGAGCCCGATTCCTCCAACTCTGTTTTTCTTTCTCAAGATTGTTTTGGCTATTTGGGGTCTTTTGTGTTTCCATACAAATGGTAAAATTTTTTGTTCTAATTCTGTGAAGAATGCTATTGGTAGTTTAGGCATTATAGGAATTGCATTGAATCTGTAGATTGCTTTGGGTAGTATAGTCATTTTCACAATATTCATTCTTCCAATCCAAGAACATGGTATAGTTCTCCAACTGTTTATGTCATCTTTGATTTCTTTCATCAGTGTTTTATAGTTTTCTGAGTACAAGCCTTTCGCCTCCTTAGGCAGGTTTATTCCTAGGTATTTTATTCTTTTTGTTGCAATGGTAAAAGGGAGTGTTTCCTTAATTTCTCTTTCTGATTTTTCATTGTTGGTGATAGGAATGCCAGAGATTTCTGTGCATTAATTTTGAATCCTGCAGCCTTACCAAATTCACTAATTAGTTCTAGTAGTTTTCTGGTGGCATCTTTAGGATTTTCTATGTAGAGCTGATAACCTTATGGGGATTTCTTTGTATATTATTTTTTGTTCTTCCCTTGCTGTTTTTAATATTTTTTTCTTTGAATTTAATTTTTGTTAGTTTGATTAATATGTGTCTTGTGTGTTTTTCCTAGGGTTTATCCTGTATGGGACTCTCTGTGCTTCCTGCACTTGGGTGACTATTTCCTTTCCCATGTTAGAGAAGTTTTCAACTATGATCTCTTCAAATATTTTCTCAGAACCTTTCTTTTTCTCTTCTTCTTCTGGGACCCTTATAATTTGAATGTTGGTGCATTTAGTGTTGTCCTAGAGGTCTCTGAGACTGTCCTCAGTTCTTTTCATTCTTTTTTCTTTATTCTGCCCCTCAGCAGTTATTTCCACCATTTTGTCTTCCAGCTCACTTATTCCTTCTTCTGCCTCAGTTATTCTGTTATTGATTCCTTCTAGTGTAGTTTTCATTTCAGTTATTGTGTTGTTCATCTCTGTTTGTTTGTTCTTTGGTTCTTCTAGATCTTTGTTAAACATTTCTTGTGTTTTCTCAATCCATGCCTCCATTCTATTTTTGAGATTCTGGATCATCTTTACTATCTTTACTCTGAATTCTTTTTCAGGTAGATTGCCTATTTCCCTTTCATTTATTTGGTGTTGTAGGTTTTTACCTTGCTCCTTCATTTGTGACCTATTGTTTTGCTCTCTCTTTTTTAGTTTTTTTTATGAGTGGGATTGTGTTCCTGTCTTACTGGTTGTTTGGCCTGAGGCTTCCAACACTGGAGTTTGTAGGCTGTTGGGTAGAGCTGGATCTTGGTGCTGTGATGAGGACCTCTGGGAGACCTCACTTCGATGAATATTCCCTGAGATCTGAGGTTCTCTGTTAGTCCAGTGGTTTGGACTCAGAGCTCCCACTGCAGGAGCTTCACTCAACCCCTGGTTCATGAACCAAGATCCCCCAAGCCATGTGGGGTGGCAAAAAAAAAAAAGAAAGAAAAAGAGAACAATAACAAAGTAAAAAATAAAATTAGACTAGGAAACTAAGATATATATTGGAAAGCGTATAAAAATAAAAATATAGATAAATCACTAACTGGGAGGTACAGCAGTACCACAATAGTAAAAAAAAAAAGAAAGAAGAAAAGGGGGGGAAGGCCTTGGCTGTGGAGGGTGGGGCCTAAGCAAGGGTGAGGTTTGGGTGGTGGGCGGAGCCTATGTTTAGGGCCCACAGGGCTGGAAAAGGCCCTGGGTGCTGTGGGGGGTGGGGCTTAGGCTCAAGGAACAGAGGGCCCCAGGTGTGCCCCCCACCCCTGTCTCAGAGAGCAGGGGAATCTCACCTGGGAACCCAGCAGGCTTCCTGGGCTCAAGTGGGTGGGGTAAACGCCCTCTTCTCCTCTTCTGCTCCTCCTGGAGGGCCTTTCCCACCTGCCTCTCCTGATCTCCCTGGCCTCAGGGGTGCCGATCCTGTCTGCCCTCTACTTGTCCTCCCCCCTCAGTCCCCCCATGTCCTACTGGTTCACTTGGGGGTTCCCCCATCTCCTTGGGCATCAGGGTCCCCCACCAGAGGCCGGCAAGCACCCTAGCCATGGGGAGATGCTAACTCGGTGTCTTCCCACACCGCCATCTTGACTCTGCCCCGTTCTCCTATGTTTTTTTTAATTTTAATCTTTGTACCTGGGAAAAATTAAGGAAAGATATTCGAGGGAAAAGAAAACAGAAAAGGGGCTCTGAAGGGAGTGCATCAAGGTGGAGCCATACAAGGAGTTAAGTGGTGGTGATGATGATAATGGTGATGGTGATGGAGACTTAGAGAATAATTGTCTGGATATTTTCTGCAGGACCTTTGTACCAAGAGTAAATAGTTCTGTCACCTGGCTCCCGATTCACTGCCAAGTGCCAGGATTGAATTGGTAAGTAAAGGTAATAAAACGTGGAGGGTATGGGTATTAAGACTGGTGAATGAACAAAGTAAAATAGGAAAAAAGGCAAAGCTACAATCCTGGGTGAGTGTGGGTGAGAGAGATGGGCATTTCATGGAGTCAGTGTTCTAGAGGACTTATGTCTTATTTTAGAAAAATAAGAATACATTCATAGGTTCCTTATGAAATTAATTTATTTCAAGAGCAGATGTCTACAGCGCAAGCTTTGTGGCTAGGATTTCTACATCTTAAAAGTTCACTATATCGCAATCATCACATAAGTAGCAATCTAGTAAGAGCCTAAACTTATTTTCTCTCAAGTCCTCAGGCACTTTAAATCTTAAACTGATTATCATCAATTTTCAAAATAGGATAGCTATATAACTAGGCCTTCTAAAACTGAATGACACCTAGTGAAGGAAAAACAAAACAAACCCTGATCTAAGGTTAGTTTTTAAAGCAGATGCTAGATTTTGGCCAAACTCCTCCACAATGGGAGATTTTAAAAGGCTATATGTTGTTAACACAAAGGAATTCTCTTAGAATCTCCAAACACAAGAGAGTGTCCTACCAGTTTAACACAGAGGAGAGAATTTGAGTTTCATGTGAATATTACACCTGGGCTAATTTCACTGTTTAGTTTTATACAGAGATCTAAACATCTGAAAAGAAGGAAAAATCAGGACTTTCTTCAGTTTATTTTATATGGATGTGTGAGCAAACATTGACACTATGGAGGATTTGGTTTGGCTCGCTAACAAGCCCAAATGGAACCACTCCCTTAAAGGGGACATGTCAGCTAATGGTTTCCACCAAATCAGGTTACTCATAACAGCAGAAGGATCAAGAAGATAGGAGAGAAAACAGTGGGTAACTCAACTCAGGGAAATTCCTCTATGTTACTAGTTCAATCAACCGTTAAATCAATACTTAGTGAACGTGTATAAAAGATGCTGTGGAAGGATTCTAAGGAGAATACTCACTGTCCATACCCAGGCAACGTCAGTCAGGACTTTAGTCTTTAATTTTAGTAATGGCTTTAATAATTTTAATAACAATTTAAATCCCTTGCCAACTGCAACATAAATTGCTTATATTCTTGGAAGAAGTGTGCTACTCTTTACTCTGGTCATGATGGGGAGATTCATAATTCCCTTCCATCTTTAATATACTATCTTATCCTATACTACAATATAATTCAATGATTCTAATTCTTATAGAGCATTAAGTGGGCCGGCCCACTTTTAAATCTCTCCAAGTGTATTTCTCTGCTAAAATACATCTTGTTAAAGAAGGCCTATGTTTTTAGTGTATCATAATTTGTTTCATTGTTTATTGAACAAATACATATTGGGTACTCATTTTACATTAGATACTGTGTTAGGTGCTGGGGATTTGACACCTAGGGCTCATGGATCTTACAGTTGAGTGGTCTTTATTACAGCAATTCACTTGACAAAGTTTGGGAGGCTTCACCACGGAATTCAGATTTAGAGAACTATGCTCTCAAGAAGCTAGTTCCACTTTTCTTAAAAATTTTTTTTAAATTTCTTTAACTTATAAAAAGAGCCGATACTCTTCATTTAGCCTCAGCAGTACACTAAGGTGCTGAGAATGTCATCAGGAGAAGTAAAACTATGGTGAGTGATACACAGTAACTCAAGCAACTACATTGGGTTAAAAAAACAAGAACTATGAGACAGTGAGAAAAAAGCAGGGAGGATGAAAAATTACAGGTACGCGAGCCAGAAAAAAGTCACTACTGTGTAATTATCTGTTACTTAAGGATGTGGTCCCTGTGGTTTCAGATAGACTTGTTTGAGGCATGTTTTTCTTCAGGGTTGGCAGGGTTATAGGCAGAGATTGGAGGACAAAGAAAGAGAAATCTTTTAGGGGAACAAACACAGAAGAAACTGTACTATGAAGTCTCCTAGCTCCTGAACATTGCCACCTGTCTCCTGGACTAACTTGTTGGCAGCTGTAGAAGTTACATGCATTTTGAAGAAACAAACCAAAAACGTCTTGATGATATTTTCCCATGAGAACAATGGCAGAATTTTACTAGCAGAGGATATGGCATCACCCAAAAGGCTGGGCATTGAAGTAAGCATGAGCCATTTTCATGTCTCTTAATCTTTATTCATGTGTGTACAGTTGACCCCTGAACCCTCAGGGGTTGGGAGTCATGTTAGGGGTGCCCACCACCTGAGACAAAAATCCTGAATAACTTAACAGTTGACCCTCCCTATCTTAGTTCCACATCTGCAGATTCAACCAACTGCACACCTTGTAGCACTATAGCAATTTACTGAAAAACAAACAAACAAAAACTGCATATATGTAGATCCACACAGTTAAAATCCATGCTGTTCAAGAGTCAACTATATTCATGCTTTTAATTATTCATTCATCAACCTAAATTTATTGAGCATTTATTAGGTTCCAAGTGCTGAACTAGGTAAGGACACACATTAACCAAAGAATTATAGACAAAAATATAAGTTTACAGCTGTGATTAGTGCTAAGAAGGAGGGGCACACGGTGCTATGAGAGTGTGTGATGGGGAAAGTGGCATTGTTGCCAGGGTTAAGAAGAGCTTTCCTGATACAGTGCTAATCATGCAAAGATCTAAGAGAAGTAGATGAATAAGCTCTAGAGATCAACATTGTACCTCTAGTCAACAGTACTACATTGTAGACCTAAAGATGTGGTAAGAAGTGAATCTCATCCTAAGTGTTCATTTCACAATAAAAGAGAAAGAAAAGAGAAGAAAGAAAGAAAGAAGAGGAAGGAAGAAAAGTAAGATATTTTTGGCAAACCTATGTTTAGGTATTATTATATCCCTCTCCTAGGAGAGAGAATTGAGTCTCAGCTATATCTAGCAATGCAGAAGTGGATGAGCCAAGATTTGAACCTGAGTCTCTGTGAATATCTACGACACTGAGGTGCATATGCTGAGCTCATGATGCCACCAATCATGATGCTGAGGGTTAGAAGAGATCTTGCTGTGGGAAGTCTTCATCAGCCTCCCCTCCAGACAGGTGGAAGCTTGTTTGAGGACTCCAGTGCTTCCCTCAATGTCTTTCTGATACTGTTTCCCATTAGCAAGTTCTTCTTTGAAGCAAAGTATAATCTAATTACATTTTCTGTTAGCTTCTATTATTTATTTCCTAAGCAAAAATGAAAAATGTTGACCACACTGTCTCACAGTTGAATAATAACAGCAGAGCAACAAAGCTGAATTCCATGAACCACCTTTGAAAAGCAAGTCTTGTTACTTCATTTTCTTATCCTGAAATGACATGGATTACTTGAAAGCAGTAATGAGGTTACTTTTCATATTTAGAATATTCTCATTTTTCTTAGGTTTATTTTATAATGAGGTCTACTCTGGGCCCTTCTACTCACTCTTCTGTTTGAGAGGCCTGATTCCAGTGTCAAGTTTTGCATTGTCCCTCTGAAAATGTAGTGCAAGGTGAGGTCAGTTTTCCTGAAGACTTTCTTCCTTATTGTTACCTCCCACTCCAAGACTGAATATATTTTCTTAAACATAATTGCTTACTTTTTTCACGTATTCACTTGGGGTCATATTAAAAATGTCCTAGATTCTTTTCTTATTTTCTCAAATACAGTTAATTATGTTCTATATTCTATTTTTATAGTTTTCCATCCTTCCCTCCCCAGCTCTATGTTTAACTCAGCACATGTTCCTGTTAATTTTAATCTCTTGGCTTTAGATGAGCATAGTCCTCATTTGTTCTCTTCCTTTCTCCTGGGGTGGGCTAGTATCAGCAGAGAAAATATGGAATGTTAATTTTGCAGTTCATTCAATAAACACATATTTATTGAAAGCCTATTGTGTGTCAGAAATCAGCCCAGATGTTTGGTTAAAGTGATGAGTAAGACAGATATGACCCCCTTATACTGTGATACATCCTATGATACAGGAAGTGTCATAGATCCAGATAACAGGAACATCTAACCCAACTTGTAATGTCAATGGGAATATACGTGGATCAGTAATATCAGAGTTGAGACTTGAAGGGTCAGAACGAATTTGCCAGACAACTGTGGCCATCCATGGAAAGAGAGAAGAGTCTTTCTGGCAGAAGGAGCAGCATATGTGAAAGTCAGAGAATATAACAGTGACATGCTTCTTTTCTTTTTTCCTAATTTTCATGCAAACTAAAGAATGCAGAAGATCATACATTAATAATTTACTATTTTGTTTGGGAGAAAAAAAGCTTATATCTTATATATATATAGTATTATATAAATAATTTCCTTGTAGAATTATTGCCTATAAGCTTTGGGATCAGATTATGACCCATTTGGAGGGTCCATTTTGAGGGACAACTCGTCCATGGACTGTGACAGTCATTGATTTAGGAGAATTTAAAAAAGATCCTTAACACTGGAACAGACCACAGGAGGGGAGGGAACCAGTGTCTGGGAAGAGAGCAAATGTCCTAAAAAATGAGACTCAATGGATGAGCCAGGAGCAACAGGGGCTGGACCTTATAAGCTATGTAAAGATAGCAGAATATGATCATAAAAGTAATGGGGAGCCACAGTTTCAAGCTGATTTCTGTTGTTTCACCAGGGAGGGTAGCACGCATTGTATTCTCTCCATCCCTTCTTCTCCCATAGCTTCCTTTGCTCTCCATTAAACTAGATATAGTAGAAATAAAAATAAATTAAAATGATACTTTCTCCTATCCCAGTTTTATGAGAAACGACACCATTGATAAATTTAGAAGGGGAGGTTTGATTAGAATAGACCCATATTTAAATTATCACCGAAAGGATTTCTAATTGTGGGCAGCCCTTAAATGGAGTAACACATACAAAAAAGCAGAGATCTGGGGTCTGCTGTCTAGAAGCTTACTATGTACTACTCTGCCTGTGGTCTCTCACAAACTACTATTATTTCTCTACCTTTCTTCAACCTGTTTTGTGTCGTTAGGGAACTGGAAATCCAACCCAATTTTTCTCTTGAGTGATGTCAAGAGATGCCAAGGAAATTGACAACATTCTATCCAGAAAGCTATTTTCTTCCCACCTTGGCAGGACATCAGAGAGTGATAAAAGTAACCATGATATGAAAGGGCCACCTAAGTTTTGGTTCCTCTTGGCTGACAGCTTCGTTTCAGAATCTTGCTTTGCCAACAATATCCCAACCCGTGCAGCTGAAAGATTTACTTCAATGAATCTAGATAATTCTTTAAGAATAGAGGCAACCTATTCCTTTTCTTCCAGACACCCATTTCTTTATAATTAAGTCAACATTATAGGTATTTCCCACCATCTTCCACTTAAAGCTGTGGAGAGAATGAGTAACTCCTGCCTAAGTTGGGTTTAACAGACCCTGGGGTGAGCATTTTGAGAGTCTCCCACAGAAAAATGGCTTGGTATGAGAAGGAAAGATGGCACTTTCATTATCCCTTATTATGGACTTAAGGATTTGGATTTGGATTTGAACTGCTGAATTCTGTTCTTTAGGACAGCTCAGCTGTTATTGCTGTTCTGCTCTTGAAGTTAATTGGTCCTACCGTATATATCAGTATTCCTCTTTGTCTAGAGACACACTCACACCATAGTGCTTATGTCTTTATTAAGAAAACATGTCACTCCTTTTATTACTGATTATGAAAAAGAAATACCCTCCATCTTCTGCACATGAGATCAGGAGAACACCTGAGCCTTCTCCCTTTTAATTTCAGGAAACGTATGAGTTTGCATGTGGAGGACAAATAGAGACATTGCCTTCACTGACAGAACTGGACTCGTTGTTCTCCATCGAGTTACAGAGAGAAAAAATAGCAACCATTTGCAATGTGATCTCTTCTTTTTTGTCCTCTAATACTTCTCAGACTCTGTCTTTGAGATTTAGGACGTGAGCAGAGGACTTCAATAACAATAATAATTACGGAGAGAGAAGACTGTTTATACTTCCCCAAAGTTACTTATCACTCTGAATTGTGGTTTTATTTGTCTTTGACTTTCTCACCCACTAGACTGGCATTCATAAGGACAAGGACAGGGTCTAATTCACCCTTCTCTATGCCCAACACAGAACTCAGTGTCTGACACATGGAAAGTACTGAAAAATTATTTGCTGACAACATCAATGACTGGGTCCACAAAAGCAAAGGGCATCACTTAAACAGTGATCTCCATTGTACTAGTTTTCACTCTTGGAGAAGTTCTGTTGCATTTGCCAGCAGTGCCACAACTGGATTTGGAAGAAACCATATACTCTAGTTCAACCAAATGGGAGATTCACAGTGGCTGGGCCTCCTCATGCAATGGTCTGCTCACTGGTCAAGGTCTGGGAGAACAGCCACTCAGGAGGCCCGCTGGTCTCTGCCATTAGCCTCTTTCTAGTGCAAGTCCCTGAGTGTAGCTGGTCTTCCATTTCTCTTGTTTGTAGACCAGAGGAGTTGGACACAGGAACTTCTAAACTGGAGAGCACAGATTCACGGATGAATAAATACCATGGCAAGCCTGCAAGCTTCCTGAGATTGTGTGTGACATATTATGGTTTTATGGATATGTGTACTTACACATATTTTTTGAGAGAAAGGGTTGATAGCGTTCATCAAGTATTTTTTAAGAAAAATAACTTTTATGAAAGGTTAATTAAAAAAAAATAAAATTTAAAAAAAGGTTAAGGGCTTCCCTGGTGGCGCAGTGGTTGAGAGTCCGCCTGCCGATGCAGGGGACACGGGTTCGTGCCCCGGTCTGGGAAGATCCCACATGCCGCAGAGCGGCTAGGCCCGTGAGCCATGGCTGCTGAGCCTGCGCATCCGGAGCCTGTGCTCTGCAAGGGGAGAGGCCACAACAGTGAGAGGCCCGCCTACCGCAAAAAAAAAAAAAAAAAAAAAAAAAAAAAAAAGGTTAAGAAACTCCTGAATAGCTAACTTTTGATATCCCTTTCCCCTATACAATTTCTATACTTCTAAGAAAACTTCTAAAATTCCTTCAGCCACAGCATTTTTTTCCCCTCTGATTGTCCATTTGCCCCTAATCATTCACTGCCTCATGATACTTTAACTATCTACGTATGTCCAGGTTAAACTTCATCTACATTGTTTGAATCTGGCGCTCAGTCTTTTATTTCTCCAAATGCCCACAATAAATGGTGATTGAAAATTTTTGTAAATTTATTTTATCCCCGAACACTGACTATTTCTCCTCAAATCCTCTATGTCTTCCAGGATCAGGGCTATAAGTATCATCATCCAAAAGGAGTTCAAGAGAGAGTAGAGGGATTGTTTGCTAAGACTGTCCACATAAGAGGCTAGGGGGGTGAGATCCTAGTCCAGGAACTTCTGGAGACACTGAGTGAAGAGAGAGTGAAGATTTCTGACACTCACTAGGAATGGCAAGTAGGCAATTCCTAAAAGGAGTAGTTTGGGTCTGTGGTAGCAACTCCGTGAGCCAAGGCCATCGCCTCGTCATCTAAAGAAGTCAAATGTAATGCATGAAGGAAGAGGACAGTTTTGGTTAGCCTACCTGTGTCAGTTTCCGATTGCTTCTGTAACAAATTGCCACAGACTTAGTGGCTTAAAACAACATAGATTTATTATCTTATAGTTCTTGAGGTGAGAAGTCTATTATATGTCTTCAGGGCTGCATTCCTTCTGGAGGCTCCAGGGAAGAATCCCTTACCTTGACCTTTCCAGCTTCCAGAGGCCAACTATATCCTTTGGCTAATGGCCCACTTCCTGTGTTCAAGGCCAGCAGCACAACATCTTCAAATTTCTTTCTCTGACCCTCTGCTGAGTCTTTCATCATGTTGCCACTGTCTGACTCTGAGTCCTCCTGCATCCCTCTCACAAAGATTAGTAATTACCTGGGGCCCACCTGGATAAGCGAAAACAATCTCCCCATCTCAAGATCTTTAACTGATCACAAAGGCAAAGCCCCTTTGATAAGGTACCAGATAAGGTAACATTCACAGTTACTGGAGATTAAGAGGGAGCCATTATTTAGCCCATCATTATACCTTATGTTTGCTTGCATCTATTTGTTTATTATGCTACAGTTTTGTAGGAAGAGTCATGTTCACGGATATTATGTGCAAAGGGAAAGAAATTACTTGGCTAAGTACATGAACAAGCAGTAAGAAAAGAGGGAAGAACTATGTGCCTGGAGCTGAAGGGAACCTAAAATTTTTAACAAAGGAAATTAAGGAATGAAGGAGTCTTCTCTCACCAGCAATTTGCCGTATCTTCCACTTCTATATCATTCATGTGGAAGACTGGTAAATTGGGAGGA
The DNA here is from genome assembly GCF_964165515.1 of Mesoplodon bidens. Lineage (NCBI taxonomy): Eukaryota > Metazoa > Chordata > Mammalia > Artiodactyla > Ziphiidae > Mesoplodon > Mesoplodon bidens. The sequence goes on along the minus strand of NC_138165.1, from coordinate 46,512,645 downwards.
TTTAAAAATAATAATTATAGTATTAAATATATACAATTATAGTATTTTATATGTATATATATATATATATATATATATTTTTTTTTTAATTTTTGGCTGCATTGGGTCCTTGATTCTGCGGCAGACTCTCTCCAGTTGTGGTGAGCCGGGGCCACCCTTCGCTGCGGTGTGCGGGCTTCTCACTGAGGTGGCTTCTCTTGCTGAGGAGCAGAGGCTCCAGGCACGCGGGCCTCAGCAGTTGTGGCACGTGGGCTCAGTAGCTGTGGCTTGCAGGCTCTAGAGTGCAGGCTCAGCAGTTGTGGCGCACAGGCTCAGCCACTCCACGGCGTGTGGGATCCTCCCGGACCAGGGCTCGAACCTGTGTCCCCTGCATTAGCAGGCGGACTTCTAACCACTGCGCCACCAGGGAAGTCCCTATATTTTATACTGTAATAATATTATAATACAGTTGACCTTTGAACAGTGTGGAGGGTGGAGCTCCCATCCTTGGTGCAGTTGAAAAATCAAATACAACTAACTCATAGTTGGCTCTCGACATCCACGGCTCCCCCATACCTGTGGTTCCATATCTTTGGATTCAACCAACCATGGATTGTATAGTAATGTAGTCCCCTTTTGGACTTCTAACCAAGCACAAAGATCTGAAGTCCTTATACAAATTCTACATTGATGATGGGCATCCATCATTCACATTCACATTGCTCTTCCATAGTCACCGTAAATGGACCTCAGCCATTAGGATGCACTTGAAAATTCCTTTTGCACCACCATATCATAGCATTCTAAGTGTGGTGTAACATGTGGCTATTTCATTGGTACCTGGTTACATATTGGAATGTTTTCCACCAGCCACTATCTATGACTCAGTTAATATCCATGGAGGTCTCACCTGGACATGGTGCATCATGGTTTGTTTGTGACTGTCTCTCTCTAATCTATTATAAACTCCCTGGAACAGAGATTTTGCTTTGGTCATGATTATGGGCCAAGCCTAGAAATGTGGCAGGCAAATAGTAGGCACTCAATAAATATGTGGCCAATGAAAGGACAAAAATAAAAACTAGGAGATTTAGAACAGAATGCTAATGTCAAAATAACCCATAAAAAAGGACATGCAGGGCTTCCCTGGTGGCACAGTGGTTGAGAATCCACCTGCCAATGCAGGGGACATGGGTTCGAGCCCTGGTCTGGGAAGATCCCACGTGCCGCGGAGCAACTGGGCCCGTGAGCCACAATTACTGAGCCTGCGCGTCTGGAGTCTGTGCTCCGCAACAAGAAAGGCCGCGACAGTGAGAGGCCTGCGCACCGCGATGAAGAGTGGCCCCCACTTGCCACAACTAGAGAAAGCCCTCGCACAGAAACGAAGACCCAACACAGCCATAAATAAATAAATAAAATAAAATAATAAAAAAAAAATAAAAAGACAATATTTAAAAAAAAAAAAAAAAAAAAAAAAAAAAAAGGACATGCAGCTTTAAGAGTTTCAGGAGTCATAACGGATGAGGCGATTCTTTTTTTATTCCTTCTAATACAAAATAACTCCCTGGGTTATTTCTAAATTTGCAGTTAAGGCACATTTAGAAATAACCAGAATCTTCTAAGCAGCTATTCCTGTTCCTGAAAAAGATTAATAGAAGAGAGGCACAATTAAACTCTTACTCAGAATTTGAAAATCACTTTTTGGTATTTAAAGAGGCATTAATCATGATCATTAATCAATAGAAAAGAATGTTCACAGAATGCCTAGAAGAAATGTTTGCTGAAGCAAAAAGTCAGAGGAGAAAAGGAAGGCATACATGCCTAGGGCTGAAGACCAACTTTTTTCTTTTTGGTTTAACAAATTAAAGCTGCTGGAAAAGAACAATTCACCAGAGGGAAACATTACTGTACAACCTATAAAATACCGCCAAGGTCAGCAGAAACTCAGCTGTTGGTTTTTTTCTCCTGTGTCGGTCATTGTTGAGAGACGAGTTTCTTGCAAGTCTGATTTAGATATTATGCCTAAGAAGTTACTCAACATCAAAGATTAAGAAGGTACTTTTATTTCCTTTACTACATGCCGGCAAGAATGAGTTACAAATATTTTCAGTAATTCTGTGCTTTTTAAAATTTTTTATAAGACTATCCATAATGTCAATGTTCTTTAACTCATTCACTTGTGCTAGATCCTCGGTTTTCCCTCTGCTTTGTGTTTCTGAGAATTATTCCCAAGCAAGTCACTGTACCTCAGACTTTGAAAGCCATTTAAAAAAAAGCAAGGATGCAGTTTTTATATGAAGGGACTTAGCTGTGTAGAAGTAGCTGAGTTTTTCTGAATAGCTGCGAGATACTCCACGTGGAGTACCTTTGGACATTTCTGTAAAACTTGTGTGTAAGTGTCTTAGCTAAAGACTGGGTTTATGGGCACCCAGGCCTCTCTTGATCCTAAGCTATTCCATGCTGACTTTATAGCTTTCAGGCCACTGGGGAAGCCTGTATTGTATTGTCCTGTGTTATTTAGAGATGCTGCTACAATAAACAAGGTCATTTTTGCTTTCCTTTTTCTTGTGCTGCTTTCCCTTAATTGTGGCAATAGCTGGGTCCTGGGTCACCTATACAATAGGCTTCTGCGAACAACAGCATGCGTTGCAAGGTGGATGCTGGTTTAGGAAGTGTGGCTTGAGGCTCCGGCAGGCAGGCTCATCATCAGAATTAAACCTGTGACCTGAGACTGCACCATACTGTTTTATTACTTAAGTGTTGAAGGAAAGTTCCACATTTTCTACAAATTAATCCTAGGCAATGTCGTGGCTCTTTTCTGTTTACGGTCAAATCCCTTAGTCTAATTACACTCCATTTCCTTCTTGGGACCTGAAATCATCATGAAAACCTTTTATATACACAGATTTATCTTCCCCTAAGAAACTCTGACTTCTGCCAGAAATCAAAAAATTCCAAGGCCTTGGGCTTCCTTGGTGGCGCAGTGGTTGGGAGTCCGCCTGCCAATGCAGGGGACACGGGTTCGTGCCCTGGTCCAGGAGGATCCCACATGCCGTGGAGCAGCTGGGCCAGTGAGCCATGGCCACTGAGCCTGCAGGTCTGGGAGCCTGTGCTCCGCAGCGGGAGAGACCACAACAGTGAGAGGCCCATGTACCGCAAAAAAAAAAAAAAAAAAATTCTAAGGCCTACTCACCCAGGAAATGTTAGGTCAGATCTTGCAATCATCTCTATTAAAGAAAACTAAACAGCTACATCAGGAAGTAGGTAATAAAAGGCAGATCACATTTAGACAAAGACATGGTTACTTTTTTATTTGAAGAAAAAAAAAGTATGTTTTAATAAATACTGCAGAAACATTGACCAAACAAACATACAAAGTGACTTCAACATTTAAAAAACTGCAACGAAAGTTCTGCTTTATAACAGTTATAACTTATTTTCTTTTTACAATATTTAAATACAGAAAGCACTTGCCAGCTATTTCGTAATACTGCCCAAAGCATAATGCTGCATCAATCAAAGCATAGCATGTTGGTAAAATATCTGTATTTCGTGGGAAATGACTGGAATGGTATTTTCTTGCAGAGACAAAACAAAGTGCTCGTAAGACACAGACTGAATGTTGTAATTACCTTAATCTCCTTCCTGCCACAATTGAATGGGAGCACAGCTTCAAACACTTCAAAAATGAAGCTTTATCATTGGAAAGAAAGCTCGTTTCAACAAGCGCCAACAATAAAAAGGTCAGATCTGGTTTCTTCTCTGAAAGAAGCTCTAAAAGTAACTGGTCAAAAAATATCTGTAAACTATTTTAAATGCTGACTCTTTTATGCAACGATAGTGATAAAGTATCAAACACGGGCCTTGGTGGAATCTGGTTAAGTGAGGTTTAGCAATCACTCTCTAGAAATACCCTAGGATAGTGTCAGGACTGACATTACATAATTTTCCTCTAAGGATTCTCGAAAGCTTGGATCAGAGGGTCCTTCTGCATCATGTTCATTGAAAGAAAGTGAAATAAACAAACAGATCATCAGATATTGCCAACTTCGGAGCTTCATCCCAAAAGAGGTTTTTTGCTTTGTACTTTTGGTATCTTAATTCCAGACGGCTTAACTCACAAACTGTGCTTTCTGCTACTATCCTTCATTCGTTATCTCTTCAGGTGAAAATAGTACCTACATTTTTTCCCCCTTGGACCATTCCTTGACGTCAAACCAAGACACCTTTTATTTGACTTTGCATTTTTATCAACGATGGCAAAAAAAAAAAAAAAAATCACACACCCTCTTTTCTAAACAGCACACAAAAATATCACATTGAGCAATTTACCACTTTTTAATGACAATCACAAGGATGAACAGAACCATCAGACTGAATAAAAATTGACACTTTTTTTCTAGCTGACCTATTCGATCTTGGTAGTGCTGGTCTGCATATCTTGCAAGACTGCAAAAGCCTTTCTTGAGAACCATCTCGCTCAGCTATCTTCAGGATGGCAAGATTTCAAAGCCTCACCAACTTTTCCTCTGGATATCCCATGGGTCCTGATACAATTTCCATTTTAATGATGAGCTAGGAGGAAATTAGATCACATCCTCTAGAAAACTAAATGCTAAGGTCACAGTGCCAGTTCCCCAATGAGGACGGTGTATTAATATATACTTTTTGTAAAGGAGATTAAAACACTTAAAAATTAAATCAAAGTAGAGATCCATGAATAGATTGTAACAAAGAAAACAAAAACGCAAGCACCAATCAGAGCGTGGTTTTTCTTCTTGGAGGTACTCGCATTCCTCCTCCTCACCCTCTAGCCCATCTGAATCTCTCTTTTTTGGCATATTTTTCAAGTCACACTTCAAAACTCTTCAATGAACTCACTTCTCACCGCTTGTTCTACATGCCGAACCTAAGGACAGGATTCCAAAAAGATGAGCATCCTTCCAAATGCCTCCTAAGCCTCCAGAATACGTGACTTTGGCTGTGCACTTTGCTCAGACTTCACCTTTTTTTGTTGTTGGTGGTGTTTTCCACACTAGGTTTCCTTGTCCTCATTAAAGATAACCAGAGATTCACATCACAGTGCAACTCTTGGCTTTGTCCTTTCGTAAGTCCGTAGCCACTGCGGAGAGTTCTGGTCTGCTGGGCATGTGTGAAATCCGCTTTGTCGCCCTCTGCGATTTGTTCCGCTTAACGTTTTTATTTGTCTTGTTTACACATGCCAAGGTGGCCACATGAAAAATGTCTCTGACACTGTTTTCTGACTGTAGAGCTGAGCATTCGATGTAAGTAGCTGCTCCGATCTGTTTGGCCATATTTGCCCCCTGAGAAGCAAAAAAAGGGCCTGTGATCAGCAATAAGTCTTTGGGGAAGTGTGTCTTCTAACACCATGAAATAATGCAGAGCAAAATGTTTCTAATGTTAACTGAATTTTCTAAGTATTCACGAAAAACAATTTTTTACATTTGAACTGCCTTATTTATTATTTCATAAATATTTGCAGCCAAGACCCAATCCTAAGATGTCCAATTATCATCACTCAGTAGACACTGCTTGACTTCCCAGAGGTGCTAAAGGCTGATCTAATGTCATTGGGTCATCAATAAGCAAGGGCCATGATCATCAAATAGTTAGTATGGGTGATTCTAAGAATTACCCAGAGAATCTTACTATTGGAAGAGAGTAAAAAAGCTGAAGACCATGAATGTAAATGCTCTGGCAGGGTGATCTGGTCCCTTGAGCCTGTTCCAGCACCTCATGGGGCACTCAGTTTCTCTTTTCTTGAGTGTAAATGGCACCCAAGACTAATAGACAAGCTGTACAAAAAACAGGGGTAAGAGAATTTAGAATCAATTTTGAAACATATATGATTATGTCTTAGGGACAAAATAAATTGAGGAAAGGAATAATACTGTTCTAGCATCTACAACTTACTTAGGAGACACAAAATATGTAATTTCTAAATGTGGACCAGACAGCCAGTGGACACAATAATAAGCATGTGTGCATCAAAATGACTTATTTACATAGCCAGATTTTTGTTAATTGGAATGAAGGACAAAGAAGACCACAGTATGAATGGTCAAGCGATGAATACTAAATAAAATTCTAGCTGTTTCAACATGAACTCTCTTTAGAATCTGGTTGTAAGTTTTAAGAGAATGAACTTCTGAAACCAATTCTCCTCCTTTCTAAATGCTTTGAGGGAAATGCGTGCAGAAATGATGAAACTCTAAAAGACAGTTTTCTGGAGTCCTGTATTTTACTGACAATGGCCTTTTTAAAGTATTGTATTGTGTTGCTGAGTGTAAAATAAGATTAACTTTAAGAGTAATACTTTAAGCGTATTACTGATTTTGACCACATTCTCTCTTAAATCTATTTCACTTTAAACCCAGTGAGAGTTGCAGAGATACAGAGGGTTGACTATGAGCCATTGTTTCTGCACTCAAGTGATCAAATATCATGTGAGTCCCCTACCGAATGACAGAGCATTTCACATTTTAAAGGATTTTTTTCCCAAACGCGTCTTATGTATACACACACACACACACACACACACACACACAATGAATCCTTACACAGTCAACTGCTAAATAAATACTGGAAAGCTTTTTGAGAGAGTCCAGAATCAAAGTATCACCACAATTTCAGCCAAACCTTTTCCCAGATCACTTTGGTGCTCACTTGGCAGTTTTTACATTAATCTGAGCAATGGGCTGCCAGGAAGGGGCTGGGATAGTTGCTGTGAAGGCAGAGGCACAGAAACACCAGCCCTTCTCATCTGTGTTTACAGATGGTCACGACCTGGACACATGGTGCTCAACTGCATCTTAGGAAAAAAAGGGGCTAGCGCCTGGCCTTGACCCCTGGGTTGAGCCTTTAGAAAAGCAGCTACTTTTTATTTTATTTACTATGAATGATGTTCCATTTCTGACATTCTAAAATCTATGTGTGCCCACTGACTACATACGTACCTGGTCATAGGACACTGGGGTCTGCCTGTGGTTTGAGAGCTCTACTAATGTACTGACATCTGTCCGAAGATCAGATTTGCAGCCGACCAAGAGCATCTTGGTGTTGGGACAAAACTCCTGGATTTCACCTTTCCACTATGGGGGGAAAAAAAGAAGATGAAAAATTAACAAAGTGCTGGCATCCATAAAGTGGAAAACAAGTTCTCCACTGGCAGGCATTGGAAATGGGACTCAAAAAGGACATTTAAAAGAAATTGTCACTTCAAATGCAGAAGCAAACTTGCATTTATCTTCTACGTAGACATTAAATGTTACTGCTTTTTAAAGTGGATCCATTAGGGAACCATATTCTTCTTCTGTGTGACTCATTAACTGTCCCTACTGCAAGAGACCTGTTGGGTGTTGTGAGAAAGTAAATAAGGCAATTTCTTAATTATTGTGGTATCTCTGAAAGATAAAAGTGCCTTAAGAATAATTATATATTCTAACAAGTGACTACATCCTCAGATATGTTGAGCTGGTACTTCCCAGCATGGAAGACTGGGAATAAGGCAGAGCCAGCACAAGCACAGATGTACATTCACTAACCCCACCTAGAAAGACTGAGCAGCCACCATGTGCTGAAATCTCTACTGAGATTTCAGAGACTGGAGATGGAGTTACTACAACAGAATGTCCTGCCTTTAAGGAGCTTCCATTGGTGTGGCTGAATCAACAAACACCATGACATTTGCAAAGGCCCATCTCAGGTTATCAGGGAGGCATCTGGTCCCATGGCTCATATGTCCTTGAGTTAGTCTTAAATTACGTAAGTTATTAATTTAGTCTACTTTGGCTAGTTGTTTCATGACTCAACAAGAACTCTTAGAACCTCCAGAAATGCCCGGCAGGGAATTCCAATTGTCCTCTTAAAGAGCAAATGGATGACTTTTTGTGGTTTCACTTCCTCAAGCTTGAGATGACCATCAGGGTGAGAGTCAGGAGTTCAGAGTGTTCACAGGAGAGCTCGGCTCAGGGGCTGAGATCGGGAGTCCGCACCTGCCTCTCCCTGCCCACATTCACAGATACGTACTCAGTGCTCTACTAAATACTGTGGTGGTTACAGAGATGACGGAGATGTAGCTGAGTCTTCTGGAAAGGAATTCACGAGAGAGTGGGGGTGATGAAGTCATGTCTATAATACTAGATAAAAGTGACATCCTGCAGGAGGTATTTAAAAGACCTCCAGAGGAGACATCTCCAGATCTAGAACTGTGGGCAATGAACTCTAGTCCAAAGTACACCCGTGGGTTGAAGGGAATAATGCATACTTTCCAAAAGAGCCTAATCTATCCACCAACTCCTCCCTCCCGCCCTCCCCCTCCCTCTCCCGCCCTCCCTCCCTTCCTTCCAGCACTATTTAGAGGCGTCTATCATGTGCTAGATGACATTGGAGTAAGAATTAGAAGGTGAATTGAAAAAAAGAATAAGATCTCTCCAGCTCTAAGTCACCGTAACCTCTTTGATATTCAAGGACTTAAAGGATTCAATTAATCAAGACAAACCATAGCAGGGATTATCATGAGCCTTAAACTTCACACAAATGTAAAACACACTCAGTAATATCTCTAAGGCCAAAGTCACTACACATTTGGTCTTAGCAGACAAAAGCAAAATAAAACAGGAGCGAGGCTTCTCATCATAAATTATGCATAACCCGATACTACAGCAAGTAAGAACTCCAGTAAATAAGCAGTCTCTTTTATCTACAGACAAGCAAGAGACAAGTTGTTATGTTGTTCTTCAGCTGTGTGATGGCTCTGGCCTGCCCCATGTCTAGCAATTATTCACAAGCACCGAAGGCAGGAAAGGTGTATTCCTGCCAGAATCTGACAGTCGCATTATTTGTGTTAGATACAAACATTACTCAAAATTGAAAGCTAAAAAGAGCCTTTAATCTTTTAAGAAATTCATATTTCATTGAACTAACTATATTTGTCATGTTTAGTAAAAAGACGGGGTAGGGGGATGTTTAACCTTCAAATCCTAATTTCATAATGACACACAAGCCCAGCAGTCAAACATGATAGGGAAAAATAAACCAGTAAAAACACACAAAATACGAGGACACTGCCTTGCTCTTAAGCACATCCTCTGACTAAGCCTGAGTGCATGGAGAAGAAGGGGGCTCTAGGGAAGGTCTGATTCCAAAACCCCACAGCACTCAGGCCAGGACTGAGAAGTCACATAGAGGCTAATACACGCTGGTCCTTGGACGGGCATATGCCTTTCTCTACCTACGCGGAGGCTTAGTCCTAGGTTGGCGGAGCCCGAGGAATTCTCCCCCCGCACCGCCCCCCCCGCCCAGCCTCCCCAGGACCTGTGACCCACCTGCCATAGGGTGCCTTCCTCCTGACCTCCCCTGGGTTCCATCCAGAGCTTCCTCAGTTTCCTTCCCCACCTACAGAACCTCACTACCTTTGCCTCCAGAAACTAGCTATGTGATATCATCTGTGACACGTGTACACGACTGTGTTTACTAGTATCTGACATCACCTGGTCTAATGTCTGTAAACACACCCCTATTCCTCCCCTATTTATTCTATTTCTGTTTCTAATAAATAACATCACTACTGAAATACAGCTTCTTTACTAAAACAGCTATTACTGCATTCATTTCAATCCCTGAATTGAGGTCAAAACTAAACCTGTAAAGTAAAGCACAAGCTACAGGGTGAATGAAGGGTGGAAAGGAGGAAGACACACTTAGCAGTAACGGAGCATCAGGATTTTTAGCTGCCCCAATGCCACCCAAAGGATGAACGCAGAGGCTCTTCAAAGGGTATTTCGTTTCTTAAAATGAAATAAAATGTTGAGCAGGTTCATCATCAAAACTTGGGACACATAGGAGTGGAAACCCTGTTATAATGTGAGAGTGTCCTTTTCAGTGTTTTAATTACAAAACATACAGCAGGGAATTAACTGCAGTGTTTGAGCTCCCAGCCAACCACATGTTTCTACTTGATATCTGGGCCAGTACTGATCTGCGTCATCACTCCCCAGCACTTGCCTTTTTCAGGACACTGTCCAGAGTCTCTGGTCTACTGATGTCAAAGCAAATCAGCACGGCATCTGAATCTGGGTAAGAGAGGGGCCGGACGTTGTCATAGTACGGAGAACCTGAGAAGAAACAAAGAAACACACGTTTTCAGATGAATATCCCCTTTGCCTGTCATGCATGAACTCTGCCCTTTTGAGTTGAATCCTTGGATGGTCACATGGCTCCCATCCCTTCTAATTCTTGGAAAAGAAAGCAAACAGAAGCCGAGTAGTACTATATTCATTTCTACTAGAAGACAAGGAAACCTCACTTGTATCTGACTTAAATTCGAGGGGAGGAGCCAGGATCTTAAGTTGAAATCTGCACAGTTCAAAGAGTAGAGCCCAAAGGCACCTAGGTGAAGGGTAGAAGCATCTGGGACCAGATGGTCTGCAGTGCAAATCCACCTCCACCACTGCAAGACGGGGGCAGGTGGCTTCAGGTCTCTGTGCCTGCGATTCTTCACTCATGAAAGGAAGATGATAACAGTACCTACCTGGGATTCAATAAACCTGGGCAGTGCCTGTCACTTAGTAACGGATCAAGAAGTCTTAACTATGGCTATGGCTGTGCTATTGCTATCGAAAGCAAGCACAGTCACCGGAGCTACTTCTTGGGAAAGAGCCTGATATTCAAGATCACTCTGTTAGTACAATGGAGAATGGGGGAGGGAGGAAAAGGGTGGGTTCAGCCACACAAAGAGAACCATCGTGAACCTCATCAGCACCACCCTATCTCCAAGTTACAAGTTTGTATAAGCCATGACCTTTGAGCTTGCTTACTTAAACTTATCCCCAAACTCTGTATAGACTCTCTTCCTGTTACAACCAAAAAATGTAATAAATGCCATACTGGATCCTGTCACCTTTTTACACTTTCCCATCTCTGGGAGTGACATCAAGGCATGATCCAAGGATCTGAGCCTGAGTTAAATCCAGAGTTCCCTAAAGGTTCAAGTTACCAGCCAATTAATTTAACCACAGAACCCCCTCTGGTCGTTTAGGAAATTTCTTCCATTCTTTTAAAAATCCCAAAGGATGGGCAATTGCATGAGGCCAGTTATAAAATGGTGTGCCTATAAAATTAAATAACAGCCTGCTATGCTATTTATTTTTTGAAAAATCATTTTCAGTATACTGACATTTCACAAGCACAACATGAAATCATTTTACTAGGAATGTATATATATATATATATATGTATATATATATATATATATATATATATATATATATATATAATTTGACTCCAGAATAGAGGGAAAAAAATCTAAGCCACCAGACTTTTTGAAAACCAATTTCATTTTGACATCACCTTCCATTTCTAGCAGAAAAACATGACATGTTGTCCCCTGATAAGTCAAAACCTCAAAAGTCAAAGTCAGGGAAAGAGAAAGAACTAAAGAAGCTTTTCAAATAATCTTTTATATTTCTATCAAAACAAAATTTTTCAGGAGGCTGTTCTTGAGATCTCAAAATTACTGTCCGTAGTTAGGGTTCATCATCCTCTTTTCACAGGATATTGTGGGTTTCTAGCATTCACTTAGCAACTCCAGGAATGCTGTGGCCTTTTCACCAGCTGCTTTAGGGATGGAAAGTGACAACTTCAAGCCAGGTGTGTCTACCAAGCAAGAAGGAAGGGAAATGTTCTAGGAATCAGGAAGAAAAGTGTGAATAAATATAGACCAACTAAGCCAGAATCTGTCCTGAGCTACAGCAGCTCCCTGCCCACATCTGGAATCAGGACCCTGATGGGGTAGAGACCGACAACAAAAAGATACTTTCCAAAAGCTTAAAGGGTTTAAAGTTAAAAAAAAAAAAAAAAAAAGCCATTTTAAATAGTAAGGCCTATAAGAATAGGCTGTTTCTGAAAATGACACACTGTGGTTGCTGCCTTCTCAGCCACTCAAAAAAAAAAAAAAAACCTGAGGTTACAAGAAAAATTCACAAATAGTTCATTAACTTCAACATTTTTGAGAGGATCAGAAATGAGATGGCTTATCACTATACATGGATACACTGGCATTTCCATATTTGTTCTGTGAAGTTCAGACTTTCTGAATTGCAGCTTCTGTTTCCGTGTCCAAAATCTAACCTGGACACAGCTTCTGCTGTAATAATTGGGGAATCTCCTTTTCCAAACATGGAATCAGAAAATTCCAGACCATAGAGTGGAAATCCAAATACCAGACAGATACACGAGGATTTCCTCCGCTCTTCCAAGTTAGCAGGAGATGACCTGACCCCAAATCTAGAAAGTCACAGTGTTCCAACAATTCAGGATGTCAGAAGCCTAACTAGGCTTCAGAGATCTCCCTTCTTGGAAATCACTCCCATTGGGAAGAAAACTATCTCGCTGTGGATATTTTCCAGTCTCCAGCAGACCTGAAATTTGGAGGACAGGCTTCTCCAGGTGCCTTATTCCTTCAGGACATAATCTTTGACTAAGATGAAAGTAAGTACACACTGCTGATCTCTGATCTAAGACTACTCTATGTAACAGTGAAAACCATCTTTTCCAGACACAAAATTCAGGAAAGACAGTTGGAGAATTACAAGGGTGCTAAAATAGAGTAATTAAAATTCGAACTACTGGGAAAATCCAGAGGAATGGTTTTAACTTCCAAGCCACCACGTGGCTGCAGAGAAAACCCCTCCCTTTGTGTACTGGGCTTCTCTCCCCCTCCCATTTTATGGCCACAAAGGGCATGTGGCTTTGTCTTCTTCAGCCCTCTGTCACTGCTGGAGACTCCTGCTTCCTGGAATCAAGGGAACTGCCTTCTGTACTTAGTGGGTGTACCCAAATATCTGCAAAATGTAGGTACTGGCCTGACTTTTAAAATGAAGTGGAGTTTGCAACTGAAACCAAATTCTTATGGAGGTTTGATCCTGCTTTTGTTTTTATTTGGTTCAATGTTTTGAATGAAAATACATATTAAATATATATATATTAAGGTTCATGAGAAATATGCCACCTTGCTTGTTGAGGTACATAAGTAATTTTTAAGAGCTTTAACAAGATCTAATTAGGAGTGACACTTTGATCTGTCCTATTACTTTTGCTAATGAACAGCGCTTTTAGATCCACAAGTGTCCAAAGGTAGTAATAAAACTGATCTCCACATTTATTAGTTATAAGCATAATTTGCCCAACCACTAACCACAAGAGTAATTTGTCATTAAACGAACAAGACCACTTATTCATTATATATATATATATATATATATATATATATATATATATATTTTTTTTTTTTTTTTGCGGTACGTGGGCCTCTCACTGTTGTGGCCTCTCCCGTTGTGGAGCACAGGCTCCGGACGCGCAGCCTCAGCGGCCATGGCTCACGGGCCCAGCCGCTCCGCGGCATGTGGGATCTTCCTGGACCGGGGCACGAACCCGTGTCCCCTGAATCGGCAGGTGGACTCCCAACCACTGTGCCACCAGGGACGCCCCATTATATTTTTTGATAGGGCATGGTTAAAACTTTGAATAGAAAAATCCATGGTCTGTATTTTTTCAGAGTAAAAAAAGAAAACTGATAGAGAATGATAAAAGAACTGTCCTCCCAGGAAGAATCTAACAATCCATCGGCTAAGCATGACCTTCGGGCGGGGTGTGGGAGGGTGTGGGACCCGGGGTGGTGGGGGGGAGGGTGAATCCAGTGTAACTTGCAAGTGTTTACTCTGCATTTAAGGGCTTGGACTTCTTGCCTATAAAGCCCAAGCTACCACACAAAGCAAGGAAGCAAAGCAAAGCTTGAGGGTGCATGGTGTGATCACAGGCATGCAGGGCTAACTTGTCACCCAAGAAAAAATAAAGAGGAATTCCAGGAATGCCCCTATAAAGTGAGAAGCAATACAGGGAGGGAGAAGTGACACCAAAGGAAGAAGCAGAAAGCAAGTCGATGAGACAGGAACAATACCTGCCCCTCACTCCTCCATCCCTCCAGAAAAGCCTTACAGCATTCTGTTAAGTCAAACAGTAAAATATTAACTTCTACAGATTTTTTTTAAAGATGCATGTGAAAAGCTTCCAAGGTAACTAAACACAAGGCAAGAAAGAACACTGAATAACTGTGTATTATGTAGAAAAGAACTGAACTTTAACTGCAGTATCTAGTAGGTACTGACATACATATAGTATGTACTCTAGTACCCAAGAAAGTACTAGATCTAAAGTCAGTTAGTCTAGATACTGAGCTTTGCTTGTCAAATAAAACTTTCTCACCATGTGGAATAGGCTTTCTTGCACATGGTAGTTCTCAGATGCAGCATTTCTCTTATACTTTGTGTAACTTTAAGCACCCAGCACTATTCCAAGGTCCTTTCTATTTAACCATCAGATCATCAAAAGGAAAATTTCAAGAAGTTCCACACTGTAAAGAAACGATGACACCACATATGCAAAATGTGTGCTCCCAAACCCCACAAAGAACAAGCTTTGCTTGGGTGGAGACTGCAATAGTGCCATGTGAGGTTCTTTGAGTCCTTTGAGTTTGGCAAACATCAGCAAAGTTCCAAAAGGCTTCTGAAACTGTTCAGGTCTACCCATCTTTGTCTTCAAGATCATTAATTCTGTGTGAGAGCAGTCTTTCCAGCCCAAGAATGGTCACAAAGTGCCTCACCCAGAAACTACTTCTGCAGACACATACCTGTCTGCTTAAGTCATCTCTTCACAAAGACAGAGAACACACCATATATGTACATAATTAAATGTAAGAAGATTCATGCCCAAAAGGGAGGCTTTAGGGAACCTTTTGCAAAACGAGTTCAAACACTGGGAGGCTTTATAGGAGCTTCAGAACTGAAAACTCTAGTTGACTATTTCATAAATACAACTTCTTTTACTTGAACCTTAAATTGAACAACTTCTCTTTCTCCCATAAGAAATTCTTACCTAGAACAATAAAATCAGGGATACTGCATATTTTGGGGAGAGAAAATATATTAACTTTTGGTATTTTTAGTGATCACCAAGAGAACACCTGTACCCAACAGCAGTTACCATGTGGATGATCTGCCCAGTTATTACAAGATTCCATCTCGTCATGCCATCTCCACTCAGAGTGAAAGCTCCAAATCAGCAATCATCTCAGGAATGTGAATCAAGTCCAGGCAGAACTTCGGGTCTGGCTCAGTATAAGACTGTTGAACTCTTTTTCCAAGCAGTCTGCACTACAGGCACCAGGCCCTCAAATATGCAACAAGTATTGCCAAGAAGGATATTTTATTTGTTTCTTCTATAGGTTCAGCTTAACAGAAATTATAAACAGATTTTATGAAAATTTGGGGTCATTTCTCTGTTGCTACTAAGAAAAGAATCAATGTTTTCAATTTCCGGGAACAATGCAGATACGTAGTTGTACAGAAAGTCAAAGAGGTAGAAATAAGACTATTTTTGAGCTTTAAATAAAGGTTTAGGGTTAAACTCCCAATCTTACTGAGATACTTTAAAAATATAAGAATCAAAACATTTTACTTAAAGTGGAACTATAGTAAGTCACAGAATTTCAGGGATAAGAGTAGACATGTATACATCTAAAGAAATTACATTATCATTCAGTAATAACCCATGAGTGAATCTGCCCTGCCACATACTATGTCATCAGGCTCATGTTTCAAAGCTAATGTGCACAACACCTGGTTGGACTTCTGAGGCAGCTTACGTTCATGCCAGTGAAATTTCTGTTATGTCAAGGGGGTCTCTGAGTAAAGCTGGCAATATAGAGTAACTGAGGAGACATTTAAAGGGCATCAGAAAATGGTTGAGACACAAGTAATTCATTTGGCATGGACCACCAGACACCATGAGCTAGCTGGAGGAACTATTGGTCCTTGGTGTCACATCTACATGCAAAAGAACTGGATTAATGAGAAAACATCTGGTTATTTCAGGTGGCATCAGAATGATCAATCTGGATGCCTCACTGAAAATGTGCAACTTAGCAAGAAACCAGATTGGAAAAAACCTGGCACTAAATGGGGTTTAAATTAAAGAGAGACAGAGATCTAGACACAGATATAAACTTAGAAAGGGAATTTATATCTTCCTCCTTTTTGTGATCTACAGTTTCAACGGAAATCATTGCACAGTGGACAATTCTCCAAATGCAGTTTTATGTATTTCTTCCTAGAAATCACTATCCAAACTCAGGGCTGTTTTGCCTTTAACCCACATCTCTTACAGAGTTTCAGGGAGAAAACTCAAGAGTTGAACCTGGCTTTGGAACTCTAAGCTCCTAGAGCTCATTACTACCTTACGATCTAACTGGTTTTGTGAAATTTTGCCCTTGATATTCATAACACAAGCACCCATGCTTCTTTGGCTTCTTCTTAAATTCTTGCTCTCCCCCTTTCTCTAACAAGGTTAAGTTAAAATTCTTCAACTTTCAGAATCTTGTTCTCCCTGAGAGTCATTCAATGTAAGCATGTTTCCAAGTGGGAGGGATGTTAAAGAGTTCTTAAGAACTGAGTCAACTTTGAGAGATGAGGAAGAAATTGTGGTGGGCTTCGATGAGTCACAAGTCAGGGGGCTTGGGCTGGCCCTGCAGCCTTCAACAGTTTTTTTGGATCTTCTTGCTAAGTGAATCCAGCTTTAGAACCTCCAGGCCCAGCCTCCTATAAACAAGTACTAGACAGTGAGTACCTTGAGGGCAGGCACTGTCCTAGCCAGGCTTGTCCCTTCACCCACAGCCTTTAGCAGAGTTCATGCACACCGAATGCCCTAAAAAATGTTTACTGGTTTCAATCATTTCTATAAGTCTTGCCTTGATGTGTTAATTTACATCTTAAATCACAAAAAAGGGACGAGTGATCCTTCTGATGCTGCTTTTCTGGATTAATTATTTACTAACCTCCACATTGCTGAAACATTTCCATCCCTGTTAAGAAATATTTCAAGAGTGCTTGTCACTGAGACTATTCTTCAAACCTGATGTATGATCTATAAATATAACAATATATTGATAGGTAGACTTACGGCTATAGAGGAGTTTGTCCTCAAAGTCAGGCCATGAGTAATTAAGATTTTCCTCTCTTCTCTAAGAATACTACATCCTCTGTTAATACTGCTAAAAACTAGTACAGGAAGTGCTAACTTCAGCACTCGTGGCCTAAAAGAACCTTGTATCAGGACAGGATTCAAAAGAATGTTTATGAGGCAACAGCGTAGTTATTGTGGGCGAATATTAGCAGCTGAATTGAGTATTTTGAAACTAACAATATGCCTTAAATAAAATGTGCATTAACTTGCCCTAGTTAAAAGCTGAATGAATGATTATTACTCCCTAAATCACATGTGCTGAAATTAAACTGCAATCAAATCACTTAGGAAAAGATATGGCGATCCTTAAATGACAGAGTTTCTATTATTAGTAGACACTGGCTTCATGCTACAAATTGCCTCCATGCTTGGCAAATCTGGCAGATTCTGAAGCACAAGACTACTTTGGTCTCACTTATCACTTCAAAATGTTGAAACCATTACCCATTGTTTTGCAGAAACTCACTGAGTGAATTTGAAAAATCAACAGGAGCATTTCTGCAACTTTTAATCAAAATGCTCATCTTATTATCAATGAAAGGGAATAGGAAATATTTCTCATTAAAATCAAGAAATCATAGACCTGCATCCAAAGACTACCTTTCAGAGGTAGTCAAAACTCCTCCCTTTTACAAGAGTCACAGTGCCGTTATTTATAAGAGGGTTTTGTTTCCTTTTTTTTTTTTTTTTAATTTTTATTGGAGTGTAGTTATTTATAATGCTGTGTTAGTTTCAGGTGTACAGCAAAGTGAACCAGTTGCATATATACATATACCCACTCTTTTAGATCCTTTTCCCACATAGGCCATTACAGAGTATTGAGTAGAGTTCCCTGTGCTATACAGTAGGTCCTTGTTGATTATCTATTTTATATATAGTAGTGTGTATATGTCAATCCCAATCTCCCAATTTATCCCTCCCCATCCCACTTTCCCCCACGTAACCATAAGTTTGTTTTCTACATCTGTGACTCTATTTCTGCTTTGTAAATAAGTTCATTTGTACCATTTTTTTAGATTCCACACATACATGATATCATATGATATTTGTCTATCTCTGACTTCACTCAGTATGACAATCTCTAGGTCCATCCATGTTGCTGCAAATGGCATTATTTCGTTCTTTTTTATGGCTGAGTAATATTCCATTGTATACATGTACATCTTCTTTAGCCATTCCACTGTCGATGGACTCTTAGGTTGTTTCCATGTCCTGGCTATGGTAAACAGTGCTGCAATGAACATTGGGGTGCATGTATCTTTTCAAACTGTGTTTCCTTTTCGGGGGGCTGGAATAACTTTTAGCAGCCATAAGAAATCGACTGGCAAAGTGCCATTTGTGGCTGCTTCTTTAATTGGTGTGTGCCTTGGGGGCAGCGGGAAAAGTTTCCTGCCTGAGGATCTAGAAGATCTATCAGCATTAGGGATGCCTAACAAGGGAAATCCACAGCAATCAGGTGGAAAGGGCACTTGGGTTCAAGAATCTGACAAAATTGGCTCATCATAGGTTGCATGTGAGCTACACTAAGTGGGGAGAGCTTCCTTCCCCCCACTCTCTGCCTTACCTGGACTGTATGTGTCTTAGGGGCAGGACCATATTTTAATGAACTCTGTATCTCTAAGGCCTGAGAGAAGCCCTGCACATAGCAGACGCAGAAAGGAAGAGGGAAAGAGAGAGAGAGAAAATGAGACTATACATTACTGTGCCTCAGAAAGTAGGGAATGAATTATCTTTTCTCTTGGTGCAACGAGGCCCCACAAATCCTAATTCCACTTGATGTTCTTTCCTACACCCAGCAGAGATCTGCCTGTACATAATCGTATGCTGCTGGGGGGAAAAGGAGACCCCCTTATGAGAAGCTGTCCAAGTACAGAAACCGGATATGAGAACAGCTTCCATCTCCTAATGTCTGCTAGGAGGCTAAGCAGGATGTGAATGCCATTCAAAGGACAAAGTTTATGCCATCTCTCTCCCTATGTAGGAGAAGTTACATGCCTCATTTTCCCTCTAACTTTCACATAGTTCTAGAAGGGGAAAAAGCAATCTGACATTTAGGACTTTAGACACTTGGCTTGGATCTCTTCTCCAGAGTTAAAGTGATAGCAGTTGGAAAAAATAAATGTATCAAGAGGCATCAGGCATACACAATTATTTTCACAACCCAAACTAAATAAATGTCTTAGTGGGCAAAGAAAATGTCAAATGTTTGTCAAAAAATAATCCTGTTCAGAAATTTGCCATGAAAAGCTTGAGATGAAATGAAAAATGGTTAAAGATACTTGAAATGATTAGTTGCTGATGCAACAGTTCTTGCTAGATGTATTTCACTCATTTTTGGTGGAAACAGTCTATTCCTAGAATCCAGGCAATGCTTCATGACTGTGTTTAATTAACTCACATTTCACCTCACAAACAACATAATGGGATTCTAAATAATACCTTTATGCCTTTTTTCCATTATGTATAAAACTCAATCTAAATTTGAACTAAGATTTCATTACTGGATAATTTTGCTGTGTGTTATTTTCTTAATCACAGTCTTTTCAAACCTTTATATTTGAGTTAAATATGCATAGGTTTTGTTTCATTAAACAAAAATAGAAGTGATTATTTCACTACAGACTTCATTTCAGGTGATTATCTTTAATTTGATGAAAGGCAATATTTATAAAGCTGCCATTCTTTGTGCACAGGTAATTCAGTGGTAATAAATGTCAGGGAATCTCATCTCCTTGGAAACGATGCATATGATTATTCATTTGTTCATTCAACAGATTTTATTGGGTGACTACTGTGCGCAAGGCATGATGCTATGTGTGCAGAGACCACAAACTGTAGTTTGGATTAAATACTTGAAATTATACGAAGTGTATTTATCTGCACGTGAAGCAGAGCCTCCAACTATAAACTGCCCACATTTTGTTTTCTAGGCTTTGTTAAACATGTGCCTTTTCTCTTCTTTCAAAAAAAAAAAGTCAATTTGGCTCTTTGGGCACCTAATTTAAAATCACCATTGGTGGTCCTGTGACTGTTGAAGCTTGAGATGGGATGCACAACCCAATATTCCTATAAGCCCACCCATGCCCCCCCCCTGCCCAAATGTGTCTCCTTCGTAAATCCACCAGAAAGCAGTGGCTCTGTTCAGAGCCTGGCTTGCTTTGTAGGTCGTGAAAACTGCAGGATGGGATGGTAGATCCACTGGGGCCAAGAGCTGAAGCCAACCAACAACCCTGGAAACAAAAAGACTTTGCCTGTCTGGTGATCTAAAGCCAAGAAGTATACAGCTGGGAGAGACCCTGCACATTATGTGGTTCTGTGTCCTTTTTTTTTTAGATGATGAAATGAGACTCAGGGAGGTAGAGAATCTGCATACAGAAGTCTGTGGTAACCAGTAGCTAAATCTAAACATAGCTTTGTATCAACGACTGGATCAGACTCACAGACCCCATACCTAAATAATTCTTATCACGCATTAGGTCCAAACAGGCTGGGGGAGGGGGCTGAGAATCGGTGTTAATTATTGGTACCAAACCAGCTGTCCTGCCCACTAGGCGTAACAAATACCATGATATGTCTGGGAATTTGAGCCCATTTAAGTACTAGGCTGTGTACAAATCTGATGATGGAAACTACTGAAATAAGAAAATACTAGAATTCCGTCTATCACCACCTTCCCTATAGTTTCGAGTGTGCAATCCTCAGTACAAAACACGGTGAGGTCCCGGTTCTGCTACCCTTGGCGAGGCTCCAGGAAGAGCCTGACTCTCCAGGGAGAAACAAAATCTGCATATCTTACGGCAGCCCTCGGAGCATCTGGCACCAACCGTGAGAGGCGCTCGAGCGAGACTTCTCACTTGCCTTTGTGCCGGCACTGCCTCCGGCGACCCTGTCAGTCAAGGTCTCTTCCTTGTGCTCTCTAATCCCCTGCGTCCCTCGGGGGCTCCAGAGGTTAAAGTCGGGGGCTGTGGGAAGCTCGCAAAGCCCAGAAGCACCTCCACGAGGCCACTCCCAACTGAGCGCAGGTTCACCTCGCGGGCCTCCCCGCTCAACAGCAAAGCCTGCGTGCTGGCACTCGCGTGCTTCTCCTCCCTAGTTTCACCCGGGATTTGGCTCGGTTCACCCGCGGCAGCCCAGCTCCCTGCTAAACTCCCAGACCTAAGCTCAGGGGCCTTCACCCGGCCTTCCCACTGGCTCGTCCTCCTCCTCCAGAGGCTACGCCCTTCCTGGGAATGGCCCTCCGCCGCCAGGCACCGCAGGCTGGGGCGGCGGGTGCCTGGCTTCCAGCCGGAGGTTCCCGGGGATGCTCCCGCCCCCACCGCGCCTGGCCCAGCCCGAACCCCTAACGGCCGCGCGGGGAAGCCTTCCCCTCCGTGCTGTAACTGGCCCTCCCTTCCATCGCGCGCCACGTTGGTGGGTGGGCCCGTGGGAAGGCGATAACCCGGCCTTGAACCCCAGACCCTTGAAAATAATTCACCATACCAATAATTCAACTGGACGGGAAGGTCAAAGGCGAATAGGACGGCCCGCCTTGTAGACTGGAGGAGGGTGATGCAATGGGTCAGGAGGGAATGGCGTGGGCCGGGGGACACCAAGGGATCACGGGGGTGGGGGAGGCTCGGATCTGCCGGTCGGCACCGAAGCGGCGCGGGCGGCCGGCCGGCAGCTCGGAGAGGAGGCCCGGCGACCGCCCGCCGGGTGCTGCCCGCGCCGCCAGCGCATTCCAGGCAGTAGGCGTCACGAGCGCCGCGGCTGCTTGCGCTCACTTTACTCTCTCCCCAAGTGCGGAATCCGCCTGTAACTGCGTTGCTTTGGGGATTTTCTCCCACCTCCCACCACCCTCTCCGCGCTCCCCGCCTACACACCAAGCAGCACGCTAGATCCTGGAGGGGCGCGCTCGCATCCGAGAGCCAGTTGATTCCAAGGCGGCACACGCATGCCCCCAACATTTGGCCTTCCCGGCCGCCCCGAGACGACTCGGGCACAGCTCCGCGGCCACCCGGCTACAAGCATTTTCTACCACTGGGTCACCCCTCGGGCAAAGAGCGCCCTTCTCTTCCCACAGCTTTCCCCCGACCCAATGTCGTTCCCCCACCCCCACTCAGAAGGGACACAATTTTCACCCAGCAGGGAATCCCTCGTAAGAAGCAAAGTTAAAGGAGCGGCGCAGAGCGAGCGCTGGCCCGTGCTGAGAGCGTGCCAGGCGCGGAGTCCCGCTACCCGCCGCGCACCCCTGAGAGGCTGGAAACCCGCCCGAGCGCCACGCGGTCCGATGACTCTCTTACCCGAAGTGTCCCACAGGCTCAACTCTATTCTTTGTGTGTCGATTTCAAAACTGGCCGTGTAATTCTCAAACACCGTAGGGACGTAATTCTGGACAAGATGGACAGGGGAAAAAAAGAGGGCAAAGAGGTTATCTTAAAATGCACGACACCCGCAGAACACCCTCTGATAATCGCCTCCCCACTCTCCAACTGAAAAACGAAACCCCAAAACCCGCACCCACCGGATCTCACACTGAACACGCGGACCCTTTCCGAAACCCCTAACTTCCCTCTCGCCCCACCCGGATCCTCCAAGACCCGAGGATCCAAATCTCCCAACCCCAGATTCTGCACACAGGACCGAACAAGTTTCAGAAGCTAGCAGCAGAGCGTGCAGGCGCATCCCAACCCCTCAACGCTTCCAGCCCACTTTCCCTTTCCGGGCAAAAGGAAAGTAGTAAATGGTGAGAAAGACGGCCGAAAAAAAGAAAAACGGGTGAAGGGGGGAAAGTCAGGGGACACCCACCTCGACGCGGGGATCCCCCGGGCCGCCCCCCTCCTCGCAGCCACGGCGGGCCACACTCACCTCGGGGAAGCAGTCTTTGGCGAAGACGTGCAGCAGCGCGGTTTTCCCACACTGACTGTCTCCCACCACTACTATCTTGCATTTCACGTTCTGATTAGGATCCATGATAGATTTACTGGATAATTTCTGGCTGGCTCTTCTCTCCTTCATTGATCTTGCCTTATTTTCTCTCGAAACAGAAATTTTCACTCAAGAGGAAAAAATATATATATTTCTCTTTCTATAAAAAGCAGATATATAAAAATAAATCGCAAGGCTGGTGGGAACCCCTGAAGCGCCGCGCAGACGAGGAGAGCTAGAGGAGCAGGCTCATTCCTCTCCTCCGACAAGTTTTATGCCTGACTCCGCACGGCGCTTCCCAAGTCCAATTCCGATCCGACTGCTTTGTTTCACGCTCTCTGCGCGGCTTTATACGCCCGGCCTTCCAATCCTCTTTCTCAATGAGAGAAGGAAACTGATCCGCCTCCTCCCCTTTTATGGAGCCTGGGAGCGAGCGCCGTCTGGCTCCTCGCAGAACACGTAGACAATGCGCCCTCTAGGGTGACCATGCGGGATCGATTTCCAGACCAAGGCTCTGCGACGACTTGAAGACCCCAATGGCGCTTTGCTGAAAGATGGGACTGTACAAGTGAAGGGGGAGGTGGGAAACTGAATTTCTGTGCATATCGATTTTTATCAGAATTTCTTGAAAAAACGTTTTCATAGGGGCTGATCTACGGAAGCCTCATGAACATTTATGAAAGCAAAAACATTTCCTGCCCAACACAGAAGGGTGGGGAAGGGTTAAGTGGCTGTATTTTCTTAGAAAGTGTTTTGTATCAGGTATATAGGCCATGGAACAATAGCTAAGCTGGGTTACTTCCGATGCCGGAACTGGCTTGCCTGGGTCACAGCAAGAGTGGCTTCTGAAACCGGTGAGTTCCAGTGACTCAGGAGGAGAGAGAAAGGTTTTGAGGAGAGGGAAGGGGAGGTGGGAGGGGAGAAGAAAGAAAAGTGGAAGATGCTCATAACTGAGTGACCAAAGCCATTGGAAACTCAGTCCTACTGCACTAGGGACCTAAACACACAAGGTCAGCCATTGCCCCTGTCGGTGAGAAGAGGGGGTAGGAGGGATTCTGATCCTGCCCTTTAATTCCTTTATCTGTAGCTTCCCTTTCTCTGAAATCAAAGCACCCTAGGCTGGACCCAGAAAATAGAAATTTGCTTAGCTGAAAAATGCAGGTACATCCCTTCACTCCCTCTCCACCTTGTCTCCACATCCACCCCCTACCCACCCACCTGAAAGTCTCAGAGAGGACTAAAAATGGCCACACGTTTGTTCTCTCTTCCCTATAAAAAGTCCTTCTTTTTTCATCTTCATTTCCTGTGCTTCAAGTGATCAGGAGGTTTCACCTATTTTTAAAATTTTTATTGAGGTATAGTTGATCTACAGTATCATATGTTTCAGGTGTACAATATAGTAAATCACAATTTTTAAAGATTATACTCCATTTATAGTTACTATAAAATATTGGCTATATTCCCTGTGCTGTGCAGTGCATCCTTGTAGCTTATTCATTTTATACATATAGGTTGTACCTCTTAATCCCCTACCCTTGTATTGCCCCTCACCACTTCCCTCTCCCCACTGGTAACCATTAGTTCGTCCTCTATATCTGTGGGTCTGTTTCTTAAGTTATATTTACTAGTTTGCTTTATTTTTTAGATTTCACATATAAGTGATATCACAGAGTATTTGTCTTTCTCTCTGACTTATTTCACTCAGCATAATGCCCTCCAAGTCCATCCATGTTGTTGCAAATGACAAAATTTGCAGAGGTTTCACCTATTAAATTGTATTAAGGACATTGGCCAAAAAAAAAAACCAACCGTATAGATTCCCCCATGGACACTTCTAGGTTTGTAAATGAGAAGAAGATGAGGTGAAAAACCAGAAAGTTCAGTATGGGGAGTGAAAAGACACAATGATAGATGGTTAAAAGCATACATGTAAGTATCAACCCTAGGACCATGATGACTCAGGGATCTAAGGATGGTCTCCTCTTCTTTTCAGAGTAGAGAAAACTGGAGCCGCTCAAAGGAAGACTGACTCAGTGTGTAGGGCTGTGTTCATATACACACAGGGCTGACTCATAGAAAAAGGGATCGCTGGCCCTGCTCATGTTACTAAAGCAGCACTGGCCAAAGTTTGCTCTGCAGAAAGTGTGCACACAAAAAGCGTCCTGCATCCTAATTAGTGATTGAGACACTGTGCCCGTATCACCCCTTGAAGATGTGCCAAGCACTTTGACATGTTACAAACAGTAAAAAGCTCTATAGAAAGGTAGCATACCTAACGTAGGTTAACCCAGCATTCCTCAAAACTACTTAAGCACAGGAAACTTTGATCTAATTATTTACTTGTTTGAGAAGCAATAGTGGTTGGGGGCAGGAAATCACAAAGAAGTGTATCTGTGTGACCTTGGATAAGTTACTTAACCTCTCTAAGCCTCAATTTCATCATCTGTCAAATGAGAGTCATAATAGTAATGATGAGGAAATGCAAGTGAAGTTTGCAGGATAGTTTCTGGCACATTAAAGAATCCTCCACCTACTTTATATTTCACACGTAACTCTTATTTTCACTTCCCAGAACTGTTGAACATATCTTGGGAAATTCTGGCCTCATTAGTGGACTCATTAATTGGAGCGAAGAGAATAGATCCACCCTTTTTTTTTTTCCTCAGATTTTTAACTTAGGAAGTTGCTCCTTTCTGGAAATATGATTTGACCTTCCACATTCCTGAATTGATATAGTTTATGTGGTTAAGCTGCTCTAACTAGCAATAGTTATGAATTATTAGTATTTGGCTGACAATGAATAAGATGACCATGTAATTTATCATATAAGCTGGGACACTTTTGAGAGCAAAAGGGGGTACCACTAATGGTCAGAACAACAGTTGTAAACAAGGTCTGGCCCAGGCAAAATGAGAGACCTAATCACTTTAATGAATAATCTGGAATCATAGACTATTTTTGGAAATCAGGTGACCTGAATCTCCAGGAATCTGCCAGTTGCTGAGTGAAATTTTTTTAACTTTTAATTAATTTTATTTATTTATTTAAGAAATTATATTTATTTATTTATTTTATAAAAAATTTATTTTATTTATTTAAATAAATTTATTTTATTTTTGGCTGCATTGGTTCTTCCTTGCTGTGCACAGGCTTTCTCTAATTGCGGCGAGTGGGGGCTACTCTTCGTTGTGGTGCGTGGGCTTCTCATTGCGGTGGCTTATCTCGTTGTGGATCACCAGCTCTAGAGTGCAGGTTCAGTAGTTGTGGCGTGCGGGCTTATTTGCTCCTCAACATGTGGGGTCTTCCCGGACCAGGGATCGAACCCGTGTCCCCTGCATGGGCAGGCAGAGTCTTAACTACTGCACCACCAGGGAAGTCCCTGCTGAGTGCAATTTAATGGCTGTGTAATAGGGTAGAAAACCAACTGCCTGAAGTCACCAGGCTTTGAATCCCTTTAGGGTAAGAATTCTTTCCTTGTCTTCTTTGAGTCTGTACTACTCACTGTGTAGTAGATACTCAATATATTTAAAAAATTCGGGCTTCCCTGGTGGCGCAGTGGTTGAGAATCTGCCTGCTAATGCACGGGACACGGGTTTGAGCCCTGGTCTGGGAAGATCCCACATGCTGCAGAGCAACTAAGCCCGTAAGCCACAGCTACTGAGCCTGCGAGTCTGGAGCCTGTGCTCTGCAACGGAGAGGCCGCGATAGTGAGAGGCCCGAGCACCGCGATGAAGAGTGGCCCCCGCTCGCCGCAACGAGAGAAAGCCCTCGCACAGCAACGAAGACCCAACGCAGCCAAAACTTAAAAAAAACTTAAATAAATAAATAAATAAATTTATAAAAAAAAAAAATTCATTTAGCATTTAGTTCAACAAATATTTATTAAGCACCTGCTATATTCCAAGCACTGTTCTAGAAACTGTAGATATAACAGTAAACAAGCCAGCCTGCTTGCTGCTCTCACAGAGTACATATGCCAGACAAGAGATAGACAATAAAGAAGTAAGCAAGTACACAAATAAGAATGAATGTGCCAAGTTCTATGAAGACAAAACAGGATGGCATGATGAAGCGTAGGAAGGTGGGGATTAGACCCAGTGGCCTGGCAATGCCTCTCTAAGGAGGATGAGTCTTCAATGGTGAGAACAAATCAAGCTTGAGAAGGTCCACTGGAAGGTAAGGGAACAGACAGTGAAAAAGTTATATGCAGAGAACTCAGCAGGTGGAAGGAACAGAAGGAAGGCTGGAGTCAGTAGGCCCACTGAAGGAGGGAGAAAATAGATAGGAGAGCAGAAGAAAGAGGGCAGGAGCTAATAAGTGGGCCTTGGAGATAGGTTCATAGAATTTGGACCTCATTCTAAGGGCAATATGTAGTCAGACACAGGAAGGCTTGAAGCAGGGTAAGGACCTGATTATTTGAATGAATGGCTCCAGTTCTAAGTTTGCAGTTGTCACTCCACTAACTATGACTTTGGTGAAACTGCTTATCTTCAATGAGATTTGCAGATCTAAATGATACCTAAAGTCCTAGAAAAGACTAAAATTTTAGATTGCAATGAAAGGTTTTCCCTAAGGCAAACATTCATTTGGAAGGAGTGCAGCCCCATCTAGGGGATCATACATTACCTAATGTCCCATCTTTTGTTATTCTTCTTGCTTCCCATTACTCTCTCCTTTCTCTAATTACCCCTAAGTTCAAGAGAAGAGAAAAAATAGCAAACATTTCCATATGGATTGGTTACTAACTACATCGTGTGCATTCAGCATTCAGCTGCCCTAAGAAGTCTGAACTTAAAAATTCTTTCCTCTGTGGCTAACAACCCTCTACTTACCAGAGGGAAGCACCCCCTCCCATAGAAACTGCATCCCCTCTGACACAAAACAGGTTGATTCCAGGCCTGGAGAGAGGGCTAACTGAGAGAGAAAAGCCATCTAGGGATGGCACAGACCTGGTAAACAACAACAGCTCTGTGTTCTTTCTATGAGCACTGGCCTACAAGTCAGGACACTGGCTTTTAGTCCCAGCTAAACTAAAGCACTGTCTGACCTTGGGCAAACACTGACTGAATTCTTTTCCTTAGTTTCATCCTTACAAGACAATGATAATATCTGCTTCCTTTAAGTCCCACAATAAGGCTGCTTAGAAGATCACATGCCCTCTACTTTCAAACATTCTTCTTTAGAAACACAGGTCAGGCATCCCCTCCCCATCCCTTTTCAGGTTCAGTGTATTTAGGGAGGTCTGGGCTCACAGTGGAATATTTAAGGCATAATCCTAATTGTTTATTCATGGTTGCCTGCCTCTCCTCAGACGCCAGCAGAAGCGTTTGAAGGAGCAAGTGTGCCTTGAGGAGAAAGCCCTGGTCTCTTATAAGCATCGTCAACGGAGCAGAGATAACATTAAAAACAGAGAATGTGCATGATGCTTTCATAGACGTTATGTCAGAAAATATGGATATGAGTCATAGGCATTCTCTTTGAGAATTTAAGAGATGGTGCCTATGAAGTAGCTTCAAATACATGAAGTTCAATATAAAATAACAGCAGGAAAAAATAAATAAATAAAATAAAATAACAGCAGGGTGTAAACTTGTGACCTGCTCTGTAGTGAAGGGTGCCACTTTCACAACTGTCCCTTTTTTGAGATGGTTAACTCAGCTGGCCTTACATAACATCAACCAAACAGGAGGCGATTTTTTTTTTGGAGAAAGAGGAATTGAGGAAAGAAGGCTCATAAAAGTCAATGGATTGAACTTGTTGTTTGGGAAGAATCTGTTCTCTTGGAGAGGAATTTTTTCTTTTATTTTCTTTTAAAATTATGGCTGATTGTCCTGTCAAGGGCATTGCAATAAGCTGTGTAGGCTGTTTGGTAAGGGTACTTCAGTCTGGGTTGCAGAATTTGGTCCTGTTTTTCCTCATTAATGCTGACTGCTAATATGATTTACCGCTGCTGTGTGGACTTAGCCCTCACCCTTTAGCTGACAGGAAATGACACAGCTGTGTGAATGTGGAATAATAAGTCATTGCCCAACTGATCATCCTTTTCTCTGTTTACAGCAAATTTGACAAAGAATTTGTTGCATACTTTAGAAACGCAGGTCTGTAATTTTGGTTCTGTATATCAAAGGGTACATATAACCATTTCCAACTGCCTCTTCCAAAGTTCAGTGTCACTGATTCCTAATGACATTTCTTTTATAATTCAGGATTTCCTAGGGGGTAGAACAAACAAACAAACAAAAGACTAACATTTGAAGAATTAATACAGGATAATAAGACTTACTGATACTACTAAACATCCAAATATACTCTATATCAATTTGTCAGTGCAATATGAAAACTATTTAAGGAACTTCCCTAAGAAAAAACTTTAAAGAATGAGTTCTTTGGAAATTGTTGTCTTTGAAAAACATTAGTACATTCAAAAGATACACCATTTTCAGTGTTTTAGGAGTAGTCAAGGAAAAGCAAAGATTATTACTGAACGTTAATCAGGCCATCTTTCAGAGACTAACAGAGCTTCACTGCCAATCTGATGAAATATACAGAGCTGAGTTACTTATGGCAATGTCTATGGTCAAGGGGCATTCAATA
Organism: Mesoplodon bidens; assembly: GCF_964165515.1. Taxonomy (NCBI): domain Eukaryota; kingdom Metazoa; phylum Chordata; class Mammalia; order Artiodactyla; family Ziphiidae; genus Mesoplodon; species Mesoplodon bidens. The sequence goes on along the minus strand of NC_138165.1, from coordinate 46,483,068 downwards.
TTTTATTTTATTTTACGTTTTAAATTAATTTTTATTGGAGTATAGTTGCTTTACAATGTTGTGTTAGCTTCTACTGGCATTCAGTATTTTAATCCAAGACTTAAAAGATGGAGTCACAGGTGCCCTATCAAATTTCTGGAAAAATCCTTTGTGAAAAGTCTTGTCACTTATGTTGAAATACTTTAAGAAAGAAAATGTGAAAACTTCTTTGAGGTTAGCATTTGTTTACTGAAAAGGCAGTAGTTGTTAGATCAAATGTATAAACAAAACACTCAGTAACCACTACTTTATTATTTCTGAACTCAAAATGAGGAAAGAGGAAATAATTGACTAGAACAACTTGAAATGAGTCATTAGCTTAGGCAAAGACAAAGACAGACAGTAGATTTTAAAGTTAAATAACCTCAGTTTGCTGATATTACTCTTAAGACCAGCAGCTCTCAATTTATGTTTAGGCAGAAGGCTACTATTTTGGTAAATAAAACCAACCAACCAACAAAAAAATTCACAGATGTTCCCTGGAGGACTGTGCCCAGAACTAGAAGTCAAGTTGCAACAATTTTGATAACAAATCTATAAAGAGATGTCTAGGTCTGGTACTCTGTATATAATATTCACTTAAAAATTGAGTGCCTTAGACGGGATTACATTAGACCTTGAATCATGCATGATCCATGAACAAGGACTATAATGGATCACTAGTGATTCCAGATCCAGAATTTGAGAATCACTGCTCCAGACCAGTTTTTAGGGTTAAAAGATGTTTCCTTTTGACAACTGATTTGACTTCAGCAGAGTGGATTTAGTACTTCAGATCATAAGCTCAACTGGAGAGGTAGTGCTTACAGAAGAGTTTATGACTTTGTTAAAGACTGTAAAAAATATGACAATATCAATTCTCTCTTCTTTTTTGTTGCAGAAATGAGAGCAAAATTATTTCATTTGCTTTCATTGAATTACTTGGTATGTCTTATGTTCTTATCATAGAAGATCCTTTCAGTTAAATAGTCTTTATTTCCAGGGTGTAAGTTAAAACCCCAAATCTTCTTCTTTCCTTTGAAGGAAACCTCTTTGAGGGAAGAGGGCATCCTGGAAAATATACCCCAAATGCTCAAAACAGTACTCAAGAATATCTAAGATAATGCAGATCCGGATAAGGTCTTGCAACCACCGATTTTTGAAAACATATATAAGGGAGAAGAAAATCATTCTTTTATCCCTAGCCAACAAGAATCTTGCCTTCTATAAACATCTTCTAGTCTTGAGGGTCCTCTGGGTCCTCCTTCTCGCCTCTAACTTTCAAGGAACCCTCTCTGAAAGGCACCGCTTTTTACCAATGCTGGCTATTACACACTGAGTGCTTTGAATGTGATTATGAACTGACTGTTAGCGCCTTCAAACTGTCCACATAAGTAGAGGTCAAATGACTCACCACAATCTGATCCTGGCCCTTATCCAAGACTTTTCTGTAGGTCACATCATTGTCACCAAACCACTACAGACTGGCTATAGGTTAAAAGAAGGTGTAAGCATTACGATGCAAAGTCTGGTAACTAGCAAGATATGTAAGTCGTGTGTGAAAGAAAACAAAAAACAAAAAGAGAAACAAACCCCTGTCCTGTCCTTTAAAGGCATAGAGGAGGTCCTAATTCATCGATAATATCATTCACCTTAATTTTAACTCAGAGCAGAAAGCTACCATCAGCACACTGTCTGTAGCCATTGATCTTAATACATATTTACTGAGGATTTATGCCAGGACACTTTGTTTTGGCTTATAGCCTCTGTGCTGCTTCTGAAAATGCCCCATGGTGCTTCCACACTGTCACAGCAACGCTATGGAATCAATCCAATGACTGCTCTCAGGAGTACACCATGTCATCGAGTGCCACATATAGATGTCTAGATTCATGTTAGATGAGGTCGCTAAAGGCTCTTAACACATTGGCACCAGGGCACTTAACGGTGGTTCATATATAATTAAAACAGACACTTGGAACCAAATTTTGAAGTACATCATAAATCTTGGCATGATGAGAAAAGAAGAAAATTAGGGAAAATATGAATGTATTTCTTTTTATTAAAAAACATGAATTAGAAAGAAAGGCTAATATTAGCATCCTAAAGAGAGGCTTATTTATTATAATGTACAATGGAAGGCATTCAACTTTGACTCATTTTCCAAAACAGCTGACTAGCTGTTGCCCAATTAGTACATTTTGGAAACTTTGCAGAAATGATCCTTTCCATATACATTTACGAATTCACAGTTTTACTCCCCGCCTCCCGGCCGAGTTCTCAGTTTGTATTTTCAGCAGTCTTGGTGAGTGCTACCTGGCTTACACTTCTCAGTCTGAGGGCCTGGGAAGTCAGGTCAAAAGAGTTGGAGAAAAGAGAATCAGCAGACTTTGCAGTTCTCTGGAGCTTACCTACTGAGCCATCCATGGACTTCAAGACCTCTTGGGGCCTCCCAAATTGACTGGTGCTGACAGGATTTCTCACAGCACTCTGAAACACACCAAGGTGAATGACTAGAGACTATGAGAACAGCAACTCTAACCATGAAAATCTCTTTCTGTAATAGTCCAAAATGTCTGGGTGCAAGGATAAAAGAGGAAGTCTTTCTGAGGGTCAATGATTTGGGTAATTCCAGGCCCCCAATATCCACTGTTCCCACACACACAGCCCTGCAAAGCTTTTACTACCATGAGGAAAGTCAGTTTGTATTAAAATATAAACAGAGCATTAGACAGCAGACCCAGTCTCCAAAGGAAATGTGGGAGACAAGCATGGTCTCTAGGTTTTCTAAAATTACACAGGAGTAAAAACAATGAGGTTATAGTTTGGAGGGCAAAATTTTGCTTACATCGTGAAAATATAAATGACCCTCACATTTATTTTTAAAGCCCAATAAAATTACTATGTTTAAACTCAATGCAAATGAACAGTTGTGTTCACCTCATGGTTCAATTCAATGATGCACTGCATTCCCCTCTCTGGTCTTAAAACCTCTATGGAGAAGTGGCTGGAAGAAACTGAAATGCAGTTCCTTGCGATGAAACTCTTTCTCAGTTGTGAGCCAGCCCTAGAGGCTTATGGGCTCAGGCACAGTTACTCACTCTTTCCTTTCTGGTCTAAATCTGGTTCGAGTATCTATCAGAGAAAGTCTTAAAGGGACTGAGGGAGACTGAAGAGTGTAAGCACTGATGGGCCACTGACTTTGACTTTGAAAATGGTGGGTAATTGTAAGTGTGAGAGGCATCCAGATATAATGACTTCATACGGTGTTGGGAATATGGATATTTTGGTTACCACTAAGTAGCTTGGTGATCATGGGCAAATATTTAACCTCTCTGAGTGTCAAGTTCTCCACCTGTAAAATTAGAGAGCTGACCTAGATGATGTCTGAGATCTTGGACAGCTTTAAGGTGCATGGCCTATGACTCAGATTGTTTTTTAGATCAGTGGGAAGAACTATGTCCCCATTGCCTGCCTTCCTTTCCATCAGCCTACAGTACTTGGCTCCCAATGTAGGGCTACAAATTCAATTTCTTTAACATAGATACTCTTATTCAGGTTATATATTTCTCCTTGTATCCATTTTGGAAATAATGTTTCTCAAGGAATTTGTCCATTTCATCTATGTTGTCAAAATTGTTGGCACAGAGCTGTCCATAGTATTTTCTTCTTCTTCTTCTCCTGTTCTTCTATAGGATCTTCTATAGGATCTATGGTGAAAGTCCATCTTTCATTCTTGATTTTGGTATTTTCTTTTTTCTACCTTGTGTTTTTGATTAGTTTTGATAGAGGCTTCACTTGTATTCACTTTTCAGAAGAACCAACTTTTGATTCTTCCAAATGTTAATTTTATTATTATTTGAGATTCATTTCATTGACTTCTGTTCTCTTTATTGTTTTTTAATTTAAAAATATTGATTTTTATTTATTATTATTACTTTCTTGGCTGCATTGGGTCTTCATTGCTGTGTGCATGCTTCTCATTGCAGTGGCTTCTCTTGTTGCTGAGCACAAGCTCTAGGCACGCAGGCTCAGTAGTTGTGGCTCATGGGCTCTAGAGCGCAGGCTCAGTAGTTGTGGTACATGGGCTTAGTTGCTCTGTGGCACGTGGGATCTACACGGACCAGGGATCGAACCCATGCCTTCTGCACTGGGAGCGTGGAGTCTTAACCACTGGACCGCCAAGGAAGTCCCTTAATGTGCTTTTATTTTTCTAGAATTTTAAGGTGGAAGGGTAGATAATTAATTTTAGAGGTTTCTTGTTTTTCTAATATAAATATTTAAAGCTATGGATTTCCTTTTAAACATTCTTTCAGCTGCATTTTACAAATTTCAATATGTTGTATCTTTTATTGTTCCATTCAAAATATTTTCTAACTTTTCTTGTGACTTCTTCTTTGGCCAATGGGTCATTTAAAAGTATTGCCTAAAATCCAAATATTTGGAGGAATTTATTGATATCTTTTTGTTATTGATTTCTAACATAATTCTGTTGGGATCAGATAAAATACTCTGTGATTTCAATCCTTTTAAATATATTGAAAGTTTTTAATAGACTAGCATATTGTCTTTTTTGTTTAATATTTCATGTGTGCTTGAAGAGAATGTATATTCTGCATCTGTCAGATGTAGTATTCTATAAAAGTCTATTAGGTGACTTGTTGTTAGTGTCATTCAAATCTTCTGTATTGCTATTGACTTTTAAAAAATTTATTTGTTCTCTCAATTACTGAGAGTTGGCCGTTAAAGTCTCCTGTGATGATTGTGAATTTATCTATTTCCCTATTTAGTTTTGTCAATTTTTGTTTCATGTACTTTGAAGCTTTTTTATTAGCTGTATTACATTCAAAATTGTCATGTTTTTGATAAATTCAGTTTTTTATATTATAAAATATCTCTCTTTATCTTGGATAATACTTATTATTTGAAGCTACTATGACATAAATACAGTCACACTACCTTTCTTATGATTAGTGCCTGGATAGTGTTTTATTCCCTATCTTTTTACATTTAAACTGTTTGCAACTCTATATTTAAAGTGTGCTTCAGGACTTCCCTGGTGGTCCAATGGTTAAGAATCTGCCTTCCAATACAGGGGATGTGGGTTCCATCTCTGGTCGGGGAAATAAGATCCCACATGCTGCAGGGCAACTAATCCCGCGCACCACAACGAAGAGCCCGCGTGCCGAAACTAAGACCTGACACAGCCAAAAAATAAAAAAAATTTAAAAATAGTAAAGTTTTACATATACATAATTTAAAAAAATAAAGTGTGCTTCATATTGGTGGCATATAGTTGGGTTTGTATTATTATCTATTCTGATAATTCCGTTTTTAATTGGAGATTATATTTAATATAATAACTGATATAGTTCAGTTGGCTATGATTTTTTGGTTGCTTTTGTTTTTTCATTTTCCTGCCATGCTAAGTTTCCTTTTGTCATACATCTTCTAAACAGGTTTCTAGGTGTCATCCTATCAACTTGGGCTGCTTTTCGATCTCTCAAAGGAAGTGGATCAATAGAACATATACACACTAAACATAGTCAAATAAATAGGGACATGGAAAATAAATCATTTGGGATCATAGGTTCTAGGATGGATCACACAACTCACAGTCATTATGCAGAAAGGACTTATTAGAGGATCAGTGTCAATACTGGTGGTAGTTGTCTGGGACCAGCACCAGGCCTGATACTGCTGACTATTTTCTTTGTTGATTTGTGAAAATAATTAAGGGAGTAAATGATGTATTGCTGGGTGGAAAGGCTGGCCAGTCCATGGCTGCCCAGATTATAATAATGAAATAATACATTGGAGGAATAATGAGTAGCAAACAAAATGAGTGTTAATCAGGTAAATCTTCAGCTGATACACTTAAAAACAAAGCTAAAAATGTTCTAAGCTAATAAGGATGAACAAGATTAGCAGGAAAAAAGTCTTGAGGTTAACATGAATAAGCAAATGATTCTTTTACCACTGAAGTCCAACAATTTAAAAATATTATTGTGAGACTAGGATTCAGAAATAACAATAAAGCAAGTCGCAGTGATGACCTAACTTCTATACTTAGCACGAGTGTGCTATGTCCAGTTCTAGATTCCCTAAATTAACCTGGGAGAACTGGATAGATTTCAGGGAACCATCAGAACTTTGGTTTTAGAACTAGACCAATAGTCAGAGGTAAATCTGTCCAAACTTCACATTTTACTGATGATGAATCTCAGAGAGGTTGAAGTGTTTTATCCAAAGGCACACACTTAGTTTGTGGAAGAATTGTAACTAGAGCCTTAACTTTTAATCCTTTGCCTATTGCTCTTTCCAGCTCTCCAATGAACTAGGGATTTTGAAATGAGAGGAGAGGAGGAAAGATGCAGGGAAGTGAGATTATTCATTATAGAGAAGAAAATGTTTAGATTGGATACAATACCTATCATCAAACCTATGAGAATTTCTTATTTAAAAGATGATGACCAGACATTCTTCATCTCCTCTAACCAGGGACTTCATTTCCACAGATGACTGAAGGAAAGGAAATGCACAATAAAGTGCTACAGGAGGAATTTAGGAAACACAGAGCGAGAACCACTACTTATTAGTATGGTAGCTCACAGTACCTGTTCCCCAGAAGTTTGATTTTTTAAAATTCAGATATGTTTCACCTATCTAAAATGGTAATTGCTACAGATGGGAGGATCTTGTTCAAGATCACTAAACTTCAATACTAGATCATTTTTATTTGCCCTTATTGTGTGCCTCTTTATCATTCTCTTGTGAGATCTTATTCCAAGAAAGAGAAATAAAACTTGAAACCAATTAAATATTCTTGTTCTTAGTACCATCCAATACCATTCCCAGAGTGAGCTGACTCCCTACTGAGCCTTTATTGTAAGATTGCCACTTTTATCTTTTACTATAAACTACAGGGTTTTGGTGTTAGGTGAGACAGTTTACCTAAGCACGCCCTTGGCTGACCAAAATGTACTCAGCAGCAAATGGAATTCTTCTTAGTTAGTATTATGGCAAAATGTTAAACTGTCAAGTTGTGAATTGTTCAAGATAACAATTTATTACCAGCTTACTGGGTAAATAAAAACCTGGATACTATAAACTGCATGAAAAACTACAATTAAAAGTAATTGCCTGTAGTGGATTTTGCTTATAAGACCAATACTTTTTAAACGGAAAGCAAGTTCAAGTAACATTAAAATCTGTATTACATAATTTCAGACATATAGCTTGGAACCACCTGCATGATCTTCTTAGAAATTCAGAGATTGATTTTTATTGTTACTTTACTCTCCTGTGCTACAGATAAAACAACATTGCATCTTTGATAGTTGAAAGTAAATTGAAATTCTTTTTTAGGCAAGTACTTTCAGTCAAGAAAAACAGCTGTATTTTAGTTTATATCAAGGTTGATTCTTTTCCATTACGCAGGAGTGTTTACAAATGATTTTGACAAAGGTCACACAACCAAATCATTATTTTTCTTTAAAGAATGCACCTCTATAAGAGACAACAAAATGAGAACCAGTCAAGGAAAGTAAATAAGTTTACTTCTCTTGAACATACATGAGGATCATTTGACTTGTCCACATCCCAGATAATATACAAAGGAAGAAAACAATTACACTATAACACCCAGTTGTTTGGAATGGCTTTGGTGTTTTTAAAAACATCTCATATTTCATGTTGTTTTCCATCGTGTAATATGCACCCATTATAGGACATTATAAAGTATTTTGCTATCCCATGGAGCCTGTGCCATACATTTTTTAGGCCCAGTCATATTCTCCATATATATAGAGAGGAGTTATGTGTAGTGGACTGGGTAAGAGCTTGAACAATGGAATCTGAGAAAGCTGGTTTCATATCTGGACTCTATTTACTTCCTCTGAATGAATACTGTGGGCAAGTCACTTAACCTTTAGCTTCTCTGTGCTTGTGGATGATTACTCAATTACACCCTTTTGATTCTAGTAACTGGGAGGGAAGGTAACATTCACATCTGACTCTGTATTATTATTATTTTTTGCTTGTCCCTATGCTTACTCACTGTGAGAGAAGGCAGAACAACCTGTAGAAGTCCGAGAAAGCTGGTAGTGATGACATTGCAGCCCTATAGGACACCCCACAGTATTCTCCATCTTGAAGGGAACACCAGTGCCTTTCTCTATCTTGGACAGAATGAATCTTAAGACATCATCTTGAGTGTCTGTAAACATCAGTAGATAGACTTTGCCACTGTTTCGTTTAAAATTACACATGTGGTATACATTACCTGAATATTAATTAGAGTGATACCAGAGTCAGACCTTCCCTTTTGCAACCCAATAGGGAGTTAGAGTTAGATGCCATGATTTCCAGAAAGCCAAGCATTCCACAAAGAATAGCACTAGAGCTATTCTGAGGACTCCCATGGACCTCTATGGCATATTTTATTCATTTCTCTGTACCTTTAATAAGTATGGAAAATGTCTTAGTTAGCTTGGGCTGCCATAACAGAAGAGCACAGACTACGTGTCTTAAGCAACAGAAATTTATTTTCTCATAGCTCTGGAGGCTGGAAAGTTCAAGATCAAGGTTCGAATGGGTTCCGTTTCTGGTGAGACCTCTCTTCCTAGTTTGTAGATGGCCATCTTCTTGCTGTATCCTCACAAGGCCTTTCCTTTGTGTGCATAGAGAGAGAGAGAAACAGAGACAGAGAGACAGAGACAGAGAGAGAGAGAGAAAGACAGAGAGACCTCTTCCTCTTCTTCTAAGGTCCTCAGCCCTATCAGACTAGGGACCCATCCTTGTGACCTCATTTAACTTTAATTACCTCCTTAGGGGCCTGTCTCCAAAGACAGTCACATTGGGAGTTAGGGTTCAACATGTGAATTTGGGGGCACAATTGAGTCCAAAGTAGACAATAAATAGGGAGATTTACTGGCATTGTCTTAATTTCTTAAAGCATTTTTATGAAAAAGGCAATTATTTAAATGTATAAGTAAATGTGATTTGATTTTTTTTTACCTTTGCTAGATTTTTTAAAGGTAAAATACGTATCTTTGCTTGACTTTGCTAGACTTTTATATTTATGTAATATATTTCAGATATTTCCTAAATCTGAAAATGACCTTGTTATATCACTAGCTGTTGGGTTCAGATGATCACCATAGTTTTATAAAGTGTCTTGAGAAAAACCATGTGGAGAGCAAAAGACGTTAACGTCATATTATAAGGCTAGAGAGATTGAGTACAGCGCCTCCAATGTAAAACTCATAAAACTGAGGTCTAAAGAAAATCACAAATAAGTAACTGAGTCACCTGTGCAACCTTGACCAGCCTTCTGACCTCACTGATCTTTGCTTTCCTCATTAACTCATCCACAATCCTTCTTGCTCCCATCCCGGTTCTTTTAAAGTCCAGGATCAAATGTAAAACTCTTCTGTGGATCCAAGGTGTAACCCGAACCTATAGCTGAAGAAATTCTTGTGCCTGTGTAGTGGTGGCATAACTTTGACCTTACAAATTGATCCAATAAATCTGAATTTCAAAGTGAGTAAAGATTCCTAGGAATTTTGTAGGTCAGAAGATGACCTTATTTAGGAGAATAAATAATGTAGTAATATACAGCCACGAAGAGAAAGACATCAACTCCGGACTGAAGCAATTTATTTAACACTTGGAAGTTGTTGGCATATTTAACAATCATCAGATAGACCATAATACGGATAAAGCATTATATGGGTTAATTTATAAAATGTATTCTTAGCAGTTATCTAATAAACAACATTTGTCATTGATTGAGTACCTACTGGCATAATTGCTTTGCTTTCCAAATTGAGACAATCTTCCAATGTCACATAAAGTATTTTAAACTACTATGAAACATATATTCATTCACTCATAAACTGAAGATCTTATAACAAGGGCAAAATAATTAAAATTTTAAAATCAAAATCATAGTTTTTAAAATATTTATTTATTTATTTGGCTGCGTCAGGTCTTAGTTGTGGCATGCGGGATCTTTTTTTTTTTTTTTAATTGCAGCATGTGGGATCTTTCAGTCACGGCATGCTAACTCCTAGCTGCAGCATGCCAACTCTCAGCTGCGGCATGCGGGATCCAGTTCCCTGACCAGGGATGGAACCTGAGCCCCACGAACTGGGAGCATGGAGTCCTAGCCACTGGACCACCAGGGAAGTCCCCCAATTATAGTTTTTTTAAAGGTAGTAAATATTTTATTATATCCAAAATTATTGAGTTCCAGTGTAGTGAAAGCTGTCAATTCACTCCTTAGTACAGATCAGACATGGGGGTGAGGAGATACCAAACGGAAAGGAGAGTCCTAAATAAAAGCTTGTCCTTGCAGAGAGTCACTCAGGCCTCCCTTGGCAGTGCTGAAATCCACCTGACCTCAGCACATTAGTTCACTTAACTTCCACTTCTCTCTTGCCCCAGCCTGAGTGCCTCAAAGGGCAGAGAGAAGGAACTTCTCAAAGGGCAGAGAGGAGGAACTCTCCATGTGAGCAGTGAGTTGTGAAATACTTTTGCTAATAACAGTGTAGGTGAACACCTGGCTCAGAGGGGTTTAAATCAAGGGCATGGAGCATCCTTATTTTGGGTGGAAGAATCTCAGCAATGTGACTGAGCCCAAGTGTAATGCAAACTGCCGAAAAGCAATAATTAATCTTACACCTTTAACTTTGTTAAATGAATGATCTAAAAGCTCCATCCCTCTGAAAAAAATAAATTAAGCAGTGTGAATCTGCTGTAGGCAACTGCAGTGATTACATGGGACATGTAGTTTGGGATAATTTGGATTAGGAACAAATTATACGTGTGGACTGTTCAACACTCAGGAAGTATTATGACTGTCCTAGGACATGTTCATTATTATATGGTATCAACATATATCAAAGAAAGCCAAAATCTCCACAGGAGGAAATCAATTCACAATTCATAGGTCCACGTGTCCAAATAAAATGAGAAAAATTTAAACATGCTTTCTTTTAGGTCTTATAATAATAAAGTTCTCCATTATAAAATTTCCCTAAATGCTACTTATAAGGAAAATATTGCCCTATAGGCCAAGTGGAGGAGATAAAATGAACTATACTGAAAAAAAATCAAGATTTTCATGATACAACGGCAACAAACCTCAAGAAACTGAAGAAACAGAGATCTCATTTAATCTAACGAGAGAGAAGACTGATGGCTAAAAACAACCAGGTGCTAAATTCAGCATTCCTGTTGTGGTTATGAAGATTGTAAAGAAGAATCTATAATCTCATGCTTTTTTAAAATTTGGCTAATAAGCATGCATGCATGTTTGTGTACGTTTCAAGTCTTCCTTTTTATTAAGCCTCAGATTCAGCTCCTGCCTCTTTTCTTTATGTGGATTTGTCTTGTAACGTGGATTATAAGACTCTCTCTGGCAGACACCATACAACTATGTCTGCTGTGGCACACATCTATCTTGAGCAGTCAGCATACCAGACCAGCCTATCAATGAGGAACCTTCTCTCTGGAAGCCAGAGTGCCCTTTACTAATTGATTTTTACTAGAGAACTGAAGGGTAATCTTCCTGGGAGAATTGATTCTTCTCACCTAGGAGAGATGACTCTTCTGGAGAAGAGTTTGCTTTCTCTGGGCTGCTCTTCTGACTTTGAACTAATAGAATTATTTGAAGAAGCCCAAAGCATCACCAGTTTCCACTCACATCCAGTTCTGAAGATACACCACACAATCACCTAGAGGCATCGCAACTAAGTGAGCATGACTGTCCCAATTAGGCAAGAGTTATTAAATATTATTAGACTTAAATATTATTAGACTTAATTTGGTGCCCTAGAAAATTCTCGATGAAGTCCATCCCACTAAGGGCAGGGCATTGTAAAACCATAGCAACACACTCAGAAAACACTTCTACGGTAATGTTTATTAAGTCCCAAACTATACCATTTGGCGACATAGTCTCTAGGGTTATAGAAACACCAACCATTAAAGTTGAAAAGAACTCTGGAAATGTCACTGTCTCTGACCCTGTCACTTTACAGATGAGGAAATAAAAATCCTTGGTGGTGTGGTTGATTAGTAAGGAGAAATAAGACTAGATTTTAGGCCTCCTGACTCTCCCAGCCAAGAGCTCTTTACATGATACCATTGTACATCCTAAAATATGCCAGTGACTGAAAGCACATCTTGAAAGCTGTGATCTCTCACTGTGGTTGTATTGGTGGTGGTGGGATTACAGTACTTAGTTTTGCATTTCTAGTGTTTTAACCTTGAGGAAATCAATCTTACTGCATCTGATTTTTGTTAACTATAAATCAGGGATAATTTTGTCTATCTCATGAAGCTGTGGTGAAGATTTAATAAATAGTGAATGACAAGGTGCTTTCTGCGAATACAATGTTAAAATGGAGATGACAGTGTTTCTCTAGAAGTTTATCTGTGACAGATGGTGGATGTACATGTGTTTATCTCTACCCTACTACCCACCATGAAACCCTGTTAAAATAATAGTAGAGAATAAGGAAGATAAAATCCTGTAACAATAAGAAAATGGTGGCCAGGGAGAGGGGAGGTGAGCATCAATAGACGAGGTTTTCACAGATTTCTAGGGGACAAACATGGAATGAGGCCTGGTGGGCAATGAAGCTGACCAGTGGACAGCCAGACGTAAGTTCATGTGGAGAGACTTATGGCTCTGGCTGGAGATGACTTCCCTTGAAGAACCCTGAAAAGGATTAGGACTCAGAAATGGCAGGTACTATTGAAGGTAAAGAAAGGTGTGGGACTAACAACAGAGAAATTAAATTCTGAGCACAACCCGACTGATCTTCACTAACAAAACACCTGGCATCAAGGTATCTACTCACCACCACTACCCCTGCTACCGCAACCACTGGAACCAAAGGGCTCTTCTCTAAAGAAACTGAAGGAAGTGGTAGAAGTTAGGGCAGATGGCGTGGCAGTTGACAGTCCACACCAAACGCTCTCTGTATTCTGCTGTTTAGGGGCACCAAACTATGAGGGTCCCTTGCCTGCCAGTTCCCCCTAGGTGAACATTGCTTGTAGAGAATCCCTATCTCTATACCAGAGCTCAGAGTGAACTTGGGTGTTGCTTTTTTCATTAATATGATAAGGCAACAGAGAAACAGAGGCATTTGTAGAAAGCCTGCAACATGAAAGAGAAAGAAGTAAAGAGAAAAATTAACTTTAGAGAAAAATAAGAGAATTCAGGAAACAGAGAGAATGAAAAGTCTCTAAATGGCATCCTTAGATAGACTCAAGAGGATATTACGTCCATGAAAAGTAAAACAATATGAAAAAAGGACAGAGGAAAAAAAAGAGCTCCTGGAATTAAAAATTATTGCTGAAATTAAAAAAAAATAGAATGTTTATAAGAAAAGGTAAACAATAAAATCTTTCAGAAAATAGACTCAAAAGAATACAAGGAGGAAAATATGTGAAAAGATTTTTAAAAATAATAAATCTAGCAAATATATTGTCCAAATAATGAGTTTCAAAAAGAAAGAAAATTAAAATCGGATGAAAAGATATATTATCAAAAAATAACAGGAGAAAATTTCTTGTAGCAGGACATGGACATTAAGATTGAAAGAGCTAGGGCTTCCCTGGTGGCGCAGTGGTTGAGAGTCCGCCTGCCGATGCAGAGGACATGGGTTCGTTCCCTGGTCCGGGAAGATCCCACACGCCGCGGAGCGGCTGGGCCCGTGAGCCATGGCCGCTGAGCCTGCGCGTCCGGAGCCTGTGCTCCGCAACGGGAGAGGCCACAACAGTGAGAGGCCCGCGTACCGAAAAAAAAAAAAAAAAAAAAAAAAAAGAAAGATTGAAAGAGCTTAATAACATCTATACAAAATGAATGAAAAACACATAATCAGGAACATCAGTGTGAAATTTCAGAACACTGAAGATAAAGAGAAGTCACTAAAACTTCCAGAGAAAATACATGTGTATGTATATATATTTCATGCTCAAAGTCAAGAAGAAAACTCACATACACTTTTTCAACAGCTACTCTGAGCGCTAAACAACAAAACAAAGCCTTCGAAGCTGGGAATATGATATACAACCCAGCCTAACTATCAAAGAAACATGGTATCAGAATAAACTCTTCTCAGAGACTCAGCCTCCCAAGCTTTCTCAGAAGTTTTTGAGGATATTTGTCAGCAAAGTGAGGGAAGGGACCCAGAAAGGAGAGAAGCATAAGCTCAAATAAATTGTGTATCCACGCCAGGAGAACAGTTGAAGGAGGTCTCAGAACGCCAGCTGCCCGACAGTCCCACAGAGCAACCAGGACAGATGGGGAGAGGAAGGAGGTCGTGGAGGGATCACTGCGAGGGGGGCAGCCATGATCCTACAGAGAATAAATGATAAAGGGAGAATATGATAAAAATTGAGAATATACTAAAGGCAAATGAATCAAGAACAAAAAAAAGCACTTACACAAAAGGAAACGCCAGTGAACAATATTTATATAATTGCACTAAGAGAAACACTATTATGGATTTTCAACCTTTTCAAGTAATCTATAGCCAAAGTACAGAAAACTTAGCTATGCTAATAAAATGTAAACTTACCTATGCTTATAGAATATTATGAGCATGTCAGTGTAACAATCGAATTACAAATGATAGAAATTGTAGTCAGGGGGAAAAGCTGTAGGAAATGGGTAATACCTCAGATGAGAAAGTATGGAGCCATATGATATTGCCTTTGGATGACTAAGAAATAAACAATTTTAATATATTTTTTTCTTAGAGTTACAGAGGTTATGTTTGGAGGAAGCAAAAATAATGACATAATTATGTTTGGTAGGAGACTGGCATTAGTGATGGAGAATGTAGATAAGTTGTTGTTAACTTCTATAGATAAACCCTAAAATTCAGAAATCAAAATATAGCAGTACAGGTAAATTGTTTAGAGATACAGGGATAATTATCCAAAGAATAAAGGAGTTAAAAGTGGTTGCTAGGAGAGGGACTAGAGAAGGATGAGTGATGGAGTCAGGAAGGGCTTAATCCCTTTCATACTACACTGTAATTGACATTGTTGGTTGACTATCCCAAATCCATTTGCCCTTTCTTCCTTCTTGAGACTACCCTGATTTTGTCTGTATTCACTTGTACCTAAACTCCAAAGATAATCACATTTCCTTTGCTTGGGATCTGCCCAGCAGAATGGGAAAGGAAGGCTCATGGGGTGGAGGAGGGGTGTTTTTGAGAAAAGTGCCCCTCATTCCTTAGAGGGAACTGTAAGGACATATGCTGTATCCTCTTCCTGATGATGTTGCCATATGTGGATGAGACACTTAGGGCCAGTGAAGCCATTTGAGTGTGAGATGAATTGGAAAGAACACAGGTTCTTCATGACAACTGTGAGTGGCTGGATTAACCAGCCTTGAAGCCTACCTTCCCTTTGTCATACTGTAATATCAGATAATACTCCCCTTATTTTTTCAGTCAGTTGATTCAAGGCTTTTGTTACTTGCAGCCAAAAGTATCCAAACGGATACATAAAGCCCTCCTGTATTATTTGATCTTATAAAGCATAAGAAAGTATTATATTAATTAGAAATAAAGATAAAAACCAGTGTATTTAACATTACAAGCTTTACTCTAAACACAAAAAGTCCTCCCTCAGCATTGTATAGTTTTATTTTATTTATTTTTTATACAGCAGGTTCTTATTAGTTATCCATTTTATACATATTAGTGTATACATGTCAATCCCAATCTCCCAGTTCATCCCACCACTACCACCAACCCCCGCCACCATGCATCGCATAGTTTTAAAACATGTGTTTTTAAAAATTATCCAGTCGCAACATCAGCCAATGCAAAAGTGTGTAAAAGTAAAATGGAAGTCTACATGCCCAGGAGTCATTAACCATCAGCACTATGCATCTTCTCAAACTGTACTATGCATAGTTTTTACTGTGATTATGTATTTTACCAAAAAAAAAAGTTCATACTATATATACTCTTTCACCACTTGCTTTTTCACACATACTATGTCACAGATACAGTTCCCTGTTATGAACTTTTTTCTGACTGTAGAGATCTCTGCAGATGGACAGACCACAATTTATTTAACCTGTACCTTATTAATAGATATTTAGATTGCCTTCAGTTTTTACTAATACAACAAATGCTGCCAGAAACATTCAGACACATGCTTCTTTGTACCAGTATTTTTCTAAGATAAATTCCAAGATGTGAAATTGCTGGTTCAAAGGACACATATGTTTTAAATTTTAATAGATTAGAAATTGAAAACCCCCTTCCCCCCAAATGGGCTGTACTATTTTACACTCCCACTAAAAATATATGAGAAGTCATTTTGCCACATTTTTACCAACCACTGATATTATTAACCTTTTAAAATTTTAGCTCACTATTGTTTCAATTTGACTTTTTCTGATAAGTAGTGGAGTTTATCTTCTTTTCATATGTTTATTAGCCATGCATATTTTTATTCATATATTTACATTTTATTATCTTCCTACTTAGCTATTTGTGTTTTTCTTGTTATTTTGTGTTCTTTGTCTCTTACAAATATTCCCTTTATTATATATAATGCAAGTATTTTCTCCCAAACTGTTGTTTGTCGGTCTTTTAAGTTTTTTATTGATAAGTGTCGCAATGTTATGAGCCAGGGCTTTAAAGACTTGGGTAATAATATTTATTTGTTTGACCTTTCTTATTGTCTGCATTAAAAATAAATTAAAGCAATACCAAACTATTGAGCAAATTCTTATTGAATGCCCACTGTGTCCAGTAATCTCAGAAGACACTAAGGTAGAAAGACAATCTCTGATTATAAACATCATCCAATACACGGAAGAGATAGGCCTGTTAGAATAAATAATTCTACTGCGGTAGGTTTTTTTTTTTTTTTTTTTTTTTTTTTGGTGGTACGCGGGCCTCTCACTGTTGTGGCCTCTCCCGTTGCGGAGCACAGGCTCCGGATGCGCAAGGCTCAGCGGCCATGGCTCACGGACCCAACCACTCCGCGGCATGTGGGATCCTCCCAGACTGGGACACGAACCCGTGTCCCCTGCATCGGCAGGCGGACTCTCAACCACTGCGCCACCAGGGAAGCCCCTACTGCGGTAGGTTTTTAACATAACAGATGTTGGAGACAGGGGAGAAAGAATGCCTAAAACTACCTATGGATTGTCAGATAAGAACTCATAGAGGGGGAAGAATGAGTTTGCTATTTCTATGAGTTCTTAACTTTTTATACTGTTGAATTCTTATTATATACTAATAGTGTATGAATCAAATAAAATTTTCAACTTTTTAGATTTTAAAAATTGTTTATTCTCAAATTTTTAATAAATAAATTCTTCAAAATTTATGTATCTTATTGCCATTAAATCATGTGTTTTTAAAGAACAATTGAATAATGAGTCACGTGAATGTGAAACACACAAAACTATTTCCTTTTTTAAGCATTCATTCTAATATTTCAATTCCTATTTTTAATAATCTGAAATCCTTTATACTTATAGAAATATGAACTATCTAGCATTACTTTCTAGAAACAATTTATAAATGCATGTTAAAGGAAAATTAACAGTTCCTCCCAATACCCTACACAGCCTCTCCACACACGTTTAATGGAGGAGACGTTAGAATGCTTCTTTTCAATCTTTGAAATCTTCCTTTGATACCCCTACCCCTACCCCCTTCAACTTTGACATCTGTCTAGTCTTGCATCAGCTATCCCACAACAAACTCAAGATAAAATGGTGAATGCAACTGCTCATAATATCTCAATACCTCTTTCATCAGTTAGGGTGTTAAGTACATTGGAAGGCTAGTCTACCATCAACAAGGAACCATGAGGTATTGAAATCGTTTTCACATGCCAGTCCGTAGCCCAGTTCTGTTCCTATGACCTTTATAGCATTTCTGATCCTTCTCCACCCCATCCCCTTCTCCCCTTATGGAAAAGTTCAGTCTTTTTTCAATATTCATCTGAAAACCACAACTTTCATCTCCAATGTATCTCTGGTACTCCATCCCAAGAAAGACAGAGCATAACCTCTGAATACGTTGAATTTTTTAATAATAATAATAAAAAGTCAAGGTAACTTGGCTCTACCTGTAGTTCTAAGCAATCAGAGATTTGTTTCTAAATAGCTCTGGGGGATTTCACCATATGACTCCTATTAATGGAAATTGCTGAGCTAATCTCTCCGTGTGACATTACAAATATTAGCTTCCCGTCCAACTTTGTTTGAAGCTTTTCTGTTATTTCTTTTGCTGTTAGAACAAGAACTGTAAATCTGGAAAGGATTTTTAAGATCAATCAAGTCAGCCTTCTAATTTTACAGATGAAGAAATAAGTTTCAGAGGTTGTTACTGACCATTAAATGGCTGTGTGATTTTGAGCAGTTTGATCCACTGACTTTAAAGACTGGCTTGGAATTTAGGAAAGATGTTTTTAGGCATTATCTATATAAAAGGTAAGGGGAAGTGAGGAAACGAAGCATAAGCTAGGTTATCTGAATTCAGTGTTGCAAGGGTTTTCTTTTATCCTACAAGCATTATTATTAATGGTTGTGTCCATATTTGGAAGTTGTCCACTTAAAAGATTATATTAGGGCCTCCCTGGTGGCGCAGTGGTTGAGAGTCCGCCTGCCGATGCAGGGGATACGGGTTCGTGCCCCGGTCTGGGAGGATCCCATATGCCGCGGAGCGGCTGGGCCCGTGAGCCATGGCCTCTGGGCCTGCGCATCCGGAGCCTGTGCTCCGCAACGGGAGAGGCCACAAGAGTGAGAGGCCCGCATACCGCAAAAAGAAAAAAAAAAAAAAAAAAGATTATATTATAGAGAACATAAGGGTCACCAGATCAGCCAGCTAAAGGTTTGTCATTATTTTATTTTTTTGCGCCACTGCGCCACCAGGGAAGCCCAGGTTTGTCATTATTAATAGGGGCTTATATGGCAGGACAATTTCTCTAGAGTATATTTTGTTATGGCTCCTTGAATAAAAACCCTGCAAGTTGCAGCAGCATCATAAAAATTAGATTTTAATAAGTTTTGGTTGAGTGGGTTTCCACTGTACAGATCACTGTAAACTCCTCTTGGACTTTCAGTGAAGTTAAACAATTCTGAATAGCTTTTGAATGAGTGATGAACAAGTCACAAGATGGGACAAAAAGCCCTGCTTGTATTTGGCATGCCAAAAATTCTTTCTCAATAACATTGCAATCCTTGCAATTTGCAGAAACTGAAATTCTTCTGCATTTGTAGGTTTAGTCCATTTATTTCAATCAAATGAAATACCTGTTTTTCTTTTATGATATCATGTTTTTTGCTTTTTTACTTTAGTTTTTTAGGATAGAAGAAATAGGTTCTTTTTTATCTTTTGGTGATTTTTTCACAATTAAATATTTTAACATATTACTAGGATTACACAAGCATATGGTGTAATTTACAAGCTATTATCCTTTCAAATATCTTCTCAGGTGGAGAAAAAACATTCGGCATTCATTCATGTATGATTCATGATCTTCTGACTTCGTATTTGTGGTGGCCATAGTGACCCAAGGCTTAAAAAAGCACAAACTATTTCAAGTCAAATCTGACTTTTATCTTTGTCTCTTAAGCTTCTATTCCAATTAAGGTGGAATACAGTGAAAAACAACAGTTCATACAGTTTGTTTTTCCTTAGGGAGGGGCAAATGTGTGACTAATTAAAAGAAAGCCAATCACTATTGCTGTTATAATTTCAAACCTAAAATTTTCTAGAAAAGAGATCCTTTCTCATGTATATATTTCTATCTGGAAAAGCGATTTTTCATCGAACTATTTTTTTGAGAAATGAGTGACCACTTACTTAAAGCCACAAATATGACAATTTCACATGTGGGAGGTTTTTTTTTTTTTAAGATCTTAATTTCTCTCACTGCATAGAGAACAGATGACTCTCATTTCACCATATACTGGATTTTATCATGGTGAAAGATGATTTAATAATTGCAGCCTAACTATTCATGTTACTTCTACTTTGTACTTCCTAAGGAATAGCTCATTACATGACATCAAAGCCAAATCCTGCAATTAGGAAAGAGTTTATATTAACTGGATTTTGGAAAGAGGAAACAACAAAACCACGCCAAATTCTTGAAACAACAAAAGAGAAAACACAGCAAGAAAACAAGCCTTGGCATTTGCCCATCTCTTTTAACCCTTGCTCCTTCATAAAATAAAAACAGGTTGTAGGGATTGTGTACAAAGGGTCTTAATTGCAAAAAAATTTTTAGGAGTGTTTGAAAGGAAATGACAGAGTACATTCATTGAGCCTGGACCAAGCATGCTTGTCTCATGTTTTTAGTTTTGTTCTCTTTAAATACTCATTTAGAATCTGAATTTAGTAATGACACTATGGGATTCTTTCAGTTATGTTGTATAGAGAATAGTGGTGAACTCAGGACAACCAACCAACCAAAGAAACAGAAGCATATTTGGAAAAATAAGCCGTGAGGCACAGCTCATGCAAAGAAATCTCATCCCTGGGTTCATGTAAGCTTGGCGGGAAGAATCAACACGCTAAAGCTGGAGCCCCTGTGCTGTTAGGGATGAGCTTGGCTTCCGGCAGTGCCTGTTTCAAAGGTACAGAGATTTGTGGAGAGAAATGCATAGATGACAGGTGGGCTCTTCCCTGCTAAGTGGGATGGACAGAGGGGGTTGGCACAATAGCTTGCAATATTCGAGTACAATGATTTTTGTTTCTTATAAAGACGGAAGCTATTCTTTTTAAGTATGTGGTTTCAACGGTGCATGTTTGATTCATGACTAAGAATTCTTTTCCTCCATGACATATTAGCACCCTTGTATAATTAAAAGTTTCCCTCCTGAAACTTATATTGGGCTGAATTCTGTTTTACCAAGGTAGTGAATATGGCATGGACCATTTAGGTTTAAAACTCATCAAAAATGTGGAAATTTGAGATGTTTTCTCCAACTGTTTGTGGGTGGACAAAACAATTACATCTTGAATTTAATACAGTAAAAATCTCTGTCCTTCCTCTACAGTTTGCAGGCATTAGATATAATACTGGTGTGAACAACTTAGAGAATTCTTAGTTTCATCTCCACCTCAATCTTGTCAGAATGACAGGGGTGTGTAAGCTTAGTCGGATTTAACTGGATATGAACCTGAGCACATATTACACATGCAAGTCGAGTCTCCTTTAACCATAAAAGGCATGAAGATAAATTCCAAAGCTGATTCCACAGTAAATGACGTGGGATGACAATATTTCTTCCCTTTGTGGACCTGTTTCTCCTGCTGTAAGACAGAAAACTTTACCTCTCTTGAGGCTTGTCCTTGCAAGCCCATAAACATTTACCTGTCTAAACTTATAATTAAAAAATATATCCTAATCCTTTAGCAAGTAATTATATTGAGTATTATTTACCCTTCGTAAGAAATCCCTTAAAGATCTAAAGGGTGATAGCCTCATCAACTTTTTTTTTTTTTTTTTTTTTTGTGGTACGCGGGCCTCTCACTGTTGTGGCCTCTCCCGCTGCGGAGCACAGGCTCCGGACGTGCAGGCTCAGCAGCCATGGCTCACGGGCCCAGCCGCTCCGCGGCATGTGGGATCTTCCCGGACAGGGGCACGAACCCGTGTCCCCTGCATCAGCAGGCGGACTCTCAACCACTGCGCCACCAGGGAAGCCCATCATCAACTTTTTATTGCCTCCCTTGATGCATTTCCATTTTTGGAAGTCTCCCCTTACTTTCTGCTTTGACATACAGGAACACAAAAAGAAATTCAAAGGAAGGTACCTTGAAAGAAGAACTTCATTAACTCATTATCAAATTAGAAAAATTACATACTCAAATACCCCACACATGTATAATAAGATAAGAGATACATGTGTTTGCATGTTTGAATGAGATATACAGTCTTGGCAAGTGTAAATATGTATAGTTTTCTCATACAACATAATTCGAGAAAATTACATATTTAGCCAATTATTCTTCAGAATAATTTTCGTCATAGTTTCCTTCTCCTGAGCTACAATGGCCTTGAGGACCCACTGCTGCCTTCCTTTTCTGCAGTCTCACCCTCGCCCACTCCCCCCTTCTGCTCTGCTCTACCATCCTTCACATTTTATGCCTTTATGCAGAGCCACCTCTTTCCTCCTCCTCCGGTTCTGTTCATTTTCCCAGATCCTTCCAAGTCTCAGATACTGGGCAAGACTCCAACTGTTTGTGGGTGGACAATACAATTACATAGAAACTCTAATAGAAACACAGAAGACTCCCTGTCTGATGTCATGGATGGCCCCAGACCTCTGCTGGTTCTCTGCATCTGTTTGTCCCTCGGTCACAAAGAAGAGAATATGTTATCACTCTAGACCAGAATTTGGTTGGCAAAGAGTCCTTCCATTCCAATCCACTGGCTTACGGGAAGCCCGGTGTAGCCAAACCACTTCCTTCTAGAGTAAGTCCATATCCTTGCAGGCTTTGGAGAGACACATTTAAGGCTAAGCTTGTCTTGCATGTCTGCCCTTAAGTGTAGAGCAATATGGGGAAGCTCAGCTCTGTTGGTACAAGCCTGAGCTCTAATGCAGGCCCTGGGAAATCCCAGGGAGTGTGCCTTTAATTTGCAAGTTAAAGGCACACACCTAAGCGGCAGAGCCTGCTTCTGCCCCAGCAGCTACTCAGCAGGCTCTCTCTGCAGCCTGGCAAGACCTGGGAATTTCAAATTCTGCCATCAGTTCTCTAAATACCTACCTCAGCCTTGTTCGAGTAGATACTGAGTATGCAGACAGCTCTGCTTTGGCTCAGAAGATAGAGTCAAGGTGGGGATTTCTCACAGATTTCCCTGTCTCTCCCTGTTTCCACTTCCCTGTGAACCCACAGGGGCAAGGTTGAGGCTCCTATGCCCCTATGACGAGGTTTCAGCCATTTTTAAAAAATCATTGCTCTCCTGAGGAGCCTTTTAAGACATGTTTTTCCTAATAAATTAGTAAGTTAATAAAATTTCCCCCATGACAATTTAATACCATAGATATACCATATATCCGTTTATGTACTGTATGTATCTCTGTGTTTGATACCTAACACAACTTAGATGCTTTTACTCCCTGAGAATCAATCTTCACCTTTTGGAGGTGATACTCTCCCTATCCAAATGTGTGCTCTTTGGATTTTCTGTATCGCTGACATAGGGCTGACAGCTAACCAAGGTCTCTTTAGCCTTTAGGTCATCTACCTGTGATAGCTGCCTGTGTACAACATTCCACTTCATTCTCTCAGCGGTAGTTTATTTCATGAGTATCCTGCCAACATTAGGAAGAACCAGCAATCTGCGTAAGGCTGTTTCGGCCAGAGGTTGGGCCTTTGTGGAGATGGGGGTGGTCCAAAAATGAAGTCTGTATAACATTCCTGTGGAGTTAACCACTGCACTAGCCAGAAAGCATTCCCCTGATCTCAGGCTGATTGTTGCCTGGTTCTTTATCTAAATACCCAGAGATACAGAGGTGATGCACAGCACATGCATTGTTTATGAAATATTCCCAGTGGAATAAGGATTGATGCTGGAGGGGGGCTGGTCTGCGTGTCTCACACAGGAATGCTGGCTGGGGGCCTGGGGTGGGAGGGTGAAAAAAGAAATGGTATAGGTCAGCCCTAGTGAAGAGTAAAGTGATGGTTGCCTCTGCACAGTGGTCCTTCTGAAGACCAAGGACTACGCCTCCTCTTAAACCTCCACTTTGCACTTGCTCTATACAATGCTTCTTATTTTCGAGACACAATATGGTCAGGGCTGCATTTTAGGAAGCTCAATCATTACTCTTTAGAAGTACATTTAATGATTTTCAATTATCCACAGATTGAAATGCATTATTAAACTAGCATTTCAGGCCCTCGGTTGAATGACCATACTCATTTATCTGCTACTTTTCTCTGACCTGCAGTCTACATCCTCTGTAACACCAGCTTTAAACTCATTATGACCCAAATGCCCACTTACATGCCTTTACTGTTGCTACGATCTCTTTGTAATAGGCTCCCCTCCTCTTGCCACCTACTCAAATCCTGCCCTTCCTACACCTTCAAGGTCAGCTTCTAGAAAACAATTTCTGTTTTTTCCAAACAGATATTTGGAAATTTGGAGGATATTAATTCTTCCTGCTTCAAACTCTTACTTCATTCCCTTGCATCATCACCAAAGAGGAAGTTAAATGACAATAAAAGGGAGAATAAGGTGTTTAGCCCCTCTACTAACCTGTAAGTCCACTGGGAACAAGGATTCAATTATATCCATCTTTGAATCTTATACAGTGACTAGTGCACGTACTGAGAACACAACAAAAGCAATGAATGTCCTGTGTTGATTCTGTTGTGTTGTTGCTTCTGGGCCAGAATAGGGAAGCAACATTCCCCTCATGTCATCTCCTCTGTAATGGATAATGAGACCTGAGCTGGCTCCAACGGTAAAGAGACACAGATTCATTTAGGTAAGCAGAGAGGAGGGATGTTGCTGTCGTCAGTCTTTTTGTTTTGTTTGTTTGCTTTACTTTTTAATGTTTTCATTGAGGAAAAAAGAATTGACATGACCAATGGACCATATAACCTAGATGGTTTTCCCCCTTGTAGCTTAATATCTCCTGTTAATTGCAAAGCTAAAAATAGTCCCTTTAACTGGAGCTGATGGAGATCATTCACATGGTGTGCTGGTTCCAACAACCCAACTCAAGGAATCATTCATTTCATTTGCTTTTATTATTTTTTCTCAGATCATCTTTTTTTGGGTGGTCTCCCTGTTGCTCAATCCCCTCAGATTATTGAAAGGTAAACAATGTAGCTAGATGCAAAAATCTAGCTTTTATTATTATGTGTGTAGAGGATACATGTTGTTTGTGATATTTTTTTCATTCTTTTCAAAGACAAGTCATATCCAGAATCCAATGAAAAAATTGAAACAGACCAGAAGACATTGTTGAGGTGAAAGTCATTGTGTGCTTGGGATTCAACAGCAAAGCAGTTGAAATTTGAAGTATAGCGGGTTTTTTCTACACTTCTGGTAACCATGGGGTTAGCAGAGTATCTTATATACGGAGCTTGTGGGAAGGAAAAACCTTGGAAATTCTTCTACTGAAGAGTGACTTAAGCCTTGTTCTGACACATGAATCATGGGGTGGTGTTTTCTGTCAACACTCTTTGCTGTCTTCAGAACCAGAAAAGCCAGTATCTGCCTGGTTACTGGTGCTGCCACCTCTGCTGGAGAAGAGCATTGTGACAGTGGAATTTTTCTGAAATCATTTTTATTTTATTTATGTATTTATTTATTTTTTTGCAGTATGCGGGCCTCTCACTGTTGTGGCCTCTCCTGTTGCGGAGCACAGGCCCCAGACGTGCAGGCTCAGCGGCCATGGCTCACGGGCCCAGCTGCTCCGCGGAATGTGGGATCTTCCCGGACCGGGGCACGAACCCGCGTCCCCTGCATCGGCAGGCGGACTCTCAACCACTGCGCCACCAGGGAAGCCCCTGAAATCATTTTTAAATAGTGGCATGTGCCCAGGAACACTCAAATGATATTTTCATCACAGGCATCTTTTGGACATATTATTGATATCCTGCACTATATAAAACGACATTTGGAACAACTTAATTTTTATTCTTAACTGAGAGAAGGAGAAAATATTCCGAGACATTCTTTTAGCATCTGAAAATGTCTAGGTGTTGTGTATGATGGAACTAATGTGCTTCTTTTGTTAATTTTAATTCAATATTATCTTCAATATTCAAATCTTAAAGTAGCTATGTATAGTTATATATTATATATGTTAATTCAAATGATTTGTATTGTCCTTTTTCTCTTTTGTGGAAATCATCATTTTAGATCACTCTTTTTCTTAGAAAAGCAAAAGTAAACATTTTAGTATACTAAAAACATTCTAGAAATTACTAAATTAGCTCTCTTTAATGGTTTTTAATCCATTCAAAAGGAAGAGGGTATCAGAGAAAAGTATATGGCTAGATCGTGCCAACCAAACTACTTTTTTATTTACTTATCTGAACATTTTATCAGAAATCATTTTGTGTTTTCTTTGCTCGCTATAGTTCTTTGAACAACTGCTTCTACATTTATTAACACAACTTCACTATACTTCACTCCCCCATAAAAATCAAACAAAATTAATTTATAAAAGTCTTCTTGGGACCTCCCTGGTGGTCCAGTGGTAAAGAATCTGCCTTCCAATGAAGGAGACATGGGTTCGATCCCTGGTCGTGGAACTAAGATCCCACATGCCAGGGGACAACTAATCCCACGCGCCACAACTACTGAGCCTGGCACCTCAACTACAGAGAGAAAAACCCACATGCCACAACTAGAGACAACCCCACGTGCTGCAACAAAAGATCCCCTATGCCACAACCAAGACCCGATGCAGCCCCAAAATAAAAAATAAAAAAAGTTAAGCAGAAAAAAAGAATTTCTTTTGTCTTCTTTTCATGTATCAATAGATTCCATTAGATTTTTTCCTTCACTGGCTCTTCCCTTTCCATCATACCTTGACCAGTTTTCTTTGTTGCAACACAAATACATGTTCGTCTAGGACACCGTAATGATGTGTCCTCACAGGGCATCTTAAGTCCACTTTTCCCATCCCCCAAGTGAAGGTTCCATACATGACAGTCTTGTGTTACCATGCAGAGACAGGGGAAATCTACTAGTTTTCTTAATCCACCGGGCTTATTCTCCCTCCTCTCAATCTCCCCCCCACCATACATATACAGCTAATATATACAATATAAATATCTAAAATATATATAGCTAAAATTATAGTATATTATATATTAGTAATATATTATATATATTAGCAATATATAATAAAATAGTATATATTTTATATAACATATACTATAATATAGTGTATATATATATTTTATAATATATACTATATTTTACATGTATATATAAAATATATATAGCTAATACTGGTTCCAGTCTCTTGCCTTCTACATGGCTTGTTTTATTCTCATATCCAGTCCCCTTTAGCTCGGACTGTCTCTTTTGTCCATTTTGCCCCTGCATAGTGGGCATACTTTTATTCAGGGGCTGGGCTAGTTGACTCTGGTACCCAGTCTAGGATCCTACACATAACCAGGGAGGGAAGGCAGGCATTTCTTGCTACTGATTCTTCTACATTGTCTTCCACTCTCACTAGTCACTCACTGCCACACCACTGGACTCTATGAATCCACTCTGCCTGTGAACATTGAATATTAGAAATAGCTCCACCACCCCCATAATTTTTAATTGGCCCTGCTTCCTTGTGACATTCACACCAGACTGCAACGATGTCCATAATACCTTTAAACACCCAATTGTCTTCATAATCTATATTCATCTTCCCAGCAAGACTGCGATTTCCTTGAGGACAGAGAAAACAACTGATTCATCTTTGTCTGCTGCCCAGCGCTTCACTCGGTGCACGGCATGCATATCACCTATGTCCAACAATGGATGAATGCTGAGAGTTTCCTCTCCTTTTCCCCACTCAGTAAAAAAGCCTACTATTGTTATCACATTGAAACCACTGTGGGCTTATTATAGGAAGTCTTTAACTTATAAATTGGTTCTATTCCAGAAAGGCTGTATGACACAGAAACCCATTGACCATCTCTGGAGGTATTAGTCACCAAGATGCTGTGCTGCATAGGGTCCTATGACTGTGGTGAAAGGACTGTGTAGAACTGCCTTCTGGGAGCTGGCGGCCATGGAACAGTGAAGGAAGGAAAAAGGGAATGAAGACAGATTTCTGCCTCCAGGTGTGGCTTTGTCCAAATTCTAAAGTAGATAAAGGGCATTTGAGATATTCTTCCACATTTTATTTTTTATTATTTGCAACAGTCTCCCAAATCGTGCTGTGCTTTCCTTACTCACCCCTGCATCCCACCTCCACTGTGACTTACTCACCCCTACTTCCCACCTGCAGAGTCACTTTTTGCTGGTCTATACCTTCCCTGTAAAAGCTCTGTAGGAGTGGGTAATGAGAAAGACTAGAAGAGGAAGCTATTTTTAATGAGAATGACATCAGCTTTGATTAAACTAATATCCACTAAGGTTGGAATATCTAATGGCATTTTTAATTCTTCTGTTATTCGCATTTTGATGTCTTGCCCCACAGCAAAGTATATCAGTTCCTGCTTTTCTCCAAGTTCATACCTTGCAACTTTCTCACAGCTCTGCTTGCTTGTTTATTGCTGTGGTCAGTGCGTGTGTGTGTGTGTGTGTGTGTGTGTGTGTGTGTGTGGCGGGGGTGGTGGTGTCTGTGTGTTTGTTTTGGCAGAATCAGCAGGGTCTTTAGCAGGCGGGAAAAGACAATACTGAAGAGGGAAGATCGTACTGGTTCTAAGTGTAGGTCATTTGTAAATCAGGTGTTTATCACCGAACAACTGCTTATACATCTAAATATCCTTCATAACAGCTATGTTATGAATCAACATTTTTGTATAAGAGTGAATGGGGGGTTCTGTGGAATTAGTGAGCTTGGAATTCCGTGACCCTGAAACTCTGATCTATGACTTTGTGCTGGGAAGTCAGGAATGCATAGTATGTGGGAAGTGCTGTTGAGGCTCCGGACCCCTTTGGGGCTCCATTTCATAGTCTTTGCAGCTTGAAAAAATAATCCACTGAAAATCTTTGGTGGGGAATGTAGCCTTCAGACAAGTTTTCTTTATTCTTTTGTGATTCTAGAAATTTGATTATATCAATTAGGGAGAGTTCATATTTCCTAAATGTCCCCAGGGAGTTTCATGTTTTATGCTTTGGTTATTCACATACAGCTACGAGTGTGAACAAGCCTCAACCATCAGAGAACATCCCCAGCTTCTTTGAAGAGTCTGTAAGAAAAGAATACTCTTCGGGTCAATAATATTTGATGTAAAAGGAATCAATGAACTGCAATGGTGGTGGCCTCCATTGTTCTCCTTTATAAATAATGTAAATCTCTATGTATAGAGAAATTTATATAACATATGAATATATATATATATGTTATACACAAATTTATATGTAGGATGAAAAGTATATACAGCTGAACAAATATATCAACAATCACAAATATCTGTGTTATAGTGTTGTGTATATTTACACACATAATATATATATATATATAGTTCTATGTAGACAAACTGAAATATGGCTAATGTCTGAAGCACAATGATTATGTTAACATTAGAAGTTTGAATATAAAATAATTTACAGCCCTGTAACCAACTCCAGCTCCTAGCTCCTCTTCCCAACAAAGGAATGTGCTGGGAAGTGGCTGATCCGAGCAGCTGTGTGACTGAGAGAATTCCCGGGACCCTCGTGCCCTCAGCCCTGTACCTTTAATCCATTTGAAGTTGGATTAAAGTACGGGTTGGTGTATTATCGTATCCTGTTGACATATTCCTCCTTGCTCAGATGACAGCCCTCTGTGGTCTAAAATGGCAGACCCCTTCTGTAACTATGTTTCTCACTGTTGTTTTTAATCACATTTTCTTTGGTTAACAAATATTTATCGAAGGTCTACTATGTTCAGATACCACGACGGGGAGATGTTCCTCTTGCCTTTAGGGAGCCCATCATCTAGAGAGAGTTATTGCCTTGTATATGTGTCTATAACTTTGTATGATTACTGTGTGTTCAGGTTTACAGATTTAGGGGCTTTTTGTAAAGGGTATTTATGTGCAGATGTAGTGAAATATAAGAGAGTTATATTACATAGTTATTTGCAATGAATTGTAAGTGCAGATCTAGGAAACAAATTAAGGAAAAAGTCACTGCAATGAGAAGATAAAGTGTATCTTATAAACAAAAAAATAAGAGTTTTAGTCTGTGAAGAAAATAAAAAGCCAATAATGTGCATTTTTCTGACAGTGATTGATGAGTTCCCAAATATCTCTAGCCTAAGTTATTAAAGTTAAATAGTAAAACAATATATCTTCATAAATCCTTGTGTAACTTTGACTTTATAACTAACTATGTTATTGATCAAATGTGGTCTCCCTTTTCTAAGGAAAAAAAGCCTTTAAAAAACCTCATATAGCTTATAGGTGTTCAAATACTTTGTAGAGGGTAACATTTTGATGAAGAAAGTGAGAATAAACCAGGAACATATGGATTACATTTACCTGAAAATGTGTAGACTATTTAAAAGGTTATAAGGGAAATTTCTGGCAAAAAATCTCCCATGATTTGGAGTACGAAATATATCTGAAAAAGACACAAAAAGGTGGGTAACAGGAATATTTAATATACAGAGTCTGCAAGAAGTTGAATTGCTTTCCAATTCAAAAATGTCTAAGTCTATTCTGGAAATACACAGCCAAGTCCTGTAATGACTGGTCCATGCTAAAAACTCAATTGTGTGTGAAATTTGGGGAGTGACCCAAAGAGCAGCCAGTTGCAGAATCTTGCAAATATCACCCTGAATAATACAGGATTTCCAACATGTGACTTGGAAAACCTCTTACTAGTAGCTGGGGAGTATATACATTGCATGTGTGCATGCGTTTGTGTGTGTGTTAAACATCTTCTAGCAACATGTTTTTGGAAATGGAGCATTTGTATCCCAATAATTCATTGTCCTATCACTTTTTATGATGCATTTGCATGAATTTCATTCGCAAGTGTAAGGTTACCTACCGTTTGTACCTAGGTCACACGTATAATAACTTTCCTGAGAGATTGGTGCAGGTGTGCACAACTGAGCCTTTGAAGGGGATGAGGGAGGAGACTTGGGCACGCTCTTCCTCCCGTGTGGGGACGGTGGCATTGTTTGTGGTTATTCTCTCATCTCTGCTCTACTCTCATTCACCAAAAGCCCATGTAGGAGAGATTCCAGGGTTTCTGAAACCAACTTTTCACCAGCCAACTGCTGGAAAGTTCCTCACAGC
Organism: Mesoplodon bidens; assembly: GCF_964165515.1. Taxonomy (NCBI): domain Eukaryota; kingdom Metazoa; phylum Chordata; class Mammalia; order Artiodactyla; family Ziphiidae; genus Mesoplodon; species Mesoplodon bidens. The sequence goes on along the minus strand of NC_138165.1, from coordinate 46,452,112 downwards.
AGGATGATTATACATGCTCTGCAAATCTTCATCGAACCGAAATGCATCCCCTTCTGTCTGCCATTTCCTCCTAGACAGGAGGAGGACACTGATAAGTTCCAGCAGTGACTGGAAAAGAGAACTATTCAGAAAACAGACCAAAAGTAGAGTGGCACCACAGTGCTGAGTGGTCCTCAAGCCTGAAGTGGTTTGTGGGTACAACCAGGGAAGATCAGGTAATCGGGGGGTGGCTCAACACATGGGCCTCCTGACTGAAGTCTTCCATAACTTCCAAATGTTTCACACTTCAGCACTGTACCCACGTCTGGCCCTAGACCTCAAGGGATTGCTCTTGTGGTCTTAGCATTGAACCGAAGCCAAATGGAACTTGGAATCTCCCAATTTGTTGCCTCCATGACCCCCGAGAGCCAGCAGCCTCCCTCCGTGCCCCGGCTCCTCTGAGAGCCACAGCTTCCGGGAGCTCATGATGTGCAGAGTGGCTTGCTGACCATGAGGAATAGAGCTGTTTCCACACTCCAGTCGAAGCCTCTACATGCAAATTCTTCATTCGTGTGAGTATTTCTCTTTTGTTAAGTACAATTTGACCTTCTTGAATGATAATGATAACCAGGACATTTTTTTGACAATGCCAAGCATGAATCTCTTTCTGTTTTTCAGAAATTGTACATTCTTTCCCCAGAACACCGTAAGCTTTCTGATCTTATAACACAGTTTTGGAATTTACGAAACATCTGTCTTGTTCTTTTTGCAGCCAGAAAGTACGGAGAGGGCCTGATTGTTGCTTTGGCTCCATGGTGGAGCTGGCACCATAGCCCTTGAAGTGCAGGTGAGAGCAAAGCATAACTTTGCTCCCCACGCACAGATCTAGATCTTTCTTCACCCCAGCGTCACTGGTGGCATGTGCAAATCCTGACAGAGGAGTCTGGTAGGTAAATCCCAGAGTTTCATGGCAACCACATCAAGGGCAGGATCTCTATAAGCACCAGGCAGTCGGGCCACCCTTCCCAAACGCTCCTGGGCATGTGGGCACGTGTATGGCCAGGGAATTCCTGGGCCCTGAGCTTTGGCACCACCTAGAGCACTGCATCTAAGGTGATTCTCTCCCCATTCTCCCTGACGGTCAGCCCCAGAAATGCCTGCAGGGGGACAGACTCTTGGCCTTGGAACGGCCTGGTCTACCAGTCTCATAAAAAGGGCAATGCTGGAAGGGTCACACGATTCTGTGAGATTCTAGACCCATCTTCCAAGCCCGCCACTTCTCCACCCCATTCTCTATCCATGGCTCTCAAAGTTTTTTGACTTGGTTCCATAGAAATCTCAGCCCAGCCCAAATACACCCATATGCACTGATACATACACTATATGTAATAGAAACAATAATTTCACAAAACATTACTTACCATTGCATGCTAATGTATTGATTTTTTCTTCTATTTGATTTTTATCTTTTTCTTTCAATCCTTGTCATAACCCACCAAATGCATTTCAGGAGCTACAAATAGTCACAGCCCCATGGTTTTGAATAAAGTGCTCTATATGATGTGGCTTGTTTGCTGTTAGAAAACAGTTTAATAATATAGTAATGATAGCTGTGATTTATTTAGCATCTACCACATGTCAGGTACTGGGCTGGGTGGTTTATACACATTACCTCTAATCCTACAATACCTTTGCAAGGTAGATGTTATGCATAGATTACAGAAGAGATATTCAAGTTTAAATAGCTTAAAATATTTTACTTCAAATATTTAATTTTATAATGCAGTTCGGCTTTTTGAAATATTTTTATTCAAAATGACAATATATATGTGTGTGTGTGTATAGATATATTGAATATATACATGAACACATATACCCTATAAATAGTGAATGAGCTCAGAAGGAGGTAGATTACATGTGCAGGAGAGGCCCTCTGAGAAAAATAATCCAATGAGCTTTGTGTAATAATTCATGAAATGATTTTTAGGCTTGGGCTAGTGCAGCTATAAAAGAAAAGCTTGTCCTGTGCCATCTTGTAAAATTTTTGTAGGCTAAAATTTTTCTCTTTCTGGAGAGAAAAATTTAACATATTTGTTTTTGTCTCCCTTAAAATGTTATAAATTTTTTCTTATAGCTTATATGTAGAAGTGAGTGTGCTACCCAAACTTGTCTCAACATATTGCCAGCAAACTATTGATAATTATCAATACAATGGAGAAATGCACCAGAGAGTCGATGTTATTCGATCAACTGGTCTCTAAACACTTGGTTAGGCTGATCATTCTCAACAGGAAATGATTCAAAGACAGCGATATTCACTGCTGCTGTTTTTGTTCCGTTTTTTTTGTTTGTTTTTATTGTTTGTTTGGTTTTTTTGCGGTACGCGGGCCTCTCACTGTTGTGGCCTCTCCCGTTGCGGAGCACAGGCTCCAGACGCGCAGGCTCAGCGGCCATGGCTCACGGGCCCAGCCGCTCCGCGGCATGTGGGATCTTCCTGGACCGGGGCACGAACCCGCATCCCCTGCATCGGCAGGCGGACTCTCAACCACTGCGCCACCAGGGAAGCTCCTGTTTTGTTTTTTAATCTACTTAATACCATTGGTTCTGAAGAGTGAATCACAGTGATGTTTAAAGATAGTTTGTCTCTCTGGACAGTACAACACTCCCAGGCTCAAGAGTCAGGCTGTGGGATGACAGAGGAAAGGCACGCCCTTCGTGGATGTTCCTCACTGTGTCACTGGCTCCTGGCATTTGTATATCTATGTTAGGTTGGATGTTATCAAATGTGTTGCTTTTCCACAGCCTTAATACTTACCATCTATTTATACTGTGGGATTATTATAGTTTGTAGTTGACACAAAAAAGAAACAAGCAATCTGTCTGGATTGTTCTTTATGCCCTGGAACAAGCCTTCTTGACCAATAGCCAGCAGAGCACAATCAGCTCTGAATCTCCAGCCAAATACTAATTAATTACCTTATCCCTCTCCTCTCAGTTCAGAGCTTTTCAAAGACAGCTGAACTCTACATTCTCACTGACAATCAAAACCAGCAGTTGTCCCACCTGAACACAATCTGCAGAACCAAAAACCACAATATGGAAGCTGCAGGAATTTTTTGATCGTTTTCCTCTGCCTTTTTTTGTGGAGGTGGGAAATATAAAGAAACCAATCATGATTAAATGAGAAAGAAGTTACACATACTAGCTTTTTAGGGAACTTTCAACACTCCATGTTACTTTTCAGGAACAGGAAACCATAAAGGCCAATTCAGATCTAAACATCTGTGGGCTAGGATCCATAATGGGACAAAGGATCAAATATGACAGAAGAGCAACAGAAAAGAAGTAGGTCCTGCCTTAGTGAAATAAAACACTCCTCAGAAGAGAGTGGTAAAAGTGCTACTTAGAAAAATAAGGCCAGCATGGATGCAAGTAAATTCTTGGGTATAATGATCTTAATTAAAACATCTGTAAGAATTTATAAGGAGTTCACCTAAAAACAATTACAGGGAGTAAATAGATAGTGTCATCATCAGCACATCATCAGCAATATTTTTCTAAAAGCCTAATTGTTATTTATCTAGAATTCCTGTAGTAGTGATAGTTTGATGATGTGTAGGAGCCCACATGTGCTTATTCTTGACTTTTGACTTTTACAGTTGTCCCTAAAGAACTACTTAGAATGGCGACAGTCAAAAAGTTAAAGGATCCTGGACATACCTTTAATTTTACATTCTTGGAGTTCCCTTGTACTTTTTTTTTTAACAGAAGAGGAATCCTAAAATATTTTTTCATTTGTTTATTACACAGGCTTCCTTAGATCACAAAGAAATATTTTTAATCTTCTTGCCTGGTGTCAATCACATTGTCCTCTTTTCCTTGGCCTATGGGAATCTCTTTCTCCTTCATCAGGGACTTATAAGGACAAAACTTCTCTTACTTATTCAGTGACAATCATAAGACCCCAAGAAAATCATAAGTCATCAAGTACACAGTTGCTGGAAGGGAATCTGACAAATTTTAAGAGGATATTAAACAACCATAAGGCCATCCATTGGCAACTTGTGATGAAATGAGATGAATAGTGGCCCTCAACTTCCTGGGACAGAAGCTATCTAAAGAAGCTTAGAAATACTACCCAAGGCATGTAGACAATGACTGTTGAAGCTCATACAGGATAGACTCCAGTTTTGATTGTAGAGCCCTACCTACATTCATTCACTCAAAAGACCATTCAATGAAAGTAAAATTTGGATCTTTTCTTGCCAGTGATGCTGGAATGGCTAGGACCCCCGTGAAAGAGCAGAGAACTGGGTAATCATCTATCAAAGCTCACCTAGACGTTACACACCTCAGGGATATTTTTTAACTTAATGGAATTTTTTGGTCTTTATTACCTAAATGATTTTTTTAAGTTTCAAAAGTTAACTCTAGCCATGTGTACATTTTGTCACTTCTCTCAAGAAATCACTCATGAATAGCTACATGACTGTTTCATGTAATATGACATCATGCAAATAAACCAAAGCATATTTTCTGAAATACTACATATGACAACAAAAGCCAAGACACGGCTCATGTTCAACAATGGGTTCTACTTCAAACATTTGGCTGAAGGAGAAAAGAAATTACAATTTTTTTTAAAAGCTGGGAATATTTTTACACGAAACAGACAGCAGTTACCAAAATCATAACTTTTTTTGTTTTGCTTTCAGCATTGCTGGGTTTTCAGTACTTTTTTTTTTTTTTTGGTCACACTGTCTGCATTTTAGACACAGGACATCAGATAGCTAAAGGCAACATTCCTCACTCACATTACTCACGCGAGGTCTCGTGATGTGCAATAACCGAACTCATGGTCAAAACAAAAACAAGTTCATGATCCTCAAAACCACGACTTTTAATTATTTCACACAAGTAGAACATTGCAAAAAAGTATGCTGGTATCTTAGTGCCACAACAGCATTCAGAACTAAAAGTATTCTTTCCAGATAAGACGTGTGAAATGTGCATTTCCTAGTTTCATTTTCTCCTGATCTTGGGGCAGATTTTTGAGGTGACAGGAATCTTTAGTCATAAGATTTCCAGATGTGAGTTAGAAATACTGAGTCTTTCTGATTTCCCATTTAACCACTGGTTTCACCACTTTAGTCCTTGATTTCTTTATCTATAATTGAATGCTGTGAAAAAGACAGTATCTAAGACTGCTTTCATTCTACATTTTGGGAGTGTATGATTCTTTCAGAACTTGGTTGTGAATTCTGTGAGTGTTTGAGAAACTTTATCTCACTAAAAGAAGTACGAGTTTAATTCACTCACTAAGTTGTTTGCCTAAATGTATTAACCTTTGTGCCATGATTCTTAACATTTTCACATTACGTATTGCATGTTGCAGATATTAGTTCAGTGATGCCATCCGGGGAAAATCCTTGTTTCTGCATGAGGCAGCGTCACTGACTAGCAGCCACAGTTTCCTGTGGCCTTCAGGTTTTGCCTTAAGATTTCTTAGAGAAGGAGCTGGTGATAAATATTTCACAGTCTAATTAGAAAGGGTAAGATAATTTTTACAAGTTAGATATCCTCTCTAATTTACATCTCCGAGTAACTGAGGAGTGACTAATGTGAAAGCAAATATTATTTCAATACATAAGTTTATTTGTACCACACTTCCAAGATGCAGATTAATGATAACGCCTTATGAGTTGGTGTTAGGACATTATAGCCTTAAATATCATCTCAACATTTAAAAACACATCCTCCTAAGTATATCTTTTTTAGTTTAAGCTTATGTCCAAAGGAAGAGAACTTTGTTTTGTTTGTTTTAAATCTTGTAGTTATTTTAATAGATGTGTTTACACATATGTAAGGGAGAGAAAGAGTGAGAGGGAAGAAACCTTGTTAACTTAAAGGAAGGTTAGGGCAGGGAAGTTGAATGAGGAAAAAACAAATTCATCTTTGTTTGCAGCACAGCCTTACACATATATTGCAGATAATTTTAATTTCTTATATTTATTCCACTCATGTGAATATTGTTTTCTAGTCACTCTGTTTATGTCTATACAAACTAGCTAAGTAAGAAATTAAGACTTCCTATTAAATATGGTGGGGTGAATTTCTAACTTTATCTAAACTCTCTCCCAAAGCCCTACTAAAAAGATAATAAAATTTAAAAAGAGGCATAAACAGTGCTGGGCTGGAGCCAGCTCTTACCTGGTGTCAAGACACAATTGTTAAATATTCAGGACTCTTACAAGCCATTGTTAAATTATTGGTAGCTTGAAAACAGTCATAGTGTGAGTACACACCACTAAAATGAGCGAATGCTACAAAGTAGGGCCTTCTCTTTCTCCTCTTTCTCCTTCGTTTCTCAGAGAGCCATTTACCAGCACACCACTGAACAAACCCATCAGGAAAGAAACCTTCAGAGAGTGAAAGACAGGAGATGGGAGTTATCAGTATGAATCAGAAGCTAGAAAGCTGATGTTTAACTGGTAAATGACTTAGTTGACTGAAAAAAAAAACAAAGAAAGCCTTCAGTGAGGGAAAGTCTACCCTCTCACCCCAACCCCAAAAGTTATTCAATGCAGAAACTCCTGGAAAGACTTATGAATCTGAGACCTCAGTTGCCTGTGAAAGCAGAAGGGCAAAGTGGGGCTGAAAATAGGAAGAAAGTTTATTAAAAGAGAAATTGGATCCTTAGATCCAGCACTACACCCAGCCAGGTAATAACTACTCCCATAACCTGAAGAAGATGGGAGAGGTTAAACAAGACAGATATAAACTCTGGTGCAACAGTGGTGCTGAGAGTGAGTCCCATGTGCTGAAACCAGGGGAATTAATTGAGAAGTAATGTACTGAATGGAGATACCCAACCTCTCTTCTCCTGCTCAGCTTCTAGGATGCTGAGAACCAAGTATGAGATTGGAGGACTAAAATCTAAGGAAACTACCCTTAGGGATGGTGGGTAGTTAGTGATGCTCAGAGTTGGGGATCTCCCAATAATGGCCTGTTCCCTGCCAGGTTAGCCTGTGGTAAAGCCCACAGCTGCCTTCACCTTTGTGAAAACCAGAGTTTCTAGTCAAAATCTTACTCTTAAAAACTTTACTCTTACAATGTCAATGGACAACCAAGAGTCAACAGATATTACAGGAAAGACTTAAGTAAAGGAAATGACCAAAACAACTAGATTAAAAAAAAAAAGAATCTGAAGGAAATAGAGACAATGTAGAGAGTAGGAAAATATTTTAAAATTAATTAACATTTTCAGAGCTATAGAAGAAGATATTACATCCATGAAACAAGAGCAGCAGGCTATGAAGAGGACCATACAGAGAAAAAGGACAAAATCTTTGTAATTAAAAATATGTTAACATAACTTAAAAACTTACCAGGAAACTTGAAAGATAAAAATAAGGACAAATCTCAGGAAGCAGGACAACATAAAAGTAGGAAAATTAGAAAAATTAAAAAAGATATAGGAGATGGAGAGGGGGAAGGGTAAGCTGTGACAAAGTAAAAGAGCGGCATGGACATATATACACTACCAAACGTAAGGTAGATAGCTAGTGGGAAGCAGCCGCATAGCACAGGGAGATCAGCTCGGTGCTTTGTGACCGCCTGGAGGGGTGGGATAGGGAGGGTGGGAGGGAGACGCAAAAGGGAGGGGATATGGGAACATATGTATATGTATAACTGATTAAATTTGTTATAAAGCAAAAAAAAAAAAAAGATATAGGAGAAAGTCTAACTTCTGAATAATGTTAAATTCTAAAAAGGGAAAATGGAGCAAAATAGAATGGGAAAATTGTCAAATAAATAATAATGGAATATTTCCTAGGATGAAAATGAATGGATTTTCAGATTGATACGGTCACAGAATCACAGAAAAATAAATTTTAAAATACTCAAATAAAGGTACATGGATGCAAAAGTTCAGCATGCTAGAAATGGAAGATTCTAAAAGCAACTGGCAAATAAGGAATAAAAAAGTCACTTTGAGAATCAAAAAGAAATATTAGAAAATATAAATAATAGACCAATTCCTTGGAAAAGCTTCAGGAAAATTATTTTCAGACTATAATTCTATTTTAAGCAATATTAACAAACGAGTATGAGGGTAGAAAAAATATATTGTTAGTTGCAGGTAGAAAATAAATATTTTTAATTGCAAGGCCTCAAAATGATACCTCCCACATACCATGTCTTCAGAACTATTGGAGGGTGTGTTTCAGCAACATGAGGGAATAACACAAGAAAGAGGAAGCTAGAGGCTTCAGGAAACAGAGTTTCAGAAACAGAAAAGAGACAGAAATTCCCAGGACACTGATGAAGAGAAGTCCCAGGTCAACAATTGCCCTGCAGGCTGGTAGAGAAACTAGTTGAGAGAAAGAGATTGGAGGGCTCCAGATGGAATAACAGATATGTCGGAATGCCTAGTACACATTTGGAAGAGAGTTTGGGGATGAATTAGCTATTGATAGGAAAAAGGAAAATAAAGGAAAAAACTGGAGTAATGCTTAAGTACAGGGAAAGCATGTTATACAAAAAGAAATGTAATCATAATTAAGAACATTGTTCATTAATGGCTAATATTTCCACTGTAATAACAATTTTGCTTTAACCAAAAAGAGTAGTGAGGGTAAAAGGTAAGTGCACCTGCTTTTCTGTTGGGGTTAGGAATAGAATAGATTGAAAAAGCTAAATTTTTAAATTTCACAGTAGCAAGTCAACAGATAACATCTACAACTGGCTGCCTTCTTAAATCATATACATGTATTATTTTGATAAAAAATTAAATGTATATAAAGCAAACAACAAAAAAGAAAAGCAACTAAGGTGGAAAACTTAAGCCAAACTCCATCACTTTTCCAATATTTTGACACCATTATTTGAACAGTTTAGACATACCTAAAAACTGAAAATCATGACTTCGATTTTCAACGACCTCAGGGTCTCCCAAGGCTATAATCATGGTGTTGCCAGGGCTGCAATTTCATCTGAAGCTAAGGTCCTCTCTTTCAAGCTCATGTGGTTGTTTTCAGAATCCACTTTCTCACAGCTGTAGAACTCAGGGCAGCCTGCTTTTTCAAGGCCAGCAGAAGAGAACATTTCTGACCTCCAGACTTTCTTTGAGCAGATTCATGATTAAGTCAAACACACTCAAGATAATCTCCCTTTAGTTTAAATCAAAATTAACTAATTTGGGGCCTTAATTACATGGCATAATCCCTTTACCTTCCCAAATAAAGTAACTGAATCATAGAAGCAACAGTCCCTCATGTTTACAGGTCCTCCCCACATTCAGCAGGGGGAGATAACAGGACTGCAGGACATATAGACTAGGGTAAGGGGATCTTGAGGGCCATCTTAGACTTTTGCCCACCCCATCTGGTTTGAGGCTCTCATCTACAGCTGTATTTGCTCAGTCAACTTTAAAACTTTGCAACCCCTAGGAAAATATTCTAGGATGATCACTTTCCTTTTATATGCACTCAGTTTTTCTCTGTTTCATATAATCTAATGATACCCTTATTCTCTATTTGAATATATATTCCAAATATTTGTTACAAACTGAAATTTAGAGAGAAAAATTATAGGAATTCAAATTCTCCAGGTCAACTGCTTAGGTTAGTTTTTCCAAGATCTGCTAAATAGAGTTTAATTCTTTCTTAAATATTATTATATATGGATTCCACCCTCCTCCCCAATAAAACAGCTGTTCCTGAAAAGGCAAGGAATTCATGCCTAGATTTTACCTGAACAAGTTTTTCAAAAGAGAACATTGTGACTAAAGCTTGCATTCTGGTGACCTTTCCATTTCTATAAGGGCAAGTAGTTCATTTGAATTAAATAGAAATAATTTGTTTTTGTAATAAGCAATGGCTGACAAGACCTACATCATTGTTGAAATCTATTGTTTTTATCCTAATATCAGAAGTCCTTATGTTTCCCCTCTCTGGAGGCACAGTATTTACCAGTATTACTTCTAACTGGAACATTAAAAAGTCAATTTTCTTAGACTTTTAGAGCAAAAATCTTGGAGGATTGTGATCCTTTTATAAATGTGCCTGGAAAGATAGTAGTTACAAATACAACAGTAGAACTCTGAAGGGTTTACAAGCCTTGGAAAGTACCTTGAATCCAGCAGGCATTTTAGAATATATACAAACTATTTATTAAAAAAAAGAAAAGATGATGAATTGGGCAATTGGGATTGACATGTATACACTGATGTGTATAAAATTGATGACTAATAAGGACCTGCTGTATAAAAAAATAAATAAAATAAAATTAAAAAATTAAAAAAAAACCCAAAGTTATAGAAGGTTTGTAAAAGATGAATCTTAGGAAAGGAATTTTATGTGTGATCAAGCTGGATAAGATGAAATGAATTTATTATAATTGTTTTAAATATAAACTTTAAGATCAATAGTGTACTTATATAAAACTGGAAATTAATTTTCTTTCATCTGCTAAGAGGATGAAGTTTTCTTGGACTATTGCTCTGCTCTTGATAAGACATTATGAAAGGCTTTTCTTTACCTTTTAAATGATCTGCCTAGAAAACAAAGAATGTGTGCCTTTTCAAAAAAAAAAAAGAAGAGATTGTTCCTGAAATTCAGTTTTAGGAACATATGAACAATCTTTTTATCAAATTGAAATCAAGACACATACTTATTTTTACTCTTTTAGATCAAGTGAATTATTTTTGGAATGCAAATACTTGCTTTTTGTCTTATTTGTTTTGAAATTTTGTAAGATGAAATATTTAAAATGGGGTGTATTCATATAAATGCTTTAACTATGTATGGAATGTTTTATTAAAAGGGAGAACCCAGCTTGGAAATTATGATTTTCCAGCTCTAATGAGTGGAAACTCACCACACTTCTGGCATCACTTTTCCAAAGGGGAAAAAAATGATAAATGATTTCAATAATTCTTAAGTCTGTTCTTCGAATGTTTCATGAGAAAAGTAAATGAAGTTTGGAAAGAAATTCCCCTTATAAGTTCCAAAGAGTATTGCCAAACACTTATTTTGAATTTTCTTTTCTTTAATTTACAATTTTTATAAAACCTTCTGGAAGAGTGCTGCTAAAACAAACTGAAGAGTTCTAATAATCTATGTTACAGTTAAATATGTTAATAGTCACCATAATTGTCCCTTAAACCAATTAGATTTTAGTACTGATTTCTTGCTCTCTATTCCTATCTTTCACTTAATAACTTTACAGTTTTTTTAATAAAAAATTTTTTTCTGAGTATGTTTTCAGTTCCTCTAGTTCTAGATAATACAATTTTTCTCTTTTATATTGGTCAGCTCATTTCAGAAATAAGAAATATTTTGCCATTTTCCTTCTTAAAAATCTTTGTGTGATTTTTCAGCATTCAATAGGTGCTAAAATTGTGAATTTGGTCAACAGAGTAACTAAGTGGTATGATATGAGGGGAAGCATCTTTAGCATAGGAAAACGTCTCCAAAATAAAACTATTTTCAATTTTTTAACACCATTAGCAAAGCTTCCATAGTATATTATTCTCTATAGAAGAATCTTTTAATCTTTTTCATGTTTAACCAAAATTCACTCCTTTTATTTATTATAAAATATATTAATCATACTAAGGTAAATATGTTAAAAGAATTTTTAGCCAGTGTAAAAGGCTGAATGAGGAAGAAATAAATGTATAGCAATGATATATACTGAATTTAATACTCAATATCTTATAATAAGCTATAATGGAAAAGAATCTGAAAAAGAATATATGTATAACTTTGTATACAAAGTTTGTATAACTTTATGTATAACTTTGCTGTACACTTGAAACTAATACAACATTGTAAATTAACTATACCTCAATGCAATACAGACTATTTTCTGACCAAATGGGTCATGCAATAATGTGCATAGGTGTTGAACTCTTAAAAGAATTACAAAATGTTAATTCATTCATTCGTTCATTTCCTAATTAGAGTTTGGTAAAAACTTCTTGAAATTCTCATATTTTATAATATAGCAGATTTGGCTGTGCTAATGAACTCTAAGTTAACAATCACACTTTTTAAAAATACAGAACTTGGCTTCATAACGATTTTCTTTCTACTAGGCATTTTTGTGAGAAAAGCCATTTTATTTTTATTCTTAGAAGGACTTCATGCATGAGCTTGCCACTTCACAGTGTATTTGTCAAACATGGACCAGCTTATTTTTAATCAATGTGTTAGGAGAGGTAAGTTAAAAGGGCATATCATCCTACACATAGGAGGCAGGATGAATTTTCAAATTGTTACATTAGAGAAATGTCCCACTCTGTAGAGCTAAGCATCTTCAACTGGAGTTTTCACTGTTGATGGGTACTTCTTTTTTTAAAAAAAATAAATTTATTTATTTATTTATTTATTTTCGGCTGTGTTGGGTCTTCGTTGCTGTGCATGGCTTTCTCTAGTGGCGGCGAGTGGGAGCTACTCTTTGTTGCAGGCTGTGGGCTTCTCACTGCGGTGGCTTCTCTTGTTGAGGAGCACAGGCTCTAGGCACGTGGGCTTCAGTAGTTGTGGCATGCGGGCTCAGTAATTGTGGCACACAGGCTTAGTTGTTCCACGGCATGTGGGATCTTCCTGGACCAGGGCTTGAACCCGTGTCCCCTGCATTGGCAGGCGGATTCCTAACCACTGCACCACCAGGGAAGTCCTTGATGGGTACTTCTATGCAACTTGGTTAGAGAGATAGCATCTCCCTGTTAAAGTTATGATACTAGCAGTTCATGTTGATTTTCTTAAGAATATCACAAATCACACACACCTAACATTTTAAACAAATGTTATCCTTCCTAAGCACTGTTTGATTAAATTCCTCTTATTCATTTTAGTACTAATCTACACACTACTAGCATGGACATTCTTGAGAGCAAAAACTCTTTAAAACTGCATCTTCTCAATGGAATATTACTCAGCCATTAAAAAGAATGAAATAATGCCATTTGCAGCAACATGGATGGACCTAGAGATTGCCATACTGAGTGAAGTCAGACAGAGAAAGAGAACTATTGCATGATATCCCTTATACACAGAATCTAAAAAGGAATGATACAAATGAACCTATTTACAAAACAAAAACAGACTCACAGACTTAGGGAATGAACTTAGGGTTACCAGCGGGGGAAGGGTGGGGGAAGGGATAGTCAGGGAGTTTGGGATTGACATGTACACACTGCTATATTCAAAATGGATAACCAACAAGGACCTAGTGTATAGCACAGGGAACTCTGCTCAATGTTATGTGGCAGCCTGGATGGGAAGGGAGTTTGGGGAAGAATGGATACATGTTTATGTATGGCTGAGTCCCTTTGCTGTGCACCTGAAACTATCACAACATTGTTAATCAGCTATACTCCAATAAAAAAATAACAAGTTAAAAAAAACCTCATCTTCTTATGACTATTTACAGGGAGTTATTGGAAACCTGAATCAGAAAATATGGATTTAGGTAAATGTGATGTTGCCTATATCTATATATAATATTAAGATGGATTTCTCACTGTTTATGTAATCCATATTGTTATAGGTTATAAATGTTGAAAAGTAATTAATCTCCTATCAAAGAGAGCCCTAGGCAAAGTTTAATTGTATAAATGTTGTCATATGCATTCCCAACTTATTTTTTTAGCCATATCCCCTACTCTAGCCACTGCTCCTCTTTTGTCATACCCATGGTTAAAAACACAGACTTTGAGTCAGACAGAACTAGTTCTAATTTTAGCACTTTTTGAGCTGCTTTCTTTACTTCTCTGATCCTCCAAGTCTTCATCTGTAGAATGCTGACAACAATGCCAACATCATAGGCTTATTGTGAGAAATTCCTGCCTTAATGTATATGAAATGCTGACACCAGTCTCTGCCAGGTAGAACACATATATTCATGTTCCAATAGTCCTAATTTTTTACCTACTGGTGTTATCTTGGTCAGGAATTATTTCACTGCAAAGAACAGAAAACTACAAATATTATAATAAGAAAAAAAAAGAAATTCAAGGGAAGGGATTTATTATGAGGAATCAATGCTATCTCATAACCCAAGGACAGGATGCATTTCTTCCTTCACGTGGGCTTAATTCTTTCTTTATTCAGACTGTTGTTCTCAGTTTTTCTTGGCTCATGTGCCAAACATGACCATCCCTGTCCTGGTATTATAAGGAACTCTATGAAAGTTGTTTTGGGGAGCTTGTACTTCTCCTGTTTCACTTGCTACCTTGTAATAAGCTTTCTGCTTTGGATCACCAACTACCCCTTAAAGTAGTTGAAGCTGTCAGCCTTAAATGTAAACAAGATGAGCTAAATTGAGCCTAAATATTATACCCATTTTAACATATACTATGCTCTGCCTGGCAAGGTAATATGCTAGAGCAGGGTTCCCCAACCCCCAGGCCATGGACCGGTACCGGTCCGTGGTCAGTTAGGAACCGGGCGGCACAGCAGGCAGTGAGCGACAGGTGAGCGAGCGAAGCTTCATCTGTATTTACAGCCGCTCCCCATCGCTCGCATTACCACCTGAGCTCCACCTCCCGTCAGATCAGTGGCAGCATTAGATTCTCATAGAAGCATGAACGCTACTGTGAACTGCACATGCGAGAGATCTAGGTTGCACGCTCCTTATGAGAATCTAATGATGATGATTAGATTCATCATAATGCCTGATGGTCTGAGGTGGAGCTGGGGTGCTGATGCTAGCACTGGGGAGTGGCTGCAAATACAGGTTATCATTAGCAGAGAGGTTTCACTGCACAGAGACCATAATAAACGAATTGCTTACACACTCATACCAAAACCCTATCAGTGAGTGGCAAGTGACAATTAAGCTGCATCTGGTGGCAGGCTTTAAGTCAGAATCTGACACTTATTTTAGTCCTTGCATGGCCTGCCCATTATTTTATTTACCACTGCTGTCGGCGCCTCTTTCCCACACTGCACACTTGTCTCAGTCATAGTTTTGGTAAGCCCACAGGCTAACCCTAGCCAAAACGAGTAAAAACCAAATGTCAAAGGAGAGCTTCTTTGAAAAGGGGGAAAGACCCAGTGATGAGACAGCAGAAGACTCTACAACTGCCAACAAAACGAAAGCTGCATTTAAAAGAACATACCAAGAGTCCTACCTCAATTACAGGTTCATTGCAACAGGTGATTCACATGCTCCAAGCCCACTTTGTATAATATGTGGCGACCGGCTATCCAAAGAAGCCATGAAACCTTCAAAACTGCTTCACCACGTGGAGACCAAGCACCCTGAATTAAAGGACAAGCCTTTGGAGTTTTTCCAAAAGAAAACAAAGTGAATACGAAGAACAGAAGCAATTATTGAAGGCCACCACTTCATCAAATGTGTCTGCACTGAGAGCATCATTCTTAGTGGCTAACCTCATGGCTAAAGCTAGGAAGCCCTTTACTGTTGAGGCAGAGTTGATCCTGCTGCTGCTAAGGACATTTGTTGGTGAACTTTTAGGAGAGGCTGCTGTTCAAAAGGTGGTACGTGCTCCTCTTTCGGCTAGCACCATAACTAGATGAATTAATGAAACAGCAGAAGATACTGAGGCACAACTGTTACAGGGGATTAATGAGTCACCGTGGTTGACCAGTCTACTGATGTTGACAACAAGGCGACAATGCTTGCTTTTGTGTGATATATTTTTCAGGAGGATGTGCATGAGGATATGTTATGTGCACTTTTGTTGCCAACCAACACTGTAGCTGCAGAACTATTCAAGTCTTTGAATGACTACGTATCAGGAAAACTGAATTGGTCATTTTGTGTCGGTATATGCACGGACGGAGTGGCTGCCACAACTGGATGGCTTTCTGGTTTCACTACTCGGGTCAAAGAGGTCGCTTCTGAATGTGAGTCTATACACTGTGTCATCCACAGAGAAATGCTGGTTAGCCTAAAAACGTCACCTGAACTTAACAACGCTTTTCAGGATGTGATTAGAATTATCAACCACATTAAAGTACATGCCCTTAACTCACGTCTGTTCGCGCAGCTCTGTAGGAGATGGATGCAGAGCACACAAGTCTTCTCTTATACACAGAGTGAGATGGCTTTCTAGAGGTAGATCACTGGCCAGAGTTTTTGAGTTACTAGAGCCTCTCCAGAGATTTCTTTTAGAAAAACAGTCACTACTGGCATCACATTTCAGTGACACAGAATGGGTCTCAAAACTTGCTTCCTTGTGTGACGTATTCAACCTGCTCAATGAACTCTATCTATCACTTCAGGGCAGAATGACAACTGTGTTCACGTTGGCAGATAAAGTGGCTGCATTCAAAGCAAACTGGAATTATGGGGGTCGTGAGTGAACATTAGGATTTTTTTTTTTTTGCAGTACGCGGGCCTCTCACCGCTGTGGCCTCTCCCGTTGCGGAGCACAGGCTCCAGACACGCAGGCTCAGCAGCCACGGCTCACAGGCCCAGCTGCTCCGCAGCATGTGGGATCTTCCCGGACCGGGGCACGAACCCGCGTCCCCTGCATCGGCAGGTGGACTCTCAACCACTGTGCCACCAGGGAAGCCCCAACATTGGGATTCTTGACATGTTTCAAACATTAGCAGAGATTTTCAAAGAGACTGAGCCGGGGCCTTCTTTCTCCCAGCTGGTGCATGATCACCTATCTCAGCTTTCAAAAGAGTTTGAGCATTACTTCCCAACCACAAAAGACCCCCTAACTGGGAAGGAATGGATCCACGACCCAATTGTGAATAAGCCAGGTGAATCGACTTTGTTCGTGCTAGAAGAGGATCAACTGCTTGAGATCACAAATGACGGTGGCCTTAAAAGTATGTTTGAGACAACGTCAAATCTCCATACATTCTGGATTAAAGTCAAGGTGGAATATCCTGAGATCGCTACAAAAACACTGAAAAGCCTGCTTCCATTTCTAACATCCTATCTTTGTGAAGCAGGGTTTTCTGCAGTGACAGCAACCGTAAACGAGATTACAGAGTAGACTGGACATAAGCAACACACTTCGGGTGTCACTGTCTCCCATCGCCCCAAGATAGGACCATCTAGTTGCAGGAAAACAAGCTCAGGGCTCCCACTGATTCTGCATTATGGTGAGTTGTATAATTATTTCATTCTATATTACAATGTAATAATAATAGAAATAAAGGGCACAATAAATGTAATGCGCTTGAATCATCCCCAAACCATCTGCCCACTCTCCACCCCGGTCCGTGGAAAAACTGTCTTCCACGAAACCGGCCCCTGGTGCCAAAAAGGTCGGGGACTGCTATGCTAGAGTCTTTATTCCTATTTAGATGGGAATTCTCCCCTTTTTTCCCCACACTTTGTTTTGGGGGCATGGGAAGTGGTATTAAATTTCCTTTTGTTTTATTCATACAATGTGAGTTTGTTTCTATAAAATTATCTCTATCTCTATTTGTTTCTATCTATCTACCTATCTCTCTATCTATCATCTATCTATATACATATTTTAATTCTATCTTTGGGGCTAGAAAATTAGTCTTTAATTAAGTGAATGCACTTGCTTTGTATTGCTTCTCAGTTCCCAACAGAGGTTGACCAGTCTTTGAGTCTGAATGACAGTTAACTAGAGAGAGTGGCTCATGGGTCCATTTTGGTTCAGGGCTCCATCTTTGTTCTACTTAACTATGGACAATAGCAGGGACCATGGGACTCAGACCCTTTAGGTGCAGAGTGAAGGCAGGTTCTTCAAGAAAAGAGTGAGAGAGGGGGAGGGAAGATTGGAAAAGAAACTTACAGGAGTACCCTGCAAACTACAGAAATCCCACCACCTAGGCCAGCAGGTTTCTATTTTTGGTATTCATGAGAATTACCAGGGACATTTGTTTAAAAAATGCAAATTCTCATGCTCCATCTTTTGAACATGACTGTTTATGTTGAAATAACTAACACGACACATTGTTACTTGTTGGTAAATTCCACATTACTAAGCTGTGGTAAGAACAAAATGTATCATATTTATCTTTTCAGCATAAACTGGCTTTTCTAAATAACATTTTCTGAGTTCTTAATGCAACCAACAAAATGGGAGTGAAAATTCTTTAAATAAAAAAATGATACATGAGGCGATATTTGATTAAATTGAATAAACAATATATGAGAAGTAACCCAAAGCTTAATTTCAGGACCACTGTGATTTGATTATTGTTGTTGAATATAATTGTTTAAAATTTAAACCATCTTTCATGAAGCATTTTCTTTTTTTAAATATTGAAGTATAAATGACTTATTATATTTTATTAGTTTCATGTGTACAACATAGTGATTTGATATTTTTATATGTTAGAAATGATCCCCATGATGTCTAGTAACCATCTGTCACCATACAAAGTTATTACAATATTATTGACTATATTCCCCATGCTGTACATTACATCCCTGGGACTTATTTATTTTATAACTGGAAGTTTGTACCTCTTAATCCCTTTCACCTATTTCACCCTTTGCAACCCTCCCGTTTGGCAACCATACGTGTGTTCTCTGAGTCTGTCTTTGTTTTGTTATGTTTGTTTTTCTTTAGATTCCACACATAAGTGAAATCCTATGGTACTTGTCTTTCTCTGTCTGACTTATCTCATGTAGCATAATAACTCCTAGGTCCATCCATGTTGTCATAATTGGCAAGAGTTCATTCTTTTTTTACAGCTGAGTAATATATATATATATATATATATATATATATATATATATCACATCTTTCTTTATCTATCAATGGATTTTTAGGTTGCTTCCATATTTGGCTATTGTAAGCAATACTGCAATGAACATTGGCATGCATAAATCTTTTCAATTTAAATGCCCAGGAGTGGAGTTCCTTTTCTTTAAATAAATGCCCAGGAGTGGAGTTCCTTTAAATAAATGCCCAGGAGTGGAGTTCCTAGATCATATGGTAGTCCAATTTTTAATTTTTTGAGGAACCTCTATACTGTTCTCCAGAGTGGCTGTACTAACTTACATTCCCAAAGCAACGCATGAGGGTTCCCTTTTATCCACACCCTTAGCAACACGTATTTCTTGTCTTTTTGATAGTAGCCATTCTGACAGGTGTGAGGTGACACCTCATTGTGGTTTTCATTTGTATTTCCCTGGTGATTAGTGATATTGAGCCTCTTTTTCATGTGCCAGTTGGCCATCAGTATGTCTTCTTTGGAAAAATATCCATTCAGATCCTTTGTCCATTTTTTTTTTAATGAGTTGTTTGGTTGTTGTTGTTGTTGTTTTTGATGTTGAGTTGTATAAGGTCTTTGTACATATTGGAAATTAACCCTTTATCAGATATATCATTTGCAAATATGTTCTCTCATTCAGTAGGTGGCCTTTTTGCTTTGTCGATAGTTTCCTTGGATATGCAAAAGCTTTTTAGTTTGATGTAGTCCCGTTTATTTATTTCTGCTTTTGTTTCCCTTGCCTGAGGAGACATGTCCAAAAAGAATTCTGTCCTCCAGATCACTGACCCATTCTTCTGCATCATCTAATCTGTTGTTGATTTTCTCTAGTGTATTTTTCATTTCAGTTATTTTATTTTTCAGCTGATTGGTTCTTTATATTTTATGACTCTTTGTTGAAGTTCCCACTGTGTTCTCCATTCCTCTTCCAAGTTCCATGAGCATCTTTATGACCATGACTTTGAACTCTTTTTCAGTTAAATTACTTATCTCCGTTCCATTAGGTTTTTTTTGTTTTTTTTTTCTGGGATTTTATCTTGTCCTTTCATTTGGGACATACTCTTCTGCCTTTCATTTTATTTGACCTTCTGTGTTTGTTTCCTTGAATTAAGTGAAACAGCTACCTCTCCCAGCCTTGAAGGCATGACCTTCTGTAGGAACATCCCCTGTGTAGACTGCATGTTTTGGGCACCTCTGGTAGGCCAGCTGGAATTAGAGCAGGCATGGGCCAGGGGATTCTCAGGGTGCAGTGTTTGAGGTCACTTGATGGGATGACTGGCACTGGAGTTGACATTGCCAGGGGTTCCTGGGGCACATTGTGCCAGGGCCACTTGGTGGGATGTCTAGAACTGGAGTGGGCCTTGGCAGGGTGGCTAGAGCAGACACAGGCCAGAGCATCCTGGAGCATACAGCACTGTGGCCACCTTGGCAGGACAGTTTGAGCTGGGATGAGTATAAGCAGGGGGGCCTGGGGTGCCCCACTGGGGCTGCCTTGGGGGGACAGCTGGAGCTGCTCTGAGCCAGAGGCTTGGGACATGCTGGGGATCATATTCCATGCTATCAATGTGTTTATATATGTAAGGTGCTTAGCATAGATACTGGTAGGTGAGAAACACTCAATAAATCTTAGTTTTTACTTTATTACTTACAGAAGTTGGATATAACATAGTCAGTAATAAGGTGTTGACCTGTGCTCTTTCACCATATATGTGTTTACTTGTAGATGAATAACAGAGATTTATTAGGAAATCTATGGATTGATGTCATAGAAACTTCAGACTATAACTACAATTAATACTATCATTCCCCCTAATATATTGTTCTTATAGCTTTTCCTTTTCCAAGGATAACTAGGTAAACAGGTAGATAGACAGATAGATAGACAGGTGAATTAACACATAAATATATAAAATGAATATATTCAGTATAATTAATAGTCATACAGCTTTTAGTGCTATGGCTTATGCTTATCTAGGTGTTTGTGTACATATGTATGTAAAAATTTTTTTTATATAAGAACTTAAGTATTTTTCCAGTTAAATGAGTATACATTTCAGTATTATTGTTTTTCCTTTTAAAAAATACATTTAATGTTTCCATATATCCAGTGCTGAAACCTTCATCAGACCTACTTTAAACTTATTTTGTGACTGGATCCTTGAACCCTGCCTACAGTTAAATAAGTTGGGAGAAATATCTACTTCCTGGAAAGAAGCACTGCTGGGACACTTGGGATATTTAAAGCCGGTTACACTTCTCTAAATTTTTAGAATTACTAGCTGTTTGACACTTACTTCTATTTCTATGTTCCTCCTTCTTCTCTAAAACATATCTTCTTTCTTTTGAGGAGGCCTGTTCGGTGACTTCTTCCCCACCCTTTTGTTCAACATGCTAAGGTAGTTTCTCTGTTGTTTCCACTGACAGATATCAGTTTTCCATTTGTAGAAAGGATCTGGGGGAAATTGAACGATGATCTAGTCAGCTCGCCTTCCCAAGTCAGGAAAAAGGGAAAAGAGTAAGATTCTATCTGCTACAATTATTATTTTGGAATTGTGGTGTAAACATTCCCCTCCAACCTACACCTGACAAAAAACATGGACTATTAACTCCAGTCTGCATCTTTTGGCACCAGTGACTGCTCAGGCATTGAAGGCTGAGTTGATAGTGGCTTCCCACAGTGGGGCTGAATTACAGGGCAAAGAGTTGTCATGAGGACCAGTGTGTTTGCACATGGCTGTGTCAACCCAGGAGTCATAAATGTGACATGCAAGCTCTAAATTTTCTAAGAAGTGTTAATATTTAAGAGTACATTAGATCCAGGAATTTGTAAATCAGCAGTTTTACTTTGAACAGATCTCCTGCCAGTTTTGACATTGTTGAGTAAATTGGCAGCCTGTTTGCTGTTGTTTCCTCTTGAAATTTAACCTCTTGGAAAAACAGCAGTCTGAGCTGTTATATGTCTCAACATAGGCCACCAGAGAAGACCACTTAAAATTGTTTTTTTGATCTGGAGTATGAATTCCCCTCTAGCCTTCTAGCAACTTTCTTTCCTCCTTTTAAATCATTTTGACAGGGCATCTTTGCTGGGTTCAATTTTTGTGCCCTTTGAAAAGCTGGGGGCATAGGATTTAGGATGGAATATTCACCCTTGGAGTTTCCTTCAGCTCACATTGTAAAAGAAGAAAGTTCTCAAATTTTCACGCTGTGAATGGACACCTTTTTTACTCCAGTTAACTGATGTTTAATTCCATGCAACAGCATTTCAGATGTCAGATTTTTTACCATTTTTTTAAACACATGCAGACTTAGAATTAGCTGTGTTTGAATAATTAACAGTAATATAGATAGTGATCACAATGATTCAAGTCATTGTTGTAAATAATATATGTTTAATATATCACAGCTTCATTATTTTTAAATTGCAAACAGAAGTTTACCATTTTTGAGTGGATTCAGAGGAAAAGTTTGTAGGGAAGGGATAGGCTTTGAAAAGAAATCAGTTCTAGGATATTCAGCCTCTGAATGTGTCTCTCCATGCAGTGTATAGAGATCTGGATATAATAAGATGATGATTATGATATTTCTCTTGGATTAAAATTGGTTCAAGTCTTTCTCTGCCACTAGTAACAAATTATATAGCTGGCCAAAATCTGCTTTTTTGGCTTTTTAGTCTCAAATGTCAGTTGGTAGAATTCCATAGAAAGGAGACTTTGAGACAATCAGCCATGTTGGTAAAACAATGTTTTGTTTGGAAATATCACAGACTGCTGCTTCAAAGTGCTTAATGAATGGGTATGTGTGTGTTTCTACATTTTTTTTAAAGGAAACCAAAAGATAGGAAATACAAACCTACACATTAAAGAGTTCTGCCAAATGAAGAGCTCTGTCCTTTTAATAAAGACATTCTCTGCCAAGAGTTTCCCAAAACCTAATTGCAAATGAGCATCAAAACTTCTCACAAACAAATCAGGAAATCCTGTGAATGGATGCCCAGTGTTTTCATGTGCATTGCCAAGAAATCACTGCCCACTGGACAGAGATAAAAGGAGAAATATATTGCAATGTCTATATATGGGTGTACTAATATCCTGCGGTTCAGACCATAGCTTCATAGCTATGATAATCCCTCATTTACGAAGCCTTTGATTATTTCCATAAATGGTGAGCAAACAGTGGTCCAGACAGTTCTAGTTTCTTGTAGAAAAACAAATATTGGTGTCTCTTTTCCAAATACCTGGAAATATGGATTCTAATTTTTTTTTAAATCTAGAGTTAGTTCAGTTTTATTTTGGTGCTAAGAGGCCAGAAAAATCTCAACTAGTAGAGCAATAATTTTATGGATTTTTATTTTTAAGGCAGTACTTAATGAGGCAGTAAATAGTAAAATATTTTTGAAGTCAGATTTTTGGTCAAGCTTTCAACATAATGAATATCATTTCCTATCACTTTGTGATAGGCAGTATGTTACTCCTTTAAATATATGCAATAATTTTAATAGTCTGGATCCCTATGAGCAAGTTCATACATTTTCAAAGAGTTCAGGAAATTTATCTCAAATTATTTAGCTAGCAAATGGCAGGTCTAGATTTTTAACAAAATTTTGTCTTACTCTAAACCTCTGCTCTTTCTTTTTTATAAAGTTATTTATTTATTTATTTTTGGCTGTGTTGGGTCTTCGTTGCTGTGCACGGACTTTCTCTAGTTGTGGTGAGTGGGGGCTACTCTTTGTTACGGTGCGCAGGCTTCTCATTGTGGTGGCTTCTCTTGTTGCCAAGCACAGGCTCTAGGTGCACGGGCTTCAGTAGTTGTGGCTCATGGGCTGAGTAGTTGTGGCTCAAGGGCTCTAGTGCGCAGGCTCAGTGGTTGTGGCACACGGGCTTAGTTGCTCCATGGCATGTGAGCTCTTCCCGGACCAGGGATCAAACCCATGTCCCCTGCATTGGCAGGCTGATTCTTAACCACTGCGCCACCAGGGAAGTCCATAAGCCCTCTGCTCTTTATGACTATATTCTAATGATTTCCTTATATCAATAATAAGGCAAAGCATCTCACTTGACTCCAAAAAGGAAATTAAAAATTCCACTTATAATTTAATCCACAGAACTAAATTAGTATTTATTTTCAAAATATCTCTCATAACTTCCTTTATTATTTCTCACATTATTGAAGTGGCATAACTACTTCCACTATCTTTACCCTTAATCTGACCCGGGGCCAACAAATGTACAGCACAACTGCTGCACCCTCCTTTCCCTCGCCCCTGTCAGACATCACTAATAGAAAACCATGCTCTTCTCACTGAGGCCAGCCTCAGCCTTGTGTTCTTCATCACAATGCTCCAGACAAACAATACCAGTCATCTGAACTTGTACTGCCCCCCCCAAAAAAAAACTATATTTGCCATTAGAGATTCATTTCATCCTGTGCACTGTTACCAGAAAAATCCCCTTAATATATTTCTCTTATAATTTCACTGTTCTGAACAAAGTTAGTCAGAGGCTCAATATGGCCTACTACTTAAAATCAGATTCTGTAGCTCCTCTGAGAGCTTTCCAAAAGCTTCTTCTCAGCCTTTTCTTCCCCTCTCTTTACTCTTCTCCATAGATTTTACCTTTCATGTCCTGAATTTTGCATTCTCCTATCATTTGTGTGTTTGCTCTTGATCTAAGAATGTTGCTTTGTTACTTTCGAGCAGGGGTCCCCAACCACCAGGCTGCAGACCATTACCAGTCCACGGCCTGTTAGGAACCAGGCCGCACAGCAGGAGGTGAGCGGTGGGCAAATGAAGCTTCATCTGCCGCTCCCCATCGCTTCTCATCACTCGCATTACCACCTGAACCATCCCCCAGCCCCTGGGTCAGTGGAAAAATTGTCTTCCATGAAACCAGTACCTGGTGCCAACAAAAAGGCTGGGGACTGCTGCTTTAGAGTGATATAATTGTGCCAGTCATTTTAGGTCAATCTCCCAACTATTTCAAAACCAACAGATTTCTTCTTTTTCCAAATTTCCAGATTTTCAATATAGTAGAAGTTCTCTAATTTAATGAGATCAAGACCAGTGGTTGACTAGTCAAATCAACAACAACAACGAATGCTAAAGGAAAGAATCATACATTTAGTAAATATTCTAACATAAAACTTTAAAAACTGTACATTAATTCATCAAGCTTCTAATACAGGACCATTTTTCTTCTTTGATTAAGAGTCTGTTAAACAGCTCATACAGCTCAATAGCAAGGAAACAAACAACCCAATCAAAAAGTGTGCAGAAAACCTAAATAATCATTTCTCCAGAGAAAACATACAGATGGCCAAAAAGCACATGACAAGATGCTCAACATCACTAATTATTACAGAAATGCAAATCAAAACTACAATGAGGTATCACCTGACACCAGTCAGAATGGCCATCATCAAAAAGTCTACAAATAATAAAGGCTGGAGAGGGTGTGGAGAAAAGGGAACCCTCCTACACTGTTTGATGAGAATGTAAATTGGTGCAGCCACTATGGAGAATAGTATGGAGGTTCCTTAAAAAACTAAGAATAGAGTTACCATATGATCCTGCAATCCCACTCCTGGGCATATATCTGGAAAAGATGAAAACTTTAATTCAAAAAGATACATGTTTGGGCTTCCCTGGTGGCGCAGTGGTTGAGAGTCCGCCTGCCGATGCAGGGGACACGGGTTCGTGCCCCTATCCCGGAAGATCCCACATGCCGCGCAGCGGCTGGGCCCGCGAGCCATGGCCGCGGAGCCTGTGTGTCCGGAGCCTGTGCTCCGCAACGGGAGAGGCCACAGCAGTGAGAGGCCCGCGTACAGCAAAAAAAAAAAAAAAAAAAAAAAAAAAAAAAAGACAAAAAGATACATGTACCCCAATGGTCATAGCAGCACAAGACATGGAAGCAGTCTAAACGTCCATCAACAGATAAATGGATAAAGAAGATGTGGTATATATACATACAATGGAATATTTCTCAGCCATAAAAAAGAGTGAAATAATGCCATTTGCAGCAACATGGATGGACCTAGATATTATCATACTAAGTGAAGCAAATCAGACAGAAAGAAAAATATCACATGATATCAGTTACATGTGGAATCTAAAAAAAATGGTACAAATGAACTTATTTACAAAACAGAAACAGACTCACAGACATACAAAATAAATTGATGGTTACCAAAGGGGAAAGGTGGGGCAGGGATAAATTACGAGTTTGGGATTAACATATAGACACTACTATATATAAAATAAACAACAAGGACATACTGTATAGAACAGGGAACTATATTTAATATCTTGTAATAACCTATAATGGAAAATAATCTGAAAAATTATATACATGTATAACTGAATCACCCTGCTGTACACCTGAAATTAACACAGCATTGTAAATCAACTATACATCAATTTTAAAAGTCTACTAATAGGAATTTTACAGCATCTTTCTTGCATAAAACACATTCATAATGCTTCCTTCATGATTCCCAATTGTGTTTTTTTTAAAAAAGTGGAGCAAGAACCTTCCAAGTACCACGAGTGCAAAATCTACCTAAATTTTTGTGATTTTTTTCCCCTAATATTTTAAGTTTTCTTGCAATACTTAATCTGTTAGTGATTGTTTCTAGCCACTCACATTTAAGTCTTTATAAAGCAATCAATTTAGTTTTCATACAAAAAATCCCCACAACTCTCTTTATGCCCTATATTCCACTGATTTAATTATGTGATTTTAATAACAAGTACCACTGATATATTTGGAACAAACATGTTTGGGCAGCATAGCACTCAACCTGCCGCTGTTCTTGAGGGGTCTTGAGAGCTGTGGGCAGGCAGCATGCTGTGACAATGTACTTGAGTGAATGGAGAGCCGAAGTTATTTGAGAGAGTTGGTTAAGTGAATGGTGAAGAGAAATTCTTCTCATTTATATGCATAGTCTATCTCGTTACTTGGCTCTGATTATACACGGTTTTTGGGGGGAGGGACATAATTATTTTTTAATGTAAACTGTTGTAGTTGACTCTACAGAGCTGGAACTTCAAGATTTCTTCGGAGTCTTCCTCACAGCAAATCATACTGACTTTATAATGAGAATATATAAAGTATTCAATACATTCTATTTGCTGATTAAACTCGTATGGCAAGGTGAAGAAGGGAAGAGACTTTTTAGAAATCCACAGAAGGGAAACACTCCAAAGATTCACAACCTCAAACAATATATTGTAATTGGACTGGGAGAGATAATCAGAACATAAGAACATTTTGGAAACTAAGAGTATGGTTCCTGCACTAAAATTTTGGATACATTTATGGATATGAAGTAGTGTCCAAAGCACAAAATAAATTAGTGGTAATTGGGGTAATTGTTGAAATAAACTTACATTGAATAATTAAAATGGCATTTTAGAATTTCAAAAAAATTTTAAACATTTTTGTTTCCATTATTTTAGATATTGTCACTCTATCATTTTCAGTTTAATGAAAGAGAAATGGAAAGGCTGAGAGATTTGTCCTAGTGATCTAAACATCGCTAACCAACCACAGGGTACCCAAAATGTTCTTAGTTCTTAGTCAAAAGACTTAATAGCTTTTTACCAAAAATAACTACTTCAGTCAAAGAGAGAAGGATAATTGCTACTTCCATAGACAACTTAAGAAACCAGCATCATTCCAGCCCAGAAAACAACATTAAATGACCACCCACATACCCCATCACAGATTTATCTTCTCCAGCTGCAAGACCCTCTTCTCTTTGGCTTCCCACCAACCTAGAAAGAAGAACTAATGAATACACAAAGTTTGAAACAGATGCAAAGGCCGTATGTGTTAAGAAGTGCCACTGTGCTTAATTTAATCTCTGGGTCAGCTATTTCCTGCTCACTGGTGCAGTCAAGGATCCAAGCCAGACCTTTGCAGAGACTGTGGTGGCTCTATATCTGCCAATAAAAATACCCACTGTGCAGAACAGGAAACCTCAGCCAGGCGTTGAAAAGTCCTCAGCTTAGGCAACAGGCAACCTTCTTTTTTGTCTGGACAACAAGCTATTGGTGGTTCCCAAAGGCAATCGTGATTGACCACGTGTGGCTGTGTCAGGTGCCCACTCTCAAGAGAGTGCTCTGGAGGGACAGCTTAAGATTCATCCATTAGAGATTCATCTCTTTATTAAAAAAATTTTTTTTCACATCTTTATTGGAGTATAAATGCTTTACAATATTGTGTTAGTCTCTACTGTACAACAAAGTGAATCAGCTATATGTATACATATATCCCCGTATCCCCTCCCTCTTGAGCCTCTCTCCCACCCTCCCTATCCCACCCCTCTAGGTGGTCACAAAGCACTGAGCTGACCTCCCTGTGCTAAGAGATGCATATCTTTAAAGGTCAAAAACCAGGGGCCCACAGGCCAAATTCAGCCTTCAGATGGATTTTGTGTAGGCAAAACAGCTGTCTACTTTTTCATTTTTTTTTTTACCGTGAATGCATTTAGATGGGGTTTCTGCCAGTTTCTGTGATGTAAATACTCTTACAATGTCTGATTACAGGCACAGAGTTCAGAAGGGATGTGCACAGCGATTATATAGCATTTCCATCATACACATACAATAGGAGTAAATAAACTAATGTGCTTATATAATTTAAAAAACCTAGTAAAATAATCAGAAAATGATGAGTTTTGATTATTTATCACCATTGTTTAATTTAACTTATTTAATTGTAAGTTTTTATAATTTAAATTTTCATAACGGCTGTGTTTAATAACCAGCTCTCAAAATTCTTGAAAATTTAACACTTGGCTTTTGTGAGTCAACATGAGCCACCCACAGCACACCCTTGAATACCTTATTGTGACCACAGCAGCCATGGTCATCATTGTTCAGGCTCTGGAAACTGAATTTGGATCCCAGCTCTTATACTTACTGTGGTGTGAGCTCACACACACTACTTAACTTCAGAGAACCTCGATTTTCTCAGATCAGAAACTAAGTTAATAATGTTTATTTTGTTAGTCAATAGTGAGGAATAAATAAAATAACATGTGAAGGTCTTAGCACTGTATTTGGCACATAATAATCACTCAGTAAATAATGACTGTGTGTTTATTTTAACTCTAGGTAGGAATTACTTGATTAGATTTGTTTTGCTGCTACCTTGAAAACCTGCCTGCAGCACCTCGAAGAAATAAGAAATTTTATGAACAGAGGAAGGAAAGAAATCAAGGATGCCTGAAAAGACTGGGACGGAGGGCAGCATGAGGTTCCCAAGAAAGAAAGAGAACAAAATAGGATCAAATGATACAGAATTAGGATGAGGGAAAGTAACTCAAAAATGCAGTTGAAAATCCTACATCAAGCCATATCTATGCTATCCATTAGGGATTCAGTGTCAGTTTCTCACAAAGGCTGTATATTCTCTTCATAAATTATTGAAATAATTTCCTTGAATGGACATCAAGTATCAAATAATCCCATCCTATTCCTTTGGCCCAGATAATTCAATCAATAGTGGACATGTCACCCGCGCTCAGAAAGTTAGATGCTCTCATCCTGAAATTTGAAATTTACACCCAGAGACTGGAGTGAGTCAGTGTTGAGTGCTGCCATACTGCCAAACTCTGATTGGCCACGAGAAAACAAGGAAAGGAAGTCGATCAGCAGAGGTGGAGAAAAGCGACATAGCAACACGTAGAAATGGAGACGGCCTGGCCCCATGCAGAAAAAAGGAGACAGGAGACAAGTGATGACTTTTCAGTTCTTATAAAGTCTGGTTATATTCCTTCAACTTTGTTTCTATGAGATGAACTATTTTCTTTATAATAAATGTCCTTAACCTAAACAAGCTGGAGTTGGATATCTGTTCCCTACAACCAAATGATTCCTGACCAGATAATCTCTGCCAGTTTTAAAGTTCTATGAAAATACAGAAAATCACAGTACTTTACAGCTTTAAGTGGTGAGATTCCAGCCCCCTTGATTGAGGTATGACCAATAGACTCAACGGAATCCAAAGAAATTAAAAGACGTGCATCAAGTCACTTATTTAGCGAGTAATAGAGTTTATTCTAAAGCTCACTTCAGCTGGGTCCTAGGCAGTGCCGCGATACTCCCCGCAGTACAACCATAATGGTGAGCTTCCAATTTCAAGCGGTGGCGTGTTAGAGTCCCTGAGAGTGATACTGTTCTCAACCGTCACATCTCAATAACTCTTTGTCTGGTATCTCTTTTATGAATAATATCAGGCAGAACAGAGCCAAAGCAGGAAGTTGGTCTACTGAGAGGCAAGGTTAAAGCATGGACTTTGCAATTCAACTGACCTGTGTTTAAATGTTTACTCTTGCTCTGACAGTCTATGTGGTTATGGGAAAGAGGCATGACCTCTCTAAGCTTCAGTTTCTCCTCTAAAGTGGAGATAAATAAAATTATCTAATTTACAGAGCTGTTGGAAGATTAAATAATGCATAAATGTATTTAGCATATGCCCCTGCCATGTAATAAACATTCACCGAATGTTAAAATTGTTCTTGATCTTAGTATTGTCAATGATAACTGGTCAGGTAGGAGGCAGGAACTAAGTCCAGTAGGTTCTGTGTATTTTCACCTTAGGATGCAATGATTTTTCTCCTTGGCATAATGATGTAAGTTGATATAATCAGTAGCAACACCCATACATGTGTATTTCTACATGATACAAGTCATTCTTTCAAAAATAGATATTTATTAACTCTTTTCTTAAAAATGCGACTGGGACTTCCCTGGTGGTCCAGTGGTTAAGAATCTGCCTTCCAATGCAGGGGACGCGGGTGGGTTCAATCCCTGGTCAGGGAATTAAGATCCCACAGGCCCATGTGCTCTGGAGCCCACACGCCACAACTAGAGAGAAGCCAGCACTCCACAAGGAAGAGCCTGTGCACCGCAAGGAAGTTCCCACATGCCACAACTAAGACCCGATGCAGCCAAATAAATAAATAAATATTTTTTTAAAAAATGTGACTGACTTCAATCCAGAATACAGTTGAGATTTAATGTCCTTTGAAAATGGAAACTTTTTTACTGGGTGATTAAAAATGCGGCAGTAAATGTAATAAACCGTGAATGTTAATAGTTAGCATTAAAAACAAGCAATACCTTTCCCGGGGCTTCTATGAGGCAGAGCTATAATAATGACTAACTCAGCAGCTCAAATCAGGAAATACTGTGCAAGCACAGCTACACTTCATTAATGCAGAAGAACCAAACTGTTTTCAGCTAAAAGGAATGTGTAATGCAACATAATTAAAACAAGTGGCGATGGATCAACCTGGAAACTTTAAAGGACATCACTACAGCTCTAAAATTCCATGATGCAGTGTTTACTAGCAAGATCATGATAATCTAGAGCAACAGTTCTCAAGCTTCTGTGACATAAGAATCCACCTAAGGAACTTGTAAAAAGTGCATTTTCCTGGATCCCACCCCTAGCCATTCAAATTCAGTGATTCTGTAGTGCTAACCGGTTATCTATATTTTTAAATCAAGCTCTCTGGGTAATTATAACCCAGGTGATCTTGGGAGGACTCACTCTGAGAAACACTGATCTAGAATCTCAGATAAAGTAACTTTTTGGATGAGATGGAAGACAGTGTTCTGCAGAGACAGCTCTTCTTCACAGGCTCGGAATGGAGGCAGATCTAATTCTTCAAAAAAGAAAAAACAGGGCCTCCCTGGTGGCAGAGTGGTTGAGAGTCCGCCTGCCGATGCAGGGGACACGGGTTCGTGCCCTGGTCTGGAAAGATCCCACATGCAGCGGAGCGGCTGGGCCCATGAGCCATGGCCGCTGAGCCTGTGCATCCGGAGCCTGTGCTCCGCAACGGGAGAGGCCACAACAGTGAGAGGCCCACGTACAGCAAAAAAAAAAAAAAAAAAAGAAAGAAAGAAAAAACAACTCACAGTATGCCAGTCTTTTCAATTAGCTGTACCTTGACTCTCACTGAATCTTAAATGGTGGGTTCTGTCGAAATACCAGGTGTTAGTAATAGCTCAGTTTGTCTCAAGGGAATTGAATGACTACCATGAAACTGCAGAAGCATAAAGGAATCTCAGGTTTAATGAATGATTCAGTGCACAAAAGAGGTATTTTTTCCCTTAATAATCTGTAGATATAAATAACCAAACATACATTTCTGCAATAGTGATTGCCAAGTATTTATTTTTAAAAAAATCTCAAAGACTAAGGGATTTAAAATTTTAGTAATAATACACTTCACCTGAAATACTGTTGTTGTACTTACCCAGTCAAGGGAAGCAGCAGCAAACCTTTCAACAGTCACCAAACTGGTATTTAGGACATTAGAATTCTAATCTCACCTCTGATGTCAACTCATTCTGCAATTTTGGGCAAGCCATTATACTTCTCTGGATCTCAGACTGGACTTGATATCTCGAAAATTCTTTTCTATTCCAGTGGTCTGTAATAAAGTGTTTACTATGTGCCAGAAACTGTTCTAAGCACTTCAGTTAAAAGTGAACCCATTTAATCCTCACAATCATCCATGAAATATGTACCCATACTTTAATCCCATTTTATAGACAAGCATACTGAGGCACAAAGAAGTTAAGTAACTTGCCCAAGGTCACTGTGCTGGTTTATTTTGTGTCAACTTGGCTGGGCCACTACTGTGGTACAACATTATTCTGGATGTTTCTGTGAGGGTGTTTTTGGATGAGATTCATGTTTAAATGGTGGACTTTGAGTAAAGCAGATTACCCTCCATAATGTGTGTGGGCATCATACAATCAGTTGAAGTTCTGACTGGAACAAAAGCTGACCTCCCAGAAGTCCCAGGCTGCCAGCAGACCACCTTCAGACTTCATCTATAACATAGGATTTTCCTGGCTCACCAGCAGACTGCCTTTGGACTTGAACTGTAACTCTTCCCTGAGTCTCCAGCTTGCCAGCCTCCCTTATCAGATTTTGGACTCACCAAGCCTCTAAAATCTTGTGGTCTTGTGAGCTAATACTTTAAAATAAATCTCTCTATATATATATGTATACACATCTTATTGGCTCTGTTTCTCTGGAGAACCTTGACAAATACAATCACAAACTAGACTACTGGTACTAGTAGTGGTAGAGCCAGGCTTTGGCCCCAGACAGCCTAGCTCCCCAGGTGGAGGGTAAGAAGGATACTATGATACCACATGTCGGCCAAGCATCCCCTCTAAGAATCCAGAGTCATCAGTGAATGTAGACTTGTAAATAGAATTTGCTCTTGTTTTTCTCTGTATGTCTATACTGATGATATTGTTCAACTGGGCATAATAAACTCATGAAACATGAAGCTCCAACTGTGATACTGAAGAAACTAACACAATGCATGTTTGATTACAGGAAGCCATGTGTTTGGGATACATACTCAATCTTTCAGAATTGAGTTTAGGGAGTAACTGCCATCTTACAAAAAGTTCCTTATTGACAGAGACCTCCTCCCCCCACCCCCACCCCAAATTCTGAGTGTCTGACTCACTGTGGCAGTCTTTTTCTTATTTGTTTATCTTGCTATCTGCTCAGTAGACACTGTCCTGGAAGATTCTTGGAATACTTGGTGGTATAGGTGGATTTAAAACTCTCACTTTAAAATGTTATCCTGTTTTATTTCAATGTAATTAAATAATCAAGCAATAGTAGGTTCTTATGCTTCCTTTGTAATGTGTGCATATGATCGCTTTCTTTCTCAAGACCCAAATTCAATTCTTGACCCTTATATAAAGGTGACCCTAGAGACGTAGTTTTGGACTGGCCCAAGAATAGACATCATCAAACTATCAACTATCACCAACTATCCAAATATCTGGTAAGGAGAGAAAAAGCCAAAGATGTCCTGCATCTTCTTTTCACTAGAAGTTAGTTTTAGATTCCTATGGGAAAGTCAACAAAGGTTTTTGAAACTCAAGAGAAGCCTCTACCTTCAAACGTACTCAGTATTAAGGCCAAGAGGCTTCACTGGTGGAGGTCAACCATCTCCCCTACAGATGTCTGGTTCAAGCACCTGAAGGCTGATAGCCTGGGAAAAAGAGGGTGCCTCTAAACGAAGGAAACACTTAGCTAAGGTTGGAGATCAATGGACAATTTCTGGTTTTTGTACGTGGCTCAAATGTTGTCCATAACTCCCCTGACCCAAACTATGAACTCTGAAACTTATATATTATAGCAGTGGAGGAAGAAGAGGAGAAAATGTGAGTTGTTCTATTTAAGACAGAGGCTGAGCCACTGCAGCCAGATTCAGTCAGTGCGAGAAAGAGGGGTTCAGAACATTTGGTTAGTTTCCTTCCTCCCAAATGTCTAGACTCCCAAAGGGGTGTGCAGACTTGCCTCTCACTATTCTGGTTAAAGTCCTCTCTTCATATAAAATGTCACTGGTTATATCAGTTTGTTTGTGTTATCTTTGAACTTGATGTATATTATTCTACCTTTGTCAACATCCATTCCCATTTTCTATAAGCTTTAAACTATCCCAGATGCTGAGCAAATGTGAATTCTTTGGAATGTGGCTGGCCTCTGTAATCTAGTTGCACAATCACTACTTTCCCTCTCCAAATTCTGTGTAACTGTCAATTTTAGGCATGCATTGTCTAGAGCATTTATATGCTGTAGTTTAAGACAGACGCCAAACGTGTAAAAACATAACCTTGATCGATCGCTATCAGCCCTGATGCTGTTTAAAAAGAAAATGGACTCTTAAGTCTGAATGCTTATCTGCTGTTCACAATTGTTTAATGTTTCAAAGTGTGTGCTCCCAATGTCAATTCTTTAGATGCCTGTCAAGGCACTTCCCATTAGGCATTTAGCTTCCAGCATGTTCTGTACACAATATAGCCAGAGCTTTAAGGATGCCAATTTAGATGTTAAATATATGAATCAGCATCAAAGCCACATGATGCTACTTTTCCTTGGCACCATAGTGTGACGACCTTCCCTGTGTCTAAACTGCAGAGACACAGTGTCTTGCTTGATAAAGTTATGTGTGATAAAATCACACCCTAAACCGACCATGCAATGAAGACTAGACTTGGGCATAATAAAAATGCATGGCCCACATACTTTTTGCTGAGATTTAGATCTCCTTCCCTATCCTCAATCCTCTGCTATAGTTCTATTATTTTTTTGCTTTTTTATATGATGCTGTAAACATGAAAGGAGGAAGGGCAGTCACAAACAAATAAGAACAAAGAGAACAAAGCTAATACAGGGAAGCATTGGCTTGGTCTCAGTAGACATTTGCAACGCAGTTCTGTGTATTATTTATGAGTTATGGAGATAGGCTATGTTAATAGACCAAGGAAAGAATGTTAAAAAAATAATAAATCAGATAACTTTAGAATACATAGCACAGGCCTGGGGAAAATATATTTGCTTTTGTCCAGAAAAAGATCAATACCCTCTTTTTAAAAGGAAGCTTTTGAGAAAAATCTCCATACGGTATACAAACTTCCTGGAGCTTCCTAACATCAATAGCTGTCTTCTGGTTGGCATTTTAATTGATTTCCCCAATTCTTTTTTTTCTTTTTGGGGTGTCTTTTTAATAAGCAATTTTGTGTGGTCAGTTTCGTCAACAGATCTAATAGATCTAATTCTGTTCATAAAGAAGACTGAAAATAAATATGGTCCTAAAAATCCAGCTTATGCCATTAAATCATTGATTAAATAAAAACCACATCATATTTTTGGTTAAACCACTTGTTTAAGTTATTGTCAGGCTTTCTTCTATAGGAGTTGAGAAACTTGATTAATGAAAGCTGGCCTCTGTGGAAAAAAAGAGCTTAGTCGTTCCACATGTCATAAAAAGCTTGATTGGAGACTGAGCAGAATATAATTCTTTCCTTTCTGGAGGAAAACATGAAATTCTTTCCATAGCTTTTGTACTCCGATCTCAAACCTAAATGAATTATTTTTGTCCTCGGGATTTTTCTCAATTTGAGACCAGCCATGTTAGGGTAGACTGATCACTGGTGGGATGAGCTGCTGCAAACAGAACCTGAGCTTACCCCACTCCTCTGATTAATACTTCATGGCCTAACACATCATTATTAACAATGTAGTGGGTCTTTAAAGATTTTGAGTTTTCAAAAGCTGTAATCAGTTAAAAACTGCAGTTTGATCAAAGCCTTGTGTATTAGGAAAACAGTGCTAAAAAGAGAAAATCTTTTGGGAAAATCTTAATTTTGCCTTGGGCTAGATTTGGAGCACTAACCTGTTGAGTTATCCTCTTGGAGTTTAGGAAAGTGCTGTGTTTTTATCTTGCATACAAGCAATTTGAGAGCCTAATTCAATTTTATTCCAGCCGATGCCCAGCAAGAAGATGCCCATGGAGCCCCTCAGGATTCTAGATTTCTTCACTGTCCTTTACTGGTTTCTTGAACAAGGAGGTGCGAAGTTGGGAATGGGTGGTAAACGTGAGTAGATTTGGCACATGAGAGAGTTGCCCACCACTGGAAGGAGAGATGGTTAATATTGCTCCTAGGAATCTTCTTATCCTGAAACTTTGCTCTGAGGGAGAGCTGGTGATGGTGGATAAGGAATGCTGCTGGGGATACGAAGGTAGGACTACTCAAGACTAGAGGAATGGATCAGACATACCAACCCGTCTAATATTTGCCAAGAATTGTACCATATGCTGGAGACAAAAAGGTGAGTGGGCTCTCCTGCCATAAATAATCACAGTATGCTCAGGGAGATTTGTATGCAAAGATGACTTTGAAAACAAATACAATATGTGCATTAATATTTCAACTATGTACAGAACATAGAAGTGGTACAGAGATAAGTGATCACTTCATTGTTCTGAAAACAAGTTCAGGTTTTCTATACATTAAGTTAATTAAGAGAGAACGTTTATCCAGAACGTACAACTGACAAGAGATTTTAACACTAAAATCTGAGCTTTTATCTGTACTCTAATATCCTCACTTTCAAGAAATAAGACATAGTGTTGGTGTGCTCTGTGTGTGTGTGTGTTAAGTGAAAAGGGTGATGAAGCAAAAGTTTTTCTTCCTCTCCTTTCCATCCTTCCTAAGTGGACCAAATTGTCCTTAAGTCTCTTTGCTGTTACTTCTATTTGCAGCCAAAATTTGACTTTTACAGGCTTATGCTGATAACTAAGCCAGAATAAGTGAAGTGGGAGCCATATAGATTCATAACTAAGATGTGTAATGGGTTTGCACTTAAGGAAAATATCATATGCAAGGGAGTCATTTTTTCATGACCTCAGCTGAGAAGAAATTGGATTGAAAGAAATTCTGAGGACATGGAAGAAATCAAGCCAGTTTATAAAAGGTATTAGAAAAATCGTTTGCTACTTATTCATTCTGACATAGCCCAAGCACCAGAACTGACATTTGCAGAAGCAAGTGAAAATAAATAAAGACCAAAAACACCAAAAGAGAAATAGAAGATTCCCTTAAGGGAGAATGTGTTATCAAGTATATCCCACAAAGGGGGAAGGAGGGGACTAGAACAGTACTGTTGAAAAGAACTTTCTGTGATGATGGAGTGTTCTACCTATTACAGCAACCACAAGCCACACAGGGCTGTTGAGCACTTGAAATGTTGCTAGTACGACTGAAGAA
Source organism: Mesoplodon bidens (assembly GCF_964165515.1). Taxonomy (NCBI): domain Eukaryota; kingdom Metazoa; phylum Chordata; class Mammalia; order Artiodactyla; family Ziphiidae; genus Mesoplodon; species Mesoplodon bidens. Next base: position 46,414,840 of record NC_138165.1, on the reverse strand, counting down.
CGAAATTTTTACTTTTTCTTTATTTTTTGTCAACTTAAATTTAAATAGTTATATTTGGCTAGTGGCTTCTGACTGGTAGAGGGTTGGGGTATTATAGATTTGGGATGAGTGTGATGGAGCGAGGAAGGAAGGCCATCCCAAGCACAGGAGCACATCATTGGCAAAGGCACAGAGCGGGGAATCAGGGCTGCTGGCTTAGGCTGGCATGGCTCTAATGTAGTGTATTGAGGTTAGGACTGGTGAGAAAGGTAGGCTGAGTTATTTCCCTGAAGGGCCTAACATGCCTACTCAGGATTTGTAGGCATTTGTACAGGATTGTACAGGATTTGTATTGTTATTCTGCAGGCAATGGAGTGAAACTAGAGGTTTTGGGGGTAAATGAGAAAAAGATCAGATCTGTGATTTAGAAAAATAACTCTGGTGTCAGTGTTAATGAACTTGCAGAAGGACGTGGAGGGATGAAGACTAGTTAGAAGGATATAAGAAAGGGTCAAGCAAAAGGTGAAGGTTAACTAGGATCCAAACAAAGGGCCAACAAAACAGGGACTGAATATGGTTGAACAGAATGCACAAAATTTGGTGACCTAATACATGTGGGTATTTAGGGAAAACAAGAGACAAAGGTAACTCTGAGGCCTTAAGATTGGGTGCATAAGTGATAATATGCATCAGGCTAGGGTAAAAAGACAAGACTGGGCTTATTGACTTAGAGGTATTAGCTTGTCATCCACTTAAAGATGAACAAACAAATACAGAAATGAATTTAAAGTCTTCAAATGGGTCTTAGGCCAGGATCTCAAAACCAACATGCCCAAACCTGAGCATGCAATTACTGGATGTCCAATTGGGGGATGGGAATGCAAATCTTGAGCTCAACAGAGAGGTCAGAAATAGAGACATGATTCTTCTGACTAGAAATGGTAATGGAAGTCATAAAAATGTGAGCTTGATTAAGACAAGAACATTGTATAGCTTACTAAGGAGGATAAGGACAGAATAAGGAAGCATAAGGACTCATACTTGTATGAGTCAGTAAGGGAGACAGAGAAGTAAAGACAGAGAATTTGGAGAGGAACTCAGGAGAAAATGACCAAATTAAGAAAGAATAAATTTTGTATCCTGGAGTCTATGAACTCAATAAGATGCAAACACCAAAACAAGCCATTAATTACTTTCTGTAGACTACCTTCCACCTCAGTAGGCCCCAGGGGAGGACAAAGACAGAAAGACCAATGTCTGGGGGTGGGTCAGGTTGGAGGGGCCATGGATACAAGAAAGGAGTACACCGTATGGTGTGTATTATTGCACATAAGGGGAAGAATGAGTGCGGCCAAAATCACGTTAACAGAGGCTTGGGAGGGGCCAATGACAGTGGGAGGAATGGGCCAAGATTGGCTGTTTCTTTCCCTCTAGATTCTGAACAGGTATCTTCGATTCTCTGAATCTGTCTCCTCCCCTCTAAATGAGGTATAATTATAGGATTCATAGGATAGTTGTGAGGATTAAGTGAGAGGTTGCACTTGGCATGACAGGGGTTTGACAAATGTTAGTATCCTTCCACTCTTGCCCCTCTTCACAGTTTGGTATCAGGCAGGTGCCCCGTGACTATTAACTGTAATGTGTCAGTTGAATGCGGAGTGTTTCAGTGTCCTTTGAACAGATCCCAAGCCTCTAGAAAAGGACAATTTCATCAGAGTGCTTGCACTCTTAAATCATCTCAATTCCCTGGAAATCAAAACTCTTTGGGTCAATGTCTCTACATTCATTTTGAAGCTTACCAATTGTGGCTTTTAGAACACAAAATTTTAAAAAGAGTGGGAGATACCTAAAATAAGTAATTATACATACCAGAGAAGTTTGAAATTAACCCAACTATATATCCATATAGCAGCCAAGTTATTGGTGACTAATTTCCAGAAGGACAGGAGGAGGTTGCGGGGTGGGGGAACAGAACTAAAACTCCTCAAAATTTTCCCTGAATGGTAATAACATGGATAATTCAGTGAGAAAAAATAAGGCGTAACTGGGTGATCTAAGTCAATGCATATTTGGTGGTTAGGGAAAAGAGGAGAGTTATGGGTTGCATTGATCTATCAGTCTGATTCATATCTCTCCACTAAAACTATAAGTATAGTTTTAAAAGATATGTTCAAAGCTTCTACCAGAAATTAGTGCTTCTCTGTAATGAGTGAGCGAGTTCAAAACATATGCTTTACTTCAGAAAATTGGCATGTAAAGTGTCCTAAATGAGCAGTACTGATTGGATGATTCATTGGTTTATTCATCCATTTATGCAACAAAGTATTTATTGAGCCATACTATGTTCTACTCTGTCTACCAGAAGCTGGGATAAGGTCCTTGTTTTCATGGAGTATGCAGTCTAGTAGGTAAGACAGGCATTGTACAAGTAATTGTAAGTAAGAAGTTTTAGAAAGGCACACAAAGGGGCTCTCAACCTGGGGGGGGTATAATAGCAATAATAATGATGAGATAATACTTGTACAGTGTTTACTGTGGAACAGACATTGTTCTCAAATATTTTACATCTATCATTTTATTTAATCTACTCATCAACCCTATGAAGTAGGTACCTACTTCATATTGCCCCTATTAAAGAGAGGAAGAAACTGAGTCACAGGAACAGTCAGTAATTTCCCAAGGTCACATGGGCAGTATGTGGTGAAGGCAGAATTTTAATCCAGGATGTGATGTCTGAGGGCCTATGAGCTTAATAACTGCAAATTAGAAAAACAGATATATCTAAGCAATCTAAGAAATTGATATTTCATCTCATGTATTTCAGGCCAGGAAAAAGCACAGAGAAATCTACTTTTAAATGACTTTTTAAAAGCCTGATTTGTGAGGCCATAATTGACCAACTCCTTTGATCACCACAAATATAATATTTTTTGACCTGTGTTTCTTAGATTGGATTTAGTTTTAGTGTCTGTCTCCAAAGGCAGCCTGCTCATCAGGCACTAGGGTGCTCCTTTTCAAGTCACATGGCCTGTGTTTGTTCTCATGGGAACAAGAACAGCAACAACAGTAGCTGTTGCTCAGAACACAAAAGAGAAGATAAGCCTGAAAGCTAGACTGTGTGAACCTATCAGCCTTTGTCAAAGCCTTTCCCACACTTACTGATGCCACAAGGTGATGCAACCTGAGGCTCAAGCGTGATATCAATGCCCAACTGATGCTGCGGGAATTAACACCCACCCTTCCGGAGATGCTGGAACAGGTGCTTTTGGTGCTCAAGTCATATCCGTGGATTCACCTCAGACTCCAGTGCAGTTGTGTGGAGAGTTTGGTGCAGGCTCTTGATCTTCTGCCTCAGGGCCTCCATCAAAGTCTACTCAGCCTAAAACGAAGTAGGGGGCTGGAAAAGCTCCAGGGACAACCTTCAACACATGCAGTGTGGCTGAGCAAAATTATTTGTCTTCACAGTTAAGTTACGAAGGATGAAGAATACTTAAAGACATATAGTCATCCAAAAATTGGATGGTGTCAGGAGAAGGGGCTAGGAAACAGAAGAATACCTATTCTGTCATTGTTCATAGGAGGGAATTAACAGAGACTTCCAAAAGGAATGGAGGATTAAGGACATTGTATAAAGCTATATAGTGGCAATCATACAGAACAAACATGAAAACCTTTCAAATTTCAAGAATAAAGATACACACACAACAATGGAAATTCAAACCTTATAGAAAACCATACAAAGTAAGAATAAAAACAGAGATGATGACATCAAATATTACACATACCTAAGATCAAACATTATTTTCATATTAATAAATATATTAGTGGATAGATTTGCCTATTAAACAAACATGTTTTATTAGAGTTACAAAGCTAAACTCAATTATATGTTTTATATAATAGATACTTCAAATGACTCAGAAAGGTTGAAAATTAAAATAGGGGGAAATGCATATGGGGAAAATGCAGACAGGTAGAAAAGCAGGGGTTACAATCTTAGTACTAGAAAGAATGAACTTAGGGAAAATACACTAGTAATAGAATTATAGGCAACTTAGATAAAGGATGAAATGTGTGATATTTAGCAGTTATGGATATCCATGTACCAAATAATCTAGCATTAATAATCATAAAGCAAATAGTACAGGAACTCCAAAGAAAAATAAGGAGAATCACATTAGGATAAACAGACTCTGATTTACTATCATTCTGAGCTTTATCAAGTTTAAAAAACAATTAAGGATATCAGAGACCTGAATAACATAATTAATAAGATAACTCGATTTTCAACACTGAACACAGAACGTTATTTGGGGGGTACTCGTGGAACAGTCAAAAATTTGGCCACAAAGAAAATCTGATCAATTCATAAAAGTGGATAATAACAGAGGCAACATTCTCTGATAACTATGTAATCGTACTAAAATTAATGCAGAAATTAAGAAACAAATAAAAATAGCATGCCACCTCTAAGTCAAAATATCTCCTCTAAAAAAATTCTTGGGTCAAAGATTCAAGCATATATTAGAACTATGGACTTAGTTAAAGTGGTTCTTGGAAGAAAATACCTAGCACTAAAATCTTAGGTCAACCACCAAGAAAGAATATAAATAAATGAATCAAACACCCAAATAAAAAAGTTAGAAAAAAACCCAAAACAAGCCAAATGAAAGCAGAAATAATTAACTAATAAGACAAATGCAAAATTTTATATTAAAAATAATTAGATAGGGCTTCCCTGGTGGCGCAGTGGTTGAGAGTCTGCCTGCTGATGCAGGGGACACGGGTTCGTGCCCCGGTCCGGGAAGATCCCACATGCCGCGGAGCGGCTAGGCCCATGAGCCATGGCCGTTGAGCCTGCGCGTCCGGAGCCTGTGCTCCGCAATGGGAGAGGCCACAGCAGTGAGAGGCCCGCGTAACGCAAAAAAAAAAAAAAATTAGATAACCGTTATAAAATTAATAACCAAATCCATGAGTTGTTTCTTTGAAAAGTCTATAAAGTTTCAATATATTAGCTAACCTAATTATGAAAAAATGAAGAATGTAAAACTACATAAACAAAAAATTGCAGTGTGGGAATAACCAAAGAGTTTAGATACTACTCAGTTCTACACTCTGCAAGTATGTTTGAAGAGGTTAATGGAATAATGACAACCTAAAGTTATAAAGTCCTAATCCTTGGAATTTGTAAGTATTACTTTATTTGGAACAAAGGTCTCTGCAGATGTGATTAAGTTAAAGATTTTGAGTTGAGGAGGTTACCCTGGATTATTCAGATAGGCTCTAAATCCAATGACAAGTGTCCTTATAAAAGAGAGACAAGAGAAGGAGACACAAAGAGGAGAAGGAGGCAGTGAGACTGGAGTGATGTGTCCACGAGCTAAAGAATGCCTGGAGCCAACAGAAGCGGGAAGAGGCGAGGCAAGCCTCCTCCCCTAGAGTCTTCAGAGGGAGAGTAGCCCTGCTGACACCAGGATTTCAGACCTCTGGCCTCCAGAACTGTGAAAGAATTAATTTATGTTGTTTTAAGCTTCCCAGTTTGTGGTAATTTGTTACAACCCCCCCTGGAAATTAATGCACAGAGAATGAAATATGTGAACCTTAAGTGCACGATTCTCCAATCATTGTTAACGTAAAGTGTTGTATCTGCCTCTTGCACTTCCTTTCTTCATGCTACCTCCTGCCCTCATAGCCTGGCCTTCTAGTTCCAACAAACAGCACATGCAAAGGTCTTCAGGCAAGAGAGAAAGTAGCCTGTGCAAGGAAGCGGAGGAAGGCCAGTCTGTCCACAGCGTGGTGTAAAAGGAAGCAGGTGGCACCAATGAGTGCTTTTCCTGACAAAAGGAATCTAAGGGGAATTTTGGTACTAGCTATTAAGATAATATGTATTTTAACTCATCTACACACTTTTCATCTGAAGTGGTTCCAGGTCTGGCTGAGTTAGATAATGGAAGAATCAGAGGATCACACAAAGGAAAAGGAAAAAAGGACACATTAGCAAGGCAGAAAGATCTCCTAGGAACAAAAGTAACCATACTGACTTCTCATTCTTCAACACAAAAATGGATTTCACACACACACACACACACGATTGGTGCCATCACTGTGCTGACAGTCTCATAAAGAATAACAGTTATTTCAACATCTCAACCCGCTCAGTGTATTCAAATAAAATGGAAGGAGTTAGAGCTAATGATTTCTTCTGCCTGTTTTCAGTTCATTGTTTGGCTGTTTGCATTATGATACACTCAATATTTTTGTCATGGATTATTAAAAGAAATCAGGAACAGCTGCTGGCGGCTGTAAGATTATTTGTTTGAAGTACCATACTACTGCTCTTAAAACACACTCATGCACACACACACACACTCTCTCTCTCTCTCTCTCTCTCTCTCTCTCTCATGAATTAGCACTGAACCATGGTTGAGTAGGCAGTGAAGAAAAATGTCCAATCAGAAATGATCTGCATCCCAATCTCCCTCTGACTCCAAAATAAATACATCAAGTCTTTAAAGAGCAAAGAATTAATAATTGTTTCCATATTCTTCCTTCCTTCCTATCCCCTTAAAATGCTGGATACCCTTATTTTGGTCTAAGATTGTTGTTGAATCTGGAAGGGCATCAAGCCTTCTTCCAAATGAACTAGCCAGTATCATTTTTGATTGTCTACACCTGCTTTCATCAGTTAGCACTGTCTTGTTCTAAGCAGTTATTTACTGAGGCATATGGTAATTTATTCGGTACAGCCTACTTCTACATCATTACTCAGGTACAGCTATTTTTTTCTAATAAGAACTGCTTTTCAGATCCAGGAGTTTCAGATCAATGTTATCTTCTGTGTTTTAGAAAGCTAAAATATAATTCAAGGATTTCTGTTATTTATTTATTACAATTCTCTTATAGTTTTGGAGGTATACTTGGAAAACTAGATCCTTTTCCCTTCAGTACAGCTTGATTTAGATTAGAAGCAGATATGGGAACATGACATTAAATAAATGTACTACACAGTTAAATTATATAGCACGTTTCAGGCAACCTTCATCACCTTACTTCTGATACGATTTTATGAAGAGGTGGCAGAGATATAATTATCACATTTTACAAATGAGAAGTGTGATAAACATTGAAATAAATTAACTTGTAAGAAATCACTGACCAGGTTAAGCAGAGAGCCTGGAAGAGAACTGGACACCCTCCCTCTTCACCTAGGCCTTTCTCCATTTTTTTGTTTTCTTTTTTTGATGAGACTCTGCCTGCAGCTCTCACCTCAACTGATTAGAGATATGTGCTTGTGCTCATTCTACCTCTCGGAGAACCTGCTCAGGTAGCATAGGGTGAGTGACTCGCTTAACAAGTGAGCAAATCTTCAATGAGAGAAGATGCATATGATAACAGTGACATCTACCTCTTTTATTTAGGTATTTATTGAATTGTTTATATGTTCCAGAAGATTTGCTAGTCAGTGGGAATACAGTAAGGAATAAGTAGACATAATTCCAGGTCTATAAGACCTTAGACATTTGTGGGGAAACAATGAATTCAAAATCACACCAATAATCATATAACTAAAAATAGAAGGGAATTATGCCAAAGAAAAATACAGGTTTTATGAGAAAGTAGGAGAAATCAAGTCTATGAAGCCAGGGGAAATTTCCTTGAAGGTCTGACATTTAAGTTGAAACCTGAAGGCCAGCAAGTTGGAATAAGGGCATTTTAGACAGCGTGTGCAGAGGCCGGGCAGCAAGAAAGAAGGAAGATGTTCAAAGAACTGGAAGAAGGGCCAGTATATTGAGAGGAGGGTGAACAGGGGAGTAGGTGGCACCTGATTATGCTTCAGAGGTAGACCCAAGCCAGTTCATATGGAGCCTTGTATGTATGTTGAGAATTTCATATATTTCCAAAGTGAGACGGAAAGCCACTGAAGAGTTTCAAATAGGCAAGCAACATGATCTGATATTCATTTGTAAACCAATCACTGTAGCTTCTAGGTATAGAGAAGGATGGAAGTAAGGAGGCTATTACAGTAGAATTATTGTAATGATAAAAAGGGGATGAGGCATACACACATACACACACACACACACACACACACACACTAATTTAGTACCTGGCTCAAGCTCGGGATGCAATAGATAACTGATAGGTTTCTTCTTCCCTTCCCACATGACAATCTCATTTTGCTAACTCCCATAATCTGAGATCTCAGACAACTAGAAACATAAATAGCCATTTTGTTCTTTATCTGCAGCTGATTTCTTATTAATGTCATTACTCCATCCAATTTGCTTTCATAGCCACTTCAGGCTCAATTCTTTAGAAAACAGTGATTTTTCTAATGCTCACTTTTATCTGAAGCTGCACATTTCATGGGGACATTCTTATATATGCAATTTATGCAGAGACATTTTGGTTGTTGGAGATAATATCATTTACCAGGATCTTGGGCTGACCTACAGCAATGCAGGACTCACAATTTTGCAGGATCCTTAGTTCTTTCTACCACATATTTTCTTAAGAGGCTCTCTGGTAACTTTGATTCCAGATCAGTGAAAAGGATGACAGAAATTGTTGCTATTATAGCTCATTTACACAAAAGATGAAACCAGCAGGGCAGGTGTTCCCAGAAAAATAAAATGCAATTTAAGAAAATAACTCTCTTTCAACCTCGAAAATGACATGGAGGAAATTTGGGTTCTGATTTCAAGAGGTAGGCTTTGTGAAGAGTAGTTATTTTAAAGCCTCTTGTTCCCACTCCCATCTTCAGGGTTGAATTGATGGATGCTGTAGGATGTACAGCATTTGTACTGCTTCTACATTGATCCTTTTTGGCATTGGGTCTCTCTTGAGGGAATATGTCAGCTTTGGGTCAAGAAAGCAGTAGTTATTAATTTGGCCTTTGATTAGTGAGCTCAGGGATGGAGACAAACTTAGTTCAAGATTGTGTTTATTCACTTGAGACGTGCCACATAAGACATTTGGCTGACATGCAATAAAAATAAAATGTAGATTTCTCTGGAAATACCTGTTACTTACAGAGCTCACTCAAATGGGCATTAAAAGGCTTTAACATGGGTGTTCTCCTTCCCCAAATACTGTACAGGATTTTTTGATAGGGACTTAGTGGAGAAATGAATAAATACCATACGGGTACCTCTTCCATCTAGAAAAGAAATCTTGCCTTTTTTTTCCTGTTAACACAGACAGAGAAGAGTGGTGTGTGTTTGTTTGTTTTACAAATAGTTGTCACTCAAAGTTCTTCCTTTTCTCAAAAGAAAGTCTAATTATATACGACCAGCCTTATCACTAAAATTCAAGTCCACAATCTCTTATGCAGAGTTCCAAAATTGAAATCCCAGAAACTGTATATATTTTGGTAAGTTTGACTCCAAAGCTCATTGGGTGGCAAAATCTGATGTGAGCCTATTAATAGACTTCATTCTACTAAGAAAGAATATTCATTTCACAGCAGAAATATCAGCATATCTGTTATGTGGTGCTACTTCATGTCTCTATATATTTACATATAGACATTTCAAAATATGCATTGCATTTTCTTTTTAAAATCTTAAATATTTTAAACTTTTGCCCAAGAATTTGGGGTAAGGAAATATGGATCTATGCTACAGACAGCAGAAAATTCAGCTCACTGAGTCTGACCACCTCTCAGCATCTATCAATGTGGACTAGTCCTTTTTCAAATGACTTGATTATTGCCTGTGAATCACTTCGTTCCTCTTTGGCCAGTCTGATCTGTTCATGGGTCACTAAGGATCAGAATTAAAGAATCACTGTGTTCCAGAACAAGGGTGCCAATATAAATTCTAGATTCTAAAATATGCTCTGTTCACTAAACTGTACTGTTCAGTAACAAAGATAATTAACAAGAAGTTTCGTTCATTTGTTCATTCGTTCATTCATCCAGTGAATATTTATTAAATACCTGTTATGGAATATCAAATGGTATAATAAAAAATAATAGAGCTACAAGTCAGGAGACTGGGTTTTAACTGGTTCAGCCATTTAACTGCAGTATAAAGTTTGGCAAGTCACTTAATTTCTTTGAGTCATTTAATGTCCATTTTACAGAAGAAAAAATCTATTTCCTTTGACTTTCTAGATAAGTGTAATAATTAAATCTAATGATATATATATACTAAAAAGCACATTTGTTCATTTTATTGAAGTTTTGTGCTAAATGCTTTAATAGTGTCATACAAAGAATTAATATGCATAGGGCATAAGATTCGGTGGGCGTGCTAGGATGGCCAAGACACATTACCTGTCCTCCAAGAGCAAACTGATAGAGGTGTAACATGTGAAGCGTCAGAACTATTCTAGGTTTTCCTTTTTTAATCACTGATATGCAGAACCAAGAAAATTTGCAAGAGAAACTTCTCTGAGTCCTTGCAAAAAATGTATATATGGAAGGGGGAAGGGAGAGAGAAGCATTTGGAAGGAATTTCATCTAAAACAGCTGCCTTGCTAAGTCCCTGTTTCAAATTGCCTGTTAGCTGATCTGACTTAAGGCTTTTTTTTTTTTAATCAAGAAACAAAATCTGTGGGGTTTGCTAGTTCAATTCATTTGCACATTCCACACAGCTACATATGGCAGGACTGGAATGATCAAGTTTCCTTCAGCTTTATCATAAATCACAGAGATTCCAATGTGTCCTTCACAGCTTTAAGTTTTCAAAACCATCATGACTAATGAAATATTTACTCTAAGACCTACAGCCACTTGCATGGAGTCACGTTTCTTAGAAGACAGACTTTGACAAAGAGCCCATCAAGAAAGCAGCTGGAGGCCCCCGGCCCCCAGCCTCACCACCATCCTCACTGTTGGCCTTCACATCTGCCACCTTCAGGTTACCAAATGGCATCCCACATAAACCGTGAACACAGTCTTTTTGCTCAACCCAACAGCTTTCATTTGGAAACTAATCAAGCTTTAAGGATTCTGCTTCAGAGCAGAAAAAGGCTTTCTCAAGGTTTTATTACTCTGTAAAATGTATTAGGTTTCAAATCATGTTAATTTTAAACGAGAAGCTAGTTGTTTTTTGCGGAACGTGGGCCTCTCACTATTGTGGCCTCTCCTGTTGCGGAGCACAGGCTCTGGACGCGCAGGCCCAGCGGCCATGGCTCACGGGCCCAGCTGCTCCATGGCGTGTGGAATCTTCGCGGACCGGGGCACGAACCCGTGTCCCCTGCACCGACAGGCGGCCTCTCAACCACTGCGCCACCAGGGAAGCCCAGCTAGTTGTTTTTACTAGATGGTTTTAAAGTTTTCACTTTAAAGCCAAATATTCATGATGAGGAAGTTTTCTCTACAGGTTGAATATTGGCCAGCTGTTTACAGACAGACTAGAATGTACCCATTCACCATGAAAGCAGCAGTGATGCAAACAGCAAAGGAAATAAGTTGACAGAAATGCCCTTACCTATTGAAATTGATAAACTGATTTGGAAGAGCATTTTCAAAGATGGCTCTCTGGGGAGGGGGAAGGGTAAGCTGGGATGCAGTGAGAGAGTGGCATGGACATATATACACTACCAAATGTAAAATAGGTAGCTAGTGGGAAGCAGCGCATAGCACAGGGAGATCAGCTCAGTGTTTTGTGACCACCTAGAGGGCTGGGATAGGGAGGGTGGGAGGGAGGCTTAAGAGGGAGGGGATATGGGGATATATGTATACATATAGCTGATTCACTTTGTTATACAGCAGAAACTAACACAACATTGTAAAGCAATTATACTCCAATAAAGATGTTAAAAAAAAATATGGCTCTGGCAATCGCTGCTATGGTCCTTTGCAATGTGACTTCGTCACGCCTCCCACTGAGGAGTAAATACATTTTTCCTTTTACCTGGTCTCATTGTGTGACTAGTTTTGAGCAATAGAATAGGACAAGAGTGACACTGCCATTTCTGGGCCTAGATCTTAAGAGAGCTTGCAGCTTTTCTTCTGCTTTGTTGGAAGACTGAGACTACCATGTAAGGAATCTGGTCCAGATCCCTTGAGGACATGAGGCCACATAGAAGAGAGCCCAAGTGCCCCAGCTGATACAGCAGCATCAACTGTTAGACAAGTGAGGAAAGATCTTGTTCCCTTCCATCCACATGACCTTCCAGCTAAATGCAACCATGCATATAAGCTCAAGTGAAACCAGGAGAAAACTGACAAAATCATAAGAAATATATCATTGTGGTTTTATGCCCCTAAATTTTGTAGTGCTTTGTTAATCAGCAATAGATAATGGAAACACCGGCATCTGGTTTTGGCCTTGCCACTAATTAGTTGTTTTATGTGGACAAGGTATTTCATTCTATGTACTCTTGCTATCTCACATCTTAAACATGGAAATGTGAACTATGTAAAGCTGAAGTCCCTTCTTCCTCCAGTGTTATGGGAACTCCCCCCAAATCTGCTAACTTGAATCCCTGAGCTGATAGAAAGCCATTGAGTTTTTTCAGTAAGAAGGATCAGCAGAATAAATCTTAAAGATGGATAACCAAAATGGGTACCAATGGGGTAGAACAACATGCATCTCTAAAGCATGCAGGCAAACAAATAGTTGTCGCGTGGTTCATTGATATGTAAATTAGAAACTCATGCTTTTGGAAAAACTAAGGGGTTTAGGCAGCCAAAGTATAAGAGAAATAGAATCAGTTTGTACAATCATTGCTCTCCTTTGTTTTCCATCATTGTGGCTGAAGAGCATTTTGCAAATGAATGTAGATAGCAATGAATGTGACATTATAAGTTGGCTGTTACCACCGGTCATAATCTGTTTGAACCTGTGCATATAGTTTGTACAAGTCAACTGTCAGGAGCCAAAATGGGCCCATGTGCTTCCTTTAAAAATCGTATTCAGTTATTCATTTCAGCACTTTTATGAGCTAACATCATCTCTTGCAGATACTCTGCATAATTGGTGATTTCTGATTGCCTGGCTGAAATTTTTCTCCATGCTGGTTGTAATCATTGCCTGATGGGAACATTTCATTCTTCAGCATGTGTAGTCAGAATTGTTTTAGATTCCTATGTAAAGTTAATCAACCCTGAAGGAGACTCCCTGGATGTCACCACAGAAGTAACAGCTAACATTTCTGCTGTTTTACTTTGTCTGATCTCTGTTGAATAGGTAATCATCTTCTGTTTACAAAACTAGCCTAGCAAAATTGGACATGTTATGTAAGACACAATCTGCATCTTTGGCAGGTATCTACACCTGGTTATTGATATGTGTTGAATATCATTACCGAAGAAATGAAGTTATTCTGAGTGAAAGAAATGTGCATGAGGTAACATATTTCATTCTTTTAAAATTGCCTAGGAAAGCTAAGTTAAACAAGGAATTGGGAATAAATCCCTTCCCTACAACTTGCCTTAGATTTTTCTTACCTGCCGTGACTGTTACCAACTAATGTTGAATGGAAAATCTGTGACATTTTCTATAATAAGACAATTTCAACACCGACATAACATATAATCTCAAAGATGTTTCTAGCCTCAAATACCTGCTGCTATGGCAACTTCCAAAGAACTCACTTTTCAAAATATTTGGATATACTGAGAGCTCTTTAAAAATTTACTAACTTTACCAAAACTCTCTGGTATGAATTAGGGCCTATTTTTATCTGCCTGTTAAAAAATATTCCTATTCATTGTAATTTTTGTCAGCATGTTTTAGAGGTTAAAGTCTAGGGGATAAAACAAACAAACAAATATAGCAGTATTTTGAGAAGTAAAACATTAAATGTTTGAAAACATTCCATGAACATTGAGATTGTGCTGCAATTAAGGCCAGAATTATTCTGGATTCTGTATTGTAAAACAAGCCCAATATGTGTAAAATAGTAGGATTCATATTAAGTTATTTTAGGCAGCTTTATCTACAAAGGAGATTAAGCCATGACCCATGGCTTGTCCTCAGAAAACAGAGCAATTTTGGGAAGTAACAACAGGTTATAGAAATTGCAAGGAAACTTTCTCCACACCTGCCATGCTGTCACATTTGAATGGCAGCATCAGTTGCTGGAACAGTCCATTTTCTCTGCAGTGGGAGTCCTCTCCCTCATCTCTTTGAAGGAAGCTGTGTAGTTGAGGAGAGAAGGCAGTCTGTACAATGTTGTCATTGCCCCCAACATGGCTGTGTTTGCAGCCAACATCCACAAGATATCAAGTCCAGGAAAAAATATTCCAGAAAACTAAGTCTTCTCTGTAACTTTCTAAAGAAGGCATTTTTGTGAGGCCATTCTGCCTAGGAGCTGAAGTTTGCTGTACAGAAGTGTGTTAATCAGATGAAAGAAGTTAACCATGTGGAAACTTTCCCCACCTGAGGAAAACTTAATGGTAATCTTCTGAATGCTATCTTGATGTTCTTTCTTTTAATTTTTCTAAACCTGATAATAAACCCAAATCAGATAGTATACTTTGCCTTGATATTAAAAAAGGGGAAAGAGTTTATTTGACTTATGTATAAAGTCGTTATAAAAAGACATGGACTTTAGGAAGAATTGCTTCATAGACAGAATTTCATTGATTTTTCTTCCGAAGTTCAGACTTCATTCATTATCTATGAATTGTTACTGTCCTAGAATTAAATTGAATTGAGTTGAAACAAACTGAAAAAAGTCTTTGGAAAGTTCCAGTTTTAACATTGGTTAACAAAAGTTTGTCTCCCTGGAAAGCCTAGCCCCTCAGGATGTTTATATTTCCATCATGCTAATTGACAGCCAGTATAAACCTGAGAACAAGAGCAAAAGTGCAAAATCCACAAGGGGGCTCAACTTCTGAAAGAAGGTTCCAGCCTCAGCTCTTTCACTCCTCATTTATAAGCCTCAGTGAAACTCCCAGATCAGAGCTTCATGGTACCAAATAATTTAAATGTTGGGAGGCTGAAAAGACACTCAACATCACTAATTATTAGAGAAATGCAAGTCAAAAGTACAATGAGGTATCACCTCACACTGGTCAGCATGGCCATCATCAAAAAGTCTACAAATAATAAATGCTAGAGAGGGTGTGGAGAAAAGGGAACCCTCCTACACCACTGGTGGGAACGCAAATTGGTGCAGTCACTATGGAGAACAGTATGGAGGTTTCTTAAAAAACTAAAAATAGAGTTACCATATGATCCAGCAGTGTCATTCCTAGGCATATATCTGGAAAATATGAAAACTCTAATTTGAAAAGTACCCCAATATTCATAGCAGCACTATTTACAATAGTCAAGACATGGAAGCAACCTAAGTGTCCATCAACAGATGAATGGATAAAGAAGATGTGGTACATATATACAATGGAATATTACTCAGCCATAAAAAAGAATGAAATATTGCCATTTGCAGCAACATAGATGAATCTAGAGATTATCATACTAAGTGAAGTAAGTCAGACAGAGAAAGACAAATATTATGTGATATCACTTATATGTGGAATCTAAAAAATAATACAAATGAACTTAATTACAAAACAGAAACAGACTCACAAACAGAAAACAAACTGTGGTTACCAAAGGAGAAGTGGGGGAGGAATAATTAGGAGTATGGGATTAACAGACACACACTATCATATATAAAATAGATAAACTATGGTATACACAGGGAACTATATTCAATATCTTGTAATAATCTGTAATGAAAAGAATCTATAAAAGAATATATATATTCTTTTTCAGAAAAAAAATATACATATATATGTATAACCGAATCGCTTTGCTCTACACCTGAAACTAACACAATATTGTAAATCAACTATACTTCAATTTTTAAAAAATGTTAGGAGGGATCTAAGACATCATCTATTCCAATTCTTTCACTTTAGAGATGGACAAATTGAGCTGAGAGATGGTAAGAAACTCGCCTAAGATCCCATGTTTACTTGGAAGAAGCGCTAGGAGCAGAAGCTCAGTCTCCAGGGCCTATTTTCCTCATCCATAAAATACAGAGGTGGACTGGATATACTTGAAGGTCTAGCTTTATTGTGTTATATGATCTCTGTATGCACTAAGCCCTGGAAGAGACCAGAGGAGGTGGATATCTATGGTAACCCTGCTCTACCTCAAGAGATATGTCTATCCAAGGAGAGGGAGGAGGAAAGAGAAAATGCGAAGTGCACATTATATCCTGGAAACTCCCTTTGTAACCCACCATTGATGCAGTCAATGCCCAGTAGGCTCTTCTTGCATACTCATGAGAGATTAAGTCATTAAAATATAACCCCTGCTTCCCAGGAACAGTAACCAGAAAAGCCCTCATTAATATTGCATTTGTGTTTATGCAAATGGCTGGTTTTGCTTCAAAAATTGACCAGTTAGTGGTGGGCATGAGTTTGCATCATGGCTGCATAATGGATCATGGATGAGGGAAAAGACTTCAGCTCTCAAACCTCGTTGGACAGAGTTGGAAGTTACAGGACAATATAATGCAGAGAAATAGTTGCCCCGGCCATGTACATTCTACCCTTTTAAGTAACAGAATCCCTGATTTGTTAATAGATGTACAGCCTCTCAGAATGTAGGTTACAGATTCCTATCTTCCTTGCAGCTAGGTACAGCCATACGATCAACTTACAGCTAAACTATGTAGTGTTTCTCAATATCAACGCTATTGACAATTTGGGCCAGATAATTCTTTGCTGTGGGGGCTGTCTTGGGCATTGTGCAAAGTTTACAGCATCCTCGACCTCTACCCACTAGATACCAGTAGTCCTCTACCTCCTCCCTATCCCAGTTGTGACAACCAAAAAGTGCCTTGAGACTTTGTCAAATATCGCCTGAAGGGCAACACTGCCCCCAGTTGAAAACCATTGAATTAAAGGGATGTAAGTGGAAGCATCTGTTCTACTTCTAGGAAGTGCCATTAAGTGGTTCATTCGTTTCTCCTTCCCCTTTCCTGCTGTGATGGCTGGAGCATGAGCCGCTATTTTGGACAAACATGAGAAATAACATTATTAAAGACAGAAGGGCAACAAGATGGGAGGGGAGAGGGTTCCTATGATCTGTGGAGCCATCATACAGCCATGTGTCTGCCCATCTCTGGACAGTTTACATAAGAGCAACATAAACTTCTATCTCCTTTACTTCTTTGCTCTGCTGGGTTCTTTAACTGACACATGATTTCCTTACCACATCTTCAATCATTTTCCATAACACAGTAATCTCAAGGGGGAAATGTTTATGTTCACAACTCAGAAGCAACTGACTTGTCATTAAGGAATCTACCTTTAAAGCTACCTCCTTCCTCACAGAAGGTTTTTCTTCTTCTTTTTAACTTTATTTATTTTTTTATACAGCAGGTTCTTATTAGTTATCCATTTTATACATATTAGTTGACATATCTACACAGAAGGTTTTTGATAAGCTAACTTTGAGGTGCACAGATGTAGATCAGTGGTTCTCAAACTTGGCTACACATTAGAATCATCTGGAGAGCTTTGAAAAATCTTAAAGCCCAGGCTGCACCCCAGGCAACCTCCATGAGAACTTTAGGGAGCAGGACCCACACATCAGTATTTTGTAAAGCTCTTCAGGTAATTCCAATGTGCAGCCAAGTTTGAGAACCATTCATATTGAGCATTTTCCTTCAAGTTCTGATTGTAATTAATTAACCTTGGTTGCTCTTATTTGCTTTGGAAAGGTAAGGCATGTGTTACGCTCTGCACTGGAGACATTCTTTTGCAAAGTATTATGTTTCCACTTCTGGATATTCTCACATTTGGGGTGCAAATGGTGAGAGTGAGTCAGATACAGTTTTGTACCAGTCAGCAAAATCTGGCTGGAGGAATATTTTGATATTTCATGCTATTGAAAATAATTGAACTCATTCAAGGTAAGCCTGTGCTCTCACTGTTCTCAACACACACACACACACACACACATGCACACACACACTTAATCAGTAAGCCAGATGACTTGGGAGAAGCTAGTTTTAGTCTGACAATTAAAAATTGAATACAGGGAGTATGAAAATAGACTGAAGTCCTCCATAGGTGAGTGTGGGGCTGCTATTGGGTCTAGATATATTTTTGAAACCAAACTAGATTCTTCTTAATTTCTCTCAGAAGAATAAGCAAACAACTCAAAGTGGGAGTCCAGCATCAGCCATGGTGCAGTCCTGGAATAAGAAGAGTCTTGAACACCATCAATAATCCTGTGTATCTCAATGAGGACCACACCAATCAGCAGGGCAAAGGACAACTGCCACCATTATTTCCTGTTTGTCCACTATCTTTGATGAATTAGCCCTATTTCTTTTCAGTGTTTATTGTTAAACTGTTCTTAATTTAGTCACAATATGTGAGTGATCTAAGAAGAATTACAATAGACTGTTATCACAGAAACTATTCTCCAATAATGGAGTTTCTCTTAATGCTAAGGGAGGCGAAAAGGGGGAAGAAGGAAGAAAAGGGAAGAAAAACACATTGCATCCCTACTAAATGTCAGGCATTGTAGTAAACAATTTACTTGTGTTATCTTTAAAAAGCAATTTCAAAGCAATATTCATATATCAAGATGCTTATGAGAGTCACAGCAAGATGAAGATGGAGATGAAACAAACCTGAGAGATCATCTATAGGTGAGAAAACTGATGATTTCTCCAGGCTCACTCTGCTGGTTGGGACAAACCTGGATCCAGAATAATGATTTCTACCTCAAGTTGGGAGTTCTCATTTCCTGCCTCTCTCTCCCCAGTGAGCTACACCCATCCTCACTCACTCATTATTTACAGAATCTAGTGAGCAGGGGCTTTTCCTCTTCACCAAGAACAGATTAAGGAAATTGGTCCAAACTGTCTAACACAAAGGATTTACATGAGGTGCGAGATATATTTCCTGGTGCCAGAATCTGCTTGTCATAAGAAGAAGTTGTGGAATATCCTTTCCTAGATCTCTTTTAAGATATAATTCATTGTCATCCACTTATGAGAGTAAAGAACAGCAGACTTGCCTAAAGGTAGAGTGGGTGGTCTAGTGTGACAATTCCTTGAAATGGCTGCAGCACCTATAACGCGTACAGAAAATGTCAAGAGTTCTGCCTGGGCTCTACTTACTACCACATGCCTGGCACTGGTCAAGGGTGGCCTCCTCCTCCTCATTTATCCCAAACCGGTAACAATAATAACTAATATTAATTTCACACTTACTATGGGCTAGCACTGTCCATGGCACTTTACATGTTCCTTTTATTATTCTCATTTTATAAATAAAGAGGTTTAAGTAACTTGCCTAAGGTCATGCAATGCAGCCAGCAAGTAGTAGAAGCAGGATTCAAACTCACGTATCAGTGTCTACAGTTCTGACTTTAAACTGTTCTGCAATTCTGCCTCCTATTGTGAACTGTGTCATAAATACAATGATAGTATTTAATAGTATTAATGTGGTTCTAAAAAAATACATATGGCCCAAAGGCTATATTTTAAGTTTTACCAAGATAACCAAAGCATCACATCATTTCCAAAATCACAGTTAATCACTTTTTAGAAATACCCTGTCAAAAGTGAAATAGACAGTGGTGGCCAGGGTTTGTATTATACTATCATGCTTGGGCTTGGGTAGTAGAGTCTGCCCTTGCCCATCAGATGACCAGCACCTGGGGGAGGATGATCCTGCAGGGTTTGAACCTTGTTTTGTTTTGTTTTAGCAACTGACTTGGTGGGAACACCAGAAGTTAGCCTCTAGGAGGGGCAAGAACTGGAGGAGAACAAAGCCTAAAGAGATTGGGAAAAGTGTCCCTTGAATATTATTTCTAGGTAGCCGGCGGTCTAGATCCCCATTTTCCTGGCTTATAAAGAACTCGGACCTATTGGTAACTGACAAGTCCAAGGTAAGCAAATAACAGAGAAATTTATAGCTCATTTAATGTGTTTTTCCCTCAACACCTGTTATGTGCTGGGAGGACTGGGAAATGCAAGGGGCGGAGGGGTGCACAGACTTAGCACCAGACAGTGGATTGGACAACATAGTCTTGAAACTCCCTTTCAGCCCAGAGTCCTGTAAGCCTAAACAAAATGGACAATTAAGGTAATAATGCTACGAATTCTGGGTAAAACACAGCAAAAACAACAAAATAACCCCAAGACACTTTTATATGCAACACCTAGGAAACGGAGAGGGCATGTTTCTGTGGTCCACGTTGCTTCAGTTACTCTGTCACTGCTTGTGAGCCTAGCAGCCATCTGAGCTCACAATGAAATGACAGAAGGCTCAAGCCCTTCAGTACTATTTTCCTGAGCTTACTGCCTACTGATTTAAACACATGTTCCCAAAGTGCTAAATGAAATCTTATTCCCAAATTATGAAACTAAATATTTTTCTTAGACATATCTCACATTGCTCTGTATGTCAGGGAAATTTCCCATGACCCTTGGAATCACCTCCATTTTTTTGTTCCCATACACACTTCTTCTGGGATGTAAGAAAATCCGGTTGAAGGCTAACGTATAAGTATCCGGTGACATGTCCAACAAAGCTGTTATTTTATCAGGAAGAAGTGAAAGCTCATTTCAGAAACTGAAGCTTCTTAGGAATGAAGTAAATGGTTTGGTAGACATGGCTTGAAGCCTATCAGAAAACTACGAGTATTGTTTTGTTAGGAGATAGGAATTAACTGATGTTTCTAAAATGCCTGAGTATTAGATCAAGAATTTCAGCAACTTGATGCACTCAAGATGGAGAACCCAATTAAAAAAAAACTGCCACCCTCACAGCTTTTTAACTGTAAGAACAAGGAATGGGTTTAAGCTATTATATTAACAGAGATTTGAATATATACCCGGAAGAAGATCGCATTTCAAGCAGCCAACACCCCAAAAGAGGTTAAATTTGGTTTAACTGTTGATTGCTTTTCAGAGACAGAAAATTTATTAAAGTCAATACTCAGGAGACACAGTTGCTCTTAAGTAGCATTTGAAATCTGATTTAATTCACAAAGTGGCTGATGGAAAGAACAACATTCTAATTTTTCAAATGAAACAAAATTTATTATTAAACTCACTGATAAACGTTTAGATCTAAATGAGCCAGAGAACACAAACAGGCACAAGTGGCAAAACCAATTTAAAATCTACAAACATGCACAGTAATTATTAAAGCAACTGACAATGGTAAATATTTCAGTGACATAACAGCAAGGAGTTATTTTGCTGAGTACATTCAGTTCAAGCTGTCCAATCACTTAAATTCATTCTGTCTTCTCAAAGTATCCTGTGTCTTTCTTTTTTCTTTTCATTTATTTATTTTCTTTATCTTTGCCTTGAGGGAAAAAATGGATTTGTTTCATCTCTAAGCTAAAGCTAAGAAACCAGACTGAGAGAAATAATTATAATGACTTATTCAGGCTTGACGGCAGGGAGTGTTGTTGAATAGGGGATAGAAAACATTTAAAAATATTATTCCATATGTTTTCATCCCTCTTATTAGACTCTTATTTTCACATAACATGCTGGCTGACAAAAGTATCTGTCTTCAAGACTCTTTCCAAATATCCACAACTAGATTTCTGAAATTAGTCTCCTAATATTTTACCTGCTAGGTTTTACTATTCCAAATGTATTTTGTCTTTGTCTTGTCTTGTTCTGAAATTATTGCTTTGAGTATTGGCCATGACAAGATAACAAAGAATACATAAAATTTCTGAATTTCAACACCAAATTTTCTATTTAGCTTGTGCACAGTTAGGGATGGGCAAAACATGTACACAATTCCTATTTTTAAAATTTTTGGTCTTGAGAATATGCTGTAGTTTTAAATTGTATTTGGTATGGTGAAATTATGTATATTCAGTGTTTTTTGTAGCATTAGATTCTATATTATTAGATGATCATGGATTTCTTGAATATTGCTTTTTGAAACGCTGACCTATAGGAACAGTTGGTGCCACATTATTTCTTCCAGTGTACAGAGTCTTCTATTTTTGTACCATTTGTTTCCATTACTAACCATTGCTAGATCTGCTGGAGAACTTCCATTGTCACCTACAGAGCCACTCACCACCCTTTTCCACTCTGTTCTCTGCCCCTGACAGAGACTGGTCCATATGGACTGCATCAATGAGCTCCCTTGCCCTCCGTCTTCCTGTGGGGTTTGACTGCTGGCAGGAGATCAGAAGGCAAGGAAAAAGCAAAGTTGAGGTATTTATTCCCCCTTGGATGTGCTATTCATTTCTGTCAGGACCCAGACTGATAATCAGGGAGGATGTATTTTCATTTGTATGAATATTTTTTTAAAATATGTGATAAATAACGTTTATTCCATGCTGTGTTCTATGAAGGATTTGGCATATTTAAAAATAATGCATCAACTATACAAGGTTAAATAAATGAATATTGGTAAGAAAAAATGAGGCAAAGGGAAAATAAGGGGCAAGGAGTTAACTGAAATCAGTACCTATGTTAGCATGTAAAACAAAACCCAAGAAACCCTTTCCATTGGCTAAACTCATCTTTGAGCTTACTAGCAGACAAAGAAAAAGAGAAAAGTGTTAAAAAAAAAAAACTTTACAGAAGTACAATATTCTCATACCAAGAACAGAGATATTTCCATTAAGATAAAGAGGAAACTGTAATGCAGTAAATGACATCTTTAACCACATTCTGAATGACCCATTGAATCACAAGAGAATATTTTCCAATGATGCTTTATTCCTCAAAACATCAAAATGGTACTGTCTGACCTTTATGATTTTTGCTAAGGAGAATCTGTACATAGTTTACTAACAAAGTCATGTGTTCAGTTTTGTGGGGTGGTGGGTGAGGGAGGCAGAAGTAGACGGTTAGGGAAGCTAACTTTTAATGAGACAACTTTTTTTTTTTTTTTGAAGTACACGGGCTCCTCACTGTTGTGGCCTCTCCCGTTGCGAAGCACATGCTCCGGACGTGCAGGCTCAGCGGCCATGGCTCATGGGCCTAGCCACTCCGCGGCACATGGGATCTTCCCGGACCAGGGCATGAACCCGCATCCCCTGCATCGGCAGGCGGACTCTCAACCACTGCGCCACCAGGGAAGCCCAGAGACAACTTTTAATGAGCTATAATGATGAGTGTTTGGAGTAATATGATATATGCCTATTTTTTGTTTAAAAGATTCAAAAATTTGTTGGCCACCATCAAAATGATCAGGCACCAAGATGAACAAAGCTAAGTTGACGATATATTGCATTAAAAATATTTAATTAACCCAGCATTGAAATGATCACAGATGGGCAGAATTCTGATGTGGGATTGGCATGTAGATTATAAATTAAGAAATCTAAAAATCATTTTCCCTTTAAAAAAAACCTTGCAATTATTACAACATCCCACTGGTGGCACTAATCTAGACAGACCCTAAAACTCCTAGAATACAAACTCATATTCAACATCATAATAATAGATCCATATGGTGGTTTACAATGTTAAGAGTACTATGACACACACTGTTTTAATCCTACCATAATTTAATAAGATAGAAACTGTTGTCCTTATTTTATAGATTAAAAGAATGAGGTGCAGAAAGGTGCCCAAAGTTTTGGAGATAGTATATGGAAGAGCTCAGAGTAGAGTCCAGGAGGTCTGTCAACTTTGATCTAGAGTCTGTTTACTAACTCATGGTCTTAAGGCAATGGTGGGGGGGGGAATCTGTATGTGAAAAAACAATGCTACACTCACATGTTGAAAGAAAAGATCTGAGTGTATAAATTCCAGAGATCAAAGTTTAGAAAGAATTTTAGAAAACTTTTAGTCTAGCCCCACATTTTTCTACTGAAGAAACCCAAAATGGCTGAGACTCAAAATAGCTTCATCTTCGTTCCCTTCCATTCATTTGTAACACTTGTCTCAAAGGAGTACTAAGCCAAGTGAAAGAATCTCTCAAATATATATAAAACTTTGAATAATCAAGCTAGCAGCTTTAATGCAATTTTTCAGTAGGTGTTTTTTTTTTTTTTTTTTTTTTTTTTTTTTTTTTATTTTTATTTTTATTTTTGGTGTGTGGTATGCGGGCCTCTCACTGTTGTGGCCTCTCCCGTTGCGGAGCACAGGCTCCGGATGCGCAGGCCCAGCGGCCATGGCTCACGGGCCCAGCCGCTCCGCGGCATATGGGATCCTCCCAGACCGGGGCACGAACCCGTATCCCCTGCATCGGCAGGCGGACTCTCAACCACTGCGCCACCAGGGAGGCCCAGTAGGTGTTTTTTGAATTAAAAGCAATCACATTTTATTCCTCTACTGGATTTTAAGCGCAAGTGGCAACATTGCCTCAAACTACAGATCCCAAACTTCACTGAGATGTCCCAGGGTCCCAGAGGAAACTCACAGGGGCTACACCAGGTATTTTAAACCTCAGAGGGAAACATGGTAATAATTGACATCTGTTGACACCATTAGAACCTCTAGATCAAGGTAGTTCATAGTTTAAACATTAGATCATACTACATTGCTTTCAATGATAGCTTATTATTATAAAGCTGAGTTTTTGGCAGTTGCTATAATAAAAAGGAAATGTGGTGCCATAATCAATGTGAATCAGAAATGAGGGTAGTGATGTCTAATCTGATTCCAAGATTTGAGATGCTGTGCAGTGTCCAACAGGTGCACACATCACATTCACAAGTAATTGTGTCTGTGTAAGAATGAAATAAAATAGCTTTTCTTTCACCATATTTGAATTCTTTTAAAAATGGCTAGTAGGTTGTTAGGACATAAAATCAAGTTGTTTTGACAACTACTTAATAAAGGAAACTGATGTTTCTGGTGGCATTGGGGCAATGTTAAAAAAAAAATTCTGAGATACTAAGGGTGCCATGAACCAAAATACTTGGGAATCTTGGGCTTCCCTGGTGGCGCAGTGGTTGAGAGTCCGCCTGCCGATGCAGGGGACACAGGTTCGTGCCCCGGTCCAGGAAGATCCCACATGCCGCGGAGCAGCTGGGCCCGTGGGCCACGGCCACTGAGCCTGTGCGTCCGGAGCCTGTGTTCTGCAACAGGAGAGGCCACAACACTGAGGGTCCCGCGTACCACAAAAAAAAGAAAAAAAAAATTGAGAATCTATATCCCAGCTTCAATCCTTACCAGGTGTGCCACTTTGAACTTAACCTGTCTGTGCCTCCATTTCTTCATCTATAAAATGGAGATTATAAAGGGACATGACCGAGCAGAAGTGAGAAGAACTATAATCCTGCAGCCTGTGGAACAAAAACCACATTCACAGAAAGATAGACAAGAAGAAAAGACAGAGGGCTATGTACCAGATGAAGGAACAAGATAAAACCCCAGAAAAACAACTAAATGAAATGGAGATAGGCAATCTTCCAGAAAAAGAATTCAGAATAATGATAGTGAAGATGATCCAGGACCTTGGAAAAAGAATGGAGGCAAAGATCGAGATGCAAGAAATGTTTAACAAAGATCTAGAAGAATTAAAGAAAAAACAAACAGAGATGAACAATACAATAAGTGAAATGAAAACTACACTAGAAGGAATCAATAGCAGAATAACTGAGGCAGAAAAATGGATAAGTGACCTGGAAGACAGAATGGTGGAATTCACTGCTGTGGAACAGAATAAAGAAAAGAGAATGAAAAGAAATGAAGACAGCCTAAGAGACCTCTGGGACAATATTAAATGCAACAACATTTGCATTATAGGGGTCCCAGAAGGAGAAGAGAGAGAGAAAGGACCTGAGAAAATATTTGAAGAGATTATAGTCAAAAACTTCCCTAACATGGGATAGGAAATAGCCACCCAAGTCCAGGAAGTGCAGAGAGTCCCAAACAGGATAAACCCAAGGAGAAACATGCCGAGACACATAGTAATCAAATTGGCA
This sequence comes from Mesoplodon bidens, assembly GCF_964165515.1. Taxonomy (NCBI): domain Eukaryota; kingdom Metazoa; phylum Chordata; class Mammalia; order Artiodactyla; family Ziphiidae; genus Mesoplodon; species Mesoplodon bidens. The sequence goes on along the minus strand of NC_138165.1, from coordinate 46,389,059 downwards.
AAACTTAAAGACAAAGAAAAATTATTGAAAGCAGCAAGGGAAAAATGACAAATAACATACAAGGGAACTCCCATAAGGTTAACAGCTGATTTCTGCAGAAACTCTATAAGCCAGAAGGGAGTGGCATGATATACTTAAAGTGATGAAAGGGAAGAACCTACAACCAAGATTACTCTACCCGGCAAGGATCTCATTCAAATTCGATGGAGAAATCAAAAGCTTTACAGACAAGCAAAAGCTAAGAGAATTCAGCACCACCAAACCAGCTCTACAACAAATGCTAAAGGAACTTCTCTAAGTGGGAAACACAAGAGAAGAAAAGGACCTACAAAAACAAGCCCAAAACAATTTTAAAAAATGGGAAGAGGAACATACATATCGATAATTACCTTAAACGTGAATGGGTTAAATGCTCCAACCAAAAGACACAGGCTTGCTGAATGGATACAAAAACAAGACCCATATATATGCTGTCTATAAGAGACCCACTTCAGACCTAGGGACACATACAGACTGAAAGTGAGGGGATGGGAAAAGATATTCCATGCAAATGGAAATCAAAAGAAAGCCGGAGTAGCAATACTCATATCAGATAAAATAGACTTTAAAATAAAGAATGTTACAAGAGAAAAGGAAGGACACTACATAATGAAAAAGGGATCAATCCAAGAAGAAGATATAACAATTATAAATATATAGGCACCCAATATAGGAGCACCTCAATACATAAGGCAACTGCCAACAGCTCTAAAAGATGAAATCGACAGTAACACAATAATAGTGGTGGACTTTAACACCTCACATACACCAATGGACAGGTCATCCAGACAGAAAATTGATAAGGAAACAAAAGCTTTAAATGACACAATAGACCAGGTAGATTTAATTGATATTTATAGGACATTCCATCCAAAAACAGCAGATTACACTTTCTTCTCCAGTATGCATGGAACATTCTCCAGGATAGATCACATCTTGGGTCAGAAATCAAGCCTCAGTAAATTAAAGAAAATTGAAATCATATCAAGCATCGCATCTTTTCTGACTACAACACTATGAGATTAGAAATCAATTACAGGGGAAAAAAACGTAAAAAACACAAACACATGGAGGCTAAACAATACGTTACTATATAACCTAGAGATCACTAAAGAAATCAAAGAGGAAATCAAAAACTACCTAGAGACAAATGACAATGAAAACACGACAATCCAAAACCTATGGGATGCAGCAAAAGCAGTTTTAAGAGGGAAGTTTATAGCGATTCAAGCCTACCTCAAGAAACATCTCAAATAAACAATCTAACGTTACACCTAAAGGAACTAGAGAAAGAAGAACAAACAAAACCCAAAGTTAGCAGGAGGAAAGAAATCATAAAGATCAGAGAAGAAATAAATGAAATAGAAACAAAGTAAACAATAGCAAAGATCAATAAAAGTAAAAGCCGGTTCTTTTGAGAAGATAAAAAAATTGACAAACCATCAGCCAGACTCATCAAGAAAAAGAGGGAGGGGCTTCCCTGGTGGCACAGTGGTTGGGAGTCCACCTGCTGATGCAGGGGACGTGGGTTCGTGCCCTGGTCTGGGAAGATCCCACATGCCACGGAGCGGCTGGGCCCGTGAGCCATGGCCGCTGAGCCTGTGCGTCCGGAGCCTGTGCTCCACAACGGGAGAGGCCACAACAGTGAGAGGCCAGCGTACCGCAAAAAACAAAAAAACAAAAACAAAAAAATTTAAGAAAAAGAGGGAGAGGATTCAAATCAATAAAATTAGAAATGAAAAAGGAGAAGTTACAACAGACACTGCAGAAATACAAAGCATCCTAAGAAACTACTACAAGCAACTCTATGCCAATAAAATGGACAACCTGGAAGAAATGGGCAAATTCTTAGAAAGGTATAAGCTTCCAAGACTGAACCAGGAAGAAATAGAAAATATGAACAGACCAATAACACGTAATTAAATTGAAACTGTGATTTAAAATCTTCCAACAAACAAAAGTCCAAGACCAGATGGCTTCACAGGTGAATTCTATCAAACATTTAGAGAAGAGCTAACACCCATCCTTCTCAAACTCTTCCAAAAATTGTGGAGGAAAGAACACTCCCAAACTCATTCTATTAGGCCACCATCACCCTGACACCAAAACCAGACAAAGATACTACAAAAAAAGAAAATTACAGACCAATATCACTGATGAATATAGATGCAAAAATCCTCAGCAAAATACTAGCAAACAGAATCCAACAACACATTAAAAGGATCATATACCATGATCAAGTGGGATTTATCCCAGAGATGCAAGGATTCTTCAATATATGCAAATCAATCAATGTGATACACTATATTAACAAACTGAAAAATAAAAACCATATGATCATCTCAATAGATGCAGAAAAAGCTTTCGACAAAATTCAACACCCATTTATGATAAATATTCTCCAGAAAGTGGGCACAGAGGGAACCTAATTCAACATAATGGCCATATACGACAAACCCACAGCAAACATCATTGTCAATGGTGAAAAACTGAAAGCATTTCCTCTAAGATCAGGAACAAGACAAGGATGTCCACTCTCACCACTCTTATTCAACATAGATTTGGAAGTCCTAGCCACAGCAGTCAGAGAAGAAAAAGAAATAAAAGGAATCCAAATTGGAAAAGAACAAGTAAAACTGTCACTGTTTGCAGATGACATGATACTATACATAGAGAATCCTAAAGATGCCACCAGAAAACTACTAGAGCTAATCAATGAATTTGGTAAAGTTGCAGGATACAAAATTAATGCACAGAAATCTCTTGCATTCCTATACACTAATGATGAAAAAAGAAGATGCGGTACATATATACAATGGAATATTACTCAGCCATAAAAAGGAATGAAATTGGGTCAGTTGTAGAGACATGGATGCATCTAGAGATGGTCATACAGAGTGAAGTAAGTCAGAAAGAGAAAAACAAATATCGTATATTAATGCATATATGTGGAACCTAGAAAATGGTACAGATGAACCGGTTTGCAGAGAAGAAATTGAGACACAGATGTAGAGAACAAACATATGGACACCAAGCAGGAAAAGCGGGAGGTGGGTGGGTGTGTGGGTGATGAATTGGGAGATTGGGATTGACATGTATACACTGATGTGTATAAAATGGATGACTAGTAAGAAATAAATAAATAAACATTAAAAAAAAAAGTGACATGCCCTAGTAGAGTAATCTTGTGTATTAAGTCAGTATATGCAAACCAAGGAGAAGTGAACCAGGCACAGAACAAATGTTTTCTCTCTCTAAGTATCAGCCATTCTGCTTATAAGATGCTAAGCCTTAACCAAAAGCAGTCTGGTTGCAGCGTCCACCTGCTGCTGCAGTCCTTAAACGCAGATGACACGAGCTTGGGGACCTGTGTGGGTGAGGTGCATGAGCTAGAGAGCCTTCCTGCCCTATTACTCACCCCCCCATTACTCACCCCGCCCCCCCGCCCCCACTTTACATGAGAGGAAACCTGCTGGAAATTTTTGGAGAAATTTCAGCTAGTGTTGAGTGTTCTCTTGGTCACAATTCCAGAAAAGGTAAGGAACTTAATGTCCCACATGAACTCTCAGGAGCTCTTTATGTGCCCCCTTTTCTTCATAAACAGAGCTGGAATAACTTTAGACCCTGTAGCTAGAATGGCAGAGTGTCTGTACTGACTATTCCTAGGAGGAAATGAATTTTTATTCCCACACTCAAAAGTTAACTCTAGCTTTCTTCTGTTTTGATCTGTAAAGCTATTCACAGCTATACTTTGGAAATGTCACATCTCTTAGGTTGTGTTTTATCTGATTTCCCCATGTAATTATTAGTTTCTGAAAAAGGGGTATATTTTAATTTCCCTTAAAAAGTTTTTTTCTAGCAATTACTGTATATCCACTCTTTACACTGAAAGTGACATAATGACTTCTAGGAAACAACATTTCTGTAAATGTTACACAAAATAAGAAAGGATGTATTCATCCAGGACTATGTAAATTAATTATGGCAATTCATATTATAAATCACAGTTTTAGAGGTTATTCCACGGCACTCTAAAACATAATATAATGACAAGTAAAAAGCAGAATACAAAATTGCATATCAGTATGAGCCTAGTTTTATAAAAGTAGAAATAAATATATTTGTATATGTATAGGAAAGTAAAAGGAAATGCAGTACATATTTTTAATAATATATGGTTATGGATATTCAAGAACTTTTTTTCTTACATTTTGGTTTGGATATAATTATTTTGACTGAAGGAAACAAAATCTACAACCAATATGGCTTAAATAATAATATTTCATCATCACAGGTGTCTGGAGATGTGTGATTCAAGTGGTTGGTTGAGTAGCTCAATAACATAAGTGCTCAGGTCAATGTTTCTGGATTCTCTTGGCCCTCACAGAGCAAGGTGGCTGCAGCAGCTTTAGTGTCATATTCTCAGATGACAATGCTCAAAGCAGGAATGAAGTGGACATGCAGCCCCTCTTATGCAGCCCTTTCTTTTCATTAGGGAAGAAAATATTTCCCCAAAGCCTCTCCACCATTATATCACATTGGCCCAAACTGGGTCACATGTCCTTCTGTGGACATAAGACTACCACATGTGTCATAAAGCAATTATGATTCATCCCTGGGAGCTAGGCATGTAGCCACTGGGAAAAAGTCAGGGTTATGTTGTCAAGGAGGATGATGAGAACTGCTGTAGGATAAGCAATTAACTATAGACCCTACATCTTTTAATATATTTCCCAAATAACCTATGGTGATTTATCCAAAATCAGAATTTAAATATTATAAAATAAACAGAAAGGCAAGAAATATCAATCTCATTTCTAAAATGACTCATCATAGGATAAGAGAAATAGGAAATAGGAAAATGTGAATATTTTCATTCTTCTACAGTCACATCTGGCAGACTAGATGTGGAAAATTCTGCCATTGTATGTGGGGCACTTACCTAACATCTATGATCAAATTCCTTCTTATAAATAACTGCAACAGCTTGAACATCTCATGAGTTGACAAAAGCTGGTCCAAAACCAAGAAATGCTCACAAAAATTCTGGAGGAAAAGGGTTGTTTTCCAAATACTAACATGCCAGGAAAAAATCAGGCATAATAGACTCTTTAAAATATCAGCTCACTGGGCTGATGAAGCCAAAAAGATTAGCAAAATGTTTGGTATCATCAGAAAACATTGTAGATTTCCTGTAAAATGACTTAGTGTCTTGGAATAGAATAGTGCATGGAGTTTAGAAATATGTACTGGATTTAGAGGTAATTGACAAAGAAATGTTGGGATAATTAATAGGTTGTGAAAATAGTTTAGAAATCTATTTCTATAAAAATTCTGGACCAGAAGGATGCCTAGACCAAATTCCAGTACTATAGAACAACAGGCAGCCTTGAATTGGCCGTGACTCATAACTTTTAAGTACCAGCTGAGAGGTTGGCTTTCATGATGGCCACCATGACCAGAGAAGGAGCCAGCCCCAGAGATGCTGCTAAAACTGTCAGATGACTCTGCAAAGCAAAGGTAGAAGTCAGAGGAGAAACCACATTCAATGATGAAAAAGCAAATAAGGCAGATCTTGTCAGGAGGGGAGAATTCCAAAATAGAATGAGACTGTAAATAAAAATGGGAAAAGGCCAATTATGTAGTGGGAAGAAACCACAGGACTGTATGAAAATTTGACATCATTACTTTTCTAGTTTGTAGCGTTTATTAAGGCACAGGTTCCTGACTTTCCTCCTGCACTCTAGAGCATCAAAGGCACTTCCCAGCAGTATGTGTACCAGAGGAGGGAGGATTCAAGTTTCAGATAACTTTATGAATGGGTGATGCACCACTGGGGGTGGTTTGAATCATATTCTTCATTTTGGTTACTGTAATTTAAAAACAACCTTTCTTGGGGTCTCTATAATTTGTTCACTTAACAAGTAATGACTGAATATCTATATACTGTTTCAGAACCTATGCTATGTTGTGAGGCTAGTGCAATGATAAATCAAAGTTCCTACTCATGGGCAGAATCAGGGATGGATGGACCCAATTGGGCCCAATGTGGCATTTCCTCTGTCCTTAAGTTTGCATGTGGCAAACATCCAAAAAAGAAATAGGGTCTTATTAGAATTCTGCCCTAGCCTCTTCATGACCAGAGTTAAAAAGGCATTAAATGTTTATAATAAGACAGTCTACTCTTCCTAGAAGCTCTGTTATTCAGACAGTAATTTATTGAGAATTTTCTATGAACAAAGCAAACTCTGCTTGGTTTGTGTAGGTACAAATGAAAAAGGAAGAACATGTTTTTGTCCTGTAGACACTTACTGTCTAATGGGAAGTCCAAGTTCATCATGCAATTAGAAGGCTTAGAAGCATATCAAGGAACTCATATATCTCATTTTATTAAAATGATCAGTAATGATAGACAGCATATGTACATGATCATTTGATTTCTTAAGAAGTTCATCATGTAAGTCCATGTGCTTGAGCTTACCTAAAATATAATCTAGAGCAAAGTACCTGCTTTGTAAACCTCTCAGGAAAATGTGTAGTAGAATAAATGAACTGGTTTATAAACTAGGCATTTGTGTACTTATTCTCATATAAAACCTCAACCAGAGTCGACTGTTTTATTATATTTGAACATTGAAACATAAAAGCAATAAAATTAATGGCATGTGAATGATAAGGCTTCATGATTTGAGGTTATTGTCAAATTGTCCCAACAGATGTTAGTTAGTTTTAATAGTGTTGAAGATTTTGGTAATTATTTATTTGGCTGATTAGAGACTGTGTATGGTAACATTAAACTGATAATATTAATTATATACTTTAATTATTTCTAGGCTCTCATAGCTTTTGTTTTTACCTGGAATGCCATGAAAATTCAAGACACTAATTAAATGTGAGCTTTGTTATACTCCCCAGGGCAGGAAGCTTGTGCAGGGTGTGCTTACAAATGATAATAACAATAAACAGTACAAGTAATGAATTATGTTAAAATCATTTAAAACCACAATGACTGTTTTTTTAAAAAATTACTCAACATAGGAATAATAAAATAAGCCCTAATCATTGGGTTAATTAGCCACCACTCTGATTAAAAATGGTGAGGAATTAGAGATATAAGGAATAAGAAAATGTATTCAATAGAAAAAATAATGAGCAAGTTAATAAGTACTTTGCCAAATAAGATCTGAGATGCATAAAACCTCCTGTAGCTCTATAACTGAGGGTGGGTTGTAGGGGAATATTCAAAGCTTGGGGATAGTGCAGTGAGACAAAATTATTTTACCCCTACATTCCACCATGAAAAACTTCAAATATACAGAAAGTATTCAAATATACAGAAAATCTGAAAGACGTGTACAGCAAATACCTACATACCTACCACCTAGATTTATCAAATAAGATGATTTGATACCTGAAGAAGCATGAGAAAACATTAGAGAAAAGATGAGAAACCACTCAAGGTGGCAGTTAAAAAAATTAACACAATAACTAAGTGCCCTTTATAAAATATAAGAAATGAAATTAAACAAAAGATGCCATTTAAAATATTAGTAAAATGTCAAGAAATCAACAAGAAATGCACAGGATATATATGAAGGGAAATACTTATATTTTACTGACTCACATAATACAACTTGAGCAAAGAGAAAAGCATACACTTGTTCTTGGAAAAAAAATCACTCAACATTATAGAGATGCAAATTCATCCTAAAATACTGTTGAAATTATTTGCGATCTCAGTAAAAAAAAAGAATTATTTTTACAAAAATTGTTTTTAAATTTATTAGAAAGAATAAATTCATGAAAAGTGAGGGAAAATGTGAAAAATAACAAGGGGAAGAAGAATATACAAAATGTTAAAATGTTTCAAAAAGGAATAATGTTTAAGTAATAGCACAAAAATAGATAGGGAGGGCCTCCCTGGTGGCTCAGTGGTTGGGAGTCCGCCTGCCGATGCAGGGGATACGGGTTCGTGCCCCGGTCTGGGAGGGTCCCATATGCTGCGGAGCGGCTGGGCCCGTGAGCCATGGCCGCTGAGCCTGCACATCCGGAGCCTGTGCTCCGCAACGGGAGAGGCCACAACAGTGAGAGGCCCGCGTACCGCAAAAAAAAGAAAAAAAAAAAAAAAACGGGATCTAATCAAACTTAAAAAAAAAAAAAATAGATAGGGAGATCAATGAAAGAGAATGGAACATTCAGAAATACATTCATGGAAAAATGGAAATTTTCATATATGTTAAAATGGATTTTCAAATGTTGGGAAGAGATTCCTGTTTAGTAAATGTTGGTTCAAATGTGTAGGCATTTGAACAAAATACAATATTTACTCTTTACTTCATAACAAATTCAAAACACATTAAAGGTTTGAACATATTTTAAAAGTGTAAAATACTTGAGATAAAAATGAAATCTTTTTTGGTAAACTAGAACTATGAAAGACATTTGTTAGCATAGCAAGAAATAGCTAAGAAATAAGAAATAAATGGTAAGAAATAAGCTAAAACCTAGATAAGCTTGACTACTAAAATTTTCAAACATTTATGTTTAACACAAAACATTATAAACAAAGTAAAACAATAATGTAACAGCCTGGAGAAATACAGTTGCCACAATATGACTCTTAAAGGGTTAATTTAATAAGTGAAAACTTCTAATAAATCAATAACAGGAAGACAAACCACACTAGGAAGTTGAAGAAAGGATATAAGAATACAGTCCACATGGAAAGAAGTACAAGTCACCAGAAAGGTTATTAAAATTGCACAGCCTTGCTCATAAATAAACATAATATGATACATCTCAAGTCTTTTAAGCAAGTAAGTTCAATCTAAATTGTACAATAGTTAAAATATCAAAAAAAATTTAAATGTACTGATTTGGAAAGCTGACCCAAATACAATTGCTAAGGGAAAAAGCAAGTCATAGAACAGCATGTGTAATGTGGGATTGTTTTTGCAAAGAAAAAAAGTGCATAGATCCACACCTATGCATGTTTGTATACAGACAGAAAATGTGTAGCAGTGCATACACCAAACTGTTTAGAGAGTCTGCTTCTCTGGAGTGATATGATAAAGAGTAGAGAAAAAGGTTCATAGGGACTTATGATTTTCCCTTGATAAAATTTCACCCTTTTGAATTTAGTATAGTTAGCTTTTTATTATTTTGAGATAATTATATATTCATGAGTTTTTTTAACAATAAGCATTTGTTTTATAATACAAGAATATTTAGCATTAAATATTAATGAAAGTTTTTTAACATTCTGAAACATTTCAAGGAAAAAGAAACAAAATAATAACTGGAAAAAAGAATCAATTCTACAGCTTCTTTAGTGAGGAGAAACTAGACATTAATATCCTAGGCCCACGCTTATGGTGTCTTAATGTGTTTGAGTTAACTGTGTAGTGACCTGTATATAATTTTCATTCCTTTGGGTAGGCCCAGTCATTTTCAGCTAATCATTTTTTTATCTTCATAAAGTCCTCATTTAAGGCGCATGTCAGGCATTATTATGGATAGGTATCTGGAATAAGAGGACTCCACCTGCCAGTTGTGGCTGAGACTCCGTTGCTCAAGAGGGGCAGGACAGAGGCATCTCCCCTGCAGCAGGATACTTTCATAAGCCTCATCTGCCACTGGGTGCACCACACCTTCAACTCAAGCAGATATTTTTTAGAGGCTACAACTGATACTCGTAAGAGCTACCCTTTGTTGTGTACTTACTGTGTCAAATACTGCTCCTAGCTCTTTTTTTTTTTTAATTTTTTTAATTAGTTTCTGCTTTATAACAAAGTGAATCAGTCATACATATACATCTGTTCCCACATCCCTTCCCTCATGCATCTCCCTCCCTCCCACCCTCCCCATCCCACCCCTCCAGGCGGTCACAAAGCACCGAGCTGATCTCCCTGTGCTCTGTGGCTGCTTCCCACTATCTATCTACCTTACGTTTGGTAGTGTATATATGTCCATGCCTCTCTTTCGCTTTGTCACAGCTTACCCTTCCCCTTCCCCATATCCTCAAGTCCATTCTCAAGTAGGTCTGTGTCTTTATTCCCGTTTTGCCCCTAGGTCCTTCATGACTTCTTTTTTTTTAAATTCCGTATATATGTGTTAGCATACGGTATTTGTCTTTCTCTTTCTGACTTACTTCACTCTGTATGACAGACTCTAGGTCTATCCACCTCATTACAAATAGCTCAGTTTCGTTTCTTTTTATGGCTGAGTAATATTCCATTGTATATATGTGCCACATCTTCTTTATCCATTCGTCCGATGATGGACACTTAGGTTGTTTCCAGCTCCGGGCTATTGTGAATAGAGCTGCAATGAACATTTTGGTACATGTCTCTTTTGGAATTATGGTTTTCTCAGGGTATATGCCAAGTAGTGGGATTGCTGGGTCATATGGTAGTTCTATTTTTAGTTTTTTGAGGAACCTCCATACTGTTCTCCATAGTGGCTGTACCAATTCACATTCCCACCAGCAGTGCAAGAGTGTTCCCTTTTTTCCACACCCTCTCCAGCATTTATTGTTTCTAGATTTCTTGATGATGGCCATTCTGACTGGTGTGAGATGATATCTCATTGTAGTTTTGATTTGCATTTCTCTAATGATTAATGATGTTGAGCATTCTTTCATGTGTTTGTTGGCAGTCTGTATATCTTCTTTGGAGAAATGCCTATTTAAGTCTTCTGCCCATTTTTGGATTGGGTTGTTTGTTTTTTTGCTATTGAGCTGCATGAGCTGCTTATAAATTTTGGAGATTAATCCTTTGTCAGTTGCTTCATTTGCAAATATTTTCTCCCATTCTGAGGGTTGTCTTTTGGTCTTGTTTATGGTTTCCTTTGCTGTGCAAAAGCTTTGAAGTTTCATTAGGTCCCATTTGTTTATCTTTCTTTTTATTTCCATTTCTCTAGGAGGTGGGTCCAAAAGGATCTTGCTGTGATTTATGTCATAGAGTGTTCTACCTATGTTTTCCTCTAAGAGTTTGATAGTTTCTGGCCTTACATTTAAGTCTTTAATCCATTTTGAGCTTATTTTTGTGTATGGTGTTAGGGAATGATCTAATCTCAAACTTTTACATGTCCCTGTCCAGTTTTCCCAGCACCACTTATTGAAGAGGCTGTCCTTTCTCCACTGTACATTCCTGCCTCCTTTATCAAAGATAAGTTGGCCATATGTGCGTGGGTTTATCTCTGGGCTTTCTATCCTGATCCACTGATCTATCTTTCTGTTTTTATGCCAGTACCAGACTGTCTTAATTACTGTAGCTTTGTAGTATAGTCTGAAGTCAGGGAGCCTGATTCCTCCAGCTCCGTTTTTCGTTCTCAAGATGGCTTTGGCTATTCGGGGTCTTTTGTTTTTCCAAACAAATTTTGAAATTTTTTGTTCTAGTTCTGTGAAAAATGCCAGTGGTAGTTTGATAGGGATTGCATTGAATCTGTAGATTGCTTTGGGTAGTAGAGTCATTTTCACAATATTGATTCTTCCAATCCAGGAGCATGGTATATCTCTCCATCTATTTGTATCATCTTTAATTTCTTTCATCAGTGTCTTATAATTTTCTGCATACAGGTCTTTTGTCTCCTTAGGTAGGTTTATTCCTAGATATTTTATTCTTTTTGTTGCAATGGTAAATGGGAGTGTTTTCTTGATTTCATTTTCAGATTTTTCATCATTAGTGTACAGGAATGCCAGAGATTTCTGTACATTAATTTTGTATCCTGCTACTTTACCAAATTCATTGATTAGTTCTAGTAGTTTTTCGGTAGCATCTTTAGGATTCTCTATGTATAGTATCATGTCATCTGCAAACAGTGACAGCTTTACTTCTTCTTTTCCAATTTGGATTCCTTTTATTTCCTTTTCTTCTCTGATTGCTGTGGCTAAAACTTCCAAAACTATGTTGAATAAGAGTGGTGAGAGTGGGCAGCCTTGTCTTGTTCCTGATCTTAGTGGAAATGGTTTCAGTTTTTCACCATTGAGGACAATGTTGGCTGTGGGTTTGTCATATATGGCCTTTATGATGTTGAGGAAAGTTCCCTCTATGCCTACTTTCTGCAGGGTTTTTATCATAAATGGGTGTTGAATTTTGTCGAAAGCTTTCTCTGCATCTATTGAGATGATCATATGGTTTTTCTCCTTCAACTTGTTAATATGGTGTATCACATTGATTGATTTGCGTATATTGAAGAATCCTTGCATTCCTGGAATAAACCCCACTTGATCATGGTGTATGATCCTTTTAATGTGCTGTTGGATTCTGTTTGCTAGTATTTTGTTGAGGATTTTTGCATCTATGTTCATCAGTGATATTGGCCTGTAGTTTTCTTTCTTTGTGAGATCCTTGCCTGGTTTTGGTATCAAGGTGATGGTGGCCTCGTAGGATGAGTTTGGGAGTGTTCCTTCCTCTGATATTGTTTGGAAGAGTTTGAGAAGGATGGGTGTTAGCTCTTCTCTAAATGTTTGATAGAATTCGCCTGTGAAGCCATCTGGTCCTGGGCTTTTGTTTGATGGAAGATTTTTAATCACAGTTTCAATTTCAGTGCTTGTGATTGGTCTATTCATATTTTCTATTTCTTCCTGAGTCAGTCTTGGCAGGTTGTGCATTTCTAAGAATTTGTCCATCTCTTCCAGGTTGTCCATTTTATGGGCATAGAGTTGCTTGTAGTAATCTCTCATGATCTTTTGTATTTCTGCAGTGTCAGTTGTTACTTCTCCTTTTTCATTTCTAATTCTATTGATTTGAGTCTTCTCCCTTTTTTTCTTGATGAGTCTGGCTAATGGTTTATCAATTTTGTTTATCTTCTCAAAGAACCAGCTTTTAGTTTTATTGATCTTTGCTATCGTTTCCTTCATTTCTTTTTCATTTATTTCTGATCTGATTTTTATGATTTCTTTCCTTCTGCTAACTTTGGGATGTTTTTGTTCTTCTTTCTCTAATTGCTTTAGGTGCAAGGTTAGGTTGTTTATTCGAGATGTTTCCTGTTTCTTAAGGTGGGATTGTATTGCTATAAACTTCCCTCTTAGAACTGCTTTTGCTGCATCCCATAGGTTTTGGGTCGTCGTGTCTCCATTGTCATTTGTTTCTAGGTATTTTTTAATTTCCTCTTTGATTTCTTCAGTGATCACTTCGTTATTAAGTAGTGTATTGTTTAGCCTCCATGTGTTTGTATTTTTTACAGCTCTTTTCCTGTAATTGATATCTAGTCTCATAGCATTGTGGTCAGAAAAGACACTTGATACAATTTCAATTTTCTTAAATTTACCAAGGCTTGATTTGTGACCCAAGATATGATCTATCCTGGAGAATGTTCCATGAGCACTTGAGAAAAACGTGTATTCTGTTGTTTTTGGATGGAATGTCCTATAAATATCAATTAAGTCCATCTTGTTTAATGTATCATTTAAAGCTTGTGTTTCCTTATTTATTTTCATTTTGGAAGATCTGTCCATTGGTGAAAGTGGGGTGTTAAAGTCCCCTACTATGATTGTGTTACAGTCAATTTCTCCTTTTATGGCTGTTAGTATTTGCCTTATGTATTGAGGTGCTCCTATGTTTGGTGCATAAATATTTACAATTGTTATATCTTCTTCTTGGATTGATCCCTTGATCATTATGTAGTGTCCTTCTTTGTCTCTTCTAGTAGTCTTTATTTTAAAGTCTATTTTGTCTGATATGAGAATTGCTACTCCAGCTTTCTTTTGGTTTCCATTTGCATGGAATATCTTTTTCCATCCCCTTACTTTCAGTCTGTATGTGTCTCTAGGTCTGAAGTGGGTCTCTTGTAGACAGCATATATATGGGTCTTGTTTTTGTATCCATTCAGCCACTCTGTGTCTTTTGGTGGGAGCATTTAGTCCATTTACATTTAAGGTAATTATCGATATGTATGTTCCTATTCCCATTTTCTTAATTGTTTTGGGTTCGTTATTGTAGGTCTTTTACTTCTGTTGTGTTTCTTGCCTAGAGAAGTTCCTGTAGCATTTGTTGTAAAGCTGGTTTGGTGGTGCTGAACTCTCTCAGCTTTTGCTTGTCTGTAAACGTTTTAATTTCTCCATCAAATCTGAATGAGATCCTTGCTGGGTAGAGTAATCTTGGTTGCAGGTTTTTCTCCTTCATCACTTTAATTATGTCCTGCCACTCCCTTCTGGCTTGTAGAGTTTCTGCTGATAGATCAGCTGTTATCCTGATGGGGATTCCCTTGTGTGTTATTTGTTGTTTTTGCCTTGCTGCTTTTAATATGATTTCTTTGTGTTTAATTTTTGACAGTTTGATTAATATGTGTCTTGGCGTATTTCTCCTTGGATTTATTCTGTATGGGACTCTCTGTGCTTCCTGGACTTGATTAACTATTTCCTTTCCCATATTAGGGAAGTTTTCAACTATAATCTCTTCAAATATTTTCTCAGTCCCTTTCTTTTTCTCTTCTTCTTCTGGAACCCCTATAATTCGAATGTTGGTGCGTTTAATGTTGTCCCAGAGGTCTCTGAGACTGTCCTCTGTTCTTTTCATTCTTTTTTCTTTATTTTGCTCTGCAGCAGTTATTTCCACTATTTTATCTTCCACCTCACTTATCCGTTCTTCTGCCTCAGTTATTCTGCTATTGATCCCATCTAGAGTATTTTTTATTTCATGTATTGTGTTTTTAATCGAAGCTTGATTCATCTTTAGTTCTTCTAGGTCCTTGTTAACTGTTTCTTGCATTTTGTCTATTCTATTTCCAAGATTTTGGATCTGGGAAATAGAATCTTGGATCATCTTTACCATCATTATTCTGAATTCTTTTTCAGGTAGACTGCCTATTACGTCTTCATTTGTTAGGTCTGGTGGGTTTTTATCTTGTTCCTTCTCCTGCTGTGTGTTTTTCTGTCTTCTCATTTTGCTTATGTTACTGTGTTTGGGGTCTCCTTTTTGCAGGCTGCAGGTTCGTAGTTCCCGTTGTTTTTGGTGTCTGTCCCCAGTGGCTAAGGTTGGTTTAGTGGGTTGTGTAGGCTTCCTGGTGGAAGGTACTAGTGCCTGTGTTCTGGTGAATGAGGCTGGATCTTGTCTTTCTGATGGGCAGGTCCACGTCTGGTGGTGTGTTTTGGGGTGTCTGCGGACTTTTTATGATTTTAGGCCACCTCTCTGCTAATGGGTGGCGTTGTGTTCCTGTCTTGCTAGTTGTTTGGCATAGGGTATCCAGCACTGTAGCTTGCTAGTCGTTGAGTGAAGCTGGGTGCTGGTGTTGAGATGGAGATCTCTGGAAGATTTTCGCCGTTTGATATTATGTGGAGCTGGGAGGTCTCTTGTGGACCAGTGTCCTGAAGTTGGCTCTCCCACCTCAGAGGCACAGCACTGACTCCTGGCTCCTCAATTTGGGATGATTTGTTGTCTATTCATGTATTCCACAGATGCAGGGTACATCAAGTTGACTGTGGAGCTTTAATCCGCTGCTTCTGAGGCTGCTGGGAGAGGTTTCCCTTTCTCTTCTTTTTTATCACAGCTCCTGGGTCTCAGCTTTGGATTTGGCCCCGCCTCTGCGTGTAGGTCGCCGGAGGGCGTCTGTTCTTCGCTCAGACAGGACAGGGTTAAAGGAGCAGCCTCTTCGGGGACTCTGGCTCACTCAGGCCGGGCGGGAGGGAGGGGCACAGAGTGCGGGGCGAGCCTGCAGCGGCAGAGTTCGGCGTGACGTTGCACCAGCCCGAGGCGCGCCGTGCGTTCTCCCAGGGAAGCCGCCCCTGGATCCCGGGACCCCGGCAGTGGCGGGCTGCACAGGCTCCCGGAAGGGCGGTGTGGACAGTGACCTGCGCTCGCACACAGGCTTCTTGGCGGCGGCAGCAGCAGCCCCAGCGTCCCACGCCCGTCACTGAGCTCCGCGCTTTCAGTCGTGACTCGCGCCCGTCTGTGGAGCCCCTTTAAGCAGTGCTCTTAATCCCCTCTCCTCGCGCACCAGGAAACCAAGAGGGAAGAAAAAGTCTCTTGCCTCTTCGGCAGCTCCAGAGTTTCCCCGAACTCCCTGCCGGCTAGCTGTGGCACATTAGCCCCCTTCAGGCTGAGTTCTCGCCGCCAGCCCCAGTCCTTTCCCTGCGCTCTGACCGAAGCCCGAGCCTCAGCTTCCAGCGCCGCCCGCCCTGGCGGGCGAGCAGACAAGCCTCTCGGGCGGGTGAGTGCCGCTCGGCACCGATCTTCTGTGCGGGAATCTCTCCGCTTTGCCCTACCCAGGTATGTGGGGAGTTTCTTGCCTTTTGGGAGGTCTGGGGTCTTCTGCCAGCATTCAGTAGGTGTTCTGTAGGAGTTGTTCCACGTGTAGCTGTATTTCTGGTGTATCCGTGGGGAGGAAGGTGATCTCCGCGTCTTACTCTTCCGCCATCTTGAAAATATATTTTTTTTAGGGAGCGCTCCTAGCTCTTTATATCACTAAGCTGAATCACATTAACCACCGCATAAGATTATTATGCTCTTTATTCTTTTCAGTGCACAGATAAGAAAACAAGTTAAAGAGGCTCAGTAACTCCCTCAAGGACACGTGTCTAGAATGGAGTTCATATTCTAATCCAGGACTTCCTAATTCTAACGTTCATACTTTGCATCTATGCTCTACTTCGGGTAGTGGAGTATCTAGTGAAGGGGAATTTTTTTTGGTTGGGGGGAGATAAGAAAACAACTATTGATATATGAACTTTTATGATGGCTAGAGAGAACACTCGTGAATTTGTACAAAGCTTCTTAAATTTCTGCTCAATTTTCAAAGCTATTGTGGCCTGTCAGGGTGGTCCTTACCAATGCCCAATGGCTGGAAAGGGCAACAAAAGAGCCAAAGATAAACTTTTTTTGATGCTAAGCAAAAAAGGGGCTCAGTGGTCTAACTCATATGCTAAGTACCTGAACACCAGGACCTGCTCTAGCCTTATTCCTGTTAGTTGGAAAGTGCTTCTTTAACTACAGAGGAGAGCAAAGCCTATCTTGGAATGGGATGCCCTTGGATGAAATTTCAAGTCTTGAAATCTCTGGGCTGCTGCGTAAAGACTTGCCTTAATGTAAGTGACTAAATTATGGGTTTCAGACCTAAGCAGGCCTTCTTCAGATATGAATGACACCCATTGATATGCTGCTTGAGCCACAGCATCGGGTCTCTTTTGTCCGGGTCCTTTGATGCTTAGCAGGTCTCTGGCTTGCTGACAATAGTCAAGATGAGGTGGGTGGGATTCACACTGTTGCAGTTCGACTATAGAGTTGGCTACCATGTTCTCCAACCTCAAGAAGGTATGGGGGAGTCACATTTCAGGGGCAGTTGGGAGCACACAAGACCATCCCTTTGCATGCATGTAAGCATCCTAGGGGAATTCTTGGAATATTGAAAAGGGAATATCCATAGACGAGGGAGACTGGGATTTCTGCTCATCTAAACTGGAGGAAACTGAGTGACGTACTCCAGGGCAAATTATTCACAAACCACTTTGTGAAATATACCCCGGATACATTCCTCATGGTGGGATTTATGAAGGCACAAAACTGCCCTACATTGGGATCCCCCTATCATAAATTTTGAGGAGGAAAACGCTTATCTGATGGCCAGGAAGAGTGACCATCAACTTAATCCCCAAGCAGTAAAATGGCTTTCTGATTTGGTGCGAATTTCAGAATATTGATCACAATCAAGACATCACACATAAGCAAACCTAGGTGGAATTTAACCTGAGTTGTGGAGATATTGGCTTGTGAGCAGCAAGTAAATGATAGCCACTGCCCAGCATACAACATGGCTTAATGGCGTTATGGCAAAGTGGGAAGTAATTAAAACCCATTTCTAACAATTAAGCATGAGATGCCCCATGGGAAGGATATTTTATGGACAGCTGGCCACACAAGCTTAGAGACCTCTTTCACTAAACAAGAAGCTGATATACTTATTCTCCAATAAAGTTCTTCCTTCTCAGCCATTTCCACTGAACCCCAATCTGAAGGTTTTATGTAGAGATCCCTGATTTATAGCCTTCCCTCACAAGCAAGTCACTAAAACAAAGACTTGTGGGACCTGGGAGAAGGAAGGAAAAAGAGCTTCTGAAGACTCTGCCTATTTATGGCAGGATTGAGCCTGTTGCCCACGGTGGCAGACACTCACCATAACCTGCTGTGCTCCACACCTTCACAAGCATGAAGAATAAGGCCAGTGTGTTTTCCGAGTTGACTAATATAGATAGCAGCCATCCCAAATTTGGAAGGGATTTACTCACTCAACTCACTTCCTGGTATAACCAGGCACTGAAACTTACAATTGACCTTGCTGCAAGTTTTAAGCAGTGGTAAATTGTTTTTTGTTTGTTTGTTTGTTTGCGGTACGCGGGCCTCTCACTGTTGTGGCCTCTCCCATTGCGGAGCACAGGCTCTGGACGTGCAGGCTCAGCGGCCATGGCTCACGGGCCCAGCATTTCCGCGGCATGTGGGATCTTCCCGGACCGGGGCACGAACCCGCGTCCCCTGCATCGGCAGGCGGACTCTCAACCACTGTGCCACCAGGGAAGCCCTAAGCAGTGGTAAGTTTAGTCTTTGTCTTCCACCCTTCACTTTCTTCTAGCCCCAGTCCTTGTTACCAACAACGTGATGTGATTCCACTGTGTGCTGAACATCTCCTTTTGTGGTAAGTGCAATGACAAATACACCCATTACATTGAATACGAAGTGATCCATTGTGAAAATTAGGTCACACACGGTGTATCTGTGTCATAAACAAAAATGCTACCTGGACATTGTTTGTAGACAATACTGTTTATCCTCTATTTTGCTTGTGTAAGGCTTTCATAAAGCCTTGATTGCTTTCTGCCCCTGCCTTCCCCTCAACAGTGTCACATTTAGGGAAACATCCCCAAATTGGAATTATTGAGCACTACTCTGTTTCTCTCAAGACTGTCAGGGCTTCCAACCCTTGGCTTAGGGCAACCCTATGAAACCTTCTCATCTTCTCCCATTTTCTACTACACCTCCCAGAGTCTCTCCTTCTGCCCCACAGCATTCTCCTTTCCCTGCCGTCTAGCCCTGCCATCTTGAGCCTCCTTGCCCTGTCACAGCATGAAGTCTGGACTGTCATGGAAGCCACCCCCCCAGCCTTCTGCTCCCTGCAGCCACCATGGGGAACTTCTTTTCACTCTATTTCCTCATGAAAAATTGTCTTCTAACCTTTCTCCCTGATAGGAGAAGTGAAGTACTCAGACAGAGGTGGGAGAAGGCAGTGAACCCCATTCAAGTTAATAATTATTATCCTACGATACTCGTCCGGGATCGTGGGTGTTACTTTGTGGTTGATATTGTTTTGTCTTGTTCATCCGGGTTTGGGCCATGTTATTAAAGTTACTTAGTAACAATTATTAGTTTGTAGGTTTTCTCAGAATATCTGCCTTTTTATCAGTCTACCCTAAACCACATCATACAACAGGAGTACAAGATTTTGTTCTATATAAATGTTTTCTCACTCATTTTGCTCCTGGGTTGTTTTGGTTTAGAAAGAAGAATTGTAATTCTGTCTTCTTTGGAAATATCTCTTCTAACCTTGCTCCTTCTCTTCACTTTGCTGCGTTCCAGGGTTGCTAGCTACACGATCAGGCCACGTAATGCAAATCATTCCCTTAATGGCTATAGATTTTACATGCAGTACTCAAACATATGTTTCCCATTTTTCTCCCTTTTATGCTGCATACTTGTGCTGAATAGTTTTATTGGTAATGGGGGAGATGCCAGAATATTTACAGGATCATGGTCATGTGAGTGTGCTGTTATTTGGGCTATGTCCGGATAATGCCAACATAATCAGTCAAAACGGAAACATTTGGTCAAATAAACATTTAAAAAATGATTAGCATAAGGCTAATAGTTTTGAATATTTAACCAACCTTACAGTTATTTTGATGTGACATAGAATAGCAGAATACATTGTTAAATATTTCTTTTCTTCAAAGTGAAGAAATGTTTTAGAATTTTGTGTAGTTGCAACATCCGTCAGGAAAACAGGGTTCTATGCCTCTGCCACTAAGATTCTGGAACACAATCAGATCACTTAACCATGCTGTGATTCAGCTTCCTCCTTCCTAAAATAAGTGTTTCTTAATCTAATTTCTTTTTGGACACCTTTGAAAATATAATGAAATCGATCAACCCCCCTTGATAAATACACATATGAAATTTACAAACAACTTCAATAATATAATAACTTCAAACTCAAAATAAGATTTTCTTAAGAACTCTTAGGACAGCTGGTCTTAGGAGCTGGTCTAACAAGTTAGACTTGTTCAGCTTAGAATTTTATGATATCATAAACTTTCTCTTTCTTAATGCTGAGGGACTCGTATATCCCCAATCATTCCTCCAGCACAAGCTCCCTCAGTGCCTCTTACGTGGGAGTTGTGGATATGCTAAAACATGATGTCTGTTGCCAAACTAGCAATGCTTTTGTGTTCATTGGCTCCTTTTAGCGAGGGGAACTCTTAAGAGTCAGGATATATTTTAGTCCTTTCTCACAACCATCCAGGAGTGACTGACAAGCGCCACCTTCTGGAGGAAACATGTAGTAGATATCAAAGTGGATGACCCCTGACCCAGCAGTGCTGTTCCTGGGTACCCAGGGCCAAATCTCTCCCTGCCTTCAACCTCAGTCTTACCCCACATTTCTTGAGCAATCTCATTTCCCCTTATTCTAACCAAGGGTGAATCTATCTTTGGCTTCTAGGAGCCTTGAAAATGGTTTAAGTCTGAAAATTAATTCTGTTAAGTGGAAGAGCTCTACTTTTCATAAGAAATCTCACAGTAACAAAATTCAGATCATTTTAAGACACTGGGCTGTAGTGTATATTAGAAGCTTTTTGTCATGTGACTAAAATATGACTTGTCATTAAAATGTTGGTGAAGTACTTTAAAGTACTTACCCAGAGTGAATGGGGAAAGTATTAAGAAAAGAACACATGCTCTTGAATGATGAATTAATTAAAATAATGCTCCACTCTAGCCCCATGCAAAATGAAGCATCAAAAGATTATTTGGTTTAAAAGATTTATTTTAAATCTGCAGAATATATTTTTTGGTAAATAGTTAAACCTGCTTTTTCATGAGCATGGTAACTTTTTATACATGCTCTGAATTTCATTGTAAAATGCAAAATTTTTAAATAATAGACTTTCCCCAAAATTGAACTATTCATTAATATCATCATTATAATTCATAAAACTTAATTTTTTGTCGTGATTTTCATAGAACCCCTTTTGGTCTCCAACCTTTTTCTCTGGTCCACTGGGGACAGACCAATTCTGATGAAATCATTTGCTCTATAGGAATTCCTAAAGGCGTTCTAAAAGGTTTGCTCCACTGCTAAATTGAAAGACCCTCTATCCTATTGAAATCTTTTTCTGTTTTTAATCTAGAGAAGCAAGAATGATTATTTTTCCTGAGAAATGACTCTTTTCTTCACAAAAAAAGCAAATTCTTTAAAACCCATTTGTGATGCATCTTTGAGAGTTGAGTCAGCTAGTGGAATATTCCTTTAGGCTGATCATATCCCAGAGCTGGGTTGGTTTTCCAGGGAGATAAATTGAGTACAATAAAGTTTACTGTGGAGGAGTTGCAGAAATGGACCCTTGGAAATATAGGCTCTGAACACATTATTATATTTCTCCTGGCACTTTTAATGAAAAAGTAGGCGTTGACTGTTTACCTCCAGACAAAATTTCTACGTCCTGTACCTAAAATTTCTCAGCCTGCCCTGTGCTTTGCTTCTCCCAAGGGGCTATTAGTCATTCCATAGAATTATATTTATTTTTTTAACTTACTTTCCAGATGGACATATGCATCATTTCATTAAAGCCAAATGGGGTTTATGAAATTTGAGAATAATAATTAATCATGTCAGTGAGAGCGCTTGAGTGAGGCAGACTGTGGGCATTTTCAGAAAAATCAATAATAAAAGTAGAAGTGGCTACCCTTTAGAGGGTACTTACTATATTCCAAGCATTTCTGATGTATGAATGTATCTTAACTATAATCTTGCCCAGTAAATATTATTATTCCCTTTTTATAAATTCATCTCATGGAGAGATGAAATCCTGAGAGCTATGAAGTGGTAGAATCTGAATACAGGTCTGTCTGGTCTCAAGTTCACATACTTTCCTTTCTGCAACACTGCCTCTTGAAGTTAAGAGTTCCAACCTGACAATCTTGCTGGCTTCCTAAATTGCATGGGTTCTCTACAACTGGTAACTGCTAAGTGAAGAATTATTAAAATTCTACCTAGTTCACCTATGGACAGTATTTTATCTTTAAATAATATGCCCATTGGTAGATGGCAAATACCTTTTAATCAGTACTATTCGTCAACCACGTCAGATTTTTTCTTTTTAGCTGAAAAACCGTAAGTGCCAACACACACCAAGATATAGCCCATCATATCCTTAGGAGTCCATTTAGAACTAATTTTGTAAAAAGTACAATGACAAAAAGAGAATCACAAGCACCGCTAAACTGACAGGGTCTCATGCAGAGACAGTGGAAAGAACAAAGCAGAGACTGATAAATAATCCAAAACAAAGAACTGGTTCAAGACAAATCAATCCAAGGCAAAGAACTGGTCCAAGATAAATCAATTCAAGACAAAGAATTGATTCAAGATAATGAAAGCAACAATAGAGATACTTTAAACCATTTTAGAGAAAGGAAAAAGCCTTACGTATATTGGAAAGATAAAACTCCAGCAGGAAGAAACCCCTACCACACTTCTGCATCTGGGAAAAGGGTTGATCATTACTTCAGGGCAAATGGTGGAGGTTGTATTGTTTTAAAAAATGGCCAAAGAGAAGGAAGTCTGCAGCGTGCCAACAACTGGTTGTTGTCTCTGGTTCCAGAGAAGGAACAGATGTAAACACAGAAAACTGTTCAAGTTTGCCAGCAGAACCTATCAGCCCATCAGCCAGCAGTCGAAGTCAAGAAAATAACCAGAAATGCTTTCCTATAAACAAAGAGAAATGGGAAAGAGATGGGACACTAACAGACACATTTTGAAATTGCTGAAAAAGGAGAGGATGTGCTACACATTCACGCAGACCAAAGACACACATGTCAAAGATGCAGTATGGTGAGTGTTGCAGAGGGGGGCCCCCCCTCTCTGAGGTATTTGAGGCTGGGACCAAACAGACCTGAGGGGATGGCATGTGAAATGAATGGGCATGGATGCCAGAATCCTTCACACACTTCGTCACAAACAATGAGGAAATTTTACAGAAATGCATCCCTGGGAATGGCTTATAAAACTTCAGTGTGTCTGTTTCTGGGGTAAGAATGCAGAATGTTCACAAACTAAAAAACAAAACACATTTTTGTTGGGAGATTTCATGTTGTAACATTGTAGGTTTCCGTTTCCAAGTTCACTGCTCAAAAAGCGTCTTTTTTTCTGCTAAGGTATTTTGCTTTGGTTCTATCTACATAGATAGAATTGGAATCTGTGGGAATTGCCAGGATTCCTACAGAGCCCTGGTTAACTGAGAAAAAGATTAACAAGGTTTTGTACTCATCATTTAAAACTCAGAAGAAGAATTCTGTAATAAAGTTAAATGGCAGCATTAGAGAACACTTTAAAAAATGTTATAAAAATATAATTCTAATAAAACTGGGCCTCTCTGTGACCTATCTCAGCATGTGTCATACACAAAAGAAACATCCAGAAAGGTATTGAAAAGCAATTTAAAATGAAGTCTCGTGAAGAGGCAGCAAAGAGGTCTGCCATTCACAAGACATAAAAAAAAAATCCCTAAAAATTCTCTTTCCCAGGAGTTCACATGGCAGAATTGATGCCCTAAGTAGTTTTCTCCACACACGTTCAAATCTTCTGTCCCTGAATTGAGCCAACGGTGGCTCTTCTCTCTCCATTCTCCCTCTCTCTCCCCTCCACTGTACCGTCTCTCACACATTTACATCCAGGAAAGATGGGCAATTACTCTTTGTAATGAAACGATATGTGCCTTCTAATGGAAATTAGTCTATAGCCCTTTCAGCTATGTCAGTTGTACATCTGTCCTTCATACCCGATTAGAACAGCAGAAAGCCAAGAACCAACATGACCTCTTCCTCTGGGGGAAGGATGTTATGAATATTCATTTATTAGTGATTTTTTTTGTCTCTGTCGTATAAACAAGACTTAAGAGAACAAAATGTTTAGAGATGTCTTTATACTTTTTTTCAATACACTTTAAATTACCAATTTAATTAGCCTTCATTATTTACCCTGAATCTTTGAGTCAAACCTTTAGAAAACAGATATACTTGATCCCCACAGATTCAACTCTCTGGCTTTTCTCAAGATATAAAATTTTATGCACTTTCCAAAAGTGCTGTCTCATTGTGGGAACTTTAGATATAGTAAAAGATAATGGCAGACCCTTAATCAGAGTCCAGGTTATCTGGTTTTCAATTCAATGCGTTTTATGTAGAGTTAGCTGAGAAGAGGTGTTAGTGACATAATGTGTAAAGGGATGGATAATAAAATCAAGGACTCCTGAAAGGGGAGGTCTGAGTGGGAAAGGTAAGTGTGCCTTCCCAGACTTGCTTGCCTCACCTCCTTTTCTGGCCCTTCTCTCATCTGCTCTGTGCATAGGAAGGCTCACTCCATAGGGTTCCCTTGCCTGCTGGTTAATGGCCAATGGAAGTCATTGGTGGAAGGGTGGAGGATAGAAGGAAGAGAGAACCAGAATATGTCTCCTACTACCACTGATTTCATTCAGGCAACAAGTCATTTGGTGGCCAAATTTGGCCAGAACTAACAAGAGGCCACTTATTATCTTTATTTACCCAACTTTGGGTGAATATGTGCACATTTTGTTGAATTTGATTATGGAATGCTGCCCCTGATCCTACTGGGGTTGTGACACAATCGATGATATGTGTATCATATTGCTTTTCTAAAATCTGAAAAATTGTGAATTCTGAAATTTATGTGTCCCAAGGAGTTTCAGAGAAGGGAGTGTAGACATGTAGTTTGCAAACTTTGAGTGATCTTTCACTCACAAAAAAATTAGACATGTACTTGGACATTACATTTGACTTTTCCTATTGTCTTGGCTTTTCAGAGAGAAAAATGTAGTAGCCTAAAGCAGATGCTAGACCACCTATGTAGGACACACTTGGAGGTTATGATACTTATTCTGCCAAGATTAGCCCATCATCCACTTCTACAGAAGATAAGACAAAGTTTGGGACTTCCCCGGTGGCGTGGTGGATAAGATTTCACCTGGCAATGCAGGGGACACGGGTTCGATCCCTGGTCCGGGAAGATCCCACATGCTGCGGAGGAACTAAGCCCACGTGCTGCAACTACTGAGCCTGCGCTCTAGAGCCCACAAGCCACAACTACTGAGCACACGTGCCACAACTACTGAAGCCCGCGTGCCTAGGGCCCATGCTCTGCAACAAGAGAAGCCACTGCAAGGAGAAACCCACGCACCACAACAAAGAGTAGCCTCCACCTGTTGCAACTAGAGACAGCCCGCGTGCAGCAACGAAAACCCAACACAGCCAAAAATAAATAAAACTAAATCTTAAAAAAAAATAAGACGAAGTTTTCATTTGGGGGCTAAATACATTGACAATAAGGTTTCTTTAGAGGGAGAGTTGTTTGTGTGCTGGACATCCTTCCTTCCCCACTCATGGAGGACATGAGGAGCACCTCCCCCTCACCTCAATCCAAGTGAAGGTGGCTTCAGGAGGAACCCTGAGAGAACCTGACATAGAAGGTGTGAGGACTGAAGTCTGACTCATCCCCAGAAAGTGTCAATACACAAGACTGTATGTGGAGTTTGTCCTGTTTGGTGGCAAAGGAAGGGTCAGATTTGAGTTGAGACAAGCCTATATACTTCCACAATTTTGAAGGGCCAAAAAAATTGTGCTTGTGGTCCAAATGCCACCCTTTGGAAGGGTGTCCTTGAGAGGCACTCTGCAGGGAGGGGTGAGGAGACCTACTAAGGAAACAGACAGACTACTCGAAGCTTGAGGGCTGCCAGCAGATGGGAGGAAGAGTCATAAAAATACCCAGGTATTTTTGGGGGTATCTTCGGATATCATTTCATCCAGACGTCTCCAGTGAAATTTTCTAGTCACATAAGACTGATCTTACACATTTTAAGTGACCCTACAAAATAGGAGATAAACATTCAGTATGTAGTAGGGTTATCAAAAGAGAAGACTGAATACATCTTTCTTTTGTACCACAAGTTTCCTAGCTTAAAGGAGTCCCAAACAAGGGAGAAATTTAAAATTGAATGAGGGTATAAAATGATATCGCTCCGAATTAGGCATTTTAACACTGGAAATAAGAAGAGACTACTTGTTTCAAGGCAGGCACATGAATAAGTGACAATAAGCAACATCCTATAGGTCCTGCCTAGGCAGTGTTTGTGGAGGCTGCTTACAGCTCTGGGCTGAGGACTGAGCTGTGACCAGGCTGAGTGGGAAGATGGATGTGCCATGACCACGTGGACTCCCTAGGAAAATGGCGCAGTAGGTTAGGGACTTGATATTCTCTCTCAAAATCATGAGAGCCCTTTAAGGGAGTCTGAAATAGGACCTAACACACAGTAGGCACTCAGTAAATTCTTGTTAAATGTGAATAATGTGAGCAGGGGAGCGAATCTACATCTTTCATGTTCTAAAGGATTCTTTGCACATCTGACTACAAGCTTCTGCTAAAGAGGGAAACTGCCTTCAGTATCACTTGGATATAAGAATAATCATCACTACCAATAGTATGAAATGCCTAAAGATGAAGCAGGCCCTGGTCAGTGGAACCCATGTTCCCCTGGACCAGACTCTCCAGAGGGGCTATCATCGAAGAATGACTATTAACTCCCCAGCTATGATTTACCTATAAGGCTGGCCCTGTGATTTACCAATGAGACTGGCCTGGTATTTCGACAGGGTCTCTAAGACAAAGCAATCAAGGTAGGTTCTTACACCAGAAGCAGAGGGGGTGGTTGAGGTACCCTAAGTCCTCCTCCTTTATGGTCCCCACCAGCTTGCTTTTGGGGGCTTGGAAAACGTCTCTCAAGACTTTTCTCGAACTTACACACTGACAGACCAGATCCCTTGCATCACTAAAAATACCTAAAGGGACAATTTCCCCCTCTCAAATCTATCCTGTACCCAGTCATCCGATTTATCTTCCTAAAATTTTCATTGTCTGCATTTCTTCCTGCTTAAAAAATATAGTAGCTGTTCATTGCTTAGCAAATAGAATCCAAATTCCTCAGTCAGTTATTAAGAGATCTCTACACACAACTTTGGCTCAACCTACTTTTCCAGTCTGAACTTCTACTCCATGGGTCCTGCCCAGGTAAGTCACACTACCCTCCCTGAGTGTTTCTTATGCCGCTTCTTTCTTCCCTTGGCTCATGATATTGCTGCTACCGGCAGTATGCTGCCTCCTTCTGCCTGTTTTTCTGCCCATCATTTGAAGCCTGACTCAAATACCACCTCCGTGGTGAAGCTTTTCATACCCAACCCACCGGCATCCACAAGTCAGAAGTTAGCTCTTCCTTGGTTGGTGTCATGTTTTTTTATAGAACTTATTATATATTTTCTTGTATTTTAAGAGGAAAATGGCCAAAATCCCTACTAAACATTTGCTTCTTAGGGGCATAAACCATGTTTTATTTTTCTTTATACAGTTTATTGTACTTGATACAACAGCATTTGTATATAGAGCAATGAATAAATAATTTAAGAATGTATTAATGTTTAAGGTGATAAAGAGTTTTTAGAATTAGATAGAGGTAGTCATTGCACAATATTGTGAATGCACTAAATGACATTTGTTTCCTTTTAAGTGTTTAGTTTTATGCTACTTGAATTTCACCTCAATAAATTTTTTTTAGGGTTTCCCTGGTGGCGCAGTGGTTGAGAATCTGCCTGCCAATGCAGGGGACACGGGTTCGAGCCCTGGTCTGGGAAGATCCCACATGCCGCGGAGCAACTAGGCCCGTGAGCCACAGCCACTGAGCCTGCGTGTCTGGAGCCTGTGCTTCGGAACAAGAGAGGCCACGACAGTGAGAGGCCCGCGCACTGCGATGAAGAGTGGCCCCCGCTCTCCACAACTAGAGAAAGCCCTCGCACAGAAACAAAGACCCAACACAGCCAAAAATAAATAAATTAATTAATTTAAAAAATTTTTTAAAGAATGTATTAATGACTGAACAAATTATTATACCTTTTTAGCATTTAGCTGCCAGACTGGCATCAGTTATCTTTGACTTCTTCCATTTTGCAGAAGAGAGCAACATGAACATGTAATTGTATTTCCATATCAGCAGCATGAACGTGCTCTAAGACCAACTTCCCTTAATTTCTCTCTCTTCTAGTCAGATTATCTTTGCAGAATGGCGGTTTTGATGAGCACAGTGAATGGATGGCATTATTCTCTACATCCCACATCTCCACACTGATTGAATCAAGACTCCCTGGCCTCCAGTCAGACTATCTGAGCGAGAATTTCACCATCTAACATAAAAACAGGAGAATAGGTTTGAAGGTATCTGCATTTCTCCTTAGTTTGAAAGAAAGTTAATCCAAGAATTCATAGACCAGGTATTTTTCTTACCTACCAGTGCAAATTACTATCATTTACAAATCCTCCTCGATAGACATGCATTCTGAGAGTATGTTACCTTTTACCACAGAAGATGACATTTTAAAATGATACTTAAACAGAATATTTAATGTGGTTTGAACAAAGATTTTGAGTGGCATCATTTCACCTACAATGACATTCCAGCCACCATGAATGATCCTCCTTCAAATGTTGATAGAATTGATAAACCCATGATTTCCACCTCTAGTTTCTCCCTTCTCTAATATACTCTGCATAATGTCACCAGATTTATCTTTCTCACACACTCCCCTATCCAGAAACATTACTAGCTACTCATTACTTACCAGCAAAAGCCCTAACTCCTTAGGTCAACGGTCGTTAACCTCAGCTGCACATTAGAATCACCTGGTAGATTTTTTAAATGTGCTGATGCCTGGATCGTCTGCATTAGAAGTGCTAGGCAGTCAGGCCCAGGTAGAGGTAGCCTTTTAAGGCTCCTCAGGTGATTCTAATGTACAACCAGCTTCGAGAACCCCCATCTTGGATGACCTTTCATAAACTCTGTATAGAAAAATGGCAGGGGCAGAGATGTGGGATATATGATGAGAAATGAACAAGAAAGTAAGAGAAGATATTGTACAACCAAAGGAGAGAACTGAGCCAATTGTGATGCTGCTCACAGATGCCCTGGTATGAGGAAGATAGAGTCTTTCCTCTCTGACAACACATAGAAAATGAGACCCACAACCAGCCCTTGGCAGTTACAGTCTTTTATATCTGTTTCTGGCAGAGGTGTCAGCAATGCAGCCTTATTGTGGGTTCCCAGTGCGTCTTCGAAGGCCACTGTTTCCATTCTGTGTCAAACCTGCCTCTTCCTAGGGGACTCAACCCCTCAGAGACATGATTGCAAGAACCAGGCTTTACTAGCTGATCATTTTCCCCACTGCATAAAGATAATGAGGGTGAGAGTGTTTTATCTACCACAGCTTCTCAGTAGGCTCTTTCCTTCCCAGGGCAGAATTTGGTCACATAGTCTACCTGCTAGAATTTCTGTCCCAAAATGAACTTGAGTCTTGAAGGACATGAATGATGCTGCTATGCATGGGCAGAGACATTTGGTGCCTCCTGACTTCTTTAAGGAGCGATTCATGTCTAGGTTTTGCTACAAGACCGAAGAGTGGGCTTTATCGAAGCACTTTATGACTGTGCTTTTGAAAATGTTTCCCTCTAGTCATAATTATGAAGTAATGTATTAGGTAATGTCTTGAAAAATGGCCAGAGGGCTAAAGTGTCAGCTTTACAGCTCACATACCTGAAAATAACAATGTTGGTTTATTATTTTTATACTACAATATCTTCAGAATGCCTCATAAACAGAAATTAATAGTGACAACACTGTCTCTGTACTTAAACACAACCCTACCAATACACGATGCTAAGAAAAGCCAAGGCCACTAACTGAGTACTTTCGAGAAGAATTTCTCTTCCTATTATCCCATCCAGGATACATTTCTTGACTCTTTTGTCTCAGCCATCACAGCCAACTTCAGTTACCCAAGGTTTGCTAAAATCCACAGGTAAGTCTTCATTCACATTTTTAAAATAATTTCAAACTCTGCTCCCATCTTATCTCCTATCAGAATTTCCAAGAAGCATAAGAAATATGACTCATTATATCCAGCCCTAAAGACAAAAAGATGGCTTGAAATGTGACAGTGCTAGCAAAGAAATGACCAAATCATTTTGAAACCACAAATGTATTTTTAATTCATTTCTTTCTTTTTATTTAAACTTTTATATAAGTGATCCAATGCTAATTGTTATTTTTTGGAATTTAAGAAGTTATTAACAAATGAAAAGACAGGGGCTTCCCTGGTGGCGCAGTGGTTGAGAGTCCACCTGCCGATGCAGGGGACACGGGTTCGTGGCCCAGTCTGGGAAGATCCCACATGCCGCGGAGCGGCTGGGCCCGTGAGCCATGGCTGAGCCTGCGCGTCCAGAGCCTGTGCTCCGCAACGGGAGAGGCCACAACGGTGAGAGGCCCGCATACCGCAAAAAAAAAAAAAAAAAAAAAAGGTAAGACAATACAATGTCTGCACAATCCGGATTTTAAAAGCATTAACTTGGATTGGTCCTGTACAGAAATCATTGTAGCAAGCATTACCTTCAAATACAAAGTTTGGTTACTTCTCCCAAATAATGCCTTTCAGATTTTTAAAATCAAACAATATTGATCAATAAAATATAAATTAAGCATATATTTTGTACAAAGCAATATTCTGTGTTCAAATATATATATATATATAAAGTGTATATATCTCTATAGTCCTAGATTCTAGGAGATTTACATCTAATTGAGGAGATAGATTTACTGTCCTATGCAATTTCAATGGACCCTCAATAAAACTGCAAAATAAAATATAATGTTCTTATACTACACTAATCAAATTATTCATTTCCATGAATGTCCATCTGCTAGAGGTTAGGGACTAGGTTATTTTTTTTTTTCTATACCCAGTGCCTCATATAAGTAGCTAATTCACATGAGGTAATATATTTTTATTGAATCCATTCATAGAATATGTGCATATGTCATACACAACGTACATATATGTATACATACATGTATATGTGCAACATACATTAAGATACATTATTCAATTAATTGATTGATATTTATTTATTTATGTAGAATTTGGTATGTGTGTAAAATTAGAAGTAAATGACAAATGTGGTATAACATTTCCATCTTGCCAATACTGAGAAAACAGGGTCTTACCCAGTTTATCCTGTGATGTTACAGTGCAAGTCATAAACTACAAAATATGTAAGAGGGAATTGGTTTGGTCTACATTTCAACTGAATCCCTGGCATAATAATGTTCTTTATTACATTTTTCTGGACACACTTGTGTGTGTGTGTGTGTGTGTGTGTGTGTGTGTGTGTGTGTGGTATGCGGGCCTCTCACTGTTGTGGCCTCTCTCATTGCGGAGATTTTAAAGATTTTATCCATGAGGCAGATTGTGGCATTGCTGATTTTTTAGTGAGGTCCTGAAAAAACTGTAATGAAAAGAAAGGTAATTTCCATCCATATATGTATCTCTGTTTTACACAGAAATGTACAGTAAAACATGTACTATATTTTTTTCTTATTATCTGAATTATATATTGTGAGGTCCAAAGACTGAAAAAGAGGTTCCAATTTATTTTTTCCAGCATGCTTGAAGGCAAATGTCCTTTAAAATTTGCACATCATGAGAATGGAATGTGCTCGAAAATCAGCTGAAAATTTAAAAAATGAAAGCTTTGCAGCTGTACCTATAGGCTTAGGCTCAGCAGGAGAGGACAGGTCCCCTTCTGGCCATCTGCAAGTTCCAATGAGCCCCCCGGGGAGTCGCAGACAATACTACCCATCCTGACAAAGCCCCACGTAGGCTTTGAGCCAAACGGATGCAGGTGTACAGTAATAATAAGGTCTTACATTTGCATAGCACACTATAATCTCCTTCTCACTACAGTCTTTTGAATTAGGCAGAAAAGATAATTGTCCCCAGGTTATAGACAAGGAAACCAAAATTTGGCAAGGTTTAGGGGTATGAGATGACAGAAAAAATATATTTATATTTGTCTCTGCCCCCATTCCTGGCACAGAGCTCCTAAAACCCTTGTAATTTCCAAAGTGATAAGAGCACATGAAGCATCTTTTGTTCTAATATTTGGTCTCTGTCCTGGTTCCTGACTCCGAGCTCCTAAATCCTTTGGAATTTCCGGGGTGATAGAAGTGTCTTTTGTTGTAACAAGATAACTCTGGGTAGGCTCCTGGATGGCTTCTGGATGGGGGCTAATCACAAAGCCGTGATTAGAAGCTTGGGATTTTCAGTCCCATCTCCCAGCCTCTATGGGAGAGGGACTGGAAATGGAGTTAATGATTGATCATGCCTACGTGATGAGCCTCCTTAAAAATCCCTAAAGCCTGGGGCTTGGAGAGTTTTGGGGTTGGTGAACAAGCGGAGGTGTGGGAGAGTGGTACATCCAGAGAGGGCACGGAAGTTCCGTGATCCTTCCCATATACTTTGCCTTATGCATCTCTTCCATCTGGATGTTCAGCTGTATCCTTTATTATATCCTTTTATAATAAACTGGTAAACAGTAAGTAAACTCTTTTCCTGAGTTCTATGAGCTGCTTTAGCAATTTAAATGAACCCATGGAGGGGATTGTGGGAACCTCAGATTTATAGCCGACTGGTCAGAAGCACAGGTAAAAACCTGGACTTGGGACTGGCATCTGAAGTGGGAGGGTGGGGTGTAGTCTTATGGAACTGAGCATTTAACATGCGGGATCTGATGCTATCTTCAGGTAGACAGTGTCCAAATTGAGTTAAATTGTGGGACACCCAGCTGGTGTCACAGGATTGCTTGGTGTGGGAAAAAGCCCACACACATCTGGTATCAAAGGTGTTGTGAGCACGGTAGGTGTGTCAGTGTAAAAGAAACACAGGAAGAGGACTGAGTTTTCCCTACTCAAGTGGCTTGCAAGGTCCCATAGTAGAAAAGGGTAAATTGGAAATAGAACCTGTAGATTCTATCAAATCTCCTGTAGAGGTCCGAGAATATGTGTTTCCAGTCTTACTCTTCCCTGGCTAAGTGATCTTCTGCAAGTTTCTCAAGCTCTCTAAGCTTGAGCAGCCTTGTCAATAAAATAGAATAAAAATCTCTCACATTGTTGCTCTGAGTGTAAAATAATGTGTGAAAACAGTTCTGTCAGCAGCAAAGTACTATTCAAAGTTCAAGTCATACTTACTCTTTTACTCCCCTGCAAATAGTAACTACAGATTTCCAGAAGCATTCAGTTTTTAAAAAACGGGTACACAAAATATTATCTGCAATTACAAAATCCCCAAAGCTCTAAACCCAAAAGTATGTCTAACTCATTTAGCAGTGAAGTCTTGCCTGAACTGACAGGTCCACTTATTACCTTGTTTTCCCTTATTTAGTGTGAATATCCATTATTTCACAGCAGAAATATCAATATAATTATCAATACAAGGTTATGAGTTGCTGCCTCATACCCCTAGGTGTTCTGCAATGATTGCTAACATAGTGTATTATCTCTCTAAAATCCATACATCCTACATCCCATTGAGATTTTGGAGGAATCATGGGGTTTGTAGTATGGAGTGGAATCCTACTGACTCAGGAGACCACCCAATAACAGGATGCTGCAATTCGGGGTAATGATCGTGTGGATGTCAGAGGCTGGGTGGTGCTGGGGTCAACACGGGTTGGGTCTCCTCCAGAACAGACTTAGGACCATCTTGGCGGTGTCACACTCATTCATTCCCAAGCTACACCTTGATTCCTGGTCCTGAAATTAATATGGCTTTTTGAATGATTCTTATAGCAACACATCCAAGTGCTAGAACCAGAAGCCATGGTGGAAAATGGATGAGCAAAGACATTGGTCAACATAGATCTGAGTCAGAATACTTGACCTACTATTCACCAGCTCTGCATCTTTGACAAGTTTATTAAGATTTTTAAATCTCAGCTTCTCACCCTTAAAATGGGAATGTTAATGTTTTTGAGGGCCGTGGTAAGTTTTAAATGGCACAGCATATGTAGAAATGCTTTATGTGGTGACTAATTGATACTAAGTGTCCAGTAAAGGGTAGATTTCATTCTCTTTTCCTTTGTTAGCATTTCCATGGTATTTCCATTAACAGAAATCTCTACCATAAGGCTATTTGTGCAGTTTTTCTTCAAATTGCTGATTGTTTTTGTTGTGGTCATTAATTAAAATAGCTGAAGGTTGTTATTTTTTTTCTTGAATATTGGTCTGGATCTATGCCATTCTAAAGTCCAGAAAGTTGAATTTTTGGTTTAATTCCAATATTATTCTGCCAAGTTATTTTTTTTTTTAGAAAACAAACTGTTTTAATAATGTATGAGGTTTATAATGCACGTGTCTCACAGTTTGCAGGAAACAGAGCAAAACACCCCTAAGTGATAAAGCGTGTTTATTATAGGTCAACTAATTACATTTCTCAATCCTGGAATATTTGAAATTTGATGGTTGGCTCTCGCCTGTACCTTGGCTGTGATTTATTCTGAAGTTCTGAAGGGTGGAGCTCATGATAATAGCACATGAGCTTTGGCATGACTAATTCACTTATAATTTTATATAGGTCTTGACTCAAAAATTTCTCTCTGAAGTTTAAATACCACAAGTCATAAAACGCATGAGGAGAGATTCCCCCTGGTGCTCGAATCTCCCACTATGCTGTGCTGGGCAGCTCTAGAGCCCACCCACAGGCCATCAGGGAACCTCACAGGGACGTGTGAATGTCGCTCTCAGCCCCCTCTTCTCAAGTACATGAGCATGAGTTGCAAAAGGAAGGCTCGTGTGTTTATCAAGGTGCCTGTAGGTCAGTGGCCTGAAGGATAATTCAATAAATGGACAGATAGTCATAATAAAATTTAAATAAGGATAAAATAAAATAAATCTCACTAATGTGATGCCAAGAAACTCAGTGTCAGGCAAAGTTAAGACTGCCATGTGAACAGGAAAATTTTTATTAAAAGATGTGGGAAACTACTATATGACCTCAGGATAGGCAAGGAGTCTTGACACAAAAATGCACAAACCATAAAGGAAGATATTGTCAAATTTTACGACATTAAAGTTTAAAATGTCTGTAGAACAAAAAGTGCCAATAAAGTTAGAAGACAAGCCACAGACTGGGATATGATACATGCGTACAACTGCCAAAAGATCAGTACCTAGATTAAATAAAGTAGTTCTATAGATAAATAAGAAAAATGAATAGCCTAGTAGAAAAATGAGGAAAGGATATGAATCACAGAAGAGGAAAACTTACTGGCCAATAAATATATGAAAAGACGTTCAATGTGACCAATAACTAGGGAAATGCAAATGTAAACAGATTTGGTGAAATTTTAAAAGTTCAACAAATGCAGGGATGGATCTGGTGAAATGGAAAGTTTCATATGCTACTGAAGGGAAGTGCCAGTTGGTAGAAGCACTTTGGGGAAGAAATATTTGGCATTATCTCCTAAGGTTGAAGATATGCCTCCTCCTTCACACAGCAATTCTATTCAAGAAAAGGGCTTCCTACAGATAGAACTAACATTGTTAATCAACTATACTCCAATATAAAATAAAAATATATACATTATTCAGCTTTAAAAAATAAATTCAATCAATGAATAGCTTCCTGCAGATGGCACCCAGTGTGCTCGGCATGGGTCACATGGGTGCTGAGATATTGATCCTGGAGGCTTGCGGACAGGTGGGGAGGGAAGGGCCTGCAGTGGCCTGAAGCCCCGGGTTGAATTCCTCTGGACACTCTATGAGGTGCTTCCTCTGCTTCTTAAGTATGCTAAACACATATTTTCATTTTCTATGCAAGGAAAAAAATGAAGCAACACTGTTCCGAAATATGTGGCTTCACTTTCACAAGGAGATATTCATTCATAGGGGTCATATATACGTGACTACAGCATCGTTTACGCTGTATCAAAATACATGACTACAGCATTATAGATAATAACAAAGACCTGGAAACCACACAAATGTCCCATTCAAAACTTTCTAACCAGAAAAGCCTTCCTTCAAGAAACTTTCTAAAGTTGCATCTCCTCTCCTATTACCCTCTATCCCTTTACTTTCCTTTTTATTCACTTCATAGATATCTTTAAAAGTGGCATTCTATTATATATTTATTTGTTTCTTGTTTATCTCCACCACTATATGTCAGTTTCACGAGGGTAGGAAACTGTGTCTATTTTATTGACTTCTATATCCATAGTACATAAAATAATGTGAAGGACAGGAGACGCTCAATTTTTTTTCAATACTGAATGAATGTCCATTTTCCAGTTTAATTGTGTATATGTATAAAACAGAATAATATACAATTAAAATGTATGAATTAGGGTTCTATGTACCAACATAGAAATTTTCTTAAAAACATAATGTTGTGTAAAAAAGCAGGTTGAAAATATATATAATGATACAATTTTTATAAAAAGTGAAAACATGCCAAATATGCCTATGGATTACTAACGTATACTATGTCTGTATAATAGTATAAAAGGATACACACCAAATTCAGGGATTACTGGAGTTACCACTGGGAACACAGCAGGGGAAAAGAGACAAGAAAGTGATACATGGGGCTTCAACTGTGTCTGTAATATTTTATTTCTTTTAAAAAATGACACAAGTATGGCAGATGTGCAGTACTCAATATATTTACATAGTGGATATACAGGGTTTTTTTTTTTTTACATATCAGTGTATTCTTGTATATTTGAAAAATCCTGTAATGTATACTTAATGTAAAAATACTATCACTTGGGGCTTCCCTGGTGGCGCAGTGGTTGGGAGTCCACCTGCCGATGCAGGAGACACGGGTTCGTGCCCCAGTCCGGGAAGATCCCACATGCCGCGGAGCAGCTAGGCCCGTGAGCCATGGCCGCTGAGCCTGCACATCTGGAGCCTGTGCTCCGCAACGGGAGAGGCCACAACAGTGAGAGGCCCGCATACCACACACACACACAAAAATACTATCACTTGATAAACAATTCACTTTGTGCTGTATAGGCAAACATTTGGAAGAAGTAGCAAACTGGAGTCCCTGGGATTTTTGATTCTTCTGCAGCATGGATCAGTCTTCTTCTCCATCACCCCATTTATTTTTCCTAAGACTTAGTTAAGAGGCCAACTGGAGAAGTTTACCGCCGATGGACGTGGGCTCTCCTTCTGCCACTGGAGCGGCTCAGAAAGTTTCTGCCTCCTGAAGATGTCTTATAGGGCTCTGTAATGCATGCTTTGTTCCACTTCCTGGCCCAGTCTCCACATCCTGGAAGTTCCACAGAGTTTCCTCCTCTGACTTCTGGGATTCACCAGGGCATGGCGGTAGCAGGGGTTGTCACTGAAACTGGGCTGCAGCTGCTGTGATCCTGACACTGGGGAATGTGTGCACTTCAGCATCATGTCCCACTCTCTGATGCTAAACAGCCCTTTCTGTCTTTTAATAGATTCTTGGGGGAGGAGGAAGTGAAGGCTGAGGTTAGCTTGTTCGCTTGTGTGCCTGTCTCAGCCAGACTGGCATCTGGCACCAAGCCTACCATTTAGTCAGATGGTATTGTTTTCTGTTTTACACACACACACACACACACACACACACACACACACAGCATGAGCTCAAGTCATTCAAGCCATATGTCTCTACGCCTGCAAGTTACATTGCACTGGCCAAAATTATATTTAACCACACTCTGAGGTATATGCTCAAAATATATGTTCATTGGCATCTATAAAACCATGTCAAATGAGGTTCAGTGTTTTTCAAGATGGCAGTAGGATTCTCTCACACACAGAGGATTTGGAACCTTTCTACCGGACCCTCACTGGACCATTAATGCGACCAGAACTTTCTAAATCTCCCCTGCCCCAGACACCTAAAGATGGCTAGGATGAGCATAAAACGCAGCCCTCTTCTTTCACCCTTATGTGGCTCTCTTCAGGTTAAAAACTTCCCAGAACCCTTTAAGATCTGCCCTCTCACTCTCTGTAGTAACTCCAGAAATTTCAGAACTATCAGAGCAGAGACTGATAAACTATGGCCCCAAAGAACACAGCAACAACCATTTCTTTACAGATTAACCATCACTGTTTTCCTACTACAATGGCAAGGTTTAGCAGTGTGGAAGCCATGCGGCTGCAAAGCCTAAAACAGTCATTATCTGGTCCTTCATTGAAAAGTGTGCTGACCCCTTGGTAGTAAAATCCCGTGGTTAGGAGGACTGACTAGACTGCATGTCGCGGCCAAGAAATAGCAGGTCAAAAAGATGCTTATATTCAATTTCTACCAGGTGAGCAGTAAAACCGGGGGCCAAATAGGCACCTCATTTATTTATTTTTTAAATATTACAAAAATCAAAGAAGTACTCCTCCTTTGCATAGTCCCTTCCTTGACTAGAAATTGTTCCCTGCTGCCCTATTATTATTTTCCTCAACATTAACAATGAAGT
This sequence comes from Mesoplodon bidens, assembly GCF_964165515.1. Taxonomy (NCBI): domain Eukaryota; kingdom Metazoa; phylum Chordata; class Mammalia; order Artiodactyla; family Ziphiidae; genus Mesoplodon; species Mesoplodon bidens. The sequence continues at coordinate 46,350,368 of NC_138165.1, read as the reverse complement.
AGCACCGGACTTGAGCTTCTCTGTGACTCATTCTCTTTGCTCAAGCTGTGGTTGCTTCCCAGACTTGTCACACCACACCTGATGGCTGGGGGCCAAGATGACCATGACACTGGCATGGCCCAGAGTGCCTGGGCAGGCTGAGGACACACGGCTAGTTAAATGCCCTTTCATGGGCAACATGAACAAGCTTCCCCAAGCTCTGGGTCATCTATTCGTCACCAGTCTGTGATTACTACTGTCCCTTCTGTCTTAGAAAAAAACGCAGGCTGATACTGACTGGACACAGAAGGCGAATAATACACGTTTTGTGTGTTTATGCAAGTCTATGAGTTCCAAAACTACCTGAATGATCCAAGCTACAGGAAAATGACTATTTCAAACAACTCCCATCCATGACTTACTGTAGTTAATGATGTTGGTTTACAGACAGATTGCAACTACCGATATTAAATGCATAATAATGTATTTGGCAAAGTTACTAACCCAAGAAGAATCTGCTCTGGGTCATCTGCTTTGTGATGAATGGACTGAGAGCAGGAGACTGAAGTCACGTGACTCAGGGCAAGTCACTCAACCTCTTTGAGTTTCAGTTTGGCTCTGGAAATGAGGAATTTGGACGGAATAACAAAAAAATCTTCTTCCTAGTTTACTAAGCACTTTAACAAATGTTCTCCTGTGTTGTTGTTTTATGATTTTAGACAAGTCGTGTATCTCCGCCATCCTTAAATGCCATTCAAAATGATGGAACCAAGTTGGCAGCCCTGCAATAGTGTAGAAATATTGCAGGTCGAAGTGCAATTCTTGTCTTCCATCTTGTTCTTCTTATAACAAAGGTATTGCTCAAGCATTAGAGTATTTTAAGGGTGTGTATTTTCTTTGTTTTTTTTTTATTACTAAGTTATGCCCACTGCTTGCCTTGTCCTCTTGGTACACTCCTTCTAGGTAACTGGCCTCGGTTAGTTGCTGCCGTTGGCCTAAGATTAGAGCAAAGCTAAGAAATCCTGGCAGACATTGTAAAAATATCTGCAGACTCAGTGTCCCAGGCCTAGCTGAACTAAAGCTTGATTCTGAGAATCACAAAATGGCCAGGAAGACGCTGCAGCATGCACGAGTTGTAGGTGCTTTCCTCCCCTCCACTCAGTCAAACGTGTGGGAAGCATTTGACCCTCCTGAGCTCCTCTCTTTCCCAGGCAGCTGTGTTAATCCTGGTGGAGACGTTGTGGTGAAAACCTCAGACTCTGGTCTTTGTTTTCAGGATTCCTGTGAGGAAGAAATCTACTGAGTCTCTAACTGTATGGACACAGGAATGAGGCTTAAGGATTCCAGTGTGTATTTTTGGGGCGAGGCTTGTGGTGTATGAATTTGTTCCATGTTGGAGTGGTGGATGGAATGTGGAGGGGTTAGGACAGACTCCGCTGAGGCCCTTCCAAGTTGCCAAATGTTTCCTCTAAAGCCCAAGTGTACAGCCAGACTTGGATCTCCTGTCCCCATATTCTCAGCTAGCTGTATTTGTATCTCTGTGGGAGTGTACCTGAGCAGTTGGTACTGAAGGGTTGGCCTAAAAATCCTCTGGGACAGTGATTAAAGGAAGACATAAGATCTCCCTGCCCAGCAGCTGAGAGTTTGATGTGGAAAGAAAACAAATTAATTTCTTACTAGGTTTCTTGCCCAGTAACATTCTGCTAGTCAATCAGTCATCTAATCCCAAACACTTAGGGACTTTAATGTGATTCTGATGTTTTAGAAATTAAGTATAAGAGTCAAACATCAGAAGGCGTTGTACGATGCTAAGTCCTAGATAAAAATAAGAATTAAATTGGAAAAGCCTTAACTGTCATATCACTTCTTGATGGGTTAATGTGTTTTATATGCCTTGAAAGAGAAAAACGTTGCACTCCAGTTAGAAAACAAAGTGAGCTACAGTGCACATGTGTCTTACCAACCATCAACTTTGAGGATATTTTTGAGATCTTTAAAAAAATGAACTTAAGTAGCACAGAAAGGTTTTTCAGACCACAACACTTAAGCAGACACCCTTGGATTGGTTTGATAGACTTTCATTAGGGATAATTAGGTTTCCTAATTGGTTGGGACCCAAGCAACATTCATCTGTTTCAACCAAAGAAGCTTCCTTTTATTCTTCTTGCCCTCTGATATTGTGATTCCATTTGAAGAAAAGTTCCCACTGCTAAAAGAACTAGAAAAGCACTGGACTCATTTATTTCTGAGGACCCTATGGCCTCTCTAGCTGATATGATGGAATGAAAAAGGAAACGAATCAGGGAGAGACTAGTGAGACAGACACTATTGGTTTTGTACGTAGATCCTACTCCCCTCTTCACCTCACTCTCATCTTTCCATGCTGGCAGATCTCTGACTTTGCTCTGCTATCTGGAGCAGCCATGGGTTCAGGGATAGAAAACATCTCTAGCCCAAAGGTGAATCTCTGTTGGTCTATACTAATCAGGGTAGTCTCAGTCTCTGGCCGGTCATTGCCTTAAGCATGGACATGTGCTCTAAATTTGGGCTGTGTAGAACTAGCATCTGTTGGGAGTGTCTGCAAAAGACTCCTCGCTAGAGAAAAGAGATGCACAGAAACGTCTGTTTCCTATGCTAGAACTCTGCATTAGGAACAGCTATATAATTTGTGGGGCCCACTGAAAACTTAAAATGTGAAGATCCTTGTTCCTTTCTTCAACTGTCTCTCTCTCCACCTGTCATGGTGGGTTTTATTTGCTATTTAGGCTTGGGGACCCTCACAGGCACCTGGTGACTCGCCCTGCAACTCAGCATGCAGAGCATACATTACCCCGACCCTCCCCACTCCTACCTCTAGGCCCCTGCTGGAGGCAAAGGGTGGCAGTAGTTGCTGGGTAGAGGTCAGGGAGCAGGTGGTCTAGAACCCATCCAGCCCAGGTGGTGAGGCAGGACCATGCATGAGTTAAGGCTCCAAGCCCTTGGTGCATACCCTTTGTCCTACTGAACTTCACTTACAAAATGCAAATTCAAAGTAAAATCATGGAGAATTTCAAGATGGAGATGACAGAGCATTAGCCCCCTCGCATGGCATTCTTCTGAACCTGACGCCCCATGCAAGTGTATTGACTGCATGTGCATGAAGCTGGTCTTCATGTCTGCATGTACCACCTGAATCTGCCTCAGCCATCTTGAGACCACAGGGAAACATGGCCAAGTTAGAGAAGAAAGACAAAAGCACCTGGCTCCTTGACATTATTAAGCTTCTAAATTAACCAACCTTGGAGACTACAAGGTTGGTTATAGTCAAAAACCAAGTTGGTTATACTCAATAATTCTTGTTATAGGAGATAATAAACCCCTAGTTTTATAGGCCACTTTTACTTGGGCCTTTCACTAGTCACAGTTGACAGTATTCTATCTGATAGGAAACATCACATGTTGATGAAAAAGTCTACAAAGGGACTAGAAAGAGGAGGTTAGGCTAGAGGAGTTTTGTTCTGACATTCAAATCTACAGCCACTCCCCTAGAGAACGCTGTTCCTGCTTTTCCCCAACCACTCCGCAGGGTATAAGAGAGCTGGTGTGTTCTTTGGAACCTGAGCACAGACAATGATGACCTCACCTACACTCCACCCCCTCACATTTCTCCACTTTTAGAAGGCTTAACAAGTTCAAGTAGGGCAGATATTGGCAAACTATGACACAGCGAATAAATATAACACCCACGTTGATTTTTAGGTACACGAGAATTGAGATGATGGAACGAGGTCACTGTGAGCTGCAGGGATAGTCTGAGGCAAAATCATAAAACAAATGAAGTTTGCATGGGGCTCATCTACTTGTAATAGACTTTCCCATCCTTCAGAGTCCGTCCCTTAGGTAAATATCTTGGGTTCTAGGTCATTCCCGCTTAAGGTGCTAACTAATACATTTAAGGTACAATTTTGCATAAAGGTTTGATGGTCTAGCCCTTAAAGTTCCTAGAAACTTTGAGATTTTATGATTCTTCACCAACTGTTCTGTGTCCCTCCCACATAGAGATCCTGGGACAGTAGACCTTTGGAAACCTTGGAGAAGTTCCAAATCCATAAAACTCTTCCTCGAATTATGGGGTTAAAAGAAGAATAAATAACATCCTCTGGGAAAAATAGCTTCAAGGAAAAGGTAGTATGAGAGGAGGGCCTTGAAGGATGTAGGTTTTATAACTTATCTGGAGGGAAAGCCATTCCACCTAGGAGACCAGCTGGCATGCAGATGTTTCCCTCTGCCTCAGAAAGTAGGATATAACACTTAGAAGCTTCTCACCCTCATCCTCAGGAATGGTTAGGTACTAACCATGCTTCTCAGACATTTCTGGAGACAATAGCAGGGGTCTATAAATTCTGTATCACTTTTCTACTCTTACAGGTTATACTGGGTGGAACAGCATTCGCCCCCAAATATATGTCTTCCTACAACTCAGAATGTGGCCTTATTTAGAACTAAGTATAAGAAGTTAAGATGAGGTCATTCTGGATTCAGGTAGGCCCTAAATCCAGTAACTGATGTCCTTACGAGAAGGTCTGTGAAGACACACAGGGAAGATGGCAGTGTGAAGACAGAGGCGGAGATTGGAGTGAGGCTGTCCAAACCAAGGAGCTCCAGGACCCACCAGAACCTGGAAGAGGCAAGGAAGGAGTCTTCCCTAGAGGATTCAGAGGGCGTATGGCCTTGCCAACACCTTGATTTTGGACTTCTAGCCTCCAGAACCACAAGAGAATACATTTCTATTGTGTTGACCCACCTGGTTTGTGGAAATGTATTATGGCAGCCCTAGGAAACCAATACCCAGGCCCCCTCATGGGGGCCACCGACTGTATGGAATGATAAGGCTTGAGAGCTGACCACTGATTGGGCTGTCAATTTCAGAAGAGGAAATGGAGAAGATACTCCCTCAACAGAATGTCTGGTCACCACTGTGCATGGGGGCAGGGCTTACCTTTCCATCTAGAATGTGCCCATGAGATGAGCGGTATTAAACTGGATGTCTCAAAGGTCAGTATTCCTGGCTGTTGCACGCCTATGCATAGGCCTCTGGAGCTCTCTCACTCCTACCTTTTCATCACAACCCTCTGCCAAACAAAACTGGATGACAAGGTCTTCCTGTTTGAACCAGTGGGTTTTCTCAGGGACATCAGACAAGAAGGCTGAAGGTTCCCTCCATACTAGATTAGCAGCACATGGGTGAACCAAGCTCATACATTATTCAGAGGGGGAAAATGTGGGCTTTGACTGAACTTTGAAGGAATCAGCAGCTATTCCGGAGGAGAGTGACCTATTGTTCTACTTCACAGAACACAAAGAGCAAGCGGCATTCCTTACAGCATAGCTAATGGAGTGCACACAGACACTGTGATGAACTGACCAGCGGACATCTTTTACCAGCTCTGAAGTTCTGTGCAAAGTGCCCTGTTGCTGATCAGAGGAAGGATGTTCACACTTTTTCTATTTCTGTAAGGTTACAACTCAGTGATACTCAGGTCAGGAGTTTCTGGGTAAAATGGTGTTGTCTGTGAAGCATGTACTTGCCAACAGCACCAAGGTCCCCTAAGAAGGGCCACCAGACAGATTAGGTTGACATTTATGCCATTGTCTGGCAGACCCCTCCCTGAAAAATGGGAAGCCTTTCCTGCATGGTGGAGGAAGGAGAGAAATGGTTATGAAATTCATTTTTTTAAAAAGTTCCACACCATGTGCTTCTTTGAAACTAGAAAAGCATCTTCTAAAAACAGGAGAAGGAAATTCTGACCCAAAGGAGCAAGGGAGGGTTAACAGCACCTTTAGTCCAGAGCATTTGCAAAGGTTCTGAATTGATTCCTGGTGAATCAATTTTAGTCAGTAACTAAATTTTAAATATTCTGGAAAGAACAGAGAACAAACACTGAAATTGCAAATATTTATTTGAACACTATGTTACCACTGTGGATTTCAATAACACTACAAAAAAGTATTATCTTGTTAATATTTTTCTTGGCAAAAGTGACTCAATCGGTGGATTACCTTGATCTGCCATTATTAAGTTGGCTTGCTTTTCAAAAGTAGGAAACTGTTCTATTAAGAAAAGAATACATTGATAGTGCAAATTTGATTTTTAAAATTCCGTTTCCTTGTAGTGTTTCTGGTGTTTCAAATTAAATAGTTCAGTTCAACTCATGTAATAATTATAGAAAGACAATAAAATTAGTTATTAACTTATCTAACAACATCTATAATGCTTAAGCTTGTTATGTAAAGTATATTTCAGGAATTAGGCAATATTTGAGAAACTACATGAATCATTCCAGGTCACCAGATTTGCTTAATAAAACAACCTTTAGTATTTTTTTTAGGCATAAAACTCATTTATAATTCAATAGTTCATCCCACATTACAATCCTTCATTCATTCAACAGACACTGTTCATCTCCTATGATGCTCCAGGTACTGTGTTGATAACTAGGGATAGAGACAAGACTGGAACAGATGCAGTCATTCACATGAATATCTGAATTAAGAAATATGTTCCTCACATTAGCAAAGCATCTCTCAGACTTCCCCTTTGATGATATATTTGAACTCCTAATGCTGAAAGATAAATTATTATTATCCTAAATCAAGAACCAGTCATTAGGGGCCTCCCTGGTGGCGCAGTGGTTGAGAGTCCGCCTGCCGATGCAGGGGATACGGGTTCGTGCCCCGGTCTGGGAGGATCCCATATGCCGCGGAGCGGCTGGGCCCGTGAGCCATGGCCTCTGGGCCTGCGCGTCCGGAGCCTGTGCTCCGCAACGGGAGAGGCCACAACAGTGAGAGGCCCGCATACCGCAAAAAGAAAAAAATAAAAAAAATAAAAATAAAAATACATAAAGAACCAGTCATTAGAATTTTATATACAGTTTAAAGAACATAGTTTGTTTGATTTCTTGTGTTATTATAACTTTTGGTTAACTACTTTGGATAACCACAAAGTAATGAGCAAGTATGTAGTCTCCCTATTGTGTGGACTCATATCTATACTCTATCACTCAGTAGCTTTTGATGAATAACTAAACAGCCCTGTACCTCAGTATTCTCATCTGTAAAATGGAAATGATAATGGTCTGTACCTCAGAGGGTTCTGGTAATGATTAAACAATTTAATAGACATAGAGTGCTTGGAATAGTTCCTGGAACATGGTAAATTCAAAGAAACATGTGTATTTGATTCTCCACAGCTGAGTTTATGACATGGATTCAATAATACAGTAAGTCCCCTACATACGAACAAGTTCTGTTCTGAGAGCACGTTCATAAGTCCAATTTGTTCATAAGTCCAACCAAGTTAGCCTAGGTACCCAACTAACACAATGGGCTATATAGTACTGTACTGTAACAGGTTTATAATACTTTTCACACAAAGAATACATAGAAAACAAACACAAAAAATAAAGAAAACATTTTTAATCTTACAGTACAGTACCTTGCAAAGTACAGTAGTACAGTACAACAGCTGGCATCCAGGGTCTGGCATAGAGTGAACAGGCAAGAAGAGTTACTGACTGGAGGAGGGAGAGGAGGTGGGAGATGGTAGAGCTGAAGTATCGTCAGCGACAGGAGATGGAGGGCAAGCTGCAATTTCACTCACGCCTGACGCTGATGGCACGGGTTCTGGTTCTTTGCTGGATTCAGTTCCATCTACTCTCTTGAAAAAATGATCCAGTGATGTCTGGGTAGAGGCTCTTTTTTTTCTCATCATAGATGACACAATAGCACTGGATTGCATTCTGAACGGCTGCTGCAACCTTCGTGTCTCATTCTATGTTCAGGTTCTGTGTCTCAAAACTTACAGTGCCTCCTCAAATAAATAAAATCCCCTTGCCATTTCCTGCATTGTGAATCTCTTCGGTTCTTCAGTTACCTCTTCTTCCTCTTGTCTCACTTTATCCTTTCTCTGTGCCTCCAATTCCATCAGGTCTTCATTAGTCAGTTCCTCGTGTTGCACAGCAAGGAGTTCAATGAAGTCGTCCTCTTGCAGATCTAGCTCCAGCTTCTCGCTGAGGGTCACTAAGTTGCTGAAGACCTCTTTGGACTCCTCATCCACCTTCTCAAATCCATGAAAATTGTAAACAAACTGCGGGCAAAGGTTCTTCCAAACCCCACTCATGGTGACGGCCGTAACCTCACCCACGTTTGCCTCTTTGAAAGTTCCCAACTTGAAGGTTCATATGTAGGGGACTCACTATACTAATACAAGGGTGAGCAAACAAGCAGGTTGTGGGTGAGCAGTACTGGCCTCAGCTTCAGGAGAAGAGAGATTGAATCTTAGCACTACTGCAGAAGGGTTCAGTCAATAAACAGTACTTACTTGAATTGGGAAAATGTAGTACCTGGATCCCCTTTCAATCATCCATTCTTGTCACAAGAACTCAACCTGCTTTCCACTATTCATGTGACAAATGAGGGAATTGGACTACATGTTCTCTAGCACCCTGTCCACCTCTAAAATTCTGTGAAATTGTGATTCCAATGGAACCACAATTCAGGCATGGGAAATATTTTGTTAATGAACCATTTGGTTAGAAATGTATTTCTTTTCAAGTGGTATTTGTAGACATTGTTGAAGGACATTGTTGTAGACATTGTTGCCCCTCTCATTGAGAATTTCTTCTATAAATTAAAACAAGGTAGTAGAAGATTCAGGCTGATGAAATGAATTTTGACATGTAATTGATTATTCCAAATAAACTTCTTCTTTAGAATCCAGGGGCTTAGAACTGTTCCGAATGAAGAACTGAGAAGCTATTTTGATAAAGTGTGCCAAATGTGTACCCCTTCATTGAATTCTTCAAAGTGCTTTTGTATCTATTATTTCATTTTCTCTACCTTGACTATAACTTTTTCAGAAAAATTCTGCACAGGAAACCTGATATCTCAGGTTTTTCATCAATTATATCATTGATCCCTGAGCAGCAGATCACTTAGGTCTTTGGATCAACTTACTTATGTGAATGCGTTTCTCTTATGGGCATTAATTTTCTTTCAAATTACTTGGGAAAAGTTAGTTTTCAAATAGTCAAGTTGCAGTTATAAAAGGAAATATGAATTACACACCCAAGCACAGTCTTGAGACTTAGCAGCCTTCATAAGCAGCAGTTTTATTTCCATACATAGATTTTTAATCACTGGCACATCCTACTCAAAAACTATACATTGGGGACTATATAATTATTTGAAATATTACCACGGTATTTAGATGTATATAAGCAAACAGATTGGGCTAAAAAGAAATATACTGTGGGAAGACAAAAATGTTCAGCTATCCTACACTGTCTTGAGATTTTCTTATGAAAAATCCTTAAATTATTGTGACACATTTAGGACACATCTAAAATTTGAAAAACTTAGGGGAGTTTCAATTTAGTAGCTTGGGTCTGTCTTGACTGAATATCTTTGTGCCTGCAAAATCTAACAAGTAAATTGTCAGGTATCCATCACAATAATGAAGGGACATATTTAACAAAAATCATGGTCAATGCAGTCTTTTACCTCACAAACTGTTCTTTTTCAAATAAGCAGAGATAAAATTAAATCCAACCACTTTGCCAGCAGATGTATATGGAACATCTGTTACATTCGTTACCTATGCAGTACCTCCTGGATTAAGATATGGCATCTGTCTGTGGTGATTTGTTTTTAATATGGTAGGAGAGGTCATGCATTAACACATGAAACAACCCCTACAACTTCATTACTATCACTCGAGCCCAAGACACCATCATCTCATACCTAGATTTCTAGATGTCCTTTTGCTCCTCCTTTTGCCCTCCTACAATCCTTGTTCCACACAGAAGTCAGTAATCATCCATTGCACTTAAGATAAAATCTACACTCTTTAGCTTAGTGAAGGAGAGAGAGAGGAGAGGAGGAGGAGGACGACGAGGAGAAGGAAGAGAAATCATCATGCTATTTTTCCTAGCTTCATTGTTTTCAAATTTCTACCCAGTCTTTCCCTGCCTATTTCTCTTACCTCAACTCCTATCACTTCTTACCTTGTCCAGGGTACAGACTAAGAATTAAGCCCCATAAGAGTATGTGTCCTCACTTGTCTTGCTCTTTGTACCTGTGTTGTCCGTAATAATGTAAAGCATGTAGGAGGCATGTAATAAATATTTGTGGACAATAATGAATGACTAGAAGAGTATTATATCCTTTCTATGTTGTGATATGTTACATTTTCAAACTGTGTGCAGGCAATGAAGAACAGGATAGTCTTTTGCCAACTATGTGCAGGCAATGAAGAACAGGATAAGGCTATATGCATAACAAATTCAAAAAGAAAATAATTTTTAAAAATGAGGTGGAGAGTAGGCATGAGGTAGACCTCATAGAAAGTTAAGACTAGAGATGGGCTTAGAATAATAATTTGAATTTCAATAGGTGAACATGATGGATAAAGTATAGCATTCTTGGTCAGTAAAAGATCAAGAGTGAGCCAGGAGTGTGAGCAAGTGGTGGATAGGGCTGAAGAAGGACAATAAGGGGGCCAAAGTGATAGTCCCAGGCATTCAGGCTAAGGAAGAGTAGAGACCAAATTGTGGTTAAGAACGGCCAATCAAAGGACCTGAACAGATTAGCAGAGAAGATTAGAACTGATGAAGGAGGAAAAAAGGGGGGATTAAATGTTTTTGAGGAGATAGCCATCATGACAAAAGGGGTATTTTAGGAAGATCCCTCTTGTAGCACATGAACGGTGAAGTAAAGGAGGTAAATAACTCTAGGTAAGAAGACCTGGTGGCCAATTTGGGAGTAAGGTGATAAAGTAAGGGCCATATTAGATAATGGGGGAGAAAAAGACAAACCAACAAGGAAAAAAAGAACTGATGGTGAGCATTTGTGTGAGTGAGAAGGGAGAAAGGCAGTCAAAGCTAAGAAGACACCATGGGAACTAGAAAATGTCTTTTCTTCTATCCACAGGAAACTGGGGAAATGCGAAGCCATATTGCTTAATGGCCGGTCACCATTCTATCCCCAAACATAAGGGCTTCCCGTGTGACTTGGTTTCCTACATCCTTCTCTGTATTTGGACAAAGTTAAAGTATGTCTCTCTAGAACCCTGTTATTAGAATATGGCTCTTTCAAAGTCTTTCAGTGAGCTATCCATCTATATTTATAGGTTTTCTTATTATCAATCAACATGTAAAGTGTTTTGGCAGGAATCATAGGCTGTGTGTGATGAGCATCTATTAAGGTATCTTCCAAGTACCTCTCTTCTGCCTGCTCCATTCACAGAAGAGGAACTGGCTGGTAATACCTGACTGGACACTGAAGTGGACATATAACTCAAACTGGTGCAATCAGAATTGTGCCTTGAGACTTCTAACCAACAGACAATAAGGAGAAAGGAACTGACACATGTCCATTCTGGAACTCTAGAGAAAAAACCTGTGAATTTGGAATAGCTTTGTCTCCATCTTTTCTAATGCTTCATTGTTCAAATTTTCTCTGATGTCTTAGAATCTCTCCAGCATATTTCTTTTGCATTTTCTTACCTTTTTAAAAAATCATCTTCTGGTTTTTTATTGTATACAACTCAGAGAAACTTAATCAATATTTAGAGTAAAATACTTTCAGAACTGGTATCAAGTGTAGATGCAGATGTTTCTAGTGGAAACGGTAAATGAGAGCAAGACAAATGTAACTTGGGAGTTTGGAAAGAAAGCTTGCACTCTAATAAGACCCTTCACAAAATTCACCTAAGAGAAACAAGAAACACTTGACTCATGAACACAGAATTAGATTTCTGTTAGTCTTTCTCCTCCCAGATGAGTGATATTTTTGGTAGGAGATATATTTTTTTAACATTTCTCCATCTTATCATCTCCTTCCTCAAAGGGAGACTTATAAACTTGGAGAGTGTAGAACAGATCAGCAGCGGTCCTGTTTAAAAATGTGGAAGGGTGGCAAGCCATTAAAGGAAGCTGAGAAACTGGGGAGAACAAGATGGCATAGGGCCTTACAGGCGAGGTTAGATTACCAGAAATAATATGTGAGTTGAGAACAGAACAGTTTAACCAAGGGTACTGCTGGGTTCCCCTGGTAATTGGGAACACAAATGCTTTGCAAGGTTACAACACCCACTCTCCTACAGGTTGAAAGCATATGAAAAGAGCACAGTCTATTTTTGAAAGTGGCATCCGAGAAGGTTTCTACACACCCAGAAGAGTATTTCAGTTCATTAACTAAAATACATTTGTGTTGTGGTTGATTGGTTTTGTGTTCTACTTTACTTCAGAATATTTTGATATGCTCATAGAAGGAGGCAAAAGAAGCTTTTAAAAAAACAAGAATCAACAAGAGGGGGGCTAGGAGTATTCATTCATTTGTTCATGTATTCAAAAATATTTATTATGCTGCCAGGTATCGTGCTAGAAAGGGCTTTTACAGGTTGTTTGATTGTTTTAAGGATGCAGTTCCTGCTTGCATGAATCTTGGAGAGGTAAACAGTAAACAAAGAACCATATAAAATATGATTATAAATTGTGACAAGTAAACTGAAGGAAAAGCACATGGTATGGGCTTTTTATGATATGAGATACTGATAGACATTTAATTTAATTAGTAAAGATGATTAGGGAAATCCTCTCTGAGGAAGACTTATTTGAATCTGGAAGACTGATGGTGCCTTAAGCCAAGAAAAGGGGAGGAGTGTGGTGGGTTGGGAGGCAGAGAAAGGGTATTCCAGAGAAAGTGGAAAGCATGTGCAAAGGTCTCATGAAAGGAAAGCACTTAGTGCCTTTGAACAAATGAAAGAGTTCAGGGTAGCTGGCCCATAGTGAGGCAGGGATGGCATGCCATTAGAAGGGGCTGGAAAAATTGAGGAGGACAGGACAACATAGGTCCTTATAGGCTAGGCTAGGGATTTGGGGTTTCATCCTAAATGCAACAGGAAGCCACTGAAGGGGGTGGTGGTGATATGAATATCATTTAAATGTTGTAAAGACTACTCAGACTACTGTGTTGAGAATGGGTGGTTCAACGGGTCACCAGTAGAAGCAGGGAGGTCAGGTTGAAGGTCAAGGCAGTAAATCCAGGGGAAAGTTGAGAACTACCAATGGAACACAGTGATTGCAAAATGATACCTGAGTTTTGGGGTTAATCTACTTTAGATCTGCTGGAGTCACCTACTTCTTGACTTGAGAAACTACATACTTAAAAAAGGCATAGGATAGTTATATGGCATTCCTTCAGTCAATATTTCATCTGAGGTGGTTTTGTTTAAATATTTTATTTTGTTTTAATTTTTAAAAAGTTTTCTATAAAAAGTTTAAAAATACAAATGTGCATAGAAAAAGAAAAAAAACTACATCATTTAGATGTATACCCACACATACACAGGTATTTATCTAAAATGTGAAATCACATTTTATGGACTGTTTCGTCACTTGTGTTTTACATTTAGCAACATGTCATAAACATGTTCCCTTGTCAAAATCTGCAGATCTTCATTCTTCTAATGGCTTATTGGCTTTCTTACTCTATGAATGAACCACAATTCATTTTTAATTGATAAGCATTTAGATTGTTTCCAATTTTTCATTATTACAAATAGTGCTGTATTTTCATTATTACAAATAGTGCTGCAGGGAACCTCTTTATGCATTTCTGCATACATTTAAACAAACTTTTAGGAAAGTTTCTATAAAATTCACTACTAGGAATAGAATTGCTAAGTCAAAGGATTTATACATTATATAAATTTATAACTACTAGTGCCCTCCAAACTGTTTGTTTTGATTTATATTCCTGTTGATTTTACTATACCTTCAAAAACACTATGGACTTTTACCTCATAAAGTAAAAATGATAACTCATTGTCAATTTAGTTTACATTTCTCTGACCATAGAATGGTGGAACATTTTTCTATATGTTGATAAACTACTTCCGTTTCTTTGTCTGAACTTTCTATTATATCCTACTCCCCCTTTCTAATTGTATTTTTTGTCTTTTTTATTATTTGGGGGTAGCTCTTCATATATTTAGGGTATTAGCCCTTTGACTATGACATTCAATGCACATATTTTTTGATGCTCTTTTGTCTTTTCATGGGCTTTTGTCTCTTATGGGCTATTTTTGTAGTACAGAAGTTTCCATTTCATATTTAGGGAGTCAAATCTTGTTCCCTTTGTACATCTTTTGACTTTGAGATTTCATGACAAAATCTCCCCTACCTAACACTTATTAAATACTTCAAAACAAGGAGAAACATGCATAGTGTGTTGATTGTCCTAAAAGCAGTTGGCTTAGTACTTCTGAAAAAGAATTTCAAGCATGAGAACACTGAGTCTGGTCACTCCAGTTCTCCATAATTCTTAATTATCATGAACATGGAACTAGTTCTCTCTCACTGATATAATTTTCTATTTATAGACACCTTTTCACTGAATTCTATCAAAGACCTAACCACAAAGTTCAAGTTATTGTTACTTGAAAGTCTTAAGAGAACCTACTCTTGATTCATGAGAAAAATTGCTTCTGCTTAGATGGTATGTTATGTATTTTGGACTGTAGAAATGCCTGATGACACAGACTAAAGTCCCTCACACAATCTAGTGATAAATGTCACTTGTGACTTTTGTCTCCAGTCTCCAATTTCTAAACTAGCTCATATCAGGATCTCCCTCCATATTTTTAGACTAGAGACAACTGAACACATACTATTAAATCTGTGACAAACAAGGAAGTAACTTAATTTGATGTTAATCCAAAATAAGCATAAATAATTTCCACTACTGTTCTCTTGATGTGCCAAAGTGAATGCACTAAAAGTATCAGGCCTTTTGCTATAATTGCAGTGTAAGAGTTCTTCAAAACATGGTCCCCCTTGTTCTGGATTTCATGCTTCTCAATGCAAAATGATTCTAGGCAACATACTGTATCTTTTACCACTGCCTTCCCTGTGATGATTCAGTGCAAAGAGTGGCAAACATATTTAAAAGATTATAGGAACCTATTTGATAAATGTAATCAGGTCCTAAGTATTTTTGAAAGCAAACAATGCTATCCACTTGACCCATTAAAGGATATATACATATATATATTTATATATATATACATATATATGTATTTTTTAAGATAGTGTGATTAGGTAGAAACTTGCAAACTCTCTTGAGGCCATAGGAAAAAGCATTTCTATGATTCTACTAGCAAGCAAGCAAGCAAGATAAAGTGCTAACCTCTTCCTCTTTGATGATTCTATTCTGTTTGCTTCCCCAACTGTGTGTCACAGAAAATTCCTAGAGCAATATTCCTAGGACACACACACACACACACACACACACACAGCCTCCTAGTGAAATAAGTTTGAAAAATACAGGAATAAAACTAAAAACAGAGAGACATATTACCAAAACAATTTTCAGGACCCTTAAGATGCTGATGCCCTTTGTTAATTTCTAAGAATCTAAGCAGGGATATTGTTTTTTGCTTTGTGAAAACAGAACTCATTTTTCAGAGAATACAAGAAATACCTTCAAACATTGCATGGATTTTATGAACAATTTGGACATGCTGACCTAGGGCATCTGTTTGCCTTAAATACACTGATTTCATATCTCTCCTGTAAGACTACGAAAAAATTAGCTTTTCCATCATCTCTTTTGAGATTCTTCCCAGGTCTGCCACGCTACCTACTGTCTGCTCCATGTCACCCTTTAATTTCTCCTCCTTTATCCTTCTCTTTATATGAAAATACTAGGATTTATGCCTCCACTGTACCAACCCAGTTGTGTATGCACATATTTTGTTGCCCATTTTATTGTATTTACTAGTGGTTTTTATTTTGTTTCTTACTAAACCATTAATATCTCTAGGTTAATAAAACACGTTCTCACTTTTTGGTGTAATCATTCACCATCCTCCAGCACTGGGACACACACACAGTCTAGAATAGTTCTCTGCCCAGAGTTGATTCTAGAAAATGTAGCTGCCTGCCCTTATTTGAGAGCGATGACATGCAGTTGCTGTAGGGGATGTGTGAGGATGAGTCTGCATGTGTCTGTTGATGGTGACTGCCTTCAAGGGCAGCACCTAAAGCAGAACAGAATCAATGTTCAGCAGAGTCATTTCTTTGGCAGCTGAAATGAACCTGTAGGAATCTTGCTGTCACAGATACATTCTTGGATGCTGCAACTGTAAATTCACCCACCCACCTGCACAGCTCAAGGGAAATAATTCCCTCAGCTTTGGAATACATCCCTCTCACAGTGGGTCAGATAACAAGCCTTAAAGGGACACAGTGATGAGTAATGAGAGACTGAGAGAACCAAATCCAAATGATATTTACAGGAGCCTTTAGTGGGCAGCGTGTAATTACAGGGTTCAGGCTCATGTGTTGCTCTTGATTATTCATTTTTCGCCACTTCCTATCTATCTCCCTCCTTTGCCTCATCATCACCAGACAAGAAATTCCCTTTTATTTGAGTAACTACATAATGGGATGCTTTGGTTCATCAAATATTCTGATTCCTGGGTCCTGCCACCATAGTTGAATAGTTCTTTTTTTTTTTTCAATCAAACAATCAATATGATCTTTTATTTCTGTTTTCTTTCTTTCTTTTATTTATTTTTTGGCCATGCCACACGGCATGTGGGATCTTAGTTCCCTGACCAGGGATGGAACCTGCGCTCCCTGCATTGGAAGGGCAGAATCTTAACCACTGGACTGCCACAGAAGTCCCCTGAATAGTTCATTTTGATTCACAAGTATTCTGAATTCTACGTAAATAGGTACATAGGTATTTGGAAGTAGGTACCTGGGTGAATCACAAAGATATTCAAGGTCTTGCAATGACAGGAGCATCATTAGGAAAAACAACTCCCCATTCAAAGTATTATACATACAGAAAACAAGCTGAAACTGTTCTGACCATACCGCATACCAGAGAAATTGTTAATTTGGAAAAAAAAAATCTTATTTCCATTTGTTTACTTTGTCTGTGTCACTCACACCAAAGTGAACTATGAATGAACCTTCTTTCTATGCAACTTAGTTGATGTTTCTTTTGTTTGATCATCATGTAAAATGGAAATTTATTTTCAATTAAGTGGGTTTTATATGATGATAATAAGCCTATCGTTGCTCTTTAATTTTCAACTGAAGTGTTCTCCTCACAGGAGGCCCTTGTTCAGAATGAGCAATTGTTCCTTCCTGGGATTCTCTCGGTTTTCATCGGAAATGTGTTCCTCCAAACACTGACCCAGCTCAACCCCACTTAGTTTCTCAGGGAAGATGAGCTCATATCCTGGTGGCGTGGTGCTCTGCCCTGTACAGGCCCCAAAATCTGACCATTGCTTGTGTATAAAACGAAGCTCAGAATTTTAGATTGTGTACTATCTAGCTAACAGAGGAGGGTACTGTCCGTGTGGGGAACACTACATGACTCATATTTTCTTTGAAAAATTGAAGTCATATTTCTTTGATGTGTCAACAGTGAGGACTGAGAGCTGATTTCAGAGTCTTTGTACAAAACTGGAAGGAGAGAGGGAGAGAGAGAGAGTAGGAGAGCAAATGAGAGACTTCTCTGAGATCAAGCAGGGAGAACAACACTCCCAGAAAATATCCTACACCGAGTGCACAGCCCTCAGAATGTAATAATACAACCTAATGATGTGAGAGAAGAAATGGTGAGAGGAAAATGCAAACAGAAATAATTATTCTTGGATTGCTAGGAAAATACATGAGCCGAGGGCACTGACAGCATCTGAATGTTTGTGTGATGCAAGGAAACAAGGACACACATTGAGTGAGAGAACAGGCAGGCAGAGGAAGATATTGTTCCTGGAATATTTAGTGCCATGACTTGAGTGCTGTATTGAGGTTCTCTTGTCTTCCCTCTCCTTCCTCTGTTGTCATTTTTCTGTGATCCCATCAGCATCACTTCAAAGATGCAAATCTCAATTTATCCCTATGCTAAACATATATCACCCCTGCCAAAATAAGAGGTGAGAAAATGAGCTCTATGTTCAAAATAGTTCCTCTAACTCTGTTAAAAATAGACAATCCAATTCTAGGGTCCTTGAAGGGAAGTGGGTCGTAGGTGGCAGGTGGCTGTCCCCCCAAGGATGTGAGAAGTTAGGGGAGGATGTTAGAAGAAGGAAGGAAGGTGATTCACCCTCTTTCTCTTTAGGAGAGTAGCTCTATATATTATATTTGTCTCCCTGATTGCCACAGTTTAGGGTTCCATCAATGTCACCTAGTAATGCCTTTTAGGAGCTGAATTACAGCACTTTATTCCCCTAATGATCTCATTTTCCCATCAGGCTTCTGGAGGCTTCAGTGGACATGTTACTGAATAGTCTGGCTCTCCTTGTCAGTGATTTTACAGTCAAGCCAAGGCTGGGACAGAATCTCTGAGGGGCTCAAGGAAAACCAGCTCCATGCACTCCTGCATCGTTGAGCACTCGCTGAGAAGAAAGAGGAGCTCACTGTTCCCTCTGGGACCACAGAGAATTCCCAGCATTTCATGAAGAACTACAAGATGTTCCAAGGCAGCTGCTGCCCCACTTCTAGACAATGCACACTTTCTCTAACAAGGCTCTCCCAGCTCGCAAAAACTGGCACAGCATGGGAAATCAGAATCTCACCAGAGAGACAGAACTGGGAAAATGGATCAGGCTGAATGCAGAAGGTGCAACTAGGGCGGTGAACTTGAAGGCACTATATATAACACTAGTTTCTCTGAGTTGAATCAAATGCAATTTTCCTGCTGAGGCCTCAATTATTTTTAAAAAATGGTGCCGGGAACGACTGATGCCCCAGTACATCAATAGCATAGAGCTGTTCTTACTGAAATCTGAAAATACTCTTATTAAATGGAGTTAGAAAGGATATCTGGCAAGGCTCCCTCCACTGCTTTCCAGGAAGTGTTACAAAATGGTGGGGCTGGGAGCCATCCCAAATTATAGAATATCATGCTGACAGCCCTAGCATCATTGCTTGCAAAGACCTCATTGAATGTGACAGGTTGGAAATCTAGGTGGTATAATGAGGCGCATACGCAGTAGTTTCAAGGGTGCTAGCAGCTATTTCATGGCTCTTTCCCCCTAAGGCAAGTAAGCTTCCCAAATTCATCTGTCTACTTTCATGTATTTTCTTTTTCTTCATTGTTCTTCTCCCTATATCTAATGCACTGACATTCAGTGGGCTGTGCCAGATTTCAAATGTATACATCCCTCCAGGAAATAAAAGATAGACTTCTCGACCATTTGAATTAAAAGTGAACATCTTACTAGAGGATATATGATCAAAATAGTTGTTTTCTAAAGATAGTCTCATGTAAGATTTATGGCTTGCTTTATTTAGGAATTACATTTTATTTGAAATCATCAGTGTTATCTTGTATCAACACTTTACAATTATTTTAATTAAAATAACAAATCATCAAAGTTCATGTAAGATAAGTATATATGATATTTGTTATTTTAGAAATGGGTGATATAAAATAAGATTGAAGCTGTAAATAATAAGGCTGGTGTGGACTGAACTGGGATTATATAACTGAAGATGTCCCAGTTTTCTGCAGAGGCTGATCTCAATTACACACAGGATGAAATATCAGAGTTTGCAATTTCCCCGATTCACAGCTAAGAACAATATTATAGCTTAAATGTGGAAAAATTATATTCACATATATGCAAAGGGAAATAGATAAGCCATGAAGCTCATCTTTTCATTTTGTAGATAATCTCTCAAACATATTTAGCTACACAGTTTTGTTGTTCAATAGACTAGTTTTACTTGTAAGATGATAATACATGAAAATATATTTTTTTTCCAAGTAAAGCCTTTAGTTATGTAAACAACCACCATGGATCAACCACACAGCCTTTTTCTCTTTGTGCAATAGTAATAGCTGGTAGTTGAAAGAGATCTCTGATCCATCTGGCATTTTAGATACTCCTGTATTTTGTGGGGAGAAAAGCAGGACTTAGTACAATGGGCAAGAAATTTTGAGTTAGTGGATCTGAGTGGATGATCCATTTCCTGCCCTCCTCAGTTTCTCCAACTATAAAATGGGAATCATAATCCCTTTCTCATAGGCTGTGAGATTCTTTCTGAGAGACCCTCCTTGCTTTATTCACTTTCCTCCTCTTCTTCTTCCTCCTTCTCCTTGCTTGATTTCTCACTTGCTCCTTCATTCACCTTGAGACCAATATCTCTGAGGGCAGCAAGGGGTTCATTATGGGAAACAGTCACTACCTCCTGGCTCAGGAAAGGGGAGTTCCAGTGAGTGTGTGTGGGTAGGCAGAATAGGAGAACAAACACAGAAGGAGTTGTTCCTAAGGAAATCATCTGCTGCTATGTCCCCAGATCCTTGACACCTAACCCAGCCTAACCCCATGATGAGTCTCATCGCTTCTTTCACCTGAGGTTCTGATGGAACCTGGTTTTACTACCTCAGGCATTCTCTGTGCTATGTCTTCCTGAGGATTACCTAGAAAACGTCAAATGCAAAGAATGACGTTTTATAGGAATATTGTACTTTCTCATATCCTCACGTAGGAGAGAAAGAGAGAGAGGAAGCAAGCTCTCTGGTGTCTCTTCTAATAAGGGCACTAATCCCATCATGAGGGCTCCACCCTCATGACTCAATTACTACCCAAAGGCTCCATCTCCAAATACCATCGCATTGGCACAGTGGGGATTAGAGTTTCAACACACGAATCTGGGGGTAGGGGACACAAACATTCAGCTCACAGTGGAAGGCTACTGTGTAATAAATATGTGAATGGGCTTTATAAACTCTAAAGTACTATATTAACTGAAAGTGCTGAAATCATAAGGAATGAATAAAGTCAGACATATAATACTAATAATAAAAGGAGCTAACCTTCATGAAGTGCTCACTTCATGCAAGTCATTATACACAGTATAATATAATTAGTACAATTTAGTCTTCAGATGTGCCCATAACACCATTGTTATTATCATTACTAACAGAAAATATCTCCAAAAGTAGATTGATCATAACTAGATTATGTTCTTTGAAAAGGACACTAAAGTAAACACATTTCTAACATGTTTGACCAAGGAGAAACACAAAACAAAACAGAGAAAACACAAAAACATTAGGAGTGAAAAGATGGTAAAATCACAGGACGGCAGAGATAATAAGAAAGTTGAACTGATTGTTGTTCACTCGTACATACTCCATTAAAGAAAATAAACCTGAACACATTACAGCTAGATACAAATTACCAAATTCAAGTAGCAGAGAAAGTAGAAAAGAAATACAAGATGGAATAGGCCCCATTGCTAACAGCTGTTACCTCTGGCCAGGGGAGTAGGAGTGACTGAGGGGGTCCAAGGAGATCTAGCACATTTTGCTGTGTAATCATTAGCACTACTTTACTCTTGTATAAGTCTTCTAACTGGGGACACATATTCAGACACCAGTTTTAATTTTTAAAACATATATAAAGAGTTTGTGCAGCACTGTCATGTAAAATTTGAGTTTTAACCTTCTTCTAGGACAGCTATTCAAACTCTGAAAAACACCATAAATGAAGTGAGGAATAGAAAAATAATTGCAACACAGTTCACAACATCTGAAAACAAAATTAAATCCTCTTTACTTATATGTCCCAGGAAAACTTTTACTTTCTTTCAGTCATCTGAATTGAGTTATGTCTGTCTAAAATTAGTTCATACGTAAAAGCATTCTTTAGTGAATAGATAAATTCCTCAAGATCTGCCTGCAGCTCTGAAAAAAAAATATCTCTGTCCTGGGAATAATTATTTAGTGTTTATATATTCTTTTTGTCACATTTTAAAAATGTACTCTACGATGACTTTATAAGATAAAAAACAGTTAATTGCATATTTACAAGGTGCTTCAAGAGAGGACCTGAATTCCCTTCCCTGCTCTACCCTTCTCCATCACAATCACCCTAGACTTCTAGTAGCTGTAAGAATAGCTGTTTTTTGTGTAGTCCTTATATTTTACATGTTTTCCATTAGCATCTGCTGGCTGTTACAAGCACAAATGAGTAAATTTGCTTTGAGTAGGGTTTGGGGGCTTGTTTGGGTGGGGAAGATGTTCTCTCAGTCAGAGTTCAAATAACCCTCTTTGGAAGAGAGCTTTTTCACCTTCATAATCTATGATAACCCAGACAATTAATTAGCCTGTATGAACTAAATAGCATCAGTGTTCACTGGGGGTGCAAAGGATAATCAAAACGTCAACAGTTGAGTGATGAGAGGAAATATCTATTAAATACTTAAACAATGTGCTAAACACTTTATATGTATTTTCTTACTTGGCCCTCATAGTAACCTACTAGAAAGGATTTATTCTACTTCTTTTTTTAATGGATGAGCCAACTGAGGGACAGAAAACTTAAACAACTTACTCAAGGTCACATAGCGCAAGCTCAAGTTGGAATCTGAACCATCCAGGCAGTCAAACTCCAAAATCTCTACTTACAATTCTCTAATGGTCACTATATATCAAAATAACTTTATTTCCAATACATAATAAAGGGATAATTATTCCTATCCTATATTGGTATATGTGCATGTCTCAGTGTTCTGGAATAATAACATTGCAAAATTACCACAAGTTCAAATTAGCTTTGAAGACAATGAATGATGTAGAACATTCAGGAAAACCCAGTACCAGGTGATATTAATTGAGGTTCATGAGTCATGACAGTCAACACAATACCGTATGTGAGGCATTAGCTTACTGGAATGTACATATCAGCTTCCTGGCACCCAGCCATCTTATATGTTTTCCATTTTTCTCACCTTGTTGCAGATGGGCTTGTTTTATTAAGGGAGATGCCTGAGTGTGTAATCAATAACATGAAAATAGAGCCTGGCAGCTGTCTAGATTACAGAAGTTCTTATGTGGCCCATGCATGTGCCCACAGAACCCAATGGCAAAAACGTCAAGACAGTGCATACTGCTTAGAAGAAATCTGCCAATTAATAGTATCACCTCTAAAATGCCTGTGAGTTGGGGGCCAATTTAAATTTAGTTGCATCAGGTTAGGATGCTGATGGAATGACTCATGTAAAAAAAAATCAGCCAGGGTCCAATACCTTTCAAGTGCATTTATTAATAGTGCTTATTTTAATTCTGACTCTTCTGGTAGAAGTACTGCTTTAAGATGACAAGTAAAAAATACAACACAAATGCAAGTGGAATGGAATCAGCATGAAAATAAGCCTTATGTTTTAAATATTTTGGAAAATTTATTGAAGAAGATGAACTTTAAGTTATGACTGAAGTTCAGCAAGTCAAGTTTTTGCCTTTCAGAGAATGTAGAAAAATGCATAGACAACATTTCATCTTTTATATGTACGAATGTACTTTTGGGATGTGTGTGGGTATATTGTGCATGGTTGTGTATGAAAAATGCTCTATGAGAGGAGAGGAATAAACCTCCTGTAGACCAACTCAGGGAAGCTATGGCAGAAATGTTACAAAACTATAGGTAATCTAATCAATAATTCTCTGAAATAAGTGAGAATACATTTCACACTAATATACACACACAAACACTGCAATGTAGATTGTATCTATAAATTTCACTTGCACACAATCCAAAGGCAACTTGTTGAAGTTAAAAAAATAACTAAACTATGAATTGGTTTGGCCTCTAAGTAGAGTCTATGGCATCGTGATGAAAATGGCAGTGCTACTAAAGTGAAATTTTGCATTTGAGGATGACATGGCTGTTATCTGAATGTCTGCAGACATCTGAGAAGACTTTCCACACTACAAACACATTTGGCTCAAATTCCAAACTATAGCTATTAAACTGTACACCCTTCAGACTGAGTCACCATTCTTTCCTTGTACCTCCTTGCTGATCTCACCCAACACTGAACTCTGCAATTCCATGAGGTCTTACTCAGACCCTTTGGGAAAGCTCAAGACTATTACTATTTCCAATGCCAAGAAACTCCCCAAAGGAGGGCAGCCTCATACTCCTACCGGCCCCCGGCCTCTACTATCAGCTTCCTCCAATCCATCTTCTATGCTTGCTGCCAAACTGATAGTTCCAATATTAAAGATCTAACTGTGAAACCTTGGCTTAAAGTCCTTAAAATGCTTCCCTGGTGTCTACAGAGTAAACTGTAAACTCCTTTGCTTAGCATACAAAGAACTTCAAGATCTGGCCACTGCCGAAATGTCAAGTCTCATCTGTCATTTCCTGCCTTGCTCTCTGCAAGCCAGAAATATTGAACTGCTTATAGTTCTCTAGTGGACCAGGCTCTGGTCTGGTGCCCTGCCTTTACACATGCTCTCCCTGGAAGAGTCCTCCCTGCTTGTGTGCCTGAAAAATTCATTCATTCTTCAAGCCTCAGTTCAAATGCTACCTCTTCTGAGAAGGCTTCCTTGACTCCCCAAGAAGCTGGCTGTCCCATTTCTCTGGTGATCTCATTCAGGTTTGTGCACATATCTTTAAAGGAGTCATCCTATTGTTTGATGGCACATCTCTTGCCTGTATTTAAATTACATGAGGGCAGGGACCACATCTTTCCATTTTTCATCCCCAGCAACCTGGAGAGAGCCTGGCATACAGTGAAGCTCAATGCATGTTGTCGAATGAAGGAATGAAGGAATGAGACATTAGATGTTCTCCTCAAGTGAACAGTTCAGCAAATAGAAACTGTTCAGACTCTAAGGACTTGATCTGGGTACAAAAGGCAATGTTTCCAGTGGTCTAGTTGGGCCAGTACTCTTGTGTTTTTCTCGGCAACCTAACTAACCTTGAAAGAGCATTTTACAAATGGCTGGCAAACCCATTTTAACTTCTTAGCAGTCACATCTTTGCAGCGAAGGTTTTGAGGGATATTATCCACTCAGTCTGTCCAGAGTCATCTGATAGTCACCTGCAGCTGACCACAAAATCAACTCATAAATACGCATTCTCTGTGTGATCAGAAGCAGCATAGCACAGTGGTTAAGGGTACACACTCAGGGGCCTTAGACTGAATCCTGACTCTGTCACATTCTCTTTATGCCTCTGGATGAATCTGTAAATTAGGAACACTAATAGTACCAGCCTCAAAGGGGTGTTGTGAAGATTAAAGCAAGTGTGTACATGTAATAATTGCTTAGAATATTTGTCACATAAAAAGCTCCAAATAAGTGTAGTTACTATTATTATCTTTTTTAAAAAACCTACCCTATTCCTCCTGACCTTCATACAAATTGGACAATAGCAGCCCTGCTCTGCATTGTAATGGAGCCCTGAAACAAGTCCAACCTCCCCTCACACTGAAAGTAACAAAGATCAGCCAGAGATGCACAAAGTCACATGCAACAATTGCTCAGAATCCTGTGTCTTGTTCTCAAGAAGCTGCTCCTCTGAGCTGAGCTCTGTCTGGCCTCAAACTTGTGGTTCTTCAACCAGAGCTGGATCTAGTCACTGGCCCTTGGGATTGTGTTTGTACTGTGTCTTCTTAGAAATCGAACTAAAAATTGCTCACAGACTCTGCTGTGGCTTGCCCTCTGGCTCTCCAGGCCTGTGTTACCTCAAGTAGAATTCTTATCAGTGGTTCCTCAGAACTCAGCCAGGACAGTCTACCATTACCAACAACCCACTCCTACACCCTCCCCCCCCATCGCCCCGCCCAGTCCACCAAAAGTGGGAAGGAGTTAAGGGAAAGGGGAGAATTCTGACCATGCAGCTAGCAAATGACTCACAAAGAATGGTGAAGAATGGCTTGCAGAGCCTCCTGCAGATTCCCTAGTCTAACTGTAATCACAACCAACCTTAGAGTTGACATTTACTTGGCAGAAAAAATCAAAACAAAATATAAAAACCTTCCAAGAAGCCCTAGGGATGGACTGGTGTTTTTAAACAGTGGATACACAATTAGATAAAAAATGGCTTGTTTCCTTGGGTTACAACCCCTGGGTTAGATTTTCTAGGATTTTCCTCACTATGAGAGTGGTAAAAAGCTTGACCACATGGGCTTAGGAGAAAGTTCCAAGATGGCAAAAAGCTCTAAGGTGATACCAACACTGCTGTAGCCAAGGCCTACAGCCAGAGGATCAAAAGGAGTTCCTGTATCTTAGTCTAGCTCACCAAGGGTCAAAGCTCAATAATGAGAGTGTACATTGCATTGATCAATGTCCTCTCTGAGAACCTTCCTCATGAACCTGCAGCAGTGGTAGGTCTCATGAAGAATTTGAGGGTTTTGAATCTCAGCTAACACAATTTTCAGACATTGCTATTGTTCGAAAGTTTGGAGTTTCATCCATTTGGTCCATGGACAGTTGCTCAGGGAGCCATCTCATTTCCTGAGATGATAAAACCTCATGATTGGAAACTACCTAAAGGTACACTACGGGATGCAGGTCCATTCACTCTGTTGGCAGCAGCTGCTAAATTCTAGCATTAGAAGTCAAGGCCGCATTATTTAACACTATTCTTAAAGATTTTAACAGAGGCTCTCCCTGGCCTGATGTGTCAATGGGTAGGTGTTCAGTTAGCATTGTGTGGGGCTGTATAAAATATATCCAAGAAGGAAGACCCAGTGTAAGTTACAAATCTATAAATCCAATTATGACCAAGGCTGTGTATGCCAATTTCACAATTAATACTTTACACTTAACTTTAGAATTTTGTGTCTGAGTCTCTAAAACCATTTTCCTGCTTAAAATATTTTCTTTTGTGAATGCCTTGAAAAAATGGCCTAAGCATGTTTCATTCTGAGTTTATTCTTAACTTTCTAATATTTTGCCAAGGGACCAGCCTTTTGGACATTGCATGAGAGTTTTGTCTGTAATTCATACCATACCATTCTATTATACTTAGGTCCAAATAATTTTTAAGCATTAGGATCCCTCCTGGCTGAATCTAAAATACACTCATAAAATCTAGATGCCTAGAAAAATTGAGTAGAAGTAAGAATTATAACCTAGCAACACTATACATCTTGATTGTTGCATACTATCATACCTCACACAAGTTGGCCCAATATGTAACACCCATTCCAAAGTGACTCATGTAAATGTGATAAGGACAGGTGGTAACCTAATTAGAATTTAGAAATGAACTGGCTGGATATTAGATTTTACTTCATAATGGACAAGGGAAATACAAAAGAAAGATTTAGCTAAACATTAACTAAAAATTATAAGGCTTCAGAGGATGGCAATCATCCAATGTTCTCACTCAGTCCAAGGTTAAATTAGAAGTAGATAGTTAATAACTGTTTTGGTTTCTTCAGGGAATATTTTCTCCAATAGGATTCTTGGCTGAAGTGACATTCCTAATGTTTTTTCCTAAGGTCACTCTCATTACTAACTTTATAAAAACACATTTGTTAAAACCAAGTCTTTGAATTCTGAAAATTAATATGGTTTTATAAAAAAGATGACTGCTTACATAGATTCTCCACAGGGAGCTTCATCCTAGAATTGTTGTTTACATGGAACAAGTTAAGACTTCACATATAATGAAACTATTTTACCATTAAATAAAGCTATATTATTAATAACCAAGGTACCAGAACTGTCCATTCATAAAAGGCACATTCCTTTACACCTTTTCTTTACATAAAATCAAAGTACAAAAAGTTAGGGATGAATTACCTGTCACCTCAGTTGGAATTAGAACCATTTTAGTTTTTTTAATTGTGATAGTGCCAAGACTTAAAGCCCCTGCCATAAGAGACAAACCATGATGAAACTGAAGACAAAATATTTGGGGAAATCTGGCTTGGCCAAGATTATGTAATGGCAACTAAATATCTATGAGGGCCTGATTTAAAATGAGGCTAAACACAGAAATCCTGAGTACTGAATGGACCTCTTCACCTGTTTGTCCTAAATATAACTCATGTGAACATATCCCAAATGGAATCCATTATTTTTCCTCCATCATATTTTGTATAACTCTGCTCTTCTTTTGACTCAGTTATAAAGGTGTTACCAACTAAAATATATATGGGAATTCAGCATACAATAAATGTACACTTCCAGTCAGTAAGAAAATGTGTGTTATTAAATTAATGGAGTCAGAAAATAATAAACCATTTGGAGAAAAAAGAAAACAAAATTGGATATCAATATTGACCCCACTCCTTAAATTACTAAAGGCTAAAAAGGATTAAAAAGGAAACATGGGATATTTCTATTACCATATAATGGAAATGGTATTTATACAGAAGACATGCAACTCAAACTGTATTAAATTTTTAGTGGTCAATAGGATGACACTGAAAAATTATATCCAGCACATTTGAAATAAATTATTTTTCATCTTTAAGTCTTTAATAAAAGTCTTGACCTATAATCCCTCAAGAAAAGAAATAGGCAAATAGTATGAACAAAGAGGTTACACACAGACACACACATACCTATAAATAGATTATAAATATATAAAACATGCTCAAACACCTTTGTAATTACATAAGTGCAAATTTTAAGAGGATACTATTTTTTACTTAATAGTCTACTTAAATCAGTCTGATTATAGAGTTTTGAGAAATCAGGGCCACCATATTTCACGTGTTGCACAACTCCAGGAGCAACTGTTTTTGTAGGATTGTGTGTTGCACATTTTAGAAGCCATGCAGAAAACAGGTCATCACAAGCACTCACTGTTAATGACACTGTAAATGAACATAGATTCATGTTTTACATACTCTAACTTTAGAACTAGCATTTCATCTCCGGGAAGGTATTTTACTCATAGCCACTGAGAACAGCCTTGCAGGCTAACACACGGCCCAACTTCAGGCGGTTCCATTCCCATAGACTATGGTGTGAATGACACCCCCAAAGGTGTTGGGTAAATAAGTGGGCCCTGACTTGGATAGCTTCTCACACATGTGTGCAAAGACATATATGCAAGGGTGTTCATAGAATAACCAGAAAACTGGAGGAAAAATGTCATCCAGTAAGGAATTACATTACCCTTGGTACATACACAGAATAGTATAAGAGGCAGCCATTAGAATAATGAAGAATCGCTCTATAGCTGCTGATTCGGGGAGATCCCTAAGGTATGTTTTTAATTTAAAAAGCAAAATTCAAAGCACTGCAAATACATGCTCTGATTTGTATTTTTTTGGTGTGTGTGTGTGTGTGTGTGTGTGATACTAATTGTATCACCATGGCAACAGTCTGCCTAATTCTGTCTCTGCCTCTTCACTTTCTTACACTAGCCCTCAACTTTCAAATCTTCACATGTCCCTGGTATAAACAGGCATGAGCCTCATCATGAAATAAGAACCATGCTTTACTTTCTCTCCTATTCTACTGATATATGTGTAGAGTATCTTTCAGATTTAAAATCATAACCTCTCCTCTAAACAAGAGCTAACTGATCAGGTGGATTGAACCTACCTCTAGTGGCACAATCTTACAAAAAACGCTTTTCCCCTGAAGGGTAATGATTTTGCAGGTTGTGATAGGCTGAAAATATGCCCTCCTCCCTCAAGATATATCCACTTCCTAATCCCTAACCTGTGAATATTACTTTATATTAAAAAAAAGGCAAAAGATATGATTAAGTTAAGGATATTGAAAGGTGAACCTTATCCTGGATTATAGCCAGGTGGGCCCTAAATACCATCACAATGTCCTTATAAGGGAGAACAGCATCCTACAGTTATATAGAAAGCAGAATTTGTAAACAAAAAACTTGGACATCTAAACAAAATGTTGAAGGTGTGGCCTAGTTTCTTCTTGCTGCTCATTGATAAAATGAGAGAGGAAGGAGATGAAGAAAGAACTGTTAAACAAAAAGAAACCAGAACTTGATGATTTGAGAAATTCTCAGCCTATCCAAATTGCAAATGATGCCAAAATTAGGAGATTCACTGTTAGGAAAGCATGCCCTGGAGAGAAGTCTAAAGATACAGTTGGACAGCCTCTAGCTAAAGAGATTAGGTGTGTGACTCATGGATCTACTCAATCATCTCAAGGAAGCCAGGAATTAAGATGGGATTATCCAGGAAAGATCTGTGGAGGGCCCTCTTGTTTAATGATGTGAATACCTATGACACACAGGAGACCCACAAAGTTTTTAAGAATGTTATCTCAGGAGAAACACTGTCAGTTTGGACAGAAAGAGAGATAAAACAACATGAAAAAAGTCTGCTGGACTCCCTAAATTCTACAAACAGGAAACATGCTTATAAATCTACTCAGCTACAAAAATGTGCTAACCTTCAAGAAAAAGGAAGAATGACTTTGAAGGGTGGAGACATGGGTGCAAAGGGGTACAGAGCTGAGTGACAGAGGATTATTCTTAGGCCTAGAAACCTGATATTTGTCTTGCAGGATTTGGAACTTGCTTAGAACTGTTAACCCCTTTATTCCTTCCACTTTCATTCTTTGGAATGAGCATATCTATAACTGTTATAGTATATCTGTCCTCAAATTGAATTTTGGAAGTAGATAGCTTGTTTTCTGGTCTCACACATAGATAGATGGAGATAAATTTTGCCCCAGGAGGAATCATGCCCAACTGTCACCTATACTTCATTTAGATTATTTACAGGATGAGATCTGGGGCTTTTGAGCTAATGTTCTTTAGATGAAATTTTGGACTTGAGTGGATACTAAAATGAGTTAAGACTTTTGAAGATGTTGGAATGGGCTGGCTGTATTTTGCATGTGGGACAGAGGTGAAACTTTGGCAGCCAGAAAGAAAATTGTGGCAAACTGAAAAAATGACACCCCAAAGATACATTCACTTTCTGATCCTTGAATATATGAATATTACCTTATATGGCAAAAAAGTGAATATTATATTTTATGGCAAAAATATGATGAAGTTAAGGGTCTTTAGAGACGGAGATTATCTTGGATTATCCAGGTGTGCCCTAATTACAAGTGGTGTCCTTATAAGAGAGAGTTGGAGAGATATCAGTCACAGACACACAGGAGAGGAGGCAATATGATCACAGAGGCAGAGATTGGAGTTATGTAGCTACAAGTAAAAGAATGACAACAATCACCAGAATCGGGAAGAGACAAATAAGGGATTCTCACCTTGAGCCTCAGTAGGAAATGTGCTCCCGCTGATATCTTAATTTTTGGACTTCTGGCCTCCAGAGCTATGAGAGAAATAAATTCTCATTGTTTTAAGCCACCCAGTTTGTAGAAATTTCTTACAGCAGCCCCAGGAAACTAACATAGAGTAAATAACAAAGAGTGTGGATTTAATTAATTTTATTATTAGAATGTAGAAAGCAGTTAAGAAGAAGAAACCATATTTAAAACACTGTTCTTCACTCTAAAAAATTATCCTTCCTGATATTCTGGCAAGTAGAAACTGATAAAAAGTTTACAACCTGTTGCTGGTCATGGCAAGGAAAATAATTGCCTACAGACTACAATGATTGAATATCAAATTTTTCCTTTCCTTTTGCTCCCGGGCAATGATATCAAAGGAAGATTTGCAGAAACACCTTTACTAAGTTAAAATTTATTACCATGTTCCTGGATTTTAGAAAGAACAAAGACAGGGTTCAGCTGTAGACAAAATACTTTTATGATTTCCAGTCATTTGATCTTGGCAAAGGCATTTTCCTTTTATGAATCTCCATTTCCTCATATTAAAATGGGGATGGTGAATTAATCTCATGGGGTGGTTGTAAGGTTTATATTATAACAAAAGTGACACATAACAGGCACTCAAAAATATCATCAGTCCTATCATAAAGTGGATAAGAACCTTATAATTCATCCCTTTTTGCTTTGACCTCTAGGAGGCTCTGAAAAAAATTTAATGTTTGTTATAGTAACTCATTAACCTGAATGATTAGTATATGGTGGTTTATTTTTCTATTAATATTTTTAATTTTCTGTTAATTTTAACAACTTTATTATATATTTTATTATCATAAGCTGCTATCTGGAAACAGACTAGATAGCTATAATTAATAAATGATAAATTATGATCTGTTCATAATGTCTGTAAAGATGCCTGTTTATATTTCCTAACATGTGCTTATTTGCTTTGGTGGTGAAGTGGGGGACTCAGAGGATTTAGCAGAGAGAAATGTTTGCTTTTTTCAAACAATTATCCAGGGGAATTACTCCCACCTTGGGAAAGGACATCTTCCTTTAGTATGAACATGTTTAGAAATGTAGCAAGGCCATGGCCACTCTCTATGCATGGAAGAAAAACCTTTGCCAGGAAACACTAAAGAGCTGCTTGTGGGCATGTAATGCTTAGAATAAGTATCAGAAATGTGTGTGAGAGAGAAATAAAGTTTGTATTCTAAATATCAGTAAGCTGAGTAAAATTTGACATTTAAATCTCAAAAATTAATTTCCAAAATATGCAAACAGCTCATATAACTCAATGACGAAAAAGCAAACAAGGGGCTTCCCTGGTGGCACAGTGGTTGAGAGTCCGCCTGCCGATGCAGGGGACGCGGGTTCGTGTCCTGGTCCGGGAGGATCCCACATGTTGCGGAGCTGGGCCCGTGAGCCATGGCCGCTGGGCCTGCATGTCCGGAGCCTGTGCTCCGCAATGGGAGAGGCCACAACAGTGAGAATCCCGTGTACCGCAAAAAAAAAAAAAAAAAAAAGCAAACAAGCCAATCAAAAAATGAGCAGAAGACCTAAATAGACATTTCTCCAAAGAAGGCATACAGATGGCCAACAGGCACATGAAAAGATGTTCAACATAACATTATTAGAGAAATGCAAATCAAAACTACAATGAGGTACCACCTCACACAGGTCAGAATGGTCATCATTAGAAAGTCTACAAATAACAAATGCTGGAGAGGGTGTGGACAAAAGGGAACCCTCCTAACACTATTGGTGGGAATGTAAATTGGTGCAGCCACTATGGAAAACAGTATGGAGGTTCCTTAAAAAACTAAGAATAGAGTTGCTATGTGATCCAGCAATCCCACTCCTGGGCATATATCCAGACAAAACTATAATTCAAAAAGATACATGCACCCCAATGTTCATAGCAGCACTATTTACAATAGCCAAGATGTGGAAGCAACCTAAGTGTCCATTGACAGATGAATGGATAAAGAAGGTATGGTATGTATTCACAATGGAATATTACTCAGCCATTAAAAAGAATGAAATAATGCCATTTGCAGCAACATGGATGGACCTAGACATTATCATACGAAGTGAAGTAAGTCAGAAAGAGAAGGCCGAATAGCATATGATATTACTTATATGTGGAATCTCAAATATGGCACAAAATGAACCTATTCACAAAAGAGAAACAGACTCACAGACATAGAAAACAAATTTATGATTACCAAAGGGGATAGGGGGTGGGGGGAGGGATAAATTAGGAGTTTGGGTTTAGCAGATACAAGTTACTATATATAAAACACATAAACAACAAAGTCCTACTGTATAGCACAGGGAACTAGATTCAATATCCTATAATAAACCCCAATGGAAAAGAATATGAAAAAGAATATATATAAACTGAATCATTTTGCTGTACACCAGAAACTAACACAACATTGTAAATCAACTATACTTCAATATTTTAAAATCTCCAAAATTACATGATATATTCCCATTGCACACATTCCACGTAAGACTAACCCTCCCCAGCCTCCAGGCCTCCCCTGGGAGGAGTGACAGGGAGGAACAAAGAATTCTTCCACAGGCTTCTATAAAGACGATGCCTCCTCCCAACCACTTGTCCTTCCCAGACTCCCACCATCTGGATAATTCTTTTTATGCCCTCCATTCCTGTAATGTTAGACCCTTGAGAATATCTAGGATTCCCAAGTCACGCTTCAACCCCTAGAATCAAATGCACATATGGCTCTGTACACTCCCTAATTTTATAACCCTTGACACCCTTCCAGTGCCTTCTGGAACTTTAGTATCAGTCATCAATAAAACACTCATATTCTCAAATTCTTCTGAAGATTTTCTTCAGAAGGTTTACCTTTTTGCTCTAATGGAAATCTGACACCCGTTGAAGACTCTCTCTTTGGTCCCTCTAAAGTGACAGCTGTTTCCTCTCCCACCCCCTTCTACCATGGGCCCTGGAAATGGGCTGAGTCATCTTTGCTCCTCATGCTGCTTCCAGACCACTCTCTTTCCAATCTTTCTTTAAAACCCCAGCTTTTTATGTAGTGTCATCAAACTATACCACCCACCACCTCACAGTTTATACCGCTCATTCTGGATGACTTTAACTACTGGATTGCTATCACACTCTTCAAATACTACCCACATTTTGGTGCTTTGAATACTCACATTCCAATACTCTGGACTCTCAGATCATTTACCCCTCATCTGTAATGTCCGGGAAGTTATACCTTGTCCTCCACACTTCAGCCACTCATTCCCATGCTCATACCTACACTTTGTCATAATCAAGAACTAACTACAACCCTCCATTAACTCAGTTTCAAGCTCCCCAAATTCTTACTGCATCTACCTAAATTCCTTCTACCTTGCTATAATGCCCTGACTCCAGTAATTCTTTAGCCCTGCTAGAACCTCCAGTCCACTGATTCTAACTCCTTTTCATAGGACCTCACCACTTCTGCTTGATACGTATCTCCTTTTGGCTTCAAGACTGCATGTTCTGACTTGAATTGCTTCTCTGCCTTCATTGTTCATTCTTCATTTCTCCAATCTCTTATTATTGGAATCTTAGAACTCAATCTTGTATCCTTAATTTTCTCCAGACTTTAGTGCCTTTAATACCATATATGCATTGAAGGCTCCCCCAAATTTTTACCTACCATGTACAGTACAATCCAGGCAGCTCCTCTGAACCCCAGACTCATGTATCTAATGTCTACTTAGCATCTCCACTTGGATGACAGTCTTGTGGAACTCATGCCCACAACTAAACTCTTGATCTTCATGTACCGTCTCCTTTCCATTGTCTTCCCCATCTCAATTAATGACAACTCTTATCCTTCCAGTTACTTAGGCCAATAACCTTGAAGTCATCCTTCACTCTTTTCTTTTTCTATCTAAATTTAATCTGGATGGCTCTGCCTTCAAAATCCAAAATCTGACATTTTCTTATCATTCTCAGCACTATCATCCTGGTTCAAGGTGATCATATTTTGTTTTGATGATTACAATTGACCCCTAACTGCTCTCCCTCTTTTGTGTGTGTGTGTGTGTGTGTGTGTGTGTGTGTGTGTATTTTGGCCACACCTAGTGACATGTGGGATGCTTCCCCAACCAGGGATCGAACCCTGGCCTCTGCAGTGAAAGCACCAAATCCTAACCATTAGGCCACCAGGGAACTCCCACTGCTCTCCCTCTTTACTCTATTCTCAACATAAGGAAAGAAAATATATTTTTAAATAGAAATTATGTTTATTCATTATATTATCAAACCCCTCTTGTATCTTCTTCCTGCCCCTTGGTACTCCTTATCCCTCTTTCTCTGCTTTATTTTTCTTCATATCATTTATCACCATTCACTATACATATTACATATTTTACTTATGCATTCTGTATACTGTCTGTCTCTCTCCAGTAGAGTGTAAGCTCCACAAATGCAGAGATTTTGTCTGTTTTGGTCACAGTACTAGACACATAGTAAGTGATGCTCAGTCAATCTCTTTTGAATGAATGAATCATATCATGATGGCTGTCTATATTAGTTAGCTCAAATTGCCATAACAAAATATCACAGAATGGGTTACTTAAACAACAGAATTTTATTTTCTCACAGTTCTGGAGACTGGAAGTCCAAGATTAAGGTGCCAGGGTTGGTTTCTGATGAGGCCTTTCTTCCTGGCTTGTAGACAACTGCCTTCTCACTGTGTTCTTACATGGCTTTTCCTCTATGATTACATGGAAAGGGAGAGATCTCTGGTGTCTCTTCCTCTTCTGGTAAGGATATCAATCCTATCAGATTAGGGCCCCATCTTTATGACTTCATTTAAACTTAATTACTTCCCTAAAGGATTGCAGCATGAATTTGAAGGGCACCCAATTTAATCCCTAGCACTGTCCAAGAGGAGAAGCTAGTGCTTGGAGAAACTTTAAATTCTAAAAGGAGGTGCCTTGCAGTGTCAACCCTGTTAATAACTGACACCCATATGCAGCTTCTCAGTTAATATGCCACCAAGTTTCTATTCCTATTTGCAGATCTCCTCCACCACCTGGACCAACCTTCATCCTTCATCCCTTCCAGTACTCAGTACTTTCATTGGCTTGTTTGCATTAGTGTTGTCTATACACAGGGAAGAAATATCTATAGGTATAAACTGATTAGTACTAAACTCTAAGTCTTAAGTGTTGTTCACTGCTGTATTCCCAACCTCACCCAGTGGCAGGCATGCAGTCAGTCCTCATTAAGGATTTATGAAGTTAATGATCTTGTAGAGCAGAACCAGGTCCTTCACTCTTGTGCTTCTCAACTTGGGGCAGGCAGCACACTGGTGTTTGCCCTATGTACTTGTGCTTGCAAGAAGACATGGGATAAGCATGTGTACCTCTTTAAAGCACAAATTTGACTTGATTATAAGTCATTTAAAACATGTCATGGGAGGAGGGATAAATCAGGAGCTTAGGATGAACACACACACTTTACTATATATAAGATGGATAACCAACAAGGAACTACTGTATAGCATAGGGAACTCTACTCAATATTCTGTGATAACCTATATGAGGAAAGAATATAGAAAAGAATGAATATATGTATAACTGAATCACTTTGCTGTACACCTGAAACTAACACAACATTGTAAATCAACCATACTCCAGTAAAATTAAAAAAAAAAACATGTCATAATGTTAAAGCCAACTTTGGTCTATTGCAGAAAAAGAAAGCAAAGTTCACATAAAATGTTGAGGCTAAGATGGTTTCCTCAGGCACCGCTCTCTCACCTTCCCCAAGGATCTATTTAACTCTGGGTTTCCCCACTAAATACTACGTGCTACCAGTTACCAGATAGAAAATGCAGAAGACACTTAAACCTATTCACAGATTCATACAGAGAAATGTAAGTCCAAGTTCAAGGATGACTATTATGAACTCATATGGAGATTGTTTCCATTGCTTTCTCTTAAAAGCACAACAAAGAGAATTAGACCATATATAGGAACCATACAAATGCAGCCTTAAAGAGACAATAAAGTGCAAAATGCAAAGACTTTTAATTTGTAAGAGGAAATCAGGTGAAGACCTGCTTAAGGTTTCATAAACTTTGTTGCAGATGGTAGGACCTCCTAAGATCTCATGGATCAGCTCTCCTGACCCTGTACTGATACTTTAAAAATATATATTTCTGGGTAGATTCAGGAATAATATCTCAATTACTTGCTATAAACTTTGTTCCAATGGTTAAGTATTCCTGCTAATGATAACAGATATATTCTCACATTGATCCTCTGGTACTCCTGAACATTTCTCTTTTGTTATGCCACCTCACTGTACTATGGCAAATTCCTAAATGAAAACTATTCCTCTGTCATAGCCTATGTAAAGCACAGTGACATCCTAGTTGTCTCTCTTTCTTGGACCAGATAGCTTGACTCATTTTAGAAATTCATTGTGAGATACTTTCTTTGTTGATGCAGAGGGGCAGCTGCCCACTGGCATCCTCTGCACTGCTGTACATGCCCCACCCGTCATGGGAAGTAAAGATCAAACCAAAACAGAGGGAGGTGTGGAGGCAGGAGCTGGTGGAGTGATGGGAAGCACATGAACCAGGGCCAAGAGACCAGTGTGGCTGACAGGGTCTTGGTGCTCTGGCCGGGTGTCAGGCCTGAGATTCTAAGGTGGGAGAACCAAGCTCCAGACATTGGTCCACCAGATACCTCCCGGACCCTTGTAATATCAATCAGTGAGAATTCTCTGAGAGAGCTCCATCTCAACACTAAGACCCAGCTCCACTCAACGACCAGCAAGCTCCTGTGCTGGACACCCCATGTCAAAAACTAGAAAGACAGGAACACAACCCCACCCACTAGCAGAGAGGCTGCCTAAATCATAATAGGGTCACAGACACCCCAAAACACAAACTGGACACAGTCCTGTGCACCAGAAAGACAACATCCAGCTTCATCCACCAGAACACAGGCACCGGTCCCTTCCACAAGGAAGCCTACAACCCCATTAAACCAACCTCACCCACTGGGGGCAGACACCAAAAACAACAGGAAGTACGAACCTAAAGCCTGTGAAAAGGAGACCCCAAACACAGTAAGTTAAGCAAAATGGGAAGACAGAGAAATACACAGCAGATGAAGAAGCAAGGTAAAAACCCAACAAACCAAACAAGTGAAGAGGAAATAGGTAGTCTACTTGAAAAAGAATTCAGGGTAATGATAGTAAAGATGATCCAAAATCTTGGAAATAGAATGGAGAAAATATAAGAAATGTTTAACAAGGACCTAGAAGAAGTAAAAAGCAAACAAACAATGATGAACAAAACAACAAATGAAACTTAAAATTCTTTAGAAGGAAGCAATAGCAGAATAACTGAGGCAAAAGAACAAATAAGTGACCTGGAAGATAAAATAGTGGAAAAAAATACCACAGAGCAGAATAAAGAAAAAAGAATGAAAAGAATTGAGGACAGTCTCAGAGACCTTGGGGACAACATTAAACGTACCAACATTCAAATTATAGGGGTCTCAGAAGAAGAAGAGAAAAAGAAAGGGACTGAGAAAATATTTGAAGAGACCATAGTTGAAAACTTCCCTAATATGTGAAAAGATATAGTCAATCAAGTCCTGGAAGAGCAGAGTCCCATACAGGATAAATCCAAGGAGAAACATGCCAAGACTCATATTAATCAAACTATCAAAAATTAAATACAAAGCAAAAAATTAAAAGCAGCAAGGGAAAAACAAGAAATAACACACAAGGGAATCCCCATAAGGTTACAGCTGATCTTTAAGCAGAAACTCTGCAAGCCAGAAGGGACTGGCAGAACATATTTAAAGTGATGAAAGGGAAAAACCAACAACTAAGATTACTCTACCCAGCAAGGATCTCATTGAGATTTGATGGAGAAATTCAAACCTTTACAGACAAGCAAAAGTTAAGAGAATTAAGCACCACCAAACTAGGTTTACAACAAATGCTAAAGGAACTTCTCTAGGCAGGAAACACAAGAGAAGGAAAAAACCTACAATAACAATACCAAAACAATTAAGAAAATGGTAACAGGAACATACATATTGATAACTACCTTAAATGTAAATGGATTAAATGCTCCAACCAAAAGGCACAGACTGGCAGAATGGATACAAAAACAAGACCCGTATATATGCTGTCTACAAGAGACCTGCTTCAGACCTAGGGACACATTCAGACTAAAAGTGAGGGCATGGAAAAAGATATTCCATGCAAATGGAAATCAAAAGAAAGCTGGAGTAGCAATTCTTATATCAAACAAAATGACTTTAAAATAAAGACTATTACAAGAGACAAAGAAGGACACTATGTAATGATGAAGGGATCAAACCAAGAAGAAGATATAACAATTTTAAACATTTATACACCCCAAAACGGAGCACCTCAATACATAAGGCAAATGTTAACGGCCATAAAAGTGGAAATAGACAGTAACACAATAATCGTAGGGGACTTAAACACCCCACTTTCACCAATGGACAGATCATCCAAAATGAAAATAAATAAATAAACACAAGCTTTAAATGATACATTAAACAAGATGGACTTAATTGATATTTATAGGACATTCCATCCAAAAACAACAGAATACATGTTCTTCTCAAGTGTTCATGGAACATTCTCCAGGATAGATCATATCTTGGGTCACAAATCAAGCCTTGGTAAATTTAAGAAAATTGAAATCATATCTAGGATCTTTTCTGACCACAATGCTATAAGACTAGATATAAATTATAGGAAAAAAATACAAACATGTTGAGGCTAAATAATACACTACTAAATAACCAAGGTATCACTGTAGAAATCAAAGAGGAAATCAAAAAATACCTAGAAACAAATGACAATAAAAACACGATGACCCAAAACCTATGGGATGCAGCAAAACAGTTCTAAGAGGGAAGTTTATAGCAATACAATATCCTACCTCTAGGGATAAGAAAAATCTCAAATAAACTACCTAACTTTTTACCTAAAGCATTAGAGAAAGAAGAACAAAAAACCCCCAAAGTTAGCAGAAGGAAAGAAATCATAAAGATCAGATCAGAAATAAATGAAAAAGACATGAAGTAAATGATAGCAAACAACAATAAAACTAAAACCTGGTTCTTTGAGAAGATAACCAAAATTGATAAACCGTTAGCCAGACTTATCAAAAAAAAAGGGAAAAGACTAAAATCAATTGAATTAGAAATGAAAAAGGAGAAGTAACAACTGATACTTCAGAAATACAAAGAATCATGAGAGATTACTACAATCAACTATATGCCAGTAAAATGGACAACCTGGAAGAAATGGACAAATTCTTAGAAAAGCACAACCTTCTGAGACTGAACCAGGAAGAAACAGGAAATATAAACAGACCATCACAAGCACTGAAATTGAAACTGTGATTCAAAATCTTCCAGGAGCTTCCCTGGTGGCACAGGGGTTGAGAGTCCGCCTACCGATGCAGGGGACACGGGTTCGTGCCCCGGTACGGGAAGATCCCACATGCCGTGGAGCAGCTGGACCCGTGAGCCATGGCCTCTGAGCCTGCGCATCTGGGGCCTGTGCTCCGCAATGGGAGAGGCCACAACACTGAGAGGCCCGCGTACCACAAAAAAAAAAAAAAAAAAAATCTTCCAACAAAGAAAAGCTCAGGACCAGATGACTTCACAGGCAAATTCTATCAAACATTTAGAGAAGAGTGAACACCTATCCTTCTCAAACTCATCCAAAATATAGCAGAGGGAGGAACACACCCGAAGTCATTCTATGAGGCCACCATCACCCTGATACCAAAACCAGACAAAGATGTCACAAAAAAAGTAAACTATAGGCCAAAAACACTGATGAACCTAGATTCAAAAATCCTCAACAAAATAGTAGCAAACAGAATCCAATAGCATATTAAAAGGATCATACACCATGATCAAGTGGGGTTTATCCCAGAAATGCAAGGATTCTTCAATATACACAAAATCAATCAATGTGATACACCATATTAACAAATTGAGGGAGAAAAACCATATGATAATCTCCTTAGATACAGAAAACGTTTTCAACAAAATTCAACACATATTGATGATAAAAACCCTCCAGCAAGTAGGCATAGAGGGAACTTACTTCAACATAATAAAGGCTATATATGACAAACCCACAGCCATCATCATTCTCAATGGTGAAAAACTGAAACTGTTTTCACTAAGATCAGGAACAAGACAAGGTTGCCCACTCTCACAACTATTATTCAACATTGTTTTGGAAGCTTTACCCACAGCAATCAGAGAAGAAAAAGAAATAAAGGAATCCAAATCAGAAAAGAAGAAGTAAAGCTGTCACTGTTTGCAGATGACATGATACTATACATAGAGAATCCTAAGGATGCTACCAAAAAACTGTTAGAGCTAATCAATGAATTTGGTATAGTAGCAGGATACAAAACTAATACACAGAAATCTCTTGCATTCCAATATGCCAATGATGAAAAATCTGAAACAGAAATTAAGGAAACACTCCCATTTACCACTGCAATAAACAATAAAATGCCTAGGAATAAACCTACCCAAGGAGACAAAAGACCTGTATGCAGAAACCTATAAGACACTGATAAAAGAAATTAAAAATGATACAAACAGATGGAGAGATATACCATGTTCTTGGTTGGAAGAATCAACATTGTGAAAATGACTATACTACGCAAAACAATCTACAGATTCAATGCAATCCCTATCAAACTACCAATGGCATATTTCACAGAACTAGAACAAAAAATTTCACAATTTGTATGGATACACAAAAGATCCTGAATAGCCAAGGCAATCTTGAGAAAGAAAAAAGGAGTTGGAGGAATCAGGCTCCCTGACTTCAGACTATACTACAAAGCTGTAGTCATCAAGACAGTATCATACTGGCACAAAAACAGAAATACAGATAGATGAAACAGGATAGAAAGCCCAGAGATAAACCCACACACATATGGTCATGTTATCTTTGATAAAGGAGGCAAGAATATACAACGGAGAAATGACAGCCTCTTCCATAAGTGGTGCTGGGAAAACTAGACAGCTACATGTAAATGAATGAAATTAGAACACTCCCTAACACCATACACAAAAATAAACTCAAAATGGATCAAAGACCTAAATGTAAGGCCAGACACTATCAAACTCTTAGAGGAAAACATAGGCAGAACACCGTATGACATAAATAACAGCAAGATCCTTTTTGACCCACCTCTTAGAGAAAAGGAAATAAAAACAAAAATAAATAAATGGGACCTAATGAAACTTAAAAGCTTTTGCACAACAAAGGAAACCATAAACAAGATGAAAAGGTAACCCTCAGAATGGGAGAAAATATTTGCAAATGAAGCAACTGACAAAGGATTAATCTTCAAAATATACAAGCAGTTCACACAGCTCAACATCAAAAAAACCAAACAACCAAATCCAAAAATGGGCAGAAGAGCTAAAAAGACATTTCTCCAAAGAAGATATACAGATTGCCAACAAACACATGAAAAGATGCTCAACATCACTAATCATTAGAGAAATGCAAATCAAAACTACAATGAGGTATCACCTCACACCAGTCAGAATGGCCATCATCAAAATATCTACAATCAATAAATGCTGGAGAGGGTGTGGAGAAAAGGGAACCCTCTTGCACTGTTGGTGGGAGTGTAAATTGATGCAGCCACTATGGAGAACAGAATGGAGGTTCCTTAAAAAACTAAAAATAGAACTACCATATGACCCAGCAATTGCACTACTGGGCAAATACCCTGAGAAAACCATAATTCAAAAAGAGTCATGTACCATAATGTTCATTGCAGCACTATTTACAATAGCCAGGACATGGAAACAACCTAAGTGTCCACCGACAGATGAACGGATAAAGAAGATGTGGCACATATATACAATGGAATATTACTCAGCCATAAAAAGAAATGAAATTGAGTTATTTGTAGTGAGGTGGATGGACCTAGAGTCTGTCATACAGAGTGAAGTAAGTCAGAAAGAGAAAAACAAATACTGTATGCTAACACGTATATATGGAATCTAAAAAACAAACAAACAAAAAAGTGGTTATGAAGAACCTAGGGGCAGGATAGGAATAAAGACGCAGACATAGAGAATGGACTTGAGGACACGGGGAGGGGGAAGGGCAAGCTGGGACGATGTTAGAGAGTGGCATGGACATATATACTACCAAATGTAAAACAGATAGCTAGTGGGAAGCAGCCGCATAGCACAGGGAGATCAGCTGGGTGCTTTGTGACCACCTAGAGGGCTGGGATAGGGAGGGTGGGAGGGAGAAGCAAGAGGGAGGGGATGTGGGGATATATGTATATGTATAGCTGATTCACTTTGTTATACAGCAGTAACTAACACACCATTGTAAAGCAATTATACTCCAATAAAGATTTTTAAAAAATTCTTTGTTTTCCAAAGCACTCAGATCAACTGTGATTTATGGATCTCTGTCATTCATACTTCACCTACATCATTTACCACAGTGATTTTATGCCAGTTTCTACGAGATCAGAAGAAACTTATCTGTGTTTGTGGCATCAATATGATTATGACTCAATCATTATCCCTCATGTGTCTTGAGGGTATGCTTTGTTGTGTTAGTTGTGTTCATTTGTCTCCTGTCTTTTGGAGTCTCACTATTCCAGAAAGTGACTTTAGGCAGCTACCTTTTTTTCTAACTATTCTTGATTTCTGTGCATTTAAAATTTTAGATCTGTCTCCAAAATAGACTCACAGCTTCACATCTGGTTCAAAATCTTTTCAGTTTGTCCTCTGTGTTTATTCATGTTTACTTTGAATTTGACTTCCAGTTGTCCC
Organism: Mesoplodon bidens; assembly: GCF_964165515.1. NCBI lineage: Eukaryota > Metazoa > Chordata > Mammalia > Artiodactyla > Ziphiidae > Mesoplodon > Mesoplodon bidens. Next base: position 46,306,451 of record NC_138165.1, on the reverse strand, counting down.
TGTTACTCATAAAAATCAAGGAAATGTTAGCACTTGATGTTTACTGAATTCCTACTATCAAGAAGATCTTCATAGATCTACTCTGTCTCAAAATTTATCTATAAAGAAACAAAATAGCTTACTCTTGTACTTGTGTACTTATCCAAACTACCTCTTTGCTATCTCTCTACATACACAGGTTGAGTGAGAACTATGCCTGTGCCATTCAAATTTATATCAGGGAAATAAGCTGAGGTGATCTGTTACTTCTTGAAACAGAGTGGCTTTGCTGAAATGCAGAATATATTGAGAAACATGAGTTTATCAGTCATGGCAAGCACTATCTTACACAAGTGAAAAAAAAAAAAGAAAAACAAGAAAGAAATTTTCCTCTGATAAAAACAGATTTACAATACAAGGAATACTCTTTAGAAATAATGGTTGACATTGAAAGAAAATGTCCAATACTTAAAGAGATCTGTCTCCATTTATAATCCAGTGAGGTATTAATTTACATAAGCATAATGTGGGAAAATTTTCTAATCCACCAGCAATAAATCCAAGTGACTTTTTGATGCATTTAACATAGCTACATGAATCAGTCTAGACTGCAATTTTCCTTCTGAAATTTCCACTAGCAAACTGGGTAAAAGATCTTTTAATGGCCCTAGACCAGTTTGATCAATCAGGGTTGTATCAGCATATATGAAGCGAACTCAGTAATAATTCTAAGAAAACATAATTGGCAGCCAGACCTGTTAACTTTAGTATGTGTTCACGGCATCAAAGATGTATTTCTAAATTTGGGGTTTTTTAGCATCATTCTCAAAAGGTGTGACAAAGGAAATGGAGACTATGTCAGTGCACATAGCCAGTTTATTGTCATAAAATATATTATCATTATGATTTTAAAACTCAAATTAACAATCCAAGAGGAAAAAAACTGGACAAAGGGTTTGAAACAACAATCTAAAAAGAAAACCCAGGGAATTCCGTGGAGGTCCAGTGGTTAGGGCTCCATGGCTCTACTCCCGTGGGCACAGGTTCGATTCCTGGTTGGGGAACTAAGAGTCCACAGGACGTGCAACATGGCCAAAAAAATAAAAAAATAAAATGACGTTAAACAAAACAAAAAACAAGGAGAAAACACAAAGCATACAAAAAGATGTTAAACTTCACAAATAATGAAAATTAAATCAACACTTAAATACCACTTTATTTTTTTGAATTTATTTTATTTGTTTTTTATACAGCAGGTTCTTAATAGTTATCAATTTTATACATATTAGTATATACATGTCAATTCCAATCTCCCAATTCATCACACCCCCACCACCCCCACCACTTTCCCGCCTTGCTGTCCATACGTTTGTTCTCTACATAGGAAGAACACTATGTAGAACACTACATAGTGTTCTTCCTATGTTTTCCTCTAAGAGTTTTATAGTGTCCAGTCTTACATTTAGGTCTCTAATCCATTTTGAGTTTATTTTTGTGTATGGTGTTAGGGAGATTTCTAATTTTATTCTTTTACACGTAGCTGTCCAGTTTTCCCAGTGCTACTTATTGAAGAGACTGTCTTTTCTCCATTGTATATCCTTGCCTCCATTGTCATAGATTAGTTGACCAAAGGTGTGTGGGTTTATCTCTGGGCTTTCTACCCTGTTCCATTTATGTATATTTCTGGTTTTGTGCCAGTACCATATTGTTTTGATTACTGCAGCTTTGTAGTATAGTCTGAAATCAGGGATCCAGCTTCTTCCAGCTCCTTTTCTTTCCTTCAAAACTGCTTTGGCTATTTGGGGTCTTTTGTGTTTCCATACAAATTGTAAAATTTTTGGTTCTAGTTCTGTAAAAAATGCCATTGGTAATTTGATAGGGATTGCACTGCATCTGTGGATTGCTGTAGGTAGTATAGTCATTTCCACAATGTTGATTCTTCCAAGAACATGGTACACCTCTCCATCTGTTTGTATCATCTTTAATTTATTTCATCAGTGTCTAATAGCTTTCCGCATACAGGTCTTTTGCCTCCCTAGGTGGGTTTATTCCTAGGTATTTTATTCTTTTTGTTGCAATGGTAAATGGGAGTGTTTCCTTATATTCTCTTTCAGATTTTTCATCATTAGTGTATAGGAATGCAAGATATTTCTGTACATTAATTTAGTAGCCTGCAACTTTAGCAAATTCATTGATTAGCTCTAGTAATTTTCTGGTGGCGTCTTTAGGATTCCCTATGTATAGTATCATGTCATCTGAAAACAGTGACAGTTTTACTTCTTCTTTTCCAATTTGTATTCCTTTTATTTCTTTTTCTTCTCTGATTGCCATGGCTAGGACTTCTAAAACTATGTTGAATAATAGTGGTGAGAGTGGACATCCTTGTCTTGTTCCTGATCTTAGAGGAAATGCTTTCAGTTTTTCACCATTGAGAATGATGTTGGCTGTGGTTTTGTCGTATATGGCCTTTATTATGTTGAGGTAGGTTCCCTCTATGCCTACTTTCTGGAGACCTTTTATCATAAATGGTGTTGAATTTTTTCAAAAGCTTTTTCTGCATCTATTGAGATGATCATATGGTTTTTATTCTTCAATTTCTTAATATAGTGTATCACATTGATTGATTTGCATATATTGATAATCCTTGCATCTGTGGGATAAATCCCACTTGATCATGGTGTATGATCCTTTTAATGTGTTGTTGGATTCTGTTTGTTAGTATTTTGTTGAGGATTATTGCATCTATATTTGTCAGTGATATTGGTCTGTAATTTTCATTTTTTTGTAGTATCTTTGTCTGGTTTTGGTATCAGGGTGATGGTGGCCTCATAGAATGAGTTTGGGAGTGTTCCTTCCTCTACAATTTTTTGGAAGAGTTTGAGAAGGATGGGTGTTAGCTCTTCTCTAAATGTTTGATAGAATTCACCTGTGAAGCCATCTGCTCCTGGACTTTTGTTTGTTGGAAGATTTTTAATCACAGTTTTAATTTCAGTACTTGTCATTGGTCTGTTCATATTTTCTATTTCTTCCTGGTTCAGTCTTGGAAGGTTATACCTTTCTAAGAATTTGTCCATTTCTTCCAGCTTGTGCATTTTATTGGCATAGAGTTGCTTGTAGCAGTGTCTTACGATGCTTTGTATTTCTGAGGTGTCTGCTGTAACTTCTCCTTTTTCATTTCTACTTTTACTGATTTGAGTCCTCTCCCTCTTTTTCTTGATGACTCTGGCTAATGGTTTATCAGTTTTGTTTATCTTCTCAAAGAACCAGCTTTTAGTTTTATTGATTTTTGCCATTGTCCTCTTTGTTTCTATTTCATTTATTTCTGCTCTGATCTCTATGGTTTCTTTCCTTCTACTAACTTTGGGTTTTGTTTGTTCTTCTTTCTCTAATTCCTCTAGGTGTAACGTTAGATTGTTGATTTGAGATTTTTCTTGTTTCTTGAGGTAGGCTTGTATTGCTCTAAGGCTTCCCTCTTAGAACTGCTTTTGCTGCATCCCATAGGCTTTGGATTGTCATGTTTTCGTTGTCATTTGTCTCTAGGTATTTTTGATTTCCTCTTTGATTTTTTCAGTGATCTCTTGGTTATTTAGTAACATATTGTTTAGCCTCCATGTGTCTTTGTTTTTTGTTTGTTTTTTTCCCTGTAATTGATTTCTAATCTCATAGCATTGTGGTCAGAAAAGACGCTTGATATGATTTCAATTTTCTTAAATTTACTGAGGCTTGATTTGTGACACAAGACATGATCAACCCTGGAGAATGTTCCATGTGCACTTGAGAAGAAAGTATAATCTGCTGTTTTTGGATGGAATGTCCTATAAATATCAATTAAATCTATCCGGTCTATTGTGTCATTTACAGCTTGTGTTTCCTTATTTATTTTCATTTTGGATAATCTGTCCATTGGTGTAAGTGAGGTGTTAAAGTCCCCCACTATTATTGTGTTACTGTTGATTTCCTCTTTTATAGCTATTAGCAGTTGCCTTATGTATTGAGGTGCTCCTATGTTGGGTGCATATATAATTGTTATATATTCTTCTTGGATTGATTCCTTGATCATTATGTAGTGTCCTTCCTTGTCTCTTGTAACAGTCTTTATTTTAAAGTCTATTTTATCTGATATGAGTATTGCTACTCCAGCTTTCTTTTGATTTCCATTTGCATGGAATATCTTTTCCCATCCCCTCACTTTCAGTCTGTATGTGTCCCTAGGCCTGAAGTGGGTCTCTTGTAGACAGCATATATATGGGTCTTATTTTTGTATCCATTGAGCAAACCTGTGTCTTTTGGTTGGAGCATTTAACCCATTCACATTCAAGGCAGTTATCGATATGTGTGTTCCTATTACCATTTTCTTAATTGTTATGGGTTTGTTTTTGTAGGTCCTTCTCTTCTCTTGTGTTTCCCACTTATAGAAGTTCCTTTAGCATTTGTCGTAGAGCTGCTTTGGTGGTGCTGAATTCTCTTAGCTTTTGCTTGTCTGTAAAGCTTTTGATTTCTCTGTCAAATCTGAATGAGATCCTTGCTGGGTAGAGTAATCTTGGTTGTAGTTTCTTCCCTTTCATCACTTTAAATATATCATGCCACTCCCTTCTGGCTTGTAGAGTTTCTGCTGAGAAATCAGCTGTTAACCTTATGGGAGTTCCCTTGTATGTTATTTGTCATTTTTTCTTTGTTGTTTTCAATAATTTTTCTTTGTCTTTAATTTTTGTCAGTTTGATTACTATGTGTCTCAGCATGTTTCTCTTTGGGTTTATCCTGCCTGGGACACTCTTTGCTTCCTGGACTTGGGTGGCTATTTCCTTTCCCATGTTAGGAAGCTTTCAACTATAATCTCTTCAAATATTTCACTCTGTCCTTTCTCTCTCTCTTCTCCTTCTGGGACCCCTATAATGCGAATGTTGTTGTGTTTAATGTTGTCCCAGAGGTCTCTTAGGCTGTCTTCATTTCTTTTCATTCTTTTTTCTTTATTCTGTTCTGTGGCAGAGAATTCCACCATTCTGTCTTCCAGGTCACTTATCCATTCTTCTGCCTCAGTTATTCTGCTATTGATTCCTTCTAATGTATTTTTCATTTCAGTTATTGTATTGTTCATCTGTGTTTTTTTGTCCTTTAATTCTTCTAGGTGTTTGTTCTTTAATTCTTCTAGGTCTTTGTTAAACATTTCTTGCATCTTCTCGATCCTTGCCTCCATTCTTTTTCCAAGGTCCTGCATCATCTTCACTGTCATTATTCTGAATTCTTTTTCTGGAAAGTTTCCTATCTCCATTTCATTTAGTTGTTTTTCTGGGGGTTTATCTTGTTCCTTCATCTGGTACATATCCCTTTGTCTTTTCATCTTGTCTATCTTTCTGTGAATGTGTTTTTTATTCCACAGGCTGCAGGATTGTAGTTCTTCGAAATACCACTTTATACCTCTTGGTTTTGTTAAGTAATTTGTTTTAAAATTATTGACAATGTTATAGCAAAACAACTCTCGTACAATGCTAGTATGAGTGTTAATAGGTATAACTCATTGGAAAGAATTTGGCAAAATCTAGTGATGTGGAAAAGATATAAATCCTATGAGCCAGCTGCAATTGCCCTCATAAATTTAAGGGATGCATTAAAAATAAGGTCAAAATACAATGCAGAAATATTTTTACTAGTAAAAAATTGGAAAATATTATATATATTCTTCATATGTATATTTATAAAAAATGCCACACAGCAGCCAAAATAAATGAGCTAGAACTCTGAATATTAACATGGTTGAATCTCAAAAGTTGAACAAAGGAAAGCAAGGTATAGAAAAATGTGTAAGTATAATGCCATTTATATAAATTTGAAGTATAAGAAGAAATATAATTGATCAGTGAATCTCTCTAATAAAAAAGTCATCCTTAAAAGTAATAAGCATTAAATATAGAATAAGGATTACCTTAGGGTTGGGGGTAGGGAAGAACATGTGATAGAGCAAGGGTGCAGAGGGAATTAACTTTTCTTTAAATTGATTATTTCTTAAGCAGAGGGTTGGGTATATTTGAGTTCATCAGATTATTGTCAGTAATTTTTTTGTGTACATAATATAAAATGAATCATAAAAATCTGTTAAATCCAGTGTTTGATTACACTTGTGTTCAAAGTAGTTTAATAAAGCCAAGTAAAAATGTCACATCAGGGCCTCCCTGGTGGCGCAGTGGTTGAGAGTCCGCCTGCCGATGCAGGGGATACGGGTTCGTGCCCCAGTCTGGGAGGATCCCATATGCCGCGGAGCGGCTGGGCCCGTGAGCCATGGCCGCTGAGCCTGCGCATCCGGAGCCTGTGCTCCGCAGCGGGAGAGGCCACAACAGTGAGAGGCCCGCGTACCGCAAAAAAAAAAAAAAAAAAAAAAATGTCACATCAGTTTCCATATTTCCATTAAGATGACAATTCTGTCACTGTATGTGACTTGATACCAGTTAATGTTTTGCTTTTTCTTTTCCTATAGATGAATGCCTGAGCAGAGATTAATCCAAATGTCAAAAATTAAAAAAATGAAATAAAATAAAAGGAATAATTGAGAAAAACTACGTTCTTTGTAGGATGAGCATCATCCTTTGGCAAATCTCCCTATGCTAATTTAGACATGCAAACAAATAAACACATACCCATCTCGACCATGGGTATGTGTTTACTTGTTTCTCTGTAGAATGAGAAACCTTCTCTGGTTCAGGGCTGAATCAGTGTTTTAGTAGTGGCTCCATATCATCTTCTTTCCCCTTCAGCATATTTCTTTTATGCTCTGTGCTTATAAAGATCATACACAACTATTGCATTTACTAAGTCTGTTATGATTGTTTAATAGCTTTCTATCCTAAATAAAAGTCAATCTGTGCCCCTATTGCTTGTTCCTCACTTGTATTTGTATCTTTGTGCAGATACAAAGGCCCAAAGACAAAAGTTATCCAGCACATGAGAGTTGCAAATTCAGATGTCACAGAGGCTAGGAAAATAATTTAAATAAATGATGCTGGCCAGAGCTAAAGGAAAAAAATATCCCTTCTTTTAGGCACAGATACTAGTCAGGTCCAGGCTGTTTTGGGGAAGTAAAAATACAGGTTCTTTATTACCAGATCCTCCAATTGTTCAAAAGATACAAAAAATCTAGGTCTGTATGTTAAATCTCTTGAATTTTAAAAGTTGGCAACTAATTTAACGTATAATTTTAACCCCATTTGGGCTAAACCAAACAGATCTGCAGCCATGATTAGCCCCTGGGCTTCCAGTTGGAGACTTCTGCTCTATACACTATGGAAACTGCTGATGAAGAGAAAGCAACTTATCCTTGGGATGTAAAACAACAGCAAAAAAAAAAAAAAAAAAAAACTTCAACAACCAAAATAGTTTGTTTTCCTAAAACAGGAGGGAGAACTCAACAGTTCCTTAGAAGTACACATGTATTTACAGACACCATTTGGAAGATAGCTCCAGGAAGCCACCAGATCCTCTGCTTCAGAACTGTGTCTTGGGCTTGATCCTTGTCACCCTCTGGAAGTGTAAGCAACTTTTGGCAAGAAAGAGCTCTTTGCAGGAACGAGCTCTCTGAAGGAGGTCCTTTTCGTCTGGTCACTTGAGCAAAGCTATATTGTAACTAACCTTAAACCAGGCACCCCCATGCTCTACTCATCTCCAGCCCAAAGCATACCTTTCAAATCTTTTGATCACACAATACCTTGCATAATCTGTTGGTTCTTTCCATAGATTGTCAATTTTAAAAAGTGCACAATGTGAAAGTTGAGAGTTAAGTTTTATTTGGGGCAAAATGAGGACTATAGCCTGGGAGACAGCAGCAGAGAGCTCTGAGAAACTGCTCCAAAGAGCTAAGGGGAAAGGTCAGTATATATGTGATTTTGATGTACATGCAATCAAGCACATTTTTTTTGCAGAAGGTTTCTGCTAGTCTCATGAAGTTTACTGCTAGTCACGAGGAGCAGACATCACCATGAAGGATTTTCACACTTTTCTAGATATGAGGAGATACAAAAATTGGGCTCATAAAATCGGCTCCTGAAAATATCTGTCTGAAGACCTGTTCTGCCAGTTTTTCCCAGAGCACAAAGTGCCTCATTTCTACTCTCCACCCTGTATTCCTTTCAGAGGGTGTTGAAAGTCAGCAGTTGCAGCAGCACATGATTTAATCCTTGTAGAAGTAGATGCAAAGTGCCAATGGCAAGTGCCAATTTGTAGTTGACAGATCAAAGAAGTAGAAATGAAGAATAAGTAATTAACAGATGACCAGATCTCTTCCCTAGCTTCCCCTTCAGTAATCTCACAAACAAACTATGGATCAAGATAGCATCTGAAGAAAGATCGTGAGGAGTTGACAAGCATGCATGCAGTGGGAGATGGTGATGAGTCTGATCCCCTATCTCAATGATTAACTGAGATTACTTCTCCTTTTCCCTTTATAAACTTTCGTGGCTGAGCAGCATCTTCAGAGTTGGTTTTCGGGACACAGGTCTGCCTTCTCCCAGACTGCCAGCTTTTCTGATTAAAGCAACTTTTCTTTCTACCAACACTTGCCTCTTGAGTATTGGCTTTTGAGCAGCGAACAGCCAAACCCAAGTGTGGTAACAGAAGTGTTTAATCAGAGGTGGGATGACCCCTAGACCAGAGGGCCATAGAGGTGGTTCTAGGTAAGTGGCTGCCCTTCCACCTTTGTCATTAAATGAGTGTCTGTTTTTTCATTATTGTTTTCATCTTTTGTTTTAAATACTCAGGCATTTAGAAATATTTGTCACAATCCTTAAAACAACTCCTTTGGAAACAATTTAAATGTCTAAAAGTAGGAAAGTAGTTAAGTAAATTGTTACAAACATCAAGTGAAATATGAGGCTAGTGTTAAATCAATCATTATAAAATCTATATTCAAGGTAGAAAGTATGAAGAGTGTTAAAAGAAGTAGATTATTTGTATTATGATTACAACTTATGTAAACTGTATAAAATATCAGCTCATTGTTATCATAATTGTTTTAAGGTACTGGGATTAATGGTCACTTTTTTTCCCTTCTAAATTTTCCATTAGTTATATTATTTACATAATTAAAATTATTTTCAAACCAATGTTTAAAATTAAACACCCTTTTCAGAATTATGTAAACAAAAGGATTATCACCCTCCCCCCACCCCAGAAACCTAGGGGTGTTACAGTAAGTCTCTCTCCAGGTAGAAGATAGAAGAGCCTCCAATTATCTGTTTTCTGTATTCTCCCATCAGGATTCACCAGAAATTTATCAAGGAAGCCTTCATGATTGAAAAGTTCCCTAGACGATATTCCATAATGCTATGGTTTCAGATCTCTGTTTTTCCACAAACCTTCTCTGGAGTCTTATAATCCACATTTGCATCAAATACCACATGGTTCATGTGGTGGGGGAGGGGAAACTGGCTTGCTTTAATATTTTTGTGAGTTTCCTTGCTTACTGTTTCTAAGTGAAAGAAGCAAAGTTGGTGGTCCAACAGACATAACAGTCAAAGGAAGCTCAAAAAAGTAAGCTCCTAACTCTTTGCTTCACTTGCTTCAAACATTAAAATTCACCCTTTTTATCAACAAAGGAAGGATTCTCTAAAACAAATGCCAAATGACATGCCAATCTTCTGTTATTCACAACATTAGTTTGAAGAAAAATTCATTTGTATAGGGATGGCAAGGTTAGATGCATAAATTGTTTTGAAATATATGTTTTTGCACGTGGTATTTGAATTAACTGGATAAAATCTAGGATGTATTCTGAGTACTGTTTCCAGATTAAGTTACAATTCCTGGCAAATAATTGGGGATGGGGTGGAGATACTCAATTCTTATTGAGTATCTGCTGTGTCCTAAGATCTTTACATATATTATTTCCTTTAATATGTAGAACAGTCCAACTTGGTAGGATCATTACCTTAATTTTGCAAAGGAGAAATAAGATCAGGGAAGTCAAATAACTTACCCAAGACAAACAGCAAATATACGGTATAAACAGGATTTAATCCCAGGTGTATCTGATTTAAAAACCCATACATGTTTCATTCTCTTAGGCTTTCTTGACTACAATCTATTGAAAACCTGTTCTAAATTAAGAAAGTAAGTCCTTTGTTCAGAGCTACATGTATCATGTCAATATTTTGGAAAGTATAACATGCTGAGCTGTTTTTCCTTAAGTGCTATGATCTGGTGAATAGCCAATAAAAATTGGATGCCTACCTCATCCACTGCTTTAAGCAAATGAATATTCTCAAAGTGCTCTTGCTGTAGGGGAGGAAAAACTTCCTTCTATCCTTGTAGGTTATGTGCCTGGGCCTAAGAATTAAAGTGACATAAAACAGATAAACAGAAAAGAGGCATACCCATTTATTTAATATATTTATATGTATACAAGAGAACTCAGAAGGAAAATGAAAAACTGAAGAAATCATTATGCCCAAAAGCTTATATACCTTTTTACACAAGTGATGATAAACTGTGGAGATGTGAGAAGACAAAGGGACTTGGACTAGGAGCAGTAAACTGTGGGACAGTGACTAGGAAATGTATGAAGGCACTAATAGAAGATAAGGATTATTTTAGTAGGTTTGTCTGTACAGGTCCATTTCAGTGTCAACTCCCAGTCTTTGGTGATAAAAATGTTCTTTCTTTCTGGTACAGGGAGGACATTTTTCTCACGGAAAATTTTACGACCAATGTGCTTTTAGGTAGAAAGGTGGAGGTCAGAAATTTTATAACCAACCTGCTTTTAGGTAAAAAGGGGGAGGTCAGAGGGCCCTTCCTGCATCTATTGTTTCTTAAGTGTGTTCAGCTCAAAGTAATCAATATGCTAAAGTGGCATACTTTGGGGTGGCACACCCTGATCCACTCCACTGGCTTTTTTGTTTTTGAAGTTGTGCCAGCAGGACATGATGGTTCAACCATTTGTGTTTGATTTCAAACCAAGTAAGACGATGTTCAATTCAGGGTTTCAGAAGAGTATTTTAAAAGTCATGCAAATAAAGGAAGCTAATCTCTTAGCTTTGCCTGGTGTTTTTCTTTTCCTTTTTCTTAGTTTTTGTTTTTTTACAAGTTAATATGGTTATACCCCTGGCAGAATATACAAAATCCCGACAGCTGGAATCTAGGCTCACAATCCTTATGGAATACAGATGCGGTCATGTTTCCCAAAGCCTGATTCTGGTCGAAATGCTCTACTCCCCTCCAGAGAGGTCGCAGGAACATGCATATTTGGTCAAACAAAAAATGCCCTCAAGTTATCTTAAGTGGTTATACATTACAGCAGCTTTTTAAAAATCTGAAAAACTGCTGGATCAGTATTGAAATGATATCTATATAGTTATAGGTATAATGCAGATAGAGGTAGAGATAAAGATACTGATGCAGATGTAGAGTGAGAGATACAGATATCACACTCATCCACACATACAGACACACACAATCACACACACGAATGGGTCCAACAATCTGGAACTCATCTGCTGCTTTCAAAGACAACAGTACTGGCATGTCTAAACTAGTCAAGTCATGCACCTGCTTTAAGATGATAAAGGATGATTCTATAAGGGTCTATAAAAATGACCTCTGGATCATGTATGGAATGAAATAATCCTAGCATAAGGATCCTAGAACCTCAGTGAGATAATGAGTTCATCAAATGTTACACATATGCCAATAGCTTTGTTGACAAATACAGTGATAAAAGGGTACAGGGAAGTATTTAACCATTATTTTTCCATCCAACCCTTCAGAAATCAATCTTTTGGATTTCCTGGTGGTGCAATGCAGGGGACATGGGTTTGAGCCCTGGTCCAGGAAGATCCCACATGCCGCAGAGCAACTAAGCCCGTGTGCCACAACTACTGAGCCTGCACTCTAGAGCCCGTGAGCCACAACTACTGAGCCCACATGCCACAACTACTGAAGCCCGTGTGCCTAGAGCCTGTGCTCCACAACAAGAGAAGCCACCACAATGAGAAGCCCACGCACTGCAACGAAGAGTAGCCCCTGCTCGCCGCAACTAGAGAAAGGCACTGTGCAGCAACAAAGACCTAACACAGCCAAAAATAAAATAAATAAATTAAATAAATAAATTTATTTATTTAAAAAAAGAAAGAAATCAATCTTCATGTTCCCACAATTGGCAGACTGCAAATGCTGGTCATTCCCAGCACCTTGCTAGATAAACATATAATAGTAGGCATTTAACTCTGAAAAAAATTTATATAAATAGCTATGGAAGCTGGTCACCAGTTAAGAAGAACTGAAGATGATTTGTTGACCATATGACTTCATCCAGCATAGGATGAAAACAGACTTCACCCAGCCCTAGCATCTTGTAGATGCATTGTATCATTGTCAAATTTTCTCATCATGTAGATTAACAGATTGCCAGTGTTAAACATTTTAAGAAGCTGTTATTTTCCAAATTATATGAAGACTTGAGAGGTCTGTGATCATCCTTTATGGTTTTCAGAATCCTGTCTGTAGCCTTGGGATTGGGCTCCTGAGAGATCACCAAGAGGTACGTACAGTTCAGATTATCACACCATGAACCATAGCAAATCATGGTTCAAGCAATATTTCTGGTAATCATTTACAAAATTCTATATGAATAATTTTCACTGTTTAGTTGTTCTGGAGTTGAGACTCCTAAATAAATGATATCCTATTTGAAAAGTCATTGGATATCTGATATTCCCAAGAGCCAGGAAATCACAAGCATTTGAATCTTGGCTCCAACTGAATCCAGTTTTTTGGGATTTGTAGCTCTCTAAGCATGCCTTAAAGTCTACATAAAGGCTTATTCTTTACTGGTTATTTCAACCTGCATGGACTTTGTAATCATCCTAATCCCACAGCAATTACTATTAGTGCCATTTATTTATATAACTTAATCATGGGCTGCTTTCTATTAACACTTTACATGTGTGATTTAAGTTATCCTAAGATTTCAAATTCCTGAGTTGAGGTCAGCTCCTATGACATATTTTTTTTGTATCAGTTTGTCACCAAACACAATCCTAATTGCACAATATGTGCTTAGTAAATAGCTATTAAAATTAATCTTTTGGGATGGGCAAAAAAACAAATGCTAAATCCTCACTTCTCTTCTCTTCACTTGGAATAACAGAAACAATGTGTAGTGGGATGTTGAGAGGAACCTTTCCGATTGCCTTGAAATTACCTCTAGAGTAGGGATTAATACATTTTTTCTATAAATGGCCAGCTAGTTATTATTTTAGGCTTTATCATTTATATTTTATTTTTTTACAACCCTTCAAAAATTGTTCATAGCTCACAAGCCATACAAAAACAGGCCACAAACCATATTTGTATCATGGGCCATAGATCGTCCATTGTGCTCTACAGCACACAGACAAAAAACGACATGTGTTCAGTACCCTCAGTCAAAAAAGCCACCAACAATAAAGGCCAGACTAATTTCTTCAGGGCTCAACTAAAGGGAACAAAATCTACACAATTACTTATCTAACTCACTAGTTATTGTCTGTCTATCTATCTATTTATCTATCTATCATCTATCAATCATCTGTCCATCTATTTATCTACTGTCTATAAACCAACCACCTATCTATATAGTAGTTATCTATCATTAATCATCTATAATAGAGCAAACTCAAGTTATCTATCATTTATCATTTATTTATCTATCATCTATCTATCTGAAGACTCAGGCATGGAGAGTAGAGGGGGAGTCCTCAGCATCTTTGGCCTTGGCCTCAAGGGGAATGCTGTATTAGCCTTCAGATATTATTTTACACTTTCTCTAAAGCATGAGAGGTGCCTGGGCATGGAGACTCCGAGAGAATCTCTCATAGAGACTGTAAGATGCCTTCAAAAAGGGATGCTGAATCTTATTTTACATTTAGGTGTCTTCTTATGTGAACTTGCTGATCTACCCTGAGCCTATATGAACAGGAGAGGAGAATTAGGGGGAAAAAAAAGGATAAAATTATCATGGGTAGGGTTTGAGCCAGCATGTTGACACTCCACCTGGGATGTAGGAATAGGAATTTGTAGAGTATACTTCTGGGGGCAGGAAATGAAGTAGAAAAACAGACAGCATTAAAGCCAGCTTTCCCATGGAGAGCTATGCAGTTGGAAGCCTTGCAATGACCTCCAAGGGACACACCCTTGTGCCCACGAGAGCCAGCATGACCCGGCTGGTGCCACAGCCCTAACCCTGGTCAGGGCTAGTTGGAGAAGAGGTGGCTACCAGTAGAATGAGGACCACAACAGGAGTTGGGTAAGTCTGGAAATGCTATTTTCTCTCACTCTCCTCCCCAATAGCATCAACACAGAGAAAGATCTACATTTTGTAGAAAAGTGTGGAAGATGTATTTGAGAAGCATCCACTGGCACGCATACTCCCTAAGCAGTAACTAGCCCAGCTGAATGCCTGTCCTAGAGTTAGGGGAAGAGGTGCATTTTAAATCAAGCTTGAGATTCATTTTTCAACTAGACTGAGCATTGATAACTGTCCAAGATGTTATTAAGGGAAAAGAAAAGGGATTTGACAGAGCACAGTTGAAAGCGGTGATTGGAAAAAAAATGTTTCTTGTCTGTACCCCACTGAGTAGAACCATACACATTTTCTTTCTTTTTCTTCCTTCCTTCTTTCTTTCCTTCCTTCCTTTTTTTTTCTTCTTCTTATTTTCTGATAGATGTGTCCATAAACATTCAGCTTCAAGTTTTTTCATGAAATTTATTTGTCCCTGCTAGGACCTGAAGTCTGTTAGAGGAACCAGGAGATAGATTGTCTCACATTGGCTCCCCAGAAGCAAACCTGAGAGTATGATTCCAGTTTAAGTGATTTATTAACAAAGTGCTTCCAGGGGAAGCCAGTCTGGGAGCAGGAAAAGGAGTGGGGAAAGCAGGATAGGAAAGAGGAGGAAGCCAAGCAAGGAAGTGATCTCAGGCAAAGTCTCCCAGAGGCTACCTTCATCCTGATCCTGCAGAAAACTACGGACTGTGAATTCTGCCTCTAATAGTCTTCACCCAAATCAAAGGGGCTGTCATACTCCCACATCTGGGAGTCACTGGTTAAGTCCACCCTTAGGGAATATAAATAACCAGAACTTCTGGCTCTCAGTCGTCCAAGAGCCCATGGGAAGTCCTACAGTGGGGAAAAGGAAATTGTGAAAATGAGTTCCAAGAAGATCTGGACAGAGAATCAGCATTATCTGCTACAACATTCACAGAATGTTAGAGTAGAATTGTTCTTGGAGGATGCAAGACCAGGGCACAACTTGATTCTTGGAGGATGCAAGACCAGGGCACACCTTGATTGGTTGTAAGTTATGCCACACATGCACGCACACATGCGCACACACGATGTTATCAGTAATGACGTACAACAATTTATTGATTTTTTCCAAATAATTTGCTTAGAATGCAATGTTATCCCCATAATAATGTCACTCTTACTAGCAATCCCATGTTATTCTTCCTTTATTGGGAGAGAAAGAATTGGAGGTATGACCGGGACTCAGGATGGCAAGTACCTCAGGAATACCTTATTTCTGCTGCAATTCACCCTAAGATACAACTACTATGGTTCTGATGATAGTTGTGACAATTAGAAATGATTTAGAGCTTATGTGTTGTGGTTTTATAATTATTTTGGATTTAAAAAAAATTATCTGTGAACAAATTTCAGTTTATTTCTAAGGCATATAGGAAGGTGTACTTCTTGCTAGAAAAATACGCCAAAATCAGTACTATGGAAGAATCCAGCAAACAGCCTGGTATAGATGTAAGGCAGTGTACACTAATGATTAGACATGTGCAGTTAATTTGTCTAGGGTCAAATCCTAGTTTTGTTAGCAACAAATCATTTTTCATTGGATAACATGATTAATTTTTTTTTTTTTTTTGCTGTATGCGGGCCTCTCACTGTTGTGGCCTCTCCCATTGCGGAGCACAGGCTCCGGACGCGCAGGCTCAGCAGCCATGGCTCACGGGCCCAGCTGCTCTGCGGCGTGTGGGATCTTCCCGGACCAGGGCACAAACCCGTGTCCCCTGCATCGGCAGGTGGAATCTCAACCACTGCACCACCAGGGAAGCCCTTGATTTATTTTTTACACCTAAATACCCTCAGGAGTAGGAATTAAAGAATTAAAGAGGAATAAGATTCGAACTTGCTTTATCAGGCTGTTGGAAATTAAAGGAGATCATATGTGTAGAGTGCTTAGACTCGGTGATAGCATAGAGTAGGTGCTCCATAAATGTTCATTTTTATTAAGAGCATGGTTTCAGGAGTTGGAAAGACCTCTGTCTAATTCTCTTTGTCCTTGGGCAGGTGAGTTCTTCTCATTAAATTGCAGATAATAGTAGGATGACTGAATTTCTGTGGGGATTAAATGCAATAGTATATGAAATACCTGGCAAACCGGAAGTGCATAATAGCTGTCATTTCCCTGTCCTTTCATTAGATACACAAATACTCTCCATACATGAAGGAGAAGTGGTTGTACAACCTCAGCATGAATGCTTTCAGACTCACCCTTTCATTCAATCTCTTTTGCATAAGTACAAATGGAAGCCTAGGTTAATCTTATGACTTTGAGAAGATGACAGCAAAGACCATTCCATCTCTACAAATTTCTAGTGTTAAAATGTACTCCCTTAAATTAAATTGAAATTCCCACTCATCTAATTTCAACCCTCCTTGCTCCTGGAGCAATATGAACTCGAACTGTACTTCGGTTAATTCAGTTGGCCAACAGAACTAAAAACTTTCCCTTAAATTAAAGCCATATACTACCAGACACTAAATGCTCATGGGTTCAGCAACACATTAGGTGGAATATTTCCTGTGCCTTGACTGTAGCAAGGCTTCGATGCAAAGGAAGCCAAAGTATTCAGAGAGAAGTCCAAACTGTTATGTTCCCTTCAAAACCAGTCTCTTGGGTCTGCTCTATAGCTACTGGCTGGTTGATCCCAGACCTCATTTGTTGGTGTTCAAAACAGAGTCTGGATTTCATTAACTGGATTGACTTGAGGTTGGGGTCAGACAATCACATAGCTCTTTTTAAAAAATTGTTTAACTTGTGAGGAAGGTTGTTGCTTAGAGTATGAAGCATGAAGTAAGTCACGTTATTTTTTTACTCTAAATTGCATTAAGGGCTTAAAACAAAACATTACACAGGGAGCAAACTCAGGGTCTCTATTTGAATTGTACTGGCAGCTCTATGAAAAGAAGATGGCCTGTGTGTTAATGGCTTTGAGCAATGGTGTGACAGAAAGGGAGAGTGAAGGTATGCTCTCTGGTTCATCCCTGTCATCCAGAAGACTCATGCTCAATGCAGCATTATTCATAATAATCAATATGTGGAAAAAAGCTAGTGTCCATCAAGAGAAAAATGGATAAAGAAAATGTGTTACATATATATAATGTATTTATTCAGCCTTAAAAAAGAAGGAAATCCTGCAGTATGCAACAACATTGATTCCACTGATATGAGGTATCTAAAATAAACAAACACATAGAAGCAGACAAAGGCAACAAAAGCAAAAAAAAAAATAAGTAGAATTATATCAAACTAAAAAGCTTCTGCACAGCAAAGGAAAACATCAATAATATGAAAAGGCAGCCTATGAAATGGAAGAAGATATTTGCAAACCACATATCTGATAAGGTTAATATCCAAAATATACAAGGAACTCAAAGAACTCAATAGCAAAAACCCCAAGTAATGGGATTTAGAAATGGGCAAAAGGGGGACCTTCAAGATGGAGGAGGAATAAGACGTGGAGATCACCTTCCTCCCCACAAATACATCAACAATACATCTACATGTGGAACAACTCCTACAGAATGCCTACTGAACGCTGGCAGACCTCAGATTTCCCAAAAGGCAAGAAACTCCCCACGTACCTGGGTAGGGCAAAAGAAAGAACAGAGACAAAAGAATAGAGACAGGACCTGCATCTCTGGGAGGGAGCTATGAAGGAGGAAAGGTTTCCACACACTAGGAAGCCCCTTCACTGGTGGAGATGGGGGGTGGGCAGGGGGGAAGCTTCGGAGCCACGGAGGAGAGCACAGAAACAGGGGTGCGGAGGGCAAAGTGGAGAGATTCCCGCACAGAGGATCGGTGCCGACCAGCACTCACCAGCCCGAGAGGCTTGTCTGCTCACCCGCTGGGGCAGGTGGGGGCTGGGAGCTGAGGCTCAGGCTTCAAAGGTCAGATCCCAGGGAGACGACTGGGGTTGGCCATGTGAACAAAGCCTGAAGGGGGTTAGTGTGCCACAGGAGGGAGTCCAGGAAAAAGTCTGGACCTGCTTAAGAGGCAAGAGACCATTGTTTCCACGTGTGTGAGGGGATTTAGAGCACCGCCTAAACTAGCTCCAGAGACGGGCGCGAGCCGCGGCTATCAGCGCGGACACCAGAGACGGGCATGAATCGCTAAGGCTGCTGCTCCAGCCACCAAGAAACCTGTGTGCAAGCACAGGTCACTATCCATACCTCCCCTCTCGGGAGCCTGTGCAGCCTGCCACTGCCAGGGTCCCATGATCCAGGGACAACTTCCCTGGGAAAACACATGGTGCACCTCAGGCTGCTGCAGTCATGCCAGCCTCTGCCACCACATTCCGTACCCCTCCCTCCCCCTGGCTTGAGTGAGCCAGAGCCCCCTAATCAGCTGCTACTTTAACCCCATCCTGTCTGGGTGGGGAACAGATGCACTCAGGCGACCTACAAGCAGAGGCAGGGCCAATCCAAAGCTGAACCCCAGGAGCTGTGCGAACAAAGAAGAGAAAGGGAAATTTCTCTGTGCAGCCTCAGGAGCAGCAGAATAAATCTCCACAATCAACTTGATGTACCCTGCATCTGTGGAATACCTGAATAGACAACGAATCATTGCAAAATTGAGGCGTGGACTTTGGGAGCAACGGTAGACTTGGGGTTTGCTTTCTGCATCTAATTTGTTTCTGGTTTTATGTTTATCTTAGTTTAGTATTTACAGCTTATTAACATTATTAGATTTGTTCATTGATTTGGTTGCTCTCTTCTTTTTTACATATATATATATATATTTTTCCTTTTACATATATCTATGTATTATTTTCCTTTTTCCCTTTTTGTGAGTGTGTATATGTATGCTTCTTTGTGTGATTTTGTCTGTATAGGTTTGCTTTTACGATTTGTCCTAGGGTTCCATCTGTGCTTTTTTTCTTTTTTTAGTATAGCTTTTAGCACTTATCGTTGCTGGATTTGTTTATTGGTTTGGTTGCTCTCTTCTTTCTTTTTCTATTACTTTCTAATTTTATTATTTTAATATTTTTTATTTATTATTTTAATTTTTTTCTTTCTTTCTTTCTTTTTTTTTCTCCCTTTTCTTCTGACCCGTGTGGCTGACAGGGTCTTGGTGCTATGGCTGGGTGTCAGGCCTGAGCCTCTGAGGTGGGAGAGCTAAGTTCAGGACATTGGTCAACCAGAGACAACCTGGCCCCACATAATATCAATCGGCAAGAGCTCTCCCAGAGATCTCCGTCTCAGTGCTAAGACCCAGCTCTACTCAATGACCAGCAAGCTCCAGTGCTGGAGACCCCATGCCAAACAACAAGCAAAACAGAAATACGACGACACCCATTAGCAGAGAGGCTGCCTAAAATCATAATAAGTTCACAGGCACCACAAAACACACCACTGGACATGGTCCTGCCCACCAGAAAGACAAAATCCTCATTAGAATGGAGAAAATACAAGAAATATTTAACAAGGACCTAGAAGAACTAAAGAGCAAACAAACAATGATGAAGAACACAATAAATGAAATTAAAAATTCTCTAGAAGGAATCAATAGCAGAATAACTGAGGCAGAAGAACGGATAAGTGACCTGGAAGATAAAATAGTGGAAATAACTACCACAGAGGAGAATAAAGAAAAAAGAATGAAAACAATTGAGGATAGTCTCAGAGACCTCGGGGACAACACTAAACGCACCAACATTCGATTTATAGGGGGTCCCAGAAGAAGAGGAGAAAAAGAAAGGGACTGAGAAAATATTTGAAGAGATTATAGTTGAAAACTTCCCTAATATGGGAAAAGAAATAGTCAATCAAGACCAGGAAGAGCAGACAGTCCTATACAGGATAAATCCAAGGAGAAACACGCCAAGACATATTAATCAAACAATCAAAGATTAAATACAAAGAAAAAATATTAAAAGAAGCAAGGGAAAAATACAAACAACATACAAGGGAATCCCCATAAGGTTAACAGCTGATCTTTCAGCAGAAATTCTGCAAGCCAGAAGGGAGTGGCAAGACACACTGAAAGTGAAGAAAGGGAAAAAAGTACAACCAAGATTACTCTACCCAGCAAGGATCTGATTCAGATTCAACAAGAAATTAAAACCTTTACAGACAAGCAAAAGTTAAGAGAATTAAGCACCACCAAACTAGGTTTACAACAAATGCTAAAGGAACTTCTCTAGGTGGAAAACACAAGAGAAGGAAAAAACCTACAATAACAAACCCAAAACAAGTAAGAAAATGGTAATAGGAACATACATATCAATCATTACCTTAAATGTAAATGGATTAAATGCTCCAAGAAAAGACACAGACTGGCTGAATGGATACAAAAACAAGAACCATATATATGTTGTCTACAAGAGACCCACTTCAGACCTAGCAACACATACAGACTGAAAGTGAGGGGATGGAAAAAGATATTCCATGCAAGTGGAAATCAAAAGAAAGCTGGAGTAGCAATTCTCATATCAGACAAAATAGACTTTAAAATAAGGACTATTATAAGAGACAAAGAAGAACACTACATAATGTTCAAGGGATCAAACCAAGAAGATATAACAATTATAAATATTTATGCACCCAATATAGGAGCACTTCAATACATAAGACAAATGCTAACAGCCATAAAAGGGGAAATCAAGAGTAACACAATCATAGTAGGGGACTTTAACACCCCACATTCACCAATGCACAGATCATCCAAAATGAAAATAAATAAGAAAACACAAGCTTTAAATGATACATTAAATAAGATGGACTTAATTGATATTTATAGGACATTCCATCTAAAAACAACAGAATACACGTTCTTCTCAAGTGCTCATGGAACATTCTCCAGGATAGATCATATCTTGGGTCAAAAATCAAGCCTTGGTAAATTTAAGAAAATTGAAATCATATCAAGTACCTTTTCTGACCGCAACACTATGAGACTAGATAGCAATTACAGGAAGAAAAACTGTGAAAAATACAAACAAATGGAGGCTAAACAATACACTACTAAATAAACAAGACATCACTGAAGAAATCAAAGAGGAAATAAAAAAATACCTAGAAACAAATGACAATGAAAACACAATGAACCCAAATCTATGGGATGCAGCAAAAGCAGTTCTAAGAGGGAAGTTTATAGCAATACAATCCTACCCCAAAAAACAAGTAAAATCCCCAATAAACAACCTAATCTTACACCTAAAGCAATTAGAGAAAGAAGAACAAAACAACTCCAAAGATAGGAGAAGGAAAGAAATCATAAATATCAGATCAGAAATAAATGAAAAAGCAATGAAGAAAATGATAGCAAAGATAAATAAAACTAAAAACTGGTTCTTTGAGAAGATAAACAAAATTGATAAAGCATTAGTCAGACTCATGAAGAATAAAAAAGGAGAAGAGTCAAATCAATAGAAATAGAAATGAAAAAGAAGTAACAACTGACACCACAGAAATACAAAGGATCATGAGAAATTACTACAAGCAACAATTTGCCAATAAAATGGACAACCTGGAAGAAACGGACAAATTCTTAGAAAAGCACAGCCTTCTGAGGCTGAACCAGGAAGAAATAGAAGATATAAACTGACCAATCACAGGCAACGAAAATTAAACTGTGATTAGAAATCTTCCAGCAAATTAAAGCCCAGGACCAGATGGCTTCACAGGTGAATTCTACCAAACATTTAGAGAAGAGCTAACACCTATCCTCAAGCTCTTCCTAAATATAGCAGAGGGAGGAATACTCCCAAACTCATTCTATGAAGCCACCATCACCCTGATACCCAAACCAGACAAAGATGTCACAAAAAAAGGAAACTACAGGCCAATATCACTGATGAGCATAGATGAAAAAATCCTCAACAAAATACTAACACACAGAAACCAGCAACACATTAAAAGGCTCATACACCATGATCAAGCGGGATTTATCCCAGGAATGCAAAGATTCTTCAATATACACAATCAGTGTGATAAACCATATTAACAAAATGAAGGAGAAAAATCATACGATCATCTCAATAGATGCAGAAAAAGCTTTCGACAAAATTCAACACCCATTTATGATATAAACTCTCCAGAAAGTAGGCATAGAGGGAACCTACCTCAACATAATAAAGGCCATATATGACAAAACCACAGCCAACATCGTTTTCAAGGCTGAAAAACTGAAAACGGTTCCACTAAGATCAGGAACAAGACAAGGTTGCCCACTCTCACCACAATTATTCAACATAGTTTTGGAAGTTTTAGCAACATCAATCTTAGAAGAAAAAGAAATAAGGGGAATCCAAATTGGAAAAGAATAAGTAAAGCTGTCACTGTTTGCAGATGACATGATACTATACATAGAGAATTCTAAAGATACTACCAGAAAACTGTTAGAGCTAATCAATGAATTTGGTAAAATAGCAGGGTACAAAATTAATGCACAGAAATCTCTTGCATTCCTATAGGCTAATGATGAAAAATCGGAAAGAGAAGTTAAGGAAACACTCCCATTTACCATCACAACAAAAAGAATAAAATACCTAGGAATAAACCTACCTAAGGAGCCAAAAGACCTGTATGCAGAAAACTATAAGATACTGATGAAATAAATTAAAGATGATACAAACAGATGGAGAGATTTACCATGTTCTTGGACTGGAAGAATCAACATTGTGAAAATGACTATACTACCCAATGCAAACTACAGAATTAATACAATCCCTATCAAACTACCAATGGCATTTTTCTCAGAACTAGAACAAAAAATTTCAAAATTTGTATGGAAACACAGAAGACCCCGAATAGCCAAAGTAATCTTGAGAAAGGAAAACAGAGCTGGAGGAATCAGGCTCCATGACTTCAGACTATAAAAAAAAGCTACAGTAATCAAGACAGTATGGTACTGGCACAAAAACAGACATATAGATCAATGGAACAGGATAGAAAGCCCAGGGATAAAACCATGCACGGAGAAAAGATAGCCTCTTCAATAAGTGGTCCTGGGAAAACTGGACAGCTACATGTAAAAGAATGAAATTAGAACACTCCCTAATACCATACACAAAAATAAACTCAAAATGGATTAAAGACCAAAATGTAAGGCCAGACACTATAAAACTCTTAGAGGAAAACATAGGCAGAACACCCTATGACATAAATAACAGCAAGATCCTTTTTGACCCACCTCCTAGAGAAATGGAAATAAAAATAAATAAATGGGACCTAATGAAACTTAAAAGCTTTTGCACAGCAAAGGAAACCATAAACAAGACGAAAAGACAACACTCAAATGGGAGAAAATATTTACAAACGAAGAGACTGACAAAGAATTAATCTCCAAAATACACAAGCAGCTCATGCAGCTCAATATCAAAAAAACAAACAACCCAATCCAAAAATGGGCAGAAGACCTAAATAGACATTTCTCCAAAGAAGATATACAGACAGCCAACAGACACATGAAAGAATGCTCAACATCACCAATCATTAGAGAAATGCAAATCAAAACTACAATGGGGGTATCACCTCACACCAGTCAGAATGGCCGTCATCAAAACATCTACAAACAGGGCTTCCCTGGTGGCGCAGTGGTTGTGAGTCTGCCTGCCGATGCAGGGGACGCAGGTTCGTACCCCGGTACGGGAAGATCCCACATGCCGTGGAGCGGCTGGGCCCGTAAGCCATGGCCGCTGAGCCTGCGCGTCCGGAGCCTGTGCTCCACAACAGGAGAGGCCACGACAGTGAGAGGCCCGTGTACCGCAAAAAACAAAAACAAAAACCATCTACAAACAATATATGCTGGAGAGGGTGTGGAGAAAAGAGAACCCTCTTGCACTGTTGGTGGGAATGTAAATTGATACAGCCACTGTGGAGAACAGTATGGAGGTTCCTTAAAAAACTAAAAATAGAACTACCATATGACCCAGCAATCCCACTACTGGGCATATACCCTGAGAAGACCATAATTCAAAAAGAGTCATGTACCACAATGTTCATTGCAGCTCTATTTACAATAGCCAGGACATGGAAGCAACCTAAATGTCCATCGACAGATGAATGGATAAAGAAGATGTGGCACATATATACAATGGAATATTACTCAGCCATAAAAAGAAACGAAATTGAGTTATTTGTAGTGAGGTGGATGGACCTAGAGTCTGTCATAAAGAGTGAAGTAAGTCAGAAAGAGAAGAACAAATCCCGTATGCTAACATATATACATGGAATCTAAAAAAAAAACAAAGGTTATTAAGAACCTAGGGGCAGGACAGGAATAATGACGCAGATGTAGAGAATGGACTTGAGGACACAGGGAGGGGTAAGGGTAAGCTAGGATGAAGTGAGAGAGCGACATGGACTAATATATACTACCAAATATAATAGCTAGTGGGAAGCAGCCGCATAGCACAGGGAGATCAGCTCAGTGCTTTGTGACCACCTAGAGGGGTGGGATAGGGAGGGTGGGAGGGAGACACAAGAGGGAGGAGATATGGGGATATATGTATATGTATAGCTGATTCACTTTGTTATAAAGGAGAAACTAACACACCATTGTAAAGCAATTATACTCCAATAGAGATGTTAAAAAATAAATAAATAAATAAAACTTTCAGCTACTCAAAAAAAAAAGGGGGGGCAAAAGACCTGAACAGACATTTTTCCAAAGAAGATACAGAAATGGCCAACATGTACATGAACATGTGCTCAATATCATTAATCATCAGGGAAAATACAAATCAAAACCACAATGAGACATCAACTCACACCTGTTGGGATGGCTATTATCAAAAAAGATAAGCAACAATAAGTGTCAATGAAGATAACAATAAATGGAAACCCTTGTGCCCTTTTGGCGGGAATGTAAACTGGAGCAGCCACTGTGGAAAACAGTATGAAGTTCTTCAAACAATTAAAAGTAGAGCTACCATATGCTCCAGCAATCCCACTCCTGGGTATATACCCAAAGGAAACAAACCAAGATCTCAAAAAGATACCTGCACTCCCATGTTCACAGCAGCGTTATTCACAATAGTGAAGGTATGGAAACAACCTAAGTGTCCACTGAAGGATAAATGAATAAAGAAAATGTGGCATATATGGACAATGGGATATTTATCGTTCAGCCTTAAAAAAGAAGAAAATACTACCATTTGCAACAACATGGATAAACCTAAAGGGCATTATGCTTAGTGAAATAAGCCAGATCAAGGAACACAAACACTGCATGGTATCACTTATATGTGGAATCTTAAAAAAAATTGAATAGAAACAGAGTAGAGAAGTGGTTGCCAGGGGATGCAGGGTAGATGAAATAGGGAGAGGCTGGTAAAAGGGTATTAACTTTTAGCTATAATATGAATAAGGACTGAGGATCTAATGTATAACATGGTGACTATACTTGATAACTGAAATTTGCTAAGAGAGTAGAACTTAAACGTTCCCGTCAAAAAAAAAAAAAGGTAAATATAAAAAGGTGTATTTGTGAGGTGATGGATATGTTAATTAACTTGATGGGGGGCAAATCCTTTCACAATCTATATGTATAAATGTATCACATTTTATACTTTAGATCTAACAATTTTATTTGTCAATTACACTTCAATAAAACTGAAAAAAATAAGAATAGTGGGAGGGATGGTTTTCAAAGAGAACTAATATTTGCTAACTAGCCATTATGAAAGTTATGAATCAAGTGCTGTCCATTTACAGACTATGAGTCCTGGCCTCCGCTGATAAAGGTTATCAGGCTAAATGTGAGATACAGTGTTTGAACCAGAATGGTAAGTGGCATAAGGATAAGGCAGTAAAAAACAGCACTCAGCCTTTAATCGAGCATCCCCTACTGTACACCTGCCCAGCATCTGGACCTGGGCTGGGGTCTGGGGAAAGGCCAGGACCTCGCTCTCCAAGGGACATATTTTCAGGCCAGATCACAACAGCACACCAGATAAACAGGATACAGTCAGTGAAGGTTCGCATAATCTATTCTCAGTGGACAGCTCAGTGGACAGCATCCAGTCAGCTTTTGTCCTGTGACACAATGCACCACCTCGAACTTGAAGACGGCATAAGAAGTAAAGTGGTGATGAGAGGTAAGGCACTCTTGGCCTGGAGAAAGAAAAGGCACAGAAATGATAATCAGCTGGTTGCAAAGGTCCCTAGGGGGCTGCCTGGTGTCCAGGGTATAATGTGGGAAAGGGGCCAAGGTAGGGAAGTTGGACAAACGACTCTAGGAGCTGCTGATGAGTGGGTGGTCCTAGAGGACTTGGAGAGGCTTTAAGGGAACTGTCTCAGTCAGGAATCTTCTAGAAGCAAGTGGCCTTAAACCTGGCCCCAAATGAGTCCACTGGCTCCCATAACTGAAAATGTCATGAAAGAAAGAATTAGAGCAAAGAATAAATTAAAAGTTTAATACCCTCCCTCCACCCCCCTGAAAAAAAAACCCACATAGAACCAGAAAGAAGAAGGGTGGTAGCCAGGGGCTAATGGGAGGCGAAGGCTGGGGATTGCTAATCAATGGGTGTAAAGTTCCAGTTACTCAAGGTAAGTCCTAGGGACGTGCTGTACAACACTGTGTCAACAGTTAACGATACTGTATTGTTCACTCAAAAATTGGTTAAGAGGGTAGATTTCATGTTAAATGTTCTTACTTCAATTTTAAAAAACAATAGAGAAAACAAATCTCTATGGAAACCTCAATGAGGAGTTTCAGAGGAGATCCCAGGGAAGGCCACCAGCAGAGAACTTTGTTCTACACCAGTATTTCCTTCTTGTCTCAGACAAATGGAGTAATCTTTCTTCCATCCACCCTCTCAACTCCTGGTTGTCACACACCAACATCTAAAGCTGTATCGTATGTCAAAGATAGTCACCTATATTGATTTTCTTCCTTTCCCCCAGCATTGCCCAATATCTCCATTTTTTATCTCTATGATAAGAACCAGGAGAAGGTGAATGAGGTGATATCTTAAAATTCCAAGGTTGCTTTGTCCAAACAAACAAAAAAAAAAACACTAAAAACCCCCCTAGGTAGAAACTTCTAATTCTACCCTAGAGCAAAGTGTCTTTGTGCAGCCCCAAATTGCTTCATCAAGCATACAGCAACCTCAAAATTATTTCTTGCTTCCATCATCAAAATGCAATCTTAGTCTGAACAGGAACAAATAAATCTTTCTGTCTCCAGGATAATTTCCATAATTGTGTTCCCACAGCCATTTGTCTTTGTTTTCTCCTCATAATCTCCTTGCCAACTGCTGTTTTAAGGCAAGTTGGGGTATCATAGACTATTAGGTGTTGGAAAGGGTCTTAGAGACATTCTCATTCACAAAGGAGGAATCTAAGACCAAGGAAGGATAAAGATTTACCGTGACATAGTTACACAATTATTAGCAGCATAATTGCTTTGAGACTCCAACGTCTCAGAATGTCCTCCACCTAGGCACACCACTTGTTTTGGCTGACTCTGGCTTAAGTGGCCCTTTGCTTGCTGACGCAGCCTTCTACAGCACTTCGTGATAACTCTTGATGAACACTCTGGGAACAGAGCTTCTAAGTCCCTATTGTGTTCTCGGGCAGCTAGCTTTCTCCTTTGCAGCCTCACTTGTATCATAACGGATATGCCCAGAAATATCATCACGCCTTTTCTTCTAGGAACCATATAGCTGTTCTACTGAGAAGCACCTTGGGCAACCCCCGTCTCTTTTCCTGCTTTTCTCCTGTTCTTCCGCCCTCCTAGAAGCTGCTCCCACACTCTCTATCCCTTGATTTCTGCCTTTCTCAAAACGGGTTGCAGACTCCAGCACAGTGTTTCAGCATCCTGAACATCATCACTGACCTTGAACCCAGGCAAATAAATCCTTTTCAATGTAAGAAAACAAAGAGGACAAACATGAGGAAGTATTACATTCCAGAACCAGACTGTACAAAATTCTCCCAAGTCTTATTTCCAATTAAGTCAAAGCCAGTTAGTTTCTAGTTCTTCTTTTTCATCCTGAGACTGGAGTTTCTTAAGAGCCATGATGATTTTTCCCACTCTCTACATTATGAACAGGCATCTATCTGTACTCTTTTTTCCAGAAGACTCCTGTCCCAATAGATAACATCAAAGAAGAAATTGGGGCAGAAAAACAAGGTGCTCTTATTAACATTCATTTCAATAATCTCGGTGGGTACAGATGCCATGCCTTTAGATATCTTTTATTCTCCTCACTAAAGGAAACTGGTAGTCTTTTCTTTCTACAATAGCACTTTTATGAAATATTCTGACTTTAAAATGGAGGAAATGCAGCCTATTACAATTCCTCTTGGAAATTCAAAGGATATTTAAGTATAGTCTACACTCTGAGCAGTTCTGCCACAAAAAAACTTGTTTAACTTTGTTTAAACCATTATTTACCAGTGGAATCGCTGGAATCTAGAATGTGTATGCATGTTAACATCCTAAACCATACTTTCTTTGAACCATTTTTTCTGGTGTAAAGGCAGCACTAACTCACGGTAAATGTTCCTTTATTACAACTCCACATGCCTTACTGCTCCTTCAGAAAATAATTTAACAACTTGAAAAGTTTAGTTATAACTAAAGTGTAGAGTTATAATTAAAGTGAATAAAGTGTTATTTGATCCATATTCTCTACATACCAAGAGTTATGCTAAGTATTGTTATTTTCGTTAAAGAGACAAAAGTTAGATTAAACAATGTATTGGTTGGGGAGTTTTTGACTGTAAATAAGAGAAATCTCTATTCACAGTGGCCTAAGCAATTAAGGAATTTTTACTATCCAATAGAGCAGGAAATCTTGAGGCAGAATGACTCTAGGGCTGATTAATTCATTGCTCAGTGACATCAACAACCTGAAATCTTTCTATCTTTCTGTTCTCTCATCTTCAGCATTCCCATTTTGTCAAAACCCAGCTAACCTCAAGATGCCATGCAGATATGACAACATATGGCAAAAAAAGAGAAAAGGAGTAAGTCTTCCCTGGCTTCTTTTCAAAAGTGGAGTTTTTTTCTAGAAGCTCCTATTATGAAAAAAAATCAGACTCCCCATAATCAGCTATTACTATAAGCTGAGAGTTGGAGAAACAAAGTTAAAATCTCAACAAAATAATTGATCCTTAACATCTTACTGGCCAAACTGTACTTCTTTCACATTTATAATCACATTATTCAAATACTATTTTTAAAGTTTTCTTAATTATCACTACAAGTTCTGCCCTCATCTCTCCTGCAATGAATTTCTGCTTTCGCCTTCCTGAGGACCACAAAGCCCTTTCTGCACATTGGCCACAAGGTAATTCTTAGAGGAGGTCTTAGCTTATACCAGTGTATAAAAGAAAATCTATAATTTTGATATCTTAAAGTATGGCTTCTTGGACATCCAGTTACTGGCTGGTTGAACACTTCCTTTCCTCCTTCTCACAATGAATTCTTAATAAACAATAAGGTCTAACTCTAAATTCTTAGTTTGTGGTCTAATGTTCCACAACATTGACTGACTGCATACCAGGGCAATCCAATCATTGTCAAGGGGAATGACCTCATAGATGGGCTTAATATTGCCCAAAGAGCTGGGAATAAAGTCAGCTCTCCTTGCCTTTTCTGAGTAAATGGTGGAACACAAGCAGAACTGGGATGATATCAGAAAGAAATGAGGGGTGGCTGCTTGGAAGGCATCTAATAATACTTGCTATAAGTATCTTATTACTGAGTATTAAGTACCTAAAGTGGGTTGGTTCCTTGAAGATGCAAGGCCATACCCTCTCACTTATACTTCTGAGCACCACCTTGAATTCATTCTGAGTACTTGGGTATCAGAATCACCGTCTTAATCCTGTAGGGCCCAAGTAGCAAGATAAACTCCAAGAAAAGCTGCTGACTGTTAGAATACTACTGAAAATTACTAGTGCATACTTATATTGTCATTTATTCCTTCAAGGTTTAAATAACACCAGCCTTAATTGTGTACGTATCGAATACAGTGTAGCTATAAATAAGAGTTACTTTAGGGAAGAATATTCCAACCTAAGTTATGTGTAGTTTAAAATATGTATTTAAAAAAGAAGAAAAAAGTGACCCAGACACAGGCCATTTTTTCCCCCGGTTCAATCCAACTGGCTTGAAATTTACTGGCATGATTCACAAATCTAAAACATTTGAGTCTTAAAAACATGAAAGCCCAGATGGTTTTACTGGCTCAGACATCTTTCTATGATTGTATTTTGTCAGACCAGTCACCTAAGAGCACGACTAACACTGATTTGAGTTTGTCCCTTCCAAATGTTTCTAAAATGATTGAATCAAAGAGAAGAACAATGCAATAATAAGTTGATGTTCCATTATGAAATGTGAAATGATCCACATAGTTCAATAAAATTTCAGGGCCAGAAATAACTTACATGGCAGCGGATTGCAGACACTGGCTTAACTTGATCCAAAAAATTATTGGGTGAAAGATGGTTTAGAGATGATCCAGACATTCACTAGCTTCCAAATACTTGCACTTAGAGAAATGGAAAATCTATATATGTTAGCCATTTCCCCAAGTCCACCTGGCCATCTAAAGAAAACAGTCTACAAGAACCAAAGGGGGGGTGTTCGTGATAGCAGGAAATTAGAATTTTTGTGGGTTTTACACTTTTTTCAGAGACATCTGCTTATAGTCATCCTTATGGTATCACTATTTTCATAGTTTCAGAGCAACTATTTTCAATTTTGCAGCCAAATCATGTTTTCTTCCTTCCTGCCAATCTGTACTTTCTGGAGAGTTGGGCAAAGTGCTAATATGAAATAGATCTCACCAAGGTAGGCAATCTTAGTCAAAACTGGAAAACGGGAATCATCTGCTTTCTTCAGAGTACCCAGAAAATCTATTCTGTTTCTCTTCTCTATGATTTTTTTTCATTTTTGGTTAGCTAGTTTTGCCCTTTTGGCAAAATCTCTTCTTTATTCCTCAAGAAGGGGAGAAACACAGACATACACACATGTAATATATACACAGCATATATATTCAATTACATCAGTCATATGTACCCTAGCCTTAATGGATATTTTCATTTAATACTGTTTTTTTAATAATTATAAGTTTAAAAGTTTTGCATTCTTTGTAAAATAAATGTAATCCAAATATCTCTGGACCTCAGCAGCTTTTGGATATAAGGCAAGTTCCATTAACAACTGTAGTACAAATTCCACATGTCTTGTCCCCATCTGCTAACTGGGACCTTAAATCTCCTGCAAATCCTTCTGTCCTGAGGGCATTTACATCTTATAGGAAGACAGGTGTAAAATATATAAAAATAGTTGTAATAAAAGGACTAATGTGTGGTTCTAGAAGAGATGTGCAGTTTGTGGCACAGAAGAGGAAACAATTATTTTTGGCTGACTGGGCTTTAAAGACTTAAAAGACAGAAGTTACAGCAGCCCATTTAGAGAGGATAGAATGGGCAGCACGCATACAGGGGCAGAGGCGGGGAGATGCAGTGTGTGCATGGCACACCAACTCCTCTCGTTTGGGGTCTGGGTCACTGAAGCAAATACAATTAGAGAACCTGAGTTTTCCTCTGTGGCAATCACATTCACTACATTATGTGCCAAGCCCCCAGCTCAGTGGTGCAGATACATAATCTTTAAAAAGGAAAAACTGGTTTTTGTGTGTGCTTATTTATATTGGAAAGACTGTAACCACCAGAAGCTGCCCAGAATAGATTCCTAGTGATTTTTGAGGATGTTTGTGTTTTCATTTACTGTTTTGATAGAAAGATACCACTTTGGAAATGAGAGTAGGATATAAGGAGTGCATAGCACAATGTTCTGTAAATGGTGAGTGTTCAATAAATATTCAGAGGAGAAAGAAAGAAGCTGCCATAAAAAGAAAAGATTTTGCTTAATTTGAGCATGGCTTGCAAAACTGGTTCTCAAGCTGCACTCTGCAGGTGATCTGGAGCCACGGAGCATCACTTAGAAAAAGCCTTCCCATCTGGCACCCCGACCTGCAACACCCTTCAACTAGAAAAACTTCACTTTTATATATGTTATATAAAAGGGCTCTGAACAAGATTTTCTTTAAGGGAAATAAGGATTCCATGGCTTAAAACTCTTGAAAATTATATTCTTGCAATAATTGAATTGGGTCTCTGAAAAGGGTCAAAGATCATTTTTAAAAGTCTAAGGAAATTGTGATTCTAGGAGATCACTAACTTGATTACAAAGGCTTTAAAGTAATATTTTCAGGAAAGAGAGAAAGACGAATTATGATGAGCAATAAGAATAATATATAAAGATGATTGTATAGGAGGTTTGAAGCAACAGAAAATAAGAAATACACATTTTCTATAATTTTCATAAGCTACTCACTGAGTAAATGTTTTAAACAGTTAAAATTAAATTCTAGATACTAATAAGTAAATGCCACCTATGAACACTGACACTTTGTAGTAGGCATTCGTGCGTAGAAATGCAGAATGGGAGAGAATCATTTTCAGACAGAAACATATCTCCTCATGAGGGAATAATTAATAGTGCTATACATCAAATGTTATTCCCAAGAAAATCTCTGAACTTAAGAATGGAGGTCTATATACAGATCATCTTATAAAAAGTGTAGTATAGACAGCTGGCCAGGTAGAAACTTTGACCACTGCTCTTTTCGGGATTGTTGGGAGGGAAGTAACAATACATTTTAGCCTGTAGGAGGAAGAAGTCAGGGAAGAGAATAAATTCTACAATGGACAATGTTCAATAAAGGCAAAAACAAGATGGAAATAATAACCATATTAAGATTAGCTTGGCCTATGGGAAAAAAATTTGGAACAAAACATATAACCACAATGTAAGTTGGGATCATAAATAAAAATGAATGTAGAATGGACGAACTATCTTGGTAAAGGCTTAGCCAACTGGGGGATCGGCTAAGTGCCATTTATTTATAAGGGGGATTTGAAAGACAAATTTTGAACAAAGTTGCTGTAGTTATCAACAACCATGATGATTTATAATAATGATAAGACAGTTAATGCAAGCATTTGCAGATTAACTTGTTATTAATAATGAAATATGATTATGTCTTATCAACTAGAGAGTTTTATTTGGAACATGCTTACGACTGTTCATCTTTCAAGAACTATAATAAACCACATAATAATTATGTCATTCTTGTGGCTTAAGAAGGTAAGTAATGCTTGTCTTCTTTCTCTATAAGAGGTAACAAATAAGGGCACTTCTGCAGGATACCTGTCCTTAAGGATTTTTAGGCAACACTTATCATGTGGGTTGATAAAAAGGGGAATGATGA
Organism: Mesoplodon bidens; assembly: GCF_964165515.1. Taxonomy (NCBI): domain Eukaryota; kingdom Metazoa; phylum Chordata; class Mammalia; order Artiodactyla; family Ziphiidae; genus Mesoplodon; species Mesoplodon bidens. The sequence continues at coordinate 46,272,917 of NC_138165.1, read as the reverse complement.
GATCAATTCCACCCATAATTACGAACACAGTGTTGCATATGAGAATGCATTCATGTGAGAGACTATCAACAGCCTGAAACATTTGGCTACTGCTGTGAAAGACATCCTCATCATGACTGAGGACCTAAATCATCTTGCCAAAAAGTTTTGCCAAGATAGAGCAGAATATGGAGTTCTTTCATTTGATATATAGAAGAAAGGGTCTTCAATACAAGACAGATTAACTTTGGATAGAGACATCCCCACCCATCACCATTCTTATCTGACAGAAGAAATTCACTCACAGAACCATTTGTTATGGAGGATGTCATTCTGAAATGGCTCACCTGACAAATATTTTCGGCCACAGGAATAATATAAACCTTTCCATTAAAGCCCTAGAGTCAGCATTATAGATACGTTTTTTGGGTTTTGTTTGTTTTTGTTTGTTTTGTGTGTGTGTGTGTGTGACTCACCTTAGGTGCACTTTATTGCAATATTTGCTTTATTGCAATGGTTGGGAACTGAACACACAATATCTCCAAGATATTCCTGCCCTGTTTTTTTTCTTAAAGCATCTTTATTGGAGTATAATTGCTTTACAATGTTGTGTTAGTTTCTGCTGTATAACAAAGTGAATCAGCTATATGTATACACATATCCCCAAATCCCCTCCCTCTTGCACCTCCCTCCCACTCTCCCTATCCCACCCCTCTAGGTGGTCACAAAGCACCGATACATACTGTTTTAAACATATGAGGCCTTTCAACCAAACAGAGATTTTGTAACGAAAGATCAGAGACAAACTGAAAACTCTCCTTTGCTGGAGAAAGTGGTTCTGTAAGCTGAAATCAAAAGTAACAAAGCTCATTTTTTTTTAAATGTTATCTACTTTAAAAAAAATTATTTATTTATTTATTTTTGGCTGTGTTGGGTCTTCGTTTCTGTGCGAGGGCTTTCTCTAGTTGCAGCAAGTGGGGGCCGCTCTTCATCACGGTGCATGGGCCTCTCACTGTCACGGCCTCTCTTGTTGCGGAGCACAAGCTCCAGACGCGCAGGCTTAGTAGTTGTGGCGCACAGGCCTAGTTGCTCCGCGGCATGTGGGATCCTCCCAGACCAGGGCTCGAACCCGTGTCTCCTGCATTGGGAGGTGGATTCTCAACCACTGTGCCACCAGGGAAGCCCCAAAGCTCATTTTTTAAGAAAACCAGAAGCTACCAACACCTGGAAATGCCACAGAAGTTTTTGGAAGGTTACTTCTCCTCAGATGACCTGAAAGTGAGATGTGCAGTCATAATGCTTACTGTGCTGATCGGCAGGACTTATGAAAATTCACCTCCCTGACTTGACAGTAAAGGATGTGGTATGATATAAATTCTACCTTAAGACCTCGGAAATTCCATTGCTCCTTGAAACGAGCCTATTCCCATCTAGCAAAACCAGTAATGGGAGTTATGATTCCTTTTTTTTTTTTTTTTTTGCTATTACAGACATTTGTCATTACAAGGTTCCAGCATTTGTAGACAGAAATGAAAACTCAGAATTGATTGTCAAAAGATGATTTTCACAGAGCCATGTAAGTTCACTCCACTGTGTTTACTTCTTATCCAAGCCAAAAATATCTGCTTTCTCATCGAAATTTAAAGTTGAACACAATTAAGGTTTACATTTTGGGTTTTATACATAATTTATATTACTATAATTTTTAAAGCAATAAACATTTTTTACATTAAAGTTGATAATAAGAGAGACCTTTTTAAAATGTGTTTTATATTATATCTCCATGAAGGAAATGAATATCCAGTGCAATAAAAAGATGATATTAAGAAGTGTGTGTGTGTGTGTGTGTGTGTGTGTGTGTGTGTGTTCCCAGTAAAAAATTTAATGGCTTCCATCAGATTCTCAAACAGATTCATGACCCATAAAAGGTCAAGACTACTAGTAAAAAGTTAGTTCACAGGCTTCCCTGGTGGCTCAGTGGTTGAGAGTCCACCTGCCAATGCAGGGGACACGGGCTCGTGCCCCGGTCCGGGAGGATCCCACGTGCCGCGGAGCAGCTGCGCCTGTGACCCATGGCCACTGAGCCTGCACATCCAGAGCCTGTGCTCTGCAGCGGGAGAGGCCACAACAGTGAGAGGCCCACGTACCACAAAAATAAAATAAAAATAAAATTAAATTAAAAAGTTAGTTCACAGTCATGTCCTTGGTTCTATTCTGTTCAACCTTGTAATAAATATTAGGTTGATCCATATACTACTGCCCATGTGTGACCATTTTTTGACCTACAAAAACAGCAGTTTTACAAGGCTCAGCCTAATATCTTAGATGAATTGTTAGGAAACATAAAAACTAAGGAAGAATCATATATTGGACCCAGAATCACATCTGAAAAAAATCTGGGCCTTCTGAGATATGGGATAGAAATTTAACTACAATGAAAGAGAACAAAGACAAATGTAAAATCCTGTGTTGAGCTGGATAAACAAAGTTTTTCAAGTGTAGGATGGCAGAGATATTTCACCATCAGGTAAAAGAAACTCCAAGGATTTAAATGATGACAAGCTCAATATGAAATAATGACACGGCAGGGCTGCTAATGAAGCTAAAGCAACCTTAGCATTAGGAGAACTGTAGACTTTCACTGAGTACTCTTTTTTTTTTTTTTTTTTTTTTTTGTGGTGCGCGGGCCTCTCACTGTTGTGGCCTCTCCCGTTGCGGAGCACAGGCTCCAGACGCGCAGGCTCAGTGGCCATGGCTCACGGGGCCAGCCGCTCCACGGCATGTGGGATCCTCCCGGACCGGGGCACGAACCCGTATCCCCTGCATCGGCAGGCGGACTCTCAACCACTGCGCCACCAGGGAAGCCCTCACTGAGTACTCTTTTTATGCAAGACTTTGTTTTTGGATTTACTTTCTTATTTAACTCTCATAACAGCACTCTGAAATAAGTATTAACAGCTCTGTTTTACAGGTAAGAAACTGAGCCTCAGAAAAGCTACATAACTTGTCCATAGCTAGTAAATGTTGGTGCTAGAAAATGTTATAATCATAATTATTAATAATAATTATTGGTGAAATATATTGAGCTCTTCCTGCAAACTAGGAACTAAGATAAAGCATATTACTACATTATTTCATTTAACACTGACATTAATACTTATAACAACTTTATTAAGTAAGTACTATTCCCATTTTACAAATGAGAAAATTGAGGGTCAGAGATTGTATCTAGCCTGATAGGTCTTCACTCTCCAGCATCAGACACAAAAACAAAAGCATAGAGAGAGTATTTAACCAGCTCCCATATTTGGGAAAGGTCAAATCCCTTATTTTATGTATATCTCCAAATGGTTCTGCTTCTTTGATCAAATTATGACTAATAAACATGTATAAATCAATCCATATTTAGGTTTATATAAAACTCTGGAAGATTTTACACCAAAATGTTTACAATGATTACATATGGGAAAAAGAATTTGTGGTGATTTCTGACTTTTGCTTGCTCATATGTATACTCTGAATTCTTAACAGTGAACGTGTTACTTGACACCTAAAATTTTTACAATGAAGTAATTTTTAATGCTTTTCATTAATGAGTCCATTTATTAGAAAAAAAATAGTGGAACTGAACCCATTAGTTTGAATGCTACAGTGGTATCACCAGTGCATGCAAGTTCCCCAATACTTAGACAAGTCAACAAATATATGGGAAAGAGTGGTAAAAGCTAAATTCTGTATTTAAAAAGAAAATTAATGGAGCCAGAATAGTCATCTGCTGTGTAAATGTACAAGCTCAGTTGTACCATTTGTTTCTGTAAACACATAGAGGAAAATTCATACTGCCGCCATGATGCTTCATGGAGGAGGAGGCCTGGACTTAGGAGCACCTGACGCTGCTCTGAGAGGCCCGGTCATGACCACAGAGGCTGGGTGTGCGGCCTTTGGGGTAGTTATCTGGAGAGTTTGGAAGCAGAGAGAGGTGAAAGGCAAGTTGTAGTGACACATTCAAGATGATGAGCCCAAGGTCAGTGCTGAGAAGCAAAGAATAAAGGAAGAAATAGGATTGAAAGAGAGAACCAGGTAAGACGTTCAGAGAGAAGTAGGAAGTTTTGTGCAGATGAGAAATAGGGCTGAGCTAGCAGATAAGGGCAAATGCGCAAGTTGGGGGTGAGGCAGGAGAAATGGGGAGAGGAGAGGGAGAAGTGGTAATGCAAAGTGCAGGAAACAGTATTCTACTTCTCTGAACACATCCTTTTCTGACTTGAATGAAAAACCACCTCCTTTTTGTGCTTCTCTTTTTCATCTTTTCATCTCTCACCTTCCTAGCCCCATAGTTCCCGTCCCTCTGCCATTTTCTCCCTTGCTGTGTTGTATCAAATTAAAATTCCTTTGTCCTGTGAAGCCTAAAATTGATGTAAGTAGGGAAAGAGAGAGGATATAGAAAGAAAGGAGGAGGAAAGAGGTTATGGCCATGTACCACATGTCTCCAGTGAATTAAAAAACTGCAAACGAGACTAAAGAAAGCTTATGCATAATGCAGAGAAACTCAGATAGAACTTGGGGAACTCTTTGTCTGGGGTTCTGCCACAGATGTGAAAAGATTATAGTCTTTATTTGGGCTGTGAGTTGGACATATTTACAAGCATTGTGTTTAGTGAAAACAGAAGTATAATTTAAGTTTGATTTTCCGGCAAAAAATGTTAGAATGTATAAATATATATATATGTGTGTATATGGGATTTTTTATAAGATTATTATTTAGGGCAGGGGTCAAAAAACTACTGCCCAAGGGTCAAATCCAGGATGCTCTGTTTTTGTACAGCCAGTGAGCTGAGAATAGTTTCATGTTTTTAAATGGTTGAAAGAAAAATCAAAAGAAGAATTATACTTTGTGGCACATGAAAATAATACAAAATTCAAATTTAAGAGTTCAAAAATAAAAGTTTTATTGGAAGAGAGTCACACTATTCATTTACGTATTGTCTCTGGTTGCTTTCACTCTGCAGTGGCAGAGTTGTATAGTGACAACATATTTGCTATCTGGCCCACTACAGAAAAGTGTGGACTGCTGACTTAGGGTGTTGTTTACTGAAAGGGAAAAGTACATTTTCCTATGTTAATTCTCACAGTTTGAGAGAAATAAGGTACTTCCAAAGGGTCAGAATGTCACTCTTTCAGTGACCTCCCCCCACCCTTTTAGACTCCCTACTCTGTCTTCTCCAATATAGTGCTATACCAGAAAAAGAAATCTATGAGTGTGTTAGTCTGTTTGCTTGTTAAAAGTTTTTGTTCGTTGTTTTTGCGCACAAACAACAGCACCCAGATTCTTATTCTGGTGTTACTGTCACTGTTTAGTAAAATTAATTTGGTAAACAAATGATTGAATAATGAATGAGTTTAAATGCCAAGTACATCCCATTCTTGTTTTGCATGTTTACCGTTGTATTTCTGGAGGCTGATACATCAACAAATCAAAGGAAAAACCATCTTCTTCAGATAAACCCCCAGGTAATAATAAAATTGTCTTAATTATTCAGCTCATGATCTAGATTTTCTTGAATGACTAAGGTCCTTTCTGAGTATTAAGTAAAACATTATGCTAAATGAAAAAACATGACAGAGCTCTCAAGGACCACGGGGTCTTCATGCTCAGCAGAGCAGAAGGCTTTATCAGGTAAGTCAGCTACAATTTCATCACAGAGAGCTTTTGCAGAATTTTTAAAAACAGAAGATACGTAACTTTGAAAAAATATAGTTTAATTGTGTAGTCTTCATAGAGTTCACAAGTGTAAGAAGGAGATTTCAAAAATCATAGAAATAATACACCCTTAAGATGACAGCCTTTTCAGAAGCCTAACCAAACACTTCACTAAAACTCACTCTATGAGTTACAAAGGACATCTTATTAACTCACACATAAGTTCAACTAGAGAAATGTGTAAGTGATGTCTCCATTTTTTAAATGGTAAAAATTCAGCACTACAACTACAGCATTAAACACTTTCCCATCTGGCTTTGTAAAACTTCCCTTTTATTCAAATTTATTGGGTTTGATGTAGATGAGACAACTGTTTTTATAAACAATCAAAATCAAAGCATGATGTTGATACTAAAAAAATAAAAGCCAAAGATAATTTTTCTCTCAATGAACTTGTTTTCTAGATTAATTGCTTCATGGCATCCATCCTTTAAAACAGTTAGGTAAGTGAAATAGCAGATCTATTAAGCAATATCAAAATAATCAGAATTATAAAAATCATCAGTAAAGCTAAAGTGGCAGGTTCAGATACTGTGTTTCACCCATATAGCTTCAACCTGTAATCCTGCTAGAAGATGTCACCCCATTAACCATCAACCTTCCAATTAGAGCTTTGAGGGTAAACTTTTGTAACTGGTACAATATTTAAGTTACCAGTAATTATATAATTTATAAAAGTCGCCACTTGTTATGACAAAGTTATTCATGGGAGATAGGGAATACATGTAATTGAATATAACAGGCTGATTGTATAAATGGTTTGGCCACATCACTATTATTATTATTTGCAGAACAGTAAGTAATGGTTCAGCGCAGTCTAAAGCTCATCATTTACTGTGTGCTTACATCGTACACTGCTGGTTCAGGTCTTTCTTTTTAAGAGCACTAGTTGATGATACCAGATGCAACAGAAAAGTGACATCTCTAGACCCTTACTCAGAATCAGTGTAAAACAAGTTTGTGTTTCAATCCATCAAAAAGAGGATTGCTGGGCTTCCCTGGTGGCGCAGTGGTTGAGAGTCCGCCTGCCGATGCAGGGGACACGGGTTCGTGCCCCGGTCTGGGAGGATCCCGCGTGCCGCGGAGCGGCTGGGCCTGTGAGCCGTGGCTGCTGGGCCTGTGCGTCTGGAGCCTGTGCTCCGTAACGGGAGAGGCCACAACAGTGAGAGGCCCGCGTACCGCAAAAAAAAAAAAAAAAAAAAAAAGAGGATTGCTTCCAAAACAGGATTGGTGCCATGAATTAAGAGCAAATGAAAGTGGACAGAAAGGATGTAGCTGTAATTTGAGAGGCCCACTGATAGCCTCCTCACTCAGTTGTTGACTCTGTACACAGGGCATTTGGTGGAGATGGTGTCCTATTAAATGTAGAAAGTCACATCCAGCTTCCTTGCTACTATTAGTCCAGCTACGCTCTCTACAAACCTTAGAATTGTGATGCATGAATTACACAGATATTTTCAAATTTGGCACATGCCTCGACTTCTCTATTTAAAAATGCATGTTTAAATTTCATCACAAATTGATATCATTTATGATGGTTCCAACACAGGAGATGTCCACAATGATATACTGGGTTGGCCAAAAGGTTCGTTCGGTGCATAAAGTCTTATGGAAAAACTTGAACAACATTTTGGCCAACCCAATAAGTCCTCAAACTTAACTTGGAAAACAATTATTCCTTATCCTTTTGCAAACTGCCTTCTAAGCCTACCTGCTTTATGAATTAAGTATGTGAAGTATTAGTGTAAGGTCTATAATTATAAGGTATTGTTTTCCTTGGTTTTGTGGTTATTTAGGTGTGGTAAGCCTAACAGATCAAGAGACAATCGCTGTTGAAAAGACAGCTTGTTGATCACAGCCCCCAAGTGGAGGGGGCACATAACACCATGGAGGGGCCACATGAGGAAACACCAGGGTCAGTCAGGAGGCAGAGGGAGAGGGCAAAATATGAGCAAGAGCCTTTTCTATGGCTTCCACAGTAAGCAACGGGTGAGGCAGGTAAGCAGATTTAGGACTGGCTAGTTTGAATAATTTCAATGGGCTCTGGGGCATAGGGGCTGTTCCTAGTTGTTTGGTATCTGCCCCTCGGGTAATTAGGGCAGGTGGATAATGACCCGGAGTATTAGAACCCAGAGTAAAGGAGGTGGCTGGGGATGTGGGCTCTGATTTGGTTGAGTTACATTTGAAAAGCTCACTCACTGGCTAGTTGTTTATCAAAGAATTAGCTAACCCTGGGAAAAGCAGTTCCTCCAGGGTCAGCAAGGGTCATAATGTTAAAGCATCAGAACACAGAAAATAAGACATGGTTAATATAAGCATTCAGCCATCTGTATTATATAGTGTTAAATGTGTTTCTTTTTATTATGAAAAATGGCTTTGGTTTGTATTATTACTGATAAGACTGAGATAGTTCAGTGGAAACATTTTCATATTGCTTTTCTCCTCTGGAAACTTTCTGTTATCTTCCATCCATTTCATCTCATGTCTTCTGACTCAGAGGAGGAATCATCTCTACCCTAATTATGAATATTGGTCTTCATCTTACTGCTTTAATACCAATTCTAAAGCAATTTTTCATGAATAATTGTCTCTCTTAGTGTATACTTTGAATTTTCTTGTTTTTTCATCTCCTCTACTTACAATGTGTTCAGATCGTCTCTGTTCTAAAATCTTTCCCTGTATAGGGTTGACCCATCAAGCAATTACCATAGCATTCTCTTTTCTTCACTGTCAAAATTCTTGAAAATTAGTCTGCATCTATGGCTTCCCAGGCCTTGCTTTCACTCCTTAATCCTTTATAGTCTGGTTTCTGCTCCACACTTTTATTGTGATCAAATTTAGCAATATTTTCTAAGCCCTCCAATCTCCTTATTTGCCTGCAGAATTTGAGGCTATTGTCCTCTTGCTTAAATTGTCCATTCCTCTTAAATATGTGGGATCAAATGATCTAGATTAAACTGTTAGGTCACTTCCAGTCTCCTTCCATGGCTTCAATAAAGCTCTCTACTCTCCTCACAGAGAGAACTCTTTCTCCAGCCCAGAGTCACACTGATAGAACAGTGCATATTATCCCAGGCTTGAGCTGACCAATGAATAAGAAACCAGAGGTCATTTTGAGTGATAGTCCATCAATTCTGAAGACACTGGAACCATGAACTGAAGAAAGAAATGAGTTGGAGTCTCTGGGATTTGAGTTTTCACCAGCAAAGCCTCTGCCAGTGGCACCCCTTTTGGGGCTGCAATTCATATGTCAGAGCAGCAGTGAAAATGCAACAGTGACAGAAAAGAGAGTATGCCCTGAGTAACCTACATGGTCTGCCGAAGACATAGCTGGCTCCTTATCTCCCCTCGATATAGTCCATGTTCTGTTGTAACAAGTCTCTTAGTCGCAAAAGATAAATTACTACATGATTAAGTGACATGTAGTTGGGATTACTAGTTTTTGTCTTTGGCAAATTTATACAGAAGAAGTATCAATGCACATGACCCAGAGGGAAGGAAATGAGGAATGCACTGACCTGGCCTTCAGAACTTTGGCAGCTTAGAATGTAGTGATGGTTAATTTTGTCAACTTGACCTGCCACAGAGTGCCTAGATTAAACATTATTTCTGGATATGTCTATAAGAGTGTTTCTGGATGAGTTTAGCATTTGTATCCAGTGGACTCAGTAAAGCAGACTGCCCTCCCCAGTGTAGATAGGTATCAGCCAATCCATTGCAGGCTTGAATAGAACAAAAGGTGGAGGAAGGTGCTTCCTGTATGTCTCATCTCATCTTCTCCAGCTCTCAAACTGGGATTTATACCATTGATGACTTCCCTAATTCTCAGATCTTTAGACTTGGACTGAATTACACCACCAGCTTTCCTGGGTCTCCAGCTTCCAGACCACAGATTGTGGAACTTCTCAGCCTATATAAACATGTTAGCCAATTCATCATAATACATTATCAATCTATCTATATTTTTATATAACATACTTTATACACATAATATATATCTTATATATATATATATATATATATATTATATATGTATGTGTATATACCCATCTTACTTGTTCTGTTTCTCTGGAGAAGCCTGTCTAATACAGATATAGTGGGAGGAAGGATCATGCTTTTGGATAGAGCCCCTCTAGGAGCCTTATTGATTTTCCTTGTTAATCTGTCCTCTACATCACCCCCTGATAAGCCTTCAGCTATGTTCATACTGCTACTCTGGTGGTCTTTCCCCAAGACCTTTCCCAACTTAATATAGCCATTTCACTCTGGCATTCCAGGCCATCCTTAGCATGATCTCAATATATTTCCCAGCTGCAGCTCCCTGTAAACTGGCTCTTCCTTTAGTGAACCCCTTATTATATTCCCACTTTTCTTTTGTTCATATGGTTTCTCCCCCTATTTAAATCCCTGGCTCCACTGGCTCACCCAATGTTTATTCAGCACTTATTGTGTACCAGACACTTTGCTAGACAGTGGGGATTCAAACATCAGCAAAAGCAGAAGCAGCACAGCCCCTGCCCTCATGGAGTTTTTAAACCAGTGGGAAGACAGATATTAATCAAATACCACAGATTCATGTAAAATTGCAACTCTGATAAGAGCAAAGAAAAAAAAAGACACTCAGAACACCCAGAATTACCAAAACATTTAAGAAGGGAACCTCACAGAAATGTTCAGGAAAGAGAAACTGAGAGTGTGGCAGTGTGACTACAGCACAGAGCATACACTCATTCCTGCTGCCCAAATCCTTCTGATACACTGAGCCTCCTAGAAGCCCTTCTGTTCAACTCAGCAGTAAGTTGTGATCACTTAGTTGATTCACCCTAGACTTTGTGTATATCATTTTTATGCCCTTTCTCTTGCTCTACCTCTTATCTAATCTTCCCTTTAGATAATAATCAACTCAAGGTTAGAGACTCTAATATCAAATCTTTGTATTTTTTTGGTCATTTTCTGGAACAATGCTTTGGACAGAGTAGGTGCTCATTAACTACATATTTACTAAATATGTACTTAAATTTCCCAAACATGTGTCTAAATAATATATGCTCTGATGAAATTTTCATGAGATAAACAAAAAATACTATAGAAAAAATTAGATGATGCTACAATCTGTAAAACAGACAACCAGTCTCTAGACTATTGAAAACTGATTAGGCATCTACAGGAGAAGGAAATAAAAACAACTATCTATATGTATGTATGTATTGCATAATAGTGAAAAGCACATGCTTTGGAATCAGGCTACCTGGTTTCAAATGCAACCTCCACCAATTACTAGTTGTGTGACCTTAGGCAAATAATCTTTAAAATGGGAATGATACTCATAGCACCTACCACATAGGACTGGGTGAAGATTAATCAAGCTAAAATATGTAAAGCATTTGAAACACAGTGTACATTGACATAAGCCTCAAGAACCTGTCAGTCCTCAATCACATGGGAGAGGTTTGGTTGTCACTTCTCAAGTTCTCTCTCCCAACTCCCCCAAATCAGGCTTGGGTGATCATCAGGGCTCTGCATGGAACACATGTGGCAAGATCAGGTGCTAAACAGAAGAGAGAGTCATCACAGGGAACTCACAAGATGGGGTAAGGAAACAAAGCATCAGAGGCAGACAGAGGTGGATTCAAATCTACCTCTACCAAGTTATTCCAGCTCTCAGAACCTCAGTGTCCTCTCTTGCAGAATGGAATTGTTGCAAGGATTAGAGAATGGGGCCTGGCTTTTATGGTATAACCTCTAGGCCCCAGGGAAAACCCTCTCCTCCTCAGAGTCCTCAATAAAGTGAGATATCCCTTTACCAGAAACTAAGATTGATTCCATGATAACTTGGTAAAAAGTTCCCTTTATACCAAGGTATGTATATATTCTATTGTTCAGAAAGCAAGACACTCAGTGATATAGATTCACTGTCTCTCTCTTCAAACAAGAAGGCTTGATGTCTACCAGAAGAGTCTCTTTACCGCTACTGAAACTACTAATTGTTTTATACTTTCATTTACTTTCCATATACCTGGCCAAATTCTCATGTTAAAATTCTTTTAATTAAAAAATATTTATACCTATCTATTATCTTAGAGAAGCTCCTAGCAATTCTGTTGATTCTGAGAAATGCAATATTGCTTTTGGCATCTAATTATCACTTTCAAAATGTAGAGATTCAGGGGCATATTTTTATGATGCCTCATGACATCCTAACAATGTGTTACTGTTTAGACTTTCTCTGACAGCCTGTTCATAGTCAGTGGCTGCTTTTCTAAAACAAGACCTCTATGACCTCATCGGGACCTTTTACATCTAGAAGGCAGATACAAGAAAACAAAAAATTTAAAAATATATATAGACAGAGGAAATGTTACCACAGAACGGCTGTGGGTGGCGACCTTACTGAGTTTACTCAGGTCTCACCAGCCAGAACAGTGCCAGGCTCCCAGAGGATGCTGTCAGCATAGAAGTCATGTGGCTGACAGGGTCTTGGTGCTCCAGCCTGGTGTCAGGCCTGAGTCTCTGAGGTGGGAGAGCCGAGTTCAGGACACTGGACCACCAGAGACCTCCCGGCCCCAATGTAACATCAATCATCAGGAGCTCTCCCAGAGACCTCTGTCTCAATGCTACAACCCATCTCCACCCAACGTCCAGCAAACTCCAGTGCTGTACAACCCATGCCAAACACTAGCAAGACAGGAACAAAACCCCACCCATTAGCAGAGAGGTTGCCTAGAATAATACTAAGCTCACAGACATGCCAAAACACACCACAGAATGAGGCCCTGCCCAACAAAAGACAAGATCCAGACCCACTCACCAGAATAGAGGCACCAATCCCCTCAGCCAGGAAGCCTACACAAGCCACTGAACCAACCTTGCCCACTGGGGGCAGACACCAAAAACAACAGGAACTACGAACCTACAGCCTGTGAAAAGGAGACCCCAAACAGAGTAAGTTAAACAAAATGAAAAGACAGAGAAATATGCAGCAAATGAAGGAGCAAGGTAAAAACCCACCAGACCAAACAAATGAAGAGTAAACAGGCACTCTACCTGAAAAAGAATTCAGAGTAATGATAATAAAGATGATCCAAAATCTTGGAAATAGAATGGAGAAAATACAAGAAACATTAACAAGAACTAAAGAGCAAACAAACAATGATGAACACAACAAATGAAATTTAAAATTCTCTAGAAGGAATCAATAGCAGAATAACTGAGGCAGAAGAACGGATAAGTGACCTGGGAGATAAATAGTGGAAATAACTACTGCAGAGCAGAATAAAGGAAAAAGAATGAAAAGAATTGAGGACAGTCTCAGAGACCTCAGGGACAACATTAAACACACCAACATTCGAATTATAGGCATCCCAGAAGAAGAAGAGAAAAAGAAAGGGTCTGAGAAAATATTTGAAGAGATTATAGTTGAAAACTTCCCTAACATGGGAAAGGAAAGAGTCAATCAAGTCCAGGAAATACAGAGTCCCATGTAGGATAAATCCAAAGAGAAACATGCAAAGACACATATTAATCAAACTATCAAAAATTAAATACAAAGAAAAAATATTAAAAGAAGCAAGGGAAAAGAAACAAATAACATACAAGGGAATCCCCACAAGGTTAACAGCTGATCTTTCAGCAGAAACTCTGCAAGCCAGAAGGGAGTGGCAGGACATATTTAAAGTGAAGAAAGGGAAAAAGGTACAACCAAGATTACTCTACCTAGCAAGAATCTCACTCACATTCGACGGAGAAATTCAAACCTTTACAGACAAGCAAAAGTTAAGAGAATTAGGCACCACCAAACTACTTTTACAACAAATGCTAAAGGAACTTCTCTAGGCAGGAAACACAAGAGAAGGAAAAGACCTACAATAACAAACCCATAACAATTAAGAAAATGGTAATAGGAATATACATATCAATAACTACTTTAAATGTAAATGGATTAAATGTTCCAACCAAAAGGCACAGACTGGCAGAATGGATACAAAAAAGAGACCTGTATATGTGCTGTCTAAAGAAATCCACTTCAGACCTAGGGACACATAGAGACTGAAAATGAGGGGATGGAAAAAGATATTCCATGCAAATGGAAATGTAAAGTAAGCTGGAGTAGCAATTCTCATATCAGACAAAATAGACTTTAAAATAAAGACTATTACAAGAGACAAAGAAGGACACTACATAATAATCAAGGGCTCAAACAAAGAAGAAGATATAACAATTGTAAATATTTATGAACCCAATATAGGAGCACCTCAATACATAAGGCAAATGCTAACAGCCATAAACGGGGAAATTGACAGTAACACAAAAATAGTAGGGAACTTTAATACCCCACTTTCACCAATGAACAGATCATCCAAAATGAAAATAAATAAGGAAACACAAGCTTTAAATGACACATTAAACAAGGTGGACTTAATTGATATTTATAGGACATTCCATTCAAAAACAACAGAAAATACTTTCTACTCAAGTGCTCATGGAACATTCTCCAGGATAGATCATATCTTGGGTAACAAATCAAGCCTTGGTACATTTAAGAAAACTGAAATCATATCAAGTATCTTTTCTGACCACAACGCTATGAGACTAGATATCAATTACAGGAAAAAATTTGTAAAATATACAAACACATGGAGGCTAAACGATACACTATTAAATAATCAAGAGATCACTGTAGAAATCAAAGAAGAAATAAAAAAATACCTAAAAACAAATGACAATAAAAACACGACGACCCAAAACCTATAGGATGCAGCAAAAGCAGTTCTAAGAGGGAAGTTTATAACAATACAATCCTACCTCAAGAAACAAGAAAAAGCTCAAGTACACAACCTAACCTTACACCTAAGGCAATTAGAGAAAGAAAACAAAAAAACCCCAAAGTTAGCAGAAGGAAAGAAATCATAAAGATCAGATCAGAAATAAATGAAAAAGAAATGAAGGAAACAATTGCAAAGACCAATAAAACTAAAAGCTAGTTCTTTAAGAAGATAAACAAAATTGATAAACCATTAGCCAGACTCATCAAGAAAAAAAGGGAGAAGACTTAAATCAACAGAATTAGAAATGAAAAAGAAGAAATAACAGCTGACACTGCAGAAATACAAGGAATCTTGATAGATTACTACAAGCAAATATATGCCAATAAAATGGACAACCTGGAAGAAATGGACAAATTCTTAGAAAAGCACAGCCTTCTGAGACTGATCCAGGAAGAAATAGAAAATATAAACAGACTAATCACAAGCACTGAAATTGAAACTGTGATTAAAAATCTTCCAAAAAACAAAAGCCCAGGACCAGGTGACTTCACAGGCAAAGTCTATCAAAACTCTTACAAAATACAGCAGAGGGAGGAACACACCAAAACTCAATTTAAGAGGCCACCATTACCCTGATACCAAAAGCAGACAAAGAAGTCACAAAAAAAGGAAACTAGGGTTTCCCTGGTGGCACAGTGGTTGAGAGTCCGCCTGCCAATGCAGGGGACTCGGATTTGTGCCCCGGTCTGGGAAGATCCCACATGCAGCAGAGCGGCTGGGCCCATGAGCCATGGCCACTTAGCCTGTGCGTTCGGAGCCTGTGCTCCGCAACAGGAGAGGCCACAACAGTGAGAGGCCCACGTACCACAAAAAAAAAAAGAAAAAAAAAAACCCAAACTACCAGCCGATATCACTGATGAACATACATGGAAAAATCCTCAACAAAATACTAGCAAACAGAATCAACAGCACATTAAAAGGATCATACACCATGATCAAGTGGGGTTTATCCCAGGAATTCAAGGATTCTTCAATATATGCAAATCAATCAATGTGATACATCATATTAACAAATTGAAGGAAAAAACCACATGATCATCTCAATAGATGCAGAAAAAGCTTTTGACAAAATTCAACACCCATTTATGATAAAAACTCTCCAGAAAGTAGGCATAGAGGGAACCTACCTCAATTTAATAAAGGCTATATGACAAACCCACAGCCAACATCATTCTCAATGGTGAAAAACTGAAAACATTTCCTCTAAGATCAGGAATAAGACAAGGTTGTTCACTCTCACCGCTATTATTCAAGACAGTTTTGGAAGTTTTAGCCACAGCAATCGGAGAAGAAAAAGAAATAAAAGGAACATAAATTGGAAAGAAGTAAAACTTGTCACTGTTTGCAGATGACATGATACTATACATAGAGAATCCTAAAGATGCTACCAGAAAACTACTAGAGCTAACCTATGAATTTGGTAAAGAAGCAGGGTACAAAATTAATGCACAGATATCCCTTGCATGCCTATACACTAATAACAAAAAATCTGAAAGAGAAATTAAGGAAACACTCCCATTTACCAGTGCAAGAAAAAGAATAAAATACCTAGGAATAAACTTACCTAAGTTGGCAAAAAACTTGTACTTAAAAAACTATAAAAGACTGAGGAAAGAAATCAAAGATGATATAAACAGATGGAGAGATATACCATGTTTTTGGACTGGAAGAATCAACATTGCGAAAATGATTATACTACCGAAAGCAATCTACAGATTCAATGCAATCCCTATCAAGCTACCCATGGTATTTTTTACAGAACTAGAACAAAAAATTTTACAATCTGTATGGAAACACAAAAGATTCTGAATAGCCAAAGCAATCTTGAGGACGAAAAATGGAGCTGGAGGAATCAGCCTCCCTGACTTCAGACTATACTACAAAGCTACAGTAATCAAGACAGTATGGTACTGGCACAAAAACAGAAATATGGATCAATGGAACAGGATAGAAAGCCCAGAGATAAACCCACACACATATGGTCACCTTATCTTTGATAAAGGAGGCAAGAATATACAATGGAGAAATGACAGCCTCTTCAATAAGTGGTGCTGGGAAAACTGGACAGCTACATGTAAACAAATAAAATTAGAACACTCCCTAACACCATACACAAAAATAAACTCAAAATAGATTAAAGACCTAAATATATGGCCAGACACTATAAAACTCTTAGAGGAAAACATAGGCAGAATACTCTATGACATAAATCACAGGAAGATCCTTTTTGACCCACCTCCTAGAGAAATGGAAATAAAAATAAACAAATGGGACCTAATGAAACTTAAAAGCTTTTGTACAACAAAGGAAACCATAAACAAGATGAAAAGACAACACTCAGAATGGGAGAAAATATTTGCAAACAAAGCAACTGACAAAGGATTAATCTCCAAATTATAGTAGCAGTGCATGCAACTCAATAACAAAAAAGCAAAAAAACCCAATCCAAGAATGGGCAGAAGACCTAAATAGACATTTCTCCAAAGAAGATATACAGATTTCCAACAAACACATGAAAGGACGCTCAACATCACTAATCATTAGAGGAATGCAAATCAAAACCACAATGAGGTATCACCTCACACCGGTCAGAATGGCCATCATCCAAAAATCTACAAACAGTAAATGCTGGAGAGGGTGTGGAGAAAAGGGAACCCTCTTGCACTGCTGGTGGGAATGTAAACTGATATAGCTGCTATGGAGAACCACATGGAGGGTCCTTAAGAAACTAAAAATAATATGACCCAGTAATCCCACTACTAGGCATATATCCTAAGAAAACCATAATTCAAAAAGAGTCATGTACCACAATGTTCATTGCAGCTCTATTTACAATAGCCAGGACAAGGAACCAACCTAAGTGTCCATCGACAGATGAATGGATAAAGAAGATGTGGCACATATATATGATGGAATATTACTCAGCCATAAAAAGAAACGAAATTGAGTTATTTGTAGTGAGGTGGATGGACCTAGAGTCTTTCATACAGAGTGAAGTAAGTCAGAAAGAGAAAAACAAATCCTGTATGCTAACACATATATATGGAATCTAAAAAAAAAAAGGTTCTAATGGACCTAGTGGCAGGACAGGAATAAAGACACAGATGTAGAGAATGGACTTGAGGACATGGGGAAGGGGAAGGGTAAGCTGAGATGAAGTGAGAGAGTAGCATTGACATATATACACTACCAAATGTAAAATAGATAGCTAGTGGGAAGAAGCCACATAGCACAGGGAGATCAGCTTGGTGCTTTGTGACCACCTAGAGGGGTGGGATAGGGATGGTGGGAGGGAGATGCAAGATGGAGGGGATATGGGGATATATGTATACATATAGCTGATTCACTTTGTTATACAGCAGAAACTAACACAACATTGTAAAGCAATTATACTCCAATAAAGATGTTAATATATATATATGTATTTGGTTTCCTAAACTCTGCCAACCGGGAGTGACAGGAATATGCTCTGACCTTCACAACAGTTAAGTGACATTCTGGAGCAGGCACAGCATGCTTTCAAAGCTCATCACTTTACAAAATTTAAACGGCTTGGAGTTAGATCTTGACGCCTCTATGGTACATGCTGAGTTCAGCTCTTTATTAGAGCCATGGGTATTGATTTTGATTTTTCCATATTTTTAATGTCATCTTGATTTGGATACATGGGCTCTGGTGGGATGATATTGATTAGGACTAAGCCTAAGAAAAATTATTAAGTAGGCAAAATTTATTTTTATTGGCCTTTGCCTTTCTATTGGCATCCTTTCTTCCATGACAGCTGCTCACCCATCAGATTTCCCAGTGCTTTCATAATGTTTGGGACTTCCATTAATGCTGGACCATTCTCCCTAGAAAATTCTTCATGTTCCAGCCCAGTGAAATGTATCTGTTGAGTGTTACCATCTCTCAGTCTTTGCTTAGTGACAACTAACCACTATGATTTACAACATCTATTCTGATGAGTTAGTGAGTACTTAGTCTGCTTGGGTTGCTATAATAAGATATCATAGACTAGGGGGCTTAAACAACAGACATTTATTTCTCATGGCTCTGGAGGCTAGGAAGTCTAAGATCAAGGTACTCGTGGATCTGGTGTATGGTGAGGGCACGTCCTGCTTTGTAGTTGGTCATCTTGTTGTGTCTTCACATGGCAGAGAGGGGAGAAAGAGAGAGAGAGAGAAAGCTCCCTTGTGCCTTTTCTCATAAAGGCAATAATCTCATCATGAAGGCTCCACCTTGATGGCCTAATTACCTCCCAAAGACTTTCCCTTCAAATACCATCACCTTGGTGATTAGGTTTCAACATATGAATCTGGGGGTGATACAAACATTCAGTCCATAGCAGTACTACTATCTTAATGAGCAATTTCTCCCTATCCTAGAATACTCTTAACTTCTCTGCTCATTTGAAAAATTAAACTCACTCAACTCAAATATAATTTCTTTGAATCTTTCCTGATTTCTTTTAGGAATGATTAGTTACCTTTTATCTCAATACTTTGTATAGGTAGTCTATGCAATTGCTGATAAGACTTTATTATTTCATTTTCTTTTAATATTTTGGGGGTTTCTGCACTGTCCTCCTTTTCTCATTAAACTCTGAGATGTTCAAAGACTGGAATGTTCCCTTATTTTTTCTTATGTTTCCACTACGTAGTATAGAGTCTGGTACTTAGTAATTGTTCAATAAATACTTATTGAATAAATCAATGACTATAATAATGTGAATGCGAAATCCTCTCAGATCTGTCAAGATATCTAATCTTTCAGAGGTTAAAGAGTAAACAATGCATCTCTCCACATTAAAGGATGCTTTGAGTAAATCTTTTTTTCCTGAAAAACCAATCCAAGGGCAACAGCTTGCTCAGAGTCATAGCCAGCTGTACCACACATACTTTATCAGTAAACCTTGAAAATGACAGAGCCCAGCCCCACAGATCCCTTTGTTGTGAGGCTGTTTCTCTGGCCAGAATGATTCTGCATCATTGCTCTCTTTTGTGCCAGAGACAATTTAGCTGCACCATGTTCCCATCTAAGGATTTGGTATCCCCAATTCCCTGTGAGTAAACAATACATTCTTAAACAAGGCAAAACGGATATATTTCATCATAAAGTCTATTCAGTCACTGAGTCTCTTGTCCTTTTGGAAAATGACAGCACTCAGTGATTCCCAAATCCAGCCAGCCAGAGCAAAAAATATTTGGGGGTGAGCAGGCCTTTCTTCAGTGGCTCCCCCGTCACACCACATCAGCAGCCATCTACACCTCCACATAGTTTAGGCAATGACCAAAGATATTCCATAAGCTGAAGTTACACTTCAAACACAAATGAGAAGAATCCATGTATAATGAGATATTCTCGTCATTCACACAGATGTGATTAACCTCCAGTGCAACCAGAAATAAAAGGATAATGCACATCTACCCCTCATCATCAAAATTGCCTTGCTTCATGTCTTAACACGAGGAGAAGAGCATGATGAAAGACATTTGTAGGGGTACTTTAGTGGATATTGCTTCCTATTGCTATAGAAAACCATACTAAATAGCCATTTTTGTTGTTATTTTTGTGGCCAAAATATGTAATCACAAACGTACGTTCTAGACTTTTGTGGGAAGCTAGATACAGGCTAAGTTAGCCGTGAAAAACAGATCATGTGGATCTTTGAATCATTTGCTTTGGCAGAGATATTTATATAGTTCCTAGATATTTCCAGAAACAAATATAACATGTTGAAATGTGCAATATTTGGGACTGTGGTTAAGAAAGACATAATATATGTCAAGCAAAGGAGAAAAAAAAAAAACATCTGGCCTTACCAGCATACTCTGGTTTATCTCAAACCTACCTTTTATTTCCTAGACTTCTCTTATTTCTCTCCTGTTCCAGATGTCTTTCTTTAATTACTTTGTATGCTAAAAATTCAGCTAGCTTTCTTATCTAATTCTATATGTTTATAATCTTTTGTCTGAAATACTTCTGCTTGAGTTTCTTAGATTCCATTTTCTAAATGTCTTTAATTAATTCCTCCAGCTACCCTCTTAATCTTATCCTCTCCCAATTTATCCAAGACCCTGCCATCGATTACTGTTAGATAATTACAATCATTTTTTTCTCCTCTGGCATCTTCTCTTTTGCCCCAAATAGGAAGATGGCAGCATGAGTGGACAAATGATCCCACAACTCATTAGCTGTGTATAGAGTTTTGCACAAGTTTTCTTAATTCTCTGAACCTTGGTTTTCTCATCAATTTCATCTATTTTGTTCACTATACCCCAGATAAGTAAAAAAAAAAAAAAAGACTAATTAATAACTGATACAAGTAGTAGCCTTATGACTACATCCTGACCTGCTTGGTGGGAGATTTATCCCCTATCTAATACCTCCCAAATCCTCCTTCTATTTGATCAGTGCTCCAAGACCTAGTCCTCCTGTCTGTCACATGACATACAACCATGTTTCTCCCTTCCTCCTCTTGCCCACTGGAGGGGTACCCGTGTCCTCTGTGGATGCTGAAAGTGGCATCTATGCCAATGTTGTTCACTGTTGCCTTCCAGAGGCTGTAAGGTTGCCATTGCCCAAGGCTTAAGAGTATCTGTATCTGTAGCAAGGTTGCTGATTATCAAAGCCAGAGACAGAATATACTAACAAAAAAGATGCCTCTGTCTTTAACATCATTGCCATCACCATAGACAATCTGCTACCACCCCCCCCCACCACGTACTATTGCTTCTCCTACAGGCACCAGCAGTTCCCAATGTAATTGACAATTTGCATGTCAATGTCCCATGGGGGAGTTTAGAGAAATGACTCTTTTAATTTACATAAGCTCTGTTGTTACACCCCTCACCCTAGGACTTGGCAGGACTGCATGGGAGTTAAGCCAAGGAGCATCTGACAGACACCTAGACACCCTTGGAATCATTCCTGTATACTCTCCACAAATCATGTTTGGACTTTCTTCTCTTTGAAAGAGCTTCCCTCCTCACCCTGGGCCTTCCCCAGCTACGTAGCCCTCTCTTACCTCCTCATTTTCCAGGTGCACTCACACACACAATCCTCAAATCGAGGTTAGGCTCAAGCTGTGACTCTTGCTAAAGGTAAGTTACCAATAATAGTAACGATCTTGTGATGTTACTTTGAGGATTAAGTGAACAGTGTGTGTATAAGTATGTGCAACACATTTAGAATGGTATCTGGGGGCTTCCCTGGTGGCGCAGTGGTTAAGAATCCGCCTGCCAATGCAGGGACACGGGTTCAATACCTGGTCCGGGAAGATCCCACATGCGGCGATGCAACTAAGCCCATGCGCCACAACTACTGAGCCTGCGCTCTAGAGCCCGCGAACCACAACTACTGAAGCCCGCGAGTCTAGAGCCCCTGCTCTGCAACGAGAGAAGCTACTGTGATGAGAAGCCTGCACACCGCAATGAAGAGTAGCCCCTGCTCGCCGCAACTAGAGAAAGTCCACGTGAGTAACAAAGACCCAACACAGCCAAAAAAAAAAAAAAAAAAAGAATGGCATCTGGGGAGGAGGAACAGGGTTTCAAGGGAAGCAGCAGCCACCCTGGGACTGGTGTCTGAGAGGGGTCACACGATAGCCTTGGTGCACAACAAATCTCCAGGATGGGTATGTAATGCTCAACAGTAAACCCTGGAAAGAGGGTGTACTCCAAGACGAAGTGTCCACTTGGTGAAATTCTACACACCAGGCCACACCTGCCCCACAGGCACCCCCAATCGAATATGACTCATGAGGAGAGAGAAAGCTGTCAGGTCGGAAGGAGTCTTGAAGATGGGCCAAGAGACATCTCAGCAATGATCTGCCTGGACCCACCTGAGCACAAAGTGGTAAGCTGCATATTCTACGAGAAACAGGTACAGGGGAAAGTCCCCAACTAACACCACATTTTCTCTTCCAGAGAAGAATGAGAGTTTGAAATAGAAATTACATTGGGGTATAAACAAATATATATTGTTCCCTTATAAAAGGAAAATAGTCTCAAAATAGTCTATCTCTGAATCCTGAGTTCCTTTAATGCTTTAGTGACGTCATGTTATTTCACTCCCTTCAGTTTATTGAAACTGCTACCTCAGGGGCCAATGATGGCCAAAAAACTGAGGAAGCCAGTATCCTTTTCTCTGTCTCATTCTAGGTGATCGCTTTACAGAACATGATGTTTCTCTCTCTGGAGCCCTCACCACCTCGCCTCCCTAAAACTTTTCTCTTCCTACTGCTACTTCTCTACTCTCAAGAATCTCTTCTTTTTTTCTCCTCTTTAAACAGTTTTTAAACTCTTCAGTTTCTGCAGTCCAATACCATTCTTGTCCATATCCTTGTGCATTTGTCCATAATCTCTCCTTACTTGATACTTTCTCCCAGATAATCTTATCTACCATTAGGCTTTGGTTATCACCTTTATCCTTGGTTCTCAAAATTTTTAATGCATTAAAATAACCCAAGAAAATTTTTAGAAAAGCAGATTCCTGGGCCGCATCCTCCAGGGAATCTGATTGACTATATCTGCGATGAGGCCCAAGAATCTTCATTTTTACAAGCATCTTGAAGCAAGTATCTTGGATGCAAATATTCATAGATCATCTCTTGAGACATACTAATAGAGATTGCTCATGACTTCCAAGTCACCAGTGTCTTAATCTGTTTCTTGAATTCCAGACCCATATTTCCATCTAGCTACTTAATATTTCCATTTCCTAAAATGTAATGCAATAGTCTGAAAAACAAATTTTATTACTTCATCCCCCCCAAACACAATTTACTTCCTCGTTTGCACTTCTTGTCTTAAGTTAATAGCACCATCAACTCAATCTAGAAACTAGATATTCTCTCTACTTATCATCCAATAAGTCACCCAGTTCTATTAATTTTATCTCCAAAATATCTCTCAAATGTATCCCTTACCTCTGCCAAATTTAAATATCCATAGTTATTTCCTGGGCAATTCAAAGAGCCCCTTACCTGACCTCTCTGCTCCCAGGCTCTCTCACCTCCAGTCTTCTCCTCCTCACTGCCAGCACTTCGTTCTGTAAAAGGCAGATCCAAGCATGTCAGTACAATGCGAGAGCAAAAATCAAAACCAGAAACAAAACAAACCTTTGATGTTTTCTTGGCTTACAGAAATTGCTAATGCCCTAGTATAGCATTTAAGAATTTGCCCAATCTGAATCCAATCTCAAACCAAACCCCTTCTCTTCAGCCTTCTCACCATACATAACAGTAAGCTCACTATGTTCACCCCTATTATGCTGCCATACTTCAAGCATACTTCTCTGCTAACAGAATGCCCTTAACCCCATCACAAGATGTTGAAATCCTTTCCAAGGTTTCAAACCACACCTTCCAAAGAAATATGTCAAAGACAAAATTATAAGCTGTCCCCATAATACTCCTCAAATGTGAAGATGTCTTCATTTACTTATTCATTAACCAAATATTTGTTAAATGTCTATGATACACTAGGTCTTATGTTAGGCACTGACAATTCAACAGTGAATAAGATAGATTTGTTTGTGTGTTTGGTTGTGTGAGATGAGAGACATGAGGGAGAGAAAAGGCGAGCAAGAGTGTGTTTTGAAGGGAGAGGAGAGGACCCCTGTTTTGGAGGGCACTATGGATTGGCTTGCTCTTTTAAACCCAAACAACATTTCTAGGTACAGAGGCTGAAAAGCTAAAATCCACATGCATTACTTAGGGTAGGGAGAGCCTGTTATAACCAAAAGATCAAGCAATAATCCAGTGACTTAAAGAAGATTCAAGTTTCTTTTTTTCCCCCTCACTCATGGAATCATCCAAAATGGTTAAATGGACTTTGCTCCACAAACTCATCCCGAAATCCAGGGTAGCAATACAGTTTTACATCCTCTGGCTTTATTGTTATCCACATGGTTGATCCTGGGTCAGATTCCAGCCAACAATAAGGAGAAAAAAATGTGGATAAGGTATGACTATTGTCTTAAGGCATATATTACTTCTACTTCCATCTTCTAGGCAAGAACTTTGACATACAACTACATATAACTTCAGGGGAGATTGGAAAACAGAATATAGCCATGTACTCAAGAAGGAGAAAATTGATTACTTCAGTCAACTAACAGTGCTTTTCATGAAACATTTCCTAGATTCCCTTATGGTGAGATTCCAGGTATTATCTTAGAGTTTGGATACTGATTCATTTCAGGAGAGAAGCAAAGTGAGGAGCTTCCGTGTTGCTTGGTAGATAATGGCAAAGGCACCCTGTTCTGGAATAGACAACTACAGCAGTCACTTCCTGATTCTACAGGTAGTTTCCTCCCTTGGCAGATTCTTGGCAAAGGCTGAGGTATCATTCTGGAACAGGCAGCCATGATGACATATTTCTGATTCTGTAATAATGCTTCTGATTACGGAGGAGGCAGCACCTCCCCTGGCCCAATTCCACTGTGTGGATTTGGAAGTGTTTCCTGAAATCTCAACATGGTTTTTCTTCAGCCCTCCCAGTGATTCTGTAAGTCACATAATACCATGTAATAACTCCCTGCATGCTTAGGTAGAGTGGATTCTATTCTTGACAACTGAGCTCTGAGCAATATACCTTTTATGTCTCCAAAAGCCTGAAATCTCCTTAGAGATCTCTGGCTCACATTTTCATGAATGTACACACAATTTACATTGCACTCCAAAAAGCATTTACTAAAAGATATGTCAGTCTATGGACCCCCAAAGAGTGTAGGAAAGAGTATTAATTTCATTAATATTTCTAAGATCCGACCCTCAAATCTTAGTACCCAACGGCCCTACATTTTATAGACCTCGGAAGATCTGTTATGTTGGGGGAAGGGAGAAGTAATACAAGATGCCTAGTGAGTGAAGCCACAACCAGAGCTCTTTCTTTAAAATGTATTATATTTAAATTTCAATCAAAATGTCATTTATTATTAAAGGTGGAGTATTTAGGAGAAACTGGACTGAGGTGTGAAATTTACCTTGAAATGCATCAAAAAAAATAAAGTGGAATGAGGAATGGATAGAAAAAGAGATACATGGATAGATACATGATAAAGCAAGTAAAGTAAAATGTTAATGGGGTAGAATCCAAGTGGCATATATATGGCTGCATACTGTAAAATTACTTCAGCTTTGCTGTATGTTTGAGACTTTTCACAAGAAAATGTTGGAAAAATATTGTTCACTAAAAGTAATATGCTTCTTGTACATATGCAAACAGGACAGAGATACATCTTGAGAAAAGTAGTAATTCTCTATCTTTCTTTGATTTATCTACTGCCAATTTGGATGTATTCATCCCTATTTTCCTTTGCTTATCACAAGCATAAAATATACATACGTAAATATAAGGATTTAATATCAAATGGGATAACAGTATATTGCATTTTGTAAATTGCTTTTTTACTTTATAAATGTGTCATGGATAGCTTTCCAAGTCAATTCATATAGATCTCTGTCCTTTTTAAAAGGTGTGTAGTATATCAGAATATGAATTACCCAATTTGTTCAATTATCCTGTTACTGATGACTCTTCAGATTGTCTCCGGTTCTTTGTTGCCAAAAATCATGTGATAAATTTCTTATGCGTATGTCTTTAAATACTTAAATATCTTTATATCTAGTAAATGAGTAGTTGGAAGTGGAATTGCTGGTTAGGGAGGCATATATATTTTACATTTTAATTAGCTCTGCCAGATAACTTTCTAAGAAGGTTGTTTATAGTCCAACCAAGAGTGAATGAGAATCTCTCTTTTCCCACAGTCTCACAAGCACTACAGATTATTAGTCATGGGCATTCTGATGGTGATCATGATGTTTTAGGATTTTTTCCAGAGGAAACAAGACTACAGAATGGAGATTAAGTCCAGAACAAATGATTTACTAAGACCACATAGGTTACTAATGGCCAGAATAGGGAAAGGAACTGTGGACTTCTAATTTACAATGATTCTTTCTTTCTTTTTTTGAACATAGCCTAAAGATACTAAGTAAAAGCATTTATGGGTGATAGTTTTCATTTCTTAACAAAATGAAAATGTTGTTATCTTTCCATCAAGTTTAGTTACTTTTAGTCTCTCAGCTTCCTGATATTTCAGTTCTGTGACCCTAACTGAAGGCAGTGGTCAAATACAGAGTGTAAAATGTAAGGGATACCTCAATGTACTATCAATCAGGGAGTGATAGAAGTGTGACACAGCCTCCTCTCATGCTGCTCCCAGAAAGGCATGGGCCAAAGTGGTGACACTGAACACAGAGAATGGGCATTAATGTGCACAGTCAGCCTGCCATAGAACGCCCAAGCTCACTTTGCAAACTTAGGCAAATCTTTCCACTTCCCTGTTTGCATTTTCCTTATATGTAAAATAAAGAGGTACTTTTCACACACAAGGAAGCTTCTTCTATGTTTTGAAACAAAAATGTTAGCCAAGCCTCTAGATATGTAGTAAAACCTTATTTTAATATAATCTATCCTACAAAGAAAATAAGTAAAATGAGAAGGAACAAAAACTTAGGAACAAGACACATTACATAGCGTGCCTTTGTCTGATTCTGGAGTATTTGAGTAATTGTGTTGTATTCCCCTGCATTATCTATTTTGAAAGTATTTTTCTTTGTAGGATGGAAGCAGCTACTCAAATACTTCACAGCAAATACTTAGGTAATTTAAGATACATACTCTTCCTGCATTAACAGAAATAGTATACAACCGTTTCCCACTCACAGATTAAATCACAGAAAAATGTTATTTTAATGGAACAACTCCTTATGCTAAAGCTTCAAAGGATCTCTACTACACCTCCTTTTTTCTCTTTATGGGCCAGAAAGATTTTTTTAAATGAGCTGGTCAGTATATTTTCTTAATATCCGAGAAGCATAGAACCAACAGTAAATAATGATAAGCCCTAAAACTTGATGATCTGCTACTCATCTAAAGGCAAACTAATTATTGAAGGCCTGGAATGAATGAAAGTGGGGCAAGTAAATCAAAATTTCGAGGTAACTAGGCACAGTTAGTGTTGATCGTGGCTGTTCTTAATCTCAGGGGGAAAAATCACTTTTGGGGGGACTGTATCTTCAAGTTCTCAGGTACCCTGAAGTCTAGGGAGTACTCAAATCCTTCCAAACATTCTGAACCAAGCTTTCTACAAAGAAAGGACGGCGATGTAGGCAGGACCAACACACTAGGGGATGGACCTTTTTTAAAATCACTAAGGAAGCTGAAAACATGTTACTGTGGTGTTAACTCAGTGCATCTGTGGACCAGTCCTCTCTGAGATCATGGTCATTTACTGTATTACTTCTTCCCATGTCAGTGAGGTAGGAATGGGTGGACTGGGGCTACCTCCAGCTTGGAATAATTTCTTATTGCCCGCCCTCCCCGCAACAACCACACACACACACACAAACACATATTCAGGGAAGGCCCGGGGACAGGCAGTCTAGTTTAGCTGTTCTAAGTTGTATTGGAATATATTCACTTTTCTTTGGGCTATCTCTTCAACATTCAAGTACAATATCAAGATATCAGCCTATGAAAAAGGAACCAAGAGGACCACTTGTCCTGCTTTTGGATGTAAGTTAAGGAGAAGCGGCCGCCTCAGGATAACCTTCGTCCAATCTAGGCCAGTGGTTCTTAACTGAAGGTGATTTGGCAATATCTGGAGACATTTTTGGTTATCACAACTGAAGAGGATGTACACCACTGGCATCTAGTGGGTAGAGACAAGGATGTTGCCAAACATCCTACAATGCAGAGGACACTCCCCCCACCAAAAATAATTATCCAGTCCAAATGTCAGTATGTCAATACTGCAGAGGTTGAGAAATCTTCAACTAGCTCACAAGGGCTGGCATGTCACCAACAGGTTTAGGGCCAATAACTTGCTTGAGCTTTTAATCACCATTCTCTCTCTCTCTCCCTCCTTCCCTCCCTCCCTCCCTTCCTCCTTTGCTCTCTCCCTAGCTCCAAATATGGGAGACAGACTACTCAGTTACCACCT
This sequence comes from Mesoplodon bidens, assembly GCF_964165515.1. NCBI lineage: Eukaryota > Metazoa > Chordata > Mammalia > Artiodactyla > Ziphiidae > Mesoplodon > Mesoplodon bidens. The sequence continues at coordinate 46,244,345 of NC_138165.1, read as the reverse complement.
GGAAAGATTCAAATATTGTAATCACAGCTAACTCCCTTTTAGAAATAAGACACTATTGGTCATTTCTTTCTTTTCCTTTTTTTTTTTTTTTTTTGCGGTATGTGGGCCTCTCACTGTTGTGGCCTCTCCCGTTGCGGAGCACAGGCTCCGGACACACAGGCTCAGTGGCCATGGCTAACGGGCCCAGCCGCTCCGCGGCATGTGGGATCTTCCCGGACCGGGGCACGAACCCGTGTCCCCTGCATCGGCAGGCGAACTCTCAACCACTGTACCACCAGGGAAGCCCGGTCATTTCTTAAATTTCTTAGTATTCACACTTCTTGTGAGTTTAATGATTAATGTAAGTAAAGTGAATAATTCCAGCTTTAAAATCCATTTTGGATTATGACTATTTTGAACTGGCCATGTTAATATACAATATACAACTCAATATGATCAACTTAAGTGTCCTCACTTTTAGGTTATTTCAGGTCAAAAAAATAACAATATTCAAGGAAAATGTTCAAGCCAACCATGGAAATGGATTTTAGTTTCTTTGTACACTCATGTAAAACACACATAGTTACTCATGTTTTTTGAATATGAAGAATAATCATATAGGAAAATTTTCTACTTGGCTTGACATCTATGGATTAATTTAACTAAGCCAGGTGGCAGAACATCAGTCTATGTAGATTTATGCCAAAGGCAAACACAAGGTATTCTCTAGTCCAGGTAACTTACTGATTACACTGCCAAATAAAATAGTTGCAAATGTTGACAATACACATTTGCTCATATGTGAAAAGATCATTTCCTCTATATTTATGGAAAAACTGTAAAGTCTGAATCCTTTGATATAATAAAGAAAGTAGAAAATTAGTTTACTGTCTTCACAAATCCTGGCTTTCAAGCCAATTGCCTTGCTGTAAAAATTCTCTTTTGGATGTCAGAAGTTGACAAGCAACTATTTCTTCCTCTTTACATTCCTGCTATTACAGTCTTAAACCACTCCCAGGACCATCCATCCAGGACCAGCTACATAACTTTTAGTACCAAGTGAAAAATGAAAAGATGGGGCCTCTTGTTTAAAAGTTATTAAGAATTTCAAGATAATGACATGGTGATAGCAGAACAGTAAACCAAACATGGGCCTTTGTAAGCCCGGGACCCTCTGCAACTGCACTTCACAGGCCCATGAAGCCAGCTCTGCTTCCGTCCTACCCCAATAGATTCTTATGAGGTCATATACACAGAAATGCCATTTTAAGCTATTATGCTGCAGGGCCTCCACAGTCAGTTTAAACAGGCTTTGCCACTGCACAACTCTGTAAGGGCATTCATGTCAGGGGCTGAGGGAATTGCATCCTCTGGATTGTCTGGCATACAACGTGCATACTCACATGCGCCTGCCCTAAACACCAGTTACACAAACGATACTCTTCTCTATCTTGGCAGAGTCCTAATACGCAGCTGATACCTTTCTCATCCACCAAAATAAAAAGAGAAATGATTCAGTTAATCTTCAAATTCAGTTACTCTTCTACCTTTCCCTTTGTGATCAGTCACTGAAGAGGGTGTTTCACATTTATTAAACTCTGGTTCAAAGATCATAAGAAAATTCCCTTGTATTTTTCTTATAAACAGAAATATATTTCATGCCTTTCAAATATTTGAAGCATTGGTTTTATGGGATTTCCATGACAGTATAGCCCATTTATGGATCATAGTTTTATCATGGTTTACCTATTACTTGAGGCAGCAGTGGGATCTATGAAAGACCTCCTGGGTCGGTCAGAGGGAATATCCCATAAACACTGAGCCAGCACAGAGCGTTAGTGAATATTCAAGTTGGAAGTAATCTAAGAATGTATCTTTTCCCACCCTCTCCTTAAATGGATGAGGAACTGAAAACTCTACTTGCCACAGGTCACATATGTAGAAGTTGGAAGAATAAAGACTAGATTCCAGATTCTGGGGATCTTGATTTCCAGTACAATCAGAGTATAATATATGTGCTTAAATCAGACTTATCCTGAGTGAAAAGTGATAAATGCTTCTATCAGCATGAGAAAAATCAATGTCTTCTGAATAATTGTAACCATGACTCAGATTTGACAGATAACATGTTAGCGGTTACAAGTCAGGTGCTGTGAACTCATACTATCACGATGGCACAACTGCTGGAAATGGATGCTGTTTGTCATTGCATTATATTAGCACCTTTGTTAAGATTCTTTATGTGTTGTCACTGTAAACCCTCTCTCTTCAGGTGTTTATAACAAGCTCATAAGCATTCAGTTCATATTCAGACATCTGAAACATAAAACTATCTGCAATAAAAATAATTTAGAAGTATTTGTTAAAAATGCAAAACCATCTCAGGCACTTACAACATTTTATCAAACGGAAAAGGGAATGCTCACAACTCTTAAACAAATATTTTGCAATATGTTTAAATCTGAAAATCATCTCTAAATCTTGAAAGACACATCTTATTATTTCTCCACTTACAGCAAACCATCAGAATTATTGCCCTCTGAAGTATGTCACTTTGTCATTGTCTTTCTGTTTTACTTGGAGTGACTGTTCCTCTCTCTCACCATAACAGAGGGAGGACAATTCTTATCAGAACCAGGCTGTGTGAATTCTTCCTTAGAAGCTCATGTTTCCTACCACTTCTGTAATACAGAACTGATCGTTTTCCTGTCAGTTCATTACTTCTAGATATTCTTTGCCCCAAAGGGATTATAAGATTTTTTCTTCTGAAGAGTATTAAAACTGAATCTCTCGTAAAATTTGGCCATTAGTATCAAATATTAATAGTCTGATACCCCATTGTTCTAAAAATGACATTCATAATTTCTATAAAGGCTAGTCTTCCTCCTAAGGTGATATATTTGTAACTTGGTGAGCCTACACTATTTTCATCATCCAAAAACACTGACATGAAATAATATGTGGAATAGGAGCTGCTTCTAAAACAATATATCAGATATTTTTGCATGTTAGTATAGGTTGCATTATTGGCCCCCATTCTTCATCCCTCCCAGTATTCATACTTTCAGTCTTGTGATTTTGCAATTCTGTCCCTTGGCCTTGGACTTGACCATGTGACTTATATTGCTCAACATGATCTGAGTAGAAATGCAGAATTACAGTTGCTCTTTTGTATCTTTTCCATTGCTATAAGAAGGGCTTGCTAATAAATTATTCTTGTTTACAAGCCACTGACTTTTGAAGTAGCTTCTTATTCAATAGTTAACTGATCCATTGGGTTTTCAGTGTCAAAACCAGGAACAAAACTAGCTGAAAAGATCATATTTGGACTTCTCCTGGAGTCCAAAACAAGGCCAAAAAGCACTCTGTCTTAAGTTATCACGCTTATCATCCTCAAACACAGAGGAAAATGCTTCCATTTGGAAACCATAATAGATGAAAATGGTCCACAGTTGTGGTGTTTGCTGAGAAAAACACGGCTCCCCATCTTTTCTGAAGAAGTAGTTTCCAAAGTTCGGATACTCTGGAAATGTTTCTGTATCTGGAAACTAGAGCTTCCTTGCCATTCTGAAAATACCCCACTTTAGATAATCTGCACCTCTCACTTAGAATCACATTGCTATTTCCCCAGCATAGAGTGTTTAATTCTTATTTAACATGATTTTGTAGTCAATGGACAACTACTCTTTTTCCAACTTATTAAATAATAGATTTTTAAATTTGTGTTTTGTTTTAATGTTTAGAACTAAAGAATTCAAGTTGGATATACAGAGAACTTGGATTCTGCATAATTCTCATAAATACTATAAACCTTTGACCCAAATGGCAAAGTAATTTCAATTGTACTAATATTTAAATAAATGAAAGAACAGAAATAAATAAGTTAGGACAATAGATTCTTACATCATGTTTATTGGTTTCATAAAGCATTTTATAACTAAAATATGGATGCTTCCCCACAAGTATAATCACTCTAATGATTTAATTCAGGTCAGTTTTGGCCTGAGACTTGCTTCAAAATTGAATTCAGGATGCTTACTCAAAAAAGCAACAGTGTAAATGAAACAAATAGCTAATGAAGGTAGAGAAATTATCAATAATTTTAATTATTAAATTACCTGAAAATGGATTTTGCCCATGGAAACAAATAACTATTTTTCATTTATTTCCTGTACAGTAAGCAAAATGGCTTTAGAGGTTTAAAGAAAAATCAATGTTTCATTACCTGAAGACCTTGCTGAGGATTGAGAATATTTTTCTGCTGTTGACATCTCATTAAGATTATTTAACAACTAAGCAATCCATTTGCCTCCTTGGTGCTAAAATTGATATATTTTTCAAAATACAGTCCAGAGTTTTCAAAGAAAAACCCATAGATTTTGATCCAATGTCAATACCTATCACTGAAAAGTGTGGAATAAAATGAAACAATAAATGTGTTGAGTCAAGAGGACAGAAAATATATTAAGCAATAAATAAAGTCCTGCCTTAATGATGCCATTAAAAGTGGCAAAGATATAATATGAATATTCTTTTATAATGAGATTACTTTTTAAGTTGCTACTTTGTATTAATTGGATATTGACAATATATTAATTTTATTTTATAAGTATGCATTAGAAAACATGAGTATTTTGTTATCTATTTACACACATAGAGAGGCATTTTCTAGATTCTTTTAGACAGAAAAACAAGATTTCTATGTTTGTTCATTTTTGATATAAATTCAGGCTTACAGAAAGGTTGTAAGAATAGTTCCTAGAATTAGAATTTCCATGTACCCTTCATCCAGATTTTCTAAATGGTAATATTTTACCATATTTCCTTTATCACTCCAACTCTTAATATATATATATATATTAAAACTGCTTAAGGGTAAAGTGCAGATGGTATTGTATTCATGCCTAAATATTTCAATGTGCATATCTTAAAACAGTTGTCATACATAACCACAGTACAGTCACTAATACCAGGAAATTAACATTGAAGATGGCAGTGGAGGAGGATGCAGAGTTCGCATCTCCCCACAACTAGGGTGCTTGCCAGATGCTGGTGGGGGACCTCGACGCCCAAGGAGATGGAAGGAATCCCCGAGTGACTGGTAGGACGAGGCAGGGAGTAAGGTGGGAGGAGAAGTGGAGGCTGGACACAACTGGCACACCTGAGGGGTGGCTGGGAGTGGGGAGGGGTTCCCACACCTGGAGGGACCCTCGGGGGATCGGGGGATCATGCAGGAGTGTGCCTAGTGTCTGCCCTTCCCAGTTGGGCCTAGGAAGCCTGCTGGGCTCCCAGGCCTGGTCCTCCATTCTCTGGGGCCCCTACCACCATCCTGGATCTTAGGGGCTGGGAGGGAAGGAGAAGGGGGAAAGACAAGGAGAGGCAGATGGTGGGGGGGGGAATCCTCCAGGACCAGAGGATCAGGGGAAGTGTGGTGGGCATTTCTCCCACCCACTCGGCCCCAAGAAGCCTGCTGGGGTCCCGGGCCTGGTCCTCTGCCCTCCAGAGGCCCCCTCCAGCAGCAGGGGTCCTAGGGGCATAAGAGGGAGGGAAGGGAGAGAAGAAGAAGAGGCCAAAGGGAAGGGGCCCTCTGGGATTGGAGGATCAGGGGGGAACACACAGCATTTCCCCCACCCACGTGGGCCCAGTGAGTCTGCTGGGGTCCTGGACCTGATCCTCCGACCTCCAAAAGCAGAGGCACACCTGGGCCCCTCCTGCTGCGTTGAGCCTAAGGACCACCCCCTCCAGCCTGCCACCACCCCCAGGGCCTTTTCCCACACTGTGGGTCCTAAGAATAGGCCCCACCCACCACCTAAACCCCACCCCTGCCTAACCCCCACCTCCCACAGCCAAGGTCTTTTCTGACTTTTTTTTTCTTGTTCTCCTCTATTTTACTATTGTGATTCAGTTTTACCTTCCAGTTGTTGTTTCATCTATGTTTTGATTTTTTAAATTCTTTCTAACATATCTGTTACTTTTCTAATCTAATTTTATTTTTTACTCTGTGTTATTGTTCAGCTCCTTTTTTCTTGCTGCCCCACGTGGCTTGCAGGATCTTGGTTCACAAGCCGGGGGTTGGGCCAGAGCTCCTGCAGTGGGATCTCCATGTCTGAACCACTGGACAAACAGAGAACCTCAGGGCCCAGGGAAAATTCATCGGAGTGAGGTCTCCTGGAGGTCCTCATCTCGGCACCAAGACCCAGCTCTATCCAACAGCCTACAAACTCCAGAGCTGGAAGCCTCACGGCAAACAACCAGTAAAACAGGAAAACAATCCCAACGATCAAAAAAAAAAATGAGATGACGAAAAAATATGTCACTGATGAAGGAGCAAGGTAAAAACCTACAAGACCAAATAAATGAAGAGGAAATAGGCAACCTACTTGAAAAAGAATTCAAAGTAATGATAGTGAAGATGATCCAGAATCTCGGAAATAGAATGGAGAAAATACAAGAAATGTTTAACAAGGACCTAGAAGAATTAAAGAGCAAACAAACGATGATGAACAACACAATAAATGAAATTAAAAATTCTCTAGAAGGAATCAATAGCAGAATAACTGAGGCAGAAGAATAAATAAGTGACCTGGAAGATAAAATAGTGGAAATAAATACCGCAGAGCAGAATAAAGAAAAAAGAATGAAAAGAATTGAGGACAGTCTCAGAGACCTCGGGGACAACATTAAACACACCAACATTCAAATTACAGACATCCCAGAAGAAGAGGAGAAAAAGAAAGGGACTGAGAAAATATTTGAAGAGATTACAGCTGAAAACTTCCCTAATATGGGAAAAGAAACAGTCAATCAAGTCCAAGAGAGCAGAGACTCCATACAGGATAAATCCAAGGAGAAACAGGCCAAGACACGTATTAATCAAACTATCAAAATTGTTAAAAAAAGAAAAAATATTCAAAGCAGCAAGGGAAAAGAAACAAATAACATACAAGGGAACCCCCATAAGGTTAACAGCTGATCTTTCAGCAGAAACTCTGCAAGCCAGAAGAGAGTGGCAGGACATATTTAAAGTGATGAAGGGGAAAAACCTACAACCAAGATTACTCTACCCAGCAAGGATCTCATTCAGATTCGATGGAGAGTGTAAAACCTTTACAGACAAGCAAAAGCTAAGAGAATTCAGCACCACTAAACCAGCATTACCACAAATGCTAAAGGAACTTCGCTAGGCAGAAAACACAAGAGAAGGAAAAGACCTAAAATAACAAATCCAAAACAATTAAGAAAATGGTAATAGGAACATACATATCGATAACTACCATAAATGTAAATGGACTAAATACTCCAACCAAAAGACACAGACTGGCTGAATGGATACAAAAACAAGACCCACCTATATGCTGTCTACAAGAGACCCACTTCACACCTAGGGACACATACAGACTGAAAGTGAGGGGATGGAAAAAGATATTCCATGCAAATGGAAATCAAAAGAAAGCTGGAGTAGCAATTCTCATATGAGACAAAAACAGACTTTAAAATAAAGACTATTACAAGAGACAAAGAAGGACACTACATAATGATCAAGGATCGATCCAAAAAGAAGATATAACAATTGTAAATATGTATGCACCCAACATAGGAGCACCTCAATACATAAGGCAAATGCTAACAGCCATAAAAGGGGAAATCGACAGTAACACAATCATAGTAGGGGAATTTAACACCCCACTTTTACCAATGGACAGATCATCCAAAATGAAAATAAATAAGGAAACACAAGCTTTAAATGAAATATTAAACAAGATGGACTTAATTGATATTTATAGGATATTCCATCCAAAAACAACAGAAGGCACTTTCTCTCAAGTGCTCATGGAACATTCTCCAGGATAGACAATATCTTGGGTCACAATCAAGCCTTGGTAAATTTAAGAAAATTGGAATCATATCAAGTATCTTTTCCAATCACAATGCTATGAGACTAGATATCAATTACAGAGAAAAAATCTGTAAAAAATACAAACACATGGAGTCTAATCAATACACTACTAAAGAACCAAGAGATCACTGAAGAAATCAAAGAAGAAATCAAAAAATACGTAGAAACAAATGAAAATGAAAATACATTGCCTCAAAATGTATGGGATGCAGCAAAAGCAGTTCTGAGAGCTACGTTTATAGCAATACAATCCTACCTCAAGAAATAAGAACCATCTCAAAAAGACAACCTAACCTTACACCTAAAACAATCAGAGAAAGAAGAACAAAAAAATAAAAAACCCCAAAGTTAGCAGAAGGAAAGAAATCATAAAGATCAGATCAGAAATAAGTGAAAAAGAAATAAAGGAAACAATAGCAAAGATCAATAAAACTAAAAGCTGGTTCTTTGAGAAGATAAACAAAATGGATAAACCATTAGCCAGACTCATCAAGAAAAAAAGGGAGAAGACTCAAATCAATGGAATTAGAAATGGAAAAGGAGAAGTAACAACTGACACTACAGAAATACAAAGGATCATGAGAGATTACTACCAGAAACACTATGGCAATAAAATGGACCACCTGGGAGAAATGGACAAATTCTTAGAAAAGCACAACCTTCTGAGACTGAACCAGGAAGAAATAAAAAATATAAACAGACCAATCACAAGCACTGAAATTGAGCCTGTGATTAAAAATCATCCAAAGAAAAGCCCAGTAGCAGGTAGCCTCACAAGCAAATTCTATCAAACATTTAGAGAAGAGCTAACACCTATCCTTCTCAAACTCTTCCAAAATATAGCAAAGGGAGGAACACTTCCAAACTCATTCTACAAGGTGACCATCACCCTGATAACAAAACCAGACAAAGATGTCACAAGGAAAGAAAACTACAGGCCAATATCACTGTTGAACATAGATGCAAAAACCCTCAACAAAATGCTACCACACTAAATCCAACAGCACATTAAAAGTATCATATACCATGATCAAGTGGGGTTTGTTTATCCCAGGAATGCAAAGATTCTTCAGTATATGCAAATCAATCAATGTGATAAACCATATTAACAAAATGGAGAAAAACCGTGTGATCATCTCAGTAGATGCAGAAAAAGCTTTTGACAAAATTCAACACCCATTTATGATAAAAACCCTCCAAACAGTAGGCACAGAGGGAACTTACCTCAACATAATGAAGTCCATATATGACAAACCCACAGCCAACATCGTTCGCAATGGAGAAAACCTGAAACCATTTTATCTAAGATCAGGAACAAGACAAGGTTGTTCACTCTCACCACTATTATTCAACATAGTTTTGGAAGTTTTAGCCACAGAAATGAGAGAAGAAAAAGAAATAAAAGAAATCCAAATCGGAAAAGAAGTAAAACTGTCACTGTTTGCAGATGACATGATACTATACATAGAAAATCCTAAAGGTGCTACCAGAAAACTACTAGAGCTAATAAATGAATTTGGTAAAAGAGCAGGATACAAAATTAATGCACAGAAATCTCTTGCATTTCTATACACTAATGATGAAAAATCTGAAATATTTTTAAGGAAACACTCCCATTTACCATTGCAACAAAAAGAATAAAATACCTAGGAATAAACTTACCTAGGGAGACAAAAGACCTATATGCAGAAAACTATAAGACACTGATGCAAGAAATAAAAGATGATACAAACAGATGAAGAGATATACCATGTCTTTGGATTGGAAGAATCAACATTGTGAAAATGACTCTACTACCCAAAGCAATCTACAGACTCAATGCAATCCCTATCAAACTACCAATGGTATTTTTCACAGAACTAGAACAAAAAATTTCACAGTTTGGATGGAAACACAAAAGACCCCAAATAGCCAAAGCAATCTTGAGAAAGAAAAACGGAGCTGGAGGAATCAGGCTCCCGGACTTCAGACTACACCACAAAGATATAGTAATCAAGACAGTATGGTACTGGCACAAAAACATAAATATAGATCAATGGAACAGGATAGAAAGCCCAGAGATAAACCCATGTACATACGGTCACCTTATCTTTGATAAAGGAGGCAAGAATATACAATGGAGAAATGACAGCCTCTTCAATAAGTGGTGCTGGGAAAACTGGACAGATACATGGAAAAAAATGAAATTAGAACACTTCCTAACACCATACACAAAAATAAACTCAAAATGGATTAAAGACCTAAATGTAAGGCCAGACACTATAAAACTCTTAGAGGAAAACATAGGCAGAATACTCTCTGACATAAATCACAGGAAGATCCTTTTTGACCCACCTCCCAGAGAAAAGGAAATAAAAACAAAAATAAATAAATGGGACCTAGTGAAACTTAAAAGCTTTTGTACAACAAAGGAAGCCATAAACAAGATGAAAAGACAACATTCAGAATGGGAGAAAATATTTGCAAATGAATCAATGGACAAAGGATTAACCTCCAAAATTTACACGCAGCTCATGCAACTCTATAACAGAAAAACAAACAACCTAATCCAAAAATGGGCAGAAGACCTAAAAAGACATTTCTCCAAAGAAGATATACAGATTACCAACAAACACATGAAAGGATGCCCAACATCACTAACCATTAGAGAAATGCAAATCAAAACTACAATGAGGGGCTTCCCTGGTGGCGCAGTGGTTGAGAGTCCGCCTGCCGATGCAGGGGACACGGGTTCGTGCCCCGGTCTGGGAAGATCCCACATGCCGCAGAGCGGCTAGGCCCGTGAGCCATGGCTGCTGAGCCTGCGCATCCGGAGCCTGTGCTCTGCAAGGGGAGAGGCCACAACAGTGAGAGGCCCGCCTACCGCAAAAAAAAAAAAAAAAAAAAAAAAAAAAACTACAATGAGGTATCACCTCACACCAGTCAGAATGGCCATCATCAAAAAATCTACAAACGATAAATGCTGGAGAGGGTGTGGAGAAAAGGGAACCCTCTTGCACTGTTGGTGGGAATGTAAATTGATATAGCTGCTATGGAGAACTGTATGGAGGGTCCTTATAAAAGTAAAAGTAGAACTACCATGTGACCCAGCAATCCCACTGCTGGGCATATACCCTGAAAAAACCATAATTCAAAGAGAGTCATGTACCACAATGTTCATTGTAGCTCTATTTACAATAGTCAGGACATGGAAGCAACCTAAGTGTCCAATGACAGATGAATGGATAAAGATGTGGTACATATATACAATGGAATATTACTCAGCCATAAAATGAAGCGAAATTGAGTTATTTGTAGTGAGGTCGATGGACCTAGAGTCTGTCATACAGCCTGAAGTAAGTCAGAACGAGAAAAACAAATCCTGTATGCTAACCCATATATATGGAATCTAAAAAGAAAAAAAAAATCCTTCTGAAGAACCTATGGGCAGGACAGGAATAAAGATGCAGACATAGAGAAAGAACTTGAGGACACAGGGAGTGGGAAGGATAAGCTGGGACAAAGTGAGAGAGTGGCATGGACATATATACACTACCAAATGTAAAACAGATAGCTAGTGGGAAGCAGCCGCATAGCACAAGATCAGCTCTGTGCTTCGTGACCACCTAGAGGGGTGAGATAGGAAGGGTGGGAGGGAGATGCAAGAGGGAGGGGATATGTGGATATATGTACACCTATAGCCGATTCACTTTGTTATACAGCAGAAACTAATACAACATTGTAAAGCAATTATACTCCAATAAAGATGTTAAAAAAAGAACTAAATATAGAGAATTCATTCTGTCTGATTTCAAGATTTATATAAAACTGCAATATCAAGACAGTACAGTATTGAAATAAGGATAGTATCAATGCAGAAGAACAGAGAGTCCAGAAATAGACCCACACGTTTGTACCCAGTTGATTTTCAACAAAGTTGTCAAGGTAATTCAGAAGCAATGGACACTTTTTTTCAACAAATACTGGACAATTGGACATCCATATGTAAAACGGAAACAATATCAAACAGAATCTGAACCTTTATTCCATTATCTTGAACCATATAAAAGTAGCTAAAAATTCTAAAAGTTCTGTGAAAAATCAAAGGAAGAAATCTTTGTAAGCCTGGATTAGGTAAATATTTATTGGATATGACACTAAAAGCACAAACCATAAAACAAAATATTGGTAAACTGACAAAATTAACAATTTCTGTACTTTGCAAGACAGTAAGAAAATGGAAAAAAAACACAGATGGGAATAAATATTTGCAAAATATATCTTATAAAGGACTTAGAATATATATGCAAAATCTCTTAAAATTCAATAATAAGATAAGAAACAATTCAGTTGAAAATAGCCAAATGGTTTGAATAGACATTGCACCAAAGAAGATATACTAATTGCAAATGATTACAAATAAGTACGTGGGGGTAATTATTCAACATCATTATTTATTAGGAAAATGCAAATTAAAAACCCATATCTACTAGAATGATTAAAATGATAAAGGCTAAAAATGCTAAGTGTTAGTGATGATGCAGAGCTGCAGAGCAACTAGAACCCTCATATGTTGCTGGTAGAAATACAAAATGGGTACAGCTATTTTAGAAGAGAGCTGACATTTTCGTATAAAGTTAAACGCATGCTCATTATTTTGTGGTAGTCTTGCTGAAGGCAGGATCAATCCCCCCTTCCCAAAATTGGTTCAGATATCAAGACAATTGATGCCACATATGCATCAAGAGAATATGAAAAAGTTTATTACTCACATAATGAGGCTTTCTGGGGAGAGCAAGGGAAGCACCCAAGCCAGTTCAAAATGACTTGAACAAAGGAAGGAGTGATGACTTTGTTTTTTTTTGTGGTTAGGACCAAGGTGAGGGTTACAGAATAGTTTGAACTTCTCCATTGGCACTAAGGGAGGGAGCACATGGGCTTTTTTATGGCTTGCGCAGATGTGGAAAAGATAGAAAGGGAGAAGGATGGGGCTTGAAAGTTATCTGTGGTCAAACATCAAAAATGAAGTTAGAGGGCTTCCCTGGTGGCGCAGTGGTTGAGAGTCCGCCTGCCGATGCAGGGGACACGGGTTCGTGCCCTGGTCCGGGAAGATCCCACATGCCGTGGAGCGGCTGGGCCCGTGAGCCATGGCCGCTGAGCCTGCGCGTCTGGAGCCTGTGCTCGCAACGGGAGAGGCCACAACAGTGAGAGGCCCGCGTACCGCAAAAAAAAAAAAAAAAAAATGAAGTTAGACACTTTATTACACCTGCCATACAACCCAGCCGTTCCACTCCTAGATATTTACCCAAGAGAAATGATAACATATAGCTACAAAAACCCGCATGCAAATGTTTATCACCCAAAACTGTAAACAACCCCAAAAGTCCATCAGCTGGTGAATCAGTAAACAAATTGTAGTACATGGATATAATGGAATACTACTTGGTAATAAAAAGGAATAATGTATATATGCATGCAACAGCAGGAAGAATCTCAAAAGCACTGTGCTGACAGAAGCCAGATACAAAAGGCTACATACTCTATGGTGACATTTATATGACAATCTGAAGAAGACAAAATTATAAAGACAGAGATCAAACAAGTAGTTGCCAGGGGCTGCAGGTTGGTAGAGGGAACTGATTTCAAAGCACAAGAGAACTTTTTGAGATATATCTTAAGTACATGGCTTTATATTTTTCAAAACTCAATAAACTATACTTATGGAGGGTGAAGTTCTTGGTATGAAAATTATACAACCATAAACGTGACATAAAAATAAACTTTTAGAAGATAGAGCTAATATTACTACTGTCTTTAATTTCTAGATAAGTAAACCGAGGCTAAAAACGCTTAAATGGTGTGCTAAAAACCACCCAGGGGGAAAGTGGCAAAGGAAGGACTTGAATCCACTGAACCCGCATTTCAAGCTTGTTCATGATATTAATTTTTTTTTACCTAATACAAGCAGTTTTATGACTTTTTCTCATCAACAATGTAACATAAAGAGGATTTAGATTTGTATTGTGTCATTCCAAGGGGTCATATTAGGTCCATTAGGCCAACAGGTAAAAGTTATTGCAAATCAGATTTTTAGTTCAACATAAAAAAAAAACCTACTTGAACAATGAGGCCTTCCTGAAAATGGGTTCCTTGTTTTTAGAGTCCGGGTAAAAGCCAAAAGGCCAGGAAAGTGGAGCACGGGAGGTGTTTGAGGAATTTAAAGAAAAGTGTGCTATTGCAGTTGCTGGCTTCTAAATGTCCAGTCATCACTCCTGCTCTATAAAGACCTGTGTTGCATCTAATAACATGAAGTAAGTCCTAAGGCTCGTGAGTGTTAAAAAGAGAAAAACATATAACTGCTAACCTGAAGATGCATATGGTAAAATATTAGTCTATTCCTACAGAAAGGGATTACATATGTGATATGTTCTAAAAGCAAATACACAACATAACAGAGTTAAATATACTTCTTTAGAAATCCCACATAAGGTAAAATAAAGATTATTATCTTCTCAAGCAAAAAGGTAAAACACTTTGTGCAAATTGTGATACACATTAAGAAAAATCTACAAATAATGTCTACTGATTAAAATTAAGCTAATTTAATTAGAGACGGAATGTAATTCTTTTTCTTACCATTTATGGATTTAAATGTAAACTGTTATGTTAGGGTGGTGGGATTAGGTAATTTGAGCCTATTTGGTATGATTGTAAAGTATTTTAATTTTAAAGCCTTGAGGATAAAGAAATGCAGCTAATTGCTGTGTGCACAAGAATAGCGTAAACATCTACTGGGTTGGGACTCAGTTAGAGCCCCTGAACTCAAAGGCAGAATTTAGCCCAGATCATTTGAAAACAACAGCATCCTCCCTTATAATTATGAGATCAATGACTGACAAGATAACTAGTATGTCTGGTAATCAAGGTAACAGCTTTTACAGATCTAATTAGAGTATATTCTATTACTTGGAATACATGCCAAAGGTGTTAAACTAATCTTATGTACTTAAAGAGGATGGCTAAATCTTAGGAAACTAACATGTATAAGCTGTATTCCTCACTTCATAAACAGTAGGAGGCAATGAATAAATCAATACTAATTATAATTATAGTTTTAGAGCACAGTTAGGACAAAGCAGCTATCCTTTCAGGAAGAATATCAGTTTGAGTACCTAAAACCCAATCAAATCTCTGACTTGTACTAACTGTCCTTTCAATGTAACTTTGCAATGAGTATTGGAGACAAGCTCAGGATATTTACAAGTTAGTCTGTCACCAACCAAAATGTCTATTTGTGGCAGCTTGGTCTCAAAATCACATAAGCCTGGCTTGATATACTTGCTATGATACATAGACCTTTGCCAGCTTTTATGGTGGGCATCAGTTGCTTTTGCCTCTACACCTTTTACTGGGTCACAGTGCCTTCATTTTCCTTTGAAAAGTCCTCTCACCCTGATAGCATGCAAGCTTGGTGGGTCTGTAAAATACATATTCCAATCTTCTCTGCCAGACACTGGGTTCAAAGCTAGAATAGTTAATACCTGTAAGCCATCCTCTGCAAGGTAGTGACAGATCCATAGATGGGAATGTGAGCCAGGCAAGGTCAAGAAAAGGACTCTTCATGGTTGATGTAATTGCTAAGTCAATGGTGGCCATCTTTTGCTATTGAGCCAGAATGCACATGAGAATTAAGCCCCTAAAAGAAAGGAGAGCTGAGGGTGTATATCGAGAGAAATATAGAGAGCTCTTATAATACTGTTTAAGTCTCTGAATCTAAGTATGCCTGAAAGCCAGATTCACCCATTGAAATGTCTAGCAATAAAATAAAAATATTTTCTGTTTGCTTAAATTAGCATTTTGCTTAAATAAGAATTTTGACCGACACAACCTACCTAATATTTTTATGCCTTGGTGCCCTAATTTGTAAAACTGAACATAAAAGTTACTGTTTTATAAAATTATTTTAACTCTGACAATTGTTGCTTGACTCCATTTAATATCTGTAATGACTCTCTGTGAAGTAGGTGTTAATTTTATCTCCATTTTACTGATGAGGAAATTGATGCCTAGATGTTAGGGAATTTGCCAGAAGTAATGTATTAGGGTAATCAGCATTAATTGATGTAAAAATAATCTCAAAACTTCAGTGGCTTTATACAAAGCCTAGTTTTAATACAAAGTTAAAGCAGCTCTCCCAGGCAGCATTCTCCTAAGTGCTTTGCAGGGGTCCAGGCTCCCACCTTACTGGGGCTTTGCTTTTCTGTACCTTCTATTTCACACTAGTGTCATCCAGCCAGCAGGTAGAGATGGTTGAGGGGTATAGAACATGGGTAAGGCACATGAGATATACAACTACCCCAACTCAGAAGTGATACATATAATTCCTGCTAATATTCTATTGGCTAAAATTATTCACAGGATACCATCTACTTGTAAGGAGTCATGCAGTCTTTCTGTTTGCCCAAAATGAAACTTACATGTAGTATTGTCTGTACCGTACTGAACACTGGTTAATATGGGTGGCGCCTGGATTTCAACCCAATCAAGCTATTTAGTTCAGGTCCTTAAGCGCTATGCTATGTTATAGTAACCTGTTGTCAGCACTTACTGAATTGTGTGACAGTGCTAGGCATGTGGTAGGTGTTTAATAAATGTAAGGTTTTTTCTGAGGAAGAAAGAGAAAGAGAGAGAGAACAAGAGATAAAAGGAAGGGAGGAAGAAGGGAGGAAGAAAGGAAGGGAAAGGAAATAACTGGTTAGAAAAAATTAAATTATTTTGTGCTTCTTTTCTCTCTAAAACTCCTTAATTTGATAAATAGGGACAGAGAGCAAACAATGAACCATATTTTTTAAAATTATAATACTTTAGAAAAAGGACAATGACAGCAAAAGTGAAACATCAGGAAGGGTTAAATGTAGATTGGCCCGTCTCCTAAGTCAACCCATCCAAGTAACAACTCACAAGGCAGAATCCACTGTGACAGTGTTTTGAGTGCCAATGGTACACTTTGGTAGTCCTTGAGTTTTTGTATTTGCAAGTATAATCCAAATTATAAGCCTCAAGTCATCTTGTATTTATGCCTGAAATTAGCTCCCTTTGAATTTTTTTCCCAGCTATTTATTAGAGGTTTGAAAGGACTGTCTGCCTCTCCTCTCAGGAGTCCATCAGATTTTTCCATCCGGCCTTCTTAATTTGCCACTTCCTTGCCTCAGGTGACCCTCATGAGCTCTCTGCTGGGCTCCATGCTACTTGATGGGCATAACTAGTGGGCAATATTGAAAATAGATAAAAGGATAGAAAACAATGCAATCCAATGATCAATTTCTCCAAATATGTACTATTCCTCTCCTAAAATCCCCTCAGCATAGGAGAGACTGTGCTATACCTTTCAACAAGACCTGATGGAAGATTCAAGGATAATAAATTAGCCTAAAGCTCCTATTGGACTCAGATCCATTCTAGAGACTCTTCCTGGCCAGTTCTTCCTTTGCTTTCAGCTTGATATCATGTGCCAAAGAGCCACTGATGACTTCCATCACCTGTACCCTCACCCTCCATCAGCAGAAATGTTCTAGGCATCTCAGGGCTTCAGATCTGGGCCAATCTGCCTCCAAGCCTCTAAAAGAATATAAAAGATTTTTCCCCCTTCAGTGCAAGGCCAACATGGAGGTCTTTTTTCCCTGATCCCAAACTAACAACCATTCCCTTCAAGGAAAACTCCTCTGCTCATATATGTGTGGGTTTTAACCTATGGCTCAAACAACACAATTATACAGTAGTCTGAAATCAGAACATTTCCATTTGTTGATGCTGTATATTTTTTAAAAAAGAAGCCTACACATGAGATACAACAGTTTGATCCATGGAAGGCTGCAACAAGCTTGCTTGAAAGCCACAGATATATATTTTGGCCAAAAGGTAAAAATACTAATTTCCTGAAATGAATAACCTGTGTTTAATAGATTATGCCAACTCAGTGGTAACTAACCAGAGTCCCTGAACCTTAAGATAGAGCTTGGCCTTCCCAAGATACTTACTTAAGACTCTTTAATGTACGAATGAATGAATAAATGAGCATAGCTAATGGTAAGGTAAATATCTGTGGAGATCACAAATTCAGAGTAATATGCAGTCCCAGTCCATGAAAGACCTCCTAGTTATTTTTTTCTGAATAGGAAGTTTGGTTTATTGACACCCATCTCCTAAAGATGTTACCGAAGATTATCAACAATTAATCATAAGTTAGTGCACTAGACATACAAATAACCATTACCTAAAGAGAAAATGTGATACCCTACATGAAACGGGCCAATTCCTTGGAAGACACAGTCTGCCAAAACCCACACAAGAAGATACAGACAGTGTGAACAGGTCTGTATCTATTAAGGAAACTGAGTCAATAATAACCTTCTAAAATAGAAAGCACCATTCCAAAATGGGTTCACAGGTGAATCCTACCAAACATTTAAGGAAAAAACTATACCAACTCTCTACAACCTCTTTGAACTGATAGAAGCAGAGGGGATACTTCCTAACTTATTCTATGAGGCCAGAATTACCTTAATACCAAAACCAGACAAAGAAATTACAAGAAAACTACAGACCAATATCTCTCATGAAAATAGATGTAAAAATTCTCAACAAAATATTAGCAAATTGAATCCAACAGTGTATAAAAAGAACTATACACCATGACTAAGTGGCATTTATCCAGGTATGCAGGTTGGTTTGATGTTTGAAAATGTTTGAAAATCAACTAATGTAATTCCTTATATAAACAGGCAAAGAAGAAAAATGAAATGACCACATCAATAGGTGCAGAAAACCATTTGACAAAATCCAAATGATTTTATCCTGTCATGATAAAAATACTCAAAAAACTAGGAGGAAAACTTCCTGAACTTGATAAAGAACTTCTACAAAAAACCTACAGCTAACATCATATTTAACAGTGAGAATCTAGAAGTTCTCCCTCTGAGATCAGGATGAAGGCAAAGATGTTTTCTCATACCACTCCCTTTTAACATTTTATTGGAACTCCTAGCTATTGAAATATAACAAGAAAAGCAAATAAAAAGGTGTACATATTGGGAAGGAAGAAATAAAACTGTCTTTGCTCACAGATAATACGATTGCCTAAGTAGAAAATCCAAAAGAATCAACAACAACAATAAGCCTCCTGGAACTAATAAGAAATTATACCAAGGTTGCAGGATACAAAGTTAATATACAAAAGCAAATTGCTTTCCTATAATACCAGCAATGAACAAGTGGAATTTAAAATTCAAAACACAATATCATTCACATTAGCATCCCTAAATGTAAAACACAAAACTATAAAACTCCTAGACAGTAACAGGCAGAGAACAGAGGATTTTTAGGGCAGTAAAAATACTCTGTATGATACTATAATGATGGATACTTGTTATTATACATTTATCCAAACCCATAAAATATGCAATAGCAAGAGTGGATCCTAATGTAAACTCTGAACTTCAGGTGATAATGATGTGTTAATGTAGGTTAGTGTACAATTGTAACAAATGTACCATTCTAGTTAGGGATGTTGACAATGTGAGAGGCTACGGATGTGTGGAGGCAGGGTGTGTATGAGAACTCTGTACTTTCTGCTCAGTTTTGCTATGAATTTAAAACTGCTCTAACCAGCAAGGACCTACTGTATAGCACAGGGAACTACAGTCAATATTTTATAATAACCTATAAGGGAAAAGAATCTGAAAAAAAAATATGTATGTATAAATGAATCACTTTGCTGTACTCCTGAAACTAACACAACATTGTAAATCAACTATACTTCAATAAAAAAAACTTCTCTAAAAAGTAAGTTCCATTTTTTTGAAGTGACATGCTCAGAATGCATTTAATTCAAATTTTCTGCAATCCTTGACATTTTCCCATGCCTCACAGAGAGTTTACTTTTTGGATTTGGAGTAATCCAAAAGTATTTTGGGTAATACTTATTGTATTTTGGTAATAGTGAATGAACACAGAATAAACATTCACATAAAAAGACTTTAGAAATTACTATATAATTCCAATAATTCATAAACCCAGTCCAAAAATATCCTTCTTATATGAGAAAGATTTTATCCTTCACCACAAACCTTATATTCAACTTATTCCAAATAAGATATTCATAACCCTAACCCATGACACTCTTACAAACACACACACACACACACACACACGCACAAACACACAAGCTCAACTTGCCAGTGATTACTCCATTTTTGCCACATTTTCCCATCAAAGGCAGCCCTGAGGAGACAACTCACTAACCAAGAAGAGAAGACATTTCACTGAGCTGAATCCACCATATGACATAGCTTTCTGCAATGACAAGTAACACTGACTTTCACATAAGCACTACTTGCCATGAATAAAAGTTGCTTTTTTTTTTTTAATATTTATTTATTTATTTATTTATTTAGGCTCTGCAGGGTCTGAGTTGCAGCATGCAGGATCCTTAGTTGCACATGCGGGCACGCAGACTCTTAGTTGTGGCATGTGTCCCCTGCATTGGGAGCATGGAGTCTTACCACCTGGACCACCAGGGAAGTCCAAAAGTTGCTTTCTTGACTGATGATGTTTCAAATCTAGAAATACAATCAATTTTGGTCTGTAATTTTATTTACTTGTTATGCCTTTGTCGTTAAGATTATGGTATCAAGTTTGTGCTGGTTTCACAAATAAGTTAGAAGTGTTCCCTCCTCCTGTAGTTTGTGAAATAATTTGGGTAAGATTTGTATTATTTCTTCCTTAAATGTTTGATAGAATTCTTGTGAAGGCATCTAGGCCTGGAGGTCTCTTTGGGGAGAAAATTTTAATTATAAATTCAGTTTCTTTAACAAATATAGGGCTATCAACATTTTCTATTTTACTGTGTGTCAGTTATGTAAGTTGTAGTTTTCAAGGAATTTAACCATTGCATAAAATTGTTCATAATATTTCATTATTAAGCATTACATTCTAATAAAATTTCTCATTTTTGATATGGTTAATTAATCGCCCTTCTTCATTCATCTCCTCTTCCTCTCTCTCTCGCTCTCTTGCTCTCTCATCACCTTTGTAAGGATTTGTCAATTTCATTATTCTATTCAAATAATTAACTCAGCTTTACTGATTTTTCTCTTTTGTCTTTTTCTGTCTTTGATTTCCCACTTATTGTTTTTCCCTTTTTTTAAAACTTATTTGGGTTTAATTTACTCTTTTTATTAGCTTTGTAACTTGAACTTTTCTTCTTTTCTAATATAGGCCTTTAGAGGTATAAACTTCCCTCAAAACTTTGCTGTAAATACATCTCACATATTTTGATATTTTGTGCTTTTATTAACATGCACTTTAAAATATTCTCTAATTTCACTTGTGATTTCCTGATTCATGATATTTCACAGTATGCTACTTATTTCACAGGGTACCACTTGTGTCTTATTTAAGGTGATCCTTTGTAGGCAGCACATAGTTGGGTTTTTCTTTTTTTTTAATCCTAATAATCTGGGCCTTTTAAGTTTTTAAACCATCTACATAGAACATAATTATTGTTTTAAATTACTGATTCTTAATTATGATATCTTAAGTTGTGCTTAAGACTACCACTATATTTGTTTTCTATACCTCTTATCTGTTGTTTCTTTTTCCTCCTTTCTTTTACTTCCATTAGATCAACTTTTTATTAATCAGTTTTATCACTTCTATTGGTTCCTTAGCTATGTCTCATTGTCTTAATGTTTTAATGGATACTCTCATGATGACACTATGCTTCCTTAACTCATAACAATCTACTTAATATTATACCACTTCACATACAGTGTGAGAAACTTGTAATAGTACACTTCAGTTTACCTCTTTCCTGTCCTTTGTGCTGTTTCTGTCATATATAGTATTTGTACATTAATTATATAACCCCAAATTAATTGTAATTATTTTTGCTTTAAATTGTTAAACAATTTAATTAATTTTTTTATTTACCCACATATTTACTATTTCCACCACTCTTTATTCCTTCCGATCAATCCAAATTTCTGGATTTACAGGATGCTTTAGCCTGAAGAACTTCCTTTAGCATGTCTGCTGTGTTGGTCTATTGCCAACAAGTCTCTCAACTTCTGCTTATCTGAAAACATGCCTTCATATTTGAATGATTACTTCAACTATGCACATAATTATCATGCCAGTTCTTTTTCATTAAGTGCTTCAGAAATGCCATTCCATTATCTTCTGGCTTCCATTGTTTTTGATGACAAATCAGGCAAAATTTGTATCATTTCTCCCCTATATGTAATGTGCGTTTATTCTCTTGCTGCTTTCAGTATTTTTCTCGTTTTGGATTTCAGCAGATTGACAGGCATGTGCCTCTGTGTGTATGGTGTGGTAAGGTGTTCATCTTATGAGAAGCATTTAATGACCTTCTGAGACATGTGGGTCAATATTTTTTATTAAATTTGAAAAAATTTTGACCATCATTTATTGACATGTTCTTTACACGACTTCCTTTTCCTTCTGGGACTCCAAATGTTTGTTGGTCTGCTCTTATTGACTACATTTTCTTTTGATTTTGGGTCACTTGTTTCTGTTTCCTTGCATGTTGCATATGTGATAATTAAGTTCCAGGCATTGTGTAAAAGAAATAATAGAGGCTGAAGGTAAAATTATTTTTGTGTTTTTTTAAATTTTGAATGTCATTTTACTTTTTTATACAGCAGGTTCTTATTAGTCATCAATTTTATACATATCAGTGTATACATGTCAATCCCAATAGCACAATTCAGCACACCACCATCCCCACCCCCCGGCAGAACTCCCCTCTTGGTGTCCATACGTTTGTTCTCTACATCTGTGTCTCAACTTCTGCCCTGCAAACCGGTTCATCTGTACAATTTTTCTAGGTTCCACATACATGCGTTAATACACAATATTTGTTTTCACTCTCACTGCACTCTGTATGACAGTCTCTAGATAGACCCACGTCTCAACAAATGACTCAATTTCATTCCTTTTTATGGCTGAGTAATATTCTATTGTATATATGTACCACATCTTCTTTATCCATTTGTCTGCCGGTGGGCACTTACGTTGCTTCCATGACCTGGCTATTGTAAATAGTGCTGCAATGAACATGGGGGTGCATGTGTCTTTTTGAATTATGGTTTTCACTGCGTATATGCCCACTACTGGGATTGCTGGATCATATGGTAATTCTATTTTTAGTTTTTTAAGGAACCTCCATACCGTTCTCCATAGTGGCTGTACCAATTCACATTCCCACCAACAGTGCAAGAGGGTTCCCTTTTCTCCACACCCTCTCCAGCATTTGTTGTTTGTAGATTTTCTGATGATGCCCATTCTAACTGGTGTGAGGTGATACCTCATTGTAGTTTTGATTTGCATTTCTCTAATAATTAGTGATGTTGAGCAGTTTTTCATGTGCTTCTTGGCCATCTGTATGTCTTCTTTGGAGAAATGTCTATTTAGCTCTTCTGCCCATTTTTGGATTGGGTTGTTTCTATCTTTAATATTGAGCTGCATGAGCTGTTTATATATTTTGGAGATTAATCCTTTGTCCGTTGATTCGTTCGCAAATATTTTCTCCCATTCTGAGGGTTGTCTTTTCATCTTGTTTATGGTCTCCTTTGCTGTGCAAAAGCTTTGAAGTTTCATTAGGTCCCATTTGTTTATTTGTTTATTTTTGTTTTTATTTCCATTACTCTAGGAGGTGGATCAAAAAAGATCTTGCTGTGATTAATGTCAAAGAGTGATCTTCCTATGTTTTCCTCTCAGAGTTTTATAGTGTCCGGTCTTACATTTAGGTCTCAAATCCATTTTGAGTTTATTTTTGTGTATGGTGTTAGGGAGTGTTCTAATTTCATTCTTTTACATGTAGCTCTCCAGTTTTCCCAGCACCACTTACTGAAGAGACTGTCTTTTCTCCATTGTATATCCTTGCCTCGTTTGTCATAGATTAATTGACCATAGGTGCGTGGGTTTATCTCTGGGCTTTCTATCTTGTTCCATTGATCTGTGTTTCTGTTTTTGTGCCAGTACCATATTGTCTTGATTACTGTAGCTTTGTAGTATAGTCTGAAGTCAGGGAGTCTGATTCCTCCAGCTCCGTTTTCTTCCCTCAAGACAGCTTTGGCTATTTGGGGTCTTTTGTGTCTCCATACAAATTTTAAGATTAATTGTTCTAGTTCTGTAAAAAATGCCATTGGTAATTTGATAGGGATTGCATTGAATCTGTAGATTGCTTTGGGTAGTAGAGTCATTTTCACAATATTGATTCTTCCCATTCAAGAACATGTTATATCTCTCCATCTGTTGGTATCATCTTTAATTTCTTTCATCGGTGTCTTATAGTTTTCTGCATACAGGTCTTTTGTCTCCCTATGTAGGTTTATTCCTAGGTATTTTGTTGCAATAGTAAATGGGAGTGTTTCCTTAATTTCTCTTTCAGATTTTTCATCTATAGTGTATAGGAATGCAAGAGATTTCTGTGCAGTAATTTTGTATCCGGCAACTTTACCAAATTCATTGATTAGCTCTAGTAGTTTTTTGGTGGCATGTTTTGGATTTTGGATTCTCTATGTATAGTATCATGTCATGTGCAAACACTGACAGTTTTACTTCTTCTTTTACAATTTTTATTCCTTTTATTTCTTTTTCTTCTCTGATGCCGGGGCTAGGAGTTCCAAAACTATGTTGAATAAGAGTGGTGAGAGTGGACATCCTTGTCTTGTTCCTGATCTTAGAGGAAATGCTTTCAGTTTTTCACCATTGAGAATGATGCTGGCTGTGGGTTTGTCATATATGGCCTTCATTATGTTGAGGTAGGTTCCCTCTATGCCCACTTTCTGGAGAGTTTTTATCATAAATGGGTGTTGAATTTTGTCAAAAGCATTTCTGCATCTATTGAGATGATCATATGGTTTTTATTCTTCCATTTGTTAATATGGTGTATCA
This sequence comes from Mesoplodon bidens, assembly GCF_964165515.1. Classification (NCBI taxonomy): domain Eukaryota; kingdom Metazoa; phylum Chordata; class Mammalia; order Artiodactyla; family Ziphiidae; genus Mesoplodon; species Mesoplodon bidens. Next base: position 46,219,513 of record NC_138165.1, on the reverse strand, counting down.
CACTGATTGATTTGCATATACTGAAGAATCCTTGCATCCCTGGGATAAATCCCACTTGATCATGGTGTATGATCCTTTTAATGTGTTGTTGGATTCTGTTTGCTAGTATTTTGTTGAGGATTTTTGCATCTATATTCATCAGTGATATTGGTATGTAATTTTCTTTTTTGGTAGTATCTTTGTCTGGTTTTGGTATCAGGGTGATGGTGGCCTCATAGAATCAGTTTGGGAGTGTTCCTTCCTCTGCAATTTTTTGGCAGAGTTTGAGAAGGATGGGTGTTACCTCTTCTCTAAATGTTTGATGAAATTCACCTGTGAAGCCATCTGGTCCTGGACTTTTGTTTGTTGGAAGATTTTTAATCACAGTTTCAATTTCATTACTTGTGTTGGTCTGTTCATATTTTCTATTTCTTCCTGGCTCAGTCTTGGAAGGTTATACCTTTCTAAGAATTTGTCCATGTCTTCCAGGTTGTCCATTTTATTGGCATAGAGTTGCTTGTAGTAGTCTCTTAGGATGCTTTGTATTTCTGCTGTGTCTCTTGTAACTGCTCCTTTTTCATTTCTAATTTTATTGATTTGAATCCTCTCCCTCTTTTTCTTGATGAGTCTGGCTAATGGTTTATCAATTTTGTTTATCTTCTCAAAGAACCAGCTTTTAGTTTTATTGATATTTACTCTTGTTTTCTTTGTTTCTATTTCATTTATTTCTGATCTGATCTTTATGATTTCTTTCCTTCTGGTAACTTTTGGTTTTGTTTGTTCTTCTTTCTCTAGTTCCTTTAGGTGTAAGGTGAGATTATTTATTTGAGATTTTTCTGGTTTCTTGAGGTCAGCTTGTATTGCTATAAACTTCCCTCTTAGAACTGCTTCTGCTTCATCCCATAGGTTTTGGATCGTCGTGTTTCCATTGTCATTTGTCTCTAGGTATTTTTTGATTTCCTCTTTGATTTCTTTAGTGATCTCTCTGTTATTTAGTAACATAGTGTTTAGCCTCCATGTGTTTGTGGTTTTTACGTTTTTCCCCTGTAATTCATTTCTAATCTCATAGCGTTGTGGTCAGAAAAGATGCTTGATATGATTTCAATTTTCTTAAATTTACTGAGGCTTGATTTGTGACCCAAGATGTGATCTATCCTGGAAAATGTTCCATGCGCACTGGAGAAGAAAGTGTAATCTGCTGGTTTTGGATGGAATGTCCTATAAATATCAATTAAATCTATCTGGTCTATTGTGTCATTTAAAGCTTCTGTTTCCTTATTTTTTTTATTAGTTTCTGCTTTATAACAAAGTGAATCAGTCATATATATACATCTGTTCCCCCATCCCTTCCCTCTTGCATCTCCCTCCCTCCCACCCTCCCTATCCCACCCCTCCAGGCAGTCACAAAGTACCGAGCTGATCTCCCTGTGCTATGCGGCTGCTTCCCACTATCTATCTACCTTATGTTTGGTACTGTATATATGTCCATGCCTCTCTTTCACTTTGTCACAGCTTACCCTTCCCCCTCCCCATATCCTCAAGTCCATTCTCAAGTAGGTCTGTGTCTTTATTCCTGTTTTACCCCTAGGTTCTTAATGACATTTTTTTTTCTTAAGTTCCATATATATGTGTTAGCATATGGTATTTGTTTTTCTCTTTCTGACTTACTTCACTCTGTATGACAGACTCTAGGTCTATCCACCTCATTACAAATGGCTCAGTTTCATTTCTTTTTATGGCTGAGTAATATTCCATTGTATATATGTGCCACATCTTCTTTATCCATTCATCCGATGATGGACACTTAGGTTGTTTCCATCTCCGGGCTATTGTGAATAGAGCTGCAATGAACATTCTGGTACATGTTTTTTAAGGAACCTCCATACTGTTCTCCATAGTGGCTGTACCAATTCACAGTCCCACCAGCAGTGCAAGAGTGTTCCCTTTTCTCCACACCCTCTCCAGCATTTATTGTTTCTAGATTTCTTGATGATGGCCATTCTGACTGGTGTGAGATGATATCTCATGGTAGTTTTGCTATTGAGCTGCATGAGCTGCTTATAAATTTTGGAGATTAATCCTTTGTCAGTTGCTTCTTTTGCAAATATTTTCTCCCATTCTGAGGGTTGTCTTTTGGTCTTCTTTATGGTTTCCTTTGCTGTGCAAAAGCTTTGAAGTTTCATTAGGTCCCATTTGTTTATCTTTGTTTTTATTTCCATTTCTCTAGGAGATGGGTCCAAAAGGATCTTGCTGTGATTTATGTCATAGAGTGTTCTGCCTATGTTTTCCTCTAAGAGTTTGATAGTTTCTGGCCTTACATTTAGGTCTTTAATCCATTTTGAGCTTATTTTTGTGTATGGTGTTAGGGAATGATCTAATCTCATACTTTTACATGTCCCTGTCCAGTTTTCCCAGCACCACTTATTGAAGAGGCTGTCCTTTCTCCACTGTACATTCCTGCTTCCTTTATCAAAGATAAGTTGACCATATGTGCGTGGGTTTATCTCTGGGCTTTCTATCCTGTTCCATTGATCTATCTTTCTGTTTTTGTGCCAGTACCACGCTGTCTTGATTACTGTAGCTTTGTAGTAGAGTCTGAAGTCAGGGAGTCTGATTCCTCCAGCTCCGTTTTTCGTTCTCAAGATTGCTTTGGCTATTCAGGGTCTTTTGTTTTTCCAAACAAATTTTGAAATTTTTTGTTCTAGTTCTTTGAAAAATGCCACTGGTAGTTTGATAGGGATTGCATTGAATCTGTAGATTGCTTTGGGTAGTAGAGTCATTTTGACAATATTGATTCTTCCAATCCAGGAGCATGGTATATCTCTCTATCTGTTTGTATCATCTTTAATTTCTTTCATCAGTGTCTTATAATTTTCTGCATACAGGTCTTTTGTCTCCTTAGGTAGGTTTATTCCTAGATATTTTATTCTTTTTGTTGCAATGGTAAATGGGAGTGTTTTCTTGATTTCACTTTCAGATTTTTCATCATTAGTGTACAGGAATGCCAGAGATTTCTGAGCATTAATTTTGTACCCTGCTACTTTACCAAATTCATTGATTAGCTCTAGTAGTTTTCTGGTAACATCTTTAGGATTCTCTATGTATAGTATCATGTCATCTGCAAACAGTGACAGCTTTACTTCTTCTTTTCCAATTTGGATTCCTTTTATTTCCTTTTCTTCTCTGATTGCTGTGGCTAAAACTTCCAAAACTAAGTTGAATAAGAGTGGTAAGAGTGGGCAGCCTTGTCTTGTTCCTGATCTTAGTGGAAATGGTTTCAGTTTTTCACCATTGAGGACAATGTTGGCTGTGGGTTTGTCATATATGGCCTTTATTATGTTGAGGAAAGTTCCCTCTATGCCTGCTTTCTGCAGTGTTTTTGTCATAAATGGGTGTTGAATTTTGTCAAAAGTTTCTCTGCATCTATTGAGATGATCATATGGTTTTTCTCCTTCAATTTGTTAATATGGTGTATCACGTTGATTGATTTGCGTATATTGAAGAATCCTTGAATTCCTGGAATAAACCCCACTTGATCATGGTGTGTGATCCTTTTAGTGTGCTGTTGGATTCTGTTTGCTAGTATATTGTTGAGGATTTTTGCATCTATGTTCTTCAGTGATATTGGCCTGTATTTTTCTTTGTGACATCCTTGACTGGTTTTGGTATCAAGGTGATGGTGGCCTCGTAGAATGAGTTTGGGAGTGTTCCTCCCTCTGCTATATTTTGGAAGAGTTTGAGAAAGATAGGTGTTAGCTCTTCTCTAAATGTTTGATAGAATTTGCCTGTGAAGCCTTCTGGTCCTGGGCTTTTGTTTGTTGGAAAATTTTTTATCACAGTTTCAATTTCAGTGCTTGTGATTGGTCTATTCATATTTTATATTTCTTCCTGACTCAGTCTTGGCAGGTTGTGCATTTCTAAGAATTTGTCCATTTCTTCCAGGTTGTCCATTTTATTGGCATAGAGTTTCTTATAGTAATCTCTCATGATCTTTTGTATTTCTGCAGTGTCAGTTGTTACTTCTACTTTTTTATTTCTAATTCTATTGATTTGAGTCTTCTCCCTCTTTTTCTTGATGAGTCTGGCTAATGGTTTATCAATTTTGTTTATCTTCTCAAAGAACCAGCTTTTAGTTTTATTGATCTTTGTTATCATTTCCTTCATTTCTTTTTCATTTATTTCTGATCTGATCTTTATGATTTCTTTCCTTCTGCTAACTTTGGGGGTTTTTTGTTCTTCTTTCTCTAATTGCTTTAGGTGCAGGGTCAGGTTGTTTACTCGAGACGTTTCCTGTTTCTTAAGGTGGGATTGTATTGCTATAAACTTCCCCCTTAGAACTGCTTTTGCTGCATCCCATAGGTTTTGGGTCGTCGTGTCTCCATTGTCATTTGTTTCTAGGTATTTTTTAATTTCCTCTTTGATTTCTTCAGTGATCACTTCGTTATTGAGTAGTGTATTGTTTAGCCTCCATGTGTTTGTATTTTTTACAGATCTCTTCCTGTAATTGATATCTAGTCTCATAGCGTTGTGGTCGGAAAAGATACTTGATACAATTTCAATTTTCTTAAATTTACCAAGGCTTGATTTGTGACCCAAGATATGATCTATCCTGGAGAATGTTCCATGAGCACTTGAGAAAAATGTGTATTCTGTTGTTTTTGGATGGAATGTCCTATAAATATCAATTAAGTCCATCTTGTTTAATGTATCATTTAAAGCTTGTGTTTCCTTATTTATTTTCATTTTGGAAGATCTGTCCATTGGTGAAAGTGGGGTGTTAAAGTCCCCTACTATGAGTGTGTTACTGTCGATTTCCCCTTTTATGGCTGTGAGTATTTGCCTTACGTATTGAGGTGCTCCTATGTTGGGTGCATAAATATTTACAATTGTTGTATCTTCTTGGATCGATCCCTTGATCATTATGTAGTCTCCTTCTTTGTCTCTTCTAATAGTCTTTATTTTAACGTCTATTTTCTCTGATATAAGAATTGCTACTCCAGCTTTCTTCTGATTTCCATTTGCATGGAATATCTTTTTCCATCCCCTTACTGTCAATCTGTATGTGTCTCTAGGTCTGAAGTGGGTCTCTTGTAGACAGCATATATATGGGTCTTGTTTTTGTATCCATTCAGCCAATCTGTGTGTTTTGGTGGGAGCATTTAGTCCATTTACATTTAAGGTAATTATTGATATGTATGTTCCTATTCCCATTTCCTTAATTGCTTTGGGTTCGTTATTGTAGGTATATTCCTTCTGTTGTGTTTCTTGCCTAGAGAAGTTCCTTTAGCATTTGTTGTAAAGCTGGTTTGGTGGTGCTGAACTCTCTCAGCTTTTGCTTGTCTGTAAAGGTTTTAATTTCTCCATCAAATCTGAATGAGATCCTTGCTGAGTAGAGTAGTCTTGGTTGCAGGTTTTTCTCCTTCATCACTTTAGTTATGTCCTGCCACTCCCTTCTGGCTTGTAGAGTTTCTGCTGAGAGATCAGCTGTTAACCTGATGGGGATTCCCTTGTGTGTTATTTGTTGTTTTTCCCTTGCTGCTTTTAATATGATTTCTTTGTGTTTAAGTTTTGACAGTTTCATTAATATGTGTCTTGGCGTATTTCTCCTTGGATTTATTCTGTATGGGACTCTGTGTGCCTACTGGACTTGATTAACTATTTCCTTTCTTATATTAGGGAAGTTTTCAACTATAATCTCTTCAAATATTTTCTCAGTCCCTTTCTTTTTCTCTTCTTCTTCTAGAACCCCTATAATTCAAATGTTGGTGTGTTTAATGTTGTCCCAGAGGTCTCTGAGACTGTCCTCTGTTCTTTTCATTCTTTTTTCTTTATTTTGCTCTGCATCAGTTATTTCCACTATTTTATCTTCCACCTCACTTATCCGTTCTTCTGCCTCAGTTATACTGCTATTGATCCCATCTAGAGTATTTTTCATTTATTGTGGTTTTTTTTTTTTTTTCGCTACTCGGGCCTCTCACTCTTGTGGCTTCTCCCGTTGCGGAGTACAGGCTCCGGACGCGCAGGCTCAGCGGCCATGGGTAACGGGCCCAGCCGCTCTGCGGCATGCAGGATCTTCCCGGACTGGGGCACGACCCCGTGTCCCCTGCATCGGCAGGCAGACTCTCAACCACTGTGCCACCAGGGAAGCCCCATTTATTGTGTTTTTAATCGATGCTTGATTCATCTTTAGTTCTTCTAGATCCTTGTTAACTGTTTCTTGCATTTTGTCTATTCTATTTCCAAGATCTTGGATCTTGGAAATAGAATCTTGGATCATCTTTCCCATCATTATTCTGAATTCTTTTTCAGGTAGACTGCCTATTTCCTCTTCATTTGTTAGGTCTGGTGGGGTTTTATCTTGCTCCTTCACCTGCTGTGTGTTTTGCTGTCTTCTCATTTTGCTTATCTTACTGTGTTTGGGGTCTCCTTTTTGCAGGCTGCAGGTTCCTAGTTCCCGTTGTTTTTGGTGTCTGTCCCCAGTGGCTAAGGTTGGTTCAGTGGGTTGTGTAGGCTTCCTGGTGGAGGGGACTAGTGCCTCTGTTCTAGTGGATGAGGCTGGATCTTGTCTTTCTGGTGGACAGGTCCACCTCTGGTGGTGTATTTGGGGTGTCTGCAGACTTTTTATGATTTTAGGCAGCCTTTTTGTTAATGGGTGGTGTTGTGTTCCTGTCTTGCTAGTTGTTTGGCATAGGGTGTCCAGCACTGTAGCTTTCTGGTCATTGAGTGAAGCTGGGTGCTGGTGTTGAGATGGGGATCTCTGGAAGATTTTCGCCGTTTGATATTATGTGGAGCTGGGAGGTCTCTTATGGACCAGTGTCCTGAAGTTGGCTCTCCCACCTCAGAGGCACAGCACTGACTCCTGGCTCCTCAATTTGGGAAGATTCGTTGTCTATTCAAGTATTCCACAGATGCAGGGTACATCAAGTTGATTGTGGAGCTTTAATCCGCTGCTTCTGAGGCTGCTGGAAGAGATTTCCCTTTCCGTTCTTTGTTCTCACAGCTCCCGGGTCTCAGCTTTGGATTTGGCCCCACCTCTCCATGTAGGTCACCAGAGGGCGTCTGTTCTTCGCTCAGACAGGACAGGGTTAAAGGAGCAGCCGCTTTGGGGTCTCTGGCTCACTCAGGCCTGGGGCAGGGAGGGGCATGGAGTGCGGGTGGAGCCTGCAGCAGCAGAGGCCGGCATGAAGTTGCACCAGCCCGAGGCGTGCCGTGCATTCTCCCAGGGAAGCCGTCCCTGGATCCCGGGACCCCGGCAGTGATGGGCTGCACAGGCTCCCCGGAAGGGGGTCGTGGACAGTGACCTGCGCTCGCACACAGGCCTCGCGGCGGGGATAGCAGCCCCAGCGTCCCACGCCCGTCTCTGGGGTCCACACTTTCAGCCGTGGCTCGCGCCCGTCTCTGGAGCTCCTCCAAGCAGCACTCTTAATTCCCTCTCCTCGTGCACTAGGAAAGAAAGAGGGAAGAAAAAGTCTCTTGCTTCTTCAGCAGGTCCAAACTTTTTCCCGGACTCCCTCCCGGCTAGCTGTGGCGCATTAGCCCCTTCAGGATGTGTTCACGCCACCAACCCCAGTCCTCTCCCTGCGCTCCGACTGAGGCCCGAGCCTCAGCTCCCAGCGCCGCCCGCCCCAGCGGGCAAGCAGACAAGCCTCTCAGGCTGGTGAGTACCAGTCGACACCAATCCTCTGTGCAGGAATCTCTCCGCTTTGCCCTACCCAGGTACGTGGGGAGTTTCTTGCCTTTTGGGAGGTCTGAGGTCTTCTGCCAGCATACAGTAGGTGTTCTGTCCTGTTTCCTTATTCATTTTCATTTTGGATGATCTGTCCATTGGTGTAAGTGGGGTGTTAAAGTCCCCCACTATAAATGTGTTACTGTCGATTTCCTCTTTTAGAGCTGTTAGCAGTTGTCTTATGTATTGAGGTGCTCCTATGTTGGGTGCATAAATATTTACAATTGTTATATCTTCTTCTTGGATCGATCCCTTGATCATTATGTAGTGTCCTTCTTTGTCTCTTCTAATAGTCTTTATTTTAAAGTCTATTTTATCTGATATGAGTATTGCTACTCCAGCTTTCTTTTGATTTCCATTTGCATGGAATATCTTTTTCATCCCCTCACTTTCAGTCTGTATGTGTCCCTAGGTCTGAAGTGGGTCTCTTGTAGACAGCAAAAAAAAACTGCAATCAACTCCCACTAGGTTTTAAAGTATGACTCTCCAGGAATTCCTCCTCCCATTGCTGGACCCCCAGGTTTGGAAGCCTGACGTCAGAAAAACTGAAACCATTTCATCTAAGATCAGGAACAGGACAAGGATGTTCACTCTCACCACTATTATTCAACAGAGTTTTGGAACTCGTAGCCCCGGCAATCAGAGAAGAAAAAGAAATAAAAGGAATAAAAATTGTAAAAGAAGAAGTAAAACTGTCAGTGTTTGCACATGACATGATACTATACATAGAGAATCCAAAATCCAAAACATGCCACCAAAAAACTACTAGAGCTAATCAATGAATTTGGTAAAGTTGCCGGATACAAAATTACTGCACAGAAATCTCTTGCATTCCTATACACTATAGATGAAAAATCTGAAAGAGAAATTAAGGAAACACTCCCATTCACTATTGCAACAAAATACCTAGGAATAAACCTACATAGGGAGACAAAAGACCTGTATGCAGAAAACTATAAGACACCGATGAAAGAAATTAAAGATGATACCAACAGATGGAGAGATATAACATGTTCTTGAATGGGAAGAATCAATATTGTGAAAATGACTCTACTACCCAAAGCAATCTACAGATTCAATGCAATCCCTATCAAATTACCAATGGCATTTTTTACAGAACTAGAACAATTAATCTTAAAATTTGTATGGAGACACAAAAGACCCCAAATAGCCAAAGCTGTCTTGAGGGAAGAAAACGGAGCTGGAGGAATCAGACTCCCTGACTTCAGACTATACTACAAAGCTACAGTAATCAAGACAATATGGTACTGGCACAAAAACAGAAACACAGATCAATGGAACAAGATAGAAAGCCCAGAGATAAACCCACGCACCTATGGTCAACTAATCTATGACAAACGAGGCAAGGATATACAATGGAGAAAAGACAGTCTCTTCAGTAAGTGGTGCTGGGAAAACTGGAGAGCTACATGTAAAAGAATGAAATTAGAACACTCCCTAACACCATACACAAAAATAAACTCAAAATGGATTTGAGACCTAAATGTAAGACCGGACACTATAAAACTCTGAGAGGAAAACATAGGAAGATCACTCTTTGACATTAATCACAGCAAGATCTTTTTTGATCCACCTCCTAGAGTAATGGAAATAAAAACAAAAATAAACAAATAAACAAATGGGACCTAATGAAACTTCAAAGCTTTTGCACAGCAAAGGAGACCATAAACAAGATGAAAAGACAACCCTCAGAATGGGAGAAAATATTTGCGAACGAATCAACGGACAAAGGATTAATCTCCAAAATATATAAACAGCTCATGCAGCTCAATATTAAAGATAGAAACAACCCAATCCAAAAATGGGCAGAAGAGCTAAATAGACATTTCTCCAAAGAAGACATACAGATGGCCAAGAAGCACATGAAAAACTGCTCAACATCACTAATTATTAGAGAAATGCAAATCAAAACTACAATGAGGTATCACCTCACACCAGTTAGAATGGGCATCATCAGAAAATCTACAAACAACAAATGCTGGAGAGGGTGTGGAGAAAAGGGAACCCTCTTGCACTGTTGGTGGGAATGTGAATTGGTACAGCCACTATGGAGAACAGTATGGAGGTTCCTTAAAAAACTAAAAATAGAACTACCGTATGATCCAGCAATCCCACTACTAGGCATATACCCTGAGAAAACCATAATTCAAAAAGAGACATGTACCAAAATGTTCATTGCAGCTCTATTCACAATAGCCCGGAGCTGGAAACAACCTAAGTGTCCATCATCGGATGAATGGATAAAGAAGATGTGGCACATATATACAATGGAATATTACTCAGCCATAAAAAGAAATGAAACTGAGCTATTTGTAATGAGGTGGATAGACCTAGAGTCTGTCATACAGAGTGAAGTAAGCCAGAAAGAGAAAGACAAATACCGTATGCTAACACATATATATGGAATTAAAAAAAAAATGTCATGAAGAACCTAGGGGTAAAAGGGGAATAAAGACACAGACCTACTTGAGAATGGACTTGAGGATATGGGGAGGGGGAAGGGTAAGCTGTGACAAAGCGAAATAGAGGCATGGACATATATACACTACCAAATGTAAGGTAGATAGATAGTGGGAAGCAGCCACAGAGCACAGGGAGATCAGCTCGGTGCTTTGTGACCGCCTGGAAGGGTGGGATGGGGAGGGTGGGAGGGAGGGAGATGCATGAGGGAAGGGATGTGGGAACAGATGTATATGTATGACTGATTCACTTTGTTATAAAGCAGAAACTAATAAAAAAAAAGAATGGGAGAAAATATTTGCGAATGAATCAACGGACAAAGGATTAATCTCCAAAATATATAAACAGCTCATGCAGCTCAATATTAAAGAAAGAAACAACCCAATCAAAAAATGAGCAGAAGAGCTAAATAGACAGTAAATATATGGGTCTTGTTTTTGTATCCATTCAGCAAGCCTGTGTCTTTTAGTTGGAGCATTTAATCCATTCACGTTTAAGGTAATTATCGATATGTATGTTCCTGTTACCATTTTTTAATTGTTTCGAGCTTGTTTTTGTAGATCCTTTTCTTCTCTTGTGTTTCCCACTTAGAGAAGTTCCTTTAGCATTTGTTGTAGAGCTGGTTTGGTGGTGCTGAATTCTCTTAGCTTTTGCTTGTCTGTAAAGCTTTTGATTTCTCCATCGAATCTGAATGAGATCCTTGCCGCGTAGAGTAATCTTGGTTGTAAGTTCTTCCCTTTCATCACTTTAAGTGTATCATGCCAGTCCCTTCTGGCTTGTAGAGTTTCTGCTGAGAAATCAGCTGTTAATCTTATGGGAGTTCCCTTGTATGTTATTTGTCATTTTTCCCTTGCTGCTTTCAATAATTTTTCTTTGTCTTTAATTTTTGCAAATTTGATTACTATGTGTCTCGGCGTGTTTCTCCTTGGGTTTCTCCTGTATGGGACTCGCTGCATTTCCTGGACTTGGGTGGCTATTTCTTTTCTCATGTTAGGGAAGTTTTCGGCTATAATCTCTTCAAACATTTTCTCTGGTCCTTTCTCTCTCTCTTCTCCTTCTGGGACCCCTATAATGCAAATGTTGTTGCGTTTAATGTTGTCCCAGAGGTCTTTTAGGCTGTCTTCATTTCTTTTCATTCTTTTTTCTTTATTCTGTTCCACAGCAGTGAATCCCACCATTCTGTCTTCCAGGTCACTTATCCATTCCTCTGCCTCAGTTATTCTGCTATTGATTCCTTCTAGTGTAGTTTTCGTTTCAGTTATTGTATTGTTCATCTCTGTTTGTTTGTTCTTTAATTCTTCTAAGTCTTTGTTAAACATTTCTTGCATCTTCTCAATCTTTGCCTCCATTCTTTTTCCAAGGTCCTGGATCATCTTCACTATCATTATTCTGAATTCTTTTTCTGGAAGGTTGCCTATCTCCACTTCATTTAGTTGTTTTTCTGGGGTTTTATCTTGCTCCTTCATCTGGTAGATAGCCCTCTGCCTTTTCATCTTGTTTATCTTTCTGTGAATGTGGTTTTTGTTCCACAGGCTGCAGGGTTGTAGTTCTTCTTGCTTCTGCTGTCTGCCCTCTGGTGGATGAGGCTATCTAAGAGGCTTGTGGAAGCTTCCTGGTGGGAGGGACTGGTGGTGGGTAGAGCTGCGTGTTGCTGTGGTAGGCAGAGCTCAGTAAAACTTTAATTCGCTTGACTGTTGATGGGTGGGGCTGGGTTCCCTCCCTGTTGGTTGTTTGGCCTGAGGCAACCCAACACTAGAGCCTACCTGGGCTCTTTGGTGGGGCTAATGGCAGACTCTGGGAGGGCTCAGGCCAAGGAGTTCTTCCCAGAACTTCTGCTGCCAGTGTCCTTGTCCCCATGGTGATCCACAGCCACCCCCCACCTCTGCAGGAGACCCTCCAACAATAGCAGGTAGGTCTGGTTCAGTCTCCCCTGGGGTCACTGCTCCTTCCCCTGGGTACCGATGCGCACACTACTTTGTGTGTGCCCTCCAAGAGTGGGGTCTCTGTTTCTCCCAGTCCTGTTGAAGTCCTGCAATCAACTCCCACTAGGTTTTAAAATGTGATTCTCCAGGAATTCCTCCTCCCATTGCTGGACCCCCAAGTTGGGAAGCCTGACGTCGAGCTCAGAACCTTCACTCCAGTGGGTGGACTTGTGTGTTATAAGTGTTCTCCAGTCTGTGAGTCACCCACCCAGCAGTTACTGGATTTGATTTTACCGTGATTGCGCCCCTCCTACTGCCTCATTGTGGCTTCTCCTTTGCCTTTGCATGTGGGGTATCTTTTCTGTTGAGTTCCAGTGTCTTCTTGTCGATGATTGTCCAAAAGCTAGTTGTGATTCTAGTGTTCTCGCAAGAGGGGGTGACAGCACGTCCTTCTACTCCACCATCTTGGTTCCTCTCTCTTGTAAAATTATTTTTTGGTTTTATTTTGTTTATATTCTAGAGAATTTAAGCCCTTTTCTCTGTTCAGCAATTAGAGCACAAGGATGATGCTTTGTATTTTTTCAAAAATCAAGGTGAGCTGGGACTGAGCCAGAGTATTAATTAGATTGAGTTCAGTTCTGGTTAATCCCTTCTGCACCCTTCTACACCACCACTCACTGCTAAGGGCTGACCACTTTGTTCCTGGTAGCATTTGAGCTAAACAGGGTGGCCCAAAGTTTCAAGTGGCTTTGGTCCATGTTTGGTTTCAATATATTATTGGTTCTGTTTCTCTGAAGAACTCTAATAAAATGGCAAAGGGATTTTTGAAGATGTGATTCAGTTTATCAATCAGTTGACTTTGGTTAATCAAAAAGGAAATCAAACTGGGACTTCTCTGGCAGTCCAGTGGTTAAGACAACGCACTTTCACTGCAGGGGGCACAGGTTCCATCCCTGTTAACTAAGATCTTGCATGCCATGTAGTGAGGCAAAAAAAAAAAAAAAAAAAAAAGAAAAAGAAATCAAATTATCTATGTGGGCCTAACCTAATCACATGAACCCTTTAAAAGCAGGGTTTTCTCTAGAGAGCGGAGAGTAGCAGAGGAGGAAGTCAGATGGGTTTCAGTGTTGGGGAGTTGAAACCAGGTTTCTGGCTTGAAGATGAAGGGGGGCACACACAAAGGACCCAAGAGCATCTTCTAGACACTGAGAACAGCCATCAGCTGACAACTAGCAAGGAAATGAGAATTTTGGTTCAAATAGCCACAGGCAACTTAATTCTGCCAACAAGATAACTTTGAAGCAGATATTTCCCCCCAAGCCTCTGAACAGGAACTCACCTCTGCCAACATCTTCATTTTGGCCTTGTGAGACTCTCAGCTTTGCTATTCTGAGATTCTGATATAAAAGACTCTGAGCTAATAAATGGGTGTTGTTTTAAGCCACTGAGTGTGTGGCAATTTGTTATGCAGCATAGAAAATAAATATAACCAAGATATAAAGATGAGTTATACTATCAAAGCTAAAGGTAGTTTCTGGTAATGGCCACCTGCCTTGGTATCTGAATACATGCAGCACTAAAAATTCCACATTTCAGAAAATACTAATTTCTCTCTTTTACTATTCAAAATTCACCCAATAGGATGAGCCCAAAAGTATTAAGACCATATGTTGTCTAAAAAAGCCTTCTCACAAATCTCTACCTGTTTTTCTTTATTCTGATGCATGTACATTTAAATTTGTAATCAGCAGCATAAATGTGTCAATGATCTAGAGTGACACTGGCTATTTAAAGGGTATTGAGGGCTTCCCTGGTGGCCCAGTGGTTGAGAGTCCGCCTGCCGATGCAGGGGACACGGGTTCGAGCCCTGGTCAGGGAGGATCCCACATGCCACAGAGCAGCTGGGCCTGTGCGCCGCAGCTACTGAGCCTGCTCTTTGGAGCCCGCGAGCCACAACTACTGAGGCCCACGTGCCTAGAGCCCGTGCTCCACAATGGGAGAAGCCACTGCAATGGGAGGCCCACGCACACGCGGCAGGGAGTGGCTCCCGCTCGCCGTGGTTGGAGGGGGCCCATGCACAGTGACAAAGACCCAGTGCAGCCAAAAATTAATTAATTAATTTAAATAAATTAATAAATAAATAAAGGGTATTGAAACCAGAGTAGTGGGGATTGTCCCTTAGTAGGTGAAGACACTAAAAGTAAGCATGGTTACTACATGATGGTAACTTATTAGAAGCCCACTCACAGAAACTAAATCTCTTTCCTAAAAGATTAAAAATCTGGTTCTTAGGGATAAAGCTGACATCTGCTAGTATATATGTATTATGCACAGGTGTCTCAGTATTGTAAATTCAACATCTACTTTCACTTGTGTTGAACAACTTTCTGGTTTTAGCTAAATTGTTTTAGAAGATTCTTATTGAAAACCCAGGAGTATGAAGAGTCATTTTTTAAAAAAAAGTTTTAAAAGCATGTTTTCTTTCAACGTTAAGCTGTAGCATGTAAACAGTGGTCTGAAAAACATTGTGCTCTTCAGAGCCTTGCTTCACATTTCTCTGTTCACCTAACACTGTTCTCACTAAACCTGGGGCCAAGACAGTTTAGTGATTATGGTTAAGGACAAGGAAAACATCAGGAGTCCAGCAGTTAAAGGTATAAATTTACCATTTATTAGTTGAGTAAATAACAGCATCTATGAGTCTCAGTTTTCTCATCTAAGAAGAATTTCCTTGCAGAACCATTATGAGGATTATTTCAACAAAGTAAGTCTAGAGTTTATCACTGTTCTGACCCAATTTGTAGTGCATATTTTTATTAATATTTACTCTGAAATCTAATTGTTTTGATCGCTCAGCTCATTCCAAATTTCACCAAAAAAATTCCTCAATTGTACTTACTAAAACTTTGCTCTCAATGTTATCATTTATTCAGAACCCTGTTACTTTTTTGTCAATAGTTCTTCACTCATCATCAAGGAATTAGTACTACGAAAGTCACCAGTCTGAGTTAAGGATGCCATGTATAATGAAGGCTTAGTAGCTTAAAGTAGGTCCGAAAAGGTATTTTAAACTCAATCCCCTAGTTGTTAATGGGGGATATTTACATTTTCTGTAGGGGTTTATTAGTCCAGACCAGAGGTACTGCATTATATTAATAACTTTTCTGTGTTTTAGCTCCTGTAAGCACTTTAGGCCAAATTTTGTTCAGTAATAATCACTGTTATAATGAAATGATAGTGTTCATTTTCCAGGCTTTGTATCCAAGGTCCAGCAATTTTTTTTTTTTCCGTAGAAACCATACTCATCAAGCTATACTTCATGAGTCTGAACTAGGCCATTTAGTATTTTATAAGTTTAAAGCAAGACTCTATTATTTATTCTAACTGTGACAGCATAGCTTTAGAGATGGGCAGCCTCCACATAAGTAATCTGCTGATTAGTGCGAGTATGCATATCAGAAGCCAGCAAACTCCAATTTGCATTGAATGCCAGCTGCATAACACCTTATCAGAGAAGCCCAGATACAAGAGTAAAGAAATATCCCTTCCTTAATTATGAGCATGTGTATGCCAGTGCAAACCTGCATTAGTATGAATGAGCATTCTGGGATAATAAGGTAATGCTATTAAGATTCATTACACATTCCTAATATGCATACCAGTACCTCTTAGTGGTAATGTTAGGTCCCAAACTCCAAGACTGTTCTGACAGAGTCCAGTGAGAATGGAAAGAGGTCCAGGCAGGAACGCCAGTATATGTCTTAAATAAGACTTGGTAACATTTTAGAAAAGATATTTTTGGTGACTGCATATACTAATTCAGTGTTAATATCAGGTCAGGTGATCTTGATTAATTATTATAAAAAAACAAAAATCTTTCTGTTTTGTATATAGGCATCTGTTTTATGTACCGTAGTACATAAAAGGAAAAATTAATGCAAAGTGAAGAGCAGATAGGTGAGAGCCTACTTTGGCCTCAGATCTGTTTTATTTGGCTAAAAGTTAAATTTGAATGACATTAGATGGCATTTGTAATGTCCACAGCCTACTGCTTTTATATTGATTTATTCATTTACATTATCTGACTGGTCCCTGATGGTATTTGAGCTTCAGACTCGAGTTCTAAATGAGGATCTATTTTAGGGACCAAATGTTTCCTTAAGACAAATGGACCAGGCGTGTAAATGTGACTCTGAATCATTTCCTTAGCTGCCATGTCAGAGTCTGACAAAATACAAATGCTGGATTCATCTAACTTCGGAAGCTGTAATATAATGGGAAGTGTCTTGATTTGGGAAACAGGAAACAGAGTTTCATTTACCCATTCATTTAATCATTCAGTCATTCAGATGACCAACATGAACTGACTGCCCGCAGGGTACCATTGTTGGAATACGACAATGAGCAATAATATTCTCTCCTAGGATTGTTGTAAGGATTCAACCTGACAATGCATGTGTATTAGGTAAAAATCTTGTACTTCTTTGAAGATTCCCTTGACTGCCCTCCTTTTTTCTTTCTGCTGGTCAGCATGTCGTCCATGCCAAATAGTCCTTTTATGACTAGATGAAGTGCCACACCTTAGGGATCCAGCTTGCTGAATGAACCAAGGTGCTAGATAAATTTCCTGGACATATGAGAGTGTGAGCCTCCTGTGGAGTAAATTTCACCATTGGGAAATGAGAGATGAAATGGAACTAGGTTGATAAATTTCTCCTCATCCTCTCACCTTGAATTGCTTCCAAGGTGCAGTTCTTCTTTGCAAATCTTCCATATGCCAAGCAAATATACCCGATAGGTAACTTGTTGATGTTGTGACTGACACGTTAAAATGATTGCATTTCATTGCTTATTACCTTTTATGTTATTTCCCTCTCCTCTCTCCACCTTTACTACTCTGGGCTTTTGTCTCCCAAATAAAGTTACTACTGTGAATTTGGACAAGTCATCCAGTCTTTCTGAGCCTCAAGAATAGAGCTGAATAATTTATAGACCTCTTCCAACTCTCAGTGTTAGAATTCTATGGTTATCAGCAGGGATAGCAAAATTATTTACTTTGTAAAACAGCCATTTTCTAGAACTGTTAAAGCATTATATTAAAAAGTGATTTTTAATGTAAACTTATAAAATCAAAATAGTTTTCTCTTTCTTAAAGAGCATTTCTGGTCCCCAAATCCTATTTTGTATCTCAAAATTAAAAAGAATTACATTAGGCAATTTCTAAGTGAGCCACACATCTCTATAATTCCATAATTTTATGATTCCATTTGGACAGTCTTGTGTTTGAACAATTTTTTTAGAGGGAGGAAAGGAATTACCATCTATTGCGCCGAAAGTATAGTTCAAGGCAGTAAGCAACTTACTTTATAGACATTATTTTGTTTAGTCTTCACAAATGAAAGAATTGTTTTCTCTTTTCTAAAGTTGTGGAAATTAAGGCATGAGACAGTGATAAATTACCAGGTACACATAGCTAATAAGAGGCAAGCACAGGTGAAAAAGCTATCTGCCCAGCTTTTTAAAATTTTCATCTCCTTCCCTTGATTTTCTTCCCTCCACAAAAACCTATTACTTAGGAATCACTCATTGATCCACAGCTGCACAAATTTAAGACTCCCTTAATATTTTACTTTTTGTCAGAATGGTAAAACATCTAGTAACTTAGAGCTACAATATCTCATTCAAATAGTCCTTGTAGCTGTCATGTCAAGGGTAACTGACAAGTTTAAAAAATTTTTTAACTTAGCAGATTACAATGTTAACTTCCTGGATACATTTCAACTAGTTCAATATTTCATTCACTATAGTAATAGCATCCAGCAGAGTCTATTAACCTACACATATGTGCTTTGAAAATACAAATATAAAAGATGTTCACAAGATAATTCTGACACCTAAGAAAGACTAAAGGCCTTTTCCATTTTCAAGGAAAGTTTTCGTTACATTCAACTTTAAGCACGTGTTTATTTTATCTAAATAATTTAAAATTGGTAATGCACACATGGACTAAGGTAAGTCTATGCTAGCAAAATATGAAATTATACCAATATATCATTCACCAACTTTAAGAGGCATAACATGAAATAGGAAATTAAATCTATGTTTCTATCTAATACAAAAATATTTAACTCAGTTTTTTTAATCACTAAATCATCACTATAATCAGATATTAAAATCTTCCCCATGGTACAACTAAACATATCAGTGAAAAAATTTTTTTACTTTAACTATTAGACATAATTAGATACTATCTTCAAAATATAGCTTAAGTAAATAAGAATGTCTCAAAAGTAAAATAATCTTATGTAACTGTGCCTGGCTCCTATACTTTAATTCTTATGATGATAATTAAAAACCTTGGTCTACACATTGACTGGTTAGAATAACCTTGGATAACCCAATTTATTAGAAATTTGCATTTTCAGCCTACTCCAGTCATCCAAAGAACCTCAGTGTCAAAAATTGTAAGATGGAAGATGACATGGAAGGACAGAATACAGGTAAAGCCCAAAAAATGGGTAAAATATATATGGTGCTTCATTTTTGATATAAAGCAAGGGGCCTAATGCACTAAACCAAACAAAAGCTCCCAAATGATCCTAAGTGGTATTTGGACACTCAGCCAAGAGTTCTATTTCCGTCATCTATGATGATACACAGAGTTTCTACCGAGAGACTCCCAAATGGCTGGGTGGCCAGATGCCAATACCCCATATCAAGACTGAGCCCAGATTTAATCTTTTGTTTGGTGGGAAAAATAACACAGCTATTTTTAAAGTGTTCTATTTTACCAAAGGCCTTCTCACTACTGTTCTACTCAGGGTGGAATAAATGTGTTGATCAACATTTGCACATTCATAACAACCAGAGGTAAAAACAAGTAGAAAAGTCCAAAACTAGCAATCTGTCCTCAGAGGCTCACACCTCCCTCCTGCATATTGTTCCCAACCTCTAGCACTCTAGAGACTTTGGTTTCCCTTTAGCTTTATAGGGACGTGTTAGTTCAGCCTTCCCCCTTAGTCCCTTCCAGATCAAGCTACGTAGGATACCTCATTAGAGGAGCTCATAAGTTATTTATTCATACACAAATGGACATAAAGGTTCATTAATTTATTAAGTTCCTCAACAAACGTGCTGAGTGTCCATTTTTGGCCAGGCACTGTGCTGGACACTAGAAAAATATCACTGCAGTAAACTTAGTTAACACAGTGGTAGGAAAGACAGACTTTTGCCCAGTTATCTGTAATCTCACTTTGCTGCATTTTGAAAGAGTAATATGTAGGTTGTTGACACAAAGGAAGAGACTCTGGTGGAATAATTTTAAGCAGAAATATACATATTTTAAATAGAAATGACTCCCCTAGAACTCTCATATCCCTTCAGGTCCCATGAAGGATCCAACATCTGGACCTCTAACCCACAAGGCAGCAACACTGAATTCCAACAGCTCCAAGTAAGTCAAGACTTCCTTTAGTCTACCTTCTCCTCCGCTGGCCCTGGAAGATCCAGGTGTGATAACTGGGGTTGAAGTGACAAGTAGGGAGCAAGAGAGGAAACAAGCCCTGCCCTCTGTGGGAGGTTAGGCCTAAGCCAACAGGAAATGAGAAGCTGTGGACTGAACGTGAGATTGAAATTCTGATTTAGACAACACCAAAACTTTTACCACCCAGTATGTGTCTTCATTAATAAAACATGATTGTTCCAATATTGGAAGAGTATGAATTCTGCCTGTGAGGCAACCAAGGGGTAGGGAAAAGGAGATCCAACGGAGCATGTTTGAAGAGTAAGGATGGAAAATAATTAAGCCCTTTCCTATTTGTAGGACACAGATTTCAGCCTATTCAACGAAGTGGTTGCAATGATTTTTTTTTTGGTACATTTATTGCATATGTAGCCAAGTCATTGGCTTTTGATAAGATATTTTTCTGTCTCTGATTTCCTATGTGCTTCTGCCTAGAAACACTGTTTAGGTCAACTGCTGTGCAGCCGCATCACTCCCATACTTAACAGCAACCTGCTCCCTCCAGATTCATGTACACTCCTAACTATTCAGAGCACGCCTAATTCTCTAAATGTATTACCTGGCACTGGATTGACACTTTATATGTTGTTCAGCAGTTGTTACATTGGCTTCTAATTTATTTCATTACAGAGAATGTGTATTGGCATTACAGAGATAATGTGTCACTAATGCAAACTTGTGTATTTACAATATTAGAATAGCTGTCTTGTTATTTTTTCATTACTACTGTATTTTCTGAGTCTCCCTCATTACCATGTGTATTGTTTCATTATTTACATATTGAACGCTATTATCTCTAAGGCTGTCAGCAGAAGCATTCTGAGATAATGATGCTGTGGGAAGAGAATTATCTAAATATGGCGCTTCCTGCTCATGCTCAAATAAATTATTGTCTAACTCTTCAGATGCTTCTTCTGGGTCCTCATTAAGACACTCGTGGCCTAGGGGAGTGTCATCAGCTGCCTTTGTCTAGGGTCTGAAGATACAGACACAAACTAGAGATAGAGAAACCGATCAAGACTTGAAGTGAAGGAGTTCCAGTGATAGTAACAGGGGATGTAAACATATCCAATAAAAAATATGTTTTAATAGCAATAGCTTTAAAAGAGGATTGTATTTGTTTGAGATTCTGAATGCAATACAATGACTGAGATGAACATGAAATATTTCAGGTGTTTTGTTTTGTTTTGGTTTGGTTTAGAGATTGCCTGTTCAAAAGCAGATGGTCCTCAGGGGACTTTACCCAGTGTCCTGGCTTTAAATACCAACAATACACCCATGCCTCCCAAATTGCTATCCCTATTTCTGGCCTCTTCACTGAGCTTCCAATTCAAATATCTAACTTCAAATTTGACATCTACACTGGGTTGTCTATTAGCACCTCAAATTTGACGTGGCTAATACGGAACTCTGTTTTTCCCCTCCAAAATCCCTTTGTTCCCACTCTCCTCTGTCATCCATCCTCAGCACATGTCATCATCATGTACTCTACAAAAACCAAGAAACCTCCCTTGACTCTTCTCTCCCTCTTCCTCCCCACATCTAACTGATCAAGTCCTGTGGGTTTATCTCCAAAATCGATCCTGAATCCATCTATTTCTCTCTATCTCCACTGAGACCACCCTTGCCCAGGGAATCATCTCTTAATGAGCATCACCTCCCAACAGGGAGAGCAGCCTCCATTCTTGCCACTCTGCCCACAGCAGCCAGAGGGAACTTTGTAAGACGTGCATCATGCCATGGGATGCTCCTGCTTGAAGCCCTAGTGGCTTCTCATCATACTTAGAAAAAAATCTACACCTCTCCCCAAGGCCTGCCAATCCCTGAATGGTTTGCTCCTGCCTACCTCTCGTATCGCATTCCCTCTCACTCCTTCCAGCCACACTGGCTCACTTCTGCCTCATGCTCTTTGCACATGCTGACCCCTCAGTCTAGAATATTCTGCTCCCAGATCTACGTATGGATGGATGACTGCCTCCCCCAATATCCTCAGGAAGGACTTTCAACTCCCCAGCCACTCTCCCTCATATCAAGTACTCCTTCATGGTACTTATCACCCTCTGAAAGTACCTGGTCCATTAATTTTGCATACTTATTATCTGTTTCATACCACTAGACTGTAAGCTCTATGAGGGCAGGAATCTTGTTTCCTTCTCCACTCTATATCTAGCATCAATAATGGTGCTCAGCTCATAGCAGTCCCTTGGTGAATATTCACAAATGAATGGATGATTGGAATTCAAATTATTTATGACTCAGTGTCAGACGCCCACACTGCCAGTCTTCTTATGTTGTTATGTTATATTATGTGAAACAGGCTTGTCCCTGGCTATCTTTCTGCATGCCTGGGAGAATCCAAATTGGAGACTCAATTTCCAGGTGGTGACGGGTATTCAGGGCTTTTTACAAAGCTAGTGTCTCAGGCTCTGACTAGCTGCTCCATGCCTCACCTAGTGTCATCAAAGTGGGAAATCTGTGTCCCAACTCCTGTTCTGGTGTGGGGAAGACTGCCCCCTTCTCTCTGCTACTGGAGCCTAGAGCCTCTCTGCCTGGAATGCTTTTCTTTGGCACAATCATCTCTCCTGGCCTTTTTCCTCTACAGATTCCCCAGCAGTTGACAGATTAAACTGACTCTCCCCAGGTCCCATCAAGAATGCTATGTTTACTGGAAAGATAGAACTATTGTTCCAACACTTTTTGACATCCTGTAATTATATGCTGTGGTGATTCAATGTAGAGTTTAGCTACGGATTTTTATTTACTTTTGAGGGGAGTTAAATAAAGGGAGGAAAGTGGGTGTCAGAATTGCCTCAAAATTTTTTTCTCAAAGCCCTGCTTAGTTTTCTAGACCGTTTTAATGCTGAAAACAAACTCCCAAAGTGTGCTCTTAGCTCCTAAGGTTGGTGTTGCCTGCAAACAGTCCATCTGTTTCCCCATAAGTGAAATAATATGTAAAAACAGTAAATAATAAATATTGCCTTCTACAACACCACCAAGACCCCGGAGGGGGGGGAGATTATAAAGAATTACTGAACTGTTTCCTTGGAAAAATTATAATCCCAAATAATACTTCTGAAGTCCAAAAAGTAGGTCAGAAGGTGGTTCAGTAATGTTTGCAGAACAGTTAGTTGATATTAGAATAATAATATAGAATCTGTGAATCTTCTACAGATAAAAATGAAATTTGTTTCAACAACAAATTTCAGCAATACAAATCTGTAAACTATCAAAAAATTATTATCTAAAAAGGTCAATTGAATGAAAAAGTATGATTAATCCTATGCTTTTCAGGCAGACATAAATCGTTTTGCAATACAACTGCTGCTGCTAAGAGTTCATATTTTGTTTAGCCCTTACTGTGGGCCCAACACTACTGTGTGTGCTCTGTGTATATTCACTCATGTACTTCTCAAAACCCCCTGTGAGGTAGAGAACAATGTCTATCTACCTTTGACAGGTAAAGAAACAGAAGCACAGAAAGGTCAAGCCATTGCCCATTTGTACTTAGCTCTCAGTGATAAGCTGGGTTTCAAACTCAGGCTATACTTTCTCTAACCACCAAATTATGCCACTTGTACCCCTACTACCAGAGGTAGCATCCAGTGACATTTATCAAGCCCTCTCACTATTCCGGGCACTATGGAGAGCACACTGCAGGTAATATATCATCTAATTTTCCCAAAAATCCTGAGGTGGAGGGACTATTATCATAACCTTTGTTTAAAACTGATGATGGTATGATTTTATGGAAAGTTTCTCCTATACTGCCCACTGCTAGAAACAATTCTTATGTTTTATTAAATTTTGCAAAGTGTGAGCAGCCGCTGGCAGCTCAGTACACATGGCTATTTCTTCAGTAGCCCCACATGAGGGACAGAATTGCCGGCTACAAGCTATTTCCACTCTTCTTTTAATGTGACATCTATTTTTTGCATCTAGAAAGATGTTAACTCTTTTGCTGTAACTGAGGCAGGCGTATTTTTAAGGTGATGCTTCTTGATCTTCTAGCTGTGCAGACCTGTCCAGGAAGTTACTTTTCTCATTCCAACCCTGCATTAGGATTGAACACTCCAAGAGAAAGTGTAACCCCATTGAGGAAGCTCAATAATAGCTCAATCTGTGAGGGCCACAAATCATAAAATATGACTCCCTTCTTTGGCTAAATTAATTGGACCACATCACAGAAACACTAACAAAGGCCTCTTATAAGCCTTTTATTTTATACTTTCCAGCCAGTGAATACCTTTTAAAGTGAAGTCTATAATATTATTTTATTAGTCCACAAGTAACAAATGTAATGCAGACATCAATCTTATTGGAATGGCAGAGAAATCTCTGGAGCCAATAGAAGAGAAATGGAAGCTCCATCAAGCAGCAGTAACAGGGTAATTTAGCAATAATCACCATTTAAAGCAAAACGTGATTGCATAATTATGGAGGTGAACTATCAAATAGTAAAATCGCGACTTATTAATTACAATCAAATAAAAGTGAACACTGATTACTTCTGATATGACAGGTACTGTTCTGAACACTTTATATGCCTGATTTTATAGTACCCACAGGAGGAGATACTATTACTGTTCTCATTTTATAGATTAGGAAACTGAGGCTTAGAGAGGCCAAGTAAATTGTCCAGAGTTATGCAGCCAGTAAGCAGCAGAGCCATGTCTGGAACCCCAGCATTCTGAACCCTATATGTTTGTAGTCTGCTAGGTTTTGTCAACCCTCAGCTTCATAGATGGATAACACAGCACAGGGTGGCCATAATCCAACAGGCACTGGCTCACTTCAGCACTTTGCCCATGCAGTTCTCTGCCTAGGGCACCTACCTTTGCCAACTCCTTTTTTACTAAGATTCAGCTTAAGTGTCACTGCGGGAAGGCTGCCATTATGCCAGCCACCCCTGCCCACGGCTGTTCCAATGGCATGGTTAGATACCCTTTCTCTGGCTTGAAATGCATGATTCACTGTGTGCAAAGAAGAAAAGGGAGTCAGGGAGGCAACCTGGGACTGCAAATAGTGAGAAAGAAATCTGATGTCTACAGCTACCACAGTCTCATACGGGGAAAAAAAGAAAATCTGCATTCACCTGACTGTGGTTAAATACCTCTGATTTTTTGAATTACTGACTGCCAGATAATGTTTATATTATTTACCTGTTTTACAAATGCTTAAGGCTGAAGCTGTAATGAAATAGGCATCCGTTATTTATTTAAGAGGGCTTTTTCACAGTCCATGTTCCTTCTTATTTCAGTCCAACTTCATTGTAACAAAAAAAGGTCATATTATAAAGATAAGCTAAAAGATTTTTGCCTTTCCTGGTGTTGGAGGAAAGCAACCGTATGGAAGTCTATGGATAATAAATAACTTCTCTACCTCTTGCTTTTCTTGGCAGGCTTCTGAAATATTTATTGCATTTCCTTCCAAAGACTTAAGAGTATCTTTCTCCTCCAGAGAATATTACTCTGTGACCCAATGCCTGTCCCATCAATGCCTACTTCAGCTGTGCTTCCATCTCCTGCCCCCTCAACTGACCTCTGTTTTTCAATGTTGCCTTTGGGTTAACTTCTTCTGACAATCTCTGTTGCCTTTCGTTTAAGCTGTTACACTCCAGATGGCTCCTCTCTCTTTGATGTGGCCCAGAACATATTATAAACCACAGAACACAGCTCTATAATGTAATAGTTCACCAAAGAACCCCGGCACTAATCTACCCAGTTGAGTTCTTAACATAACTCTAAAGAAATGGAGAACATCTAGGCAAAGAGGGGGAGAAATTCCCATCTGTATATCCCCTCTGTGTGTGAAAGAAATTATGATTCAGAACTACATGGCTTCAGAACTTTCTTCCTGTGGAAATGTGAGAGCAAACAGCCATTGTGGACAAACCCAATGACCAAAACCTGACAAACTGGCCACTGATAATCAGTTAGTGGGACTGATTCAATGGCAAGTTGATCCAAAGTAGATTATTAGTATTTTTAATCCCAGAGCTAAAAGTAAATAGAGTCATAAAATGTTTTTAAGAAAAATTTCACCCATCCCCACCCAATGTAAAAGACCAGTTAAACAGCTTCAAGAGAAACTGTCCATCTTGAGTCAAACTAGCAGGTAAAAAGGAGAGAATGGAATAAAAGACTGTTCAACTGTCTTTGTGATGAATGAATGTTGAAAATAAAATGGATGACTCAACTGAAGAGTAAAAATTATCCCAGTATTTCTGGATTTGGTTTTGCATACAGTAAAGTGAAAAAGAGAGAGAAAAGAGAAAAGAGACAGAGAAATAGGAGGAAAGGGGGAGGGAGGGAAGGAGGAAGAAAGGTTACATACAGGGTGTCAAGAGACCTTGTTCAATTCAGATTGTGCAGCTGAGCTGCAGAATATCCCTGAGCAAGATTCCCAACCTCTATGACCACACTTGCTCATCAGTCAGGCAAAGCTAATTAGGACCATCCACCTTCCCCACCTAAAAGCCAGAGTTCATACTAATTAACCTGGACATTTTGAACAGTCTGAGTGCCACACACAAAAAGGTGAAAAGGGTATTTCATGGTTGTTAGCAATTACCTGTGACTTTATTGAAGTTGTCAAAGGAGCCATATAGATTTGCCCCGGGAGAGACCTCCCATACCACTGCAGTGACCACACAGTTCATGTTTTTAAAAAAGAAGCATTTCTCCCTGCACCCATTTCTTCCTATCTCTCTCTTTCATTCCTTGTCTCTTTTTCTCTTAAAAATTCTTGTTCTCTTTTATAAGATTGTCACTCTCTTTTGTGATTTTACCCTAAATCTTCTAAAAGCTAAGAAGACAATTATAGTAAAATTTGATGTACCTTCCTCCACATTCTCCCCACCCCATGCCCGCAAAAACACCCCGTGTTTCTTCTTCCTCTTTATACACTAAACCATACTTTCTAGTCATGCTATGTTAGCAAATGAAAGCGTTAATGCCTACATTCTCTGATCTTCTCTACTAATCCTGAAACTTATTAATACAGATGCATGCTAACACAACTTTGGCATCTAATTCTGGACAATTGAAAAAAAGAGCACTTGAGGATTGACTTTAAAACAATGTCTTGTTTTGTGTTTTAATGACTGCATGCAAAAAAAAGAAGAAGAGTTAGCTTTATTCTAAAGTAAATATGTCATTTAAGGTGCTAGGAGGGTGTTGAGTCCAGAGTGGGCATGGAAGTTCCATGCCTCCGCCCACCCCATACCTCGTCCTCGTCCTCTGCACCTCTCCATTTGCTTTTTTTGCTTTTTTTTTTTTTTTTTTTTGGCCGCACCACACAACATGTGGGATCTTAGTTCCCCACCAGGGATCGAACCCGCCTCCTCTGCATTGGAAGCACGGAGTCTTAAGCACTGGACCATCAGGGGAGTCCGTGCACCTCTCCATTTGGCTGTTCCTGACTTGTATTCTTTATAATAAATGGGTAAATACATAAATAAATAACAAGTAAAAAGTCATTAAGCTATTTCACTGGGTGAGTCCTTATGTTGCCTTCTGATGCTATTGCTTTCTTTTCCCTCAAGCCCTTGTGAAGAACAGTTTCACATGCAAACATGTTACCTTCTCTGATTTTTGGCTCATTCCTAGGGTCTTGTTTTTTCAAAAGGTTAGGTTATATATCAAAAATGTACTGCAAAGTTATTAGCTTGATCTTTGAACCAGAACAGGTTATCTGGGATCCAATTCAGAATTTGTCAGTAATATATAAAACACGTTGAGGGAGACAGGGGAAAAAAATGAAAAAGAAAACTTTACAAAAAAGCACTAGTTTAAAAAACATATTATAGAAAATCTTTAAATATTATTAATTAACTGAAGATGTTTTAGGATATGCCAAACCAGAAATCATAACAGTATCCACAGTACATAGTCTTAGAAAGTAAGTCTGAGGACATCTAAGAATTATTTAAGCTTTACATCTAGAGATGGAACACTTTTAAAATATCACCATTATCCATTCACCAGTTTTATTCTATTATAGAAATAAAAATAAATTTACCTGTTAGTGAACCTTTAATTTTAGATTTGGCTACTCTATGCCGGTACTATAGTAGCTACTGGGAATAAATCAGTGAAAAGTTAGTCTTTTACCACAAGTGCTTATAGTTTAGCCAGAGCGAAGACAAGCACCTGAACATTTTCAATACCAAATAGAGGAAGTACATAAGAAGCATGTTTATAACTCATTCTTTGATGATCTATCCCTGAGTCAGGGTCACAGGGTAAGAAGCACTCAGGCAGAGGGAATGGCATGTTAAAAATAAATAAGAGCCTGACAATGCCACTGTCAGTGAAACTGCAAGCATTTTGGTACAATTAGAGCCTGAGTGTGGCAGCTCACAAGCACAGAGCTACAGAAGAAAGCACAGAACAGAGCACAAAGGGCCCTGAATGACATGAGGAGGAATTTGACTGCAGACAATGGCAGGCCATGGTAATGTCTAAGCAGTGGAGTGATGTGCTTTCTGTCAAGAGTTCCACATTCAGAAGGTTACTCTGTCTGCAGTATGAAAGATCTATGAGAGAGATCGTCCCTCGAACACAACAGATCCAAACATATGGGTATATACTGACTCTCTTTAAAACTTACAAAAAAGAATAATGTAATAAAAATGTATAAAGCCGAAAGACCAGAAAAAAGCAGGAAACAGAATAAGGAAAGAAAATAGACATTTGATGGTAGTAAGTCAATGGAAGAGTCATTAAGCCGTGCAGATCAAACTGAAATCTAAATGCCTACCAGCAAGGGTGTGAATGAGCATCAGACTGGTTCACACAGAGAACACTAGACTCAGAAATAGAGACTCAAGGTGTCTGAGATGGTGGGAGGGAACAGTGTGGCTTAGAATAATATTGGCTGAAAGCTTTCATGAGGAGTAATCAGATTCCAGGCCTCCTCACCAGCTCACACAACTAGGCAACTCTGTTTCCAACCTGAGAGAAGACCAGATGTTTATTCTGTGGAGAAATGGAAGTGGAGAAGCTCTAAAATCAACCCCACAAGATTTAGGAAAGAGTGAGTGTGAGATGCCATTCAGAAAACCGAAAAATTCACTGAAATTCTATGTCCTGAATGGTGAGAATTCTCTTGTTTGAGTCACAGAATACTGGGGAACAGACTTCTCTCTAGAAAAATTAACTAACCTAGAAAAAAGAAATGTAGACCTTGTCAGTTGTAATCTTCCAATGGATTGGTCAAGTTCCCTTTAGTCATCCTACCATAAAAACAACTAAATGACAAGCATCTGTCTCCAACACAAACACACACACACACATGTATAAACACACACATGACAATTCTTTCATCTGGTTTTAATTCCCTGAATCTTAAATATGAATAGACAGGCAAGAAAACTAGCCATCCAGACATATGAAAGAAGCCTCCTACATAGAAGGTAGAAAGGCAGAGACCAAAAAGAAAAAAGAAAGAAAAGAAAAAAGAAACAAAGTAAGAAAGAAAGAAAGGGAAAGAAAGAGAGAAAGAGAGAAAGAAAGGAATTAGAGGAAACAGAATTAATGGAGAAAGCATAAGAGCATAAAATTCTTCAAAACAGGATTCATAATTTATATCCTCAGGAAGATAAGAGACATTACATACATGAAATAAGAAGAGAAAAATTAAACAGAAAGAGAACATAAGGAAAAAATCTGAGAAATAAATAGAATAAAAGTATTGAAAGGTAAAGCTGGAGAACTCTCCCAAGTATGAACACACACACACACACACACACACACACAAACAAAAAAGATGAAAAAAAAGGAAAGAGAAAATAATAAGAGGATAAATCCAGTAGATCCTATATTTGAATTACATGAGTACCACAGAATACAGAGGGATTTAAATTAGAGATATAATAACATATCCCAGAACTGAAGAACATGCATTTCTAGACTGAAAGCACTATAGGAATGCTCAGAAAAATAGCTGAAAAAGACCCACAGCAAGTTAAATTACTGTAAAATTTCAAAATGCCAGAGATATTGAAAAAAAATCCTTACATCTTCCATAGAAGGAAAAATAAATCACAAAGGATTAAGAAAAGCAACGGTAGGGTTTCACTTATATATGGAATCTAAAAGTTGAATGCATAGAAGCAGAGAGCAGAATGGTGGTTGCCAAGGGACTGGGTATAGAGGCAAAGACAAATTTTCAGTTATCCAGGATGAATAAGCTCTAGAGATCTACTGTAGAGCATGGTGACGAAAGTTAGTAATATTGTATTGTATTGTATCTTGAAATTTGCTAAGAGAGTGGATCTTTCTCTTTTTTTTTTTTTTTGCGGTACACAGGCCTCTCACTGTTGTGGCCTCTCCCATTGCAGAGCACAGGCTCCGCCACGCAGGCTCAACGGCCATGGCTCACGGGCCCAGCCGCTCCGCGGCATGTGGGATCCTCCCGGACCAGGGCACGAACCCATGTCCCCTGCATCGGCAGGAGGACTCGCAACCACTGCACCACCAGGGAAGCCCAAGAGTGGATCTTAAATGTTCTTACCACAAGGGAAAAAAAAGATAACTCTGTGAGGTGATGGACAGTTAAATAACTTGATCATTTCACAATGTATACACATATCAAAACACCAGTAGGTTGTACATCTTAAAAATATCAAATTTTTATTTGACAATTATACCTCAATAAAGATAGGGAAGAAAATAAGAGCAATGCTAGAAGCAGGAGAAAGAAATTAAAAACAGAAGGCTATTAGAGAAAATCAATCAATTCAAAAACCAATTCTTTGAGAAGATCAATACAATTGATAAGCCTCTAACCATACTGGTCAAGAAAAAGAGAGAGAAGATACAAATTAACAGTATCAGGGGTGACATCACTATAGATAAAACAGATATTAGGATAATAACAAAATATTATGAACAACTTTACACTAATAAATTCAACAACATAGTTGGAATGGACAAATATCTTGAAAGACACAAACTATCAAAACTCACTCAAGAAGAAATAGATAACCTGAAAAGCCCCACATCTATTAAAGAAATTAAATTAGTAAATATCTTTCTACAAAGAAAACTTCAGGACCAGATGGCTACACTGGGGAATTCTACCAAATACACCAAACATTGAAGGAAGAAATAATATCAATTCTGCAGAAATTCTACCAGACACCTGAAGAAGAGATAACTTTTCCCTACTCATTCTATGAAACCAGTAGTACTCTGATACCAAAACTAGATAAAGACCTTACTTGGAAAGAAAACTACCCACTAATATACGTCACTCGTGAACACAGGTATAAAAAATCTTAACAAAAATATTGGCAAATTGAATGCAACAGTATATAAAAAGTATAACACATCATGTCTGAGTGAAAGTTAATTTAATATTCAAAAATCAATCAATATAATTCACTACAGTAACAAACAAAAAGTATAAACGTATGATTATCTCAATAGATGCAACAATATCAATGAACAAAATCCAACACCTTTCTGATATAAACTCTCAGCGAACTAGGAGTAGAAGAGAACTTCCTCAATCTGATAAAGGGCATCTGTGAAAATCTACAGCTAACATCATAACTAGTGATGAAAGGCTAAAACTTTGCTCATTAAGATCAGAAACAAAACAAGAGAGTCTGCTCTCCCTACTTCTACCCAACTTTTTCCTGGAGATTGTAGCCACAATAAGGTAAGTAACAGCAAAAAAGGGTGTTCAGATTAGAAAGGAACAATTAAAACTGTCCTTGTTCAAAAATGTTCATAGCAGCCCTATTTACAATAGCCCGGAGATGGAAACAACCTAAGTGTCCATCATCGGATGAATGGGTAAAGAAGATGTGGCACATATATACAATGGAATATTACTCAGCCATAAAAAGAAATGAAATTGAGCTATTTGTAATGAGGTGGATGGACCTAGAGCCTGTCATACAGAGTGAACTAAGTCAGAAAGAGAAAGACAAATACTGTATGCTGACACATATATATGGAATTTAAGAAAAAAAATGTCATGAAGAACATAGGGGTAAGACAGGAATAAAGACACAGACCTACTAGAGAATGGACTTGAGGATATGGGGAGGGGGAAGGGTAAGCTGTGACAAAGTGAAAGAGCGGCATGGACATATATACACTACCAAACGTAAGGTAGATAGCTAGTGGGAAGCAGCCGCATAGCACAGGGAGATCAGCTCGGTGCTTTGTGACAGCCTGGAGGGGTGGGATAGGGAGGGTGGGAGGGAGACGCAAAAGGGAGGGGATATGGGAACATATGTATATGTATAACTGATTTAATTTGTTATAAAGCAAAAAATAAAAAAATAAAAAATAAAAAAATAAAATAAAAAAAAAAGAATAGCAGCTAAAATTTTTTCAACTCCAAAAATAAAAAATAAAAAAAAATGGCCTGATCACCTATGCATAAAACCCTATGGGACCTACAAAAAAGCTACTAGAATGAATAACTGAGTTTGGCAGGGTTGTATGATACAAGATAATTTTTTAAAAAACTATTGTATTTCTACATACTAAAAAAAAAACAGAAATTGAAAAATTTCAAAAATACTATTTATAAAATATAAAAAATATAAAATACTTAGGGATAAATAGAATAAAAGATGTGTAAAACTGTTACATTGAGAACTATAAAACAATGTTGATAAATGTTTAAAAACACCTAAATAAATGTTAAGATAAATAGTGTTCATAGATCAGGAGACTCAATATTCTTATGATGGTAATTTCTGATAAACTGATCTACAGATTCAATGCAATTTCATCAAAATCCCAGGGTGCCTTTTTTTTGGAAATTGACAAGTTGCTTCAAAAATTCATAATGAAAAGCAAAGAACTTAGCATAACCAAAGCAACTTTTAAAAGATAAACATATTTGTAGAACTACACTACCTTACCTCAAGACTTATTTGTAAAGCTACAGTAACAAACACAGTTTGGTACTGACTTAAAGATAGAACAAAATAGAGTTCAGGAGTAGAACTACAGATACGGACAGTCGATTTTTAACAAAGGTGCAAAGGAAATTCAGTGGAGAACAAATCATGCTGGAGAAACCGATTTTTGACAAAGGTCCAAAGGATAAAGGATAAACAGAGAAAGGATAGTCTTTTCAATAAAAGGTGTTGGAAAAAATATATATTCATAAGCAGATAAAAAAATAAACTTAATTAAGTGGGACCACATCAATTTGTATATTGTATCAATATACAAATAACTCACACAACTCAACATCAAAAAAAACAAACAACCTAATTAAAAAATGGGCAGAGAATCTAAATAGACATTTTCCAAAGAAGACATACAGATGGCCAACAGACACATGAAAAGATGATCACTATCACTAATCATCAGGGAAATGCAAATCAAAACCACAAGGAGATATCACCTCACACCTGTCAGAATGGCTATTATCCAAAAGACAACAAACAAGTACTGTCAAGGATATGGAGAAAAGGAAACCCTTGTGCACTGTTGGTGGGAATGTAAATTGGTGCAGACTCTATGGAAAACAGCAGAGAGATACCTCAAAAAACTAAAAATAGAACTACCACATGATCCAGCAATTCCATTCCTGGGTATTTACCCAAAGAAAACAAAAACACTAATTTAAAAAGATATATGAACGCTTATGCTCATTGCAGCATTATTTACAGAAGCCAAGATATGGAAACAACCTAAATGGCCATCCACAAATGAATGGATAAAGATGTGGCATACATATACAACAAAATATTTCTCAGCCATTAAAAAAGAATAAAATCTGGCCATTTGCAACAATATGGATGGACCCCAGAGGGTATTATGCTAAGTGAAATAAGTCAGAGAAAGACAAATACTGTATGATATCACTTCTTTGTGGAATCTAAAAAACAAATGAACAAATATAAAAACAGAAATAGAGTCATAGACACAGATACCAGGTGGTTGCCAGAGAGGAGAGGGGAGGGGCAGGGGGAGGGAGAGAAATAGGTGAGGGAGATTAAGAGGTACAAACTTCCAGTTGCAACATAAATGAATCATGGGTATGAAATGTACAACGTGGGAATACAGTCATTAAATATGTAATATCCTGTATGGCGACAGATAAATAGACTTACAGTGGTGATCATTTTGAAAAGTATAGAAATATCAAATCACTATGTTGTGTAACAGGACCTAACACAGTGTTGTAGGTCAATTATACCTCAAAAACAAACAAACAAAAAATCTCATAGAAAAAAGATCAGATTTGTGGTTACTAGAGGCAGCAGGTGGGAGGAGCGGGAACTGGATGAAGGTGGCCAAGAGATACAAACTTCCAGTTATAAGATTAAATAAGTACTAGGCATGTAATGCACATCATGAGAAATATAATTAACACTGTTGCATGTTATATATGAAAGTTGTTAAGAGTAAATCCTAAGAGTTTTCATCACAAGCAAAATTTTTTTTCTATTTCTTTGATTTCGTATCTATATGAGATGATGGATGTTCACTAAACTTATTGTGATAATCATTTCATGATGTATGTAAGTGATATCATTATGCTGTACACTTTGAACTTACACAGTACTGTAAGTCAACTATATTTCAATAAAACTGGAAAAGAGAAAAAAATGAACTTGATTCATACCTCACACCACATATAAAAATCAACTCAAAGTGGACTCTAGACTTCAATATAATACCTAAAACTATAAACCTCTGGAAGACAGAGAATTTTTGTGACTTTCTGTTAGGCAAAGTATTCTTACATACTACACCAAAACACAATCCATTAAAATACACACACACGTATCTCATCAACACTGAGACTTCTGCTCTTCCAGAGAAATGGTTAGTAGAATGACAAGACAATGCATCGACTCAGAAAACATTTTTTAAAATCTAAATATCTGCTAAAGCACTTGTATCCATAATATATAAAGAAGTTTCAACAAAAAGCTCACCTAATAGGAGTGAGTTAAGATATGATTGAAATGCTGAGGTCTAAACCCTAAGAGACACAATATTTTATGGTTGGGTAGGGCAGAGGATCTCACAATATAAATAGAAATTTATTGTGATAATCCAACTCTCAAAACATATACTTAGAAATTATAATTCAGAGTCAAAGAACTTTCAAATGATTTAAAAACATGAAATCCACAGCAGCTGACTATAAGCTGGTAGACATTCTACTCTGGTTCTTAGTTAGGAGAACTCTGTAATGCACATTTAGGCATGCAGACAATTCAGTAAACCCCACAATAACATCTGCACTTAGAGTAACTCTGCAGTAAATGGCTCTTGCTTTAGACTTTATACTAATTATGGCAGATAAAAAAATCATGTTGCTAAGGGGAAAAATTGGAAGAATTCCACATGGCATTTTTAGCCTCATAAACTTGAAATGAGACAATTTTTCAACCATATTACTGCTAATTTTTAGCCTGCCCACACCTGGTATAAGATTCTATGTTACATTTAAGTAACATACTTGGAATTATTAATACCAGCTTTGACTGGAACCAATATAATGACTTGAGATTATTTTTCATGTGCCCTGAAATTTAAAAAAATTAATAAGTCAAGTGACAGACACATAAATGTGGCCATTGTTTTCATGAAAGATATTTCCATGGATCATATTATAAATATTGAGCAGGAGAGCTATAATTTTGGTCTCATATATAAAGCTAAACTCAAAATCAAAAATAAAAATGCAAATAAATGATTAATAATCCATTATATATTAACTACCAAAAACACATTTATTAAAGCTCACACATTTCACTCCTTGGAAAGTTCTAATCAGATTCCATTAACTCCAATTTTAGAAATCCCTATCTTGGTTAACTTGTTTACTGCCCCAAAGCAAATTAGAAGTAATAAGCTATCTGTAGACAGGCTCTCATTTTGAGACAAGCACTTTAATGGCAGAAAGCTGTGATGAGAGATAAAGAGAAATTTCTTTTTAAAAAGAAGCTTTAGAAAATAGAAATCAGAACTCCAAGTAGACCAGTTATGGCCATTTAGTGCAGAGTAAGCAACGTGCTATATTATATTAGGCTCTGATAGTTGCACTATACAGTGAATAATAAGTATGATAGTTCCCAAAAGGTTAAATATAGTAATATTATGTGAAGTTCATTTTAAAAAGATTTTAGTAGAGCTAAAATTGGTTAACAGTATGATTCCATTGCTTATGTTTTGCTTATGTGAAGTAGTTTATTTTCAAGTAATGAAAGTTCTGCCTTAAAATAAAACCCATTCATGAGAAGGAATCTTTTTAAAGACCATTGATGACTTCAAATATAAACTACTTATTAACTGACAGCAAGTTTACCTCTTTGTGTCACTTAGAACTCCTTAATTTTCACCTAGTATCATAGTGTAGAACTATTCCTGCCCCTGTTAGATTATTACCTCCTTGAAGATAGAGGTTAAATATCAGACACTTGATTGGACAGCTACACATAAAACAATGAGATTAGCACATTCCCTCACACCATATACAAAAATAAACTCAAAATGGTGTAAAGACCTAAATGTAAGACCTGAAACCATAAAATTTCTGGAAGAGAAAACAGAACACTCTTTGACATAAATCATAGCAATATTATCTTGGATCAGTCTCCTAAGGTAAAAGAAATAAAAGCAAAAATAAACAAATAGGACTTAATTAAACTAAAAAGTTTTTCACAGCAAAGAAACCATCAACAAAACAAAAAGACTACCTACAGAAGGGGAGAAAATATTTGCAAATGATGTGACCGACAAGGGGTTAACATCCAAAATATACAAATAGCTCATACAACTCAACATTAAAAAAACAAACAACCCCATCAAAAATATGATTAGATCTGAACAGACATGTACCCAAAGAAGACATACAGATGGCCAACAGACACACGAAAAGATGCTCAATTTCACTAATCCTTAGAGAAATGCAAATGAAAACCACAATGAGATATCACCTCACACTGGTCAGAATGGCTATCATAAAAAGTCTACAAATAAATGTTGGAGAAGATGTGGTGAAAAGGGAACCTTGTGCACTGTTGGTGGGAATGTAAATTGGTGCAGCCACTATGGAAAACAGTATAGAGATTCCTCAAAAAACTAAAAAATAGAATTACATATGATCCAGCAATTCCACCCCTGGGTACATATCTGAAAAAGTGAAAACTCTAATTCAAAAAGATACATGCACCCTAATGTTCATAGTAGCATGATTTACAATAGCCAAGATATGGAAGCAACCCAAGTATCTATCAACAGATGATTGGATTAAGAAGATGTGGTGTGTGTGTGTGTGTGTGTGTGTATACACACACACACACACACACACACCATGGAATTTTACTCAGCCATAAAAAAGAACAAAATATTGCCATTTGCAGCAATATGGATGGACCTAGAGAATATTATGCTTAGTGAAATAAGTCAGACAGAGAAAGACAAATGATGTATGATATCACTTATATGTGGAATCTAGAAAATAATACAAATGAATGTATATGTAAAACAGAAACAAACTCACAGATACAGAAAGCAAATTTGTGGTTTCCAAAGGGAGGAGGGACGAGGGGAAGGACAAATTAGGAGTATGGGATTAACAGATAAAAACTACTATATATAAAATAGATAAGCAACAAGGATATACTGTATAGCACAGGAATTATACCCATTATCTTGTAATAATCTATAATGGAGTGTAAACTGCAAAAATAGTGAATCATTATGCTGTACACCTGAAACTAATGCATTATTGTAAATCAACTATACTTCAATTTAAAAAAAAGAATAGGAAATGAAATAAATAAATCAGACACTTGAATTCATCCTCGTATCACGTACCCTCCAGTTGCCCTCTGCATTGTCTAACATGTAGAAAGTGCTGAGTAAGTGAAGAAAAATGACTTACAATATACACATCTACATCCTTTATACTTTTAGTGATAATTAATAGTATCAAAACCTACATTTGGATAACACTGTAAAGGTAAATTTTACATAATGAAATAATTAAATAGGATTTAATCTCAAAAATTCAAATTAGCTGGGAGGAAAGTCAGTTCAAATGGGTGAATGAAAGTATGAATTATTGAATATCCTTAAGGAAATACAGAATAGACAGAAGCTAATGCTGTGGATTTCCAGGACACACAGATTGAAATTGTTTGTTATAATTCAATTATATATCATATAATTTTACCATTTTAGGTAGATTACAATTTAAATTTCATGGAAAAGACTTTAAAAACAAAGTTTTACTGTAATACGCTCCTTTACTAAGTCTTTTTAAATTTCTAATTAATGGGGGGGGTCAAAAATAAATAGTTTTGCCCTATGTATGTTCAAAAACCATAGGTTTTGGCACTCTAAGGAAATTTCCATTTAATTTATTACAGGCTTCCCTCAGGGATATTTTGGGTTTGGTTCCAGACCACCACAATAAAGGACTACCGCAATAAAGCTAGTCACACAATTTTTTTCTATTTCCCAGTGCATGTAAAAACTATGTTTACACTATTCTGTAGTCTCTTAAGTGTTCAACAGCTTTGTATCTAAAAAAACAATGTACATACTTTAATTTATAAAAATATTAAACAAACAAAAAAATTACAATAGCAACAAAGATCACTGGTCACAGATCACCATAATTCACAGAAATATTTTGAGAATTACCAAAACGTGACACAGAGACATGAAGTGAGAAAATGCTGTTGGAAAAATGACGCCGATAGATTCACTCAAGGCAGGATTGCCAAAAACCTTCAATTTGTAAAAAACACGATTTCTGCAAAGCACAATAAAGCAAAGCATAATTAAATGAGTTATGTCTGTATTGTATGTTTTATTTTCAAGGCAATTTGTTAAATAAGATTTAATTTTTAAACTTTTGAGAGACATCTATATAAATGTGTTCACAACTCCAATCTTATAACATATTTGTTTTGAAGAATATTTTTATTATCTCTATGTAATATTCATGCTCAGGTTTAGGGTTCAATCACAGTATATTTAACCATGCTTTAGGATTTATTCAGAAACAAATCAGTAGTTGAATATCATTAATTTCATTAAAATAATAAACATTTTTCTGATTAATTATCAAACATCTGTCTTTTTTTTTGATGCCTATAATGAAATACTATAAAGAGTTAGAGAGTAGATTTCAGTTGATAAGACAATGCCATACAACTGTAAGTTTTTTTTTTTTTTTTTTTTTTTTTTTTTTTTTTTTTTTTGCGGTACGCGGGCCTCTCACTGTTGTGGCCTCTCCCGCTGCGGAGCACAGGCTCCGGACACGCAGGCTTAGCGGCCATGGCTCACGGGCCCAGCCGCTCCGCAGCACGTGGGATCTTCCCGGACCGCGGCACGAACCCGCGTCCCCTGCATCGGCAGGTGGACTCTCAACCACTGCGCCACCAGGGAAGCCCCAACTGTAAGTTTGATACGCAGGTGCAGGTTCTGGGTTACAGAAAATGAGATAATTTCTGAATAACAACAGACAAATTCTCAGAATTTAATCACACCAGAAGATGATTAGAAGTTTCCCATGTATAACAGAAAGCTCTTTCATATCTGAAGCAGGGACAATTGGTAAACATAATAAGCATTCTAGTGTAACTCATGGAGGAAAGAGATAGCAAAAGTCAGAGAGCTGAGTCAGCTTGATAAGCAAATAGTCAATCACTTGTTAATAAACTCTTTTCTTGTTAAGTCCATTAAGCTCTTTTATTAATATAACAATGTAGGTGATGCTGTTTTGAATAGAGAATTATTTGAGCAGGCAGGGCAGGGACTAATCTATTCACTCATTCATTCAATACTAAGTGCCTAAAATGTGCCAGTCACTGTGCCAGAAGCAGAAGCTATAAGAATATGACATTCTTCCCTTAAAAGTTGTATTGTCATCCATGAAAGAAATGGTTGATAAGCTGGACTTCATTAAAATTAAAAGGTTCTGCCCTACAAAAGTTGATGTCAAGGGAATGAGAAAACAAGCCACAGACTTGGAGAAAATATTTGCAGAAGATAAATACATGTGATGAAAGATTGTTATCTAATACATACAAAGCATTCTTAAAACTCAACAATAACAAAATAAACAATCTAATTTAAAAATGAGCAAAAGACCTGCACAGATACCTCACCAAAGAAGACACGCAGATGGAAAATAAGCATATGAAAGAATGTTCAACATACTATGTCATTTGGGAAATGCAAATTAAAACAACAATAAACAATCACTACACAAGAAGTAGAATGGCTGAAATCCAAAACACTGACAACACCAAATGCTGGCAAAGATGTGAAGCAACAGAAACTCTCATTCATTGCTGGTTGGAATGCAAAGTATCTCAGGCTGTTAGGCAGTTTCTTACAGAACTAATCATATTCTTACCATATGATTCAGCAACTGCACTCTTTGGTATTTACATGGATGAACTGAAAACTCGGGTCCACACAAAAGCCTGCACATAGAGGTTTATAGCATCTTTATTCATAATTGTCAAAACTTAGAGGCAACTGAGATGTCCTTCAGTAGGCAAATGGATAAATAAACTGTGTTACATCCAGACAGTGGAATAGTATTCAACACTAGAAACAAATGAGTTATGAACCAGTAAAAAGACATGGAGAAACCTGAAATGCATATTACTAAGTAAAATATTCAAACTAAAAAGGCTTCAAAT
This sequence comes from Mesoplodon bidens, assembly GCF_964165515.1. NCBI lineage: Eukaryota > Metazoa > Chordata > Mammalia > Artiodactyla > Ziphiidae > Mesoplodon > Mesoplodon bidens. The sequence goes on along the minus strand of NC_138165.1, from coordinate 46,179,221 downwards.
ATATACATATTATATGATTCTAAAATATGACATTCTGGAAAAGGCAAAACTATGGAGAGAGTAAAAAATCAGTGGTTGTGGGGGCATTGGAGGAAGGAAGGACAAATACGCAGAGCACAGATGACTTTTAGGGCAGTGAAACTACTCCACCAACTATGCAATAGTGGATATTTGACATTATACACTTGGCAAAACACATGAAATGTACAAACACCAAGAGTGAACTCTGCCAGGACTTCCCTGGTGGCGAAGTGGTTAAGAATCCTCCTGCCAATGCAGGGGACACGGGTCCAAGCCCTGGTACGTGAAGATCCCACATGCCACGGAGCAACTGAAGCCGTGGAGCACAACTACTGAAGCCCCCATGCCTAGAGCCCGTGCTGTGCAACAAGATAAGCCACCGCAATGGGAAGCCCACGCACCACAACGAAGAGTAGCCCCCGCTCACCACAACTAGAGAAAGCCCGTGTGCAGCAATGAAGACTCAACAGAGCCATAAATAAATAAATAAATAAATAGATAAATAAATAAATAAATAAATAAATAAGAGTGAACTCTGCCAACCATTAAAATAAAGCAGGCAGTTATTTTAGCAGCAAAACAGGTTTACTTGGGATAACAGAGGAATTGCAATTCAGGACATGCAAGCTATGGAAAACCACAGGCAAGTCCAGCAAACAAAGGAGAGGAACATCACTTTATAGGGGAAAAAAGAAAGGAGAAAGTTGGGAGATGCTGCTTTGAACAAAAGTTGATCGGAGGAAAGCATGAGTTCAGGGTGGTGACAGTTTCTCATTGGCTGAGTGGTGGTAGTTTCTCATTGTCTGGGGCTGCTTCTGGGCAAGGAGAAAATCTTCCTTTCTCTTGTTGGAGTCGTAAAGTAAATCTTTCTTTCTCCTTCTTCCCGTTGGAGATGCAAGGTACATCTCTTCCTGTTTGGGGGCTGCAGATGGCAACAAGTGGTAGTGCATGAGAGCTCCCCCTTCAGGGCTTCCTGATTCCATTTTAAATGAGGTCTCCCTTTATTAATGTTCACAGCTCTCATGTAAACTCTGGACATTGGATGATGATAATGTGTTACTGTCGTTCACGGATTATGACAAGGGTACCACTCTAGTGGGGGAAGTGTTGATGGTGGAGGAGTTTGTGCATGTGTGGGGGGCAGGGAGTATATGGGGATTCTTTATACTTTCCACTCAACTTTGCTGTGAACCTAAAACTACCCTTAAAAAAATAGTCTATTAAAAAAATGTAGTGGCTACTATAAAATGCAGACAAGTAATCAAATGATGACATTATAGGGTCTTATATGTTATGAGGGAGGCATGTAGTGGATACCACGGGAGCATGGCAAGAAAACATCCATTCTGATTGGAGAGGCAAAGCAAGGGACATCAAGGAGGGAGATCTCTGCTTATTTCCAAATTCCCCAGAGCAGGAAAATAATTCAGACAAATCCTAAGTATGTGTAGAAAAAGGAGGAAAAATTAGGCAAAGTCCTCTTAAAAAAGAAGAAAAATATGTGTTTCTAAACCAAAAAAGGGCATTTGGCTATTTACACAATTCATAATGTCATTACAAAAAAAAAATCAAGTTAATTCCTAAGGAGGTATTAAATCTAGATGCTAAATCTAGAAAGAAAATTCACTGAAGGGCAAAAATGTATTCAAGTTTAATGAAAAATATAAACCCAAGAAGCTCAATAAACACCAAGGACAAGAAACATGAGAAAATTACACCAAGGTATACCAGAATCAATGATGTCACCAAACCACTGATCAAGTCTTAAGAGCTGCCAGAGAATAACACATTGTACACAGAAGAAAATGAGGATGAAAGCAGATTTCTCATCAGAAACAATGAAAGCAAGACAACAGTGAATCAACTTTTTAAAGTACTAAAGAAAAGCTTGTCAACCAAGAATTCTATACTCAGTTTTAAAAAAATTTTTTTAATGAAGGTGCTGAGAGAATTAATCACCAGCAGACTCTAACTATGAGAAATGTTAAAGGAAGTCCTAAAGACAGAAGGAAAGAATACCAAATGGAGATACAGATCTAGAAAGAAGAATAAAGAACAATGGAATTGATAAGTACATGATATATACATATATAATTTTAATAATTTTTAATAATTTTAATTATTATTTATATCTTTTAAAGATAATTATTTAAGCAAAATTAATAACAATGTGTAGGGCTTATAATATATGTATAAGTTAACTGTATAATAGTTAATGAAATGAATTATATGATAACAATAGCACATACACCAGGAAGGGAAAAACAGAAATATACTATTGTATGATGAAATGGTACAATGTCATTTGAAAATAGACTATGATGAATTAAAACTGTATGCTCTAAACCCAAAAGCAACAGCTAAAATAAAAGAGTTACCACTAATGAGCCAACAAGGAAGTTAAAATAAAATCATTTTTTAAAAATCCTCAGTTAATCTAGAAGAAGATAGAAAAAGAGAGAAAAGGGAACAAAGAACATATGGCATAAATAAAAAACAAATAGCAAGATGGTAGATTTAAACCCAAACATATCAGCATTTACATTAAATATAATTAATCTAAGCACCTTAATTAAAAGGCAGAAATTGTCATATTAGATAAAAAATGCAAGACCCAAATATATGCTGTCTATAATAAATCATTTTTAAATATAAAAATGCAGATAGATTAAAAGTGAACAGATATTTTTAAAATGCCATGCTAACATTAATCAAAAGAAACATGGAGTGACTACATTGATATTAGGCAAGATGAATTTCAGAGCAAAGAATATTAGCAAGGCTAAAGAAAGGCACTTCATGAAAGGGTCAATTAATCAACAGGGTGTAAGAATCTTACACATTTATACATCTAACAGCAGAGTTTCAAAATACATAAAGCAAAAACTGATGGAACTGCAAAAAGAAAAAAATCCAACATTTCAGTCAGACATTTGACTATCCCTCTTTCAGTAACTGATAGAACAAGTAGACAGAAAGACAGTGAGAACATGGAAGATTTGAACAACACTCAAACTTGATCTAATTGACATTTATAAAGCATTCAACTCAACATGAGCAGAATAGTCATTCTTTTCAAGTGTACACAGAACATGTACCAAGAGAAAATATATTCGAAGTTGCAGAGAGCTGTATCGTTCTGCATATTAAAGTGAGACAATTTGTGCTTTGGGGGACAGAAAATGAGGTAAAGAGAGGGCAATGTGGAGGGAAGTCAGAGGCTAGAACCTGATTTGGAAAAAAATAGCTTAAGAACTTTATACGGTCAGATAAATCTAATATCCAATTCCGAATTATCTGTATTGTATATGCCCCTTCCCTTCACTGGGTAACCCCAAATCTCAGTGCATGTCTTGTAGTCACAGCTGCCTCTTGTGAGCAGTATGAGGATAAAGGAATAAAGGAATAAAGGAACAGGAAATGCTCCCATATTTGATTTGAAGCCAGGTCAGAGGTAAAGAAGCAGCCTCAAGATGCAGAGTAATGAGAATTCAACAAAAGCAGGAAACTGGAGTCAGAAGTGGCTAGCACAAATATATTTGCAGAAATCCTGAGGGCATTGGACTTGCCATAAAACATAGTGGCAGAGTTTGGCCTGACCTTATCCTGATGCTTAGGAGCAGCGTGACCCCAGGGAACATCTGTTTTACATTCCCCCCCCACCCCGCCCCCAACCAGTCACCTCAAGAGAACAGAAACAGTATAAATCTACTTCTCTGTTGTTAGGAATGATTCCAAAGCTCTCTACCTAGAGGACAAAAGTGGTTACAAATTGTTTTTAAGTAACATTTCTATTACACATCTATCATCCAATTTAATTTGAGCACAGTATCTCAAAGCCCCAGCAACAAGTTGACAACAGCAGTGAAACAACTGTGAGAAAAAAATGGATGCTATCTCCAGGGAGGGAGAGCAGATATGTAAACAAGGACTTACTGCATGGATGTACCTGAAGGCTAAACCCCAGCTGCTTTTGTGTCTCTGCCTCCACATATTTTTGACATTCTTCGATTGATAACGTACAGGAGCAGGGAAATGCAAATCAAACCCTCTTCTTGGCTGGCTAACATAGGCAGAGAATAAAACAAAATGTGAGCTTTAGGATAGTGATAGCATACTCAAACTGTTTTAAAACATCTTCATAGAGGGGAGGGCTTGGGGACTCAGTCACCTGGAGGAATTCAAGAGGATATTTGACAAAATTCTCTGCATTTAAATTTTTGAGAGATACTGAATCTTGGTACCACTCATCAGTTCTCACTGGTCAGTCTCCTTCTGAAAGTTAAAATGTTCCTTGGTCTCCTTGCTTGGATCAGAAGGTTGTCACACAAAGAACATCTGAGCACCCAAGGCTCCCACAATCAGCAACTGCAGTGGGACAGAGATAGTAATGAAGCCCAGGTCCCAGAGCAGGGAGGATCTTTTAACAGTCTGAAATTAGATATGGCACTGCTGCTGATGAAGCTGTGTTTTTACTTGTCTGTATTGGCTAGATTATCACTCCATAAAGGTGATGAAACTGTTTAGGTCACTCACGTTGTGTCTCCAGTACCTGGCACAATGCCTACCTAGCACAAGAAAGTGCTTAATAAATTGTTGTAGAATTGGATGGTGGCCAAATTCAAAGAGTATGAACAAGTCTGGAATAAAACAACAACACACACACACACACACAAAAATGGTTTATGATTGCAGCCATGGTAGGAGCTTCAACCACCAAGTGGTACTAAATCAGGGTCCCTCTGAGAGATGGAGTTGTGATGTTTCCCAGCTATCAAAGCAGGACAATTCCTTAAGCTCCAGTGACATGTGGCCAACAAGGGTAGTTAATGTTGTAGAGATTTAGAGAAAGCATTTGTGGGTTTTTCTCAGCATAGTAACAAAGTTCAAATTGTTGGCCATCTGTAAAATAAGCAGAAAGTTTTACAAATGATCTCCTTCCTCTTTCTGGGCCTTTTTTTACCATCCTTTTCCAGCACTGAACTCCTTTTTCTGTACTCTGCTACAGCCAACTTCCTCCTCATTCCCCTGCCCTCACCTAAATAAGCCAGATCCACGTAACCACCAGCCAAATAATAGTAAACATTTCCTATTTTAAAAGATACCAATTTGGTAAATACATTTTTAGCAAGGTGTTATGACTTCTAAGAACTTCCTCTGTTACCCTTCTCAGGCATATGTGCATTTGCACTGAAGAAATCATATCTTAACTCAGGAGAATGCATGTAAATGGGGCTTTTTGAGAAATCAATGAACCTGGATTTTAAAATCTTTTAAAAAAGATGAAGGCCATATAGCAGGAATTTTAATCCAGCATGAAAAGAATAAATTGTTTTCATTTAAAGTGAGTGGGAAAAGAAGAAAACCAATCTGTTTGATCTGTGGTGCTCCTTTTACTAGCCTTAAGACATTTAATCTATAAGAGCATTTTCAGTAGAATAACAAGAAATCTAAATTAAATATCTACTAAGATCACTGTAGAGTTTTGTTTCATCTCTAAGAAATCTGCACATAACCTTGCATATGTGTGCTTCTTTATTGGACATTAACAGAAAATATAAATCATAGTGTGTCTTGTAAAAAGACTAAAACAAACATGGTACAGGATTCTCAATTTCCCCTTTGCCTTCAACCATGGCCTTTCCCCCCTTTTTTCCTCTCCCCTCCCAACTACACTTTTTTTTTTTTTTTTTTTGGCTACCTCACCTACCTCTGAACCTTGACTAACCGACAAACCACAAGGCTTGCAAAAACAGCTCTTAGAAAGTACTGCTCTGACAGTTATCGGACAGGATGGCACCAACAATCCCAAGCCAGAAACATGAAAACCAGAACAATCTCCAACTGCAAGTTTTGCAGCAACTAAAGACACAAAACTACAAAGATACATATTCCCCTCTCTTCCTTACCTGATAAAACTCCCACCCGGCTTCAATACAAGAGTCAACCCATCATCAGGTTTTCCCTGCTGTACATCAGATTAATAAATCTTTTAAGGCCTATTTGAGTTACTTAATGTATTTTCCTTTGAAAGTCTTAATGTGAATATTAACACTCAAATATAAGCTCCTGTGCATTGAGTTATACAAAGTCACATATATCTGTCTGTTGCAGATTTTACCAAAACATCCTTACCTCATTACTAACTGTGGTCAAGATGTCAGGTGGGGCAGCATAGGGATTTGACCATGGTGTGGCTACTTATGGGCAGGTAGTAGATGAACTTCTCCTTTATTTTATTTCTCCCCTTCATCTGAATTATCTTTCCCCAGTTTCCTTATCTTTGTAGTCTAAGATTATATCAAAAAGTCATTTGCCATGGATTCCTTAAGATCATTTATTAACCACTTTCAGACATGACAGGTCTACAAAACCTTCTGCTTTAACAGAATAAATCTGCTTATTCTTGACCTACGACCAATCATAGAATCTGCATGCGTGACATAACTTTTTACTTGTTAAAATTTCCTACTTTTTATTCTGATGGATTCACAGACTCTTCAGAGTTGAAAAGGAGACTTTGAAAGTCATCATTCATTTGTGCAATGAGATTTCCCATGTAACATACATAGTGATAGTAGTATCTTTACTTTGCAGAATATGTTTTACAATTTACAAAACATACACATATGCAGGCTTTCTGGTGTATGACATACAGAGACATTCAGCTTCTCCTTAAGTACTATTTATAAGTGTGGTCTCATTACATTTAAGGCTGTCTGTCTACTTATAGAAATCGTGCCAGCCAGTGACAGCAAATGTAATTCTTTGATACCGACAGCTGAATCTCAATTGTTCCAAACTCTCACCTGCATAACTGTAAGAATTTTCAGTTTCCACAGAAAATTTCTGGGAATCCTGAGTTTCTTATGGACTGTGGTCCTTGCTCATCACTCTAGCCAGCTTGCCTGAGATATTTCCATAGCAGCTCCAGGCATTTCTACCAAGACTCTATTCCAACCTCAAACTCCAACCTATCACTGTCGCCATTGGCACTGAATGCCTTCACTGGAATCTCAGTCTGGAAACATGTGTCCTGCTTACAGAGGACGCTCCTTCTGTGTTACTCGCAGCCTCTCAGAGAGCTTGTGGCAAGACTGCCTGGACCTAGAATTGTTAAGGTGGGGTGGCTCTTTCAATTCACACACACAGTCACTTCTCCTCAGGGCATAAACACACAGCCAGGATGGCTGGCTGAAGACAAAAAACAAGGTTAGCCACCACCAAATAACTAGAACTGTCATTGCTTTCCAGAAGGCAAACCCTATTATTGAACCTGGGCTACGCTTGATCTATTTTTATGATGATTTCTCTCTTAAGGTCACCTTTGTCTTCCCTTGCGATCTTTGACAGAAGCACTCCTGTCAGTAATACATTTTACAATATGCTTGAAACTTAGTTTTGGACAGTATTGATCTTTCTCTCATCCAGGAGGCAAAGCATCCTAAACTCCTTTCTCAATCGATGAATATAATTGAAAACTCAGGAGAAGAACTGTTGTTTGGGTTATTCACCAGAAATCCCAGCTTCTGCCAGGTCAATCCTCCTTTTTATATTTCTTCTTAAAAAAATTCTGCATCTTATTATCTCCTATCCTTTCATTCAAGTTGTGCCCTCTGGAGAAGACTAACTCCTTGTGAAAGTCCATTCAGACCCTAGCTACCAAAGACCACTCACTCTTTTTCAACCTGAATACACCTTCCCCTTTCTCATAGAAAACAGCTGGTGGATCATTTCTCAGGCTGGCCACAACCCTGGGATCTGCTCCAGTTGGCTGATGTGCCTCTTAAAATCCAGTGCTTCAGCTGAAGGCCAACTTCAATAGGGTATAGTTGGAGGTGTCCCTTTCTTAATCTGGGTACCATATTTCTATCAAAAACTCCTAAGACTGGGGATTTTGCCCATCTTTCAATACCAGGCAGAAACTGAACTAGTACTTTTAAACTTTATAAAGGTTAAGTTCACTCTAATCAGCCCACACCACTTTACTTGACAAATTCTAGTCAAAGTCACCAGTGAGGGCTTCCCTGGTGGCGCAGTGGTTGAGAGTCCACCTGCCAATGCAGGGGACACAGGTTCGTGCCCCAGTCCGGGAAGATCCCACATGCTGCGGAGCAGCTGGGCCCGTGAGCCATGGCCGCTGAGCCTGCGCGTCCGGAGCCTGTGCTCCGCAACGGGAGAGGCCACAACAGTGAGAGGCCCGCGTACCGCAAAAAAAAAAAAAGTCTCCAGTGACATTCATTTGCTAAACCTAGTGATCAGATGCAACACTCATATATATGCTCAGGTGCTCTCTGGCCATCCCCACTAACAGGTATCTCAGACTTAACATGCTCAAAAGTGAAACCCTATTATTTCCTCTGCTAACATGCCCCACCCATATTCTTCCTCACTGGAGTTTCTCAATTATTGTTAATGTCCTCCTTCCAGTTGCTCAGGCCAAACACCTTGGTGTTATCCTCGGATGCTCTTTACATATCCCTTGTTTAATTCATCAGTAAATCTAGGCAGCTCTTCCTTCAAAGTATATCCAGAATTTCTGCAAGTACATCTCACCTCCCCCTCCAGTGCTGCCCTGATTCATACCATCTCTCACCTGGCTTAGTGCAGGAGCATCCTAACTGGTCTCTGCTTGTCAACACAGCAGCCAAAATGAGGCTGTTAAAACACAAGCCAGCTCATGGCACTCTTTCCAATATCCTCTGACAACTTGGCATCTCTTTCAGAGTAAAAACCAAGAAGTCTTTATCATGGCCTACCGAGCCCTGCAAACCCTGCCTTCTCCTCACCTCTTACTGCCCTTCCTTGACTCTCTCTGCTCCACTCACCCAGCTTCCTTCTGTTCTTGAACAGGAGAAATGTCTCCTGGTATGTTCTTCCCCCAGACACCCAAATACCCTGCTCCCTCACCTCCTTCAAGTTTGCATTCAAATATCATCTTATTCAAAAAAAGAACTGGAGTTCTAATGGACTAGTACTAAAAATTATTTCCAAGAATAGGTAAAACTTGTTTTTCTACAGTATTACCCATTAGAATGTTCTAGTATTTCAGGATGAGAAAGAGACTTTTAGAATTGTTTAGAATTCTAATTAAAAAAAAAAATCAACCAAGGCATGTTAGATTTCTACCTTTTGATTTTTTGCAATGGCATTACAGTTCCCTAAGTCTAATATTTGCCTTTTCTTTTCTAAAATGTTCTTAGGTGATTTGATTGGCTAAGATCCCCTTGTCAGATGCCCACTCTGCATTGCTGGAAGTTCCACCCTTGCCCCAGTGGATGTCTAGAGCTTCCCACCTGCATACCTCTCTGCACTCTGGCCCCTCCACTGAGATCATCCCTGCTTCCACACCCATAATGCTGAAAGTCTCCCTGTACTCTGTGACCCAGATCAGATGCTACTTCCTCCAAGAAGCTTTCTCTGATCTCTCCTGCAAAAAGGTACCTCTTCTTCCTGGGAACCCACAGCATTGATTTGCACTTCTTAGTGTGTCTGTTCTTGTTTGTGACCTTTTGACGTGACTCATGTCCCCTAAATAGCTATTATGTATTTCCTGACATTATATTTTATTTGCTGTTTTATTCCCTGCAGTGCTTAGAAGTACCTCACATAAAATGAGATTTCAATAAGATGTTCATTGAATAATTAGGTAAAAATGGAATGAGTAATAAGTAAAATTAAGACACATTCTTAAACTGCCCTGTTTTTAATTATCATTGTTTTAATTAAACCTATTCAAACAAGAGTGTCATTATCTTAAATTAATATTAATGACAGTAGTATTTGAATTGCCTCCAATCATTTTAAGGTCATTATTTAAAATGTGTTTTAATTATTAGAAAAATACCTACTACTAATATTTTCCTTGGCTTTTTATTTTCAGGAGTGGTTGCATTTATATAAAACATATCGAATATATACAGGCATCTAATATAAATATGTCTATATATATTAGATATGGATTCATATGTATAAATACTCAGCAGTGGTCATCCTCTCAGCAAAGAACATGTACATATGCACAAGTTATATTTTCTTTGTAGGCTGTGTATGTTTGTGTGTTTGTGTGGGCATCACATAACTTTTCAAGTAGGACTATTGATCAAAGATGGGAGTAACTAATATAAACACCCTTAGGCATTTCCAAGGACCAGAATACTTTGAAGTATTTCAGCAAGAACATATTGACCTCTTTGAGGAAAAGAACTGTGTGCAGCAATCAGACATGACTATCTAATGTTGAAGATCAAAGTGTATTGACTGAAATCTGCAGTTGCCATAGCTACTGAGCCCTGTGAATTTACTATAGTTCTCTTACTGCAAGCACAAGATTTACAGTTAAGACCTGCTTTATTGACTAGAAGGGTTATCTGTTCATTAAATCTGGGATTTTACTGGAATGATTTTCAGCCCACATTGTTTACTAAATTGAATCTGATTCAGTGAAATTAAAATTAAAATGCAACATTCTCAAGGTACACATTTATCATCTACTCTATCAGTCTTTTAAGGATGTGTAAAATATCCTAAGAGCAACTCCAGTCCTAGAAGATAAGATGTTTATGAAGTGTTTTCATATGGGGCAGGTTCTCAGTTGACTGTAATGCCTGAAACAGGAGTCCTGTGGCAAAGCTGACAAGTAAGACTAAGCCAATATGTCTCAAACTGCCTCCCACAAATATAGCTTAATGCCTTTTCCCTGGTGACACCGAGTGGATTTCTGAAGCTAGGTTTTGAATCCCCAAATCTCAATCATCAGAGCATGTCTGGTTATCTAAAGCTACTTTCTGAAACCTTCCTTCAAATGAGGATTTTTAAACCAAAATCCTATGCTTGGCTGCCTTATCTACAATTGACCTGGTTCTCAATTTCTTATTAGATCTATTATTCTAAAAAACATTTCATTTATTCATCTAATTTCTGAATAAATATTTGCCTGTTGAGCCACTGCTCCCAATGAGGTATTTTTGTAACTAAATGGGTGTGGTTGGCAGAGAGGAAAACTGAAGGTGAAGCTAGTTAGTAAGTCTCCAGTTACTTGCTGTGTGAGTAACTGGATTCCCCCCCCGCCCAGTTATTAGTTGTCTTTATGTTCATAAATCTGCCCTGTATTGACTTTCTAGGGCCTTAGGGGAAGGAATTTCCAAAACTTGCCTTCTTGTTTATTATACCAGATATCAAAAAATATGCAATAGGAACAACAACTAGATGGATGTCCAAAAGCATGATTCTAGTTGCTAGGCCAGGTTTGAATTCTTGGACATCTCAGCCTCAGTTTCCTCAACTGGAAAACAGAGAAAATAATAGTTTCCTCTTCATGGTGTTTCATAAAAATTTAATAAATTAATATATATGAGGTTCTTAACTGAGTGCTTGACTCCTAAGTACTCAGCAAAGTTAGGTTATTATTTTCAGGACAACTTATTTTGCTGAGAAGTCTTTAAAAGTAAGAAGGAAGAGAAAGAAAAGATGAAGAAAAAATTCTTTTGGTTCCAAATATAATTTAGAAGGTACAAGGAGGTCACTTCTAATTTTATTGTACAATCTCCTATTCCCCTCTGATCAGGCAACACATTTTAGGTTTGGTCTTAGGAAACATTAGACTTGGAAAATGTCACAGTTATACTATAGAGTTTAACAGAAATACTTCATAGTAATTAGAAACACTGACTACTTATTCAAGTTCAGATCATTTAGGACAAAATGAAATACTGAATTACAGCTTACTCTAGTTCCCCAACTGGGAAAAAAAAGAGTTTTGTGCTCTCTTTTAAAGCTCTTTCCTGGGGTGCCATCTGCAGCCTTAAAAACAAACAAAAAACAGTATAGTGCATGGGAACTCCAAAGCCAGGCGCCATAGCCATGGTTTCCTTATTAAGAGTGGCCTAAGTCCACATGGCCCTAACTAGATACACATATAAGTGTATGAAATTTGTGAGTAAGAAATAAAGCTTTTGTTCAATATACAAAAGCACCACATCTCCATTTCCTTGCCTCCAGGCATCCTCTCTATTTGCTAATAAAGAAGAGCATAACATAATGATATGCAGCCATGTGATAAAAATCAGAATATATTGAATATCCATTTGGAGTATAACTCAGTATCTGTATCTATTTAAAATACTGCCAAGTGTGATCATCAAATAGAAATCAAGCTGGAAAAGTAGTGCACAGAAAATGTCCGTTTCCTCAGGTTAAATTAATTCACCCAATTGCTCACCCGCCCTTAAGTCAATAATTCTTCTCTCTTGTTCAGGTGATCCACAGCCTTTAGGCAATGCATTCTAGGACTTCGTGGGCAAATCCTGTATGTACCTCCCTAAGACTCTCTATTTAAGTTTTTATCTATACCAGTTACCTCTGCATCAAACCCAAGAAAGAGTCAAACTGGAATCTTTATACCAAGTGTATATATAGGAATCAAGAAAATATATGAAAAAAATAAAGTTGCTACTGTGATAAATAGAAGTAGGAGCAAGCACTCTGTTCTACTAAGAATTAATATGTTTCTCAGCTGTTCTTATTCTGAGACAGCTTTGTTGTAATTTGGCAAGATTCAGGAATGTGGGAAGTTTTTTCCGGTTGGCCCATGGACAATTTTATATGGGGTAGAACAATAATTGCTGGCCAGAGTATTAAAGCCCAGAAGATAATTAAATAATGCAAAAGGAACAAAGTGGACTTTGCAAGCTGTGCTGCTACTTCTCAGTCTCTTGCTCTACCGAGAATTCAGATTGCTACTCAATGGGTTTATTATATAATCTTGCTGTGAACAACTTATAAACTATAACTGGGATTTTCATCTAAAAGAACATAAAAATTTTAAGAGAAGTAAACTATGGTGTAGCCCCCAAATCTTCCAAATTAACTATACTGGAATAAATATATCTTCTCCTAAGTGCTGTGACTTGGTCTATTAGTTTAAATCATGAAGAGGGTGAGGTTTTATGTATTCTCTTATTAGATTAAAATGGAATGTGTGGGCCTCCCTGGTGGCGCAGTGGTTGAGAGTCCGCCTGCCGATGCAGGGGATACGGGTTCGTGCCCCGGTCTGGGAGGATCCCATATGCCGCGGAGCGGCTGGGCCCGTGAGCCATGGCCGCTGGGCCTGCGCATCCGGAGCCTGTGCTCCGCAACGGGAGAGGCCACAACAGTGAGAGGCCCGCATACCGCAAAAAGAAAAAAAAAAAAAAAAAAAAAAAAAATGGAATGTGTTTGGGACCCAGTGGTTTTGTACAAAGACAGAAACTTATCAGCAGATACTTTTTAAATAAGCTTAGATATTTTCTAAGTAAACTTCTAAAGTTAGTAGTGATTCCAAATATTTTTATGACTTCCCTAAATTTGTTTCCTTTTAATTCTAATATTACAGATTTTAGTTATGTTTGAAATTAGAGTCCAGTTTAAATTATTTTCCTTCCTGAAAACAGATTTGAAATTGTAACATAGGGACTCCAATGATTAAAAAAGATGACTGGAGCAACTAAAGCAAAAAGTCTTGAAAGTGACTTCTAGCAAATATCTGCTTTGAAATCCCTAGTTTTAAAATGTTGCCAAAAGTACTTTTCCACTTTATTTAGATAATCAAAGCCTACAAAGAAAAATAAAAATGAGATGAGAACACTCCCATTAATCATTCAAATGGATCCAAAATGAGAAAGATTGAAAATAGTTCATTGGGAATTCCCTGGCAGTCCAGTGGTTAGGACTCCATGGTTTCACTGCCAAGGGCCTGGGTTCAATCCCTGGTCAGGGAACTAAGATCCCACAGCTGTGTGACACAGCCAAAAAAAAAAAAAAAAAGAAAATAGTTCATTAATATTTTTTGTGTTTTAGAGTAATCATTTTTCTATTGAAACTGAGTTCAAGAGAGAGATCAAGATGGTGGAGTACAAGGACATGGAACTCACCTCCCTCCATGAACACATAAACTTAAATCTACATGCAGAACAGTTCTCACTGAAAACTAACTGGAAACTGGCAGAAGGACTCCTGTACAGCCAAGGCTGTAAGAAAGATACACATGTTAACTGGGTAGAACGGGAAGAAACTGAGCTCAAGGACATAGATGGTATAAAATGTGTATGTATGTGTATACATATATATATAAACAGAGACATATTTTTTTAAGCCACCAGAAAGCTATGTACTCAAAGAAATCTAAAGGAACTGAATTTCAAAGAAGGGTGAGCCCTTCCAGGTTTGTCTAAGGTCAGTTACTACTTTCATCAACAGGAGTAATTGCCCAGTGTGCGCACAGGTAAGCAGAGTATCTTGCCTGCCATAAGCCATGGGGAGGGGAGTGTTGGTATCTAAGAGAAGGAGAAATCAGCAAACCTTTTACTGGTCACATGAGCCTACTTGAAGGACTGGAATCTAGAACAGTCCCAAATGCAGAACTAGTTCCATCCAACTGCCATTGATTCTCTCCCACAAGTTCATGGTGGTTCAGGATGCTCTGTGCTGGGCTAGAAAGCAAAGGAAGATCTCTTGCAGTCCTAGTGGTGCACAGATTCCAAAGTTTCACTAGAGAGAGATGCTTGTATTACACATAACCGATATTGCCCTCAAGACATTTGGCACAAGAGGTGAACTGAACTTAATAAATGTGCAACACCGTCTCAGACCTAGCTCAGCTCCTGACTGGATCAGAGAGATCATTCCTTCTCTAGATATCTGACAGAGGAAAGAGCAGGCCCTCTCTGGGGGAAAAAAGATTTATTCTAGTCTCTATGGGTCTTTTAAACACAATATCTACCATGCAATTAAAAATTATAAGCAAAGAAACTAGAGAAGGTAAAAGTTTTTTTAAGTTGATAGAAGCAAAACCACAGATGACTCAGATGTAGAAATTAACATACAAGGACTTTAAATTAAAACACAAAATTTTAAAGAATTTAAAGAAAAAGATGGAGAATTTCAGCAGAGAAATGAAGACTCTAAAAAGAATCAAACAGAAGTTCTATAAGTAAAAATACAATATCTGAATTAAGGATTTGTTGGACAGGCTGAACAGTAGCCTAGATTCAGTAAAAGAAGTAATTAGATAACTCATAGGTCAATAGAAATAATATAAACTGAACCACAGAGTTGAAAAAAGAACTTTAGAGACATGTGGGACAATAACAAATGGTCTAATATGTCTGTGATTGGAATTCCAGATGGAAAAAAAACAGAGAAAATCCAGCAGAAGAATTATTTGAAGAGATAATGGCTGAGATTTTTCTCAGAATCAATGAAAGACATCAGCCCATAGATTTAAGAAGCTCAGGGAACCCTAAGCAGCATGAATAAATATTATGAAAACCGTATCTAGACCTATGCTGGCTACACTCCCAAAAACAAAAAGTAAATAGAAAAATCTTAAGTCAGATCACAAATTCACATTTTATTTAGAGAAACAATAATAAGAAATAAAGCTGAATTATCAAAAATAATAGAAGTTGGAAGCTAATGGATTGATATCTTAAAGTGTTGTATGGGGGGAAAAATCAATCTAAAATTCTATACTTAGCATAAACATCCTTCAGAATTGAAAATGAACTAAAGACATTTTCAGATGAACTTCAGATGAACAAAATCTGAGGCAATTTGTCACCAGCAGACCTGCCCTACAAGAAATACTAAAGAAATTTCAAGATAAAAGGAAATTATTTCAGATGGAAACTTGGACCTTCAGAAAAGAATAAAGAGCCCCATAAATAAATGTGTTCAATGACATTTTTAAATTTAAAATAGTCGTTTTGCTGGTTAAAGTAATAATGATAATGTATTATGGGGTTTATATGATATACAGAAGTATATGAAATGAAATTACTTGCAGACACAAATAAGAGAGAAGCATAAACTCAACTATAGTGACTCATAGCTAGGCATAGCTGTGCCTTTGGTTATTTTATTGACAAATTAACTATTTGATCATAGAGAAACTCACATGTCAAAATTTTCTCACATAGGTAATATGGGAGTTGAATTGTCCTAGAAAAAATTCCAAAACTGAATTCCAGCCTATTGTTACACAACCTGTTGTGTTACTACTTCCAAATCCCTTGTAGGTTTGCTGGGAGGAGGTCATGTAAATGAGGCTAGACAGGTAAGAAATGGGTGTAACATGGAGGACCTCAAAGGCAGGCTTGGGCAATGGAGGGCTATTGAAAGCACTGGATCTGGGATGTGTCATGACCAGAAATGTGTTTTCTGAGGCTGATGGAATTTCAAAATCAACTCTCTAGTATAGAGGAAAGCCAACAAATTCTTAAAGGGCTTCTCTGCTCCCACTAATTCTTTGAAGGAGAGACACTCATTTCTATCTCAGTTTTCCTTCATCTATTCATGACGATGATCATGCACTGGCCCACCCAAGCTATACAAACCTTTTTAAAAAATCTACATGGTCGTTCTTATACCAAAAACTTTCCTTTTTTTTTTTTTTTGCCACACCATGCAGCTTGTAGGATTTTAGTTCTGCCGACCAGGGATTGAACCCGGGCCCTCAGCAGCGAGAGTGTGGAGTCCTAACCACTGGACTGCCAGGGGATTCCCTACCAAAAACTTTCATTCATATGACTTTCCTCTCTGACTGTCCTAAGGGCCCCAAGTTGAGTTTCCAAGACAAATGATTTTTCTCTTTAAATTACCTACTTTCATAAAATGTTATACCAAGTCCCTCTTTTTTCAGAGACCCATTAAAGGTTTAACCTTGAGTTTCTATCTTTTTGGTATCACAAATTTTTACTTTATTATGATTTGTTCATACATGTGATTGTTTACTGAGTAACTTGAGATTTCCTTTAAGCCTCTTCTCTCTACCCAACTCTTCTTTCACCTCCCTCTATTTACCTTTGGTTATTTAGTACTTTTCCTTTGTATGTTTCTGTTGATCTTTCTATATCATCTTATTCTTTTCTTCCTTCCTCCCTTAGTTTTCTCTTGATTGTAATTATTACCCTTTCTCAACCATTAAAACTTTTCCTCAAATAGAGAAAAAAGTCTTTTAAGTTATAACTCCTGAAGAGTCTAATCAGTAGGTCACAGAGAGGCCTACTAATCTGACATATTAACTAGCAATGCAATTTTTTTCTGTGCACAGCTAGGTTTAGAAAATACTGAAGATCTGTCAAATTTAAGGTGTAGTACCATTAACACACTGACTTTTATGAGTATACCATGAGGAGCTTCCCTGAAGAAACTATCAAGTATTAATTCTAGGAAGCCCACTTTCACCACTGAAACCATAATCAATTTGATTGTTCAATTTTTTATTTTATTTTAAATGCTACTTTATTAATTTATTTCCTTTGCCTTTTTCTTCTGGTGCCTTGCCAGGGGTGTTTCTTATACTTTTCTTCTCTCCTCAGAGCTTATTCTTAAAGGCTGGTGTAGCAGCAATGAAAACACACCTCTCGGGTGTCTTCTTGGTGGGAGCATCATTGACTGCTGGCTGTGGCTGCTGCCTCTCTAGATCCATCCCTGTGTTTGTGCTGAGGCCATGCTTTCTCCAGGCTGCCTCCAGACAATGACTGAGCATGGTAGGGGTACTGATGCAGGCCCATTCCCACCAGATGCAGGACTCCTCCAAGGGGTGACATTAGCTCAAGGACTTCCCATCAGCCTAGCTAAATTTTTCAAGGAGAAGTCTCAGCCCAAGACTCTTCCTGTTCATTCCCCCTTCCTTCCCTCTCTCCTTTCCTGGGGTCAGACCTGCATCATGGTCTGAAGGCTCTCCCCACCTTCTCCTGCTCCCCCCCTCTTTACCTTTTATGGGCATCTCTCTACCTCTCCCCCAATAAATCTCTTACATCCCATCCTGATGATATGTTTCATGAAGTTTGAGGTGTTGTCAGCTTAACTATATCAATTGTTCCTCTCTGCTGCTCACACGATGCTAATACCTCTGTGACTAGCTCTCTGACCATATCCTGTGAAGTTTGTTTATATATTCTCTCTTTCCATGTGGGCATTTGTTTAAAAACAAAAAATCATGTTTTATCCATATTTGAAATACTCTGAATACCCATATATATCACCAAGCAATATCCTCACCCAAAGCGCCTCCACTGGTAACTCTTAGAAGCCATCAAAACTGCTCTTGGATGGTAATTAGCCTCATCTCCCTTTGCGAACAATCTCAACTGTATTCTCTGGAAGAAATCCCAAACCTGCCTGAAACTGTTGCAAGAATATTAGGATGCCACTAAGATCTTTCAATTAAAAAAAAATGAAATGGTCTAGAGCAACGGTTTTCAAACTTTAGTGGGTGTTACAAATACTTGGAAGGATCTTTGAAACGCAGGTTGCTGGGCTCTACCTCAATTAAGGTTTCTAATTAAGTAGGCCTGAGGTGGGACTTGAGGATTTGCTTTACTAATAAGTTCTCAGGTAAAACTGAAGCTGTTGATCTGGGAATCCTGCCTTGGGAATCACCGATCTAGAGCAATGATTCTCAAATGTCCAGGTGCAAAAGAATCCTTGGGGAACTTGTTTTAACTGCAAAGTCCTGGACCCCCCATCCCTGCAACTCAGCCCTTGACTGAATAGGTCTACATAGATCTGAGAAGTCTACAAATTTTACAAGCTCCCCAGGTGATTCTGTTGACAGTAGACAAAAGACTATTGCTTTAGGTTTTTAAAAAGCTCCCCAGGTGACTTAAACATTCGGTCAGGGCTAAAAACCAGTGCTTTGGTACTCTCTGATTTTCAAATGATTTGGCAGTACTTTTAACCATTCCACATTTTTGCTATCCTTTCCCTCCTCTGCGTCTTGAACAGTTGGTCTGAGGCCCTCTATAAACTACAGCCCTACACTGTTATTTGCCCAGTACTCTCCTCCTACCACCCGCTCCTACCCCTCCCCAATTACCATAGCCATCTCCCCTCATCACTATTGGCTGGTAGGCATCTGATCCATGCTAAGGCATTAAAACAGGAGCTATTAGCTGTTCTTGCCTACCTTGTAAAGAATACAAGCAATGGAAACCAAAGGTAAAGAACAAAATACTAAAGGTGACCTACAAGAGAGTAAAAATAAGAATACTAGAATCTCTGGATACAGTTGTTACTGAGCCATGAGTATAATCTAGTCTTTACTTCTGTGAAGAGTTTCATATCCTTAAAAAAATCCATATTTTTTTTGTTTTTATTTTTGCTACACTCATTTGACTTAGAGATCTATAACTTGCAGTCAAAAGAGTTTAACTAATGACATTATAAAAGTACATATACCGCTCATTGACAAGACCTGATCCCCCGGACACCCTTTGAAGGAGGGCAGATATTTTACGGATAAGAAAAGTAAGGCACTGAAAGATTAAGAAATTTGTCTAAAGTCACACAGAAAGACAGGGCCAAAACCAGAATTGAAAACTGTCAAGTGGTATCTTTCTTTTATACTGCACAGCCTCTCCAAGCATGAATTTAATTTACCTAAAACATCCAAAGGCAACATAGTGGCTTCTTGTAAAGTGGTGTGTGTGGAACTCCTAAGCCAAACCTGTGAGAACAAAATGGAATTTCCAGGGATTATTTACCTATTGCTAATCTATTGAATTAAACAATATGTTTGGTCTTGGCAGACAGACATCTCCAGGGTCCGTCCTTCATGGTTTCTACCCCTCCTTGGGAAAGGTCAAGTGCACTAATGGCTTTCTTTCACTCTTTGTCAGCTAAGCATGAAAATCTTACTGGAGGAAGAGTCCCTGACCTATTGAATAGTGAACCCAATTGCACTGTTAATGTGTGTGGAATCCACATGTTGGCCACAATCCTTGCTGAACCACAGCCCAGGCACACGCCTTGACTTTTATGGCACTTGAATGATGATGTTGCACTTTAAAGTGTGTGAGGGGGTTTTAAAAATTCTGGTCTTACACCAAGTTTTTCCACGTAATGTAAAAGGAATATTTTCCATCTATCTACATGAAAGGGTACAGGAAGAAGCATAGGAAAGGCAAGGGAAATTCTCCTTGTCTATACTTTTTCTATCTTGAAACATGACCTACTCCTTGAGATGCTGGACACACTCAAATGACCCCATCAGAATTCTCAATTGCCAGGGCTGTCTGTCTTCTGAAAGCTGGGCTTTTGCTGTAAAAGAGATGTCTAGAAAAATGAATGAATTCTGCAAAGTTACTAGCCATTTTCATTAATCTAAGTCTCCAGATAAAATTTCAAAAACACTTAGATAATGCACTGTAACAAAATCACACACACACAGATTTTAAAATAAATATGATGCACATATTTCCATGATCATGTGCCACAAACACAAAAGAGTAGTAGTGGTTTTTTTCTCCAGGATGGTAAACTTTAGTGTAGGTAACTCAAAATATTGGACAGTATCTGTGGATTGGAGGTTGTGGGTTATATAGATAACTAGATGCTTTCCTGGGGAAGTGTTCTGAATAATTTGATCCCAGAATGATGTGAGATTAACCACAGAAGGAAGTTTTCCCTCTTATAGAAAGGAAAACGAGTAGTAAAGGACATGGCTTATAAATAGACTTTACAAACAGAAA
Organism: Mesoplodon bidens; assembly: GCF_964165515.1. Lineage (NCBI taxonomy): Eukaryota > Metazoa > Chordata > Mammalia > Artiodactyla > Ziphiidae > Mesoplodon > Mesoplodon bidens. Next base: position 46,158,687 of record NC_138165.1, on the reverse strand, counting down.
AAGAGCAGTTATATATATAATTTAACATGTTTTGCATAATTAACTTTCTTCTGTTTTAAAATATTAAAACTAAGAAGTTTTTATTTCTATCTTAGTCTGTCCAGGCAGCTATAACAAAATCCCACAGACTAAGTAGCTTATAAGCAGCTGAAGTTTCTCACAGATCCGGAGGCTGAAAGTCTGAGATCAGGGTGCCAGCATGGTCAGGTGAGGGGCCCTCTTCTGTGTCACAGACTCCTCACAGTGGAAGGGTGAGGGAGCACTGTCAGCCCTCTTTCACAAAGGCACTAATCCTAATCTCCTCCCAAAGGCACCTCTTCCTAATACCACCCCCTTGAGGATTAGGTTTCCAACAAGTGAATTCTGGGAGGACACAAACATATTCAGACCATCGCAATTCCCTTTCAACAGCAGGAACAACAACAGTCACAGAGACTGCACTGTGTCAGGCTCTGTGCTAGACTCTGTTCAAATATTATCACACTTAATCATCGTAACCCTCTTGTAAGGTGACTGTTATTATCATCCTGGTTTGGATTCATTATCTGTTGCTGTATGCAAATTAACCCCCAACAGCTTCAAACAATGACCATTATTATCTCACAGTTTCTGTGGGTTAGGAAGTCAGGCACAGCCTAGCTAGATGCCTCAGGCTCCCATTCCCGGCTCTTGGCAGGCCTCAGGTCTTCACCAGCTATTGCCTGGAGACATCAGTTCCTTGCCACATGTGCCTTTTGACAGGGTTTCTCACAACATGGCAACTTGCTCCCCTCAGAGAAATTACAAGAATGAACCCCCAAGAAAGAAACTTCAACCTTGGGAATAATAACCTTGGTAATAACATTCTATGACTTTTGCCATATTCTATTTGTTAGAAGAGAGTCATCCAACCCAGACAACATTCAAGAGGAGAGAATTACACAAGTGTGCAAATACCAGGAGGTAGGGATCATCGGGGCTATCTCACAGGCTGCCTACCAGAGAGTCTGTAGTATTTTAACAGTTGAGGAAACCGAGGCTTAGAGGAGGTAAACAGCTTGCCCAAAGACATTTGGCTCTTCTATGATGGAACAGAGATTCATTTCTGGGCTGTTGGAGACCAGAAATCAAGTTCTTAATCCATATGCTATAGAAAAGTATATATATTTTAAGAAATTGTTTTTTGTTGAACTCTTTTGATGACCATTTCTCCTCCTGTAGGAAAAGTTAACACCAAATAATAGCAATAATTTAGATTTATCAAATGCATTGCACTATCAGACATACAGACATACAGTGTTAGACTTTCGGTATATTTTTACGCATTTCAAGATCTAGCAATTTTCTCAAGTCCATCACTCTCTCAGGTTTTTATAATAGTCAAAAAAAAGAAATGATTGAAACACATTTTAGTATGTTTTATGGATTGAGATTCTCAGAAATGTTTGTTTTAGGGTTAAGGTGAAGGAAGAAAATGTAATTCTGCATACAGTCACCTTATTAGAGAATGATTACAAACACCCCACCTCAAGCTAGTTATTGAACTACAGTTGGAGAACTGAAGTTTCTTCTTTTGTCTCCAAAAGAAACAGATGCAGGGACTCTTAAGGCCACGGAACCATAAGCATTTATTCCCTACAGAGTACTGATATCCTGAGATTTCTTGTTTAGGTTGAAATGCTTGCAAAGTGTTGAACAGTAGGTGAGTCCAGAGAGCAAATAAAGAAAGGACTGTGGCTAGGTTTTCATAGGTGCAAGTTTTATCACAATATAGGAATTAGCAACAGGGGAAAACCAGAGAAGCTTTCTGACAACTGCATTATTGGTTCAATCAGGCTTTCTGTGCAAACCAAATGGCCTGTGTCCCAGTCAGCACAGAGGAATTATCCAACTGTCACCTTTCTTCCAACTGAAGGTTGTGTCATAGTTGAACTACTACCTTAGGGCTTTCATTTTTATGTATTGTTCCTGTGAAGAAAACTTTGGCATTACCAACAGTCTTAAGATACTCACCACCCTTTCTTTAACACCTAACACATTGCTAGTTCTTAATAAATATTTAAGACTGCCTTGCATTTTTATGAACATGTGGATGGTTTGAACTTTGGATTTTTACCTGTGTATTGATTGGGACCAGCTGGTAACATAAGTGACAAAATTCTCAGAGACAGGTTGCTTGTTCACAATACACTTCATTTGGTGAAAGGAGAAAAGGGTATAAATTTTTCAAGACTGTTAATCCTTATGGGATTTCCAGATCACTAGCATCTAAACTTCAAGGATTATTCTTTAAATCACACTTTTGTTTTTCACTTATCCATGAGGTTATCTGAAAACCCAATTTATTCTGGAGAACATTCTCATCTTAGAAGTTAGATAAAATTATTTCATATTTGTGAATCTAGGCATCTGTTTAATAGTCCCTCATGAACCATTAAAGAGGTGAAGAAGGAAAAATGTTATTTCTTTTCAGAAAATGGTATTAATATTAGTAAAGAGTTTGATGTGATTGTACCTCTTATTATAATCCACATTTCTTTATTTCCAATAAATTGCTTTATCTAATCCACTAGGTATTATTACTTGGAAAACTGTGTCATTTACACAGAGTAAATGTCAAAGTAACCATCTGTCCTTATGCCATGTGAAAATAAAAAATGACACTGTCTATGAATTGCATAGCAAATCATTACCATGTAAAAATAAATATGAGGGCTTCCCTGGTGGCGCAGTGGTTGAGAGTCCACCTGCCGATGCAGGGGACACGGGTTCGTGCCCCAGTCCGGGAAGATCCCACGTGCCGCGGAGCGGCTGGGCCTGTGAGCCACGGCCGCTGAGCCTGCGCATCTGGAGCCTGTGCTCCGCAATGGGAGAGGCCACAACAGTGAGAGGCCCGCGTACTGCAAAAAAAAAAATAAACAAACAAATAAATAAATAATAAATAAATAAATAAATAAGAAAACGTGAATAATTTACCTGGCCTCAAACAGTTTTAAAATAAATAGCCAAGGGGGCTTCCCTGGTGGCGCAGTGGTTGAGAGTCCGCCTGCCGATGCAGGGGACACGGGTTCGTGCCCCGGTCCGGGAAGATCCCACATGCCGCGGAGCGGCTGGGCCCGTGAGCCATGGCTGATAGGCCTGTGCATCCGGAGCCTGTGCTCCGCAATGGGAGAGGCCACAACAGTGAGAGGCCTACGTACCACAAATAAATAAATAAATACATACATACATAAATAAATAGCCAAATGATATGTCTTCATAAAATTATTTCAAATTTTTAAAAAATCATACTGAATTTGTACAATACAATTAATTGGACCTGACATCACCAGGGTTTGGAGCCAAAGTTCATCTTTCTTGATCCACCCTTATTCTATTTTTGCTTTGAGCTATTTTGGAGGAGAATAAAATAGGACTACTGAGATTTGAACTGGCAGGAAAGAAAGAAGGGGGATTTGGCACGATGCAAGAAGAATCCACAAGTCAGTTTTGTTCACCCTTAACCTTGACCATGACTCTACTTGTTGGTTTGCCCTCCATCAGGTGTGAAGACACTGCCAATGATTCTTACTCAGCAATTCACGCCCCTTGAGTTATTTTGTTTTTAATTATCCATTCTTACCATGTTCACCATGAAGAATAACATTCCTTGAGTGCTAAATGCTTGGCACATTATCTAATTTAATCTTCAATGCTACAATCCCAGGTAAGTGGTAGTATTCTCCCCATTTACATAGGAGAAAAGTGAGGTTTCAGGGTTAAATGACTTTCCTAACTTCATAGAGGTAGTAAATGATTCAGCTGGAATTAACACTCAAGTCTTTCTAACTCTGTACATATACTCTATAAACTGTTGCTTATGAAATTTTTGAGATGGTCATTGAGGACTAAGGATGCCATCAGGATCACAGTGAATGTTATTCACTCAAAGGGGAAACAAAGCTGTGATTTTTGGTTTATGATCAATATAATTTACCCAAACCACAAATTTCAACAGACCTAATCATACAATGGAAAAATGGTGAGTAATATTCAGCTGTGAAGTAGTCAGCACGATGACATCCTACCTACAAGATCACCTAAGCATTCTTTAAGAGTAAAATAGAAAAAAGTTCTTTATCAAACTTTGCATTTACCCATGAACCTCTACAATGAGATTCTCTGTGGTTTCAATATACATACACAATAAGGTATTTTTTATTGCATCATCATGTTTTCTCAAACATCTATACAAAATGGCATATCTTGTTTCAGTCATGAATTAATCTTAACTTCGCCCCCTCCACCAAATTTTAAGATATACCATACTTAAAATCGTTCAAAATATATGTTAATGTTTTCTTATTTGTGGGGTTAATTAGAACAGTTAACATTTCCATAAATATGAATGCCTTTTGTTTTACTTTGTTTTGTTTTTTTTAAGCATTTGGTCCACTGACCTGATCATTAAGCCATGAATGAAGCCAAAAACCTTGCCTCATGGTTTTAGTTACTGTTGAAAATGCAACATTGTTTTGTTTCACAAAATCTGTCACATGGTTGAACACATGCCACCAAACTGCTATGACGTAGCACTGCAGTATGGCATGTTCTTCTCATTCATTAAATTGATTTCCCATTGTTTTAAGGAAAGAGCATAGACATTAAAGACAAATGTTATATTTCTATAAGTAGACACTTTTTAAACCTTCTGCTGTTTACAGCCAAGATTCAGATTCTTGGCTCCAGGGTCCAGACTACTCTCACAAAAACTTGTTTCAGAACATGTGCTCTACATTTGTTTCCTAGGATGAAAATGGCTTGGGCATGTGCTGACTAAAACTCAACACCAAAGGGATTTAGTCAGATTCCTATAGTTTGGCAAACATTTTGCTATGCAATTTGGGTAAAGATCATAAAATAATGCTTTTTTCTTCTTCTTAACTTCTAACCATTGGGCAGCTTTTCAGATTGTTTCCAGACAATTTTATTAAGATACTGAATCAACCTTCATACTAGAATGAATGGATATAATATTGAGCTCAGGTAATATCTTTTGAATGTATTGAGAATAAATTTTCACATCCATTTAAATATATTAATTGATAAGGACGGGCTTTCTGCCTAAATGAAGAATTCTGATACCAGCGAGCACAGCCACACATACAGTCAGAATACGTTAGTGCAAGCCTTTATTTCAGGGATACTGTATCTGGGGAAACTTGAGGGAAAAAGCTATAATATAGCTTTATACTAACATCACAGTTATTACTTTCCAAACTGCTTGCACTCAGTATCTCTAGGCTTGTGTCAGAAATCCAAAGAAAAATGAAAAATGGCAATTACTTCATTCTCCTTACAGGTTAGTTGCCAAAATTAAATTTTTCTGATGTTGTTCAGTGGGCCATGAAAGTAAAATCATGTTTCCATTACCCAAATGTTAGAATTTTTGGAACTATCAGCCAGAATCACATTAAAATAAAAGTTGTTTGGAAAGTGCATTACAATTCTTTAAAAAAGGCCAAACTGCTCAATTTTGTTTGATTTTAAATTAAGTTCTAGGGAGGAGTGACCAAGATGGCAGAGTAGGAAGACCCTGAGCTCACCTCCTCCCATGGGCACACCAAAGTTACAAATATTTACAGAGCAACTATTGATGAGAACAACCTGAAGACCAGAAGATCTTCTACAACTAAAGATATAAAGAAGGAACACAACAGGATGAGTAGGAGAGGCAGAGACGCAGTATAGTCAAGACCCATACCACTTGGTGGCCCACACACAAAAAGGAGGATAATTACAATTGCAGAGGTTCTCTCCAAGGAGCAAGGGATCTGAGCCCTGCGTCAGGCTCCCATGTCCAGGGGTCCTGAACCTGGAAGATGAGCCCACAGAACATCTGGCTTTGAAGTCCAGTAGGGATTGGGGAAAGCCAGTGGGCTGTGGGAAACAGAGACTCCACTCTTAAAGGGTGCACACAAAACCTCACATGCTCCAGCACCCAGGGCAGAAGCAGTAATGTGAAAGGAGCCTGGGTCAGACCCACTTGCCAAACTTGCAGAGCCTCCTGGAGAGGGAGAAAACAATTGGGACTCACAATGGGGAAATAGATGCTGGCAGCAGCCATCTGGGGGGCTCATTCTACCACATGGACACTGGTGCTGGCAGGCACCATTTTGGAATCCACCCTCTAGCTTGTTAGCCCCAGGACCTGGCCCCAACCACCAGCCAGTCAGCACAAGTCCTCGGATGCTTCAGGCCAAGCAACAAGCAGGAAGGATACAGAGCCCCACCAACCAGCAGGCCTGCTGCCTTAAAATCCCCTAAGCCCACAGCCATCCCAGGACCTGGCCCTGTTCACCACAGGACCTAGGACCAGGACCCACATACCACTGTGGAGGCACCATCCCCAGGACCCCCAGAGCCCTGCAGTCAGAGACACTGGGACATGACTGTACACACCAGTGAGCTGGCACTAGCCCCAGGACCAGCATCACACATCAGTCAGTAGGCAACAGACCCAGGAACCCCTGGACCCTGTCCCTGCCCACCAATGGGCCAAAACACCAATTCCAGGACCCAACAGGCCCTGCAGCCAGAGACCCCAGGACCTGGCCCCACCCACCAGTGACTGGCACTAGCCCCAGGACCAGCCTCAGCAACCAGTGGGTAGGCATCAGCCCCAGAACCACCTGGCCTCTAGCCCTGCCCACCATTCCCAAAAATCAAACAATGTGATACACCACACTAACAAACTGAAGAATAAAAACCATATGATCATCTCAGTAGATGCAGGAAAAGCTTCTCACAAAATTCAACATTCATTTATGATAAAAAAAATTTTCTACAAAGTGGGTATAGAAGGAACATACCTCAACATAATAAAGCCCATGTATGATAACCCCACAGCTAACATCATACTCAGTGTTGAAAAGCTGAAAGCATTTCCTCTAAGATCAGGAACAAGACAAGGGTGCCCACTCTCACCACTTTTAGTCAACATAGTATTGGAAGTCCTAGCCACTGAAATCAGACAAGAAGAAGAAACAAAAGGAATCCAAATTGGAAAGGAAGAAGTAAAACTGTCATTGTTTGCAGATGACATGATACTATGCATAGAAAATCCTAAAAATGCCACCAAAAACTACTAGAATTCATCAATGAATTCAGTAATGTTGCAGGATACAAAATTAATATACAGCAATCTGTTGCATTTCTATACACTAACAAACTATCAAAAAGAGAAATTAAGAAAATAATCCCATTGACAATTGCATCAAAAAGAATAAAATGACAGGGAATAAATTTAACTAAGGAGAAAAAAGACCTGTATTCAATATAAACTCCCAGTTATAAGATAATTAAGTACTAGGGATGTAATCAACACCATAACAAATATAATTGAAAGTAGTTAAGAGACTAAAGCCTAAGAGTTCTCATCTTAGGATGAGAAAAAAAAAATTTTCCTATTTCTTTAATGTATCTATGTGACATGACGGATGTTCACTAACTTATTGTGGTAATCATTTCATGATGTAAGCAAATCATTATGCTGAACATCTTAGCACAAACTATTGGGTGTAAGATAGGCTCAATGATGTACAACAAGGGGAATACAGCCAATATTTTGTAATAACTGAAAATGGAAAGTAACTTTTAAAAACTGTATAAGAAACTTTTTAAAATCTTAAAAAATCATTATTCCCTACATCTTAAACTGATACAGTGCTTTATAACAATTATATCTCAATAAAACTGGATTTACATTTCTTAAAATAAATGAACTTCTGAGGACGGAATAAAGAATGTCATTTCTTGCCTTTTTAAGTGAGCTATTTCATTGTGTTTTCAGTAGATTTCTGAGTCACCTCTGCTTTGATTTTTTTAGCATTTTGTAAATATTTCTGTTTATTTAAATCCGCTTTGAGTTCTTATTCATGTGCATATGTTTATATACACAAATTATTTATATATACAAATAAATATAAATGTATCCATGAGAAATCATTCCACTGCTACCTCCCACTGGTGAACAAAAATATTGTTTCAATGATTGTCTTTGTAACCTGTGAGCAGTTTTAGATAGTGCTTTATTCACTTATTCATAAATTAATACAACAAATGATTTTATTATACCATGTGTCAACACTACTGAAAACTCTGTAGTATGAAAATACTAAACATATATAATGAAAATTCACTAGTATTTGTCCTGAAAGCTCTGAATTGTGAGTTTCTTGAAGATAACAAGGAGAATATTAATTTTAATTTAAGCCTGACTATATACAAGTCAATAGGACTATAGGACCCAGTTCCATTAAAAACAAAATTTTGTAAAGGATTGGGTAAAAAGCAAGAAATTGCCTTGTGATAGATATTACCATATATCTAAATAAAATGATAACAGAATCAAACTCTCCTAGGTAATCTTCACATCTCACTCTCTTCCTTTTTTATGATCTTATAAAATATTTATTTCAAGTAATTCTCTTAACAATTGAGAGAAACACATAACCTTGCTTTTCCTCTTTCAAAATTTTTCCACACTTAGTTTGGGTATAAAATTTGTTTATTTATTGAAATATACATTACAGAATATATTTTTCCAGATTTATTGCAATATAATTGACATATAATACTTTATAAGTTTGTGTACAACATAATGATTTGATATACATATATATTGGGAAATGATTACCAAAATAAGATTAGTTAACACATCCATCACTTTACATACTGACTTTGTGTATGTGTGTGGTAAGAACTTTAAGATCTACTTTCCTGGCAATATTCAAATATACAGTACAATATTGTTAACTATAGTCAGCATGCACTACATTACATCCTCAGACATTTTTCATCTTAAAATTAAAATCTGTACTATTTGACCACCTTCACCTACTTTCCCCATTTCACATGCCTGGTAATCAATACTCTGCTATTTCTATGAAATCAATTGTTTTAGATTCCACACAGAAGTGAGATCATACAGTACTTCTGTTTCTCTAATTTATTTCACTTAGCATAAAACCCTCTAGGTCCATCCATGTTGTCACAAATGGCAAGATGTCTATTTTATGGCTGGATAATATTTCATTGTGTATGTGTGTGTGTACACACACACACACACACACACACACATATATATCATATCTTCTTTATCCATTCATCCTTTGATGGACATTTAGGTTGCTTCCATATCTTGGCAATTGTAAATAATGATGCTATGAACATTGAGGTGCATGTATCTTTTTGAATTAGTGTTTTTGTTGTTTTTTTGGATAAATACGCTGGAGTGGAATTGCTGGGTCATATGGTAGTTCTATTTTTAGTTTTTCGAGAAACCTCCATACTTTTTTCCATAGTGGCTGGACCAATTTACAATCCCACTAACAGTGTACTAGGGCTCCCACTTCTCCACATCCTCACCAACACTTGTTATTTGGGGGCTTTTTTATGATAGTCATCCTGACAAGTATGAAGTGATATCTCATTGTGCTTTAATTTGCATTTCTCTGATGGTTAATGATGTTGAGCATTGTCTCATGTGCCTTTTGGCCATCTTATTTAGAAAGATGTCTATTCAGGTCTTCTGCCCATTTTTTAACCAGGTTGACACATTCATATGTTTTTATGGCGTTAATTTTTTTTCCACATGAAGAACACCCTTTAGCAATTTTTTTGTAAGGGAGGACTAATGGTCATGAACTTCCTCAATTTTTGCTGATTTGGGCAAGTGTTTATCTCTTCTTCACTTCTGAAGGTTAGTAGCCTTGGTTGACTTTTTTCCCCAATATTTTGAATATATCATCCCACTGTCTTCTAGCCTGCAAAGTTTCTGTTGAGAAACCCACCAACAGTCTTATGGGAGTTCCCTTGTATGTGACAAGTCACCTTTCCATTTCTGCTTTCAAAATTTACTCTTTGACTTTTGACAATTTAATTACAATGTGTCTTGGCACAGCTCTTTTGGGTTCAATATATTTTGGGGTTTTTTCAGCCATATTGCTTTAAATAGACATCAGTTACTTATTCATTCCTTTCTGGGATTCCCATAATGAATATATTATTCCATTTGATGGTATCCCAAAAGTTCCATAGGGTTTCTTCACTTTTTTCTTGCTCTTTTTCTTTTTCCTCCTCTGACTGGATAATTTCAAATAACCTATCTTCTAGTTCACTGATTCTTTTTTCTGCTTGGTTGAGTCTTTTGTTGAAGCTCTCTACTGAATTCCTCAGTTCAGTCACTGTATTCTTCACCTTTAGGATTTCTTTATTTCTTTTTTATTTTTTTGTAAAGTTCTTTGTTGAACTTCTCATTTGTTCATGCACTGTCCTCCTAATTTCATTTAATTGTTTGTGTGTTCTTGCAGTTCACTAAACTTCTTTAGGAAGATTATTCTTTGTTAGACAGCTCATAGATTTCTACTTCTTAAGGGTCAGTTATTAGAAGCTTTATTAATTTCCTTTGGTGGTATTATGTTACCTGATTCTCTGTGATCCTTGATTCCTTGCATTGGCCTGTATATTTGAGTAAGCAGTGTTCTCTTCCAGACTTTACAGGTTTGCTTCAGCTGGGACAGACCTTTACTAGGCAGCTTCACTTGAGGTTTTAAATCAGTCAGCTGGTAGCATCCATAGGCATGTGGGGCTTGCTATCAGGGTCTCCAGCTGAGCAAGACCACTTCCCATGCTCTGAGGTTGAGGGGAGACCCACTGTCTGGGCTCTACAGTAGTGCAGGCCTACTAGCTGGGTTCTGCATACAAACAGGGCAGCTGGGTGGCTCCCTAATTGGACGGGGCTGCTGGCTGTGCTCTGAGGTCAGGTGGGGCCTCAAACTTGGTTCTGAAATTATCTGTGGTCTGCAGAAGTTTCATGCTGCATTCCTGGCAGGGTGATGCCATTGGGTGGACTAAGCAATTGGGCAAGGCTATCAGCTGGGCTCTGCAATCATTTCTGGTTGGGTGTGGTCTCAGGCTATGCTCCCCAACTGGGTGATGCTGCTGGCTGGATTCCATGTTCAGGCAGGGCTGCACATAGGGCTTCATGGATGGATAAGGCCTCAGATTGTGCTATGCCACTAGATAGGGCATAGCATAAATTTTTCTTATTTTTCAACACAATAAAGAAGTCTATTGCATTAAGGAATCTCCATTCCTTTCACCAAAAGAAACGCAAGAAATATTTGTGAGTTGGATGCTTTCCACACTTTGTTTTATTAGAAATCATGGCTCAGAGAGCTGTGGGTAGAGACCACCATCCAGCTCGGTTCAAGAAATAAAGCCTGAGTCTAGTCACTGTTAACCTAGCGGTCCTCAGTATCTTCATGGAACAATTTCATTGTTTCCCCTCAACATCATGGAACAATTGCAGTGTTAAGTGATACACAGCATGTTTTCCCCAAGATTTTAAACATGTGAATAGTCACTTTGTTCTTCACCTTATCAGATTTCTGTTGTGACTGTAGACAAAATTTTATGACTAACACATATTTCTAAGCCAGCATCTAATTAGTATTATGTAAGCTATAATACAACATAACTCAAAATAGAATATTTTAAAAACCAAAACACATATCTTCCCAAAGTGGTATCTGCTAGTAAAACCACTATGTATATTTAGCTAAATCTGTTCTTTATACTAGATGTATATTTATTTCAAAGTCAGTGTATTTTAAGTCAATCTCCAAAATGCTTCTCTTAACCACTTTTTTATGTTCTCACCATGATGCATTATTTAAATGATACTCTATTACTGACTTTGTGGATACAAGAGGATTCCAGAAGAACACAGAGTCATTTAAAATTAAAGGTATGCTATATTAACCAGGATCAGCACTTTATAAAAATAGAACTATATACATAACATACACACCCACAAGAAAAACAATTCCCCACACATCCGCTTTAATCCCACAAAATAGATAATCAAACAATGAATCTATTCACCACTAAATAAATAGGAAGAGGCACAAAATAACTCTTTATACTTTACAGGAAAGTCATGGATCCTGAAACCCTGTTTCTCTTTCCCTCTTTTCATCCACCAGTGCCTATCATTTGAGTAGTTCTCAAAAGGCTAGAAAAGCGGAAAAGATGAAACATTTTATAGTTTTTAAAATGTATTTCTTAAGATAGTGTGTATACTTGTCTAATTGTGGAGCAGTTATTGATCATCCATTATATACCAGACACTGTCTTAGGCTCTTTATATCTATCTCATTTGAATCTCCCCACAACCTTACAAGGTAAATGGTAGCTTCTACTTTTATGGATGATCAAATCACAACTGAAGCTAAATTAATGTTGGAGGTGGATAGTTAATGAACTTGGGTCACCTGTCTGACTTCAAAGATCATATTCCCTCTCCACTTTGTAATCTGGACCTTAATCTGTGTACCTCTATTTAAAGGATGCAGGACATTAGGGTTAGTTTTGTAGCACACCACAATTTGGGGTCCAGGATATTTTTTATGTCTTCACAAGATATTCAAGCAACACAAACACAGGTGCCAAAAGAATTCCCATTTCCTGTTTGTATTTTCCCCGTTCCAAGCTTCTATTCTCCACATTGCCAAAGCATCTACAGCACTAGTTTCATCACTTTCTCTAGAGTTCAGGACTCCCGCCTCTAAATCTCATACCTGTCACTTACTCCTGAGAACACTTTCCTTGACCCCTCATTCCTGGAGTAGATATCTATGCATTTTTGCTACAATTTTTGTACTGCTTTTTTAGCTAAGGGTCTCCTCACTTGAATTTCAGTACAGTTATCAGTCTGGTAGGTCTTTCTCAACAAATTCAGGGAAATAATTAGTCCTCTTGGGAGCTAGTTTAAGTAACTATTTTCTCATTTCCCCCAAGGGGAGAGTATGGCTAATATCATTCTAGGTATAAGAGAGATAAGACAATTTATTACATTCAATGGGTGTCTAAGACATTAGCACTTAATGCCCTCTCAGGACCCTGTTGAGAAGGTCTAGTAGAGTGTTTTCTGTTTAGTCTGTGTCCACTCTGCATACTCTCCCAGGATCAGAGCATTTTCATAACTGTCAGTAAAATATTTTAAGATACCTCTGAATTTTGTTTTCATCCTTTTATATCTGTTCCCTCTCATTTAATCAGTACAGACCCTGTACTCATAGTCTTCAGAGAGTCTTGTGACAAGATGCAAAAGAGAAGAAATCCATGAGTCCCAGAGCTGGAGAGGATTCGATGGTAGAGACAACATGTCTTGGCAACGAAATGAGGGATGAGGACTGGGGACAATAAAGCTTTCCCTGTTCCTTCCCCAGAAAAGGAAGTGACTCTGCTGAGCTCTGAGCTGAAGGGAGGGCATCTATTGACTCTGAAAGCAAAGGAGGTTCCCAGCCCAGATTCTAGACACTGCACCTGTGTGTGAGCAAGAACTGACAAAGAAATGGTGGCATGGATAGGCAGGCAGGGCTACCGGCAGATTTGCAAAATATCTTAGCGCCTCAAATGGTATCTGGAAGCAGGAGAGAGCCTCAGGCTCTGAAGGGGCCATGCAGGGCAGCAGAATGGACGTCCCATCACTGAGAGCTGTGGACTCCCAACCAATAACTCACTCGCCTACTCCCAGGAAATCCCAAGTCTTAACACCACATAAGATGCCAGAAGTCAAGCATAACTTTGGGGGGCAAGGACATGAAACTCCAGAAGAGCCAAGGTTAAGTTTCCTATCAATGGAACAGAATGAGGGCTCAAAGTAAATATTAAAACAAACAAGAGAAATGCCCAAGTTTTACACCAAGATCATACCCCTGTTGGTCTTCAAAGCAACCCCAGAATGTTATAAGGGCAGATCTGTTTCTTTACTTTTCTCACATATGATTAAATTACAACTTTGACAAGTAGGTTGCCATGGCTCGTAAGGGGCAGGTCTGGGACCTAAGGCTTCCTGGTTTAATTTATATACTATCTACATTCTGAAAAACAACTTCACTCTTGTAAATTTAACCTGAACTCATCATGGAAGACTCAGCTTTTAATTTCTAATAACTCTCAAACAAATAATTTACTTGTTAGATGTTTATAAAAATGATATGAATAACTGCACCAAATTTATAAAATTCAATGACCATAATGAAGAAACAGCACCATTCATAATTAAATAGCCACTTTGTTTTTGCCAGCAGACAAAATCTAAATATTACCAATATACTGATGATGTATTATCTTTAGAGTGTTATTTCAACATTTTGAAGGTCACTAATTCATGAAATTCTGTTTTACATGATCCAAAACAGTGACACTGATGAAAATTTCTACCCCGTTGGTCACAGAGGTAGCAGATCTCTGATACTGACCTCTGATATCTGCATATTCAGATGTATTTTAAAGTTTATGTATGCCTGTTAATATTTGCTTAGCATGTACAATGTCTTGTTATACTCGAGGACAGAAAACTTATGTACATATCATGAACTAAGAATACTTACAGAACAGAATTTTATTAAGCATAGTTTAAATTCATACAAATTGAATACATAATTTATGCACTGAGAATATGCAAAATAACTGTTTGGTTTAGATTAGGTTAATTGGGAAAAGATTTCTCGAGGAAATTAATTACCATTTCAATTTTGAAGTAATGGACACCCAGAGGAATGAAACTGAAGACATGCAATTTGTGGCAGGTTCAGTGGGCAAGCTACTCCTCTAAAGTATCCATCCAGGCTTCCCTGGTGGCGCAGTGGTTGAGAGTCTGCCTGTTCATGCAGGGGACACGGATTCATGCCCCGGTCCAGGAAGATCCCACATGCCGCGGAGCAGCTGGGCCCGTGAGCCATGGCTGCTGAGCCTGCGTGTCCGGAGCCTGTGCTCCGCAACGGGAGAGGCCACAACAGTGAGAGGCCCACATACCGCAAAAAAAACCAAAAAACAAAAAAAAGAAGTATCCATCCATTCTTTTATTCAACAGACATACATTGAACACAGTTTATACTGAGAATAGTGTTAAGCACTGAGGATATAGAGTCACGTAACACAGCATTCCTGTCTTCAAGCTTACAGTTTCACAGAAGACATAGGCAAGTAAAAATACACTAGAACACAACGAGATTAAAAAAAAAAAAAAAAGATTCCATTCATTTTCCCAGAGCTGTAGGATACAGGTAGGAAACAGAAATGAAATTAGGAAAATGGGCTTTGGAGGGTCTAGTAAGGATCAGCTAATAAGAGTAAATACTATCCTTCTCCTTGTTTCTTCTTCCAGCTTCCCTAGAAAGAGGTCTGCATTTGTTGCCTCAACACCACCCATGCTTTAACTCCTTGCAATCTGGCTTCCATACCTATAGTTCTATTATTCTACACAATCAGAAGTCTTCAATGACTCCTTGGTGGCCCAATCCCTGGGTCTTTGCTCAGTTGTCATTCTCTGGAGTGACCCCTTCTTTAATCTCTACCTTCTCTTCCAGAACACTTTCTTTCCATGTTTTCCTGTCACCCCTGAAACCTCCTTTTCCCATCTCCTCAATGTAGGCATTCCTTGAGTTCCGCACTTGATCATTTTCCCTCCTATCTTTACATGTGCTCTCTCTCCTCTGGCAATGTCATCTAGCTGTTTGAGCTCCATTCTGTATGGATGATTCCAAATTCCATTCTTAGAACCCTCACTTTTCCTCAGGTCTCCAATATCTAGAATTTGATTGAGGAAATTCTACCTTAATATATGACCTAGGTAACTTGTATCAATCACATTTTTAATTTTTGGTATTTTATGATGCTTTGACATCTGGGGCTTCGCTGACTCAAGAGAGACTACCCCTCCCAGGGTTAATTAATTCCAAGAGATAGCAGCTACTTGCTGGTGAGTACGCCTTTCATATGCAAACCAACCAACTCCAAGTTCACATTCCAACCTGCCTCTTATCAGGACCCTGCAGCCTAGGATACTATCCCCCTGCCCTAAATCATCACAGGGCCAGGTGCTAGACAACTAGAGACAACTACTATATTCAAACTAACAAATCCTAAGCCTACTCAGCTGCTTACCCTGCCTCTTCCATTCCTTCCCTTGAAAAGCCACGATAGAGGCTTTTGCCCATGCTTTCCCCTTGCTTCTTCTGCCTCCTGACCAACCCTGGTGCTTTACTATATAGCCCTGCATGACATACCATGCCTCCTATCTCTAGAAATCTATGAATACTAAAGCTTCTTCCTTAATAAAAATCATCCCCATGTCTGTGTGTCTTTAACCATATCTGATTAAAACAAATCCAGGGTACATTTTGAAACATAATTGAACCTATGTTTTTGAAAATAAACTTCACAACCCCTTATGCTCCCCATTTTTATATTAGTACCATGATCCTTGAAATCAACAAGACGCAAGCCTTCAGAGCCATTTTTTGGCATTTCCTTCTCTCTTGCCACATACATTTTATCACCTGCACAACTTCAGCAATTACCTCCCAACTAAGCTTCCCATCTTCTTCCTCTCCCAGATCCAAGCCATCCTACAAAATAGGACCAGATTTATTTCCCAAGAGTCACCCACAATCATACTGCCTGCCTGGCCAAATACCTTCAGTGGCTCCTCATTCATTGCCCACTGCATAAAAATTATATCCTTAGGCTAATTCAAAAGAAAAAGTATAGTCCAAGAAATAGAAAAATACCCAAAAGAATCCAATGTCTTAAAAGCTAAAGGAAAAAAATAATTAATTGAATGAAGATTATTAGCATCCATTGCCATGCTCCATTTTTGTTAAAATATTGCATTAAATGGAACACAGATAATTATATATACCAATAATCATGTATCTCCAATCATATACTGAAGATAGAGGTTGAAACACTTTGTTAAGGACTACCAGAAGGTGACCCCATTGGGGGGTAAGAGGTCAAAGCACCTCGTGCCTTTCCTGATTATGAAGCCCTCAAGAGTGATTTTCAGGTTTTGCCCATGTTCCTTGAGTCCACATTTCTAGGAAAACTATTATTCTTGAGTAGAGACCTTTTATCCCAAAGTCTAGAGATAATTTTTTACTCAAACATGAATACCATAGACCTAGTCCAAAAATTTTATTATAATCTCAAAACAGATGAACATCTGTTCACATGAAAAATGAATGGGGGCTTCCCTGGTGGCGCAGTGGTTGGGAGACTGCCTGCCAATGCAGGGGACATTGATCCCTGGTCTGGGAAGATGCCACATGCCACGGAGCAACTAAGCCCGTGCACCACAGCTACTGAGCTTGCACTCTAGACCCCATGTGCCACAACGACTGAGCCTGCGTGCCACAACTACTGACGCCGTCGCGCCTAGCACCCATGCTCCACAACAAGAGAAGTCACCACAATGAGAAGCCCGCGCACCGCTAGGAAGAGTAGCCCCCGCTCGCGGCAACTAGAGAAAGGCCGTGCGCAGCAACAAAGACCCAACGCAGCCTAAATCAATCAATCAATCAATCAATCAATAAAAGTAAATGCTTAGAAAAATTGGGGGAGGATTAAAAACAACAAAAACAAACAAACAAAACAACAAAATGAATAATGGCCCACGATACAGTCTTCCAGAGGAGTATACGCTGACAACAGGTTCTAGCTAACAATTTGTCTGTGTTGGCATGACAATAAAACTACATACAGTAATATGGTAACGCTTAAGTCCATTAAAGCAGGAAACATGTATATGCTTATATAGTATATATTATAAAAGAAATCCCTAGAACCAAGTAAGACATTTGTTTTCCTTTTTCCTTGGTATTCACTTTTTTTCCCCTAGCCAGACATAGGGTGTTATTGGTTATAAATAATTTGTGGTAAAGCTTTGCTTTTTATAACAGAATGAGAAATACATGATAAACTATGTAGAAGGTATGATACACAGAGCACATTCCAGACTGAAAAGAACAAAACATGTCCCAACATCTCTCCCATCCCAAGTTCAAAGACTTGTGCATTACTGTAACAAATTACTTTGTGCAGTATTGTAGTATTATATTACCAAGTAAGAGAGAGTCACCCTGTGAGATAATAAGGTAGAAATCTATGGTATGTAATTGTTCTAAAGGCTGGTGATGCCTGAAATCTGTCCTGAGATGTTTGATACTCCACATAATTTCAAAGGGGCCCACAACATCAGCACAGGTTCCTGCCTGCCACTTTGGTATTTTGTGATCACTCCTTGGGGTGTGCTAAGGAATTTCACAGTCAAACAATTCTTTGAACATATGGTTACTATCTCAGAAAATACAAACTAAAAATTCAGATCAACTAAAGTGAAAAAATTTAAAGCAGCAGGCATTTGAGTATAGTTTTTTCAAATGATATTTTACAATGATTTTATATCATAAAAGCAACGCATTTTAGTAAAGAAAAAACATGAGACTTTTCTCATGATTACTGTGTGTACTATTGGTGATTTTACTTATTAACATAGAGTATTTCTCTCATCTCAGTAAGCTATCTTATCCTATCTTAGAAGACAGACATGTTGATTCATATTTAAAAAGAAAGGAGGGAAGGAAGGGTGGAGGGGTGGAAGGAAGGAAGGAAGGAAGGAAAGAATGGAGGGAGAAAGGGATGGAGAGGAAATATTATCCCAAAGTAATAAAAACAGGTTTTTCCCTGTTTGTAGAATTTAATTAACATCAATCCATTTAATTTCATTGAGCACTTTGCATTGTAAAAAATTATATACCGTAAGCGTAAGTGAAATAAAAACTGAAATCATCATTCCTCCCTTCAGAGTTTAGCATCTAAATGGGAGAGACCTATAGAAAAGTGGAAAGAAACTCCACTATATGGTATAATCAACATAAGGTAAAAGAGGGTCCCATGGAGCACAGAAGAGAGACAGCTAAGGATTTCTGGGCAAGGGGCTCCCTGAGATTAGTTTCCAAGAACACGAAGAGGCTAACCTGGTGAGCAGAGAAGAAAAATTGGGGGAGGATTAAAAACAACAAAAACAAACAAAACAACAAAATGAATAATGGCCCACAATACAGTCTTCCAGAGGAGTATACACTGCAACAGGTTCTAGCTAACAATTTGTCTGTGTTGGCATGACAATAAAACTATATACAGTAATATGGTAACGCTTAAGTCCATTAAAGCAGGAAATTCGAATTCTTGGACCCCAACCTAGATTTACTGGATGAGAAACTTCAGGGGGTGAGCCCAGCAACTTTTGATGTAACAACCCTGCAGGTGATTCTGACAGACTTAAGTTTGAGAACCACTCACTGAAAAGAAATTGTTGTATTGGGTGTGCATGTGGGGTGGCAGAAGGAAAGGAGGGCAGGTGATGTACAAACCTATTTCCCTGTGTTGCTACGTAAGGTAGAACATTTTTATGTTTCTTTCTTGGAATGAGGCACATTCCTACATGAATTGCAAATCAAGAAAAATGAAACAGATGACAGATGACGCTTTTAACTTGTGTTTTTTCTGGTATCTGACCCTCTCCTGTCCATCCCATCTTCCTAAAGCAGCTATAGTTGATGATTATTAAACAAGTGCCAGGAAAAAATGAGTAAGGGAGTTTAAAATATAAACTCTTAACAAAAACCTAGGCATGTGTTTTCCACTTTCTTACTGTTTCAAAATACATTTGACTTGTCACATCACATTCTGTCTCACCACGTTTTCATCTTAAAAGGCAGGGAAGGAGTGTCTGATATTCTTGAGACAGAGGTATAGATGTTCACTTAGCCATATGTTTGGTTAATGCATTAGGTGTCCTCAAAGTTCTGCATTTTTCTGTCAGTTTTTAGAAACTTACATTCTTAGCAAAGAACAGAAATAGCTAATTAAGTTTCAGTGACAAGCACCTTGAGTTTTGATGTTATCAATTATTTCTGGCTTTAGATTTTCCTTCTTCCCTAGGGAGGCTGTGTGAGCTTTGGAGTTACAGAGACATGGGTTCAACTATGGGCACTGTAGCTTCTAGCTCTAGGAACTGAACCAAGGTATTTCCTGTTTATGAACCTCCATTTCCTTTAGGTGTAAAATAGGAATGATAATTCCTCCTTTTGATGGTTATTGTTAGGAGTGGATGAGATGAAGCATATGTCATATGGAGATATTCCGTTATGTTAGGTCTCTTCCCCTTTCTCTGAATAGCCACCTTTTAACTGAACTGTCATGGGACAAGCTCTCTAGGTTGGATCTGGAATATTCTGAATCTTTTTCTTCTCTTCCTAGTGGTAAGCCTGGTGTAAGAAACAGCACTGCAGTGGATGGGTTGGTTATCTCATGAAGGCATGGCTAGAAGGCATGGGCTAGAAAGCTCTGCTTACAATAGAGAAAAACATATAAGGATGCAGAGTCTTGTGAGTTAATTATAAACATTAATTCAGTTAATTTTTTTTAATTTTATTTATTTATTTATTTTAAGCTGTGTTGGGTCTTCATTTCTGTGCGAGGGCTTTCTGTAGTTGCGGCGAGCTGGGGCCACTCTACATTGTGGTGTGCAGGCCTCCTACTATCGCGGCCTCTCTTGTTGCGGAGCACAGGCTCCAGACGCGCAGGCTCAGTAGTTGTGGCTCACGGGCCCAGTTGCTCTGCAGCATGTGGGATCTTCCCAGACCAGGGCTCGAACCCGTGTCCCCTGCATTGGCAGGCAGATTCTCAACCACTGCGCCACCAGGGAAGCCCTAATTCAGTTAATTTAGCCCAGAGCCAGTAAACTTTGGATGTGACTTTGAGCCCACCCCTTATCTTCTTGTTTGGGAAGCTTCAAAAATATTTACAGAATAGATTTCTAGACTCAGCCACAGATACACCATTCCTTTAGTACACAGAAAACTACAAGAAGGCGACCTAGAATGGTGCAGCTACCTCAAGCCTAAATGCCTGTTCAGGCCCAGCCCATGTTGTAAATACACGTTTGGAAACTGAAGCACTTAATTCTTCATTTAAAGACTTCCCCAAACAAACCTAATGGTAATACAGGGCCACAACCTGACAATTTTTCCATGGAGATCGATGTGTTTTAAAATGCAAAATTTTCCTGATTTTATAGAGGTAATGCTGCCCATTTACCTTACATTAAATAATACCCCAGTAGGTCTGGAGCAGCACCTGTGAACATATTAATATTTCTGAAATGTAATGTATAAATATTCACATTAGTAGGATAAATAAAGACCAAAAGAACTTCACATTCTTTCATGTTTTGCCACAAAATAAGTTCAGATCAAGTCAAGTTTCACAACCAAATGAGAAGAAGAAAATTTACAGTTTTCAGTACTTTTTGACTTTCAGAAAAATGGGTAAATGATTGAGGACCTGTGATATATCTTCCTTAAAGGTGTTTTCAATCCTATTATGTTACTGGATCCAAAATCCTCATATTTCATGGGCAGGATCCAAAATAGTATTTAAAGCCACTTGCTCAAATCATAAAAGGGCAGAAATTATTTCCAATTCTGCTATCACACTTTAGACTTGTATTGATAATAAAACATGTGCATGAGTGATGGCTTTTAATTTACTGTGATGATTTTAAGTTATTGGTGGCAAAAACTGTCAAGTGAGAACAAAGTGTACTTTGCCAACGTATTTAATAAGTGTTTTCCAGGGTTGACAGAAAATTTAAAGGAAATTATTTGTTTGTAAATTAAAGAAAATAAGACTTCAAAAAAAAACCACTTAAATTTTAGCTCCTAAAAACTGTTGAAAAGTAATCACTGAGCATAATTCTTCTAGCACATTCATTCCTCTATTTGAGATGCCTTTAGAAGCAGGGAAAGCTCTTCAGGACCTGCCAGGGTCCTGAGTACCGTAATACCTGGTTGAGGAGTAGGACAGTCAAGTTAATGGATGCAAATGTTACATATGATGAAAATGGAAAGAAAGAGTGTGCTAGGACTTCCTGAGTATTATTACGAAAAACATTGCTGGCTGGTTACATTTTGGACTTTCCCAACTATACCTATGCTCAGAATATCTTTGTGATAATTGTGTAGGGATCTCATAGGCATTTATTCACTCATGAATCCTTATTTATTGAAGTGCTGATTATGTGCCAGAAAGAGTACTAGGCCCTGGAGATACAATGGGGAATGAGAAGGCTTAGTTCTGTTTACAATACAGTGGAGACATGTAAACAGTCCTGGAGGAAAAGAATTTAAGTTAGATAGATGAAAAAAAAGAGAGGTTTTTTTGATCCCACAATCATCACATTTTCTTAACTTGCTCTGCATGCCCTGACATGATTTGGGATTCCTACCTTTGGATAAAGTCAGAACAGAATGCAGCTAATAAAAATAACTACCATTTATTGAGCATTTTGCACTAGACCCTTTGCTAAGCTCAGCTACATAATTAATTCATTTTACCCTCATAACTCTATTAGGCAGGTTCAATTATTGTTCCTAATTTATGGATAAGAAAACCAAAAACCAGAGAGGACAAAGAACATTTTCACACAACTAAGTACAGGTCCACAATCCCTTAATTATTATTCCAAAATCCAAAGAGCTCTGTAAACCAAATATGCTTTTCATAATCATTTAGCATCAAATCCTACACTGAACTGTAGAGAGTCTTTACATTTCTCACTTAAGGAGAAAATTCCTACATTCATATATTTCTTTACAGAAATAGTTATGTACTTGATTGAGTACAGCCTAGAGCCTGCTGGGAGTATTACATAATACATAATATATGCACTGTATTATCTTTCTTAAATAAGAATAATTCTAATTTATGTAATGCATCTAAGAATCATAGATAAGAAAAGTAGAATTCTAGCTTATTCATCTCCAGGCTATTCTTACCAATAAGTCCTCACAAACTTCTTTTAATAAGCCTGTGACACTCAGGTGCCAGGTAATTTATCATCTGAACATAGGAGAGTAAAAGAAGGCACTACTCATAATTACTCAGGGACAATGGACATAAATTAGGACTATTCCAGGCAAACCAGGATGTATGGTCCACCCCATTTTGGTGGCCATGTGGCCTGAAAAAGTGTGAATGCCCATTAATTATAGTGAAATCTTTGCATCTCATCTGGATTGCATTTGCTGCCTCAAGGAATGTGAGGACCTTTACTGTAATGCCTCAGAAGTATTTTAAAAGCTCTTGGCTTTTAGAAAGCTCCCCCTGGCCCAGTGTGGATGCCCCATGAGAATGAAAGTAAGTATAGCTGTAAGGAGATTACTTCAACAATTTACATTGGGCAGAATATGATAAAGACTGAAAAAAATATAGCACTAATGTGGACAAAGGTACAGCCTACACTCAAGGGAAGGAATCAATAGATTTTCCACTGGATGACCAATTGGATATGGGAGATAATTGGGAGCCTAGGGCAATTCCCAGTTTTATGACTTGGAAGCTTGAAAAATGATTGTTGAAATAGGGACCACAAGAAACATTACCAGCTGTGGAGAAAACAGCCTGAGATTGTCAATTTTGAGGTGTCTATGAAATACTTCAAACTCTACTAGCAGAAAGCTTTAAATATAATTAGGTAAGAAACTAACCCTGTCCACAAGGGCTGAGCACAATCCTTTAAACATGGTTGTTGCTAAATAGAGATTTTTGTCTATTGTCTGTAAGTATTCCAGAGGTTTTGACTTCAGATCCCCAGAATGATTAGCTGTAGTCAAGGATTATTTACCTATTCACTTTGATATGTTAATAGTAAACTTGGTCACATGTCCTGGTGTTACAGTAGAGTCTTAATTTGCTTTTTCTGGATGATCCTCTCTAGCAAGGTAGGCCCTTTCTAACAGTACTGGCCAATGGATTCACTGGGAAAATTTTCTATTCTAGCCCAGGCTTCATCTTCATGTCATTTAAGTGAAACTCTGATGCCAGAAAACTTTGACCCTCCCTGTATATCTGACGAAGTAAATCTGTCAAGATAAATTGTAAAAGACTTTGAATTGGGGGAAAAAAGGATTTTAGATGTTCTATCTAGTACACTCTTGCAGGTCGTCTCTACATTTCATTGTTTTTGAGCTATTTTACAACTCCAATTGCAGAAAATTAATAGAAATGCAAATGATCCTTGTCCATAGAAATGCAAATGATTTGTGTCTGGTGAAAATGCAATTGATTATTGCCCTATCCATATACACCAGTTTTACATCTATTTGTAAATTCATTTCAGCATTCCTGGTTGCCTAAACATGTATGTTTCTTGAATTCCCCTTTGAACAGTATGTAACATCTTTCTGCTTCCCTAATTAGTTAATGAGTTAAATAAACTATTTAAGACATGTTCATTTTATATTTGTATGAGAGTAACGAGTTTGCCTTTATTTAAAATTTATCTTTTTACAAACAACAATGACAGAAGTATGATTTAATAAGAACTTACTATGTGGCACTTTGTTAAGTATTCACCATACATTATATATTTTAATTCTCACAAATACCCTCTCTGATATTTTCTACTATTATCATTATGATCCTTTTACAGATAAGGAAACTGAAGTTTTATAAGGGCAAGTGGCTTGCCCAAACTTGCCCAGCCTGCCTGACTCCACAGCCAATGTTCTCATCCACCACGATACACTTAGATATTTATCAATATTGACTGCAAATTTTATCAGAAGTCTCAATAATAAAACTATAAATTTATATATATTCTTGATTTTCATTAATGATACATATGACAGAATACCTATGACCATATTCATATTTTTCAAAAAGAAAGTGATTATATAGTTACAGGGTTTGACCTACTACTGGATTACAGGAAAATAATTCAAATTCATAGCATATAATGTCCTTCCTGAGCTAACTCCTGCCTATCTTGGCAACCATAACTGGAGCTCTTTTCCACTAACCCCTGTGCCCTGAGGATATTGAAAACACAAAGCTCCTTACATTTCCACTCGTGTTACTTTCTTTGCCTGAATACTTTCCCCAATTTGCACCTTCGGAATACCTATTCATACTTCAAGACTAAAAATAAGCATGACCTCCTCATAATGCATTCCCTGAGTTTCTCATCACCCTTGTATTCCAGCAGCATCCTGGGTACACTTTGCTATAGTATTTATGACACTGCCTTTGAATCATCTGCGTACTTGTTTATTTTTAACTACTTTTGGGAGAAAAATCTTGATTTTCTTTATAATCTTAGAACCTAAAGCAGTACCAGGTTCAGTAGGTGCTCAAAAAATGTTTATATGACATGAATTAATTAAATAAAATGATATGAAGATTTTTCTTCCTCTAAAGCTACCATTATGTTCTTAGAAACAACCACCCTTTCATTGATCTTTTTCTAAATAGAAATGGAGGCACATTAACCATTAAGTCACAAAACAACACAAAGGCCTTTATCTCTGCCCTTAGAACCCTAAAACTGCTTTCCTATCATTTATCCTATAATATCTTCAGAAATTTATTATTTTTTGTTAAAATGATATATAAGCCAGAGTTCTAAGCCACCTCCAGGTGTTACTCATTTTTCCCTGGTTATCTCCCATGTGTACATGAGGTATACATGTTAATAAACTTCTGCTTGTTTTTCTCGTTAATCTGTCTTTTATTACAGGTGTCTCAGCCAAGAGCTCAGAAGAGGGCGAGAAAATTATTTTTTCTCCAAAAAATGTCATGAAGAACATAGGGGTAAGACAGGAATAAAGACACAGACCTACTAGAGAATGGACTTGAGGATATGTGGAGGGAGAAGGGTAAGCTGTGACAAAGTGAAAGAGTGGCATGGACATATATACACTACCAAACGTAAGGTAGATAGCTAGTGGGAAGCAGCCACATAGCACAGGGAGATCAGCTCGGTGCTTTGTGACCGCCTGGAGGGGTGGGATAGGGAGGGTGGGAGGGAGACGCAAAAGGGAGGGGATATGGGAACATATGTATATATATAACTGATTAAATTTGTTATAAAGCAAAAAAATAAATAAAAATAAAAATAAAATTTTTTTTTAAAAAAAATTATTTTTTCTCCCTTACACTGAAAACAGGAAGTAATTTTTGTTGACATTGGTAAGTCAGCTTCCATCTTATACAATGTACAAATGGATGTTTAATTAATACTACTTTATTATGCCACTTAGAGGTAATGAGACCATATTCAAACCAATAATGACATCAAAATTGATATCCCCAGGGCTTCCCTGGTAGCACAGTGGTTGAGAGTCCGCCTGCCGATGCAGGGGATGCAGGTTCGTGTCCCGGTCCAGGAAGATTCCGCATGCCGCGGAGCGGCTGGGCCCGTGAGCCATGGCCACTGAGCCTGTGCTCCACAGTGGGAGAGACCACAACAGTGAGAGGCCCGTGTACCGCAAAAAAAAAAAAAAAAAAAAAAATTGATATCCCCAAACAATTAGTAAGTTACTTTTTATTATTACTTCATTTTGTATTATTCTACTACAAGAATATAGTAATACTCAAATGCTCTAGTCAGATTTACTAAATATACTAGATCTGTATAATCTGTAGTAATTAATTGATTGTGATCTATTTATTATTTTTGGTAATAACATCTCAGGAACACTTAAATCATGCTGAGCTTCACAATCTGGGCAGACATTTGACTGTTTAAAAGGATTGTGTATGTGTCTCTAAAAAGACCAAAGTACACATTGAAAACCAATACAAGAATTGTGTTAAAAGGAACACACATCAATCCATTGGGCAAATGGGAGCATGTGGTAAAAACAATGCCTTATCCACACATCTGGTTTGCTAATATATGCAAGTAAGGGTATTAGGAAACATCTTCTCTATAATTGTTTCACTTAAAGAATGTCCTCCATTTATCCAATGGGGATGGGGGCAAAGGGGTGTCAGTGTGGAGTAATTACATAAATAGGGATAGGGACACAAAAGTATGGCTTTTAAAATTTTATCAATTTCACCTTTAATGCCTATAGGTTTCAGTTTCAAGATAAGCAAATATTACTGGCCCATTATGGACCACGTACTGGGCAGGAAAGGCCCCACCACATGGTAACATGTGCATAAAGTACCCATCCACAATGCTCTTTCTGTGTGATTGTATATTCCTTTTATAAATGCCTTAGCTTCTGGAAATAAGGGGGAAGTGATTTTGAGGGTGTTACCATAAGCTCCAGCTCTTTGAAGTTATTAATATATGCTTGCATTTTAACATATTTTTCCTATAAATTCCTTTTGCTTCCAACTGTAACGAGAGCGACAAAAACACACTGACTTCAGGACACACGGTTTTAAATCATTACTGCACTATAGGGTTTGGCACTGTCCCAGAGGACCAGGATATTTAGTGCAGAAGCCTTGTTTATAAATGCTTCTTTATAAAGAGAATGAAAAGGGCCAATTTCTTGATGGACTCTATTCTTTCACACAAATCGCTGCACGTTCATATGGAAAACATAATGGAACACCTCCATTTTGAAGCTCTATCATCACCCGAAGCAAAATTCCCACATCTTGAGTTCCCATCTCTTAACAATATTGAAACAAATCTAAGGGGTAAACACACTGGATCAACCATTATTCAGCAGGCACTTGCTTTACAAGGAAAGGGTCACAGTTAACTATTCAAACACTTGGAACCCAGAGACTAGCTGAGTGATAACAGAGTACAGGCATCAGTGTTGGCATTTAGTCTTGAAAAGCTGTTGATCAGAGACTTCAGGGTCCTTGAGGTAAATTTCTTCTTTGAACATGTTTATAATAGTTCATTTGTAATGTAATTTTTAGGCTTATGAACAGGGAAATCTTTCTTCTATGTTTCTCCAAAGGAGCTTTAAGACATCTATGAAACTTTGAGCAAACCACAAAACTTCTGTAAGTCTAAGTTTCCCGCACCTGTAGAATGGATAAAATAATACTCCCATGCATGGAAAGAATCTGTTGGTACACTTGAGATTCATCCACAATGCAGGGCAGATTACTCACAGCAAAACAAATCAGACATCAGTCCTTCCTATTAACAAGTTCTGGTGACTGGCAGGCAGAGAGGTGTGCACATAATTGGAGTCTGGACCAAAATGGAAGTCCAGTCCTAGGACCTTGGATCCAGGTGACCCATTAAAAAAACTGGCAGTTGTACCATGAGGAGAGTTATGATGTGCAGAGCAACAAGGGTAACTGGGTTTCAGCACTAAATCTTTACTTCTTAGTCAAATAAATTGGGAGAAGAGCCTGCTTAAGAATCAATAAGAATATCCAAGTTACCTTCAGCAAGTCACTTAACCCTCAGTGTGACTGCATCATCTATAAAATTGGGACATCAATGGTACCTATCGCGTAGTGTTCATGGTTGAGAGTAATCATTATCTAAGTGATGGCTTATTATTAGGAAGTCACACTATAAAAGGAGCCTACATTCAAATATCTAACATCTGGAACATTAAAATTATTTTTGTAGTTTAAGGCCCTGACCTACTAGGATAAAAAGGCAAATATGAAACTTTGAAAGGAAACTTATTTCACTTATTAGTAGCTATCTTCAGGTTGGTGGAGTCTCAGCCCTGACAAAGTAATGGCCAGAGAGTTAAAAGAAAATTTGGGTGGGGAGAGGAGGTATAAGAAGTTCAGAATGAAGGTGGAACAAAGGAAAGTTAGTCTGATTAGTGAGTCCTTCTCAAATCTTGGAAAGAGTAAAAGAGCCCTCATGTGCAGGAAAGAACACCCATCCAGAGAGGAAAAGAATTATCATCACAGCCTCACTCACTCAGTGTCCCCGCTAAGCACAGCACTGGCCTTGAGCTCAGAATTTACAATAAATGCAGACAGACTCAATGAAAAGAAGTCACTGGGACTAAATAGAAACATGTCATTTTCTTCCCTCACTCAACCTCTTCTTCCCTCTTCTTTCTTTCTTTTCTTTTTCTTTCTTCCTTCCTTCCTTCTTTCTTTCTTTCTTTCTTTTCTTCCTTCCTTCCTTTCTTCCCTATATATTCATTGGACTTTAGAGGAAGCATATAGTTGCTTCAGGCAACTGTCTAAATCATAACACTTTTTCAAGAGTAAATGTTTTGAAGGCTGGTTTAGAGGCATGCACAATGGCATGTTGGTGAATATCTAAAACTGTATAAACTAAAATGAAATGAAAGGCCCTGTGAAGCCATCCCCCTAAATATTGAAAACAAGCGTTAAACTGTCTCAATGAAGGTAAAGGGAATTGATACGCATTTATAGCAGTTGAATAAAACGATATGAGCAGAAACAGCACACAGTGAATTTAGAGCTCATTTCAAAAATTGTGTAGACTTCACTGCATCAGTGCTTGTAGGGAGCTTATCTCCTTCCTACAGATGTGAAACTTAAATTTGATAAACTCTCTTTCTAGGCTCTGTATTAAGAAAGGGGTATTTCTTTTACTAAAGGCAGAGCATAAAAAAGAATATTCAAAGGTTATGTACATATACATACACATATACATACATATATATTATTTATATATAGATATATATGCATACGTGTATGTGTGTGTGTGTGTGTATATGGGTATGTGTGTTGTGAATATATCCCCATCCCTCTTCTGAGTTTATTTTAGGAGAAAGAGCTGCTCCATAGGTTTAGCCAAGTTTGCCATTTTCTTCATGAATATTCATTTCTTTAGGGAGAGAATAATTTGCACACACTGCTGACAAGAGGGAGCCAGCTGGTGTGTGACATTGTCCAAAGGGACAAATGAGTCTCACCAGCACTGCAGAAAGACTTTTCAACCTAGAATTGTAACTACCTTTATGGCATCTGAACGGCAGATGAGTTTACACTTACTTGTGAACTGAAGGGGTTCAAAACATGCCACCTCAAAGTATGCCACTCTGGCATAGGATGACTTTTTTTTTTTGAGGTACGCGGGCCTCTCACTGTTGTGGCCTCTCCCGTTGCAGAGCACAGGCTCTGGGCGCGCAGGCTCAGCGGCCATGGCTCACGGGCCCGGCCGCTCCGTGGCATGTGGGGTCCTCCCAGACCAGGGCACGAACCCGTGTCCCCTGCATTGGCAGGCAGACTCTCAACCACTGCGCCACCAGGGAAGCCCTGGCATAGGATGACTTTGAATGGAAGGCAACTGAGAAAAAGCAGAGACAGGCCGATCTCTGCCTTTCCTGTATCTATCTGTAAACAGAACATAAATGCCTCTTGTGAAGGTATCCCTGCTCCTTCACATACCAGGAAGGGAACAACAACCTTATCACCAAAGACAAGATGGCACCAAAAGTCTACACAAACAAACCTTACTAACTAGCCCTTATTTTCCATTAGTTGCCCCATATATTTGCCTTCCCGTAATTTGCCACCTGTAGAAGGTCAAAGTCCTTTCCCTTATCTTATCACTTCTCTACAAAGTTATTGTTCTTCACTAAGATGCTATACAGGCTCAAGTTCCAACCTCCCCTTTGAGTTACTCATTTCTGAGTACTCCTGTGTGAATGCACAATGAACATATTAATAAACTCCTGTTTGTTTTCTCTTGTTAATCTATCTTTCATCAGTCTAATTTGCAAGGCCTCGATGAACCTAAAATGAGTAGAGGGGAATAATTTTTTCCTTCATGTGAATCCCACTGGGTCCTAGGATATCTATTTATCAAAATCTTAAAACTTCAGAAATGTTGAAAACTAGAGCTCTTGTTGGCAAGGAAAGCTGAAGGTCATAGGTAAGAGAGGAGATTAGGAGCTTTAGCTTCTGTTAAGTGCTCACCACCTACTTCTGGCTACACATCTAACTTCAACCACAGCCAAAATTAATCTCTCCAGAAGCTGGAAACAATTCCCCATTTTCACACACACACACAGGTTCCTCTGAGCATTTAATGACTATTTCAGGAGATAATAAAGCAGCACCCCATCCCCAATACACCACAAATGTATCAGGAGCTTGGCATATATTACTTCTTTATATCCTCATGACAACAGTGTAAGACACTGCAATCACTCCCATTTTACAGATAGGAAACCTGAGGCTTAACACCAAAATCACACAGCCAGCAAGTGGTAGGACCAATACAGGCCTACTCAGAGATATTGCAGGTTCAGTTCCAGACCACCTCAATAAAGTGAATATCACATAAAGCGAGTAACACTAATTTTTCGGTTTCCCAGTGCATATAAAAGTTATGGTTATACTGCAGTCTATTAAGTGTGCAATAGCATTATGTTTTGAAAAACAATGTATGTACCTTAATTACAAAATACAAAACAAAAAATTACTAAAATAGTAGTATCAAAGATCACTGATTACAAATCACCATATCAAATGTAATAATAATGAAAAAGTTTGACATATTGTGAAAATTACCAAAATGTGACACAGAGTCATGAAGTGAGCAATGCTATTGGAAAAAAATGGCACCGGTAGACTTGCTTGATGCAGAGTTGCCAGAAAACTTCAATTTGTAAAAAAAAAAAAAAAAAGCTCAATATCTGCAAAGCATAATAAAATGAGGTATGCCTGTATTAAAACCAGGTCTATATGACATGTACTTCTAACCACTACCTCTCCATGTTGCCTACCATGCATGATAACAATGCCTTTAATTTTGCAAAGAAGATATCAGCATAATTTCCACATAAAATTATTCCCACCTGCCTACATCCAGTTCAGTGGATTAATCAAACTGAAAGAAAAGTAAAACTAAGAAAAAGTTTTATGGAAAACATAAAAATTGAGAGTCTATTCAAATATTTCATAAAAATGATTCATCCCACACTCTTCCTATAGCAAGTTCTCTGGCTCTTTTATTGAGTCTAGTTTCCATTTGCTGAGGTTACACTTCATTACTGAAGAATTCCTTGAAAATAAAAACATCAAACATCAAAGCAGAACTTGTTTTCTGACCTATTTTTGATGATCATTGGAAACAATGAGGTTTCTATGCATTTCTCTCTCCTTTTTGTTCTTTCTTTGTGATTACTCCCATCTTTTGTAATTCATTACACCCCAAGGCAATTACTGCATTTGGTGAAATGCACAGCTTTAAAAGGAATTTCCATGCAGAGTTACAGAAACTGAATGCCACATTTCTGAGCAAAGCACTCTTCCTTGGGGCATTGTGGATTAGCCTTTCCATGCTAACGGGCTTGGATGGAGACAGTTCCCTTAGCAGTGCATTGAAAAGTCTGAAAATAATTGTCCTTTTTAGGTTAGTCCTTTGGTGACTGCCTAAGACAAGTTACATCTTACAGTCCTCTCTCGCTAAACCCAGCTGTTGTTCATTTAGCCACTTAGCTAAGGAAGTCTGCCTTTCGTGGAGAAAGAAATTACACATAGATCAAGCTGAAATCTCTCTGTGATTGTGAGTCTGTACTCACCTCTAATGAAGATATATCAGAGCTCTGGCCTAAAGCCTTGGATTTTCAGGCCATTTGGGCCAGCTGTCACTGCCCAGAACCCACATCACTGTAAACAAAGTAACCCAGACCCTTCGCAACCAATGTTGTACATTAGCATACATGGCCTGAAGTATCATGGGCTTTGTCAGAACAGTTAAAGATTTTTTGCCTTATTTTATTTAACTGAATTAATACTTCCAAGAATTAGATCATAATATAATGTCCATGGCAATTTAAGCACAGATACACTGAAGTCATGCACAAATATTAATACCAAATAAGTGAAAAGCCCGTGTCACTGCTGTCACTGGCATTACCACCAGGGCACTGGGGTGGTGGGTGCCTTTGCCACACCTAGGATCACTTGGGTCGCAGGCACTTCCACCATGGTGGTGGGGAGGATCGAGAGGAAACAAGTTTCTGGGTGTCTCTGCCATATCCGAGGTTTTCAGGTTCACAGTGGCCACCACCATGGGGAGGGGGGCCAGAGTTGGGAGTGCCACCACGGCTGAAGAGACCAGGGTCACTGGCCCTGCAGCCACTGCTGCCTGGTACCGTGGGCAACACTGTGGCCTGGAGAGCAGAGTCATGTGTGCCACCACTTCTGCTAGTAGGAGGTTCTTTGGGGCTGCAGGCTCAGCTGCCACAGCCAAGAGGCTGGGATCAGAGACATCGTCTCTGCTGTTCCCCTGGGATCCTACCTCTCTATGTGTTCCAGTTCACCCACCTTCAGATGTACAGATAAGTGTATCTCTCCAGCATCCTGGTGTGTTGGGCACAGGAACTTCGTTGAGTTATGGATGTTTCACTAGTTGTAGATTGAAGGGGAGAAACAAAGGGAGTGTCTCATGCTGCCATGATGCTGACAACACAGACTATTCTATCTTGGATCTCCCTTTCTGTATGAGTGAAAGAGAGGTCAACATGCTACCCTAGGTACTGAAAATAAACTCCTCCACAAAATAGTCACAGTCCCTGCCCTTGTGGGGCTAGCAGTCAAGTAGTAAATAATAACAGTAATGAGAATATTAAAAACAGTAGCAAACTTTGATTAAAAGCATACTGTGTGCTGGGGATTGTTCTAAGCACTTTACATGTATTGTCTCATTTAATCCTTGCTTGAATTGTCTTTACTCACTGTCTCTACATCTTCACCTCTCCTTCTTTCTTGAAATGACACCATTCAGACTTCTGTTCCCACTGGAACCAAACAGTACAAAGGCCCTTCCACGTCCCCTGCCTCCTTTGTAGGAAAGCTTAAGTCTCCCAGCCTCCCTGAGTCACAAAAGGAAAGGCTTAAGCAGTTAATGATTAGGACAATAGAGTCACAGACTCAGAGTCTGATGCACATTCCTGAATTGTTTTACAGATACTATAACTGCCACCAGAGGGAAAAAGCTAACTGCATGATAACCAGACTGTAGACAGGACACAAGCTGCTTCATCTTGAGCAGTACTAAATCTATGGCTAGCAAAATTCTAAGAAATGGCCTTAAAAGAATGGATTAAAACACTATTGCTCATAATAATCTATATCTTTGTGGGCATCAAAATAATTGTAGCTTGTTCTGACCACATATGTAAGTAGGTAACTAAAACTGTCAGCAAAGAGATGCTTCAAGCCCATGTTGATACCTTTCACTCTAAGACCTCAATGCCATTTCTCAGCATGAAGCAGTTACAGAAGACAGACCTTCGTTCCTCATCACATAGAAATATGGAATAGTATGGGGTGAGGGGGATTGTAAGCAGCTCTTTGAAGGAAACTGCCCTCAGCGGGACACCCCTTTTATCTTGTCACTTTAGCAAAGCTAGATTGTAACTAACCTTACACCAGGCACCCACCATGCTCTGCTCATCTCTGGCCCAGGCACACTTTTCAAATCTTTTTGATCACACAGTACCTTGCCTAACCTATTGCTACTTTCTTTAGATCAGAGAAGTAGAAATGTCCCTACTTAAATTATATCCATTTGATGTCTAACCTTAATCTTTGTGTGTGTGTGTAAAATTAAATAATGGGTAATACTGTAAGACTATTCCACCTAATTTTTTTCACTTAGTGTATAATGAACATCTTCTCATATCAGTAAATATTACACAACATTCTAATGACTCTGTAGTATTCCATTATATAAATATATACCATATGTTATGCAACCCATACCCTATCCTATTACTGAACATGTTTTTTATTTTTATATGCATTTGTAGTTATTTTCTTAACACATATATGATGTTTATGCATACTTTCAAAGATGTGGAATTGTTGGATGAAACACTATGCAAAATTTTATAATTTCTAATACATATTGCCAAAATGACTACCAGAAAGATTGTGCCAGCATTGTGTTCCCAGGAATGGTGATGCTAACTGAACCAGCAGTGTAAAATGTTGGTTGGAGTGCTGTAATTCTATATGTAGATATGTCCCCAGTGTTGTACACTGGCAATCACTGCTTCGTTCATTATAAATTACTGAAACTGCAGAATGCTTTTGGCCATAGCTTGTAGTTGATACAGCTGTTAGTCTCTTTCTCTCAGATTGTGGTAATGTTTACAATGCCTCTTATAAAGTCAAAGGATTTGTACCAATAATAATTAAAAAAAGAAGTATAAATGAAGAATAAGTAATGAACAGATGACCACATCTCTTCCCTAGCTTCCCCTTCGGTAATCTCTCAAACAAACTGTGTGAACAAGATAGCATCTAAAGAAAGCTCACAAGGAGACTACAAGTCTGCATGCAGTGGGAGTTGGCCACAAGTTTTATCTCCTATCTCAGTGATTAACTGATAGTACTTCCCCTTTTCCCTTTAAAAACCTTCATGGCTGAGCTGAATCTTCAGAGTTGTTTTTTGGGGGACTTTAGTCCACCTTCTCCCCAGACTGCCAGCATTCTGACTAAAAGCAATTTTCCTTTCTACCAACATGTGCCTCTTGGGTATTGATTTTTGAGTGGTGAGCAGCCAGACCTGAGTTCAGTATAACACCACCATGCATTGAAGTCACTGTGCTTGAGGTCACCAACTATCATCAAGTTACCAAATCCAATTAAATCTTTCTCAGTCCTCATCTTGCTCAACCTCTCAGGTGGATTTGACAAAGTTGTCTCCTCTCTCTTTCTTGAAATACTTTCTTCACTTGCTTTCTTGAGTACCACTCTCTTGCTTTCCTCTTTTCTTGGAAGGCTGCTCCTCTTCCATCTCCTTTGCTGACCCTTCTTCATTGCCCTCTCATCTTAATGTTGGAGTGTATCAGGCCTCAGCTCTCATACCTCTGACCTCCTACCTTCCTAGGTGATTCCTTTGCCTTGGTAATTTTAAACACCTTACACATGCCAATCACTCCAGCTTCATCTGTGTCCCCTGAATGGTAGGCTGCCTACTCAGCTATTCAATTTGTGTTAGTTTTCTAGGGCTACCATAACAAAATAGCATAGACTGGGTGGTTTAAACAACAGAAATTTATTTTCTCACCGTTCTGGAGGCTAGAAGTTAGAGATCAAAGTGTCAGCAGGGTTGGTTTCTTTTGAGGCTTCTTTCCCTTGGCTCCCTCTATCTTTATATGGCCTTCCTTCTGGGTATGTCTGTGTCCTAATTTCCTCTTCTAATAAGAACTCAATCATACTGGATGTGGACCCACCCATTTTACATTAATTATCTCTTTGAGACCCTGTCTTCAAATACAGGCACATTCCGAGGTACTGGGGCTAGGACTTCACCACGTGAATTTGGGAAGATACAATTCTGCCCACAGCAGAACCAGGTACTCAGTTTCTCCACTTGAATGAATAATGGGCATCTCATGACCAAGACTGATCTTTACATCACACTCCACCTCATCCCGATCTCCAGAAAACTTGCTTTTTTCTCATTGTTCTCCAACTTCATTTGGTTTCTGTTCAATGTCTCTTCCAATGTAATATAGCAGTTTCAATTATTTTCAAGCCCCCAACATGCTACATCTTCTTATGTTTATTGTTTATCTCCCACTAAGATGTAAGCAGGGCAGGGATTTTCTTCTGTTCATTGTCTCATATCCAGCATTAGGAATAGTTGACTGATACGTAGTAGTTACTCAATAAATTGCTGCTGAATTAATAAATATAATTATAACAACAACTCTATTACATAGGTATGGTATTGTCTCCATTTGATAGATAAAGAAATAAAAACTCAGGGAAAATATGTAACTTGCCTTAGGTCATAGAGCTAGTAAGGAATGGAACTAGGATTGGACTCAGGTAATCTGAATCCCGACTGCTGATAAGCAATTAACATTTCAGTGTGGCAAATGCTATTTCTAGAGGAGCTCAGAGTGTACTGGAGCCCTTAGGAGAGACACCTAACTCAGGAATTACAATAGGAGACAACTGGTAAACAAAAGTTATGTGGAAGAGAGGCCCAGGGTGAGGCAGCCTCACATACGTATGCAAGGTAAGATCCTACACCAGATTGGTGCTCAGTAATTAGTCAAATAAATGAGTAATTAAATAGACAACTATTATATTATATAAACCTAAAGAAGTCAAAGCACATTATCATGGAAGAGCACTGTAGTACTCAGCACTCCATTTATTCATAGAATCATTAAACTTAAAGAGAAGAATGAAGAACTGACTACCATACAACTGACCACAGCTCCCAAGCCTATAATGAAGCTGTCAGAACTGACTACTCCAGGACAAATATATTACAGTACCATTGTTAGTCAACAAGGTCACAGCAATAATTAAGATCTAGTTCTAATTTTATTAGGGTCTTGGGGAAATGGTAAACAGCAGAAACTTTCAGTGCGTAGCAGACCTCAAAGATTCTGTGAGGAAGTTTATAACTCCCTAGTAGAGGCAATCAAAGCTCAAGTGCTTCATAACTCACAACAGGAATAATGAACTGCATTCATAAAGAGAGAGAGAGAGGGAGAGACTTTTTAAAAACCAAAATGAAAATCTGGGTTATTTAAACTTGAAAAAAACTTAAAACTTAAAACTTAAAAAAAAAACTTGAATCATTTTATTTCACTGAAGAGAGCCCATTTTAGTACTCATCATGCTAATTTGACAATAAAAACCCATTTCTGACATTAAGTACAATAATTAGTAAAATTCTAAGAGTGAAGACACGGATGGTTAGGAAAGTTGAGAAATTAATTTCTGAGGTATGCTTCTTTCTGAAATTATGCTATCTAGAGTCTGGATTCTCATGTAGGGTCACTGATTTCCCCTAGAGTTGATGTTACCTAACATACAAATCCTATCACCAGTCTAGCTGAAGTGTTAGAAAGATAATAGTAGGCATTGTAGCCTATAGAAGCTGGAAAGGCTGCAAGTGTTATGCCCAAGTCCAGATAAGTATGTAAAGAAAAAGAAAGCATGCTACCAACTGGGCCAACTGATGCCACCCAAATCCAGCCTATGAAAAATTCTTTATTGAAAAACATGCTATTGGAAGATAACCATTGGACTCCACTTGTATGTTCCATATTTATAAATCTGAGCCATTGGCAGTGTTTTACCCATTGATAGTCCTGGGAAGACTTAAAAATATACTTATGGGAAATGCTTGTCAAATTCTGTGTAAAACCCTATGGGAATATTGACTAGAACAAGACTGAATTTATAGGTTAATTTGGTAGAAACTGTAGCCTAAAGAAGCTACTGAATCCAACATTTATGATCATGACATATCTCTCTATTTAATTCTTCTATTTACATATCCTAGAGCAGAGTTTCTCAACCTTGGCACTATTGACATTTGAGAGCAGATAATTCTTTGTTGCCATGTGCCTTATAAGATGTTTAGCTGTATCCCTGGCCTCTACCCATCTGATAATAGTAGCATGCCCTGCCCAGATGTGACAATCAAAAATGTCCCCAGACATTGCCAAATATTAACTGCAGCATTGTTTGTAATAGCAAAATATTAGGCACAACTTAGTTGTCCATTACTAAGAACACAGATCAATAAAACTTGGTTTATTTTTGCAACAAAATTGTATTCAACAGCAGGAAGTAAAATAGAAACACTAGATCTGTCTATCGATCTATCTATAAATGTGAATAATTCTTTAAAAACATAAAGTTGAACTTAAAAAACAAATTGTATTAGATTAGTGCCATGCAGTACCATTTATATACATTTTAAGTACTTAAAACAATAAATCTCCAAACAATACTTTAAATGTGGTAAAAAATTTTAAAACTTGCATGGGAATGATTTCCATAAATTTTAGGATAAATAAAAATATGGTGGGGCTTTAGCTTAGTTTGCTCAACCTTATTTATTTAAAAACAAAATGATCTGAGAAAATAATGTGAAATATGCTTCAAGTCTTGATGGTAAACTTTGAGTACCTGTTATATTATTCTCTGTACAATTCTGAACACTTGAAGTACTTCATAATACAAAACATAATTATATTTCAGAATAATCTGTAAGCTACCTTTCAAGATACTGACAAACTGAAAATCTCATGCTTTCTCAGGAGTAATTTGTTTTCAAAGATTTCATTAGACCTTTTAACAGTTTCTGAATTTCCCTCAGTACTCACTTGTAAATGACAGCTAAACATTGTTTCAAGTATTATTCCTCAGTTAATAATCCAAATCCTAGAATATTCCCTCATAGGTTAGTGCTAGAATTGCCAAAGTAGCCTTTAAATTGTCCAAATATAAAACACTCTTAATTGACTTTAGTGACATTAAAAGGTTCAAACTTTGACGAGTTATTGAATATTTAAATTATACCAGGTAGTGTGCTGGATCCTTATTTTGGAACGCTTACGTTGGCAGTAAAGGCCACCTCTATCACTGGGGTTAAAAGAACTGGATACACTGGCTGATTTACAGGCCAGCTTTGCAATTACTTTTTTTTTTAATAGATCTTTATTGGAGTATAATTGCTTCACAATACCGTGTTAGTTTCTGTTGCACAACAAAGCGAATCAGCCATATGCATACACATGTCCCCATATCTCCTCCCTCTTAAGCCTCCCTCCCATCCTCCCTACAAGTGCTACAGTTTTACAAATGCCCTTCCCCAACTTCAACAAACACAATGAATTCACAGCTGCAATTAGAACTTGATCTTCCATCTTTTCATAGGACCTATTTATTATTTCTCATTTTTCATGAAATGATGTTCTAAAGAAAAAAAATTTTAAGGAAAAAATACATTGTCTCACACTGAGACTAACAATCCCCAAAAAGTCTGTAGCTATATTTAAGTCAAAGGTCAGTTCAGATGGAAATTTCAACCTATTTTTCAATTTCTAACTTTTAAAAGGCCATGTGACTTAAAGCTATTCCTTTTGTACGGCAAGAAAATGGAAGCTCCCGAATGATGAGAGTAGATGATAATCATAATTATGATAAAAGCACCATCAATGTACTCTCCGGGAAGATATTTTATATGACTTCAGAGCTTGGCACAAGAAATGAAGAGAGGAAAAAATGTGCTTGTTATACTTGTGTTAGGCATTTGAAGCCAATCATATGTCAGTGATACAAAATAGCATGTTAGAGGGTGTCAAATTCAGAAATCGATAAGAATCTCTCCCCTTTAATGGTACAAATTGAACACGTTTCAAATGCTAGCAACAAGGGATGCATTTGCTTCTAATCAATAGGTACTTCAGTTAGTAACACATGCTGCTTTTTTAAGATACGTAAATTGTTTTCCAATTTACCCGTTTGAATTAATCTTCTCTACTTAACATCCAGAGAATACAGTGTAGGACGTTCTTGAATCTATGACTCATAATATGCAAGAGACATTTTTGTCATTTGTATTTACTTGATTATGAAGAAATCACCGCAGGGAGTAATTCTTTCAAGGCCAAAGACCCTGTTGAGTGACTACCACTGGGTAGAGGTGATCTGAGACACATGAAAGCCTTAAACTCAAATTAATAACACTGGAGAGGGCCAAACAGGGTATCTCTGGTGGAGGAATCTCTTGCCCGTTGTACTTTACTGAAAACAAGGGGATTAAATAGGGTTTACAAATAGGGTGTTGCAATTCCAGCCATTTTCCTGTGCTTCCCAAAATGCTGGCATTCAAGCTAATATTCTCCAAGCAGAAAGCTGAAATTTTATTTTCTGAGGAGTCTAAACTGCCCAAGGGAAGAGACCTAAAGATACTAAGAGTAGAAGTTCAGAGAAGAAGAAAAAAGGCCCAGTCAGATCACCCTCAGTAAAACTCATGGTTGACAAGCCCAGTCTGGACAAAGAACTTCAAATTACTTCTTTATTTATTTTTTTTTCCAGTTAACTTCTTGATGCCCAGTTCTTGAAAGTGAGCAATCAGTTTAGGTCACCAGATAAATGAAGAATGTCTCAAATAATAAAAATCAGAGACCAAATAGACAAACACATTAACTTGGAGGAAACAAAGAACATGTAGGGAAAATAACACCCCTGGGGGAAAATAGTTAACATTTATATTCTCAAAGAGGTAAGAAGAGTCTATGTACAGATTCTATGTACATGAAATACAAACTTGAGGCTATAAAATTGATGTTGATATTTTCTGATGTCCTTGACTGCAGCTTTGGATGTAGAAAAGACAATGCAAAAATTTACTTACTTTGATTTCAATATTTAGTTTCAATTTATTAATTATATTTTCAAAACTCTTATTTTTTCTTAAGCTTTTAAGGTCGGTTTGCTAATCTTGTTATTTAGTGTTTACATCCAGAAAATTATAACATTCAGTTTTAAGGGTTTTTAAATAATGTTTATGTTTTAAAATAATGTTTATTTCTATTTACAACTCAGTAATTAATTAAAACATCCTGAACTTTTCAAACTACAGTTACATTTTAGTTTTTTTCAATTATCTAATCAGACAAAACGTTTCCATGAACTTAAATAATTCTTATAGAGATAATGTATCTGTTCTAGTTATCTATTACTATATAGCAAATAACTCTAAAGCTTGTTGCTTAAAATAATCATTATACGCATGGAGTCTGTGGATCAAGAATTGGGAAAGGTAAAGTTGAGAGGACTTTTCTCTCTTCTACAATGTCTGAGGGTCACAGCTAGGAAGGTTCAAAGGCTAGAGTGGGGGGTGGAGTGAAATGCACTGGGAGAAGAAATCACCTGGAGGCATTTTCACTCACATATCTGACTATTGATACCAGGTGTGAGTTGGGACTTCAGCTGAAACACTATGGTCCTGAACACCTACACAGGACCTCTCTATGGTGGCCTGGGCTTCCTCACAGCATGGCAGCCTCCAGCTTCTGACATGGTGTCTCATGGCTCCAAAGGCAAATGAGAGAACCAGGGCAAAGCTGCATGACTTTTTCTAATCTAGCCTTAGAAATCATATAGCATCAATTCTGCTATTTTCTGTTGGTTGGCTAGTCACTAGATCAGCCTGAATTCAGGGAAAGGACATAGACCCCACTTCTCAATAAGAGGAATGTCAAAAATTTGCAAATATATTTTAAAACCTATAAATTGAGTGTAACCAAAGTTCTCTTAAATATACCAATAATGTACATAAATGTAGTAATACTTCACTTAAAATCATGTCTAAATTAATCAATTATGTGTTTTATTGGAAATGCAGATTGTCACTCAAGTAACTTTATAAATACATGAGGTACCAAATGTCCATGAATTCCTTCTTAACATAAAAACAGAGTCGTTTTTCAGCCATAAAAAAGAACGAACTTGGGTCATTTGTAGAGACTTGGATGGATCTAGAGACTGTCATACAGAGCGAAGTAAGTCAGAAAGAGAAAAACAAATATCGTATATTAACGCATATATGTGGAACCCAGAAAAATGGTACAGATGAACTGGTTTGCAGGGCAGAAACAGAGACACAGATGTAGAGAACAAACGTATGGACACCAAGGGGGGAAAGTGGCGGGGGAG
Source organism: Mesoplodon bidens (assembly GCF_964165515.1). Taxonomy (NCBI): domain Eukaryota; kingdom Metazoa; phylum Chordata; class Mammalia; order Artiodactyla; family Ziphiidae; genus Mesoplodon; species Mesoplodon bidens. The sequence goes on along the minus strand of NC_138165.1, from coordinate 46,116,603 downwards.
AGGGGGTGGTGGTGGGATGAATTGGGAGACTGGGATTGACATATATACATTAATATGTATAAAATGGATAACTAATAAGAACCTATATAAAATATAAAATAAAATAAAATAAAATTCAAAAAAAAAAATAGTTTTTTTCTCTTAAACCATTCTTTACTTAATCCTACATTGTACAGTTAAAACAGTCATTCCCACTAAGAAGGAAAATACCATCCGGTTACTTAAAACTAGAGATTTTGGTAATTCAGACATCTAGAGCAATATACTAAATCCTTTTTATAGTCCCTGTGTCATGGTAAAATCGTTCTGAGACTCAATTTCCAATGTGTAGAGGTTCCCATACAGCACCAAGTAATGCTCCAGGCACTAGCTGAGTACTGTCAGGGAGGAAGGAATTTTCCTCTACCCTTCTAGGTTCTTCTGGCTGGTCTAAGAATTCAACTGATATGAGACAAATTAGCAAGAGTAAATCAAACAGAAGTTTAATAATATGTGTGCATGGGAGAGACCCAGAAAAACTGAGTAATTTGCCAAAATGGCCAAAGCCCTCACTTTAAATACCATCCTCAGCTAAAGACAAAACAGGATGCTGAGGGCAGGGAGGCAGTTATAGGAGGTTACCAGGAAATGCACAGTAAAGAAGGGTAAGCTTATTGTGCATATTTAAGTCTTTACCTTTTCCATGCATAATTTTCTAGAGATTTGGTCATCCTCCTCTTCCTGGCACAGTGAGGGAGACACCCTTACAAATGAAGATTTCCTTTAAAAATGTGAATGTTTCTTAGAGGAGGGTAACTCTTACTTGGTTTTCAGAGTTTTTCCCATGCCTGCTGTTTCTTAGAAAATAACCGGCTTAAAATAATTACTATCACAAAGAGGCAACTTTTGGGGGGGCAAATTTTGCTCCCCTACAGTATCCTACAATTCAATTCAATTCTGACATTTCCTGGATAGAGATTCCACAGGTTGAGGGCTCAGCCCTACAAGACTGCCCCCAGCTCCCCCTTTAGATACTCAGTCACAAGTCCAGGTTATTACCTGTACTTATCACCGACTCGCTATAAAGCAGAGGTTCCAAGGACAGGACGCCTCTTCAGTCTTGATTAATTTGCAAGAGCAGCTCACAGAACTCAGAAAAACATTTTACTTATTAGATTTCCAGTTTATTATAAAAGATACAACACAGGAACAGCCAGATGGAAGAGGTAAATAGGACAAGGTATGGGGAAGGGGCACAGAGCCACCATGCTCCCTCCAGGTGTGCCATTTTCCCTGAATCTCCATGCATCCACCAACCCTGAAGTTCTCTGAACCTTGTCTTTGGGTGTTTTACGGAGGCTTCAGTACACAGGCATGACTTATTAAATCATTGGCCATTGATAACTGATTCAACCTCCAGCTCCTCTCTCTTCTCTGGAGGTCAGGGGAACGGGACTGAAAATTCCAACCCTCTAATCACATGGTTGGTTCCTCTGGTGACCAGCCCCTTATCCTTAGGTGATCTAGGGGCATTCCAAAACTCGCCTCATTAACATAACAAAAGACACCTTTATCATTCTCATCACTTAAGAAATTCCAAGGGTTTGAGGAGCTCTTTGTCCCAGAAACAGGGACAAAGAAAAGATATATTTCTTTTTCCTATAAGTCACAATATCACACATGGCCTACCAAATTAAAAAAGGAATTGGTCTCCCAGAATGTAGACCATTACATTCAAGGTATTCTCACTATTAGTTTAAGACTGCCATACACACCCATTATGAAGACTTGACTGATCTTTCATTTCTTTGACAATGTACACTAATTTTTTTTCTAAATTTAAAGACCTCTGAAATAAGATATGTAAACATATTTTCTAATAATGAAGATCTTTGTACATCATGGTAATCCAATGATATGAAAATGTATTTTTTATTTAATGATAAAGACCTTTGAACTTGAGGGTCCTAAGATATATAAATGTATTTCCTATCTAACAAGACCTGTGCAACTGACTAAGACCTTGCACTGTCATATTCTTAGCACCATACCACTCTTAACTATTTAAAATGATGTTGAATTTACATGGCTAGGTCTTACATGCTATAATAACTCATAAGGTCATTCATTCTACTAACAATTCAGAAAATAAAAGATTCAACACGTGATAGTAAGAAGAAAAAATTAAATACAAGCCTAGAAAGATAAAAATTGAGGAAATCTACCAGAAAGCAGGTCAAAAGATGAAAAGAGATAAAATTTAGAAATAAACATGAGATAATTAAAAGCCCAGTCAAGACATTCTGACATTCAAATAACAGATATTCCAAAAAGAGAAAAAGGAAGGTTGAAATCATCAATGAAATAGTTTAAAAAATTTTCCAGAACGGAGGTACAGAAGCTTCCAGTTTCAACAGGCCCTAATGAATAACCAGCACAATGGGCAAAAAAAACATACATAAAGGCATATTAAAAGGAATTTTCAGAAAAGTGAAAAATAAACATTTTAAGAGCACTAAATAAAGGAAAAATTCCTAGAGAGAGAAAAATCAGGTTCTAAAATGTCAGAAAAAAACAAATAGTGAGAGAGATCTCAATAGCAACACTGAACTCTAGAAGTTAATGAAACAATGCTTTCCAAATTCTGAGGGAAAATAATTTATGACATAGAATTCTCTACCTAAGCAAATTGTCAACCTGCTATGAGGTAGAATAACAAAATTATAAGATAGGCAAGCGCTCAAAAAATGTATCACCTAAGTGCTCTAAGGAATTTACTGGAAGGTATGGTTTATCCATACAAGAAAGTAAATCAAAAAGAGAATGATATGAGATCCAGGAGGTGGAAGGCAATGAGAGAAAGGTGAAAGGATGATGGTGAATTAAGTTCTCAGGATCGGTGATGTAGAGCAGGCCCAAGAAATAACCTGTACAAATTGGTGGAGACCAAAGAGTTCTGAAAGAGAGGTCTCCAAGGAAAGGAAATTAATAGAATTCCTGATGGACTTGAATGTGTTCAAAGATTTACAGAACTGGGAGCACGCTGGTAATGGGAAGGAAGAAATTTTTCTCTACCCTTCTAGGTTCTTCTGGCTTGTCTAAGAATTAAATTGACATGAGACAGATTAACAGGAGAAAAATCAAACAAAGTTTAGTAACATGTATACATGGGAGAGACCCAGAAAAACTGACTCGCCAAAAATGGCCAAAACCCTCACCCTAAATACCATCTTCAGCTAAAGACAAAAGAAGATGTTTGGGGTTAGTGGTTTGGGACTTCAAAGGGGAGGAAGACAATTCACATGAAAATGAAAAAGCAAATGTTTGGCAAGCAAATGTTTGTTGGGCCATGCAGAGACAATGGGACAGACTGGAGTCTGATCTCTAGGCCCTGCTGAGTTTCCCCAAGACACCTATCCTATATTCTTTGCAGGTATCTCTGGTGATCTATTCCAGGAACAGGACCTCTGTCTAAATTCTTTAGGCAGTTAGGGGGAAGGTCAATGTTTCTTCCTGAGTCTTTTGGACCTTTATTGTTTTTCAGCTCAAAATAATCTACATGCTGGGCTTCCCTGGTGGCGCTGTGGTTAAGAATCCGCCAGCCAATACAGGGGACACGGGTTCAAGCCCTGCTCCGGGAAGATCCCACATGCCGTGGAGCAACTAAGCCCGTATGCCACAACTACTGAGCCTGCACTCTAGAGCCCATGCACCACAACTACTGAAGCCCATGCGCCTAGAGCCCATGCTTCACAAGAGAAGCCACTGCAATAAGAAGCCCATGCACTGCAATGAAGAGTAGCCCCCACTCGCCACAACTAGAGAAAAGCCCGCACACAGCAACGAAGACCCAATGCAGCCAAAAATAAATAAATTTTTAAAAATAAATAAATAAATAAAAAATAATCTACATGCCAAAGAGACATTTTGGGGTGGCAAATCTTGCTACCCTACATTGGGAATAAATTAGTCAGTGTTAAGTACATTTTAAAAATTAGACCCTAGAAAAACACAAAAATAAGATAGTTATCAACTTCAAAGAAACAAAAAGGTATAGATGAAGGAAAATTATGAATAATAATGATGCAAATTCTGAATATTGACTTAAACTTGTTATAACTGTATAGAAAACTGTATAGAAAGATAGGCAGAATAGAGGAAGAGAGGGTGCATATGTGATGGAGGAAGGTGAGGTGGTGAAAGAGAACAAGATCCTCATCCTGCAAGTGGGAAGCCAATTAATAAACAAAATTTTAAAATCCAGAAAAAAAATACAGTCACACTACTTGCATGTATGCCATATCTCCCTATACTATTTGAGTACATGGAGGAAAATCCCAGAAGAATCAACTAAATATGTTGAAATGATTGTTTCTGGGTAGTAGTAAATGGTAGGGGAGGGGAACTATTCATAATAAACATTATGGAATAACAGTGTATAATAAACATTACATAATAATATGCAGTAAACATTATGGAAATGTATCACTTTAAAATCATATACATGTGGTAGAAGCAGAATTCTAAGATGTCCCCCAGGACCTCTTCTCCCCAGTGTTACACACTATATAATCCCCTCCTTTGAGTGTGGTCAGAACCTATGACTTACTTCTAGCCAATAGACTATGGCAAAGGTGATGGGATGTCACTTCCTTGATTATGTTACATTATTTAAGACTCAGTCTTAAGGCTGGAGTAAGGAACTCTGTTGTTGACCTGAAAGAAGCAAGCATGTTGGAGAAGCCCTTGTGACAACAAACCATAGGCTACCTCCAGGACCTGAGGGCAACCTCCAGCCAGCAACCAGCAAAAAGCTGTGGTCCTCAGTCACAAAGCTACAAGGAAATTAATTCTACCAACAATCTGAATGAGCTTGAATTTGGTTTACTCACCCATGTCTGGACCATTTCATGTTTTGTCTCTCAGTGGAAATAACCAACAAAACAACTAGCATCAGTCCAAAACGTACAACTGAATGGATCCTCTTGACATGGACCCAGGTCATTAGCTCTTCCAGGACTACTCCTAGACCCTGAAAACAGAGCTCTTTGTTTGCATTCTTTATTTTGTGAACAACTATTTTAAAAAATATTTCCCTCTTCTCCAGGAACTTATAATCACAGTGATGACTGAAGAGCAGCAGAATTTGTCACCCCAAAATATGCCTCCTCACATAAAGATTATTTTAGGCTTCTTATTGAAATGGAGCAGGACCCTATCGGGTCCTGGGTACAAATCCTTCATGTGGCCCCATTTCTTGTTGGTAAGAAATAGGCTTCATTCAGCCTCCTTGACCTTCCCTGAGTTCCAAAGGGCAGATTCAAAGAGTTGCTTATCAGGGAAGGGAGGGAATGCAGAAACAAAGGAGGAGCAGCCAAGAAACAATTAGTGCAGCCAAGGGGCAGAGTCCTGGTTCCTCCTCAAGGAATATACATAACCAAACACCTTTGAGTTCTTCTGCAGGAACTAAGGCCCCCACCCAGGTTGAGGATGGTAACTTTTGGCTGAGCATAAGATTCCTGGAACACTGCCCTCTTACCTCACCATCAACCAATCAGAAGAAAGTCTGCACACAGTGGAAGATAACGAAGACTCAACTCCTCCCTAAATGATTCTCCTTTTATAAAAATTTTCATGGTCAAGCAGACTCTTTGGGGTTGGTTTTTGGACACGAGTCTGCCTTCTCCCCAGATTGCAGGCCTTCTGACTAAAGCAACTTTTCCTTTCCAACCAACACTCATCTCTCAAGTATTAGCTTTCGAGCAGCGAGCAGCTGAACCTGAGTTCAGTAACATTATTTTTAAGAAACAGCAGACATAAGAAAAGTTCTGAAAACTCAGTAGAAATTACCCTTTTATAAGAGGCATTTACACTTATAAGAGAAATCTCCATTTGTAAGAGAAATTTCTTTTTGTACCAGGAAGAGAAGGATGACTCAAAATCTCTAGAGACTCTTGAAGGCAAGGACTTAAGTCTGCATAACAACCTACCCTTGTTTACTGTGCTTTGCTCGATAACCTCCCATAACGGGCCCCCTCCCCCAACCCTCAACATCTATCTTTCGTCTTTAGCTGGAGATGGTATTTAAGTTGATGATTAGATGGTATTTGAGGTGATGGCTTGGACCATTTCTGGGAATTTCTGTTTTCCTGGGTATTTCCTATGTATATAGGAGGTACACATGTTACTAAACTTCTGCTTGTTTTTCTCCTGTTAATCTGTCTTTTATTACAGGGGGTCTCAGCCAAGAACCTGGAAGAGTAGAGGGAAAATTATTTTTCCTCCCCTACATAGTCCTACAGTGAAAAAAGAATGAAGACCAGGAGGCAGTTACCTGATTTTCTAGGCAAAAGAAGATAGTACCTGAAGTACTATGAAGTAAGATGGCAACAGTGTGACAGGAACAGAGAGAAAAAAATAAAAATGTTATTTCTAAGAAATAAATGGATAGAATTTTGATTCAATAAAACAAGAATAAGAAAAACGTTCCTTAAAATTAAAGTCAAGGATAAGAAATGAGGTTCTCAATCCCAGATATTTTGCCTCTCCCATCTCCCTCCCATCTCACAGACTATCAATAAAGAATAAATGGATTTAGATAAATAAATAAAGAAAATATTGTACTCTGTAACTTGGGGTGTTGTGGGGGAGCGTTGAGCTCTGCCTGCAAAGAGATGCAGTTCTATATTTTTTTAATATTTGAATTTTACTTTATTATTTTATACAGCAGGTTCTTATTAGTTATCGATTTTATACATATTAGTGTATACATGTCAACCCCAACCTCCCAATTCACCCTCACCACCACCACCACCACCACCCGTCACCACCCGCCACTTACCCACCTTGGTATCCATACAGAGATGCAGTTACTATTAATGCATTTTAAGAGATAAAAGGCACCCTACAGGGCATCTCTGAAAATTCTTCCCCCTCCTGATTGCCAGGCAAAGGAATTTATACGCGGATGGTTTCCCTTGAGCATTCTTTCTGGTGATGGAAATCCACAGTCAGTTTTCTCATTGAAAGCAGACTTTCCCCAAGGCCACACACATCTAGCCTGGTAGCCTGAAGGCTGCTGCCAACCACTCACTCCCCCTACCTCCAAGATACCTCCTCTAAACGAATTTCATCTGGGGGAAGGAAGAGAACAGTACTTGAGCACAAAAGCTTCACAGAAGAAATACCACTTACAGCTGACTGAGTCATTTTGCATATGTGCATCTGCCCCAAATTAGAAATACTTGTGAATGGAATACCACAAATGTCTTTGAAGTTCATTACTGTTAAGAGTTATGCACTGAGGGGGCCTTTTCCTTGTTTACATAGCATGTTATGGTCTCACAGAGACTGAGGGAAGTGGAGTAACCACTCTGGTTTACATTATAGGATGGTTCGAAGAGATGAAAGGATTTCGTGCACTGAGTCTTACCGCCTGTGTTATTACCACCAGGGCAGATATCACAAAGAGTAAATCAAGTTAATCTGCCAGAGCCTTGGGTTATGTATGTGGGGATTATTACACAAGATAATTTCACGTTCCTGGGAAGGTTCAAGTTTGCAGAGGACTGGATGACCTCCTTGCCTATTCCAAATCTATGGTTTTTATAAGGTCTTTGCCGTATTTTCTCTCTTTCTCCTTTGGTAAGAGGAGACATTTAATAATGTCTCTATGTTTATTTAATGAACAGTTTTCTTACGTTTAGTATAAAAAGTATACTGTGAATCTGTAATTGGGAAGATCTCAACAGAAAAGGAGATCACCACAGTCTAGGAGAGAATGACCAACTCACACGTCAGGTAAGGCAAGAAAATAGGGATTTAAAGACACTTGAAATTTAGTTGTTTTAAACACCATGCAGGCCAAACAAAACTGCATACAGGTGACACTGTGTTTAATGAGCCTATAGGTGTAAAAACTATGGAACCAGAGCAGAGGGTTCTGGAGAAAAAGAGAAAAAGTTATGAAGTAAAAGGAGAAAAAGTTATGAGAGAAACATAGGTGAATCCAAAGAGATTTTGTACATACCCCTACCAGAATTGGGTTTCATCATTTTGTTTTTGTTGTTACAATGGAGTTGGGAAGCACACATTTTTAAAGACATTTGTAGGGACTTCCCTGGCGGTCCAGTGGTTAAGACTTGGTGCTTTCACTGCAGGGGGCCTGGGTTCAATCTCTGGTCAGGGAACTGAGATCCCACAGGCCCCACAGTGTGGTCACCAAAAAAAAAAAGACATTTGTAGAGATGACACTCTGAATCTTATGGGTTTTTTTTAATCCAATCTCATCTTTAAAACCTTCCACAATAGTCCTCATCCTCTACCCTTTAAATATGTTTACAGCTCTCTGTGGAACCCCTCAATGACCAATTTTATCTGAGTAAATCAACAATTTCTGCAATTTAGTAGAAAGTTCTTTCCTCTTGAAAGCATAGCAGAAGAGCTCCTCTGAGCTCCCAGGTATACTTTCCTAGCCTAGAAAGCTGCCCTAAATATAGTGTGTGTTTCCCCTAAAGGTTTTGCAAAAGTTGACAGTCTTCTTAGGACACCCTTTCCATCTTAAACTTTTTTCCACCAAGCTACCCACAAAACTTAATAAGCATCCTTGGGGTATTTATGTGAAGCTCTAAGCAGAGCATAATTAAAAACCTTTGACATTTACTTTTTATTTTATTTGACGTTTAGAGAGAAAAATTCAACTCAGTTTTTCTCTCTAGTCCCTAATATGTTTTTATTACTGACATTCTCAACTGGTAGGTATAAGGATTGCCATAGATCTCTAAGGAGACAAAGCAAAAGTTGGTATCTGGTGGCATGGTGGCAGGGGAAAGGGGTAGGAAGTGGGGACAGGAAGAAAGAAATGAGCAAATGTGAAAATCCATCCAGAGATAAACCATGGGAAGAACTGAATAATGTTCACATAACTCATACTTTTCTGAAAAGCTTAAAATTAGGCATGATTTATGATATAATATTGTCCAAAAAAGTTCCAAACAGATCCAGTCCCACATGTTGACTTAACCCCTTTAACTGCCTCAATTGCACTGCATTCCCTTTATTAAGTCAGACTACCTCCTACTTGCATTGCATTATTTCAAAATATAATCTTCATTAAGTTAGAGACATGATTCTCAAACAAATATTAGGGAGCACTTGTCAAAAATGTATTTACCTCATTAATAAGAAAGCCAGCAGGATGACAAAGCTAATTGAAAGATAGGGGAAACTGCTATATAGAGAGTCAATAAAAGAAAGAATGAAATAGGATTACTAGGAAAAGATGCAAAAATCACAGCCTTTGCTGTTATCATGTCTACAAGACAGAAATCATTTGCATCTCTACCTAAGAAAAGTCATTTGCAATTTTTCAGTCTTCTATAAGGTAATATCTAACTTTACTGAGTTTGGATTCTAATCAGTAATAAGGTGGGCAATGTTAAATCATCTACCAGCACTTCAGAAACTTGAGAATGCGTCAGAATCACCTGGAGAGATTGTTAAGCCAGATGGCTAGGCCCCGAGCCCCAGAGTTTCTGATTCAGTAGGTTTGGGGTGGCCCCTAAAAACAGGCATTTCTAACAAGTTCCAGGTGATGCTTCTGTTGCTGGTCCAGGGACCATACTTGGAGAGCCACTGCTCTAGTTTCACACTAAAAAGACTTGTAGTAATATTTCTGCATTATTTTCAAGTGTCATATATGTCAGGATAAACTGTGAAGGACTTTGAAATAGATCATTAAAATTATTAGATATCTTCCATGGAAAACTAGGCTTCTTCTAATTCTTGATTTTCTGAATCCTTGGGGTTTATACCCTTCATTGTTTTTGAGATATTTTAGAATTCTGTAATTTGTAGAAAACAAATAGCTATGCAAATGATTCTTGTCCACAGACATGCAAATTAATTCTGTCCAGGTGGAAGGACAATTGATTTCCCTCCCCAACCTTCACTCCGTATGCTTCTGTAAAAAAGTCACTTTTGCATTTATTTGCAAATTCATTTCAGCACTAGTTATTTATATGTATATATACATATTATGTGGTTCTCTGCACTTTCCTTTGAACTTCTTGTCACATTTTATTGGTTTCTTTAATAATGAGTTAACTAAAATCTTTGGCACATGTTTATTTCATATTTGGATGAGTCATGATTAATACCCTTTACAAAATTATCCTTTAACAAACACTTTTTCTTAAAAATAATTCCCAAGTTTGAAATTTTGCATTTTGTTGAAACTATTTTCATGGCAAGCAAATGAATGTCTTCCTCCAGTAGAGCTGGTTTGCGGGTTTTGGACTTCCTAACATTTAATATTTAACAGTTTTCAAATTTAGTCTGCTGGGCCACTGACCAGACTGGGATCCTATGGATTTCAGCTGCCTCTTTCCTTTAACAATAACACAGCTGCTCTTACTTTTTTAATCCTTCTTCACTGTCATCATTTATCTAACAGTGAATTCGTATTTGTTCCTTTCAAGTTGTATTATTCAGAGGTATAGTTTAGCCATTTCTATTATTCAGGGTGTTGACCTCAGCCCTTAATTAACAACAGCAAAACCACAAAATGTTTGCTACCTGTTTCCAAGCCTGGAAACTCTTAGTCAAACATCTGGAGTGTGAGGAGGAGGTAGATTTTTATGCCAACTTAGAATCCTTTGAATTTCTAGGGTCAGCAGGAAATCTTAGCTGCCTGGTGGGGTCACAGACAGATATTCTAAACTCTAAGTTCATGACCCTGGATGCTGCCCAGCTTCTAATCTGAATTGCTTCCTTCCAATAGAGCATCTGTGTCCTATAAGAGGAGCTTGGATTCTCCCCACTGCCCGGAAGAAGCCCTTCCTGGGCCCCTCAGCTCTGGAATTTATAACAGACTCCAGTTAGACTCTCACAATTCAGCTCTTCCTCCACCCACTCTCAGTGAGTTCATTTGGAAGATGGTGGTAACACCCAGTTTTTCCCAGAAACTAGTGTTCATTTCCCTGATGACCACAGAATGCTGTAGGGTATATTACGAGGAATATGGAGGTCAGGCTGAGTTCACTCCATGTAATAACTTTATGCCAAAAAGGAAATAATACCACTCATTTCTCCTGGGTGTAGAAAAATAAGGCCCTGAATTTTTTAGCTCATTATTTTCCCCATGTTGGCTCTTCCAGATTAGCATTAGTCTTTCTATCCCAAGTACTTATGTTTTCATAGAAAATACACTTAGGATGCCATATTTTAAACAACCTTAAGATATTTTTCAAAAGAGGCCATGGATCACCCTAAAATTTTATTTATGCAGAACTTTTCTCTCAACATTTCCCTAGCATCCAAGAGTTCCTAACAGTAGGCAGGAGGCCCATATTCTGACTTATCATCTCAGTATTCCTTTGCCAATTTTTTCTATGCAATCAACAAAAGGAAAATATCATGAAAAAGATATCTTGCACTGATTTCCTCAATTTAAGTGAAAATTGGGGAATGGAGGTATGATTTAGATACCAGAACATGCCCCCAATCTTTTAGTTAACGTGGGATCACCTCGGCCTTTTAGGTCAATAGAAATATCACTTCAAACATCATCTTTGCAGAATGGGAGGGAGAAGGTTGCCAGAAAAAATGCAGAATACTTGTCCAGTCCTAAATATTGCCAGGCACTTATTTATATTAAAAAAATTACTCACTGTTTAAACAAATTCTAAATTTAATTGGATAATCAACAGAAGAAAGGATAAAGAAGATGTGGTACATTTATACAATGGCATATTACTCAGCCATTAAAGAGAATGAAATAGAGGAGATTGGTTCAAGGTGGCAGAGTAGAAGGACATGCTCTCACTCCCTCTTTCGAGAACACCGGAATCACAACTAACTGCTGAACATTCATTGACAGGAACTCACCAAAAAAGATACCCCACATGCAAAGACAAAGGAGAAGCCGCAGTGAGACGGTAAGAGGGGTTCTATCGCAATAAAATCAAATCCCATAACTGCTGGGTGGGTGACTCACAAACTGGAGAAAACTTATACCACAGAAGTCCACCCACTTGAGTGAAGGTTCTGAGCCACATGTCAGGCTTCCCAACCTGAGGGTCTGGCAACGGGAGGAGAAATTCCTAGAGAATCAGACTTTGAAGGCTAGCAGGATTTGATTGCAGGACTTCAGCAGGACTGGGGGAAACAGAGACTCCACTCCTGGAGGGCACACACAAAGTAGCATGTGCATCAGGACCCAGGGGAAGGAGCAGTGACCCCATTGGAGACTGAACCAAACCCACCTGCTAGTGTTGGAGGGTCTCCTGCAGAGGCAGGGGGGCAGCTGTGGCTCACCAAGGGACAAGGACACTGGCAGCAGAAGTTCTGGGAAGTACTCCTTGGTGAGAGCCCTCCCAGAGTCCGCCATTAGCCCCACCAAAGAGCCCAGGTAGGCGCCAATGTTGGGTCGCCTCAAGCCAAACAACCAACAGGGGGGGAACCCAGCCCCACCCATCAGCAGCCAAGCGGATTAAAGTTTCACTGAGCTCTGCCCACCAGAGTAACAGCCAGCTCTAACCAACACCAGTCCCTCCCATCAGGACACTTCCACAAGCCTCTTAGGTAGCCTCATCCACCAGAGGGCAGACAGCAGAAGCAAGAAGAACTATAATCCTGCAGCCTGTGGAACAAAAACCACAACACAGAAAGATAGACAAGATAAAAAGGCAGAGGACTATATACCAGATGAAGAAACAAGATAAAACCCCAGAAAAAAAACTAAATGAAATGGAGATAGGCAATCCTCCAGAAAAGAATTCAGAGTAATGATAGTGAAGATGATACAGGACCTCGGAAAAAGAATGGAGGCAAAGGTCGAGAAGATGCAAGAAATGTTTAACAAAGATCTAGAAGAATTAAAGAACAAACAAACAGAGATGAACTGTACAATAACTGAAATGAAAAATACACTAGAAGGAAGCAATAGCAGAATAACTGAGGCAGAAGAACGGATAAGTGACCTGGAAGACAGAATGGTGGAATTCACTGCTGAGGAACAGAATCAAGAAAAAAGAATGAAAAGAAATAAAGACAGCCTAAGAGACCTCTGGGACTACATTAAATGCAACAACATTCGCATTATAGGGGTCCCAGAAGGAGAAGAGAGAGAGAAAGGACACGAGAAAATATTTGAAGAGATTACAGTCGAAAACTTCCCTAACATGGGAAAGGAAATAGCCACCCAAGACCAGTAAGCAAAGAGAGTCCCATATAGGATAAACCCAAGGAGAAACACGATCAGACACATAGTAATCAAATTGGCAAAAATTAAAGACAAAGAAAAATTATTGAAAGCAGCAAGGGAAAAACGACAAATAACATACAAGGGACCTGCCATAAGGTTAACAACTGATTTCTCAGCAGAAACTCTACAAACCAGAAGGGAGAGCATGATATACTTAAAGTGATGAAAGGGAAGAAACTACAACCAAGATTACTCTACCCGGCAAGTATCTCATTCAGGTTTGATGGTTTTAAAAAAAAGCTTTAAAAAAAACAAAAAAAAAAGCTTAAAAAAAAAGCCAAAAGCTTTAAAGACAAGCAAAAGCTAAGAGAATTCAGCACCACAAAAGCAGCTCTACAACAAATGCTAAAGGAAGTTCTCTAAGTGGGAAACACAAGAGAAGAAAGGGACCTACAAAAACAAACCCAAAATAAGTAAGAAAATGGGCAGAGGAACATACATATTGATAATTACCTTAAATGTGAATGGATTAAATGCTCGAAACAAAAGACACAGGCTTGGGGCTTCCTTGGTGGCACAGTGGTTGAGAGTCCACCTGCCAATGCAGTGGACACGAGTTAGTGCCCCGGTCCTGGAAGATCCTACATGTCACGGAGTGGCTGGGCCTGTGAGCCATGGCTGCTGAGCCTGGGCGTCTGGAGCCTGTGCTCCGAAACAGGAGAGGCCATAACAATGAGAGGCCCGAGTACCGCAAAAGAAAAAAAAAAAAAAAAAAAAGGCACAGGCTTGCTGAATGGATACAAAAACAAGACCCATATTATGCTGTCTACAAGAGACCCACAACAGACCTAGAGACACATACAGACTGAAAGTGAGGGGATGGAAAAAGATATTCCATGCAAATGGAAATCAAAAGAAAGCTGGAGTAGCAATACTCATATCAGATAAAATAGACTTTAAAATAAAGAATGTTACAAGACACAAGGAAGGATACTATGTAATGATCAAGGGATCAATCCAAGAAGAAGATATAACAATTATAAATATATATGCACCCAACATAGGAGCATCTCAATACATAAGGCAACTGCTAACAGCTCTAAAAGAGGAAATCTACAGTAACACAGTAATGGCGGGGACTTTAACACCTCACTTACACCAATGCACAGATCATCCCAACAGAAAATTAATAAGAAACACAAGCTTTAAATGACACAATACACCAGACAGAATTAATTGATATTTATAGGACATTCCATCCAAAACAGCAGATTATACTTTCTTCTCAAGTGCGCAAGGAAGATTCTCCAGGATAGATCACATCTTGGGTCACAAATCAAGCCTCAGTACATTTAAGAAAACTGAAATCATATCAAGCATCTTTTCTGACCACAACACTATGAGATTAGAAATCAATTACAGGGAAAAAAAACGTAAAAAACACAAACACATGGAGGCTAAACACTAGGTTACTAAATAACGAAGAGATCACTGAAGAAATCAAAGAGAAAATCAAAAAATACCTAGAGACAAATGACAATAGAAGCATGATGATCCAAAACCTACGGGATGCAGCAAAAGCAGTTCTATTAAGGAAGTTTATAGCTATACAAGCCAACCTCAAGAAACAAGAAAAATCTCAAATAAATAATCTAAACTTACACCTAAAGGAACTAAAAAAAGAAGAACAAACAAAATCCAAAGTTAGCAGCAGGAAAGAGATCATAAAGATCAGAGCAGAAATAAATGAAATAGAAACAAAGAAAACAATAGCAAAGATCAATTAAACTAAAAGCTTGTTCTTTGAGAAGATAAACAAAATAGATAAACCATTAGCCAGACTCATCTAGAAAAAGAGGGAGAGGACTCAAATCAATAAAATTGGAAATGAAAAAGGAGCAGTTATAAGAGACACGGCAGAAATACAAAGCATCCTAAGAGACTACTACAAGCAACTCTATGCCAATAAAATGGACAACCTGGAAGACATGGACAAATTCTTAGAAAGGTAGAACCTTCCAAGACTGAACCAGGAAGAAATAGAAAATATGAACAGACTAATCACAAGTAATGAAATTGAAACTGTGATTAAAAATCTTCCAACAAACAAAAGTCCAGGACCAGATGGCTTCACAGGTGAATTCTTTCAAACATTTAGAGAAGAGCTAACATCCATACTTCTCAAACTCTTCCCAAAAAATTGCAGAGGAAGGAAAACTCTTAAACTCATTCTATGAGGCCACCATCACCCTGATACCAAAACCAGACAAAGATACTACAAAAAAAGAAAAGTACAGACCAATTATTACTGATGAATATAGATGCAAAAATCCTCAACAAAATACTAGCAAACAGAATCCAACAACATATTAAAAGGATCATACACCATGATCAAGTGGGATTTATCTCAGAGATGCAAGGATTCTTCAATATATGCAAATCAATCAATGTGATACACCATATTAACAAATTGAAGAATAAAAAACATATGATCATCTCAATAGATGGAGAAAAAGCTTTCGACAAAATTCAACACCGATTTATGATAAAAACTCTCCAGAAAGTGGGCACAGAGGGAAACTACTTCAACATAATAAAGGCCATATACGACAGACCCACAGCAAACATCATTCTCAATGGTGAAAAACTGAAAGCATTTCCGCTAAGATCAGGAACAAGACAAGGATGTCCACTATAACCACTATTATTCAACATAGTTTTGGAAGTCCTAGACATGGCAATGAGAGAAAAAAAAGAAATAAAAGGAATACAAATTGGAAAAGAAGAAGTAAAATTTTCACTGTTTGCAGATGACATGATACTACACATAGAGAATCCTAAAGATGCCACCAGAAAACTACTAGAGCTAATCAATGAATTTGGTAAAGTTGCCAGATACAAAATTAATGTACAGAAATCTCTGGCATTCCTGTACACTAATGATGAAAAATCTGAAAGAGGAATTAAGGAAACACTCCCATTTACCACTGCAACAAAAAGAATAAAATACCTAGGAATAAACCTACCTAGGAGGACAAAAGACCTGTATGCAGAAAACTATAAGACACTGATGAAAGAAATTAAAGATGATACCAACAGATGGAGAAATATACCACGTTCTTGGATTGGAAGAATGAATATTGTGAAAATGACTATACTACCCAAAGCAATCTACAGATTCAATGCAATCCCTATCAAATTATCAATGGCATTTTTTATGGAACTAGAACAAAAAATCTTAAAATTTGTATGGAGACACAAAAGACCCTGAATGGCCAAAGCAGTCTTGAGGGAAAAAAACAGAGCTGCAGGAATCAGACTCCCTGACTTCAGACTCTACTACAAAGCTACAGTAATCAAGACAATGTGGTACCAGCACAAAAACAGAAACATAGATCAATGGAACAGGATAGAAAGCCCAGAGATAAACCCACACACCTATGGTCAACTAATCTGTGACAAAGGAGGCAAGGATATACAATGGGGAAAAGACAGTCTCTTCAATAAGTAGTGCTGGGAAAACTGGACAGCTTCATGTAAAAGAATGAAATTAGAACACTCCCTAACAGCATACACAAAAATAAACTCAAAATGGTTTAGAGACCTAAATGTCAAACTGGGAACTATAAAACCCTTAGAGGAAAACATAGGAAGTACACTCTTTGACATAAATCACAGCAAGATATTTTTTGATCCACCTCCTAAAGTAATGCAAATAAAAACAAAAATAAACAATGGGACCTAATGAAACTTCAAAGCTTTTGCACAGCAAAGGAAACCATAAACAAGACAAAAAGACAACCCTCAGAATGGGAGAAAATATTTGCAAATGAATCATCGGACAAAAGATTAATCTCCAAAATATATAAACAGCTCAGGCAGCTCAATATTAAAAAAAACAAATGACCCAATCCAAAAATGGGCAGAAGACCTAAATAGACATTTCTCCAAAGAAGACATACAGATGGACAAGAAGCACATGAAAAGCTGCCCAGCATCACTAATTACTAGAGAAATGCAAATCAAAACTACAATGAGGTATCACCTCACACCAGTTAGAATGGGCATCATCAGAATGTCTACAAACAACAAATGCTGGAGAGGGTGTGGAGAAAAGGGAACCCTCTTGCACTGTTGGTGGGAATGTAAATTGATACAGCCACTATGGAGAATAGTATGGAGGTTCCTTAAAAAACTAAAAATAGAATTACCATATGATCCAGCAATCCCACTACTGGGCATATACCCAGAGAAAACCATAATTCAAAAAGACACATGCACGTCATATGCATTGCAGCACTATTTACAATAGGCAGGTTATGGAAGCAACCTAAATGCCCATCGACAGATGAATGGGTAAAGAAGATGTGGTACATATATGCAATGGAATATTACTCAGCCTTAAAAAGGAACGAACTTGGGTCATTTGTAGAGACGTGGATGCATCTAAAGACTGTTACACAGGGGCTTCCCTGGTGGCGCAGTGGTTGAGAGTCCGCCTGCTGATGCAGGGGACACGGGTTCGTGCCCCGGTCTGGGAAGATCCCACATGCCGCGGAGCGGCTGGGCCCGTGAGCCATGGCCACTGAGCCTGCGCGTCCGGAGCCTGTGCTCTGCAACGGGAGAGGCCACGGCAGTGAGAAGCCCGCGTACCGCAAAAAAAAAAAAAAAAAAAAAAGACTGTTACACAGAGTCAAGTAAATCAGAAAGAAGAAAACAAATATCATATATTAACACATATATGTGGAACCTAGAAAATGGTACAGATGAACCAGTTTGCAGGGCAGAAACTGAGACACAGAAGTAGAGAAAAAAACATATGGACACCAAGGGGGGAAAGCCGTGGGTGGTGGGGGTGGGGGTGGGATGAATTGGGAGATTGGGATGACATGTATACACTTATGTGTATAAAATGGATGAGTAATAAGAAAAAAAAGAATTAAAAGATAAACATAAAAAAAAAGAAGAATGAAATAATGCCACTTGTAGCAACATGGATGGACCTGGAGATTATCATACTAAGTGAAGTAAGTCAGAGAAAGATAAATATCATATGATATCGCTTATATGCAGAATCTTAAAAAAAAAGAAAAAAGATACAAAATTATTTACAAAACAGAAACAGACTCACAGACTTAGAGAATGAGCTTATGGTTATGGGGGTGGTGTTGGTGGGGCAGAGGGACAGATTGGGAGATTGGGGTTGACATGTACACACTGCTATATTTACAACAGAAGACCAACAGGGACCTACTCTATAGCACAGGGAACTCTGCTCAATACTCTGTAATAACCTAAATGGAAAAAGAATTTGAAAAAGAATAGGTACATGTATATGTGTAACTGAATCACTCGGCTGTACACCTGAAACGAACACAACATTTTTAATCAACTATAGTCCACTATAAAATAAAAATTAAAAAAAAACAAATTTAGTTGGACATCCTGTATTTTGTTTGCTAAATCTGGAAACCCTAGGAGGGGGTAACTCATTGCCCTGATACATATGGATATCCTTGGGGAGAGGGAGAGCCCACGTCGTATTGCGGGTGACCTAGGCTCCGAGCTACTGATTTGGCTGCATTCTCAGGCTCACTTGTCTCTCTTCTCTTTCACTGACCCAAACACTAGACACAGTAAACCTTCCTTGATTTTTCCAAATCTCCACTCAGTGCAAATCAAGTTTTTACTGAATATTCAGAGGTGCAAAGAGAGGTGGCTAAAACCTCAGACATGCTCACTACTGTTATCTCCTTTCCAGTGGATTCACCTTCCTAATGAGTTTCTGGGCCACATCTCTGTCCCTCAGTCACAGCTCAGGTGTCCCAGCCCCCCACATTCCTGTATATTACTTACTGAAGAACAGTCTGGAGCTAAGCTATCACCAGGCCCACTAGGTGTGCCCCGAAGCCCTCCTCTACAATGGGAAGTGTGCCTAAAGGAAGGGCAGCCACTCCTGAAATGTAGTTTCATTATCAGCACTTAACGTTGTTTTTACTCCCCTGTAAATAGGAGAAGCAAAAAACATTTTTATAAAGTTCAGGAAAACAAGGCTCAGGAGAAAAGACTGAGCAAGTTAGGATTAAGCATCCTGAAAAAGAGCCATCTAAGGCACAAATCAGTCTACAGATGTACAAAATGCTAAAGTAAGTATTAGCAACTAGTTCTCCATCTCCATTTAGCCTGTATCTAGAGGGAAATAGGCCTAATTATACCGGTGATGTTGATATCCTGTATAAATAGGCCCCTTGAGCCTGCCTGTACCAAAGGAATCACACTGAGTGATAACTCAGCTATCATAAACAAGTGCCTCCTCCCAATATAAAACTTCCTGTGACTAGTCAAAGCACTGCACACCCAGTTCTGGGACTCTTGGGATGTCTTATGGTTATATCCACTGCCTCTAAAGATAGTCAAAGCGACATCTCCCCAGGGCCACTGATGCCAGTGCCTTCTATGAGAACCTGGATGTTGCATTAATCATGTTTTTTTATTTTCTGTATTTTAATGACACTTGGACATCCTGGGACTTTGTGGAACTGGGAGAGACTGCCCTCCCAGAGTTAGCTATTCCCTAGAGAGATCAAACAACTTGCCAGTGAGCACACCTTTCACATGCAAACCAACCAATCCAAAATCCATGCTCACATCTACCTCCTTCCATCAGACACCTGCTGTCCTGGACACTATCCCCCTGCCCTAAATCACCCCAGAGCCTGGTACCATACTGAACTAAAGACTACCCTTACAGCCCAGACACCAGCAAAATTATTCAAACTATCTAGTCCTAATCCTGCTCAGATGTTTACCTTACCTCACCCATCTTTTCTTGTGAAAACCGCAGAAAAGCTTCTGTACGTGCCTTCCCCTTGCTCCTTTCTGCCCCTGACTAACCCTGGTGCTTCCCCATGTGGCCCTGTGTGGTACAGTGTACCCCCTTCTCTAAGGAACTGTGAATAACAAGCTATCTTTTCAGTGGTTCTCCTAATCTGTTGGCCTCATCATACCTGAATAAAACCAAAATCCCAGGTACATTTTAAAACAGACTTCTGGAATCTAAAAAAAAGGGTACAAATGAACTTATTTACAGAATAGAAATAGAGTCACAGATGCAGAAACAAACTTATGGTTACCAGGGGGTAAGGGGGGAGGGATAAATTGGGAGATTGGGATTGACATATACACACTACTATATATAAAATAAATAACTAATAAGGACCTACTGTATAGCACAGGGAACACTACTCAATTCTCTGTAATGGCCTATATGGGAAAAGAATCTGAAAAAGAGTGGATATATGTATAACTGATTCACTTTGCTGTACACCTGAACTAACACAACCTTGTAAATCAACTACACTCCAATACAAATTTTTAAATAAATAAATAAATGAGACAGATGTCTGGGCCAAGGATGCTCTCTACCAGGGCTCCCAGAGCGATCAACTTTCAAGGTGCCCTTGAAGTACTGCATCCCCTGGATGTCTCACTACCACATCCTGGCAGGGAAGCAAAGAAGGGAGAAGGCTCTTCCTCCTCCTTGTTGTCCCCTATGGCTCCATAGCTCCAGCGTGCCTTTTGAACACAGTGTCTTCAGCTTCTCTGCCCTGCTGCATGGAGCCCAGACACGAGTTTTGGAAGCCGGGCTAGGAGTCAGCTCTCCCACTCTCCATCCTCACTCTTCCCACCCCAGCACGTGCCCACACAGAACTTTCTTAGCTGCAGCCCTTTCCCAGGCAAACCAATTGATATAAATGGTCTCATGCAGGTGCCTGCCTCCTAGATTCAGAGAAAGGTGGGTGTAACTCTCACTGAAACAGAGGACCCAGGTACTGAAAGGAAAGTTGTCAAAACTTATATGTTGTTAAACATTAGGATGGCTTTCCAAGGTAGATTTAAACATCTTCCAAGACTTTGAAAGTAGGATAATCTACCAAATGTTTGATTGAAATATGTTGTGAAGGGTACTTATTGACCCTACTGTATTCTATACCTCATTGAGTTACATAAAGTATATATTATGTACAGTATAATGTGTGTACATAGTCACAATTATTTAATATCTATCTATATATTACATGTATGTGTGTATATATAATATATATTAATATATATAACATATGTATATATACATAAAATGAATACATATATTCAGTTATTTAAAATAAAAATTATGTAAGTTATTTAATCACAAAGTGTAATTAATATTATTTAATTTAAATTTAAATAAATTATTAGAATATACTGTCAAACAAAATAGATTTGCCCAGAGGGCAGATGAATTGCCTCCAGAAGAGGAACAGCTTAGTTCCCAGGTCTTTTGAGGAGACAGAGCCTGTGGAAAAGGCTGGGCCATCAGGAGAGGATCTGAACCAAGATATGTTCACAGGAAACGCACAGTAATTGTTGTTACTCCCTTTTCTTGGGACATCCAGCCTGACTCTACCCTCAGACACAGCAGTCCCAAAGCAAAACCACAGGCAAGCACTTTCCAAATGTCCTTCTCCAAAAGAAACTGTCTCACAGGAATCATACTTGGGTATTGGAGCAATATCTAGCTATTCATCGACTTCCTATTTCCTTGTACTTCTAGACTCTCAGCACAGTTATATTTCCCAGGTTCCCATGAGTCAGGTGTGCTCCTGAGACTGAATTCTAGTCAATGGAATGTGAGCAGAAATGATGGGCACCATTTCCAGGCTAACCTTTTTTAAGAAGTGAACCTTACGGTGAATGCCAAAGGTGACAATGATGGTAAAGCCATAACATGAAAGGTGCCTGGGTCCTAATGACTCTATCTGGATGACAGCTGACCTCTAACCAGAAATATCTGCTGAGTTTAGTTGAGTAAGAAATAAAATTCATTGTATCTGAGCCATTTTATATGTGGGGATCCATTTGTTACCACAGCCCAGACTTTTTCAACTAAGACAAGTATCTACTGTTTCAGCAGCTGGAACCATACCTAATGTTTCTCCACGCATCAGCAAACACCAAAAGCCATTTTCTACTTCCTCTGCTCTCCTGCATTGGATTGACGGAAATCCCACAGGCTATAAAGGTTGCTGAGGATCAAAGATATTCCATGCCAGGTAATGCTTCTGAAAACCAGTATTTCAAGATTCTACTTCGGAGATTACGGAAAAAGTATGCTCTGTGATTGCTTTTAATTGGCACCTGTCATCTGCTTGATAGAATTTTATTAACAGAAGTGTAAACATCCATTGCAATCTTCAGAACACAGGAATCTTAAACAGCTTAGGAAATTCAATCAAAGTTCTTTTTATCTTTTGTGTTTACTGATAACTCATTAAATGTTGCTCAGTGTTACAAGTTCTACAGCAGAAATGTTTCTTCACAGATGTAGAGAACAAACATATGGACACCAAGCAGGGAAAGCAGGGGTGTGGTGGTGGGATGAACTGGGAGATTGGGATTGACATATATACACTAATAGGTATAAAATAGATAACTAATAAGAACCTGCTGTATAAAAAATAAATAAAATTAAATTTTAAATAAAAGGAAACATTTATTGAAAATAAAGAGAAACACAGCAATAGAGTTGAGGGCTGCTCAACATTGTACAAAAGAGTAACAATCTTTTACTTCAGAAGACTTTGCTACAGACAAGAGAACAGATAGTCCTTAGATACTAGGACTTATTTTTTTAAACGAAGAGACTCTACCAAATAGTTCTTCTTGCCCATCACCCCAATGGTTGTCAAAGCCATGTATTCTTCTGAGACAGACATACACACATACTCTCTCACACACAAATGCACACACTTTTTAAAAACAGAATTTAAATCTTGTGTATAAGCCCAGGAGATTTTACACTTAATCTAAATCCAACCGGAGATGGAAATGGTCTCAAGGTCTGTAGTCCATTTGATTCCCTGGAATGCAGTTGTATTGTAACATTCTCATTCCAGCAGATCTGACCAAAATAAGGCAGTAACACAGATCTCATTATATATGTACACTCAGCACTTAGGCACTGGTGTGTTAAGTGACAATATGGCCAACGAAACTTCAGTTTCAACCTTGGTTATTGTGCACCCAAAAAATAGAATCAGGTGAATTGGCCGTGGCCGCATTAAAAACAAAGCTGGCTTAAGCTGACGGAGTGGAAATCCTCCTCTTAGGCCAGTTGTGCACCACCCTGCACTGCCCTTATGAGTGTTTCTCATTTAACTGGAAGACGGCTTCCCTGAGTAAAGCAACCAGGTCTTCCTGGCGGCAGGAGACCCAGTTTCACTGCTGCCACTTTGGCAGGTATGTAGCATAGGAGGTGATATACTCCACAAGAAGTCTCTGCTACACAGCCTCCAAATGACACCAGAGGCTCTCTCAGAAATTAGTCACAGCAACCTTCCAACTATTGGACAAGTCCATTTACTTGAATGTCACAGAAGCCGACATGATCAGAGTACAACAAAATCGTATAGGGACTCGGCAGCTCTCAATCCCAATCATGATTGAGTTTTCATATCCGGCTGCATTAAAATCTGAAAAATTTACTCTGTTAAAATAATATTTATCACACTGACATGTAAGTGTGGATACAGTCATGTAACATGTCTGATATCTATCTAAGCTAGAGGGACACCACTAGGGAGTCTTTCTGGGTTTTGTCACTATGTTGTTCTCTTCTTAAATCTTCTGGGATGGTTGCGGGTAAGGAAGACTTGAAAGTATGAACTGGGCCTCACTAGGGTCTTGCACTGTGGCTTAGTCTAAAACTAGTCTTGCTGGCCCAGCCCCTGCCTTGACCAGCATAATCCCCTAAATGGCCTGAGGTCCTCTTGTGGCTTCCTTCCTCCACGTTAGCAGGTGATGGGGACCTGCACCCCTACTCCGTCATCCCCCACAGACGTTAGTACAAGCATCCTCCATTTGAACAACTTAGTGACAAAACCCAGAAAGACTCCTTAGTGGTGCCTCCCTCTAGCTTAGACAGATACCTGTCCTCTGCACATTTCTCAGGCACAGGGAAAGGGGCATCACACTCAAGCAAGTACCAGTTTCTGCAGTTCAAGGAGATACTCAGCCCTGGAGCCCCTTATTCACCCAACCACTAGACCAGCATCCATCCTGTCAGTTTTCTGTTACTGTGAGAATTAAAATTTTATTGCCAATTTCTGTAGAGTTTAAATCTTTGGAACACAACAGGACTCTCCTCTCTTTCCTGGGGATAAAACTCAGCCCTTAGAAATACAACAGTTAATCTTCCATTTCCCAAGCCTACTTCTTCAAAGAAACTGCTGGTCACATTTTCATACTTCATTATATTAAATTCTCAAAGTTCATCCTGTTCAAATAGGTAATGCAACTTTTTATTTTTTAGGGCTCCACAACTTGATTGGCAGCACTTCTTGCTGGTGTATATTCCTCATCTTTTCTTCCCCAGCCTGTGGAAAGCAGTGCCTGGCACAGAGTAGATACCCAGTAAATGCTTAATAAGTGACCTTTTTTTTTTTTTTTGCGGTACACGGGCCTCTCACTGTTGTGGCCTCTCCCATTGCGGAGCACAGGCTCCGGACGTGCAAGCTCAGCTGCCACGACTCACGGACCCAGCCGCTCCACGGCATGTGGGATCCTCCCAGGCCGGGGCACGAACCCATGTCCCCTGCATCGGCAGGCAGACTCTCAACCACTGCGCCACCAGGGAAGCCCAATGAGTGACCATTTTTAAATGATTTTAGAATGACACATTCTTAGGCACGACACCACAAATACCATCTCTTCCCTTTGTGTCACATACTCCTTTTGCTTCCTTGTTTTAAGTACTTCAGAGAAGCAACCACAGTGGAAATTGACACCCTCTTTCATCTGTAATAAATTTCACTCTAATCTGACTTGCCAGAAAAATGGGGCCGGAACACAACCCCATAATCTAATGGGAAATGTGCATTTAGCAGGTAATAGATGCTTCAAAAATCCACTTTAGCTTCTTCTAGCTTTGGTCACAGGAAAATAAATAAGAGCCTTTGGCTACTCTTCCTTCACAAATAAATACAATGTGAATCTAGAAGATAGTAAATTAAGTTTCAAAACCAGCTGGTTGACCTTATATCTTCTATCAGCCAAGTGGTCGCCAGAATAAATAACACTCATTTCTCTCTGTGTCAAGATTTGGTAAGTTTCAACTGCTCTGAGTGTGGCTGTGTGTTCTCCCTTCCTCTAGTGCCTGGGACCTCACCCACAGCTTTGGCTCTGGGTCTCGGCAAACAGACCTCATCTGGTTTACATTTCCTTTGAGCCCCACTCTGAAGGCTAATGGGGAGATTTCAGATTTCTTTGCTAACACTATGGACTAAGTGATGAAAACCCCAATGGAATTCAGACTTCCTCAGTATTTATATATGTCTGTAGGGTAATTGTGAGTTAATAATCTTTTCCTGAGACCACTTTATTTTAACAATTATTTCTGGCATTATTCTCCCTTTCCCAAAGGAAATTTCCTTAAGTTTATTGCTAGCATATATATATAAAATGGTCTTTCTAAAATGCTACAGTATTGCTTGGCTTTTCAGTTTATTTAAACTAATTTAAAAACAGTAAGGTCTTCCTCTGACCATTTATTATATTTTAATATAAGAATATCTTTAAAAGAACAATTAGAAAACAGGATTTTTTTCCAGAAGAACTTGTTATTAAATGCCAAATTATTTAATGTAAACAAAGCCATAAATCTCTCTAATGGTTGCTCTCTTTCTCTTTTTAGTTTCAATAATAAATGTATTTATTCAATGGGATTGAAGGTAGTTCAGTTTAGAACCACCCTCCACCATGCAACTATCAAATTCTTCAAAATATATATACAACTTTGGGTACCTCAGGTATTCCATATTACTTAGAAATTAGGACTTCAAAACCTTTATAAATAACCCACCTTATTTACATAAAGTTTCTTCCACTGCAGTTTAACATAGTTGCAAATTATGACCTAGGCCTGACATATGGCATTATAAAGTGCAGGTGTTAACTTAGATCAAGGAGATGTCTAGTTTATCAGATGTAGTTTGTAGGAGGTGGTTTCTTCCTTCTCTTTTTAAGTCTCCTGTCCCTTTTTTTTTTTTTTTTCCGGTACACGGTCCTCTCACTGTTGTGGCCTCTCCCGTTGGGGAGCACAGGCTCCGGACGCGCAGGCTCAGCGGCCATGGCTCACAGGCCCAGCCGCTCCGCGACATGTGGGATCTTCCCGGACCGGGGCACGAACCCATGTCCCCTGCATCGGCAGGAGGACTCTCAACCACTGCACCACCAGGAAAGCCCTCCTGTCCCTTTTGATGCTTCATGGCTGCCCAATAAACTACATCTCTAGGAATTGGGCTGCTTTTCATTTGAAGTCATTCATATCAGCCTACCTTGGGTTTTTTATTTAATTTTATTTATTTTTTATACAGCAGGTTTTTATTAGTTATATATTTTATACATATTAGTGTATACATGTCAATCCCAATCTCCCAATTCATCCCACCACCACCACCCCACTTTCTGCCCTTGGTGTCCATACGTTTGTTCTCTACATCTGTGTCTCTATTTCTGCCTTGCAAACCGGTTCATCTATATAATCATTCTAGATTCCACATATATGCATTAATATACAGTATTTGTTTTTCTCTTTCTGACTTACTTCACTCTGTATGACAGTCTCTATGTCCATCCACTTCTCTACAAATGACCCAATTTCATTCTTTTTTATGGCTGAGTAATATTTCATTGTATATATGTACCACATCTTCTTTACCCATTTGTCTGTCAATGGGCATTTAGGTTGCGGCCATGACCAGGCTATTGTAAATAGTGCTGCAGTGAACACTGGGGTGCATGTGTCTTTTTGAATTATGGTTTTCTCTGGGTATATGCCCAGTAGTGGGATTGCTGGGTCATATGGTAATTTTATTTTTAGTTTTTTAAGGAACCTCCATACTGTTCTCCATAGTGGCTGTACCAATTTACATTCCCACCAACAGTGCAAGAGAGTTCCCTTTTCTCCACATCCTCTCCAGCATTTGTTGTTTGTAGACTTTCTGATGATGCCCATTCTAACTGGTGTGAGGTGATACCTCATTGTAGTTTTGATTTGCATTTCTCTAGTAATTAGTGATGCTGAGCAGCTTTTCATGTGCTTCTTGTCCATCTGTATGTCTTCTTTGGAGAAATGTCTATTTAGGTCTTCTGCCCATTTTTGGATTGGGTCATTTGTTTTTTTAATATTGAGCTGCCTGAGCTGTTTATATATTTTGGAGATTAATCCTTTGTCCATTGATTCATTTGCAAATATTTTCTCCCATTCCGAGGGTTATCTTTTCGTCTTATTTATAGTTTTTTGGTGTTTTTTTTTTTTTTTTTGCGGTACGCAGGCCTCTCACTGTTGTGGCCTCTCCCATTGCGGAGCACAGGCTCCGGACGCGCAGGCTCAATGGCCATGGCTCACGGGCCCAGCTGCTCTGTGGCATGTGGAATCTTCCCAGACCGGGGCACAAACCTGTCCCCTGCATCGACAGGTGGACTCTCAACCACTGCGCCACCCGGGAAGCTCTGTTTATAGTTTTTGCTATGCAAAAGCTTTGAAGTTTCATTAGGTCCCATTTGTTTATTTTTGTTTTTATTTCCATTACTCTAGGAGGTAGGTTCAGCTTACCTTGTTTTATGGGATACTCTTTTTTTTGGGGGGGTTCTTAATGGGAATATGGGATACTCTTCATGTTCATTTATAGTTATAGCTAAAGGGTGCTCTGGTCAACCAGGTTGATAGGCAGCAGGGCAAAGGGGGAAGCAAAAAGGAGCGAATGAGACCAGGATTCTGTGATTACTTCCACCATTAGCTTATTATGAGAAAGCAGGTTCTCAGCTTCTCTATCTTTCCAATAAAAGCAATAAAATTTATCTTTACCATTTCAGAGGGCCATTATAAGATTAAAAAGGATTTGATAGATTTTTTTTAAATGCATTCAGTATGCTATTATTTGATGATACTATAAACCTAAGGGGAAAATAGACCATTTTTTTCAAAAGCAATTCATAAAAGTAAAAATACTAGCAGCCAATAAGCACATATAAATATTAACTTCTTTAGTGATTAAAGAAATGAAAATGAAAAACAGTGAAGTTTTTAAAAAAATGACCTTATAGGCCAGTGTGTGTGGTGGGAAATGGGTTTTCTTACATATCATAAGTGGAAGCATAGTTTGGTCCAAAAATGAAGGACAACATTTTTCAAATGAATGCAATTTAATGTGCATAACCTTCACCCAGGAATCCTACCTATAAAAATCTATTCTAAGAAAGATCATCAGAAAAGTATGCAAATACCTGTACATGAGGATGTTTGGTACAATCATTTTTGTACCAAAAAATAGTAGTCGGAGTAAGCAGTAAAGTTATTATTATCTTGACAGGGTACAAATGATATGATGGTCAGAATCCCTTTTGAGTGCATTTAAAGCAAACTGGGAAGGCAATACATTGATTGCCAAATGGAGTTACCTTTTTTTCTGAAAGTCACAAGTGAGAGGTAACTATAGACTCTCTGACAGTGCACAGGAATTATGAGTTTGATCCACACTTTCAAGACATACCTTTTTTCTCCCAGTATTCCATCTCATTCTACAATCACCTCCACTGCTAAATTAAGATCACAGCTCTCAGCCTGTTCCAAATACACTCACACCACCCCTTCCCCACCGCTGACACACATGTGCACACACTCCACATTTTAACTACTGACATAAATACAAAACCCCAAGGACCATGATTTAACTATAAATGTGGAAAAATGTCAAAGGAAAAATGTCAAAAAGGTTTCCTTACTTTGGGTTAATGGCAAAAGAAGATGACTTTTTGAAAACTAAGGAGTCTCACTCAGGAGGAATCACCTTGCACAGTGGTCCTTTCTGTAGGTATGAGCTTTGGGCACTAGACCTGTTCTTATCTTCTTTCTTAGTCATTATGTATCATTTTAATTATTCGTAAGAGAGGCAGAAGAGACTGGTATATTGGGAAGTATCAAAATGGAGAGAGAGGGATTTCCCTGGTGGTCCAGTGGTTAAGAATCTGCCCTCCAATGCAGGAGATGTGGATTCGACCCCTAGTCAGGGAACTAAGATCCCACATGCCACTGGTCCAAGCACCGCAACGGAGAGCCACCGTGCTGCAACAAAGATCCCGCGGGCCAGAACTAAGACCCGACACAGCCAAATAAATAAATAAATAAATAAATAAATAATTTTTTTTTAAAAAAGGAGAGAGAATGGAATTGTCTTTCAGTACATCGATACACTTCAGTATTTTTTTTTTTTTTTTTTTTTTTTGCGGTACACGGGCCTCTCACTGTTGTGGCCTCTCCCGTTGTGGAGCACAGGCTCCGGACGCGCAGGCTCAGCAGCCATGGCTCACGGGCCCAGCTGCTCCGCGGCATGTGGGATCTTCCCGGACCGGGGCACGAACCCGTGTCCCCTGCATCGGCAGGCGGACTCTCAACCACTGCGCCACCAGGGAAGCCCACTTCAGTATTTTTAGGAGTACCTAAAACATAGTAAATGGCCAAAGATATTGCTGAGTGAACAAATATTCTGTTCTGTGTAAGAGATTTAAACCATGCACGTGGCTTGGCTCTTGCTGACAGCCCTACATATCCGACAAGCCTGATGCAGAGCTGATTGCATAATAGGAAGAAAATGGCAGAGGATGGCTTTTCTTCTTTTCCCAAAAGCTCCTCCCACTTCATAACTTAATGAGGACTTGAAACCTTACAGAATCTCTACTCTGTGCAGTGCTCCACATCACCAACTCAGATGCACCAAAGAAAGATTGTTAAACAAATCTTTCCCTTTGCCTGAGAAACACTGATTAAAATGAAAGGACATGGGCTTCCCTGGTGGCGCAGTGGTTGAGAGTCCGCCTGCCGATGCAGGGGACACGGGTTCGTGCCCCGGTCTGGGAAGATCCCACATGCCGCGGAGCGGTTGGGCCCGTGAGCCATGGCCGTTGGGCCTGCGCGTCCGGAGCCTGTGCTCCGCAACGGGAGAGGCCACAACAGTGAGAGGCCCGCATACAGCAAAAAAAAAAAAAAAAAAAAAAAAAAAATGAAAGGACATAAGTATTGTTTCTATCAGTTCTTTCAGCGTCCTTGACATACTGAAATACTACCTGATCGTAAAGGGCTGCAGCCATGTTAGCTCCCTCAGAGGGAGGGAAGAGGAAGTCCCTGATCGTTCATGCATCACAGAATGTGGTAGTGGGGAGAGGGGTCTTTTTCTCCCCTCCTCCTGAGGTCATTCTCCATTCTGAAGCCCTGAGCAGTCTCAATAAACTCTTAAAATTCTCCCACCAAGTCAGTGTACAACCAAACCTACCATGATTCATTGAGGTGATCAACTTCGTTCTTCAATTTATTAAGCTATTTTCCTCAATGATAGTCCACGGCAGTGGGAAAAACCCAATAATTTATGTGCCTACCCCCTGATACTTTCCACTGGGACTCATGCCTTCTAAATATTAGTAGGAATGAGACTTACAGAGAGCAGCCCCCCAAAACCACTTTGTAAATGAAGGGGAAAAAAAAAAACTCAGACCAGGTCTTCTCACCCAAATAAAACAGAATGTCAAATCAATTACGAGGTTATACTAAAATGGGTATAATACTTTGATGTGTTTATTATATTTACTTTCCTTCAATTCTGCAGTCTCATACTTAATTTATAAATGAGGAAATCTTCATGGTTGTAGGTTTATCAGCATCATAATCTGTATAACAATCTATATTCTTACAACCGCTCTGATCTTCCTCATGCACTATACCCTAGGGCAGTGAGGAAACCAAATCTTCTTCATTAATGATAATTTTGTTTACAATTGTCTCTTTCAGATAATTCAGTCCTTAGCAGTGCTCCCTGCTCCTTCTCTCTGTCACCTTCAGGATTGTATTCTTTGCCTGCCTGTTGTGTCATTTGTTTGCTTGTTATATTGGCATTTGTAACTGGTGAACTTGAGGTCTGTTTTCCCTAGATCTGGGTCTCCCTGCCATCATGATCCACCCTCAGCTTTCAGTACCATTATTATCCACCCTGCAGGCTGTCTTGTCTTAGCCACTCCCTGTCTTGTCCCCAAAGTCTGCCATTTAATGCCCGTATCTATAAATTGTACCCTATTCTTGCTCAAATTCACCCATCAGTGCCATTAGCTATTTTCTTCATCTACTAGTTTTACATCAATATGGCTGCCCATAGTGGTGGTGAGACTATCCTTTGAGGTGAATCACAAATGAGAAATGAAGCAAACTCCCCTCTGCTTTCAACTTTACCTTCAACCTATCTGATACAACCCTCACCCTGACATAGTGGCCTGGAATAGGGGCTGGGTGATGGGAGAATACTTGTCTCACTGTCTGCCTCCCTAGTCTCTAGGCTCTTTTCCTCCCCATAACCCACCAGGGTTATCACTATACCCTCTTAGAACCATGCATGATAAACAGTTCAGGGAATGAAAAACTGAGAAAAGAATATGAATCAGGAGCTTTTAAAATGTATTTACTAAATTAAAAATAGAATTACCATTGATCCAGCAATTCCACTTCTGGATATACACCCAAAAGAATTGAAAACAAGGACTCAAAGAGATATTTTAACACCCATGTTCACAGCAGCATTATTCACAGTAGCCAAAATGTGGAAGCAACCCAAGAGTCTATCAACAGATGAATGAATGAACAAAATATGGTATGTGTATACCAACAACGGAATATTATGCAGCCTTAAAAAGGAAATTCTGACACATGCAGTAACATGGATGAATCTTAAGGACATTAGGCTAAGTGAAATAAGCCATTCACAAAAGGAAAAATACTGAATGATTCCACTTACATGATGTAGGTAAAGTAGTCAAATTTATAGAGACAGAAAGTAGAAGGGTGGTTGCCAGGTACCCAGGAGAGGGAGGGAATAGTAAATTATTGTCTAATGGGTATGGTGTTTCAGTTTTGCAAGATGAAAAGAGTTGTGGAGATGGATGGTGGTGATGGTTGCACAACAATGTGAATGTACTTGATGCCACTGAACTGTACCCTTAAAAGTGGTTAAGATGATAAATTTTATGTCACATGTATTTTACCACAATAAAAAATTTAATGTATTTATTAGGCCTGTTTACTTCTGCACAAGGAACTGAACAAAAAAAAACTCTATAAGACAGCACGCCGAGGAAACCAACATGTGTATTTGATTCTAAGGAAAATAAGCATGGAGAAGGATCTTCAATAAGGGAGACTTTCTAGAAAGCCCTCGAACCAGAAGATATTCAGGTTTCTTTGACAAAACTAATACCCTGATACTAATGAAGAAGGAATTGCTCTTCAGAAGTTATTTGCTGAGATTGTTCATAACCAAAGAAGGAGCATAATATTTACTTTTCCTGAAATTTCTTGCTCTGCATACAGGGTCACTCTTTTCTCCAAATCTTGGCTCAAAAAGATTTTCAGAGTGCACCATTCAAGTTTTAGTCCCTGTAAATAGTCCTCCCTGTACTCGTGGAATCCTCAACTTGTACCCTTAGTGCCTAGAATAGTACATGGTACATAAGATACAATAGTACATAGGTTTGTAGTTGTATTTTGTATTGTATTGTAGTACATAGGTACATACAATAGTACATGTACAATAGTATATAGGTTTCGGTGAGGAGTATGTTTCAGATGGGGACTAATCAGACACCAGTTAAGGATCAGTTACATTAGTTATCCATGAGATAACTGTTGAGGGACTGAAGGAAGTGGAAAAAGCTAAGCACCAGCAAGGGATAGATTCAGGAAATGCAAAATGATGGGATTTAGCATACAATCAAGGGAAAGGTAATATGACTTAAGGAAAAGAGGAAGGTATGCCTGCTGCTGAAAATTATGCATCCCAAATCAGACATGATATAGGCTACGTTTCTCGAAAGATGGCAATAGCAAGACAGTTGTTTATATTTTCAAATAAATAAAAAATCTGGCGCCTGACAGTCTGCTGCATGTTAGCTATATAGCAAGCAGGCAGATGGGAAAGATGCTTGGGAGAAAGAAGAGGCAGCTTCACCCCGGGGTGCCGAGGACCTGTATCTCCAGTTACTCTGGCTGTTGCACAACAGGTTTGCCATCAACCTGTGATTATCTGAGCTTATGGGGGAGCAGAAATAAAGAACCAAGGACTCCAAAAAGCATCTGCATTTCACTTTGGAAAGCATTTTTCAAATGACACAATTACAAGTCTATCTCTATTCAAGGAATTCACGTTATAAACCCCATAATTAAGTCTGATGCAAAAATGTGACTTGCAAGTTGGTAAACTACTTCCACGTCCTGCGCCCCTGCGCAACTCACACTCATCACGTCTCTTGTGTCTGCGTCTGAACACAGTGCGTGATCTCCGGGATTATAAAATTGCCACCTTCTATTCTCATTCTCTCCAACCATTTGCTTTTGGTGATTTGAAAGCATATAATCTAGGCAGGATCAGCTACATAAATTTGCGAGGCCTGGAGCAAAATTAAAATGCCGGGCCCCTTGTCAAAAAATTATTAAGAGTTTCAAGATGCACCCACGACTGTGGGCCCTTCTGAACAGGGGACCCGGTGGGACTGCACAGATCACACATGCACAAGGCTGGCCTTGTACCTTGGCTTTAACATAAAGCAGCTGGGCCAAGTTGTGTTAGAGGCGGTGCAAAGGGTGGGAGAGGAGGAGGAAACACAGACTCACTACCTTCTAACACTTCTTAAAATAAGGGAAATACCTGTTTCATTGTCTGACAAAATCATAGCTACCTAAATCCACCCCATATGTGCCTATCATAACAGTCTACCCATTAAGCAGGTGGGTTAACCAGGGGTAACCGAAAGGGAAGAGCTGCAAATACTGTTAGCTAGAGTGAATGACAATTCCTGTTTGAAAAGTGAACTGATGGGTGGATAGATATATCAGCTGTCTAGAAGACAAATCCATTAAGGTAAACATATTCCCAACCATTGGGTAGAACACCCAGAGGAGGCAAATTGAGGGGTGCTAGTTTCAAACTACATGGTCCACAGTGCTTCAACCAAATGCTAGAGGTGAGAATTAGTGATGAGCCAGAGAGGAATCTCTTTCATTCACTTTAATTCCTCTCACACTGTGGAGTGAAAAACAGAAAAGAGACGCCTGGAAGGCCCTATCACTAACTTTAACCCTAACTTACCTACAAATTGGTTGGCCTGAGGAACTCCCTCTGAGAGGGAAGAATCTGCAGTAATCCAAATCTTCATTCACTGCTCAGGGCATTTTTATGTAGCCCGTATTAATAATATTCATTAAATTTAAAACACACATGCTCATATTTGGGGGGCTCCTTCTGAATCTGGAGCACAGCTTGTGTAAGAGCTTGTGATCTACAGCATATAACTAATTTACCTCAGATGGGAAAATTCTCACAGTACAATCATAACATGGGGTGAGATGTGGAAAGTCATAGGTAACCAAGATTTGTTTACAGTTACTATTGGGGTCATCTCTTCAGCTCTTGAGCAGTCTGCTCAGCCACCTTCAGTTCTTTGCCTACTTGGTACAAGTCAGTACAAACCCAGAATGCCACATTGAAAGAGAAGTAACTGGTTTGTTCAGATTTAATGTCAAAATATTATTCTAAAATTGTATTTTGTACATTTGCATTACAAATGCTTATGATCCTAACAGCTAATCTATTGTAATATGTCTATGAACTGGTTTCCTTGTACGGGGCCTAAAAGGTGTTGTCCAGGAACTAAGGTAGAGAAGAGAGATGGTCTGTAGAGATTTAATGCCAGCCATGCCTCTTCCCATTTCTGTTAGTTTAATCTCTAGAGATGGCATTTGGAAGCATTCTTCTTACAGACTGAAGCAGAGTGAAACGAAATGAAGTAGGAACTGGTCAGAGTTGGGAAGGAAATGTTAGAAACTGGTAGGTTGTGTGTCTAGTACATTTTTTAAACTAAGAGTTAGTTGTAGTGTTTTTCTACAGGGCAGAGTTGGAAAAAAGCACAGACTCCAGAATTAGCAAGATCTGACCTTCCAACTCACTTCCTATGCGATCTTTGAAAATTCACCTAATCTCTCTAAAGTTCAGGTTACCTATCTATAGAATTGGAATACAAAGACCTATATGTAGGCTTATTCTTTAAATTTACTAACTTAATATATTCAAGACCCCAAGCACAGTTCCTGGCATACAGACACTTAATAAATGTCACTGTCCTTCTCCATTCTCTTTCCCTCTTTTCCTTTTCTTTTTTTCTTTTCTCTTTTCCTTTGGTCTTCATCCTCCACTCTTCATTACTAAGAAGACGTAATTTCTCCTCCCCAGAAAATCATTACAATCTTTTTCAGAATGAAGCAAGTACAAGATATGAAGTATATTGTCTTCTAAATCCTAAATTCCTGAATTTAAGCCCTGCTAGTTTCCAGCATGTGTTCCTGGTAGCAAACGTTTATATCCAATGATTTTCATTTCTTACCTTGCTGAATCATGTGCCTTCTTTAGCAGGAAGCAAATCAACAGGAAACTTCTTGATATGTTGAGGGGCTGTACTTTAAGACATTCTTTCATTTCCATGATACAGAAATATTCCTTACTGGAGCACATGTTTCTAACAAAAGTATTCATTAACTTCATGGCTAGTGCCAAAGACATCCTGTAAAAAAAGAAGTGATTCTCAGTGTAAGGTGCTCATTTCTTTGGGCTGTTAAATTATATTGTAGAAAATGCATAGAAATACACTTCTATATACAAGCACATGTGCACATAGCCTATTGTTGGAAAGACTTGCTATGGGCACTGGTACTTTTGGAAACTAGAAACCAAATGGGATTAATTACCCTAAGTAAATATAGACAACTATAAAGCAGGGTTTTAACTATGTTTCTCCATATGGTAATACATCTCCACCTCAAGTCCCTAAACGACCAATCTATTAGCTTGGAGATGTATCTGTGGCAGACACTGCTAGCTGGCTACGTAATATACATTCTCTTCTTTTGCCATGGTTAATATAACCTTGATTTTATTGGGGGCAGCCAGATAACCTCCCTTGCAGCTAGAGGTGACTATGTGACACAGTTTTAGCCAGAGTGAACAGAAACTTTCTGGGATTACCAAGAAGGTTTTGTTTTCCTGATAGAGGTACCTTCACACTTCCCTTGTTGCTTTCTCCTTCTGCTGACTAGATGGCTGAAGCCACAGCAGCCATCTTACCACAATGTGGGAAAGGCCAGGAGAATGGCAGAGACTACGGCCTCGATATTCTTGAGCTACTGCATCCTTGAGGACTCCCCTAACTTACTTAAGCCATTGTGACTTGGGTTTTCCTCTGAAAGCATCCCCAAACTGCCATAGTAATCATCTTCCTTGGCCAGAAATTTCCACTAGATTTGTTTCTTCGGAGTACGTATGCATAATGATATTTGCCATGTTCTGACTACCACACTTGTTGAGATGACCAAAAGAGAGTCTATGAGTATGTTTTGAAAACTGTCGAGCACTTAAAAATGGTAATTAGTATAATAAGGACAATGTCATATTCATCTCTCTATCCCCAATAGCAGGTACAGTGTCTGCCCACGGTTGTTCATTATGCATTTAAGATACAGGAATAATTTTGTTGCTTTAAAAATCAGACTAGCTGGAGTATAGGTCAGAAAGCATAGTCAAGCCCTGCCTATCCTGTACAAGAATGGCAAATATATAGCATGCCTGCCTACACTCCCGCTTCTCTAACTGCAGACATAATCAATGAAACAACCAATCCTCCCAATGAGAGAAAACTTATTCTCAGCATAGTACCTTAGACAGTTACTACAAATCCATCATCTTAAAAACAAGAGATTATTTGTAACCTACAAGGAAAAGGCAGGTGCTCTAATAATGGGAGGTCAAGGTCCTCCAGGACTGAGCCTCAGGTTGTTAGAAGCAGCACCATAATGTAAGGAACAAAGTGAATTATCAGGTCCCTGATGATGGAGAAATGATAGAAGGCACCATCTGGGAACACAGCTTCAGGACTGGAGGTCAGGCCTGGCGGCGGATGCAGGACGGCTGAAGTCCAGCAACAAGGAGGGCCAACCAGGAGGTAGCCAAGTGGCTTTATTCCTACATCTCCATGCCTGTCACCACTTCACACCCTTGCTCTACACCCCTTTTATATAGGCGTTCTTCTCACTGTTACCTGTCTTTTTTCTTCATCATCTTATGTCACCTCACATTTCTCCCCATTAAGGGGTACCATGATTCAGTAGAAATGCTTTGCAATCAGGCAGATCTGGATTCAAATACTAGTCCTTACAGGGTGGGGAAAGTTGAGTGGATTGTTAAATCTCTCCATCTCCACATTTGTCCAAAGAGGATAATGACAGGACTTCATAGGCTTGCAGTTAGCATGGAACATGCTTAACTACAATTTAACACAGGGTCCGGCTTATTGTAAAAGCTCTTCCTCAGCTGGAGTAAGAGTTCATTTGCCATCTTGGATTCTGGACACATTGCCATCTCTCAGGAATAAAGAAGTTTCCTAAGATTCAGTATGGTTCCAGACATTTTGTGAGGACTCAGTGAATATTCTAATCCATGAAGGAAGAGAAGCTTATTTGGAGCAAGTAAAGTCATAGGTCTAGTTTGTACAAAGTAATTTCAATGAATACCCACAATGGTAACTTCACCCTATTCTCAGACAACCAATGGCCATCAGACATATTACACTTTAATAAACTTTAATGAAAGGAACTTCAAATTCCACTTATATTTTCCAGTGAAATTCTATCTGCTCCAATAATTTTTAAACATATGGAATTTATTTTCCCTCACACCTGGCTATATTTAATTTGTTATGAGAGGTTCCTGACTGTATTATGTGACCTATTCCCATGATGTTTAAGAGTTAAATGTGTTTCCTGCTTTCCTGAATTCCAAATAAACTGAATAAAATAACCAATCCTTGGATACACAAATGTAATATCCTGAGCCTGCATACACACACACACACACACACACACCGTGTTCCTGTTTTCTATTAACTTGCAGCTTGTGGATATGAGGGACAGGAGAAGTAGTAAGGACAAGGAAATTATGAACCACTTAAAGAGAATTACTTGAAATTTTCATATTGTGGTTATTCTTAAATGCTCTCATCCATCCTAATAACTTAGTATGTTACTGACACCTTAATAATTTATTCATTTGTTCATTTGATTTGTCTGGTTTTTTCCTTATGAGCTAAATAGTGTGAATACTTAGAATAGTATTTCAAATTTGAAAAGGAAAAATTGCTTTAATTTTTTAACACTAACAACAATAACATAATACCCTATTCAAATGTTAGCAGTATATTTTCTTAGGCCTATCTTAAAAACAAAGGCTCAAGTGTAACTATTCAATACCCATTTTTTAAAATCAAGACTATTCTGCACCCATTATTATATTGATTCTATCCCATGAAGACAGTCTTATATTCTATTTCCACAATTTCAACTATTAAATGATGTTTATAATACTAGAAATGTATACAAATTGCATTTCATATCTAGTTTTGCAGGTGTAAAGGCAATATGGAACAGTGAAGAGGCACCATCTGAGAAACTAGACATGTGAGATATGGTTCCTTCTACCACTTTCGGTAAACATAATTTAGACTAGTCATGTGTGTCTCTGGGCCCCCGTCAGCTCATGTATAAAGTGGGGTTAATAGTTTACCCATCTCAAACCAAGGTGCTGAACTATATGATCCAGTGAAGAGCTTAAGAGTATGATCTTTGCAGTGCCAATTATTAGCTGTGTAGCCTTGGGCAAGTCACTTAATCTCTGGATCTCCCATCTTCACTGAGAGGTGAAGGTTAAATTCAATGATGCCTATAAGCCCTTTGACATAGTTCCTAATCATGCCATGATAAGAGTTTGGTAAGGGTCAGGTACCATGGTTTTTGTTCATTGACATACCCTGAGGACCTAGGAGACAGTTTGACACATAAGTGCTTAATAAATATTGTTGAATTCATTTTAACCGAAATACCAACTGAGGTCACACTGACCCTTTAAATATAAGTAAGATTGACTCAAAATCCCATCTCATGTGCTCTAGAAAATTCAATGTCTTACTCAAGAATTTTATAAATGTATGGAGTCTTACTATTCTCTCTGTCATATCTGGTTCAGATTTCCTTCTTCTGTTGTGGTTTATTTTGTTCTCCATTATAAGGCTTTTTTCTATTTCTTGATTGCCACAGTTACTTTCCTTTGATTAGCTCCACCATACACATACCCACAATCCACAACACAAATAACCAGATACCATTCTCATGACAAACCTATGTGTATCTGATTCATAGGAGGATTTAGGAGTAACGATGAGTAACGGTAAATCGCAGAGCTATACACAAGACAACTTGCACTTGAATGTTAAGCTTCTTCCTACCCTAATAAAAAAATTGTTCACAAAAAATAATTATGAGAACCCTTATAGCAATTATTTTGAATACGTATATTTTATTGTTCTAATTTAAAAAATCTTATTTTAGCATTTGCCACCAGAATCCTTCTCAGATGTATGACATTTGTTTGTTTAGAAAGGTTTATTTATTTACCATGAGTAGGGATAAAAATAAAAGAGCTTAAATATTTCCCAACTCTCCTTTAGTTGATCTCACAAATACACATCCTTCCATCAGCCAGGCATATCAGAACCCATCTGACACGAGTATTGGAATCTCTTTGATGTCTATTCTGTACAACCTGTGCGAGACATCACAGGTTTCATTTCTGAAGGTTCAGCAGTTTGTTTAGGAAAATGCCACTCAGAGAACCAAAAGAGCGTCTGTCTGGATCCAAAATTAGTGTCTTACTCACCATATGTATTGCCACCAGGAAGACATTCTGGATGAACGTAGCAGAGTGTTTTTCAAAGTGTTCTTTTGTAATTTAGAAACTGTTAAGCCTTAAAATGAGACTGTGAGGATATGAAAATGAAGTATGGTAGTAAATATTCTTTTCAGCAAATGGATTATTTACCATAAAAGAAAGATTCTATTTCATGTTATTTCCCCTACTCTTGAGAATACGAAGAACATGTTAGGTATTCTTACTCCATGTGATGAATATGAACAATCCCCACTGCCAAGGGATACCCACAGAAGTTATCTACAAGGGAGGCTGCTTGGGTTTAGAGCCTGGAATGTTATGTCAGGAATTTTCCAAGCTCATAGAAGCAGATTCAGTACTAGTCATTCCCTCTTTCCCTTAGAGAGATCCAGAGACCCAGAGCAGCATTACTGGGGATAGAAGGGCCAAAAAGCTGTGACACTCCTTCAGAGAGGTAAGAACTGGAAGGGTATCCTGGACCACATCTGCCCCATTTCCCAAGAAATAGTCCGTGTTCTTAGTAATACCATCTTATGCTTGTACACCATGTTTGTGAGCATAGTGGTTCATTCAGCAAACCATGTCTCAGGCACTGTGCTAGCTTTTCACAGGAGAGGCAGCAGAGTGTTGAGATCCTGGACTCTGGAGCTAGACTGCCAGGGTTCCAGTCTTGGTTCTGTACCTGCCAGCTCTGTAACTTGGGGCACATAGAGTTCTCTGTGTTTCACTTTCCACGGGAATCAACTGGAGTAATCACCTATCTCAAGAGGTAGAAAAGAGGATAAAGGGGCAGTCTAGCAAAGAAAACAAACAGGTATATGACCAATCCAAGTAGTATCCAAACAATGATGTGTTAAAATAGAACTACTAAGCAAATACCTATACCCAAGGAGGTGGGGATTAGGGCACATTTGCATCTAGGACACTAGAGTGATGTTAAAACCACTCTAAGATAATACACCAAAATGATTGTCCAAGATGACACAGGGATGGAGTCTGAAGGAAAAAATAGGAATATTTATAAGTCCCATATAGACTCTATTGTGCTTCTCATCTTCTGAGCTATCTCCAGAATCTTAAAATATAATGTAAATAATTGAGATAAGTAAATATTATATTATTTATTTATATGATATATTATATGTATGTGTATATATGTGTACATATATGTGTGCGTATATATACCATCAACTTAGTACATACCTTTGGATTTAGAACCAGAACACCAGGTGAGCTTACGCTACTAAACTTCATTAGTCAGTCAGTCAGTCCATACCACCAAAGACAGATCAAAAACGCTAGCATAATAAGCATTTCTGGCAAAGTACATATCCTTCCCCAAGCATCATACAAATTACCTCTAAGAAGACTTATATTCAAAGTTCCCCAAATCCTAAAGCCTTTGGGAGAGAAATACTGAACCCTCCCTAATAGTCACATCAAGTTCCATTTATAATACTGTTCTGATCACATTTCCCTCTCTTAGAAACCTAAAAATTAAACCCCGGGCTCTGAGACAAACCATAAAAACTGTAGTAATAAAAAGCAAAAAGTGCAGACTTTTAAAATAGGTCTGAGAAGGTCATTGTTTCCAGAAGGTAGAAATACCATGATTTAAAACCCTGGTTAGAAGCAAGGAAACCGTTAGCAGCTGGCATGGAAATTACCCCATTATTTATTACTGTTATTACGTGAGATTCTTATGCCACATAACTAAATAGAGAATAACATCTATTTCATTGCATGGGATGAGAGTCTGGTCCATTATTATTAATTTGCCTTCACTCTAGCCAGTAAGTGACTGTTCCTTTGGATCATAAAAAGTAGTACATGAATAACACAAAAAGGTTTTTACCCCATTCTCAATAAGATAATGAATGCCAGCTACTGTACCAATAAAAGATTCAGCCACCTGCTTGGATACCTTTCTGTCACTGGGCTCAAGAGCAAACAAAACTGCGTCCAACTGGTGTCCACTGAGTGAATATTGCTCCTTCCCTCGGTTGTTAATCAGTTCAGAACGCTTGAGTTTTAATGAAAGAGACTTGCAATTGCATTATGTTTGCTCTTGATGCATTTCTTATATTTAAGGGTGAATCAGCATTTAGCGTAATTCTTTTACACCTCACTCACCTGCCATTACTCAGTCAGGGTCTTCAACCTTAAATAACTTTTTAGATAATCAAAGATTTCTGCTTTAGACACCCAAGTTTTTAAACTTTAAACATCTCTAAAATAAATCTTTCTATAGTGGTAGGTAGGCACACCTTTTCCCTGTTTACTTATTATT
Source organism: Mesoplodon bidens (assembly GCF_964165515.1). Classification (NCBI taxonomy): domain Eukaryota; kingdom Metazoa; phylum Chordata; class Mammalia; order Artiodactyla; family Ziphiidae; genus Mesoplodon; species Mesoplodon bidens. The sequence continues at coordinate 46,074,233 of NC_138165.1, read as the reverse complement.
TTTTTGAGTGTGCTGAATCTAAGTTAACATTGTCTTGATGACTGCTTTTTTAGATTGGTTATTGTTTTAGGCTAAGCTTCAAAGGCAAGGTTTCTATTCAGTGCTTTTGCCCTTGTAGTAGTCAGGGTTCTTCAGAAAAATAGAACCAGTAGGATCTATGTAAATATATAGAATAAGAGACTCATTATGAGAGATTTACTCACACAATGATGGAGAATGAGAAGCCATCTGCAAACTGGAGGCCCAGGGAAGCTGATGGTGTAGTTCCAGTCCAAACCCAAAGGCCTGAGAACCAGAGGAGCCAGTGGTGTAAGTCCCAATCTGAGACCAAAGACCTGAGAATCAGGAGCACTGATGTCCAAGAGCAAGAGAAAATAGAAGTTCCAGTTCAAGCAGAGAGAGAAAATTTGTCCTTCCTCCACCTTTTTGTCCTATTCAAGCCCTTCAGCTATTGGATGATGCCCACCTGCACTGGTGAAGAGGATATTCTTTACTCAGTCCACCAATTCAAATGCTAATCTCTTCCAGAAACACCCTCACAGACACAACCAGAAATAACGTTTTACCAGCTATCTGGCATCCCTTAGTCCAGTCAAGTCGGCACACAAAATTAATCATCACAACCTTCAAGCATCCAATGCAGTTCGCATGCCCACCTCCAAGTTAGCAGCTTACTGAATCCTCTTTCCCAGGCAGCTCCTGAAGTCCTCCTGTGGGTGCCCCAACACCCAGGGGTCTGGGCAACTATGATTTACCCTCATGTATTACCAACTGCTGTCTCAGGGCAGAGTCTCCTCACAAATATTGTGTCTCAAGACCTCTTGGTCATCCACTGCAAGCCATTTCCACTGGGTTCCACACTCTCCACACAGATAACAATAAGATTCCTCACTACCAGTGCTTAGAACTTCTCATGGACTTTTTGTTAAGCCTGTTCTCAAATTTCACCTTCATCCAGAAGTACTTGCTTCTGATTTTTATGCTTCTTCCATCTGCGAGGGTCTCTGCAGCCTCAGGGCCACACTAGTCTCTGATCCACTCTGCCTGGGACAGAGTATGAGTTAATAACATGCGACCCCAGGATACAGGTCAGTGGAACTCAGTATTAAGTCCCAAGGTCCAGTGGTCCAGATGCCATTGCTGGCCTCCTTAAAGACCTCCTGGACGATGGAAAGGATGTTGCTAGAGCTCCTGATCATGGGCTGCAATTCAGGTTTGGGCCTGGGTTCTATATGATGGTTAATCAGAACAAAGGCAAGTGACCTGGCAAGGACTTAGTCTTATAACTTGTCCTAAATTTGCAGGAGTAGGGTCTGAAGGCAGTAATGAGTAATGGTTAAGAACACAGACTCTGTTATCAGACTACCTGGGTACCAATCTCATCAGTAGCGCTTTCTAGCTAACCTTGGGCAGGTTTCTGGAGAATAATGAGTAGCATTCCTCCACCCAGTGTTGTTAAGGAAATCATTGGTGTGAGAAACCATCTACACAGCTTATTACATTAAGCAGATTTTATTATTCTACTCTTTTCATCAACATAACTATTCCAGGAAACTCTTGCCTGGAAGACAATAGTTTTTTATTCCAAGAACTTTCTGAAAGACCAAATAACTCTTTAATAGAAAGCATAAAATGATAGTTTACACCCCCAGACTCCTGGACTCCTTGTTTCTAAATTCTCTTTGCTGTGCCCAGTTATTCTAACCTTAATGTCGTGATCTTTATCCAATCCTAGTCAAGCCCCCTGTTTTGAAAGTCCCACCATAAACCAGTCTTCTAAAATTTCAGTAATATCCCAACATTGCCTTTCCCTCTCTGAAGTACTACTAAGACTCTGTCAAGGTAATGCTCTCCCTTATAGCAGTAAGTAAGAAACTCGGCTTTGTCTTATTGACAGATAGTTGTCAGGGTATTTTGGGGAGTCGGAATATATAAAGCCCTCAGCTTGATGCTGGTCCCACCATAAGTACTTTATGAAGTTAAATATGTAGATGCCCTGCAGCATTAGTCACAACAGTCAAAATGTTGGAGGGAAACTAAATCTCCATCGATGATGAATGGATAAACAAAATGTTACATATAGTGGTGTATACCTACAACAGAATACAATGGTGTATTACTATTACATACTAGAGTTTTCCAGATTTGCAACCCACCTCTATCACAGTGCCTGAACTGCTTGCCAAGAGCAACTCTTTTGCATTAAAGTGTAGAAATAAACAAAGACCAAGTCAATGATAAAGGCAAAGGCTATATATTCAGTGCTTACTATATATAACAAGGGTGTCAGCCACTGCCACTTGTGTTTTGGCAGAGACTCAAAGGTAGGTAAAGGAGTAGGAAAGGTTTATGGTGGAAAAAAAGGAAGGCTGAAGGTATGCCTTTATTGAAAGTTATTGGCTTGGGAAGCTATAGGCAGGCCAACTAGATGCCGGGCATCCTTTGTGATTGGTGAGGGATGCATATTTGGCTTTCTCTGGTTGGTCCTAAGTTTGAAGCAGGGATAAAAATTAGAGAAGCTGTCAGTTATTAATCAAGTCCTGGCCATTCTGCACCAATTGTTACAGAAGTTACTGTTTAGGTTCTTGGATTGTTATTAGAGATAGTAATCAGGCTTACTGCAAGTCTGACTTAACAGTAGGTTGGCTTCCTGGGTCGTTTATTGTAGATAAGGGGGTTGGTTTCCTGGACAGGCAGCAGGTCACAATCCTATTTTTATACATGATCTGGCCAATGTCCATTTGTATATTCAATTTCTCAAAGCAAGATCTGTATGGGAGCTTGTTTTTATCTTGTTCTTTGGGTTCTACGGCATGGTTCTCAACATAGTGTTAAGTGTATAAATTTGCATAAATAAATGAATGACTTCATGGTGGATATTGGGAGTGAATCCGAGCTAAGTTAATTGTATAAGCTGATGTGACCTTGAAGGAAAAAAAAACAAACTGATGGAATTCAAGTTAAGAACAGAAGGTTTGGGGCACAAGGGGAGATATGGTGAAATCTCCTGGGATTGCTTCTTCAGTAATACCTTTGACATCTAAGTCTAGGTTCTGTTCCCAGAAAACTTTTCTTGGTAAAAATTTACCTGGTCTTTTGGATTTGCCCCCAAAAATGTGCAGCAAAATGAAATCTGACTGCTAGTTTCAAAGGATATATAGTCATGGAACTAGAAGTATGAAGCATGGAACGCTGCACAGACTGGACAAGACTATGTATAGGGTCAAAGATTGAGGGTGTAGAGTGACAAGAGACAAAGGATAGGATGAGACAGTGTCTTTGGCGACAGTTTTGGGGGTGAATGCTACCCTACTCAACGGCTCCTATAGGTACAATTAAATCCCCCCAGAATCTGGTCTCCATCTGTATTCCCCAACTCATTTCTTCATTCTTGGATGAAAACTGGCAGGAAGCCAAACTGCCTACCAAAATGTACTTTGCATTTTTTTAAATCTTCTTCACTCTTCTTCATCTCATCCCTGTCTTGCCTGCCTTAAGTTCATCTTTTCTTTTCCTTTTCAAGTCAGTATCTATTCTACCTATCTTTTTCAACCCAATCCTAAGCCGATCTCTTTGAGACCGAAACGTGGAAGGGATAATGGCTTAGAGTTCCTTGCATTGCTACAGTCCCTATTTCAGAGTTTCACACGTGGTAGGCAGACAGTAAATGATGACTTATTGTGGCAATTATTAAGGGTCTCTGGCACTTGCTAGATGAGTTTTCATGTTAAGTCTTGGCTCAAGTTATAAACACAGCACATGGCTTCCCTGAAATAAGCTCATAATCTGTTTACTTATTATACATTAAATGAATTGTTCCTAGTAAAACAGTATTCATTTTCCTCCTTAGTATTAACTATAATTTCAGTGGTTAATGAGTAACTGAAATAGGTTACTTAAGTGAATGTTTCCTGTGTTTTCACTGATCAGAATAAGATACTGTACACCCACTGTTTCCCATGTTTTTCCAAATACAGCAGTATTAGTTTTATTTTAACAGTAATTATCATTTAGGCAACCATCTGCCAGCACATGTTTTTAGGTAACCTTTCTCCAGTGATTCCGGTGAGTTTTGCCAAACTGTTCACAAAAATAGTCTATTATTGTAACTCAGTTTTAGCTAGATGGTTGTCATAACTTTAATGTTTCTATTAACATAAGAAAAATTATATTAGTTGTTCCCCAAATTCTTAATACTAATATATAATTATTTTTCCTACCCAAAGTCTAGTGTTTAATCCCCATTTTCTGTTGCATTTATGTAAAATATGGCTCACAATGTCACATTTCTCAAGTTAATTTCTATAAAATTTAGTCAATTTTTATTAATTTTATATTAACTACTCTTATATGTCTATATGCATACACTTGTCATTGAAACCAAACCTTAACTAAACCTCTTGATCAAGGTGACCTAAAAATTTTACTTTTATTGTTGATGTTTGGCATTTCATGATTGGTTGGTTGAATTGTGAAGTAAATGAACCAATTATTTTGGCACCTGGTGTATGTGTATGTGTATGAAAACTCACAAGGGGTGGTGTTTTAAAGGGTAGGATAAAAATAAGCTAAGACTCCCTAAAAATTCTACTTTATCATTTGCACGCTAGGAAATGAGAGCCTACGAAGGAAGCACTCACTCAGCCTTAGGCATTGTATAGCCCGGCTGGACCATCACATGCCTATAATTAGGAACTTCATCATCAATCAGCAATTATAGCAGATGAGAAGATAGAAACTAATGATGCCAGTACAGACAATTGCTGAACACACTTAGATGAGCTACAGCATCTGATTGAATTGCCAGATAATTTTGAGAATTTCAATAAATTTCTCCTAGTTTAAAAGTAAAAGTGGAAAGAAATCACCTGAAATCTATCACAATGGACATATTTTTGCAATTAAATACTGGAAGTAGAGTTTTATTGGAAAGATCAGGGAGTAAAGGTTTGTTTGTTCTTTTTTTAACTTAAACATACAAATCAAAACTGGTAGAGGTAAATGAAAATAATGTGACTAAATTGTGGAACTTGAAAAATGGAGCGAAGGATAGTCAGGAAATTTGCATGGAAAACCAATTTCTTTGTCTGAATGAAAAATTAGACTAGCATAAGAATGAAAACAAATCCTAGTGGATAAAACCACAGTAGAATTGTTTTGTGTCAGGTCACATCTGCTGAGCCGAGAAAGCCTACGAAAGACACTAGTTCACAGTAAACACCTTTTGTTGGAGCTGTCATGAGGACCACATTAGTGAATTTCCCTTAATACAGCTGATGAATTTGTTTGAAAAGAATACAGTAAAGTCATTAAATCATATCTAAATTTCAAAAAGAGAATCAGCTTTTTCAAAGAAACCTACCAAAATTGTATAAATCTAGATTATTATGTATGTTATCCCAGATCTGATATAGGTGATGCACGCCTGCATTTATAATATGTCCCACAAATATAAATAACATTCTCTGAATACAATAAAGAAACAGAGATATTGTCTAGATATGTATTTTTTAACCCTGAAGTGACATTTGAAATGTGTGAAAAGCTGATATAAAAAGAATTACAATAATATTAATATAGTGATATTATAGCAGCTAACATTTATCATGTAACGGCTATGCTTTAGTCGCTGAGCTCTGCTCTTTAATTATTATTCCATGGGCAGATATTATGCAAAACACTTTAGCAGGTATATTGCTAGTAAAGTTAAGAAGCACTTGCTTGGTGGGAAGAAGAAAGGCAAAAGAAGAGGAGACTGGAGCAAACTGGACCAAACAGAAAGCTAAAACTTATGAGTGGGCCTTAATCTTATTTAAATAACTGGGAAGGGATGAAAAAGAAAGAGTAGAACAAAGGAAACTACAAATGGAGTCACTTGGAGCCGGGGAAATGTTTTTGAAGGAATCTTTGGGGTGTAAGTGTTTTCCTACCATACTGGTTGCCTAAGGTATATGATGTTAGTAAAATAACTGGGACACGTGAAGACCTCTCCTCTGTAGTGTGAGACTCCTGTCATCCTGAGGGCCATAGCCTTCAGGTTTGGGGGCCAATCAGCGACTTTGGTGCCTCCCAGTTGCCACAGAATTCTGAAGTCCAAGAAGTACGACAAGCAACATATTAGTTTCATCAGTCTGAAGGCTCGCTTTCTTTCTGCACTGGAGAAGAAGGGGGAGGGGCTTCTTTTCCTGATGAGGAGTCAGAACTACAACTCTGGGACTCTCAAAAACTTAATTCAGAGAGCCCTAGTTATACCTTCCTTTAACTCATCCACTTAACTGAATCCCCTAGCTCTCTGCACCAGGAGTCAAGTAACTCTCATAAAACTGATGCGTTTTATGCTTTTTGATTGTATAAGCCACAAATGATTGCCTCTAGGTTAATTTTGCACCACTTCTTCCCTATACCTTCTTAACAGTGAAATGTTGGAACGGTGTGCATTGTGGCAGAAGTCAAGAGAGTCAACAGTTGTGGGTTTAGACGCTGAACACTAAAAAACTAATTGCCAGATCTTTTATCTGAGCTCTCTTTCTTAATAGAAATGAAAGTATTATCTCAGATCTTTTTTCCTCAAGTGTTACTTGTTTCTAACAAAAACCTTAGCCTAAGTTTCATGTATAGAAAAGTTTATTATAAGAATTTAAATGTGTATTTGGGAGTCCTAATGCAAGGGAGCAACAACTTTCTCATTCAACTAATTGAACAGCTGAGAAATATAGATTGTTTTATATTACATCAATTAGGATTTATTTTACTTGTCAGAAAGGCAAATTCCCAACTCAAATTACCTTTAACGATATAGGAATAAATTCCCTCAAGTAACTGAAAAATTCAGAACGTTCTGGATTTCCAGCAAGAGTTGATGCAATAACCCAGCAATGTCACAGAGGAGCGTTGTTGTTCCATCTCTAGGCTCTGTTTTGCATGGTGTCTGCCTCATCCTCTGTCTTGCTCCTGATCTAAGATGGCTGTTCTTATCCAGGCTACATGTGGGGCTTCATTTTCTTCCCTCAAACATAGAACAAACATGGAAGTCTTGAGCTTCACTGTGAGTGAACCAATTTAGGTCAGATACCTGTCCTAAACCAATCACTATGGTCAAGGGGAAGTCACTTGGCTAGAGAGCTTACCCTACCTTAAGTTACATCATGGTCATCACCATGTCAGGACCGCATCAGAACTCAATGACGCATAGCGGTGGTTCTCAAGCCACAAACTAGAAATAATAAACTAGAAATCCTAAGAGTTTCCAGCCATAAATGTCTTTCTAAAGAGATTTGGGTAGGCCTTTTTCATCAGATCAATTATCTTTTGGTCCCTTATGGTTTTTTAGTGTCCAGAAGAATTTAAACTGGGTAATATATAGTTGTATGGGGAAATGAAATAATATGACAGAGGCTGAAAGGAAACAGAACCTTTGGACAGGTTAGAATGAAAAGAATAAGAAATCCTGTGGAGTATTTCTTTAAAAACAAAAAGTCAAGGAATATTTATAATCAGTGCTGGCATATGCACTGATTACAAATATTGGATTTGCACTGACATTGGAACAGGCGTCCAGGTGGCTATAACAAAATACCACAAACTCAGTGGCTTACAGCAATAGAAATTTATTGTCTCACACCAAAATCAAGGTTTTGGCAGGGCCATCCTTCCTCTGAAAGCTGCTGGGGAATCCTTCCTTGCCTCTTCCTAGCTTCTGGCAGTTGCTGACAATCTTTGGCATTCCTGGGCTTGTAGCTGTATAACTCCAATCTCTGCCTGCACTGTTACATGTGTTCCCTGTGTCTTCTGTCTTCACATGGCTGTCTTCTTAAAACACCAACTAATTACATCTATAACAACCCTATTTCTAAGTAAGGACACATTCTGAGTACTGGGGGGTTAGGACTTCAACGTATCTTGTTGGGGGAGAGGGGACACATTTCAACTCATAACAGTAACAGATACTAACAAGAATAAGGGAAATTTAGCAAACTACAAAAAGCCTAACAAAGAAGCAAAGTTATATATATATATATATATTTGTTCTCTAAATCTAGAAAAATACAAAAATTTCCTATCTGTATCATGTAAATCTAGATCTTCAGATGTGTTCAGTGTATCATAATTCAATCAATGGCTCTGCAGAGAATCCCCAAAGTCAAGCCTAACTGATTGCTGTGAGAATGCAAAGGGTCAAGCTCAAGAAATTGTATTTTACTGCCAAACATTTCAGCCATGTTTGGTTGGTCAAAGAAGAAACAAAAAAATAGCAATAGCAAAAGCAAATAGAAAATCACCAATCATGAAGCCTTTTAAGTTCATTAACTGTATAATGAAACAAAAAATCAGAAGAACAACAATATTTGCTGTTTAAATAGCATTGTTAACTTTTTAGGGAAAGAAAAGAAATGTAAAGGGAAAACATGTCTAAAATTCCAGACCAATATACATATTGTGTTTGTCTTTAAATGTATTTGTATTTTTTTAAGCAAAGTTTGTCTTCTTCTTGAAAAAAATAATAATATGCTATGTTGTATAAAAAATATATTTCTTTAAATAATCTTTAAATAATCCTGGTCAATGAATGAGCAAATTCACACATAACGCTTAAGATTTATTTTAAGTTTTTATTTTCAGAATCAAATTAACAAGGGACTGTGTGTGTGTGTGTGTGTGTGTAAAATCTATCAAAAATGTAAAATAAGAAATTCATTCTGTTGTGAGATTAAACAGAGAAGAAAATATAACAGTGAGAAAAGGACCTTGAAATTAGTCATATTCAAGGGTGTTGCCAGTTAAAAAAATAAATGTCTTCTTAAAGATAATTTAGAATAAGATAAGTTGATTGCCACATATGACCTACAAAGAATACCATTCTAAGAAATATACCAAAATGACTTGTACTAGCTGTACATTCTGCTCTCTACAATTCATTTAGTTTATATCAACTCTGATGTAGATTTTTGCATAATCTACAGACTCTGAAGCAGGTTCCCCTAGTCATCAGCACTCAAGTATGCACAGACAGCAATCTGGCCTTGAAGAAGCATAACAGCTTTAATGAGTAGGAAATCAATTAGGAATTTTGACACATGGTGATATGTTTAAACAATTAGGCTTGTCCTTAGTTAGGAGGCTCTGCTTTTAATATGACAATGAAATTGACTATGTCATTTCAACCTTCTAATGGCTTGGAGCAACACCACTCAGTGCCCGTCACCAATCTGAATCTTCCTTTCCATGGAAAGCACATGGCTGCAGGCGGATTTGTATTCCTGTTCTGGATCAGCTGTAATTATTTGGTGTGATTTATTGGTTTTCTATCTACTGCTTTCTGTTTACACTGGAAATAATGCAATTTGTTTTCCTTCTGAAACTCCCAAAGTGAACTGTTCTAAAGTGATGCATGCTTAACTCATACAGGTGATTCAAACTGTCAGTGATCAAAAAGTCACTTAGGGGCCTCCCTGGTGGCGCAGTGGTTGAGAGTCCGCCTGCCGATGCAGGGGACACGGGTTCGTGTCCCGGTCCGGGAAGATCCCACGTGCCGCGGAGTGGCTGGGCCCGTGAGCCATGGCCACTGAGCCTGCGCGTCCGGAGCCTGTGCCCCGCAACGGGAGAGGCTACAACAGTGAGAGGCCCAAAAAGTCACTTAAACGCATAATGCATGGCAGTCCCCCCACCCCCAGTTATTTGATCTAGACTGTTGTTTACACTTTATTTCTTTACCTGTGATCCCACCACCTTATGCCTGAGGAAGAGGCTCAGAAATATGGCAAGAGGTAGAAGAAATCAGTCTTGGGGGTTTTTATTGAGTAAGTAGCCAAAAATGATGTGCTATGGTCAAATCAGTCAGAATTCTATAGACATTTTATAGTTTTTGTTTTGTTTTGTTTTTTGTTTTTTGCGGTACGCGGGCCTCTCACTGTTGTGGCCTCTGCCGTTGCGGAACACAGGCTCCGGATGCGTAGGCTCAGCGGCCATGGCTCACGGGCCCAGCCGCATCCGCGGCATGTGGGATCTTCCCGGACCGGGGCACGAACCTGTGTCCCCTGCATCGGCAGGTGGACTCTCAACCACTGCGCCACCAGGGAAGCCCAACATTTTATAGTTTTTAAGATTCTTAAGAGATATGGTAATATGAAAAAATGTCTTGTCCTTCTATGAAGTAGAAATGCTGGCAGTCCACCCACACATGATCAAATCTGCTATTTATTTCCCTACTCATTTGAGTCACAAACATTTATTGAGCACCTGTGCCAGGTACCAGCAATGCAGCAGTGAACAAGACAGAACATAAAATTTCTAGTCTTAGGAAGGACATGATCTATGAGGAATTCTTCAGTTCCTGCCTGCCCACCCCCCCACCCCCTCCTTTTTCCTATCCACTGTGTGCTGCCCTGTTCTTGAACTTACCAATCTTTACCCCAGTTTGATTTGCAAGCAAGCTCAATACACATTTTTGATTTACAAAGGCAGTGGTTTGGAGGTGAAATAGTAGCCATCTCACTCTATCAACAGAAAACTATACCATTAAAAAATAGATCTTTTTTTCTCATTACAAAAGCAATACCTAAATATTAAGAAAAAACTTGGAAAACATAGAGAACAACAAAAAATAAACTCCCTTGCAATCCCAACTCTGAGAAAATCACAGTAAACCGTTGGTTATTTCCTTTCAGATGTTTACTTTGTCACATTTGCTTCTGTTTTTTCACTTAATGTAGAAGAGTTATTTTCTCATATGTTAAATTATTTTAAAAACTCATCTTAGTGATTGATAATTTACCATGTAAACTTTATTGGATCATTCTCCAATGATTACTCTAATGAGAAATGGTCAATTTTAAAAGGGAAGAGAACATGGCTTTATTTTTGTGCTATGGTCATTTTAGCGAAAGGTAGAAAAAATGGAATACCTTCTCTCTGTTTTTCTAAGTGCTTTTTTCTTAAGCTATCATATAAATCAAGATACAATCCTTTATTTCTTCTCTTACCTTGGCGTCTGTATAATGTCTGCTGAGGCCCACCTCTGACATTTATGATTGTAGATATAACACAGATGGAGGAAAGAGACATAGGGCAGAGAGCTAGCTCCTATCTGCCCTGGGGAGCTAATTTGCTCTGTGTTCATGAAGGTAGTCTAAAGCTGTGTAGTAAACACTTGTTTAAAAGTTTAAGCCTTGGCGTACAGAAAATGGGAAAATAAAAACTAATTACTAGGTGGCGAAAGAAAGAAAAACAGTAATGAGATTCAGGGAACACTACCAAAATATGACACTCTGACATACTGAATGTCTTCCACTAATAAAGGAGTTTGAGAAAACAGCAGCAGAAGGTGGTTATTTTGACATCCTCCCCATCCTTACCCTTCTTCCCTGAAACAGGTCATAAAACTCTCCTGGGAGAGGTGCCCTCCCAACATCTGGAAGAAACAAGCATCCTTATCTCTGAAGACAAAGGGATGCCAAGAAGAATCCTAACAGAGAGGCCTTGCTAAGTCTTTCCCAGTCTGCTACGATTACCTCATACTCCTTAACCTGTCGTATTCCTTCACAACTGTCCTCTATTCATCAAATCCAGCATAAAATACTCAAGTCTAACAGTTTCTGTGGGTCTTCATTTCCTTATGAAGACTTCGTGTCATGTAAAACTCATATTAAATAAATCTGTATGCTTTTATCCTGTTATAATCTGTCTTTGTCAGTTTAACCTTCAGACCCAGCAAGGGACCCTAATAAGGTCAAGGAAAACTTTATCATCTCCTATGAGAGAAAGAGAGAGAGAGAGAGAGAGAGAGTGTAAAGGAAAGAAGGAAAGGAGAGGAGAGGAGGAAAATGGAGGGGTGAGACGCACATAAGATAAAGTAGATACCTGCCAGCTGTGACTCCAGAACTTACTTGCTGTGTGACCTTGAGTAAGAATTACTCTTAATTATCCTCCACAATCTCCCACAATCTTCAGCTTCCTTCTGTGTACAATGGACACAATAATAGTACCTATTGTATAGGGTTACTTTGAGGATTAAATGACCAAAGTTAAATGTCTGATTCATAATAAAAACAAAATAAATTCTAAATATTACTATTATTGCTATAATGGAAATGCTTATTTCAAAAAGAAACTGACTAAAGTTAACACTTCCTCTCTAAGGTGAATATACCTGCACGATGTTTATACAAGCTAAAGTTTGAGAAACTCTGAGACATATTTACCTAGAAAAAGTTTAAACAAAAATCTTCTAGTGAATATTGCATTAATGCTACAGCAGATTCAGAGTGATTGGTGTTTACGAAAATGTCAGTGGACAGGGTGCATTCCAAATAGGCCCTGCAAATTATTTACAGAATAGCTAGCATGGACTCCAGAGTTTCTATATGCTCTTTGCTGTATTCCAAACTTTTTCTGAAATTACTGGTTTAGAGTTTTGCCAATCATAAAGCAATAGCCTAGCTCCCCAAATACCACCACCTACTACATACACACATAGAATCAACATCAGCGGCCTGGAAGTGTCAATCTGCATCAATTTTGGTGAAGGAAAAAAAAAATCTGGCATTCTAACTAAATTACTCTGCTTACTCTCATTCAGAAAAAATCACTTACTTCATAAAGATTTTAAAAACACATTCTCCTAGAAAGTGTATCTTTGAAAGAGAACTATAGAATCAGAATTGCAAAGCTATATAGGACATGAAAAATACTTCGGTTTGTCAGGGAGGGGGAAATTTCTCCCTCTAAACCTCACGAGATCTGTGCCTGAATTTATAATAAAATTGTCACAAGACAGATTAACTGAAGAAAAGAAACAAGTTTAATCCCTGAACAGAAAGGTCTCATAGAAATGGGACCTCAGAACTGGCCAAAACAAGCAGCTTTCACACTTTTTAGACAAAGAAACGTTAGAAACAGGTTTGGGTGCTTAACTAGTAAGGAATTTAAGCAAAGTTTGGGCTTGGGTAGCAAATTAGTAATGAAGTAACAAGGTTTGTTTTTACAGGCTTCCCAGACCCTGAATTCCCTGTCTCTGGTGATAAGGATGTCTTTCTACCTCCTGGTACAGGGAGGGCACCTTTCACATGGGAGATTTTTTTTTTCCTACTTTCAGAGAGGCAGAGAGGAGGAGGGTCAACACCCTCTAGCACTGGCTTTTTCTTAAGGAACTTTAATTCAAAATAATCAATATGCCATTGAGGCATATTTTGGGGCCACCTGCTCTGGGCTCCAACAACTTGCTAGTCAGTACTTCATAGTGGCCATTACTCAGGCTCAGTAATGAGACTGCCTTCCAGATGCTGGCCCTGTCACTGCTGGACATCAGTCAGTGACCTCACTGTGCCTCGATTACTGTACCTGTCTCGTAGGGCCGTTCTAAGGCCATAAGGAGTCAATGTGTATGAAATACCTAGAATATTTCTGACAAATACTGAGTACTCAAAAGATATTCATTACTCTCACTCTTCTTATCTGATTTAACAATCTCATTTTATAGCTGTGAAAACTAAGGACTGGTAAAACTAAACGATTTACCCAGGTCACACAAGAGGAAAGCTAGGACCAGGACCTAGAATTCCAAACTTCACATATATCTCTCCCCAATACCCTGCTGAACTGTCAGAAGATAATTCTGTTTTTATTGATTTATACTTAAACCTCTCTCATCACCCTGAAACCTATAAACTACCAAACGAACTGTTAAAAATAATTTTGTTTCCCCGTAATACAACCAAAAACTGTCACCACAGTAGTCACTCTGCTCATGAACAAAATGATGATTTCCTCAATAACTTAATTCAGAAGGGGGTTTTACAAGTCTCATATTTTAGAGATATGAAAGCACATATCGATATTATTGAAATATGCAAATCTAAGAAATCAATCATGGAAAATGAATTGTGATGTCACCTCGCTGTGGCTCGTAACTGTGCTCTTTTCATGTATGCTAATTGCTTGATCACCTATTGTAGCACAGCCCTAATTTTATTCATAGTTTTTTTGTCCTTCCTCTAGGAAATGTATGGATGGCTCAGGCAAGCACCTCCTTCTCTTTTGAAATCCCTGAGACCAACAATCCATTTAATTATTTTTAGTAATGACTTTGGTGAATGCATTAGACATTCTGCTGTTTTACGACTCACTCTGGATGTGGATGTTTCGCTAGTGCTAAGTTAGAACACGGTACCCAGGGGTCTCTTTTGGTAATGCCTAAAAGACACCTTGGGGGTTTGCTGAGATGCATTTTGGGCTTCTTTCCCTATTCCGAAACAGTTTGTATGGCTTCTTCTCTATTTCAACCTGTGGGTTACAACCTGGAGAGAACCAGAGGTTGACCTCTTGGCCACACGGTGAAGCAAATGGAAATGTGTATTAGGTATTTTTCCTTCATCCTGATTCCCTCTTCGTCCTTCACTTTAGTTCCTCCCATTTCAGTGACCCACTAGGCCTTTTATTTCTCCGGCAGGTACTATTACTTACCCTTTACTTCCTAATAATCACAATGAATTTTTTCCTAACTCTGTAAATTATTCTCTTATAGTTACAATAGATAATAAAGCTAAGTAATATTATAAAGCACTTAGAACAGTGCCCAACACATAATGATACATATTGCTTATTTATTTATTTTTGTTGTTGTTGTGGTACGCGGGCCTGTCACTGTTGTGGCCTCTCCCGTTGCGGAGCACAGGCTCCGGACGCGCAGGCTCAGCGGCCATGGCTCACGGGCCCAGCTGCTCCGTGGCATGTGGGATCTTCCCGGACTGGGGCCCGAACCCGTGTCCCCTGCATAGGCAGGCAGACTCTCAACCACTGCGCCACCAGGGAAGCCCCATATTGCTTATTAAATAAAAAGAAACCTATTAAACTAATTTATTTTATATAAATTCTTCCTTAAGAATATGTTTTTCTTAAGAAGGTTTTTTTTTTTCCTTTTCTCTTTTTTAATTTCCGCTTACAAGGAGTTTTAATGACATAGCCTAAAGGGTAAGAATTTTTACACTGAGAACATAAAGTGGACATTTTGGTAATCCTTAAAACACATTTATAGCAGCTACTTACCCCACTTATTTTAGTCCAAGATTATACCCTGAAGGATGTGATCAAAAAGAATGTACAACATTAAAAAAGGAACACTTCCCAATCTGTTCACTGCACTGCTCCACTGTCAGAGACTCCCAGTTTCTCTAGTGACCAGGCCCCACTAACCAGCAACCAGCAGCATCTGCACAAGGCAGGGCTTAGCAACCAACCAGGCCAAGGGCCAACCAAGCTTACCAGACCACCCACATAGTCAACCTGCCACAAAAGAAGGACACATGCAGCCCTCTTAGGGGGAGCCCCTAGAGCACAGAGCTTGGGTGATGAGAGGGGAGTACACTACTGGGATGCACAGGACATCTCCTACAGAAGGCCAGTTCTCCAAGGTCAAGAAATGTAACTAACCTACTACATACATAAAAATACAAATAGCAACTTAGACAAAATGAGGTGGCAGAGGAACATGTTCCAGACAAAGGAACAAGATAAAATCCCAGAAGAACTAAGTGAAGTGGAGATAGGCAGTCTACCGGAGAAAGAGTTTAGAGTAATGATCATAAAGATAATCAAAGAACTCAGGAGGAGAATGGATGTAGAGTGAGAAGTTAGAAGTTTTTAACGAAGAGTTAGAAAATATAAAGAACAACCAAACAAAGATGAAGAAAACAATAACTGCAATGAAAAATACACTAGAAGGAATCAATAGTAGACTAAATGACATAGAGGAACGAATGAATCAGTGAGCTGGAAGACAGAGTAGTGCAAATCACTGCCACTGAACCTAAAAAAGAATGAAAAGAAATGAGGACAGTTTAAGAGACCTCTGGGACAACATCAAACTTACTAACGTTCACTTTATAGGGGTCCCAGAAGGAGAAGAGAGAGGGAAAGGGCCTGAGAACATATTTGAAGACATAATAGCTGAAAGCTTCCCTAACCTGGGAAAGGAAACAGTCACCCAATTCCAGGAAGTGCAGAGAATCCCATACAGGACTAATCCAAAGAGGAACACACCAAGACACATTGTAATTAAAATGACAAAAATTAAAGATAAAGAGAGAATTTTGAAAGCAGCAAGGGAAAAGCAACAAATAACATACAAGGGAATTCCCATAAGGCTATCAGCTGATTTTTCAGCAGAAATTCTGCAGGCCAGAAGGGAGTGATACAATATATTGATATTTAAAGTGATGAAAGGGGAAAACTTACAACTAAGAATACTCTACCCAGCAAGGCCCTCATTCAGATTTGATGGAGAAATCAAAAGCTTTATAGATAAGCAAAAGCTAAAAGAGTTCAGCACCACCAATCCAGCTTTACAACAAACGTTAAAGGAACTTCTCTAGGTGAAAAAGAAAAGGCCCCAACTATAAACAAGAAAATTACAAAATGAAAAAGCTCACTGGCAACGGCAAACATATAGTAAATGTAGGAAATCATCCACACACAAAGCTAGTAGAGGCATGAAAAGACAAAAGTAGTAAAATCATCTTTATCCACAATAAAGTCAAGGGATACACAAAACAATTAGCTGTAAAATATGATATTGAAAACAGTAAACGTGAGGGGAGGAGAGCATAAATGCAGGGTTTTAAAAAATGCATTTGAAATTAAGAGATCAGCAACTTAAAATAATCACATAGATATAGACTGCTAGTTTTAACTGAGCCTGATTACTGAAATCCTTCAAGGCTTGCCCTCTCCCCTATCCCTGCTGTCTCAAATACAGTGAAGATGGATTCAAGCAACTATGGTTACACTGTGATGCTTGCCTATGTGTGACAGGGACACAAACAGCAATGAAATCCTGTGTCCAATAGGGTCATAACTTTTCTATGATGGGATCCATAATCTCAGTGATAGTCATCTTATTAAAAAATAGAGTAATTTGCCCTCACATACAGTTTTCTTTTGAGATTTTAGATTGTTTGCTTTATCTCCGTTTCTCTTCCCCATCTCAAGAATAGAAATAGAAAAGGTATCAACTAGTCTATATACTTCATGAAGTTCTCTTAGTCTGGTCACTAAAACATCTCACCAGCAGAGATATCACCATCCCAATTCCCTTTTCTGCAGGCGAAGCAAGAAAGAAGGGGAAACTACTGCTATAAGTTCATGGACTATCTCTACCCTCTTCTCTGCCAATCCACACATTTCCCATCCTCTAGACTTCCCCATCTGAGGAGCTTTCAGTGAAGAGTCTCACCCACACTGAGCATTCCTTTACTTTGCACTGGCTGCTCACTTGCCCAAGCTGATTCAGAGGAACCGTTTATGCTGAGGGTAGGAAGTCTGGCTGCCAATAACTAGTTGTTCACATGAGAAATATACAGCCCTTCTGCAATTCTATGATTCCTCAATTAAATGAGGATAGCTTTAGTTCCAGGAGTTGTTTGTAGGAAACTTTCAAATGTCAATGTAAGGCATAAATTCAATATTTCTTGATTTGATTGAAATATAGTTCACTTCTATTAGGCTCAATATTTAATTAAGTCACTGAATGTTAGAGTGGCAGGAACACTAAAAGACATCTAGAGGAACAACATCTTCATTTTACAGGTGAGAAACATGAAGCTTAAAAGATCAAAAATATTTTCTTGCATTCCACCAGGAGCTACTGGCAAAAGCACTCCGGCTAACCTATTCAGGAGGCATTATGCTCAGTGTTTAAATAGAAAGGAAGATGGGAAAAGCACAGTACTTCCCATAAAGAAGCTTTAGGTCTGGAGATGAGGGTGTGTCAAGAGTTTAGATAAGCTACTCCATAGTATTGCTGCCTTGGCATCCATTTTATTTGGCCAAGTGGCCTCCAAGGTCCTTACATCGACACTACCCCTCATGTAAGCACATGATCTAGATAACAGCCCAGAGAGTTACAAGCAAATGTAAGTCCCTGATATGACTTTCCCAACAGCCCTTGTGATCACAGTTTCCTCCACCTCCCAGCAACTTCCCCTTATGTACCCCTTAGATAAGACACTCGCGGAGTTCACCAAAACTCAACTCTTGGTTTGAATTGATCAATCCAGCCTTAGCACGGGAACCCCAAAGCACTCCACTCATGGAACCTTACAGAGGCATGTGCCCCAGGTCCTATGTCTCTCTGTCTCTGCACTCTGCCTTGAACTCTGCATGTGACCCCACACAATGTGCTGGGTACTTCCTCCAGGACCTGTGAGTAATAAATGTCTCTATTTCAATTTCTCTGTGGTCTGCTGTTGAACTACTGCACATCATCCAGTAGCCTGTGCTCCATTTAACTAGTGTTACTATGATAGATTCATTACACGGTCTTTCCTTGAATTTCCATTATCATGTAGTTCAAAAACTAGTTGTGAAATTGACCATCCTATGCTTCTTCACCTGCGAACTAGAGATACAAACATAATTATAACAATTCTCTTCCCTTAGGCTGTAATATATTAAGAGAGCAGAGAACAGTTGCAGTATATAAAGTACCTGTGTATTTATTTAAGTGCTCTATTAAAGGGATATATACAATATTTTAGGGGCAGTATAATTATTTCTACCTGTCTGTGTTCAAGATAAGATTTAAATGGAAGATATTTGAGTTGAACCTTGAAGGAGAAGTCAGACCCTCTTAATGCCAGGTTGAGGACTTTCTAGGTAGAGGAAATTTTGAGTCTATAACTTAGATTTCAGAAAGAACTTGTGGTATGGTAGGCAGAATAATGATTGCTCCAAGGATGTCCACATCCTACTCTCCAGAACCTGTGAATGTGTTGTCACATGGCAAATGGGAATTAAGGCTGTTGATGGAAATAAGGTTGTTAATCAGCTGACTTTAAAATAGGGAAATTATCTTCAGTTATCCAGGTGGGCCCAATGTAATTACAAGGGTCCTTAAAAATGGAGGAGGGAGGCAGAGGAGGTCTGAGTGGTGTGATATGAGAAGGACTCAGCCTGCCGCTGCTGAAACCGAGGAGGAAGGAAAGAGAACACAAACTAAGGAAAGCAGGAAGCTGCTAGAAGCTGGAAAAGTGAAGAAAACAAATTCTCCCATAGAGCTTCCAGAAAGGAGTGTAGCTCTGCTGACACCCTGATTTTAGTTTAGTGAGACCCATGTTAGACTTCTGACCTACAGAGCTGTAAGATAATAAATTTTGTGTTGTTTCAAGCCACTAAGTTTGTGGTAATTTGTTACCGCAGGAATAGAAAACTAATTCAGGACTGAAACAGCAGTCACGTCCTGCTTGCAGTGCCACTTGGGTAGTATTTATACTTGTGCATAGAGAACAAGGAAGAAAAGCAAAGGTGTTCTCTCATTTTTAAGTTTCCTCTCTTTTGACCCAAGCCTTTTCCCCACTCAGGTTGAAGCTACACAGGTAAACACTGCATTTCCCTTTCCTTTGGCAATGAAAAGACCCTGCCAGGTGGATAGACTAAATAATGTCTCTGTGGAATTTTCCAGCCACAGGCTTTGCTCTCACTCAAGCAGCCGCTGTGAGCTCCCTATCTCAGAGACTGAAAGGACCGCACAAGACCACCCTAGATGTCTGCATTCCTTCGTTCCTTCGGGCCCAGGGTACTGGCTGCACAACATGCACTACTTGGCTGGTTTCTATCTCCCTGCCATTTCTTGTAATCTGGAAGTCTGCATTCCCTGACTCCTCACTCCTGCCTGTGTTTTCAGCCATTGGTTCAATTTGACTTCTGGGATGGATCTGTTACAGCCTAGGTTCCCCCACAAAACCTAGCCTTGAGTGCAGGTAGTGATCCTAGGGAACAGGAGTTGGAGCCGAGGGAGAGTGAAACAGGGAAGGCGGGAAAGCCAACGCAAGGGTGCAGTACCAAGCTATCACCATGCTGGAGAGCCAGCCTCAGTCCCCACGAGGACTCAGACAGAAGGGGCTGCCTCCCAGTTTGCGCAGGCTGCCTTGGCCCTGCAGAAGTACCACGAGGTAACAGAGACACCCCTGAACAGAATGTGAGCTGGCCAGTGATACTGCTGAGGCCAGGAGCCCTCAAGTCACAAGCACTTGCAGCTGGCTGCCGCAGCAACAGCTAAAGTGACGAGGAAGGCTGAGAGGATGCCAGGTGGGCAGTGAATTGTCCAATACAGGAGGCCTGCAGCTTCCTGACTGTGGACCCATAGTGTCACCCAGTAGTTCATTTTCCACATTGCCCAATTCTCCCAGATCAGGGTCCCAGCACTGATTTCAGCACCACCACCGCTATCCATGGCCTCAAGGCTTCCCAAAGGCCTTCTCCAAACATGGCTCTCAAATAGGTCCCCAAAACACAAAAAAACCCAGGAGACAGGATCCCAGACCATCAGATCCAAAAGTACTGTTTGCTGGTCATTCAAAGTGTATCCAACTCACAAGAACAGATTCACAGTCTTCTAAAGTACCCACTTTCTCTAAGCCATGAAAAGGATAAATATCATTGTCTCTCAATACAATAAACAGATAAATAAAGCTTGACATTTTTCAGTGTGCACTTTGACAATATTGCATTTTTCTCTCTGTTTATTTACAGTGTTCTTAACAAGAATTTGGTAACTCTGATGGCCACGAGAGAGAGTAAAAAGGCATGGTGTGCTTCCTCAAAGCTGGCAGCTCCTCTGAGCCTTACTGAAATGATCCAACAAGTCCAATCTGAAGGATCAATTTTAACATCTTTGTAGCTAACTAACATTTAAGGGTCTTAGCAAAGGCTAACAGCAGGGAACTGACACTTAATGTAAGCTTGGTGATGTAGAGCTCTTCAAATGAGCAGTCCATTGGAACTGAATCCCATGACCATCATCCTACTTGAAAAAAAACACCTTTGTTCCCTCAAAGTCCCCTTGGAGGGTTTCTCTACCAATGCCTTGAGCAGCGTCCTCTGGCACTGAAATGGTGGCAGGACTGCTGGCTCCCCTGGAGCAGGCTACTGCCATCCACAGCCTTTGATCTAACAACTTATGCCAGGCCATGTGCAAAGCTGCTGTGCTAATGTCTTTCCTCAGAGCATTCTCTCTCCCCGGTGGCTGGCGCCACACAATGTTCAGAAACATTTTCTTTAACTGCCACACGAAGCTCAGAAGATACTGTTAAGTGCATGGTACATACTGATTACCCTTGCTCCTGACGTTCACAATTTTCCATACTGCAAGGCAACCTAGGCACATCCTGACTCCTCACAAAGGACCAGCCTCCATTACGTTTTTCAGTTCATTTTTCTTCCTCCCATACCTCCTTCCTTCCTTCTTTACTTTCTTCTTTCTCTCTTTTTTCACACACACCTCTTACACAAATACACAAAACTCATAATTCTCTTTCCCTCTTCTTCATTCACATGGAAATGAAAAATTTCCTAGAGATTAAGAGAAGCCTATTTAAAAAGCAGACATCGAATTCATTGTACACACTTAAAAGTCATTTTTAAACTCATCAAGCTTTAAAGGGGATTCCACTTTTTTTCTTCTTTCATCTTTATTGGAGTATAATTGATTTACAATGTTGTGTTAGTTTCTGCTGTATAACAAAGTGAATCAGTTATTCAGTTATATGTATACATATATCCCCATATCCCCTCCCTCTTGAGCCTCCCTCCCACCCTCCCTATCCTACTGAGGGCAGTTGTACATAAAGACTCTTAAAAAGAGAGGGCAAAATCCCTTGACAAAGCAGTTTTGATGGTTTCTAATATTAGTTGTTGTTTTTTTTAATAGATCTTTACTGGAGTGTAATTGCTTCACAAAACTGTTAGTATCTGTTGCACAACAAAGCAAATCAGCCATATGCACGTCCCCATATCCCCTCCCTCTTGAGCTTCCCTCTCATCCTCCCTATCCCACCCCTCTCGGTCATTGCAAAGCAGTGAGCCGATCTCCCTGTGCTATGCTGCTGCTTCCCAAGAGTCAAATATTTTATATTTATATATGTTGATGTTACTCTCACTTCGCCCCAGCGTCCCCCTCCCACCCATGTCCTCAAGTCCATTCTCTATGTCTACCTCTTTATTCCTGCCCTACAACTAGGTGCATCAGTACCATTTTTTTCTTTCTTTTTTAGATTCCATATATATATGTGTTAGCATACAGTATTTGTTTTTCTCTTTCTGACTTACTTCATTTTGTATGACAGAAACTAGGTCCAGCCACTTCACTACAAATAACTCAATTTCGTTCCTTTTTATGGCTGAGTAATATCCCATTGTATATATGTGCCACATCTTCTTTACCCATTCATCTGTCGATGGACATTTAGGTTGGTACCATGTCCTGGCTATTGTAAATAGTGCTGCAATGAACACTGTGGTACATGTCTCTTTTTGAATTATGGTTTTCTCAGGGTATATGTCCAGTAGTGGGATTGCTGGATCATATGGTAGTTCTATTTTTAGTATTTTAAGGAACCTCCATACTGTTTTCCATAGTGGTTGTATCAATTTACTTTCCCACCAACAGTGCAGGAGGGTTCCCTTTTCGCCACACCTTTACCAGCATTTACTGTTTCTAGATTCTTTGATAATGGCCCTTCTGACCAGCGTGAGGTGATACCTCATTGTAGTTTTGATTTACATTTCTCTAGTAATTAGTGATGTTGAGCATCTTTTCATGTGCCTCTTGGCCACTTGTATGTCTTCCTTGGTGAAATGTCTACTTAGGTCTTCAACCCATTTTTTAACTGGATTGTTTGTTTTTTCAATATTGAGCTCCATGAGCTGTTTGTATATTTTGGAGATTAATCCTTAGCCAGTTGCTTCATTTGTAAATATTTTCTCCCATTCTGAGGGTTGTCTTTTTGCCTTGTTTATGCTTTCCTTTGCTGTGCAAAAGCTTTTAAGTCCCATTTGTTTATTTTGGTTTTTATTTCTGTTACTATAGGTGGTGGGTCAAAAAAGATCTTGCTGTGGTTTATGTCAAAGAGTGTTTTTCCTATGTTTTCCTCTAAGGGTTTTATAGTGTCTGGTCTTACATTTAAGCCTTTAATCCATTTGGAGTTTTACTTTTGTGTATGGTGTTAGGTAGTGTTCTAATTTCATTCTTTTACATGTAGCTGTCCAGTTTTCCCAGCACCACTTATTGAAGAGGCTGTCTTTTCTCCATTGTATGTTCTTGCCTCCTTCGTTGTAAATTAGGTGCCCACATGTGCGTGGGTTTACCTCTGGGCATTCTATCCTGTACCATTGATCTATATTTCTGTTTTTGTGCCAGTACCATACTGTCTTGATTACTGTAGCTTTGTGGTATAGTTTGAAGTTGGGGAGCCTGATTCCTCCAACTCTTGCTTTTCTTTCTCAAGATTGCTTTGGCTATTCGAGGTGTTCTGTGTTTCCATACAAATTGTAAAATTTTTTGTTCTAATTCTGTGAAGAATGCCATTGGTAGCTTGATAGGGATTGCATTGAATCTGTCGATTGCTTTGGGTAGTATGCTCATTTTCACAGTATTGATTCTTCCAATCCAAGAACATGGTATACTTCTCCATCTGTTTATGTCATCTTTGATTTCTTCCATAAGTGTTTTATAGTTTTCTGAGACCAAGTCTTTCACCTCATTAGGCAGGTTTATTCCTAGGTATTTTATTCTTTTTGTTGCAATGGTAAATGGGAGTGTTTCCTTAATTTCTCTTTCTGATTTTTTGTTGTTGGTGCATAGGAATGCCAGAGATTTCTGTGCATTAATTTTGTATCCTACAACTTTACCAAATTCATTGATTAGTTCTAGTAGTTTTCTGGTGGCATCTTTAGGATTTTCTAGGTATAGTATCATGTCATCGGCAAACAGGGACATTTTTACTTCTTCTTTTCCAATTTTTATTCCTTTTATTTCTTTTTCTTCTCTGATTGCTGTGGCTAGGACTTCCAAAACTATGTTGAATAAGAGTGGCGAGAGCAGACATCCTTGTCTTGTTCCTGATCTTAGTGGAAATGCTTTCAGTTTTTCACCACCGAGTATGAGGTTTGCTGTGGGTTTGTCATATATGACCTTTATTATGTTGAGGTAGTTTCCCTCTATGCCCGTTTTCTGGAGACTTTTTATCATATATGGGTTTTGAATTTTGTCAAAAGCTTTTTCTGCATCTATTGAGATGATCATATGGTTTTAATTCCTTAATTTGTTAATGTGCTGTATCACATTGATTTATTTGCATATATTGAACAATCCTTGCATCCCTGGGATAAATCCCACTTGATCATGCTGTATGATCCTTTTAATGTGCTGTTGGATTCTGTTTGTTAGTATTTTGTTCAGGATTTTTGCATCTATGTTCATTAGTGATATTGGTCTATAATTTTCTTTTTTTTGTGATATCTTTTTCTGGTTTTGGTATCTGGGGGATGGTGGCTTTGTAGAATGAATTTGGGAGTGTTTCTCCCTCAGCAATTTTTTTGGAAGAGTTTGAGAAGGATGGGTTTTAGCTCTTCTCTAAAAGTTTGATAGAATTCACCTGTGAAGCCATCTGGTCCTGGGCTTTTGTTTGTTGGAAGATTTTTAATTACAGTTTCGATTTCATTACTTATGATAGGTCTGTCTATGTTTTCTAATTCTACCTGGTTCAGTCTTGAGAAATTGTACCTTTCCAAGAATTTGTTCATTTCTTTTTTTTTTTTTTTTTTTTGCCGTACGCGGGCCTCTCACTGCTGTGGCCTCTCCCGTTGCAGAGCACAGGCTCCGGACGTGCAGGCTCAGCAGCCATGGCTCACGGGCCCAGCCGCTCCGCGGCATGTGGGATCCTCCCAGACCGGGGCACGAACCCGTGTCCCCTGTATCGGCAGGCAGACTCTCAACCACTGCGCCACCAGGGAAGCCCTGTTCATTTCTTCATGGTTGTCTTCATGGGGTTGTCAGAGTCCCCCACCAGGGGCTGGCAGGCACCCTAGTTGTGGGGAGAGGCCAACTCTGTGTCTTCCCACACCACCATCTTGACTCCACCTTCTGGATTTCATTTTAAATACATGTTTCAGAGAGAAGAATGAATTATTACTTATCAATTAATTATCTGCCTGGTGTGTTCAAGAAGAGTGGTGGAACATTCGTGTGTAAATCTATAAAGGAAAAGCGCTCGGAGAAGCTCGTGTGCTGTGTAATTAGAGCTAATTAACACATTTGCTAATTGACTATTATTTAGCACTCCAGATGCTGAGAAAAATCCATAGGCCCATTAAATATTAATTAGCAAAAGTCTATTGTCTGATCTTGTCAGATTCTGTATTGATGAGATTTTTTTTACAAGCACAGCTTTGTTAGGCTGGGTACAGAGTAACGCACAGTAGTTGGTTATTAAGGAACAAGAAAATGAGGATCTCATAATAAACACATATGTTCTGTGTTTCAGTCAATCATTTTTTTCCTCCTTCAACTGATTACATTGTCAAAAATACTAAAAACGAAGTATTCATCTGTGTTTGCATAGCTACCTACAATCTTGAGATTTATGTGATTACTGTTACATCAGTTCTTGGTGTTTACTGGACAGCCTATGTGACACACCCTTTAGAAAACTAAAGGAAAACTAACCTATAATTGTAGAAACAAAATGCTCTCCATAACTTTTTTTAACAGCTTTATTGAGATGTAATTCATATACCATCTAATTCCCCCATTTAAAGTGTACAATTCAGGACTTCCCTGGTTGCACAGTGGTTAAGAATCCGTCTGCCAATGTAGGGAACATAGGTTCAACCTCTGGTCTGGGAAGATCCCACATGCCGTGGAGCAACTAAGCCCATGGGCACAACTACTGAGCCTGCGCTCTAGAGCCCATGTACCGCAACTACTGAGCCCGCGCACCTAGAGCCCGTGCTCCACAACAAGAGAAGCCACTGCAATGAGAAGCCCATGTACTGCAACGAACAGTAGCCCCCGCTTGCAGCAACTAGAGAAAGCCTGTGCACAGCAACGAAGACCCAATACAGCCAAAAATAAATAAAATAAATTTCTAAAGAATAAAATAAAATAAAAAGTTAAAAAATAAAGTGTACAATTCGATTGTTTTTGGTCTCTTGCATTGTTAATGTTTTTTAATGTTTAAATTAATGCAATTTTTAAAATATATTTTTTAAAGATATAAAAAATTTGTCACAAACCATTTTAATGCCATATTCAGTGGCATTAACTGCACCCATAATGTTGTGCAGTTTCCCATAGCTTTCATTAGACTGATTTGTTTTGTTGACCTAAAACAAATAGACTGCCAGTTACTTCTCCAGCAAAAATGGGTTTATTTAGAATCACCAAAGAATTGGAATTCAGGGTTTGCAACCATGGTGAGCTACATGTACACTCCCAGCAAAAATGGCAAGGACAACTCTTTTGTAAAGGGGAAAAGGAAGTTAAGAGGGCTACAGTTAACAAAGAGTCTGTGGTTTTCGTTGGCTGAGTTCTTACCAGGAAGAAAAAGGAGTGTCTTCTTCCTGTTGGGCTCTTCTATCTTCACAGGGCATGAGAGGGCCCTCTTCTGGTCTCCCTACTCTATTCAACTGAGGTTTCTGTTCATTAATTTTTTTTAGTTCTAAGTCTCCTTGTGAGTGAAGACACAAGGTCAGGACAGATCCCTCTGCTCTTCCTACTCTAAAAAGCTGAGTTTCCATGTAGCTAAAATATCTCACTGCTCAGTCAGCAGCAGTGACTCCCAAGAAAATTACTCTCTGATTGGCAGCCACTTGGTACCGCACCTGTCCTGTTTTCTCCTTTCTAGGTTAGCTCCGCCTCCCACATCCACAGTTGGCCAAGCAACTGTACCGAACAAGAGCCATGTGCCCTCTTCCCGCCTCCAGGCAGGAGTTCCCCTGGCAATTCCAATTTGGTCAAAGTCCAGGTATCCCGAGACTTCATTTGACGAGACCACTTTTCTCCCCATCACGTGCCAAACAAAGCCCATCCTCATCCTTTTTCCAGAGGAACCCTATTAAGACAACAAGCCCATCAAAGTGAGCGCAAATGAATATAAAAGTTTATTTATTCCTTTCACAATAGTCCTGCACAGGTTCCCCAGATAATTAACTTCATGAAAGACCGTTCTTTCTTCCTTTAGCAATCTTGGCAATACCAAAAACAGGGCACAGAAAAGCTGGCACTTTTCATAAAATTCTATTGTTTAATTTGTGTTAAAACAATATCTAGCAATATTGATTTTGTAGTTATACTATGAAGCTAGAATAATAATTAATAGTTATTTTTAAACTAAGGAAAATTTCTGTCAGGCACTGAAGTATTTCATTTTATATCTCACTTAATCCACAAGAGGTGTAGAAGTTATGGGTTATAACACAGCTGTTAGGAGCTTTGGTGCCACATACGGACCTGAGTTTGATTTCAGTTTTCTCTATTTAATAGCCATTGTCCTACAAAATGCTTACTAGGAAATGTCACTTGGTGCCACCTAGAAATGACAGGCAGAGGATCCATGGGTGCACACAGTCCCCATTCTAGCAACATTCTACAGAGAAGCGTACTTGGGCAGGGGTGTAGTTCGGCACCCATGGGGTTATGCTCCAGGAGAGGAACTTATGGGGCAAACATGACAGTGACCTCAGGAAATAAACATGTTGGTTAAAGTCTAAATCTGAGTTTAAGGCCATCTGTTCACATAAGAAGTGCACAATACATCTTTGATTAATGACTGAATGAATTTTATATCCCCAATACTGATAAACCAAAGTTGTGAAATTATTTACTTTGTCGTTATGGAAATAACAATACTCTCTTTCCCTTAATTTTGTTGCCAAGATATGATGGTGGCAGTAGAGAGGGATACAATGATAAATTTATTCTGCATTCTGGCTGTTTATATATTTTCAGTCAGCTTTGTTGATGAGAGAGCTAAACTGAGGAAGTTAAATTCCATATGGCAAGTTAGGGATGAGTTTAAATTAGCAAACGTTTTTAAGACCTTTAGGAAAACTTCAGAGCAATCCTAAAAAAAATCCTTATTAACTTAAAAGACTAGAGCTGGGGATCTCTTTTTGGGGTCCAATGCTCTAAGCTCACGGTTTACTCAAAAGTGATTGATATACACTTTTACATATACCTAAAAAGAAAGACAATATTGTGAAACCAGGGCTCCATGTACCATAGATCATTTAATTGATTGATTATTAAATGGGACCCCTAGTGGATAGACGTGACAATAAACTTTGGTTATGAAGCTTGGCTACTAGTATCTAGGTTTGCAAAAAAGTAATTAAGAAAAAACCAAAACATAGAGAGGGTTGATTCTACCCTTTGGGGTAGAGTAAGACTATCACAAAGACGGGCATAGTAAAAAAAATGTTCATCTGAGGTGAATTCTGGCATTTCATAAGAGATCACTAGCTAACCAAGACCCTTACCTCCCATTCTTTCATGCATGAGATTTTACCTGAGAAAGTGTTAATATAATCCCCATATAGTTGTGAATATAATGGTTAAACAGCAAAGCAGCAAGATGAATGGATGAAATCTCAAAAAATCCTATTTGAGTTGTAGGCAAAGAGGCAAGGTAAATGCACGGAATGTGGGACAGAATTGTTTTGGGGACAAGGCTCATTCCTGAGAGACCTCTCCCCCTTCAACCACCTTTGGTGTTTTCTAATGATTTCACATGATTCAGGAATGTTATGGAAATATTAAACATAAGTATGCATTAGTGTCTGATGATGATAAAGAGCAAAGGTATGTTCATTAATCAAAATACTATATAATGGAAATATAAATCTGCCAACACCCCCAAAATTCCATTTAGAATAAGCAAAAAAAGGAGTTCCCTGGCGGTCCAGTGGTTAGGACTCGGTGCTTTCACTGCCGTGGTCCCGGGTTCAATCCCTGGTCGGGGAACTAAGATCCTTCAAGCCACGCAACACCCAACAAGAACAACAACAACAAAATAGAATAAGCAAAAACTAAATAAATAAATCAGCTAAAAATGTTAGAGCTTAAAGTGAAGGTTTTGTTCAGAGGAAAAAATACCTTTAATACTAAGCAAGATTTATACCTCAAATCAGAATGCCAAACGGCATAGAAGGTTGGTGAGGCATCCCCATGAAGCAGACTGAGTCTAGAAACCTCACCTGGGTAAAGGGTCTGACAGCTGGAACTCATCATCCCAGCTTCTGTTATCACTGTCTCAGGTCACAAACATGATCAATTGAATGAGAAACACTTCACGTAAGCAGTCCAAGGCAGAACAGTGATTCAAACCATTCTCCATGCCAGAGTTCCTCAAAGAGTGGTTCTGCTGTCTGTCTCACCAGCCTAAATATCCTCACACATCTCCTGCTACTCAGAAAACACTCATTTCTCTGCCAATATCAAATGGGCCAGAATCGATTGATGACTTCCCCATCCTTCCTTCTTTTCTTCCCCATCTCCCTCCCTTCCCTTGAGCCTAAAGCAGACAGGAGAGAAAGGAACACCTAAGTGCCCACTGAGACAGGCATGTGCCACTGTCTCTATCTACTTTAAGTTCCTTCTCAGAGTAACATGAGTAGCAATAACCTTGGATAAAGAAAGTTAAGAAAACTTGAAAACAGACTGAACCTAATTCTATCCATACCAATACAATTTTGGTTACATAAAAACCTCATGCAACCACCACCAAGGAAGGAAAACAACAGAAATAGAGATATTATTTGGGAAAATACAGTAGGGATAGAGAAACATGGATGCAGAGAACACTGACTTGTAAAATCTATGTAACTTTCTGTGACTCCATTCAAATTTATTAATTTATAAATGTAAATATCCTTTATGAGAGATGAACGGATAAACTGTGATGTAACCAGACGATGGAATATTATTCAGTGTTAAAAAGAAATAAGCTATGAAACCATGAAAAGGCATGGAGGAATTTTTTTTTTTTTTTTTTTTTTTTTTTTTTTTGCGGTAGGCGGGCCTCTCACTGTTGTGGCCTCTCCCCTTGCAGAGCACAGGCTCCAGATGCGCAGGCTCAGCAGCCATGGCTCACGGGCCTAGCCGCTCTGTGGCATGTGGGATCTTCCCAGACCGGGGCACGAACCCGTGTCCCCTGCATCGGCAGGCGGACTCTCAACCACTGCGCCACCAGGGAAGCCCCTGCATGGAGGAACTTTAAATGCATACTTCTCAGTGAGAGAAGCCAGACTGAAAAGGTTACATAATGAATGATTCCAATGATATGACAGTCTGGAAAAAGCAAACTACGGAGACAATCCAAAGATCAGTGGTTGCCAGGGACTAGGAAGGAGGGAGGGATGAATAGGCAGAGCACAGAGGACTTTAGGGCAGTAAAACTATTCTGTATGATAATAGTGGATACATGTCATTATATATTTGTCCAAACCCATAGAATGTACACCAAGAGTGAGCCCTAATACAAACTATGGAATTTGGGTGATTATGATGTATCCGTGTAGATTCATCAATTGTAACAAATGTACCGCTCTGGTGGGAGAAGTCAATAACAGGGGACGCTGTGCATGTGTGCGTGTAGACAGGAAACCTCTGTACCTTCCCCTCAATTTTGCTGTGAATCTAAAACTGCTATAAAAATAAAGTTTATTAAAAATAATACAAAATAAAACTTAATAAAAAGTATATATCCTTTACGATACATAAAATCTGTGGAAGACAAAAATTATCATTATTTTTCTGTACTTTTAGTAATGTAAGAAGCAATCATTGTAGAATTGGTCTTAGAAGGAACTCTCCTGGCCAACAGATTACAGCCATGCTCCTCTCTGCAGTGTCGACTGACAGCCACAAAATCACAATAGGTGCTAGAAAGCTTTCTAGAATAAACACTTAGAACTGAGCACAACTGATGTTGAGGCCTGTAGAGCAGTCTAAGGAGACCGTGACAAAAGAGAGATTAAAGGAGAAGCAGTGGAGACCCCTGAAAGGGACTCTTGAGAAAGAAAGATGAAATTGCAGAGTGAACTAAACCGTAACAACCTAGTGGACGGTAACAGATGCTTCTAGCACAGCTTGGACGGGGGCTCGTTCCACCTCAGCCATCCTGGGTCCGTGTGCACTGTGGAAGGCAGGGGCTGTATGTGCATTGAGAGAACTGTCTCACTAAACCCCGAAATGATTATGAGCTCGAACAACCCTGGGATGACATTTCCCTGCCCTCACTCCTCAGTGAGGCAAACATAGAACAAGTGTTCTCCTTCTCATCTCCCTGGATTTCTGAGACTGGGCATTGACTGTCCGGTTCAGTGGCATCAGAACAACAGTTATGGCAACCAGGACACAATTTTAGCTCAGAGCCTGTGTCCCTGTTGGGACTTGATGGCAAAGTCTCTAGGTGACTTCCCATGGCAATCAGTGAGGGCAAGGACTCACTTTCTGGACTCGTGTTGTCACCTGTGTTTCCTCCAGGAAGTGCTTGGTGAGGGTTTTTCTGCAAAAGACTAACCTCCTTGCAGCCAGGCAGATGGAAATTAAGAGCCACCTACATTTAGGCTTTTATTTGCTTTGTACTCACCAGGTAATAAAACCTGAGACAAAAGGATGGACCAAGATGGGTCCTGAGAAAATTGCCTTAATGAATCCACATTATCTTCAGTGACTCCACTTTGAATCAGCAAGGTGAAAAGAATGTTATTTAGAAATGCTCAAATGGGGGGCTTCCCTGGTGGTGCAGTGGTTGAGAGTCCGCCTGCCGAGGCAGGGGACACAGGTTCGTGCCCTGGTCCGGGAAGATCCCACATGCCGTGGAGCGGCTGGGCCCGTGAGCCATGGCCCCTGAGCCTGCGCATCCGGAGCCTGTACTCCGCAATGGGAGAGGCCATAACAGTGAAAGGCCCGCGTACTGCAAAAAAAAAAAAAAAGAAAAAAGAAATGCTCAAATGTGTGAAAAAAACCTTTAAAACTTAATCGATGTCTAAATGATTACTCCAAAGGCCAACTGTTTCTGTTTGGGTCCCATGCGCTAAGCATCGTGCCTGAGTTTACATGCTGTAAACAGGCTGCAACTTATCACAGTGTTTTTTGTTATTTGTAAAGTTGATTGCCAAATGACTTGGTATTAATTTATTCAATAAGCTTCCTTTTTCCTTTTGAAGTCTGAGGATACGTAGGGACAGAGTTATTGTTGGTGCTGTACTCTTTTATTCAAAAAAATCTGATAGATATTTCAATGACACCGAGTGATAAAGGAAGCATTTCCATTACCTTCAGGCTGAAGATTCTCAGAGGAATAAAAGGAACGGGAGGGAAAAGTTATGAAATGTGCCGCTGTTGAAAATCCAACACAACCCACATGGGTGGGCAGCTCTCCTGCCGGAGCCGTTCCTGCCCCTCCTTATAAAATGGTCATTAATATTTAATGCCTGCTGGAAGAGAGAGTGGCTTTGTGAGCTGTGGGCTGGGAGATTGGTATTGTCTTCTTTCCTGATATTTACCAGAGCTTCAGGGCTCAAGTGACATTTCCATCCCACTTGCTGTGTTTCCTCCACAGCCAGTTCCTTAAAGGCAGAGAAACAGGTTGCTTTCCCCATCTGCTCCACACCTCTGATCTCCAGGCTTGGCAAATGAGCCTTCAGTCAAATAAAAAATATTTTGATAGTAAATCCTTGTTTATAATATCCTCCTGGGGAGGGAGTAATCAGCCTTAGAATATCAGGCAGGTCAGCAGTTTAACAACGATTTGAGTATCATGAACTGGTTAAACATAATTTCCTCTCTCTTTGTTGCTGAATATTTTCTATTTCTCCTGTCTTTTGCTCTTCTCTTCAAAATCCCACTGCCCAAATAATATTTTGGAGGATTAATCATCGTAAGCTAACTATAATCACTGGAACAAATCATGTTTTTGTTTCTTCTCACTTACATCGGAAAACTAGTTTGAACTCATAAACCAGTAGTGTTATCTTTTGCAGGCCTGTAAAAACATACAGTCTCTACATGTTTGGGTGACTGTAGCCTTGTGACTGTTATATAAATATCTATGCAAATTTGCACAAATACAAAATCAGACCTCTTAATTACTATTATCATACTAAGTGAAGTAAGCCAGACAGAGAAAGACAAATATCATATGATACTGTTTATATGTGGAATATAAAAAAATGATACAAATAAACTTATATACAAAACAGAAATAGATTTACAGACATAGAAAACAAGCTTACTGCTACCGAAGGGGAAACAGGGGGGTGGGGAGGGATAAATCAGAAGTTTGGGATTAACATATACACATTACTAAATACAAAACAGATAACCAACAAGGACCTACTACTATATAGCACAGGGAACTATACTCAATATTTTGTAATAACCTATAAGGAGAAAGAATCTTAAAAAGAAAAAAAACCTATATATATATATTCTGTATCTGAATATATTCTGAATATAACTGAATCACTTTGCTGTACACCTGAAACTAACACAGCATTGTAAAATAATAAAAACTTAAGAAGAAAAAGGAGCAACTAGCAAGTGACTAAGGAATTATGTAGAACCATGCTAAACCAACTGAAATCTCAATGTATTTTTTAAAAGAGGGATTGTAGTAATATTGACTTACCCCTGACTATAATTAAACAAACTAAACCAATAAACTGTTCCCAGTGTATTAATATGTCTTTTACATTTTGGAGAACTTTGCTTCCAGAATTCTGGAAGGCAGATAAAAGCAGCAGCAGAAGAAACTCCTTACACAGAGACCCATG
This sequence comes from Mesoplodon bidens, assembly GCF_964165515.1. Classification (NCBI taxonomy): domain Eukaryota; kingdom Metazoa; phylum Chordata; class Mammalia; order Artiodactyla; family Ziphiidae; genus Mesoplodon; species Mesoplodon bidens. The sequence goes on along the minus strand of NC_138165.1, from coordinate 46,040,627 downwards.
GAGGAGAGGAGTTTATATACCAGGGAACAAAAATACAGGCAGAAAGAGAAAAAATGAAGATGGTAATTAATCAAGCAATGAATTAAATAGCATTACTGGGAAAAGAAAGTAGAGTGTACCTCCCAGCCTCCACTCATGCTTTTCTCTTCAAAGTAATACTTGAAGGCATAAGCTGCAGGCTTCTAAAAAAGATCCAGGGATCTCCCTGACAAATAGAGAGCATGGTCTGGAGAGTGGAGTCACTGAAAAGAGCTGGTGATGATGTCAACAAATGAAGCCAGGAAAGGTGACTCAAGGAAGCCACTGTTGTCAGTAAGAGGGAAATGGAGAACTCAGACTGTGGGCAGAGTTGGGGACATTGGCCTCTTGTAAAGACACTGACCTATAAAAATATATTATTTAACAATGTTGATTTAATTCATATTCAGGCAGTTTGTAACTAAGAAGGGGAAAAAGGAATCAAAATCCAAAACAAAATCTTACCCATGTTTTAAATTTCCCATTGAGTGCTTGGGGTGGGGAGTGGGGGGATAAATTATCAAAAACCAAATTCCATTAAAGTAATTACCCAAAGAATTCCTTGAGAAAACAACAGCAACAACAAAAAGGAAGAACTGATAGAGGTATTATACAACAAGTGGGATATTTTAAAGTGATGCATCAGCAACAGAATGCACATAGGATGGAACAAAAAGGTCATTGGTGACAAAGCAATCATTCTGGAGAATGTAGCCAGAGGGAAAAGGAATATATGAGAAGGAATGCATGTGAGAATTCGGAAAATAAATCATCAGGATTAAATATGGAGGTCAAGATGAGGAAGCCAAGTTTTTCCAGGGCTCTGACATGTTATTTACAGGACTCTTATGGAAATGGCCCTTTCTTCCATCATTCTTTTTTTTTTTAATATTTATTTATTTATTTATTGGTTGCACCGTGTCTTAGTTGTGGCAGGTGGGCTCCTTAGTTGCGTCAGGCAGCCTCCTTAGTTGCAGCATGCATGTGGGCTCTAGTTCCCTGACCAGGGATCGAGACTGGGCTCCCTGCATTGGGAGCGTGGAGTCTTATCCACTGTGCCACAAGGGAAGTTTCTCTTCCATCATTCTTGTCGGAAGCAACATTTCTGCAGCAGTCCTAGGATAGCCCTATGAAGATATATGAGATATTGTCCCTTCTTTCCAAGTATCTAGATATCTTATATTTATTTATAAATAAAAGCTGCTTTTTCTTGGCTAAATGAGTGGGACAGTGAAGAAATAAATTAGTAACTTAAAGTAGTAAAAATAACCTAAGTGAACCCTCAGATTTAGATTGCCAAAATCAAGGATGACTCTGTTTTAGGGCTTGGCTTTATTTTCATTCTCTGAAAATAAGCAATGAACATGTATGAAGCAAAATATTTAAAGGTTATCAAAAGGACTGAGTGTAATAGTAAAAAATTGGAAAGAATCCAGCTTTCCATCAATAGGGAGCTGGCTTAATAAATTACTGTACATGCATGCTATGAGAAATACTATGCAGATGTAAGAGAAAATGACAAAGTTCTTGATGTACTACTGATAAGGAAAGATCTCCAAGAGATATCATTAGGTGAAAATAGCAGAACACAGAACAGTCTATAGTGTGCTACATTTTATGGAAGAAAGAGGGAAAATAATAACGCATATGTGCATTTCCTTGGTTTTGCATAAAGAAATTCTGGGAAGATATTCAACAATTAGTAATACATTTACCTGCTGGTGACAGAAGAAAATGGGGCTGATGAGGACAGAGGTGGGAACGAAACTTTTTCAACAAGTAAGAAATAAAACAAAGTAAAAAATTAATTACAATTAATTTCAGTACACAGAGACTATTCAAAGTTACTGTATTTTAAATTTTTGTTCTTGCTGTTTTACTATCACGGTATATTCTAACTAAGAATATTACTATTTAGTTTTTGGTTTCAGCACTGTACTTGTACCATTTATTGCTTTCAAAAGTCCACTCACATTTTGGGGGTAGACACAGAAATTTTTTCCCATAAGCTGATGACTATTTCATAGAGGGAAAGTGTTCTGACCTTACTCATTACCTCTCTTGGAATAGAAAAACTGGCTCTGGTAAGGCTCGGTTTTAACTCCATTCTGTCATTTCAGGAAGTTCAACAGGAAGTTTCCTCTCTGCTCTTGAGTAGCGGCATTTGAGAACAAAGTACTCACTCTTCCAAGGGAAACTCTCACAACAACTTTGCGAGTGTTAGATGTCCCATTTGTTGTTATCTGTGACTTATCTGTCACAGTTTTCTTACTTTCAAGTTTTTTCTACTGGAGAAAAAAATCCAATGATTTTAGACCCTTTATGGTAATTTGGCCAAGGTCTTTCAGAACATCACTCCATGACCCCTTGTGCCTTCCCCCTAACCCTTCTCTTCAGAAATCTTCACTTAAACTTTTTTTTTTTTTTTTTGGCCGCGCCGCACGGCATGTGGGATCCCAGTTCCCCAACCAGGGATCGAACCCATGCCCCCTGCACTGGAAGGGCAGAGTCCCAACCACTGGACCACCAGGGAAGTCCCCACTTAAACATTTTTTAACAGGCATTATTGGACTTCCCTGGTGGTCCAGTGGCTAAGACTCCGTGCTTCCACTTCAGGGGACACGGGTTCGATCCCTGGTCGGGGAATTAAGACACTGCATGCTGCCTGGTGTGGCCAAAACCAAATAAATAAATAAAAATAAACAGGCATTATTTTGGAAAATGTAAACTCTTCACTTATCCTTGAAAAAATAACTTGAATCTTATTACTAGTATAGCAATCTTATATAGTTCTCATTTGGCATCTACCTACTTGCATATTAAATTTGCCTGCTGAGTGGCTTCCTTCTTTTGTCAACATTGATCTAGCTAGTGACTTCCAGGACCTTATAACTTAAACTGCTTGGGCTGATTTCAAGGCTATATTTTGGATGTCTGTTGAGGGAAAATTTAGTGAAATTTATAGTATGATACATAAAGCAACTCATTTGCTTTGGTTGCAAGTAACAGAAAACCCAACTAAAATTGTCTTAAGCAAATGTATTGATTCACTTAAATACAATTTTCAGGTGCAGAGATGACTGCAGCCATGAGTCAAGGGTATATGATATCATCAGAGTTCTGCCTGTCTTTATGATTTTCCTGACTCTGCTTCCCTCTTATGTCAGCTCTGCTGTTCAGCTGACTTCATTCAGCAAAAGTGGTTGCAGCAGTTCCAGCCTTACCACCACACCTTACCGTTTATGCTATGTTATGCTGCAGAATAAAACAACTCCCAGATTTCAATGGCTTACATCAAAAAATTATTTTCAATTCACTATACATTTCCACTGGAGGTCAACTGTGGCTGTGTCACACAGTCTTCATTGCAGGACGCAGGCTGATGGAGGAGCCCCTATCTGGGATATTGCCAGTGTTATGACAGTGCAGGGGAAAAAAGAATACAGTGGAAATACATGAGGGTTCTTAACGGTCCTACTCAGACATGGCACACATGATTTCCTCCTGTATGTCACTGGCCAAAGTAATTCATATGGCCTAGTGTAAAGTCAAAGGGGCTGGGAAGTAAAAATCTACACTATCTTAACCAAGAGAAGCACCTTTGCTCCAGCATTCCAAAGTAAGTCTTGCGATTCATACTGATTAGATGAGCTACGGTTCCATGCTCAATTGTTAAACTAATCACTGTGGCCAGAGAAAAAGAAAGCTCTGATTGGCTTAGCCTGGGTCACATGACACATCCTTGAAACCAGGGTTAAATTTAGCTTCCCTGGACCCACAAGGATCCTCCAAAGAAAACTGAAGGTCTTTGAGGCAAGACAGGGGAAATGGTTGCTGGGGATACAAATCAGCATCTAGTATAATACAGATTTATATTTAACAATGCTTATGTAAAACTTCTTGTAGGTAATTTAATGATTGTTAAAAATTAAAACAAAGGAGAATTAGACCATGCTATCTCTCCACATTTAAGTCATTCTGGCATGGTATGTCTCCCCAAGTTGATGAAAAGAATGTGGGTTTTGGGATTAGAAAGACCCAAGTCTCTGTTAGAAGGACCATTATGTCTCTCTTATTTACTGGCTTTGTGATTATGGATACGAAAATCCTCTTTCTACCTTCATTTGTAAAATAAATTAATAACACTTAATAGTGCTATATTAAATAAGACAATGTACACAAAGTAAGAGAAAACATAATAGGTGCTCCAAAAAATTATTCCCTTCCCATTCAGAAGGTCTGATAGAAGCTGTTAAAGAACTGCAGAGTGGTCAAGCATGCCTTCTTCCAGCAAAGAAAAATTAATTAAATTTCAGAAACAGTGCTTTAGCTTCTCCTTCTTAACCTAAAACAAACAAAGGAAAAAAACAGGGTTTTGCTATTGATAATGCCATTCTATAAAAGAGAAGTTACAAAAGTCACATTCTCTCCAAAACTGAGATTGGGGAAAAGAAAGTGGAGGGAATTTAGAGACCTCTTTATCACCGATGACACATATATTTATGAAAAGAAACGGAAATATAGAAACTGCTAATCCACCATTAACACATTCTTATATATCTGTCACTATGCAACTTCCCCTAGAGAAGGTCATATGTCAATTACATTATGTACATGATTTGGTTTTAAGCACAGCCTATTCATCTGCAATTAATATTTTAGAGACTGTGTTTAAAGATCATTAAGTAAGAACTTTAAGGCTTCAGAATGATTCACCAGTTAATTATACTTGGATATCTACTTAAAACTTCACCAAGGACAGGCTGATGTGATTTCATCTTAATTGCTATTTTAAAATTGGCTCGTATAGTGTTTATATATATATATGGAACAATGGTTCTTGTATTCTCTTTGTGGCACATGCAGCAATGAAGCTCGCCCCAACATTGGTTCAAGCCAAGGTATGAATGGTTGCAAAGTTCAGGGAGAAAAAATATCATAATTACACTCTATGATCTGCCCTCCTGATTGTATAAAACTCGGTCTACCCATCCCCCACCTAGCTGAGTATTCCCAAAGAAAAGTCCTACTTAGGACCAGGCACGGTAGATTAAAATGCAAACATTAGGGTTTCCCTGGTGGCGCAGTGGTTGAGAGTCCACCTGCCGATGTAGGGGACACGGGCTCGTGCCCTGGTCCGGGAAGATCCCACATGCCGCGGAGCGGCTGGGCCCGTAAGCCATGGCCGCTGAGCCTGCGTGTCTGGAGCCTGTGCTCCGCAACGGGAGAGGCCACAACAGTGAGAGGCCCGAGTACCGCAAAAAAAAAAAAAAAAAAAATTCAAACATTAAAGCAAACAAATTGCAATGTCAGTTATATAATGAAGCCCCTGTCACCTTGAGAGCTTCTCTTCCCACGTGAACACGAAGCAGAGAAATCAGCAGCTTGGTAGCTGTAGCAACCACACCACCAAGCCTGGAGAGCTAACGTTTTCTATGTAGGTTTTGTGCCCCTCTGGCGCTTTGTAGATTCTGCTAATGTTAAGGCCTCTCAGATTCTCAACTTGGTGAATTCATCCAGCTGGGAAAATTAGAGCTGTGATCAGGAGACAAAAGGAGACTTGCTTTGTGTCTGACAAAAGTAGGAAAACACCCTTCAGTTGAAGCAGACATGCTCCTAATGGCCACCCACAACAGCATCACAAATAATAGCAAATATTTATCATGCATATCCTTTATTTAAATTCTGATAAGAATACAGAGACAGATTACTTGGGTTAACAAACCACTGTATTAGTTGCCCCCGAAGATTGCAAATTTAAGACATATTTCAAAAAATCTGTTTGTTATATAGACCTGGAATTATGTGCCATGCTGAGGAGTATTTATTAGACATTTGTTGAATGTTACAATCCAGTAGTCTAGCATCAAAATCCAGATGTACCTATATAATTGTTTTTTCAGCAGAACAAAACATAATGTTTATAAATGAACAAGTTTCACATTTATCTCCTATATCTTTAAAAGAATTTATCTCTTTTTGTACATATTTCTGGGAAAAGAATAAAGAGTATGAGACAAAGTAAAAAGGAAATACTCTTCCTGACCTAAGGGGTACATCCTGATTTGTTGAACGTTTATAATTTACTTACTACCACTGCTCAGGAAAGTGAAGCAGACACCAGACACTAGCTGTGTCCCTGGAGCTAGGTGGATGTGGAAGCCTCACATTTATGCATGTGTCACAGAGACTGAGGGGTGCCCCAAAGTAACCATCCTCCCTTCCTCCCTACTAACAGAATCCTTAGATTTGGGGGAGGGGAATAATGCAAATGTCTTCAAGACTACATTTCCCAGCTTCCCTTGTAAAAAAATGGTGGCCTTTCACTGGGCAGTGCTCCCAGAAAAGCTTTTTAAAATAGGCTGGCCATTTATGTCCTTCCTTCTTCTTGCTGGAGCTACTGAGCATTTTATGTCATGAAGTTGAGGACCAGACCTGAGGGAGAGCAGAATGGGGCCAGAGTGGCAACTGTGAAACCCCTACCTCCTGACATCTCATAACATGAAAAATAAGTATCTGTCATATTCAAGCCACTATAATCAGGTCTCTTGCAAGTCACCAAATGCACTTCCTAACAGATGCAGCATAAAATAACCATATAAAGCTAAAAGGGTTTTAAACTATGTGGTACAGACTCAATGCTTTTAGAATTGAGATGGGAAAGGCTATGGAATAAAGACTTAGTTATTAAAGAAGATTTCATGGGAGAGATATGAGTAGGAACAGATGTGGCATTTATCTCAATAAAAAGTAAGAGAGTGGTTTATAGATATAGATGAAGGGGGAGAGGTTGAGGAACATTAAATAGCCTGGACTAACTGGAGCACAGAAGTCACATCAATCTTTGACGCACAAGAATTTGGTTTTCATTTGATGAGTAACAAAAAACAATTTAGGTCCTTGGAAAGTGACATAATGAAAAAAGTATTTCAAGACAAGTTATTTGTTAGGAAGATACAGGAAAGCAGAGAGCACAGAAAGAAGAGGAGAGCACTCTGAAGGCAATGGCAATAGTTCTCAGAGATCTGGGGCTAAAGTGGTGGTGCTGGATGGGTAGTATCATTCAGAGGCAGAACACATCCCTCGAAGAGGTGGAGGTGCCACGGTGTAGCACAAACAGAATGCAGGAAGCCAGCGGTTTCAGAGGCATGTGGGCAGGGAGTTCACACAGAACTATGGAGAAACAGACAAAAACAAGAATGAGGAAACTCTACACTGCTACATTTCCAAAAGTGAGGTGAACCAAATCTGGAGTTTGACCAAATGGAAGAGTCAAAACAGAGATGGAATCATGCATGCTCTCCTCCCAGGGTTCCTGGCAGTGGGATTTCCACCAATGTTAATAAAAGTGAAAAACCCACATACAAATAAAGCCAGTGGTAATTAGAGGTAGAATCTCAAGTGGTCTAGTTATCTCTACCTTGGAGAAAAGACAGGAAGAGTTTGGGAGGCCTCTCTCTGTAAGGCAGATCAAGAGGTACTGATGAATAATTCTGGTTATGTATCAAAGGGTTACCATGAGCCTGCACAATGTGAGAGGGTATCTGGGTCCAACTGATATAGAGGTTCTCCCACCACTACTGACCAGTCTGTTGAGTAACATATTATATAGCTGCACATTCACTGCACCTGGTCCATTCCTCAGCATCACTGTCTGAGTGTGGGAAAAAGCAGAAGAAACACTGTCTTAGAGTACCCTCTGGGAAGTGGTCTGCTCTTCCTATCTCCCCAGAGGATCAGGTCCACCTAGGGTAAGGAGTAGAACCAGAAGTCACCTGTGGTTCTAGTAAATAGCGTTTAGTATAAGGAAACAAGCAAACAAACGAAAAAACTAAAATGGGAAAGGGTTAGTAACAATACCAAAAAATTTGGTAGTTTTGCCACTATACTGGTACTGCATAAATGTTGAGGTGGCTAAAAAATTAGAATAATCTTAGACCTGCTTTTACCCTATATAATAGAATTTTAATTGTTTGCAATGTCCATTATCAACAGAATACCTAGATATTGGTTAAACGAAGTAGAAAGAGAAATGATTTCTATAAATATGCACCAGCCATAAAGAGATCACAGCCAAAATCCTGCAGACAAATATGTCTAAAAGAAATTCAGGAGTCACACCCACATACTAGTAGGTATAGAAAGGATGCTATTAAACATCATTGAAATCAGGCAGACATAAAACAAATTATCACATTAACGTGATAATTATCACACTCTTCTCCAAATCACATTTTCCAGTTCAATTTTACTAGAGTGAAAAAGTAAGTTCTAGTTTGATAAATAATATTTTCAATGAATAGCCACAATTCAGATCATTTGCTTATCTAAAACTAATATTTACTATATGATAGGCAGCATATAAACAAGTGGTATGAACTTATAGCATAATAACTATATAATTTTCTATTCCCAAATAAAAATTTTATTAAATATAAAATATTATAAAGTGGAATATTATAAACTACATGCAGAACCAGAGGTGATTCTGAAACTGGAAAACCCATTCTTTTTATAATAGCAGAATTCACTGCATATTTGTAAAGATTCTTCGGTCTGGGTTATTTCCATGTAAGAGACTCAAAGTAAACCTACACTTGGCTTTCGATTTCTTCTCCCATTTCAGTCACTGAGTGACTGACTAGTGAAACTCCTCTTCCAGATGGCCCACGCGGTCTGGGTCAGACTTTGTGTAGTCAAATATTAATTCCCTTGAGGCAATATGCAAATGAAAGAGAGCATATATGGAAAGCCAAAGCCCTAGTGAATAATTCCAGCAACACTTCTTCTTAGCTATGCCAAGTAAACCACCCTAAAAATATTCCAGTCCTTCAAAATTATAAAGTTGCTAATGGATGAACATCAGAAATCTAAACAATGACTTTTGAAAATGTGTATTTGTACTTAACTCTCCACTTTCAAATGCAATGTTGTAACACACACAGACACACACACACATATACACTCAGCATTTTTAAAGAAATAAATCTCAAGCAATCAATAAGAAATTTAAAATAAAAATAATCATTGGGGAAATAGAAAAAAATAACCAAAGCAACATTGAAACTTTAACTGACTGTGCAGTTTATATCTTCAATTTAACTTCTTGAATTTTTAACACATTCACATAGTTCAAATTAAAAAAAAAATTAAAATGTCTATACTGAAACATCTTGCCTCTCCTCACTCCTGTCTCCCATCTGCTCAGGATCTCTGGGTGACTTCCATTTCTCCTCTAGTTCCAGTGAAATCCTGGGAGATTAATGGGCACTATATACAAAGTACAGAAACAGATGTATGTGTGTAAACTCACACATACACATACGTAGAAATTTAATACATGATATAGAGGACATTTCAAATAAGAGGGAAGGATTGACTATTCAATAAAAATCACCGAATCCAGAAAAAAATTATTCTTATTTTATAGCATAAAAATATGAAATAAATAAATATATTCCAGGTGAATTAAAGTTATAAACCTTAAGACCATAAAATTAGTAGCACTAAATAGAGTATAACTTTTATCATCACCATGGGGTTAGCAAGAATATTGAAAGAAAGCCAAGAAACACAGAAGGAAAGACTACCAAAACTAAACTACTTAAAAGTTGACAACTTCTATCCAAGAAAGAACTCTATAACAAAAGTTAAATGGTAGAAAGGGAAAATACATATATATGCAACATGTACAAGAGGCAAAGTTTTAGGCAGAAAGCCGTTGGCCTTTGGCAAGCAGCTGAGCACAAGTGGGGCCAGTGAGAGGGCAGAAGACCAAGTGAGGAGGAGAGAGTGATATCATTTATTATGACTTCTCTCTTCTGCAAGGAGGTTTCAAAGCTCAGGAATTTGGGGTATGATTGGCTTTTTGGAGGGAAACATGGAAAAGGGAATAAACTTTAAACACAAATAAAGCATTGTGAAGTATGTAAAGGGCTAATTCATGGGGAAGCTTTGAACTACCACAGACTCTGGGGTTGGAGTTTGGTCCAAGTTGAACCAGATCCCTTACAGGAAATCTCTAGTATTAATATTTGAAACAATAAATAAGAAAAAATAAGGATACTACGCATGTGTTTGTGCTTGTGTGTGTGTGTACATATGTACTTAATTTAGCATGACTTGTTATGTCACTGTTTTATTATAGAACTTTCCATCTTGGAAATAGTTTTATATTTTAAAAGAATATATATATATTTGCATTACTGAAAAGCAGTTACTACTTGCTTTTACTCATGACTGGCCATCCATTTTTAGAGATAAAATACTCTCAGCTAATGAGAAACAAGGCTGTATTGTGCTGTCCTCAGAAAAGTGTTTGCTGACAATCTGCTTGCTCTACCATTGGCTTTATTATGTTTATTTGTGTTTGTATCAAATAAAACACACACAGTTGATTTATTTAAACTATAAGGCTAACCACTTCCTGTCCCCGAGAAAAAGAAGACAGTACCTTCTCTAACACCCCCCTCTTTTCCAAGTCTTCTTTCACAGGAACAATGACTTTCAATCCCCTTACTCACTCAAACTACATGAACTTTTGTTTAAAGACTTGGTGTGGTTAGTCCTGTGAATTGCACATTGACACACTAGCTAGTAATGATGGGCATGGTTGTAAGAAGTTAATATTTTTCCTACAAACTTTTAATCATGTTATTTCAAAGATACAATCCAGGGTTATAGTCATTAAAATAGCAATTTTAAAAAAAACTAAAATTAAGTAGGATTTTGTTTCCCAGTGACCCAAAATGAACAGTAGCAGGCAAAACACACATGCACACAGCCAAACTCAACCAAACTGCCTTTGATGCCTCAGGGCCAAGATAAATTCACTCAGCTCCTTGAAGCTAAGCCAGAACCACTTCCTTACCAAAATGGAGACTTGCTTAAGCTACAAAGATCAATTCAGAATCACCACAAGTTTGCTGAGAACCAAACTAATGACAAATCTTGCATTATGTTTAGACCTGCCTGTAGAAATACTGCTGATGATTCACATAATAAATAGTAATAAAATAACTAGTTTGATCTTTTTAAATTGAAGGGCTGCAAATAAAGATGACATCAAGAATTGTGGCCTGTTTTCCAAGTAATAGCTATAATCTGACAACTGGTACACAATAGGTATAATCTTTCAACTGGCTAACCATAAAACGTATCACTAGGAAATGTCCTTTCAAAACAGGCTCAAAAACCTAATGTTTTGAAATGGTTTGAAGTCACAACTGAAGATGCTTAGAGAGGTTTACTTTTCGGTAAACCTTTAAATTGAAATATACATACATTAAAGAGCACCATATATACATACAGTAAGTGCACAGCTTAACAAATTTTTATGAATTCAACACACCCAGATGATCACCTAGATCAGGACTGAGAGCATTACCAGCACTCCGGAAGCCTCCCTCTATCCCCTCTCAATCATCCTCAGTCATTATTTCTCCAAAGGCAACCAATATTCTGACTTCTGTCACCATATGTTAGCTTTACTTGTTATTAAACTTTATATAAATGAAATCATACATTATCCTATAGTATGTACCCCTTTGAGTCTGGCTTTTTAGCTCAATATTTTATCTGTAAGAGTCAACCAAATTTTTACTTATTGCCATAGTTCGATATTTTTCCAGTGCTACAAAATATTCCATTGCAGAATACATCACAATTTATTTTGGGTTGTTTGATGGACATTTGGGTTATTCCCAGTTTGAGACTCTTACATATGAAGCTAATATAAATGTTTTGTGCATGTTTTTGGTGAATATCTGTATGCATTTCTGCTGGTTATATGTCTAAAATGGAAATTTCTTGTGACGAGGTATGTGTTTAGCTTTAGTAGATATTTCAAATAGTTTTCTAAAGTAGTTGTACCAATTTACATTTCCAAGCAGTGTGGGAGAGTGTTAGTTGTTCTACATCCTTACCAATAACTGGTGTTATATGCTCTTTGTCTTTTTCATTTTAGTCATTCTGGCAAGTGAATAGTGCTATGTTATTGTGGATATAACATGCATTTCTCTGTTAATTAAAGATGTTGAGTATTTTTTTATATTAATGACTTGCATATATTCCTCTAAGTGCCTACTGAAGTCTTTTGCCCATTTTCTTTGGGTTGTCTTCTTATTTCTTTATTTCACTACTATTTATTAATACAAGTTCTTTGCTAGATATACACATTTCAAATATCTTTTCCCCTCTATGACTTGAGTTTTAACTCTCTTCATAGTATATTTTAATGAACAAAATGTCTTAATTTTTAATAAGACCCAGTTTATCAAGCTTTTTCTTTATAGTTAGTGCTTTTGTGTCCTTTTTAGAAACTTTGCTCATTATGCTTAAGTGAAAAAAGTCAGAAAGAGAAAGGCAAATACTGTATGATATCACTTTTATGTGGAATCTAAAAACTACAACAAACTAGTGAATAAAGCAAGCAGACTAACAGATATAGAGAACAAAGTAGTGGTTACCAGTGGGATGAAGGAAGAGGGCAGGGCAGTATAGGGGTATTAGATTTTAAAAAGGGGTTATGGGATTATATGAAATCATGTGTGTGAAACTTCTGAAAATTGTAAAGCACTGTAGAGCTTAAAGAATCTTTCAATTAAAAAAATAATAAAAATTTAAGTGATAAAAAAACAAGCAGAAAGCTTTACTCAACCCATGGTCATGGACACCTTGTCCTATGTTAAGCTTAACCTTTGTTTTACTTTTCACATTTAAGCATTCCACATTTAATTAAGCACATTAAATCCATCTGAAATTAATTTTGTATATAGCATAAGGTAGGAGTTAAGGTTCATTTTTTCCACATGGATAATCCAGTTCAATTAATCCAGCTCAATTCATTTTTTAAAATCTTTTCTTCAAAATGCATCTTCATTGATAGTCAAGTGACTGTATATGTATAGATGTTTCTGGACTAACTATCCTGCTCAGTGATCTATTTGCCTATCATTGTGCCAGAATCATACTGCTTTAATTATAGTTTTATGATTAGTACTGGTAACTTGACATAAATCCTCCAACTCTGATCTTCAAGATTGTCTTGACTATTCTAGATCCTTTGATTTGCCATAAAATCTTTAGAGTTAGCTTATCAATTTTAATTCAAAGAAATGCTGGTGAAATTTTGGTTGGGATTGCATTAAATCTATAAATAAACACAGAGAGAACAGACATCCTTGCATTGCACATTCCAATCCTTGGAAATGGCATATCTTTTATTCTGACCTTCCCTCATTTACCTCAATAATATTTTGTGGTTTTCTGTTTATAGGTTTTCAATGTTTGATTGATTTATTCCTAGGTATTAAATGTTTTATGCCATTGTAAAGAATATTATTTTGAAATAAGTGTATCTGCATGCTTATTGTTATTATACAGAAAAACAATAGAGTCTTTTCATATTTACCTTCTATTCAGTATCCTTACTAATTTACTTATCAAGCCTGATACAAGTTTCTTTTGGGTTTTTTATGTACACAATCACATCATATATCTCCAAAGAATGACATTTTTAAAATTTCTAATTCTTATGAATTTCATTTTTTTGTTTGTCCTATTGCACTGGCTAAGCATTCCTGCACAATACTGAATAGAAATAACGATACTGAACATCCTTGTCTTAGTCCTGACTTTGGAAGAAAAGGAATTTACTATCTCCCCATTAAGTGATTAGCTGTAGTTTTTTAGAGATACCCATTAATAGTTTAAGAAATTTCTTTTTATACCTAGCTCCTAAGAGATTTTAGCATGAATGGGTACTGAATTTTATCAAATGCTTTTTCTGCATTTATTGAGATGATCATGTGGTTTTTCATATTCTTTTACTGTCGTGTCTTATGATGACTGCATGTTTAATATTAAATCAGCCACACATTCCTGGAATAAACTTAACTTGGTCATGATGTGCTTGATATGCTAATATTTTATGTAAGATTCTTGAATATATATTTATATAAGAAATTGGTTTTTAAATTTTCCTTCTTGTAATAACCTTGCTAGGTTTTGATTTCAAGGTTATGCTGCCCTCATAAAATGAGTTGGGAGATATTTCTTCTTTTTCCATTTTTTGTCTTTTTTCCTAGGTGATGGCCCTTCATAAGCTTTTTTCCTAGGTGATGGCCCTTCATAAGCCTCAAATAAAAGTCTGGGGTATTTATGAGGGTCTCTCCTCGGCAAGCCTGAATTCCAGTTTTTCCTCAGTACTGTCAGATTGCCTAAATATCTGCAGCTTAGCTTTTTAGCCTCTTAGCAACTGTACTCTGCTGGGTTTCTATGTGTCTCATCCTGGGCACATACAGCTTAGAAGTAACCAAATGACTCAGGGGGAAACTGCACACAGAATGCTGGGTTCAATCGTCTGCAGATTTCTCTTCTCAGCACAAAGACCTTTCTAGTCCTAGTTGTCTTATAGCTCTAAATTCCAATTTTTTGTATCCCTTTCCCAGAGAAGCTGTCAGACCTCACAGGTGCTGCTTTCTTTTCTACCTATGTGCCATATTCCGAGGGGTGAAAGCAGCAATGAATGTAGGATTCATCTCAATTATGTTCTTTCTCTGGGATCTCAGCCCTTCAAGTCCTGGCTGTCTCGATGGTTCTCCAATGACTTCATAAAGATTTTTGTTTGTTTGTTTACCTTGCATTTTTATCCAGCTTTTGGGTCAGTGTCATCAGAAAGACTAGTCTGGTGAGAGCTACTCCATCATAACTAGAATCAGAAGCCACTGAACAGAGCTCTAAAATAGACGACCCTGCAGCATCACCTCCCACTCTTATCATTTCACATCTGGGAACAAACGGCTCTTTTGCTGAGATCAGGAGTTTGTGCCCCAGTCAGGGGAAGGATGAAAGACTTCGTCTCAATCTCCTGAGCCCTGTCGTTGTTCACTTACTAGGAGTCATCTTCATGGTCTATTGGTTTTGCCTCATTAACAGGGCGATTCACAGGGCATAATTTTACCCAAACTGGATTGCTTAATTTTGCTCAATTGACACTAAAACAGCAGATACCATGACATTTTAAGTTTGTTTTTTGTTTTTCTGTTCAAACAGCAACCATTTCCTTCTATATAGAGAAAGAATAAAATATTAACTCATAAATCAGGAATCTGAATCTACCACCTAAGCAAGAACAACTTATATACCTATGATTGATTCATTACCTGTAACTTCAACAGTCAGTATTTCAAGAGATGTTGACAGCATAGATTTCTTCTACATGGGCCCAAACCTATATCCTGTTAATGTTGACCATATACAGTCAGAAATTTATAATAGAGTCAAGAGGACTCCTCTGGACAATCTATTTTCTTATTTCTCTTAAAGGGATAAAATACCTAGTGGCTGAAATACTATTTTTGCACTGCATCTAAGAATTGCATGAAGACAAGTGTGCCTAATCTATGTCTTTTTTAATTTTAAAAATGAACTCTGAGCTTGTGGTTTCCTAAATCCTACAACAGAAAAATATTAATATGACGGTAATGACATTGAAAACTTATTGGCATTCATTCCTGAAGAGCCATGAAAAAGGATAAAAATAAGGGGTTGGAGGACTTGCGGTGGGATGGGGGAAATGTAGTCACTGCTCAAGAAGATACTTGGTCCCTGGTTCTAGGTGGTTTCCATCTGGTTTCTAAACCTTGGTTCTAGGTTGTTTCCATCTGGTTTCTAAACCTATCTCCTCAGTGCCTCTCTCCTCACTTTACAACTTTTGGTTATCCTGAAAGGGCTCACTGTCATTGAGACTATGGATCGCTAAAAACTAGTGATTTGGAACTGCTTTGCCAGGGTGGTTCACTCATGCTGATCCAGTCTTAAATGGCTGAGATTATTTGTGATCTAGCCCTGATAGAGATCTTGCTGTAGCTCTACCAACAGTGAATAACAAAGTCTGGGACCACCTTCATATGCTATTCAGCTCTTTATTGAAGACATGACCAAAATATCACCAGCCTTTAGAGTAGGTAACAGGTGGAAACATGTTACATTTCTGCTTTGGGACAAGGGATGAATTAATAACTATCCAATGCTAATTTCCTTCCTAAGAGTCTCTAATTAGATACTGCCATACTATCAACTGATGGTAAGGAATTGCCACAGTATGGGAAAAAACAGATGTTCTTTTAAAGAATTTTTGACACACTTGGACAGTAGAAGAAAAAAATTCAAAAAAAAGGGTAAGTAATTTCTCTAAGATCTTAAACATCAAACCAACAAACGTGCACTAAAAGCTGTAGGGGATGCAAAGACTTATAAAACCCTATTCCTGTCCTTTAGGAATTCACGGACTAATTAGGAAACAATTAAAAAAGCATCTGTTGAATAACACTGATAACACTCACATGCATTCACAGGGGCTGGGAGCTTTCTCCCGAGTCTGACTGCACTCATTGGTCTACATAACTCTTTTTAATTTGAAGTTCTCTCTACACAAATACATTGTAACCTTCTTGAGGACAGAACCTCCACCTTCTTCATAAAGCCTAAAGCAATATTTGTAAAATAAAAAAGGTTTTTGACAAAGCCAGGGCAACTCCGGGAAACTCCCTTTCAGAGCAAATTTACTGTTTCCAAGTGCATGCACACACCTGAGAAAAGGGGATATGTTCTGAGGCCTCAGGGTACAGCGGAATGTAAAACTGTTTCTGTGGGAGTACTATTAACATCAGGAGGGAGGAAACTGCCGTTCACACTACATACTTCTTCCAAACAGATTTTTCTGCATATGATTCAGAAATGATCTGTGAATGACTCACAAAAATGTTCTTCATGTGGGTTTTAGTCAGTGCTGACAAACATTCTGTTTGAGCACTTGGGTTTTTACTTGGGGGTTGACAGTCAACCCCCCTCAACCTTCCCAGCCTGACTTGTATAATGAGGATGGTGTTCCTGCAACTGCAGCACAAGGTTAATTCCCCAAAGCGGAAGCATATGTAAAAAATAAATAAAATTCGAATAGGTCAAAGGAGGGAATGGTTGCCTGATGAAGTGAGACGTTCTTAGCGCTTAAGGAAGAGTCCCCTTTATATACATGTCTAAGGTGTTTTCAAATCAACTTTGCTATGCTTCCTTCTCCTGTCATTTAAAATCACCTGAGGCTTAAGAGGTTATGAGTTTTATTTGGTTTTCCATCTTTTGATGTAATTCTTTCCTGAGGAAATTCTTTCTTGTGTTATCATGGCAAAGCCATCAGGGCCCAGGTAAAGAGCCCTCTTCCTATGTGTTGTTCATGGTGGTTGGCTTTCAGAAGCATTCAGTTCTGCTACTGAAGAATGTGTTTCTCTCAACTTCAGATAATTGTGGCTAAGACAATGCCTGGTTATAATAGCAGCTCAAAAAATATCGACTGGAATTGACTACCTCTATAATTACCAGTAATTAAAATCTATTAATAAAAAAGTAGAAAGGCAGAGAAGAATTACTTGAAAAAATAAATCTGTTATTAAGAGAAGCAAAATATACAAAAATAATGAATACAGGAAATATTCATGATTCTCATAACCTTGTTTTCAGTATACGTATCAAATACATCTTTGTTGCTCTGTGGGACTGAAACTGATTAAAAACCAAGGTCCTCTGTCAGTAGGAAAGACATTATAATATAAGGAACTTGTAGTAATTACTTGAAGTAACATCAAAGACTATTCTTATATCTGTTGCAAACATATTTAGATACGTATATGTATTTAATACAAGCATATATTATGCTATATATGTTAATAAGCACATGTTTTTTTCTTTTTAAACTTTCATTCAGAGGAACTGAGGTTTTGTGACTGGGGAAGACCATAACCTTTCAGGTTCTACTTGTTAAATAAGAAAGGAAAAGAATTGTTTAAGGCAGTGATGCTAGAGAAAGCTTTCAAAAATACAGCACATTTGAAAATATTAATACTTCAAAATAAAACGTATTATTAATACCATCTCTTTATTGTAATGGGAAAGGCCTTGGTTTGAATTTCAGTTATAGTAAGCCACCACTAGCCGCTAGTGCTCAAAACTGAGGGAATATGTATACAGCATACTAGGTGTAGAAGTCAGAGGTCTTCACACCTGTTTTACTGTCCTTAATTCCTTGTTGAGGGCTGCCAGTAAAGATGTGCAGACTTCAGGTCTTGATCTCATGGAGACTGGGAACTACTCAAAGTAAACACTTAACTCACAAAACTGTAGCATTTCCAGGTTGGAAGATTAACAAGCATCAACTCCAGTGGCTTTTCCAAGCAGAAATCTTCTGAATGACAGGCCTCTGTTTGATTACTACAGTGACAAGAAGCTCACTGCTTTGCAGAGTGTTCACCATTAAACTACTCTAATCCAGTTGAAGTCTTTATTTTATATCTCTAACCATTGCTCTTCATTCTTCCCTTTGAAAACATAGAAAAGAAATTGAATCCTGTGACCAAATTAAATCTTTCGAGCGTCAAAAGGAAGCCTCACAACCCCATAGTGACATTTATCCCACTCAGGACATAGTAAATGCTCACAATATTTGTTAGATGAATAAATGAATTGTTCTAGCTTTTGAGCTAAAAACTGAGGCAAGAAAGTAGGACTCAAGAAAATTTCTCTTTGTCTTTCTTTCCACCATGCTTTAGTCACATTTCCCAGACTAATACCACATTAAAACACATTTGCAGATGTACTGGTGAATGAGGCTGGTTGAAAAGCACTGGATTAACGGAGAACTCCAAAATATTAAGCCAATAAGTCAATTTGGGCTCTGAATTCCCAGAGTTTTTGATTCATAACAAGTGCAGAAAGACATTAAAGCCACCAGAGATGACATTAAACCAGAAAGGATGGCTGAGGGGAGCTTATTCTCGTGGTCAAGAGACTTCATGGTCCTGCTTTTTCAGTAATAGGACCAAACCTTTGCTGCTTCAGGTGACATCTTTGAAAGCGTCTGCCAAGTCAGTGACCTGAAACATTAGCTTCTGACAATTCTTCCACAGCTTGTGACCTCAGGAGAACACTCCAGCCTAGTGTGAGTCCTTTGAAGTGAACACTGACCCCAGCTTAGTTTTTCTGGAACACAGAGCATTATTTTGGATGAAAACAACTTTTGTAAACAAAAACCAGAAGGTGCCAACTCTCACCTCAGAGTCTGGTAGCAAATGAACCTGAAAGACTTCTTCAGGGTTGAGCTTAGTGATTGGCCAAGAAAACAGCCTAAGGTTGGGAAGATTACGTTTGAAATCATCTGGGCTTTGTGTCCATGAGCACAAAAGGAAAACAGCCATGGGGTCATTTACTTGAAAAAGGAAAAACAACAAGGACTAAAATATAAACTGACATCACAAAAAGAAAATGAAACATAGCTATTTTGACTTCAGTAAATGAAAGATATAAATTCTCTCTACAAATCACAAATGCTTCCTCCTTTTTACTCAATTGATTTACTGTATTTGCTAATTAAATTAGAGCTCCGTCCAAGAGTGCAGCATCAGCTAGGATGGAGAGGGAAAGGCACGTTCTCTGTATTTCTTCTAGGGAAGGCACGTGTTGCCACTTCGGCATCACTAATTACAACAGTACGTGGCTGATACTTCACATTTCATGTGTTGCTGATCTTTGAAAACACTGGATCAATAACAGAAAACGAAGTCGAATAGAGATTTGTCACTGTATGTGAGAGTGAACTTAAGACTTCAGAGTTTTACTGCCTGGGTTCATATTCCAGATCCTGTTAGGTGACTTAAGGGAAGTTACTTCACTTCACTGTGTCTCAGTTTTCTCTTCTGTGACATGGGGAAATAAGAGCACCTGAATCAAAATATTTTGGTAGGAGTTTCAAAGAGGTGATGTGTGTCAAGTTCTTAGTAAGTACACCAAAATACTATTATTTCTGTAATAATAATTGAATTACATTATTACATGAAATGATGTAATCCAATTATTATTGATACTATTTATATTTCTAATGTACCTATAATTATTAAATATATAATATTTATCAATATAATCACTAACATAATTATTACTATTATCATCATTATTACTGTACCAAGCATTATTGAATCTAAAACACCCGGATATTTTTTCTGTATTTTCCGCTGGCCTTGAGAACATCTGGGGATGGAGCCAGATGCCTAGGGCCAGTCTTTTGTTACTAACAGTGAGACAGCTGGCTGGAGCACAGAAACCTCCAGAAAGCAGTTCCCTCAGGGGCAATCCTCTCCCCTCTCCCACACCCCTTGCCACATGTGCAGCATTCTTCTAATCTCCAAAGGCTGGTGCCGGGCCCAGCTCCTGGGCTTTATTTTGATAAATGTTTCGGGCTACAGAGTGCCAAGAAACTTGATTCCTTTGCTTTTCAAATACCAAACCTCTACCTGGAAAAGGAATGCTTAGATCAGAGCACAGAGATGAAAAGTTTTAAGTTAAATATGCAGTTCTCCCCTTAACCTATTGTCTGCTCTGTTTCTCAGCTCTGAAAAGTTGGAAGAAAAATATCTTCAGATAAAGAGTGCCGTAAATCACTAGTGAAAAGTTAAACATGATTTAGCAAATGTTCATTTTATCTTGGAAAGCAGGTTTATAATGGAACTGCCTTTATGTTTAAAGTCAACAATGTTCTTGATGGAATTATATGTATTTTAATAAAATCATTCTGCAAATTACCATAGCTCAAATTCTTTACTGTATTTCTAAACTTTTTACACTTAGTGGTCAAAATAAGTTACACCTGGTTATTGTAAGAGAGACGAACACTATATTGTTCTTTTTCACTGGAAGGGAGAACTAATATTTCTTAAGTACCTGCTAAGTGCCATATGTTTTACTTATGTTGTACTATTTAACATAGCAAAACAACATCATTTTACAGACCAGGAACCTGACACTCACAAAGCTCAAAAAACTTGCTGAAGTTCATAGCACTAACAAGTAGAGGTGGTAGGATTCAAATGCACGATTTCAAAGCCAAGCTCACACTTAGTACATGAGAAATCATGTACGTTTAATGATCAATTCTTGCTCATTTATTTGCTTACATGTTTACTGTCTATGTTCCCCTGCAATAATATAGCTCTATGGGAACGAGGTCTTGTCCATCTTGGTCATCTCTGTATCTTCCAGTGCCTATGACAATTCCCGTCACAGAGAAGAAGCTTAATAAATATTTTTGATTAAAAGATGAATGAATGAATGAATAACACATTTCCGACATGCCCAGGATGAGTCATTTGGAAGTCAATTCTCATGTTCCTTCTTGAAATAAACAATGATAATAATAGTTCCAATATCTTGTGGCATTTTCTCATTGTGACACATGGTAGAAAAGAAATCTTTCTTTCTGTTTTGAAAATACCAGTAATTATCTTGTTAAGTCTGGAGAGTACGTACTGTCATTCCCTATGAGTCTGTCATGGCACCAAATCCATGTTGTTGAATCCTGAAGAATTTTCTAACTTTGTAAGGTTTACCAGAAAATTCTCCTAAAAAGATGGTTTCCAAAATTCTTTTGGAAAAGGGTGAGAATAGAAGCAGTGATTGCTGGGGTGACGTGGTGTCATGTATTGCTTTAGACTTGA
Source organism: Mesoplodon bidens (assembly GCF_964165515.1). Classification (NCBI taxonomy): domain Eukaryota; kingdom Metazoa; phylum Chordata; class Mammalia; order Artiodactyla; family Ziphiidae; genus Mesoplodon; species Mesoplodon bidens. The sequence continues at coordinate 46,019,070 of NC_138165.1, read as the reverse complement.
TGTCATGTTCCTCTCACAGGTTTCTTCCTTATTAACTCAGTTGGTTAGAACTTGATATAATGAGGTCTAGGTCATGAGTTCAAACCCCTGGTGGAACAATTAGCTTAAGTTTGTTCCCAGGACACAGGACTAACTCTGAGCCCCTTCTAGTCCCCTTTACTTTGGTTTTGTGCTGCAGAAAGGCCAGGAGAAATAGTCACACAAAGCAAAACAGATGCTTACTGAAAGAACAGCAGGAGAGTCATCCCTCCATAAAATCTCCAGATCTCACATTTATACTCCTTCAAAGAGTTATCTTACTGACTCAGACTTCATTAACAATTGATTTTATACATTTCCTAATTAGAGCTATAAACAGTGGAACAAATCATCTATAAACAAGCTTATAAATAACCAATTGGTTTACATAAAATTAATTTTTTTAAATTTATTTTTTACCGTGTTGGGTCTTTGTTGCTGTGCACAAGCTTTCTCTAGTTGTGGTGAGCGGGGGCTACTCTTCGTTGAGGTACGTGGACTTCTCATTGTGGTGGCTTCTCTTGTTGTGGAGCACAGGCTCTAGGAGCACGGGCTTCAGTAGCTGTGGCACACACGCTTAGCAGTTGTGGCTCGCGGGCTCTAGAGTGCAGGCTCAGTAGTTGTGGCACATGGGCTTAGTTGCTCATCAGCGTGTGGGATCTTCCTGGATCAGGGATCAAACCCATGTCCCCTGCATTGGTTGGTGGATTCTTAACCACTGCACCAGCAGGGAAGTCCCAGTTTACATAAAACTAAATGTGAAAAAAACTTAAGATTTCCAATGACCAGAAATAACCCTTAGGAATAAAACTTCTACTGTAATACATTGGCTAAGAGTGCCTTAATGAGAAAAGAGCTACTCAGGTTATTCTATGGGTGGATACACATTAACATAAATTATATTCATAAACTCTCAGAAAAGTATTAGTAACTTTATAAGCAATAACAAGAAGGCATCTCATTAACTGAGAACATTTAGGTCCTGGAGGAGATCGATTCCAGGAGACACACAGCCAAGCAGTCTAATTTCAATAAAGACTTATTCAATTTAAGTCAAGAGATGAATAAGAAATTGGACCAGGGTCAGGTCCACAGAAAGATGACTCCTTCTGCTGAGAAAATGTGAGGCCTTTAAAATAACTCCAGATCACATTAGTTTGATGAACCAAATGCCAAGTATAAATATAATTATATTTTAATATAATTTGTTTTTCTTACTTGAATCTCTAGAGAATGAGTGGTTCCACAATTCATCAAGTTAAAAAAGGGGGTGGGTCCAGCTAAATTCCCCTTAGCAGCATCTGAATATATCTATCCCAGATAAGCAAGTGCTTGCATCTCATCTCACCCAACAAGAGCATGTCTACTCCTAGATTTCATACTAGTCAGTAGCCCTGAAAACTCAGCTCTCTGCTGAGTTCAATAAAAGTAGTGAACTTGCAATTTGCCTGGCTATATTTTTATTTAAAGGGTGACAGTGATATTCCATCTAGCTCTCTACATTCCTGAGTGGAAACTGTAAGTCTGGAGTCCTCATTTTTTGAGGTTGCATCTTGGGACAATGTCTCAAGTTGACAAAGATATCAGGAAAGTGCTAGAGATCTCCAGGGGCATGGATGCAAAGGGCTATGTTGCATATTACCCATCTAATTTGGGCCTATCAGTGAACAGGTTTCTTGATAGCAGGGGTCTGGTTATTCAATGGGGTCAGGGACTGAACATGGGAAAATTATGGGATTAGCTCAGAAAAGGGACCAGGGACGTTGAAGCTGTTGTTAAGAGAGAAGCTGGGGTGATGGGCTGTGTGATCCTGACTAAGCAGAGAAGTATATGAAGCCAAAGATGGTTCACAGACTAACAGAAAAATGGAATGATCATAAACCTAGAGGTTCAGTAAAGCCAACAAACAGATTCCATGGGACTAACTAATGAGAGAACCGGAGATGCAATAAGGAAAGGATGTGATAAAGGAAGGAATCAGCCAGTTGAAGATCAACTCTGGACTTGAACAGTTCAAGGTGCTGGTAATCCACTTTAAGGTGTACCAACAGAAAGCTCCCCAACACTTGAAACAGTCAAGAAGACATGGTCAGCTGGAACAGACTAAAAGGAAGTCTCTCAGGATGTTGTAGAGGGCAATCCCGTATTAAGAGAGTTAACTCCCTTTGGAAAAAGAAGCTTTTTATTTTAGACTTCAGATAACCACAATTTCCTGGAGGAGTCAAGTTATCATATCCTTTTAGTTCCCTTCTAACTTCATGATTCTATAAACCCAGCCCAACTTGCAGCTTTTAGGTGGGGTGAGTAATTGCAAGCTGAAAACTACCTTCTCTATTAACTTTAGGCTGTCTTATGTGGAAAAAATTTTCAGTGCCTAGCCTGGCTTTGCTGCCCTTCTAGTTAAAAGAAATGCAAAAGTTTATTATAAAGTCATATCAAAATTCCTGGTTTTCTCATAAATGACTTTACAGCTGTGGCCATCTAAAGCATGACCAGAAAAGCCTGTCTTGGTTTTAAGATAGTTGTTTTGAAAGTAGGATTGATTGGCAGTTGATTATCCATGGTTCTGAAGTCAAGATCCACATGGATAAAGAAAATTCACGTATAACCCAAAAATTCCACGCTGATGGAAACAACAAGGGAATACAACCACGAGATAAAATTCCCATCTCTGTTCTCGTTCAATCTGTGATGGATGTGTTAATGAGCAGTAAAATGGGCAGAAGAGTCACAAGTGGGTGAATGCCTGGGTACACAGGGATGCTAGCAAATTTATAAGCTTGGATAATAGAATGAAGAGAATGGCACGGTGAGAAACCCAGATTCAATGTGATTGATTAGCCACAGTTCTGCTGTTGAGAAAATTATCTTTCTTTTTAACACAACTGAGATCCAGAATGGCTTTCATCACTCAACTCGGCTATGATATTTTCTTCTGGCATCAAATCAGTCTCCTGGGGTTATAATTGTTTTGTCCCAAGGATTACTCAACTATACACACACAAAGTCTGTACAAACACAGGCCAAAAAAGTACACTTGTCACATAAATAAAGCCAAACGTGCTAATTCTTTGCTGCCTCTGCAGTGACCCATCAAGGAACTTTTGCCAAACAGATTGGAGTCAAGTTAGTGTTACAGTTTTAAAGTGAAAAGAAACTCTAGGCATAAAAGTGTGCCAGTTTCCTAGCCAACGAGGCTGATAGATAAATGTGTCTGTAAGTTTACTCCTTTTTATAGAACTCAGTGGTCTCCGAACTTTTTGAAATACCCCTATCAATTTAAAAAAAACTGGAGGGTTCATCCCCAGTAAGTGTTGGTTATATAAATATAAGTTTGTGTACGTATGTGATATCAACCTACTCTAAAAATATGTTCTGGATTCAATAATGTTTAAAAGCATTTAAAATGATGTGACAAACATAAAGTAAATATTTATGAATGTCTTGCAAGTTTTCATACTTCCAAACTATCATTGACTAATATCCTAACTAATATCCTAATAATATATACTTAAGAGTATGATATGTTGTCAACCATAGTACAGGTAAATCCATATTTTAAAATAGTTACATTGATACTTGTGAATTTTTACTAACTTTTTGTCAGATCTTCTTAATGTGACTGACAAAAAGCTCCTAGTAGAAGAAGTGTCAACTCTGCCATGCTCTTACTATTGCCTTCATCTTGCATTATTAGTTCTATCTTGCATTATTAGTTTAATCTTGCATTTGAGTTTTCTGTGCAAGATATTTTATCAGCCATTTGTTCCATAATTGTAAAGGTTAATTTAGTAAATATATAAGTGAAAATACATACATAACATAAAAATATGATCCAAAATCCACTTAAGAGGACACTTGAATTACAAGGCATTGCAGTACAGTGGTAGTAATCAATCACATGAGGACACCAGTCCCAACTCTCCATGATGTGGAACTCCTACCCTTCCTACAAGATAGCTTCTATACCAACTGTCAAATGGACATGTGGTAGGTGAATATCACCATTAAATCATACATTAAAATCAGCTATATAAGCAACAAAAGAAAAAAATAGATAAACTGGGATTCATCAATATTTTAAAACGCTTGGTCTTCCCTGGTGGCACAGTGGTTGAGAGCCCTCCTGCCGATGCAGGGGACACGGGTTCGTGCCCTGGTCCGGGAGGATCCCACATGCCGCGGAGCGGCTGGGCCCGTGAGCCACGGCCGCTGAGCCTGCGCGTCCGGAGCCTGTGCTCCGCAACGGGAGAGGCCACAGCAGTGAGAGGCCCACATACCGCAAAAAAAAAAGGATACACTGCTGAGAAAACTTGGGCGAACGATTAGAAAATGAGAATAAACCAAGATAAGTAAGGTAAGCACACAGATAACATTTTTGACTGCTGAATTTAAAGTTAACTGAGGGAGGCAGTTACGTAGCAGAATTAACACTGCAAAGTAGTGGAATAAAGTTCAAGGCAAATTAGTTTGCACACATATATAATGATTTGTCAAAACAATCTGGACAGTCCCCTGGAACACTGCTAGTTACCTAGCTCAATGGCCATTCCCACCTGCCTCTAGCAACAGACCCTGATTTTATGAGTGCAGACACACACCCTAGTTAAGACTACACTTCAGTCTTGCTTGCAGTGCCCTGTAGGTGACTTGTATTTTGTTTCCTACTTCCTAGGCTAAAACTACTGCAGTCCCCTTAGCTATGCCATCCTGAATGCCATTGCCCATTTTAAATTAAACTGGCAGATTAAATTAGATGTACAAACACAAAGAACTGTATTGTATTTCTTGACTCATCCAGAGTGGTGTTTTGCCTTTGTAGCTCCTGGGCCACACATGGCCGCACTTAGCTTGCAAGCAGGAAGCGCCACAGGACTGCATTCTGGCCAGCAGAGCTCGGCAGCGGCAGCGGCAGGAGCTGGTGAGGCTGCTCACAGGGAGCTGGCTCCAGGGAAGCCAGGCAGGAGGTCGGGAGCCCGCTCTTCAACCACAGAACAGCCTCCCCGAACCCTGCCTGCCTCTTTCTTTGGCAGGACGGAGAAACACAACTCTAAGTGCAGCCATTGGTTTTTGCATTTATCTGTTATCGGCGGCCACAACTAACCTTAACTGATACACATTCCCATCGCATAAATATACAGATATAAATTCAGGACAGATGAAAAAACTAACCTTAAAAATAAACCATACAAGTAATAGCAGAAAATACAACAATTTTGAAACCTTGTGGTGGAGGAGTTCTAAGCATCACAGGAATCCTAGAGGCCAGAAGGAAAAGACAAATAGAACAGACTTGTCTACCTTAAACGTAATATTTCTGTTTCTCAGAAGTCACTGCATTATGACAAACAACAGAGTTCATGTATCTTACTCAATCTAGTTTCCCAAGGGTGTGAAACTGCAGTTCTTATAAACAGCTGGCAAAGGGTAAAATGGCACAAACTTTTTGAAGGGCAATCTGACAATATCTACCAAAATTTTTAAATTCTGCCTTTATGAATTATTATTGTGATACATGAAATACACAGGAACGTAAAGTTTCATACAGAAGCATGTCCACTGGCATGTGGGTTATAACAGTAAACAGTGGGGGGAAAAGCCTTATGTCCAGAGAGGAAAACGGTTACATAAAAAACAAGAACCGCCATACCGTGTAGTTTAAAAAGAATAAAAACTGCAGCCCTGTTTCTAATAAAGAAAAATTGGGGGAATTCCCTGGCGGTCCAGTAGCTAGGACTCCTGGGGCCTGAGGTTCAATCCCCTCCCTCATTGGGGAACTAAGATCCTGCAAGCTGTATGGTGAGGCCAAAAATTAAAAAAAAAAAAAAAAGAAAGAAAAAATGGAAAAATATCCACCAACAGACAGATGATTCAATATCAAAACTCTAGACTACTATGCAACATCTCTAAAAAATAAAAAAAGATGTAGGTCCACACCAATGTACTTTTCAGTAAAAAAAAGAAAGCTGAAAATAAGAGGTATGCCATGATCCAATTTAGGTAAAGAAAAGCTACACCACCACAGAGAAAAATACAGAAGGCTTATCTTTTTCATGTATACACAGACATGTGACCCACTGAAAAAGATCTAGAGAAACACATCAACATAAAACACGGGTTACCCAGGGGTAGAGGAGAATGAGGTGGGAATCAAGACGGATGTTTACTACAAACGATGTACTACTGGTCAACGTTTTATGAAAATGTGCCTGTATATTACTTAAAAACTTTCAAGATAAAAGAAATAAAGGAAAACATAAACTGAAGCATTAGATACTTAATCTAAAGCAAACTCCTTCAAAAGAGGGGCCCAATTAATTTTTTAAAAAAAGAAAAATCCCAAATGTATGAAAAATTACAAAGGAACAACAGGATTTTAAACCTGGAGAATACTACATACCCAATATACTCTTTAAAAATCTTAATAAAGCATAAGATTTTCTGGAAGAAAATATCAACAAAGTCTATGCTGATAGAGGTAAAAAAATGATTATAATCTAAATTAACTAAAATATCTATGTAAAGGAAAAAAAAAAACCCTTTCCACGATTTATTCACCTACTTCGTAACTTCCATCGTATGAAGTGTCACTTACAGGTGGGGGAAAGATTCTCCCGTTTCTCCTTCATCTCCTGCAGTCTCTTCTCCATTGCACTGTGGTGGCCACTGCAGATTTTAACTGTGGGACTGTACACCAAGGAGCCATTAGATTCAAACAAGAGAACAGGAACATCATTATCCAGAGTTGTTTTCTGCTGTTGCAGCACTTTAGCCATTTTCTCAAACTCCTTTTGCAGTCTTTTATCATTTTCTGGTGTTTTAGGAATAAAATCTTTGGGCTGCATACACTTGCGTTTTTTTTCATTAGGCTTGGTAGGTGCTCATTGGGATTAGCTGCAGGGAACAGCGATTCATCAATGTGCACTCCGGCTGTCCCGCATTTTTCAACCCAGAGCACTGAGACGAGCTTCACGCCTCTCTTCTGCGCTTTGGCCCAGGTGCTCTGGTACCCGTCTTTGAACACGACGTGAGTTACTTGTTTGTTGAAAGTTTTTGAAACCTTTGCCCCCATGTCCGCAAGTTGCTTTGTAAATGTCTTTGAATAATTTTCTGTTCCACTGGCTGACCACACTTCTACATACGCCGCAACATCTTTCAGGACGGAGCCCCCGAGAGCCTCGGGGGCCGCCATGAGGGGCGGCGGGAAGCTCGCCGCGGCGGAGCCTCGAGCCTGACGGAGCGGCGGCACTGAGCATGCGCAGCGCAGGCGCGCGCCGCTCAGCTCCTGCTCCATTATTTTTTAAAAATAGTAATGTATTAGTGAGGATGTGGAGATATTAGAACATTCATGCATTGTTGGTGGTTAAATAAAATGGTTCAGTCACTGCGGAATAGTTTGATGGTTCCTCAAAAAGTGAAACATAAATTAAAATATGATCCAGCAATTCTACTTCTAGGTATATACCCAAAAGAATTGAAAACAGGGAAACAGATACTTAAATGCCAGTGTTCATAGCAACATTATTCAAAATAGTCGAAAGGTAGAAACAACCCAAATGGATAAATAAATACACAAAAGTGGTATACCCATGCAATGTTATATCATTCAGCCCTAAGAAGAAATGAAATTCTGATACATGCTACAACGTGGATGAGGTATGAAAACACTATGCTAAATGAAATAAGCCAAACACAAAAGGATAAATATCATATGCTTCCATTTACATGAGGTAGCTAGAAGAGGAAAATTCATAAAGACAGAAAGTAGAATAGAGGTGACCATGGGCTGAGGGGAAGGGGAAAAGGGGTTATCATTTAATGAGTGTATGTGATATGATCACCTCCCAGATGCTGTAAGGTTTATGTATGTCTTGGGATTGTCATACACATGATACCTCTAGGGCCACCACATATTGTTTTACCAGTGTTTGCCTTTAGGCAAACTGCCTTAGGGTACAGTGGTGCCCTAAAAAGTGTTGCCTGGTAAGCGGGTGTGTGGGTCTGAAATCGAATTTGTGCTGTGCTCCCTAAGCCATGTGCTTTGGAGGAAGGTTACATCATGCTAGAGGAAGGGGTGCACTGTTTAAATCATTTTGAAACAGTGTACAAAACTGTCACATGTGTAATAACCAATAGTTCTTGTTATTACTACCTAAGTTCAAAACCCCAAGGCTGGAACAAATAATTTCAGGATTTCCTACTAATATTCAAGTGCACCTTTCTTGGCCTATCTAGAAAAAGTTAAGTTTGCCAGTTGCCGTACCATCTTGTTAGCCAAGACACTAAAAATCTGTTATATTTTCTGAGTGAAAAATGGTAACAAAGAATTGTTGAATGAGGCGGGGTGGGGGGGGCGGTCTTAAGGCTCCAAGATCAAACTCACACTCATTAAGTAGTTAATTCACTAAAATGTGCTGCAAATTATTTTTGCCAAGTAAATGAAGACCAGGGGCTAAGAGGTGAAGTGAGGTCTCCAATGTCACACAGGTGATTAATGGGGAAACTAGCAAGAGAATCCATATTCCCAAGCAGCTGAGGCTCCTGCCACAGACAGTGAGTGTGATGTTCCCCAGGCTGGGGAAACAAGCATGAGAAATCCAGTCCAGGCATGGCTGGGACTGTTGGGCTCCACAGTGCAGGATGTTAGTACCCTCAGTGTAGATTAAGATGTTTATGACATCCTCATATGAAGTAGAGCAAAAAAATGAGTAAAGTAAGAAAAATGTAATGACATCACCCACCATTTTCATGCCTGTGTTCTGCTTTTCTTGGAACTTTCCACACTATCCGGATCTGCTAAAGGCAAGGCATACATTGTCTTATGTACACATATAATACAATGTATGCATTGTATATAGATATTTATATATTTATTTTCTTCTCCATTTACCTAATCAATCATACTTGTTCCAAAAAACTAATTTTATTTAGTGAATGTTCTGGAATTTCAAACATTCCCGAAAATAAGGAAAACAAAGCCCACTTCCCGTATTTTTTTATTTTTTATTTATTATTATTTTTTTAATTTTATTTATTTATTTATTTTTGGCTGCGTTGGGCCTGTTGCTGCGCACGGGCTTTCTCTAGTTGTGGCTCGCGGGCTCTAGAGCGCAGGCTCAGCAGCTGTGGCGCACGGGCTTAGTTGCTCCATGGCATGTGGGATCTTCCCGGACCAGGGCTTGAACCTGTGTCCCCTGAACTGGCAGGCGGATTCTTAACCACTGCGCCACCAGGGAAGCCCCCACTTCCCTTAATAAGCTGTCTCTGGCCCTTTTTTGAAATATAACTGGTAGATGTAGAAAATGAATCTGGAGAGAAGAAACGAAACTAAGCAAAAAAAAAAAAATATATATATATATATATCATATATATACACATATATATCATATATATACATATATATATCATATATATACACATATATATCATATATATACACATATATATATATCATATATATATGATTTCCATTTGACTGATAATTCTCATTCCCTCTCCCTACTTTCTATGCATCCTCATGTGTTTATGTCATTTCTGATTTCAGGTTCCCTGGGTGAACTCCTGTAGGCTATAAGCTAAATGACTAACAAACACTGGCCAAGTTAAACCAAGATGTTACAGGTACGAGAAGGGCCTGATTACTCTGAAGAGACGTGAAGTGAAAAATCTTCACCACTAGATTATATTATTTCATGGCAACTGAAACCAGCCTACCCCTAATGGATCAAGAGCCATGCCTTCCCCTGCTGCCGTACACATGGATCCAGCTTGTGTGCTCTCTCCAGGAATGATGCAGAGCTGGGAAGGTCTTCCAGAGGTCACCTTTTCCTAAGGCCTCCAGGCAGTTTTCCTCTAAAGCATTACAGGTTTTTTTACTCCCCAATTCTTTAAAATGCTCTGAACAACTGACAGTTAGATCTCTGATGTCTACAGGAAAAAATGTTAGTGTCAACGAGTCTTAATTTTATTCTTAGGCAAATCTCTGTTTAAGGCAAGGATGCCCTTTAAAGTCAAATTCAGTTTTGCTTTTCCTTATTCTCGCATTTTGATTATACTTTAGGAAGCTGGTATTAATATTAATGGGAGGTCAGATCACAGGCTAAAAGAAGAATTATGTCCATTTTGAACAGAGACTTTTAGACAACAAAATGATCATTTAGTGTCTATATTAGATTCCTTCCTGAACTTAGCCTTTAGGAAATCGGTTTATTAAAGGTTCTAAAAGCATTTGGCCTTTATGTGAATGGGAGTAAGCTCTACAGAGTTTCTAACTATAATGAAATCAGAAGGGTCATAAACCCTTGCACTGTAGACGTTAATTAATGGCCAGTTTATCCCACAGCAGAGTAAAGTGCTGGGATAGCAGGTGTGTTTGGGGGAGGTATATGACTGCCTGGGAAGCAGCTGGACTTGGAAGCCTTTGGACTGAGAACAGAGAGATAGCAAATCTCTTGCACAGGGGCAGTTCATCCATTCCTTTGACCCCTGCGTGCCTTAACTAGACTCCTTTGTTTCTAGTAAATTCTCCCTCTACACATAGAAAAACATGGTTTTCCTATCTTTCAAAGGAAATAAATTTGCTTCCCACTCTCTCCCCTCCCCCACACCTGGACTGGACATTATTTGTCTTGAGGCAGAAGAGGCTTCAACACAACACGTGATCATATTTAATGGTCTCTGAAATTACTTCTGTGAAATATCCACCTACTTGCCTCAGCTTGATTTACTGCATTGCCTGGAAATAACAAATGTAATTACTTTGGAATCAACATAATATGAGGCCAGATTGCCTTAACATTCCTTTTGCTTGAGAGGAACTTAATATGAATGAGAACCAGCTGTCTGTCTGTCATCATGCGCATTTGGTCAGCTTTCATAACTGATGACAGATATGGCTCTTTTGGAAAATACTTTAAAGTTACATAATTGTAATGGCCATTTTTTCTCTGACAGCTTTAATATCTATAGTGAATCACATAAAGCACGTGTATCTTACCTGAAACCAAGAGATAACCTGGTGTTCTCCAGACAGTTATCTCCTCCGGAAGAGTTTCCCCCAGCCTAACGTTTTAGATTTCTTTAATAAAAGGGGTAGTATGTTCTTATTCAAGAAGAGAAAACAAATGAAGCTTGTGACTTCATAACAAAAGAAATTCCCTAGTGAAACCTGAAGCTTTGAATGGCAAGAAGGGTCTTCGGAGTATGTATGTGTGTGTATGTGTGTATAAAATTTGACTTAATTAGCCTTTATTTCACATCTACTAATTGCCAGACACTCTGTCAGACAATAAAACTTTTAAAATGAACTAGCATTTTGGGGGTCTCTTACACTACCTATATTCACTTTCTTATTTAACCTTTACAACAACCCAACCTTGTGAATTAGGTATTAAGACCTGCCTCTTTGCAAAGAGAACACTGAAGTTTAGTGACACTAGTAATTTTCCCAAGGTCAGAGAACTAGTTAGTAATGAAGTTGAGAGTAGGATCTAGGCCTCATTGATTCAAGTCAGTAAGAAAACTATTAGTGAAAGAGTTCAGAAAGATTGGCAAATACAATTCATCATAAAAAAACTGGTAACTGTCTATATACTCGTAAATAACTAATTAGACAGCATAAAACAGAAAATTGCTCCCATTCATAAGTCAGAGTAATGAGAGCATGACAGACAAATAGATCAGTGAAACTGAAGCACAACTGCATGTGTGCATATTTGATACATGACAGAGGTGTAATTACAATGGAAAAAGGAAGGGCTAATAGACAAGTGGCGATTGGAAAATAAGATATTCATATGATTCCCTACTTTATACTATATAAACATTAAAAATATTTCAGGGAAATTAAAAACTTAAATGTGAACAGCAAACCTTTAAACACTTCAGAAGAAAATAAAGGAGACTAAATAATGCTGAAGTATATCCTTAAATAAAACACAGAAAAGCACAAATGACACAATGAAAGATTAATAAATTCACTGTATTAAAAATAAGGCTTTTTTTAACAACAAGATACAACACAAATAGTGAAAATACAAACCACAAACTGGGAGAAAATATTTGTAACAAATGTAACTAACAAAGAATTAGCATCCAGAACATGTAAAGATTGCACAGAAATCAATAACCCAACAGAAAAATGGGCAGTTCACAAAACAGCAAATCCATTGGTCACTTAATATGTGAAAAGATTTTTAACCTTACTAGGAATAAAGGGAAATAAAATTAAAACAATGAGGTATCATTTCACAATTATCAAATTGGCAAATGTTTAAAGTCTGAAAATACCTACTTTTGGCCAGATGTGATACAATAGGAATTCTCATTTACTGCTGACGGAACTGGAACAACCACTTTGGAGCACGATTTGGCATGTCTAGGAAAGGTGAAGATGCACACTGCCTAACACTTAGTAATTCTGCTCACATGTATATATCTTAGAGAAACTCTAACACGCACACAAGAAGAAATTTTAAAATGTTACCTGCAGCACTGTTCATGAAAACAAAACAATAGAAACTCCAATATATTTAAATTTTAAAAGGACATATTTTGATAGATTCATAAAATGTAACACTATGCAGCAGCTAAAATGAACAAACTAAATATACCTATTTATGGCAACATGGATAAATCTCAAAAATATAACATTGACAAAAGAAATAGCTGCAAAGCATTTGTATAGTATAATATATAGAAAGTTCAAATACATGCAAAAATATAACATTATCAAAACAACTTACAGAAATATATGCTTTACTGAACAATGAAACATTGTTTGTGTTTATACAGCAGTATTAAATCATGCATATAAAAAAATAGTGCTTCTCTCTGAAGAAGGGCAGATAAGAGTGAAATCAGGGCATTTCATAAGGAAAGGCCCTTGAATTTTTTCTTCTAAAAAAACCTGAAATGAATATGGTGTTGGTAGATGATGGAAAGAAAGAAACAGAGAAAAGAGGAGGAAGGCAGGAGGGAAAAAGGGATGGATGAAAGGAAGGAAGAAAGGAAACATGAGGGCAGGGGGAGGCAGGAAGGAAAAGAAGAAAAAGTATGTGGAGAGTATAAAACCCTAGATCAAATCATTGAGATTCTGTCTTTTAAGGGTAGAATCATTTAAATTAAAAAAAAAAAAAGCTTAAAAGAGAAATTTCCAGATTTTTTTGAAACACGTAGTGAACAAATGGGGCTAGGTATGATATGATTTAATAAAATTCACTAATTTAAATCAACTAGGAGGTCAATTTGAATTAAACAAATCCAGGAATTTTGAGAATTTAAAGGTATGCAATTATAAAACTTATTCTGTACCTACAGCTATTCAAACTGATTGCAACAAACAATTTATCCTTATGTCTGTGGCAGGTTTATGCCTTGAAATGTGAAGCAGGTTGGTCTCTGTGTACCCACTCTCCTCTTTCACTTGTACCCCAAGGGCAATTTTCCTTCCTCTCATCCAGAAACAATAATTCAAAGAAATCTATGAGCTAAGTGCCTAATCTTTTTTTTTTTTTTTAGAAGATGTTGGGGGTAGGAGTTTATTAATTTATTTATTTTTGCTGTGTTACGTCTTCATTTCTGTGCGAGGGCTTTCTCTAGTTGTGGCAAGCGGGGGCCACTCTTCATCGCAGTGGGCGGGCCTCTCACTATCGCGGCCTCTCTTGTTGCGGAGCACAGGCTCTAGACACGCAGGCTCAGTAGTTGTGGCTCATGGGCCTAGTTGCTCCATGGCATGTGGGATCCTCCCAGACCAGCGCTCGAACCCATGTCCCCTGCATAAGCAGGCAGATTCTCAACCACTGCGCCACCAGGGAAGCCCCGCCTAATTTTTTAAAAAATCTGCATGTGTATATTTCTCTTTAATATTATACTGTACATACTGTTTTTAACTGTTTGTTTTACTGAACAGTGAAACACTGTATTTTTTATCAAAATGAGATCATACTCAATATTCTTTTACTTTTTCCAGTTCACATTCACTATATTTATTTCAAAAAATGTTCATTTCACCTAATATTAGAACTCAGATTCTATGGGCATCATCAGAAAATCTGCAAACAGCAAATGCTAGAGGGGTATGGAGAAAAGAGATCCCTCTTGCACTGTTGGTGGGAATGTAAATTGATACAGCCACTATGGAGAACAGTATGGAGATTCCTTAAAAAAGTAAAAATAGAATTACCATATGATCCAGCAATCCCACTACTGGGCATATACCCAGAGGAAACCATAATTCAAAAAGACACATGCACCCCAATATTCATTGCAGCACTATTTACAATAGCCAGGTCATGGAAGCAACCTAAATGCCCATCGACAGACGAATGGATAAAGAAGTTGTGGTACATATATACAATGGAATATTACTCAGCCATAAAAAGGAATGAAATTGGGTCATTTGTGGAGACGTGGATGGACCTAGAGACTGTCATACAGAGTGAAGTAAGTCAGAAAGAGAAAAACAAATATCGTATATTAACGCATATATGTGGAATCTAGAACAATGATACAGATGAACTGGTTTGCAGGGCAGAAACAGAGACACAGATGTAGAGAACAAACATATGGACACCAAGGGGGGAAAGTGGTGGACGGTGGTGGTGAGATGAACTGGGAGATTGGGATTGACATGTATACACTAATATGTATAAAACAGATAGCTAATAAGAACCTGCTGTATAAAAAAATAAATAAATAAAATAAATAAAGGCAAAAAAAAAAGGAATTTAGATTCTACTCATGGATCCAAATATTCCATTTAAGACTGATTTGTACAAATCATAGCCAATCCAAGCCCATACACTGCACTTAGTTGTTTTATTCCTTATGTCTCTTTTTATCTGGAACAGACCCTTTATTTTAATGACCCTGAACTTACAGGATCTTACAGGATATACCACCTTCTGAATTTGTCTGATTTCTTTTCCATGGTGAAATTTAGCATGTTCTTTACTTCATAACTGAGAGCTACATTGAAAGGTTCTGTGGATTTAAGTTAAGCACGTGTGGCTAGACAGTATCATCAATAATGTTACCAACTTCATTTTGCATCACCTAAGAAAACACATACTACCTGGTTGACCCACCATTAATGATACTAATATTAACCACTGGATGAGGGTGTGATAATTTGATTTCTCTGTTTAATAGTAATATTTTCTCCTTTACAACCTGAAAGTAATCTGTGTAGTGTTACTCTGGGGTTATACAAGTGTTCCTTTCATCATACACCATTGACTAAATTGGTAATTGACAACTGATAATCCTGAATTAATAATTTCATTACTGGTCTGTGTAACAAGGAATAAAACAAGCAAAAAATCCCTGCTCTTGTGGAGCTTATCATCAATAAACATTAAAAATTAGAAAAATGTGTAAATCAACTATACGCGTGGCAAACCACAGAGCCCACGTGCTCTGGAACCCGTGCAACACAGCTACAGAGCCCGTGTGACCTGGAGTCTGAGCACCACAACTAGAGAAAAGAAAAAAACCCTGCATGCCACAACTAGAGAGAAGCCCACGCGCCGCAACGAAAATTCCTGCATGCCTCAAGGAAGATCCCGTGTGCCGCAACTAAGACCCAACGCAGCCAAAAATAAACACGTAAATAAATAAATAATCTTTAAACAACAAAAAAGAAAAATATAGTATGAAGTATGTCATGTGCTGAAAAGTGCTATAGAAATAAATATAGCTGGGAAGTGGTAAGGACCTTCTCTGATCACCCTGTGGAGAGATGACCTCACAAGCAAGTGTTGGCCCTCACATCTGATGGTCTCTCTGACCTAATATTCTCAACTCAGAATAGAGGGTTCCAGTGAGAGGATATGCCAGGTTTCTGGAGCTACTGCAACAAATTACCACAAACTTGGTAGCTTAAAACAACAGAAATTTATTCTCTCGCAGCCTCTGACCTTCTTGGTGGCTGCTGGCAATCCTTGCCTCGGAGACACCCCACTTCCAATCTCTGCCTCTGTCTTCACTTGAGCTTCCCCTCTGTGTCTCAAGACTCCCTCTCCTTTCTCTTATAAGGCACCAGTCATGGGATTTAGGGCCCACCCTAAAACCAGGATGATCTCATCTCAAGATCCTTTATTTAATCACATCTACACAGACCCTGTTTCCAAATAAGATCACATTTTCAGGTAACAGGGGAACTTATCTTATTGGTACCACTATTTGACCCAATAAAGAGATAACAGAGTATGTTAACTATAGTTAATGCATCAACAGAGTGTAGTACAGGCTTCCTCTTTTCATTCTCACTGGCTCCAGGAATGAACATCAATATAATAAGAGTATACTAGACTGCCTATACATTCACATACATATACATACTATAGTGCCTTTAAGAAACTGTTTCCTAGACAAATAGTGTTATAGAAATCAGAACTTCCTAAGGTGGAATTAAGCTAGATAGGTAGGTGATAATGAATTGCAAAAAACTCCCTCTTCCTCCTGTGTTTTTCCTTTACTCTCACATGACCACCACACTCCCAACACTTCTGACGCCAGAAGTGTGGGAGTTTTTCCTACACCAAGCAATTCTGTGATACCAGCTGGGTGTCCCACAATTTAACTCAATTCTGATACTGTCTACCTGAAGATAGCATCAGATTTCACAGGTTAAAGGCTTAGCCCCACGAGACAGTTCCCCACTTCAAATGCCAATCGCAAGTAGGAGGTCCCCAGGTTACTCACAGCTTTTGCCTGATGGCTACAAATCAGAGGTTCCCATTACCTCCTCCCCATTGGATTCCATTATCTGCTAGAATAGCTCACAAAACTCAGGGAAACAGTTACTAAAGAATATAACAGTTTATAAAAGAATATAACAAAGGATACATATGAATAGCCAGATGAAGAGATACATAAGGAAAGGTCTGGTAGGGTTCTGAGCACAGGAGCTTCTGTCCCTGTGGAGTTGGGGTATGTCACCCTCCTAGTATGTGGATGTGATAACCAAGCTTTCCAAACCCCATACTATTGGGATTTTCTGGAGGCTTCCTCACAGAGGCATGATCAATTACTAACTCCATTTCCAGCCCCTCTCCCCTCTCTGGAGAATGGGGAGTGGGGCTGAAAATTCCAAGCTTCTGATCATGACTTGGTCTTTCTGATAACCAGCCCCCATCCAGAAGCCCACCAAGAATCACATAAGAACAAAAGACACTCCTATCACCCCAGAAATTCCAAAGGATTTATGAGCTCTGTGCCAAGAATCAGGGTCAGAGACCAATGTATATATTTTCTATTATTTCATAGATGGTCTCTCCATCTCAATATAAAGATGGCAGCTGTTTAGTTGCATCATTAGCAAAGCAACATAACATGTTAAAGTTCTTCAAAAACACTTGTTTTGAATAATTAGTCTATTCCCCCAGCTTGTTCACACAACTACTTTATTCAATAAAACAAATTTTAGCCTGATCTGAGGCTAATTCTTATGAAATGTGAATGAATTAAGTGTGAGTTGATCAAGTGTCCTGGTGCTGAATTTACCCATCAATAAAACAAGTTGTAATATCACTTTTCTAACCTTAGAAGTAGATGTTTGATCACACAGCTGATTCTAATGACTTCTAAATAGAAGAGAGAAGTCAACTTCATCAGTTAAAAAATTAGGAAAATATTACTGAGATGCTTACCACATGTTGTTGCGTATAAAATACCAAAAAAAGATAGAGATAGGAGGATTGATTTTATACTCAGAAATTCCTTACAGTTGATGTCATAGTCTGGTTGAACTTTATATTTTGACTGTGACATTATCTTATTTTTAAAGAAGATTAGGTAAATAATATATAAAGCTATAAATAAAAAGGGAATCTCTAAACCCCAAGGTCCTATGGAAAGGAGTCATAACTCTCTCAAACAAATGTGGTAAGTTAAAATATACATATACAGGAAACAATTACCCAAGTATTACAAAGAATCCGGTCAAAAGTTAATTCCATCCGGTTAAGTGTATGCCAAAGCCATAATATTTTATTTTAATACAATAAAGATTATATCAAACATCTCCAGAATCTGGACCAAAATACATAAGAATTATTTTGATAAAATACAAGCTAGGCAGTCATACTCCTTTTTGTAATTTTTCACATCAGTCACTTTGGTAGAATGCAAAGTGCCTTTAGAATAATACAAACATCTAACATATCAGCTCTGCCACTTAATAGTCACAGGGTCCAGAAAAAAGATCTCCTAAACAATGTGACCTACAGCTTCTTCAACTGAAAAACTGAATCATAGTCCCTATCTTGCAAGGTTGTTGGGAGGTTATAAACAATGTGGGTAAAATGTCTGATTTTGAATGCCTACTGTTATTCTTAGGCTGTGGTCTTTCAAAGGTAAACCTGAGAAATCATACTTAGGTGCATTTGCCTACTTCATGTAACTCTGTGTCCAAAAAAAGTGAACATTTCAATAATAATTTGTAAATTGCATCTGAACGTGGAAAGCTGGCTTTTATATACTTATTTAATTGCAATCAGAGAAGTGTGTTGTTCACCATGTGGTAGACACGGAGATACAACACTCAGATTCCCCTTCCAGAAAGGACTCGCTGCCCAGCTGTGAGGAATGTGGGTCACTCTTGGCCTCCAGCTGTTAGTCCATCAGGGGCTGCCTCAGTCTTCCAGCTGAGGTCACACCACTTGTGGGGTAACCCCCAGCCAATGACACAATGGTAGCCAAGGGCATGCTCTTCTTGCAGCAGCCTCCAGCCAATGACTGAACAAAGCAGGGATACAAAGGTCTGCTATTTCCACCTAACGCAGCATCCCTCTAATGGGCAAACTGTGCTCTGAGCTCCTGCTTGGCTGGCAGAGGCTTTGCCAGGTTGTCACACAGACTCACGGCACTCTCTGCCCAATCCTGCTTCTCATTCCCGTTCACAGGTTCGCTCCCCAATAAATATTTTACACTTCTAACTGCCTCAGTATCTGCTTCCAGAGAACCCAATCGTGACACATAAATCTTTCAGAAATTTATGTTATTAAACAACAGTAACAACAACGAACCCAGATAGAAGAATCAATGGAAATGCAGTTCTTCACTACTTTGTCTAAAACGTCCCAGACAGGCACCTACTCTATTCTTGTTTTCTCCCCAGCTTTACTGAGATATAATTGACATATAACTTTGTGTAAGTTTAAGATGTTCATTTGAAAAATAATTATATTGCAAAATAATTACCACCAGACCTCCATCCTGTCACAGAATTACCATTTCTTTTCTGTGGTGAGAACAATTAAGATCTATTCTCTTAGCAACTCTCAAGTGCGTGATACAGTATTATTAACTGTAATCTAATGCTGTACATTAGATCTCCAGAATTTATTCATCTCATAACTGGAAGTTTGTACCCTTTGACCAATATCTTCCCACTTCCCCCACCCCTCAACTCCTGGTAATCACTACTCTATTCTAAATGAATAATTCAGTCTGCATTTGTAAGTGTTAAACCAATGTTAATATTTGTGAGTATTTTTCCCTGTTTGGTCTAATATGAATTTGCTTGCTACAAGTTAAGCCCACTTCTCCATGTATTCACTGTGAAAATGAAGAAAAAAGCACCTACCCTGTGATTCAAGACATTTAAGCCATTCTTTTGCTATTGATTAAGATTCTCAACTTCTTTAAGCATCCCTCTGAGGTCTTATTTTCCAAGCTATTAATCATTTTTATTGCTTTTCTCTGGACGTTATCCAGACTCCCCACCCTGTATCTGTCTTCAGATGAAGAGCTACAAACCCATAGCAGATCTCTAGTAAGAAGCTGGCTGTGGTAGAGTAGGATAGCCAAGCTCCATGGCCACAACTCCACTGACAAGGATTAACTATGAACAAGCTTTCCAGTTATGTTCATCTATATTATTCAGTAACTACATAATCTGAAACATTTTATTTGTTTATATCTCACTTCATTCTGAGCAGTATTTTGGATGGTATTTAAAAGGCACCAAGGATCAGCGATACATAAGACATGACTCCAGGAGATACACAGAACTTCATGTTTTCCATCAGTTCCACAATAAACATTATTAAAATCTTCCTATTAAAATAAGAATGGCACTTATACACACACATGTCCCTAAAAGTGATGGTGAAGGACACAATACAATGAAAAAGGACCACATCCTTTTATCTTCCTCTGTTAATCTTTTAAAATAAGTGTCACCCGCTCAGCTTGCAGTCAGTGTTCTTTGTGAGCCAGCATTCTTGGCCTCGACAATCTGGCCAGATCTGCTTTTCTAGCACATTCTCCAATAATCCCTTCCCCCACCCTAAATTCCAGTCAGACTGAACTATATGCCATTTCTCTCCAAACACTGCTGTTTTCCCTAGCTCTCCACCTTACTTTCATTTCCTATGTCCTCAAATGCATTTCCTCCCCATTTAAAATAATTGAAGCTGTCCAAAGCCCAATCTGAAAACTCCCTTTGCCTGGAAGTCCTTTCTAATAATGTGTCTCCTATCATATCACTATGGCCAGGAACAGTCTTGTCTTTGTGCTTTTGACAGCTTTCTGCCAAATAGTCATCCAATAAATCATTGAATTAGCTACAAATATATGCCAGGCACTGGAGTAGGTATTGGAAATATCACTATAATCTAAATTGACTTGGTACATGTCCTCAAGAAACTTCTAGCCATGATAAAAAAAAAAAAAAAAAGAACCACTGAAAATGCAATGACCATAGTTCCACTGAAGGCAGAGGGCTCTTGGGCTTGTGTAGGAGACACAGGAAAGGTTCCTAACTCAGACTTCAAGTACAGGGAACCCTGATGAAGACTAATATGCAAGCACTTAGCCAGGAGAACTGGCTGGGTGGTGGTGATTGCTACGGGTAGAGGAACAGGTCATGAGAACACCAGGGGAGAGACAGCACTATAGTTTCAAAGCATCTTTGTGGGGAACATGAAGATGGGTGGGGTAGTAAACCCAGAGATGAGGCTGAGATATAAGCAGAAGCCAGGTCACAACAGGCCTTTTACACATGAGGGAGTCCAGATATTAGCCTGAGGACGATCGCAAGCCACTGAAAGATAATCATAATTTGCATTTTCAAATGATTCTTCTGGCTTTAGTGCAGAGACTAGGTTACAAGAGAGCAGGGCAGAGAACAGAGAGATCAATTAGTAGCGTGCTGCAGTAATCCAGGCCAGTCGCAAGAAGTGTATAATAGGAGGCTTATACCCATATATTTTAAACAAGTATAATTTGCCAAATTCCAACTCAAATGCATACCTACCAGCTCTCTCACCCTTTCCATGAATAAAATTTTAAGTGAAACTGACAGAAAATATGCAACTCGCCATATGATCAAGGGGCCTCTGACTGCCCTGTGCCAGACTGCCTTGTCCAACATCTGGATTTTTTTTATATCTTTATTGGAGTATAATTGCTTTACAATGGTGTGTTAGTTTCTGCTGTACAACAAAGTGAATCCAGATGTATTCACTTTGTGAATACATATGTATATGTATACCTATATACATATACCTATGTATATAGGTATACATATATCCCCATATCCCCTCCCTCTTGGGCCTCCCTCTCACCCTCCCTATCCCACCCCTCTAGGGGGTCACAAAGCACTGAGCTGATCTCCCTGTACTGTGCAGCAGCTTCCCACTAGCCATCTATTTCAACATCTGGATTTTTAATACACCTGGTAACACTTAAGCATTGTAACCATAATTATCATGAAGAAATTCGCTGAGTTTCCAAGCGTTGCAGTAGTTCATGGTTCACACGCTCAATCAATCAACAGTGCAAGCATTTTTATTCTTGCAACAGGCATAATCATGGCATTTAATTGATAAGCAGTGAGGACAGACATATAGAGAATATATGCAAGAAAACCCACTATCAAAGGAAGGTGCCATATTCTCCTCCTTACATTCCTTTGACCATGAGCAGAATCAGCAGGCACTTTACTTCTGTCTTTGTACAAAGCTGACTGCGAGATGAGAAACAGTGTAGAGCCTACTACTTTGGGAGTTTATCTCTTTGGTCAGAAAATAGCACAGAACTCCCAGTATAATATAAGTATGTTTTTGAATGGCAGAAAAGGAGATATGGGAAATATACCACATGATATTTCCTTAATGGTTATAGCAAATACTCCCTGCATGATTACCAGCAGGTCTCAGAGAGGATGTGTCCTCTTCAGTGTGGTTAACACAGTGTTATGGTAAAGAACTGGGGATTGTTTTAACGGCTGCCATAGCAACTAACTAATTAATATCAAAAAGAAGAACCAATAAACCATTCTGAAAAAGCTAATTCTTTTAGGTAAATGTCCTCTGTTATCTAATTCATCCAAAATTAAGTAATTCAACTCAGTTACCTAAGCACACGTTTCTTTTAAACCAGATTTACAATCATTTTGTCTTGAACCATACATCAAGAAGCTATATTGCTCATGTCAATGTTCTATGGATTCTTAACGTAACTGTTATTATTTGGTTCTGTTTAGTCTTAATAGATGAGGTGAGTATTTGGTTGTCCCTGCTTACAAAACCATCTGGGCCATATGTATTGTGTCACTGTCCTATGAGAAAATATTTGAGCCCAATTTGTCTTCCTGTTTGTCTATGAGCTAAAGTGGTTCAAAATTTACAGTCTGTGGATTATCTTGACCATACTTTGCCCAGAGCCTCCAGTTAGGCATGTCTCCTTGTCTGGCTCCTAACTTTCATAAAGAGGTGACGGTTTTCCCTCGTGTCAGAGATTTTGCTCAGCTAACAGACAGAAGATAAGCTATACAAGGTAACAGACGAGATCAAATTGCAAACCCCTGCTACTTGCCAAGGCTAATAACCTTGAATTCTTTGTTCCTCAGTAGAAGATTGAAGAATATGCAATCCATCTATTCCTTTAGCTATTCAAAAATCTTTACCAGATTAAGTCCGATAAACAAATTATGTAATAGGATAACGTCATATTGGTTCCTAGTTAAATTTGTTTTTTCTGGATGTGCATTAACTATCTCTCATCAGCATATATTGAGGAACAATATGAAAAAGAACCCTGTAAATCTCAGCACTATATTTGCTCTCAGGATGATGTGAAATAAATACATTATCTCTTATACCACCCATAACCTCTTTAAGAGGACCCACAGGATAAATTTTTCATAGGTCTTAGTGCTGGAAGGAACTGTGTTTCCCCCCAGGCAATTGGATTTGTTTTTCTTTTATGAAACAGGGACCTAGTAATGTTCCTGTCTTGGTGTAGGTTGCTAGACAGCTTTTAGCCAAATCTGGTGGCTCACAGATTCACATTAAATTACTCTGTGCATTTTTTTTCTTATTACAAAAGGAAAAACATAGTTATTGAGAAAAAATTGAAACTTCTGATAAGAAAAAAAACATAAAAATTACTTGTACTCTCACTACTCCAAGATGGTCACTATTAACACTTTGTTACATGTCTTAAAATTTTATTTCTATGTGCATGTCTTTTATTCTTTCTTACAAAAATGGAATAATACCACGTACCACTTTGTAACATGCTCTTTTACTTAATAATATATTGTGAACAAAATTTTTATTATTAAATGTTCTTCTACAACATTTTCATTGACTGTTGAGAATAAACATCCGTAGATGTACCAACATCTATCCAACCATTACCATATACTAGTTGAATAGTTATGCTCTTTCCATGTATATATTATAAATGTTCTGATGAATATCTTCATACCAGTGTCTTTACAATAATCTTTTACAATAACCTCTATTTTCTTAAGAATAAATTCCTACAATTAAAATGATTGGGTCAAAATCCAGAAAAATTATAAGGTTATTGTTAGGAATTAAGAAATTGCTCTTTGACAAGTAGGTAAATAAATTGAATCACTTAAAAAAAAAAGAAAACAGAAAGAAAGAAATTGCTCTTTGGAAAGCCTGTGCTAGTTTTGGTCCAACCAGCAGTTTTGTTAAATGACACATTATGTCAATTACAGATGCTTGTCTATATTGTTTAACAATTCACACACGTGTGCACACACAGCACAGACACTCACAGAAACAGCTTCTCTGTGATTGTTGCTGGGCCTAATTTAACAGATACGAATGGGGTAGCCACCAGCTTACCATGACTCCTGAGACTGGCCCCCCAGGGATGGGCCCAGTTTTCATGTCTCTGTTCAATGATCCTGCCCAAAGCTATTTAAGCTAAGGGTGGACATTTGATCCAAGTTAGGCCATTTTACTACTTCTCTTTGTGAAATTTCACAAGAAAAGAGGAGACATAGAAACTGGAAATTGTTAGGCTTAACCCATTAATTGAAGGTCCCAGTGAGAATATTCACAAATTCCTGCTGTTGAAATTCTAAGAGCTACAGTGACATTTACCTTTCTGAGATACAGTTTTCATCAATATCAGCTCAGGTTAAAATGGCCGATGAATAATGATTAAAATAGTAATAAAACTAACATTTATTAGATGCTTACAATGAAACAAGCGACATTCTAAGAGCTTTATCTTATTAATTCCCTCAATCTCTACAACAATCTTGTGAGGTTGACAATATAGATATTTGATTTTAAAGATGAGAAAACTGAAGCAAAGAGTAGGTAAGTGATTTGCCCACTTGCCCAAGGTCAGGTAGCTCATATGTGGCAGGGTTGCAATTTTGAGCCAGAATAGGTTGGTTGTTCTTACTTATTCCACTGCAGCGGCCACCACTCCTCGGGAAGTCCCAGAAACCTCATGTCACCACACGCAGGACCATGCTGTCACCACCACTGGAGTGGACAGTCCATAGACAGATACATCTTGTTAATCCAAGGCTACTTGTGACCCCAGAGATCAGCAAACTGGATTTGGGGAGGCTTCTTGACAGATTCAGCTGGAGGTCACCTGAGGAACATCACCTGGAACAGGAAGGTGCCTCCTGCTCTACCACACAAGTCTATATCCTCGCTCTGTGACTAAACAGAAGCTGAATGTGGTTGCTTTTACCTGGAATCTTACAGTGTATTTACTGTCACTGATCCAGGGAGGGGTGTGATTTAGACCTCGAGGTTGGTATTTTATTATTGTTGTTGTTGTTGTTGTTATTATATCAGAAGATCCATTCAGTCCTCACCTGGAAAGCAAGAGCTTGGAAGAGAGTCAGAGAGACATCACCAAGCCAAGGTGCAAAAAATAGGTCATCCTACACAATTACAACTTGTAATATCACCAGGTTTAAAACATACTTATGGAGTTGACAGGAAAGAAGGTGTCAGATTGTTGCTTCTACTTGCATACCTTGTACTGTGATTACTTTAATTATTGAGATCTTTTGAGATACTTTCAGGAGCAAACTTGACATTCCTGGATGGAGACTACACAGGGATAGATTGGACTGCGACGATGATTTCTCTAATAATGACTTCCTATGATAGGTCCACACTGACTTGATTAAAAATACTGTCACACTAAGAATGAGAAAACCAGAATTTCTCTAATTTTACAACCCCTCTCCAATTTTAGAGTTGCTACGTCCCCTCAAATTCCTTACAAATAGTCTGGCAGTCCCCAGACGGGGGGGGTCTTACTTCTCCACAGCATCAGCTTGCTTGGTATCATTACCTTGGTATCAGCTACCCTGCTGATGTCCCTGATGGCACCACTGCTGCTGCGGACACCAGCTAAAGGCGCCTGTGCCACAGCTAATCCCCACCAAGCGTGTGCAGTGGCCGCCAGTGCCTGCTCTCCCAGCACTCTGAAGAGAATGCTGCTTCCTGTTCCTGCAGGAGCTGCCAGCACCAGAGCCCACTACTCCCGGGAACATCCACTGGCCCTCAGAGTGAAGGCACACAGGCCTCTTGGATTAGTTACTTCCCACATTGCAGCTACCTCAGCTTGAGAATAATGCACCAGGTGGCATCCAAGGTTACCTTCCTTTTCACTCTTGGACCATCATCTATGAACCAGTTTTGTTCACCCCATTTGTCTTCCTCCAGGGTGTATTCTTCCCTGGAGACTCATGATCTCTCATGTAAATAGTCACCTCCTCTACCAGACATTCCCGACACATCTGAATACATGGGTAAACATTGATTAGGCCCAGACTGGGATTCTTTCTGTTGTATCTATTATCATTATTGTTACTATTCTATCATTATCGTCATTATGTTAATGATGATGATGATAGTGAGGGTGATGATGATGAACTGGGGTCCATTAGTGACACTTACCATATATCAGACCATATTTTGAGGGAAAATTAGAAGCACTCACTTCTTTTACCTCATTCATCCAATATAAAAACATTTCTAAAAGATCTCCACTATTTAATAAGCCTAGCACAGCACTTTTCTTCTTTAAAATAAACCTAATCAATGTTACTATACTATGTAGTCTAGTACATAATTGACGTACTAGGAAAAAGATATGTGTAGGAAGCCTAGCACTGAATTTTTCTTCCTGCTCACACATAACTGACGTTGCATATTAGAAAAGTAAGAGGAAAAGAAGCTTCAGAACATCCTCTCTGTAGGATATCTGGCTTAGGAGGCCTGGGTTCTAAATACACTTCATCCTTTAATTCACTGCGTGCATTTGGAAAAAGCTCAGAACCACTCCAGATCTCAGGTTCCTTTTTAATAAAATAATAATAATGCAGATTGTTTTGAGAAACAAAAGTGACTACTTAACAAAAAATAATTTTCATTCTATCTTTCATTATTCCCCAAGAATTGTTAACAACATTATATTAAATATCAGTTTCAGAAAGTTGCTGTCAAGGTTATGAGTACGTGACTGGCAGACGAATATATCAACTGAGAGAGAGAGAGATAAATATTAACAAGATTTTTAAAGGGAAAGCTCAAAACGTCTCCTCACCAGTGTGGTACTGATAAAGAAAACTTAGATACAGCAATGAGCAAAAGATTTTTCCCTCTCTCTCTGGATATCTATGTATCTACCTACCTATCTAGCCAGCCAGCCAGCCAGTTATCTCTCTTAGTTTGCTGTGTATTCCCCACAACCACACCACCACAGTCACCTTGAATGCATGACTAGGGGGCAGTAACTAAAGCTACAAGAGCAGTAGAAATAAGTGAGAGACATCAATAAAGGGAAGTCACTGTCCTGTTTTTCCTCTTCACCTCACCTATCTGACCCGGCTCTGTTCTACTCCTATAGATGCTTATATATCATAGACAAGATTCCCCTGACAGCAATAATTACCAGGATGAAACATTTTAATTTAGTTTAGATACTATTTTAAAGGAATTGGGAAAGTTGATATTTGTCCAAGGCAACTGGTTCTTTTTCTTTTAAAACTTTGTATACTGAGAAGAATATGTTAGGCACTACGTTTAGAACTGTGGAGGAAAAAAAAAAACAGATGGATCAGATATAGCTTCTTCCCTCAAAAAATTAATACTTGAGAATGTACTGGAGAATAGGATTTACACATCTGTAAGAATGCATATATGGGGGGGGAACTATTGCTACATGACAAATTACTCCCAAACTTAGTAGCTTAAAATAACAAACCTTTATTATCTCACAGTTTCTGTGGATCAAGAATTTGGGGAGTGGTTTGGAGCAAATAAATTCCTCCTAAAAGGGGTTGGAGGATGGGTGGGGAGTTTTGTCTTGCTCAAGCTGAGCACCTGGAACTTAGTAGTTAAAAAAAAAAAAAAGAATTTGGGAGTGGCTTAGCTGGGTAGTTCTGACCCAGGGTCACTCATGAGGCTGAAGTCAGGATGTCAGCTGGGGCTACAGTCATCTGAAAGCTTGACTAGGGGGCAAGATTTGCTTCCATGATGGCTCACTCACATGGCTGATAGCAGGAAGCCTCATTTCCTTGACAGAGGGGACTCTCGTAGAGCTGCTTGAGCATCCTTACAATACAGAGGCTCCTCTCCCCAGAGCAAGTGATCTGAGAAAAGGAAAGGTGGAGGCTGCAATGTCCTTTATGGCCTCCCTTGGGCAGTCACACACCATCATTTCCAAAATGTCCTGTTGGTTTCACAGGTCAGCTGTATTTAATGTGGGAGGAGACTACATACAGGCATAAACACCAGGAGGCAGGGACCACTGGAGGCCATCCTGGAGGTTGGGAGTCTGGAGTCTCCCTAGTCTCACGAACCTGCAGGTCAAGGTCACATGGATATTTCAGACTTCACCAGCTCTTGCCCCACTCACTGACTAAACATTTCAAACTCTTAAAGTCTCCTTTCTTCCTCAGCATTTCTGAGAGTTCCTAGAGAGAATGCCACACTGCCACGTGGCATCATGCTCCTGCCTAGGGCTGCGGCTGCATTGCTCCACCAGGCATTGCCAATGAGGAAATGGAGCCCTCGGTGCCAACCAGGCAGCATTTGTTTCAAAATCAAGGGGTATCCTCTCTACTCAGAATCTTTCTTACTGGGTCAAGGCCATCACTCTTGACTCCTTCTCTTCCAGAAGACTCCTCAACCCTCATGCAAATAGACCTGTCTCACAATTCACCAAGCAGGCCCAGATATGTCTGTATTCCACTTGGAGTCAGCATTTCTACCCTAGGCTACCCATTATGACCTGATGTATTTATAGGAATAAAACAGAAAGTTTAAAATGCCATAAGATGGAAGAACATTTTGATACATTTGTTGAGTCTCAGTCCAAGACGTTATCTTTTTACTAGGTAAATTTCCATCACCACTACTCTTGTGACTAGGTCAAATGAAGTCCAAAGTCCAGCCCATCAATCACTGGGTGCTAACCTGTAGTGATAAACCCCGTAGCAACACACGGGTGGATGAACAAACAGGTCAACAGCCACTTTAGTTTAATGACTACAGAAATGCAGCCTAGATTTAACCCAGAAGCTGGCTCTGAACACTCTAATTCAAGGGAAGGCCAAAAATAAAGTTTAAGGGCTACTGCATTAAACTCATCTTTATTTTTATTCTCTCCCCTTATCCACTATGAAAAAAAAAACTATATTTTTAGTCATCTACTTAGGTATTCCTCAATAAAGCCTGAACTTGAGCAGAAAGATGGAGTGAACTGCATGGAACAGTACCTTGACACCAGAGCCCTTAACAGAAAGAGTCCCACATTGGTACTTCTGTCCCTGATCAAAAGCTCATTGCCTTAAGTCAGAGTTTCTGTCACCAAAGAAGCCAGAAAACATCCAGAATAGAAGTAAAATGGCTCCACATGTTCATTTATAAAAGAAGGAATAAATTATACAGTAGACATCCAAGGCAGACAATTATAAACGAGGCAGGCTCCCATTTAATTTTAAAAAATTTACATAGTAGAAATTCTCATTGATGGGACTAGTTGAGAATGTGAATTCATGCATTCAGAATTGGAAAGTGTGAATATTCAGCATTATCATGGCAGAAGTCTAGCTTTGCTTGGCAAGGCTTTTTCATAGCAATAATAAAAGTAAGTTGTGCTACTAAGACTTTCAGTCAGAAATGTTTCAATCCATTGAGTGGTCTAAGGATCACATCAAACTGTTAACTCCCTGGGAACAGATGTGGGATGTATTCCTTTTCCATCGTTGTCATAACAAATCACCACAAATTTAGCAGCTTAACACAACACCCATTTTATTACCTCACAGTTCTGTAGGTCAAGGTCCAGTTACAGTCTGACTCAGCTGGTTCCCCTGGTTAGAATTAGCACAAGACTGATATCAAGGTGTTGGCAGGCCTGAGTTATTTTCTGGAGACTCTGGGATGAATACACTTCCAAGCTCATTCAAGTTGTTGGCTGGACTCAATCACTTACAGTTGTAGGACTGAGGCACCCATTTCTTTGCTGGCTGATAGCCAGGAACTGGTATTAGCTCCTAGAGATCTCTCTCTCTCTGGTCCTCCTTAAACAATAACCTTCCCCATCATCCAATCGGTTGAATTCCCTTCTGCCCACAGATGGAAGAAAGCTCTGCTTTTAAGGGTTCATGTAATTACATTGGGCCCACCTGGATAATCCAGGGTACTCTCCCTATCTTAAAGTCAGCTGAATAGTGACCTCAATTACATTTGCAAAGGCTCTTTGCAAATAAGGTAACATATTCACTGGTGTGACATCAGAGAGTAAAGGTCATGGGGCTGAAACTTCATATATCCCATGGGGGAAGAATGTGGAGGGGGAATGTTCCCTTTGTAATAAATACTTCTCTATTGCTCGGACTTTTTTCCTTACTTCAAGCAAAGGTTAGTTTTGTCATCTTATAAGCTTTCTTTTAAAAATATTTAACAATCATCTATTTTCAAGAGCACTCAATTTTTTCAGACTCCCCCATTCACAAATAATATAAACTGTATTCTTATCTGATAGCCGTCATTGTTTGGCCTAGTTTGATTTAAGATGGGAACTTTAAAGTTAAAAATTACATCTCTGAAGGTTTTTACAAAGAAATTTCTTTTCCCAAAGGTATATCACTGGAATCACTTACAGAATTGAAAATATATCTCCAAATGTGATCAAACTTGATTTATGAAAGAAAAAAGTGTTATATAACTAATTAAACAATCAAGATTTTAAAACATGCCTTATGTACCCTCAGCACTAAGCACTGTGAGAAGCACAGAAGAGAGAAACGGTCCCCATGGCACGTGAAATCTCATTGGGAAGACAAAGATAAGAAACACAAGATAATAACAGCATACTCTCCTGTGTTATGTACAATGTGTACCTTTGGAGGTCAGAAGAAGAGACTGTCACTGACAAGGGGGGGATGTGTCCTAAGGGAGGGGGAACTTGAGCTTGGCAGTAATGTTCTGTCTTTTTGAACCCTATCCATCTACTCCTCCTTCCCAAATAGGAAGTCTGGTTTGAGCCTAGCAACCTAAATCCCTAAGGGAGGGAGCAGCTGCTGGGTCACTGTGTTCCAACCTCCTCTTATCACGCTAGTGCAAATTCTTCAGGGCTCTGACACAGACAGCTGCAGAGGCAATCCATGCAAATTACAATGGACTCTGCTATCCCAGGTCAAAAAAATCAGAAGTTATCATAATAAACTTAATTCCTGTTCCACGTGTTATTTAGCACTTGGGGATAAAATGGAAATATGCAGGATTAGGAGCAGCAGCTAAAATGGTCCACAGCCAAATATTATAATTCTATTCTACTCTATTATAACCTTTAAAATACCATCACTTTGGCCTTCAGCTCTCCTAAACTGACTTAGGACTTTGGCAGTGCATAAAAGTTGTTACTGCACTGCTTTTCTTTTCACAACATAATTAGAATTCCCTCACTTCCTGGGAATATTTATCCATCAGTTTAAAATAATTTCCCCAGAATGTTAAAAGACTGCCTCAGACAATGTCCATCTCTCCTCACTAGTTATCAAAACAGATAATTTGACTTGGATTAAAAACACTGTTTATCATGACCCATCCCAGAAGAGGGTATCAGCCGAAGTCGTATACATCAGTGCCTGCTGTTCTCAACCCTGTTACATTTGCCAAAATTCTGAATAAATTTAGTAACATTACACAGAGTGCCTCTTAGACAAGGCTATCTGTGCTGCTCAAGGAGGCTGGAAGCTGAAACCAAAACATGTTGGATGTTTAGTCCTGTCAGAGTATTACTGTTAATAACAACACTCTGATTACATTAATAAATAATAAAATATTTTCTCTTTTTATAGCCCTCTGCAGTTTAGACTACTCCATGCACTTTACATAATAATATGCAGCACAGCAGTTGTATTTTCTAGCAGCTGCATGGCATAGTGGAAAGAGCACTAGTTTTGAAGTCAGACATTAACTAGGCTCAAAAGTAACCTAAGTCCTTTACCAGCTATGAGACAGTGGGCTACCTTCTCTGAGCCTTACTTTCTCATTAGTAATATGGGACTAGAAATATTTATTTCTCAGGTAAATATTACTAAACTGAAGAACTGAAATAAATTAATATAGAGAGCAAGAATTTAATAAGTGATACTGTGATTTCCCTATTATAGGATAAGGACACTGAAACTCAAGTATCGAATTATTTATCCAAAATTTTACAACAAATAAATGGAGGATTCTAGGGCAGAATTTAGGTTGTTTTGGGTACCCCTGGTTAAATGAGGTGCATACCATACATACATGTGTTCTCTCACATGCCAGGGAAGTAAATAGGAGAGAGAGATGGGCAGATTGAAATCTGGTGTCAATATCCATTTCCTTACTCCCAACATCAGGAAAATTGCAGAATCACTAACACATAGAATTTCTACAAGGAGCCATGAACCAGGATGTAGTCAAGGGGCTGATCTTTGAGGCTATTCCACAGCTAGACAAAACACTTTCAGTACAGGACTCTTTTCTTAAGTAACTAAGATGGTTCAGAGAATCATCTCAAGGCAGAGAACCAAAGCATCCTTCCCAAGTGGCAAAATTAACTCCCCTCCACAAATGGGTCCCCTCCTGGGACCTGATGTGAGAAAAAAAAAAAAAATCAGGAAATCAGGGAGAAAAAGAAGCTACTTAGAGACCTAATGTAAGCTCTTTTTCAGGAACTGTGAAGCATGCAATGCCATCATAATGTAAAATGCATTAAACTGTCAGAATGAAGATACTGTCTTCAATCATGTGAAGTCCCTCAAGATTTCCATGGTAAATTTTGCATTAAGAAATCTCCTGATCCTTCACCACCACCCCCCAAAAAAGTTGCCTTAGAAAGGAGAACACGTTGAAATATTTTAATAAAATGTGTGATTCATGAACATACACCAAGTAAAACTGTGAAACATTTTGCTAAGTTAATAGATTTAAACCCAAAATGCCATGGGTATTCCAAAAGTACTTCCCTAAGTAATCCCATAAGTAGTATTAATTAAACATTATTTTGCTTAATTCAAAAAATTAATCAAAAGTCTAGTGACTAGGTGTTGATAATCAATCGTTAGGATTTTCCTCTTTCAGGCCCAGTGCTGAGTTATTGGGTAAAATTGATCATTTAAGAAGGCTATGCAAATATCCTTAGGAATAGGTACAAGTCTCAATCAGATATTTTGGAATTTGATAAATATATTTTTCCCTTTGAGGCTGAAAAGGCACTGATAACCGCTGTTTAGAAAGTTTTAATTTTAGATCTCATGGTATTTTAAAATGTAGAGACTCTTCCTTTATTAGTAAATGATTTACAGATAAAAAGCAGATGTTCTGCCTTCATAGACACAATGAAAACAACTGAGTAATGTCTTCTTCTCCTTTTCTTCCCTTCCTCTTCTTTGTAGTCTTTTCTAGTCCAGAAGCATGATTATGAGAACTTGAGACCTAAAAATTAAACTGAAATCTCAGCTTTCATGAACTTGAAGTCCCACACTCTCTCCTGCCTCTGGTTTCCAGTCCTCTTAAAGGGCTCTATCTTCTACGGATGATGACAGAAAAATCACTCATAATTGCTGAGCCACAGGGAACCATATTGAAGGATCCAAACAGATCCTTTGTCAACTATAGGGAATCCCAAGAATATTGGGTTCAATGACCATTTTTCAAACTTTATAGATTTTGCATTCGTAATCAATTCACAATGTCTAGATTTTGCCTCATGTCTACAAAGTATCCCCCATCCTTTATTAATAAGAGCTTATTTTAAAAGATGGAAAAAAATAACCTGTTGTCTAGAACCTAAAGAAAATCTGAAAAGACTAAAAGAAAATTATACATGTATTTATTGAGAAGTAAACCATTCAGTCTTAAATATTTCAATAGATTTTTGTTAGAATCAAGAGGTAATTAATTAGGAGTTTTGAGTTTTGCCTAAATGCCCAGCAATATAACTTATATTTATAGAAAAATATACTGTATCATCTTCTGAAGTCAACAGGCCTAATTATTTGGGGTATTGTTGAACAAAACAAGAATAACTATAAGAACAGGAATCATATTAATGAGCATAAAAAAGATATTCATAGTTTGCAAGTCAAATAAATTATCTGCAGTCCATAAACGGAAATATATTAAATTTTTTAAAAATTTGAGCATTTTTTAAAACAGTAAAAGCCTGTGTAAGTGAAGTCTTAGAACCCCAATAATTAAAGCAATTAAAAGTCCAGATGTGTTAATTAAAGTGGGCCCCAGTGCGAAACTCTCTATCTCCTCATCCCCTAAGATCGCTCCTGAAGCACCTCTGTTATTCAGATGGTTTGGGACATGGTTCTGTTATGTCCACATCACTTAGCAGCATTCAAATCTGGATAAGATTTCAGCTAGTGAATTTCTGCTACCACTGTTTTGTTTGTTTGTTTGTTTCCCTTAATCTCTCCTAAACTGACTGATTCACGATCTGGCAATGCAAAAAGATTGTTACTCCCTTGCTGTTCTTTTCCCAACATAACTGTTTTTAAATCATGTGCAGTAAAGTCCCTTAATCTAATCTTTCTGGCCCTCAGTTTCATTTGTGGTTTCTAGATAATTTCAGAGTTTACTTCTATATATTTTTTGAATTTTATTTATTATACAGCAGGTTCTTATTAGTCATCCATTTTATACACATCAGTATATACATGTCAATCCCAATCACCCAATTCATCACACCACCACCCCCTCCCCCCCGCCTCTTTTCCCCCTTGGTGTCCATACATTTGTTCTCTACATCTGTGTCTCAATTTCTGCCCTGCAAACCGGTTCCTCTGTAGCATTTTCTAGGTTCCAAATATATGCATTAATACGCAGTATTTGTTTTTCTCTTTCTGACTTACTTCACTCTGTATGACAGTCTCTAGATCCATCCACATCTCTACAAATGACCCAATTTAGTTCCTTTTTATGGCTGAGTAATATTCCATTGCATATATGTACCACATCTTCTTTATCCATTCCTCCGTCGATAGGCATTTAGGTTGCTTCCATGACCTGGCTATTATAAACAGTACTGCAATGAACATGGGGGGTGCGTGTGTCTTTTTGAATTATGGTTTTCTCTGGGTATATGCCCAGTAGTGGGATTGCTGGATCATATGGTAATTCTATTTTTAGTTCCTTAAGGAACCTCCATACTGTTCTCCATAGTGGCTGTATCAATTTACATTCCCACCAACAGTGCAAGAGGGTTCCCTTTTCTCCACACCCGCTCCAGCATTTGCTGTTTGTAGATTCTGATGATGCCCATTCTAACTGGTGTGAGGTGATACCTCTTTGTAATTTTGATGTGCATTTCTCTAATAATTAGTGATGTTGAGCAGCTTTTCATGTGCTTCTTGGCCATCTGTATGTCTTCTTTGGAGAAATGTCTATTTAGGTCTTCTGCCCATTTTTGGATTGGGTTGTTTGTTTCTTTAATATTGAGCTGCATGAGCTGTTTATACATTTTGGAGATTAATCTAATCTTTCTGGCCCTCAGTTTCATTTGTGGTTTCTAGATAATTTCAGAGTTTACTTCTAAAAGTCAGACTTTATTCTTGAAGTTCAAGTTTTCCTTCCTGTCTCTTACTTCAAAGACACATATAATGTTTAAGAAACTCAACACTAATAGAATTCTACTATTTTTAGTGTAGGCCCACAGAACTGATGACTCTTACAACTAAGTTGCTATTAGACCAGATAATGACCCACTCCAATATATTGAACATACATATATTGAATATATATATATATACATATATGTATATGTATATATATATATCCTGGTTTAGGAACTTGGATGGTGCTAATATCCTCTAGCCTTGACTGAGAAGCCCAAACAGAAAGGTAGGAAGAAAGTGTCTCCCTAAGTACACTGATTTTAAATAACACCTTGAACTTTTAAAAAAAATGTATTCATGCCATCAGAGTGAAAATTATGCTGATATTTATGTTTCAAATACCTGTCTACAAATACTCCACAAGCAAACAATGGCTGTTTCCCTATGCCAGAAGAGTAAATCAAAGCCACTGAAAGAGGCAGCACTGCCTCCCTACTTCCCCACTCCAACCTGAATGATGCTTCCCTTAAACCTAAAGCTAAGTGAGTCAGGTGGGGATGTCCTCACGAGGAACGTGATCAATCTTAATATACCAAAGAGTGGTCATTTCAAACCTTTGTCTGGGTATTTGTGTAGCCTTCAATGTAATGGACTCGGTTTCTCGTACATTTCTTAAGGAGGAGATTCAAGGGCCTAACCTGGACCTGGAGGATGAAAAAATCCAGGGTCAGGGAGAAATCACTCCTGAATCTGACAGGCATAATTCAGGAATCTGTGCAGATTAGGTTTTGCTTCATGGAATACTTTTCTGCTTACCACAGACCCAAACACTACTGTTTTTGAGAAATAATATTTGTTTGAGGAGTCAGTAATTTTATGCAGACTCATTCTATTCAATAGTGGCTGACTGGATGACCAGGAGGAATTCTTATTGTCATTTCCCTCTGGCATAGATATTAGAAGGGAACCAGACTGGGAGCTTCTAAATCCACTTGATGTTTCTACTAAACCAAGATTGCCAAGGCTCATCTTAGACTTTCCTGCCAAGCCTGCTCAGGTCCCAATAACTGGATGTTACTGAAGACTTGAAATCTCAAAGGTTAGGGATGTGGACTGCTGGGAACTACTGGGTCCTGCTACCAGATGAGGAAAAGAGAAGGATCCAGGGCAACACTGAGCCTAACAGTAAGCAAAGATACATCCTGTAGAGTTTTTAAGAAGGAGGCATTCTTCCTTATAAGAAGGTGGACATACAAGCAAGGAGCAAGATAGGAACTGGGGCGTTTGCTTGAGACAACAAGCAGAAAGCATTTAAATGCCTGTATGGTTTTCCCTTGGATGATAGAAACTCTCATTTGAGGCACATAATTAAAAATTTTCTCCTCCTATGATGTAGTTCCTTTTAGTTTTCCCAACATGTTAATCAGGTTGTATATACCTATACAGCATGCATTTGGGAGGGTGAAAAACTAAGGAACAGGACAGGAAAAGGAACTATGGTCTGGCTTGGATCACCCTTCTGCTGATGCTTATGCAGAGGGAGGGACTTGCTGAGAGGACTATAGTCCAAGAGTCCAAAACAGTGATCAAGAGCAAAGCAAATGGAGGACGACAGTGGAACTGGGACCAGCTAGGTAGAACTGGCCTTGAAGAAGCAGATATAGCAGATGACTCAAGAGATAAACTGAAATTAACTCTCCTTTTCCCAAATATGTGAGAAAAGGCACCATTAAAGAGAGAAACTGACATACGGAATGGCAGAAGCTTAGACACTGGGCAGGTTGGGGTTGGGAACCTTGAGGTAGAAGGCTTTGTACCTGCCATGAGCAATCAAATGAAATTTCTACCCCAGCTTTTTAACACATATTCTAAGGTCACAGCTGTACAAAAATACCACAAAATAGAAAGTGTCCTTTGGGAACACAGACGGAATTGCTAGTTTATTAATGAAAAATTAAACTTTCTTTGTTATAGGTTTCTTGGAGGCTGACCAACTGATTTCATCTAGGTGTATAGGCGAGAAAACATGAATAACAGCAGAAAAATTCATTTTACCAAGGCAGCCTCTATAACCTAAACACATATATTAGGTTTGAAAAACGACCAACTGCTATAACCTTATTTAGCATGCAGACAACATCTAAGTTGGAAAGATATGATTGCAAACCCTATAAAAAGCTTTGGGTTATTTTCCCCTCCAGTTTGGCAAAAAATAGTAGGAATAAGTCTTCCTACTTATAGGCACCATAATTATGAATTATGTCCTGATGACCACAGGATGAAATCAAACAAGTGCCTCACTGACAGACGCCCAGACATTGCCCTCTGTATCTGCTTGAAGACCAGCTCCAATAACATATGCATTTGTTTGAAATTGTCCTTGGAGCCTGAGTTCAGCTACTTTTCACCAAGCTATTTAAAATGAATTACGTGGTCTAAATGGATATTGAATCCTTTAAGGACAAATGCACCGTATGAATACAAACACAGCATAGAGCTAGGAGAAAATTCTATTGGGTTAAGGGATAATGCAAATCCTGCAATAAGAACAGAGAAGCACAAGAGCCATGGGCATTGCCGTCAGAAGAAACCACAGAGGACTCTAGGGGGAGGTTGAAGGTGGTGACACAACACCCTGTAAAGCCGCTACCCTGACTGCCACACAGAGGCCACATGTGTTCTGCACACCTAAGCATTCCAGAAGTGGGACTGGTGAAACCCACAAGATTAATGAAACCAGGCTCAAAAGAAACTTTGGGCTTCTTCAAAGATGAGTTATTTACAAGTGCCCAGCTATTATCATTCCCAGAGAAGGACAGCAAACTGTCGACATTTTTTTAATGTTAAAAAAGCACAGGGAAAGGGAAAATCTAGGAGGAATTGTTGTATAGGATGATTACCATGAGATTATAAAAATAAATGAGCTCTAGCATCTGAAATCACCTAATGTAGCAAAGACGTCTGGAAGCTCACAAAGATGTGTTTCCTCTTCCTCTGAACATACAGCTAACCTACATTTCCTGGCCTCCCAAGAGTTGGGTGCAACCATTTTCTGAGTTCTGGTCAAAAAATGTGAGCAGATGTGATATATGTCACTTGCAAGCCTGCCCCACAGAAACCCCCATGTGCTTCATGCTCTTTTCTCTTTTACCAGCTAGATGCAGTTGATGATGAAGCCCTATAGATCCTTGCTTCTCAGAGTCTGGTCCATGAATCAGCAGCATTGGCATCACTTGGCACTTGTTAGAATGCAAAATCGTAGGTGCCATCCCAGGCCTCCTGAAACAGAATCTGCATTTAACAAGCTCCCTGGGTGATACATGTATGCATTCAAGTTTGAAACACAAGAGTCTAGACTGGAAAATGGTACATCTGCAAGATGAAAAGAGCATGAACCCCTGAATTGTCACATGGAGGAAAAGTCACAGACTGACTAGAAATATCTGCCTTGCATTCACGAAAGACTGGGAGATAAACTATGGATGAACCACTATTTTTTTTTTTTGCTTCTATTTTTTAACACAGATGAGCTTACTCTGACAAATACAA
Source organism: Mesoplodon bidens (assembly GCF_964165515.1). NCBI lineage: Eukaryota > Metazoa > Chordata > Mammalia > Artiodactyla > Ziphiidae > Mesoplodon > Mesoplodon bidens. The sequence goes on along the minus strand of NC_138165.1, from coordinate 45,980,135 downwards.
CAAAACACAGCTACTCCTAAACCATCTTGAGCCTGCGTTCTGTCCTTTTGAAACTTGGAATATCAACAAAACCTTTAGAAGCAGCTTGAACTAAGCAAGAGGTTATTTTATCACATGACAAATCTCTGCATGGCTTCAAACGTAGGGTGCTCCAGGGTTTTTTATACTAGTAAATGAGTTGTGTAAAACAAAGGTAGAATTTTTCAACCTCCATCTATTTCCAGGTCAAGATTTCCTTCCTTCCATTTTTCCATAATGTTATCAAGTCCTTTTTAAAAGGTCCAGTGTCGGCTTCAGTATCCCTGCTGGCTTTGAGCATTTATCGTTTTAAGAATGAAATCATTCTTCCTGGCATATTATGAGCCCTTTTTGTCGGGTAGTTAACTAAACTGGCACCAGTTAACTGTGATCTAAACTTTATATTGACAGATCTGGCAACAGACTGACATTCCTTGCACTAATTTTGGCTGTCCAATCTGAAAAAAAAATATGTTTGAAGTATGATTTATCTTAAGCTGACAGCAATCTTCATCAGGGTGCCAGCCATTGACAGAGTAAGGGAAAGGACCCAGCATAAAATCCTAGCTGAATACGCTTTCAAGGCAGGAAGGAAGAATTTAGAGCCCCTGGTCCTCAAAGTCATAATTTAATTTAATAACCAAGGCTGGAAGGAAAACAAATGTTTCTTACTAAGCCTCACCATCAACATTCTATTTTTCCCTGATACCACACTTGTCTTACCTTGTAAAGCCCAGGATTACCATCCTCAAGTCTTATAATAATACCTGACACACACCAACTATTCCTGCAGCTCAGTAGAAACCCTGAGATGCAATTATAGGAAAAGATCTAATAAACCAAAGATTAGCAACAGAAATGTGAGCACCGTTAACCGGTTTTGGGGGGGGAGTTGGTGGGGGGTGGGGGAGGCTGATATGAAAGCCAGAAACTAACCAGCTGAAGGAATAATGACACAGAAGGAACTGACAAAATTGGTAAGATCCGTCAGCATAATGACATTATCTGCATTAATGACAGTATCTGGGTAGCAGCAGAATCATTTGACCATTAGACCCTGAATTGTTACATCTCTCTTTTCCCAATGAAAATGAGATGCCGAAATACTTTCAGACATTAACAAGAAGCTGTATGGAACCATATTAATGTTTCTTAGACCAACCACACTTAATTAACAACCCAAACTTTGTGTTTTTAGAGTATGCCAACATTATATGTAAATACATTAATATGTTGCTATTCACTGTCATCTTTTACTTTTGGCACAGTTTGATAAGAGGTGTATATTTGTGTGTATAAATACTCATGATGAGCAAGATAAAATAGCCCTGGGTTCTGTGCTTAAATCCTTGTATTGGGATTTATGGCAATAAACGAGGTGGAGTGGGGAGGGAAAGGAGTATATATTGCCTAGAAGCTAAAATTATTTCCTAGCGCCATCAAGCCAGAGTGAATAAAGTTCTCCTGGGGAAATGCTGTTCATTCAAATGGGCTGCATTGGACACTATGGTACCATTAAGTGCATACCAAGTAATCATTTACCAAACGGTTAACCTTTGATGCTAAAAAAAAAAGCTGCAGCCTCTTTATCTCTATTTACATTTTTGGTAGCCAAGATGTAAATGTAGGAATAAAAGCACATAAAAGATAAGACACAAACTCATGTACGGTAGGCCCCAAGTCAATGTGCTACTGACTCGTTGTTCTCTGCCCTTGGTCCACCTTACTCATTACCTCATGCCACCCACCACCACTGCCCAGCCCATGGGGGTTCATGAGACTCTATTGGTACTTCCAAGGCCTCTCCTCCCAGGCAGCTCTAACTCTCTGCTTCTTCCCTCACCTTCTCTCCTCCATTAAACAAATTTTTCATGTGACCCATTTCTCTCTCCCTCCTCTTGAAGTTGTTTAACCCATGCTTAGTTGTCAGACTTCCTTTAGTGTTTAAAATCAGGTAACATTCATGTAACAGAAATGTCCTGTGTCTTGACCACCCCCACAAAAGTGACTCATAGAAGAATTTAGATATTGTGATGAAGCTGGGAAAGTGATGGGGGAGGGGGGATGCTGAAGGCATAGTTTTGAGTAGACAAGCCTCTCAGCAATTTTCAAATGGCTTGATGAAAGTGGCTACTTTTTCTGCAAGTGTGTAAGATTGTCTTCGCCACCAAGAAAACTTCTATGACTTGAAAAGGCAAGACAAGGGAAGATAAGGCAAAACAAGATAAGTCAAGGGATGGGAAGGGGAGACAGCAATGGCAGATATAAGCCAGGCACTGTGAAAAGTGATGTTATATATTTATTTAATCTCAAATCCCCTACACGATGCCCCTCACCCTCAGTTTTACAGGTGATGTTTCTGAGGTTTAGAGGCATGAAGTAACTTAGCCAAGGTCACAAAGTGGCAGAGCCAAGATTTAAAACCATCTGTCTCGGTCCCAAGTTCATTCATTTCCCTTGGCCCAGTCTGCCCCAGGCACAGCATATTCTGCCCCATCATTCTGTCAGATAAGTGGAAGGGCTCATTTCTTTCTTTTGTCATAAAGGAAATTTTGCCGAGGTCTCACTCTTGGCCACAAAACCTTCCCAAGTATTACCTTTCATAATGCATCTGAACTCTATCATTGCTTTTCCCCACTGTCCAATGCAGAGCACCCTCGTGCTAAAAGGGTGTCTTGACCTATCATCTGCTCTCCTCTTGACTAATGGCAATATTTCAAACTTTGCCCCCTTTAGAAAAACAAGGATTCTCTGTCTGCAGTACGTTCAAGATGGAGCTGATAAACAGGTGGAATTCTCTTTACAGAGGAACGAGAGAAATAGACTGGGGAAACTCTCTGAGTCAAGCTGCAGGTCATTAGTAGCATGACATGCAAGAATTCACATTGAACCTGGCCTCCTCTGACATTAATGCTAATCCTCACCCTGGCCCTGGGGGCTGAGGAGTTGAGAAAGGGAGCGATGTGACGTGATGGATACTGGCAGCTTTGCACTGGGGATGTGAGGAGGGGGAAGGGGGCAGCAAATACAGCCTGTGGGCTCATTCTCCCCACCCCGAAATCCCCCGTTCAGTGCTAGGAAAGGATCTAGGCCTACATATGAAACAAAGTGGCTTTGTTTTGTCATTGTGTTTATTTGTCACATCCAACAAGACTATACACTTAAGGCAGCAGATAAGCTTGAGAAAAATACCTCAGAGCAACCAGGTAAAAGGAGAGGCAGCGCCATGCTGTAGAAGGACAATAAGGCAGACAGGCAGGTCTTTGTCATCCAAGTGAGATTGTGCACATGACTGAGATAAAGGAAATGAACACCATCATCTCTAGAGTCTGGTCTGAGCCCTCCCCTCTCGCATTGCTTGAGACAATGAGATATTAGGGGCTAATTATGAGTTAATATCCATCTCCCCACACCCTTGCAGAAGCAGCTGGAGGCATTTCTCTTGCCAGTGATTCTGACTGTTGACTCTCTCCTGCTTCACAACCTCAGCCAAGCCCAGGAAAGCCTTAGTTCATGAGGGATTAAAATGAGCTCCTTATGAGAGGCAAGTGCTGCACTAAGCGCTTCAACACACACCATCTCGTTTCATTGCTGCAGAAACTGCATAATAATTATCATTGTCTCCACTTTAGAGATGAGAATATTGAGGCTCAGGCATACTAAGTGAGCAGCCTGAGGCCAGCAGCAAGTTTGACTTGAGAGTTGAATCTAGATATTCTGACCCCAAGCCAACTGCTCTGAACCTGTGAACCTCGGTTTCTGCTTCTACAAATTCCTCTCAACACACACACACACACACACACACACACACACAGACAGACACAAACACAGAGTGCAGATGGGATATATCTGAAAGCATGAGGCAGAAGAAGTATGTTTGGGGAATGCAGTGAAGGCCTGTTCCTAGTTCTACCGAAGGAAAAAAAAATGTACAGGGACATAGGAGTTTGCTTCAAATCTGGCAAAATCAAGTTCAAGTTCGAGTGCTAGATCCCAGCTTCTGCTAAGGAAGAGATGGAGCCACGAGACAGCGGTGGGCAGCTTTGCAACTGAGAATAAAATAAGCTGCTGGGCCCTCAGTGGTATGGAAGATTCCGGAGGAAAAAGCCCTCCCTGGGACCTTGCTCATGTTCTGTAGCCGTCCTCTGAGCCAACCCAGTAGATAGAGGTATGGTGGAAAGAACAGAAGGACTGATGGAGCCACCTGGTTGGATATTTGTCAGGAATATCGTAGAGAGGATTCTAATATCAAATTAATTAAATTAAACTACATAACCTTTGAAATATCTTGTCAACCCTAGGATTCCAGGAGAAGAAACATGCCTTTGTGTTCTTATATAACTTCGCACATTGGGAGGAGGAAATGATAAGAACAACAAGAGTGGCAATAACAAGTATTCACGGAGCTCTCACCATGTGCCAGGTGCTCCTATCGCTGATCATTCGATGCTATAACCCAGCACCATACAGACAGAAACAATGGCAAGAGGTAGAACAAGGACGCAACAAGTTAATTAACGGAGTAGGAATTTAATTTGAGTGGAGTCCAAGGGGAATTGTAATTCATTATGGCACGTTGCACAAGACTTGTCTTGCCCTTCAACAATGCAAAGAAAGCATTAGACAAAGGAAGCTTCACGAGGCCACCCCATCACTGCCAGTGTCCCTGGCAGTCTCCATATCTACAGGCCTGCAGGAGAAAACGCAGTGGAACTGTGTAAAAGATGATGCTTCTGACACTGATCCTGACATGAAAGACAGGTGTCACCTTTTCTAACTCTCAGAGCCCACAGTGACAATCAGAGCAGTAATCACTATTCATGAAAACACGACGATCATACGTACTTTCTCCCTTCACTGCTTACGCCACAGAATTTGATGCTATCCTAACATTTGACTGCTCGCCCTCCTTGGACTCTTCTCCAAGTAGCTCCCCAATTAAATCACAAGTTCTTCAAGGGCAAAGCCCTGGTCCTTTTCTGTGCACCTCAATAGTAGTTAGTTCAGTGATAAATATACTCTAAGTGCTCAGTAAAATACACATGGAATGGAGTGGGAAATCAACCCTGATGTGGAATCAGCAGCCACTCCCACCCAGTGTGTGTGTGCACACTGTCCCTTGTTGGGACGGCAGCTGTGACGCGTGATCCCCACTTTCGTCTGCTGTCTCCTGAAGTCTCCCCTAGCCCTGGTGGGTGCCCACTGGATGCAGTCCTCATGCTCTGCTTCAACAGACCCTTGCAGTTCTCTTCAGGCTTCTCTGTTTGTTGCCCACCCCTTGTGACTTTTGAGGGTCCTGTTTTTCTGAGGGGGATTCTTTTAAATGTGAGTCAGTCTTTTTCAAATGCTTCAGTCCTATAGAATTGTACTATAGTAGCTTTCCCAGGATTCTCAAACTTCAGCAAACCTAACAATTCCCAGGGTCCACCCTTAGATGTTTGTTCTGGAATAGGATCAGGAATCTACAGTTTCAATAAACCCCAACAGATGATCTCTGATGCAGGTGGTCCATGAACCACCCTTTGAGAAACACTGACTCTCTCTCAAAGGAATTATAAGATAGGACCTTAGTTGTATGATTAATTATTATCATGATTCCCAAGAACCAGAATTCTGAATGTGCTTCACCTCTGGGGTCCTGGAATCACTGCTAGTTTTTCAGGACTCAGGTGTATCAACCAGAGGATTTTCTGAGAGAAAACACAAGAAAGAAGCCTAGGTTCAGTCAGAAAGCTGTCCATGTGCTTAGATACCAGACTGAGAGGGAATGAAGCCAGAGAATCAATGGGAAAGCAACTGCTTTAGGAGGAGACAAGGTCACAAGACAGGTCTCAGGTCACAGTGAAGAAGTGTCATAGTTCTTGACAACACAAAGAGACAATGAGTTGTCCATGTGGTTTACTTTGGCTGAAGCCCCCAGCCTCTCTGTGGCCACATCATCACTAACTTAAAGCTGCAATGCTTACCAGTGCTTACATGTAATATGAGGGAGATCTTTAAGCAAAAGTTGTGAAGTAAATTAGGACAGTTTTCTATATATTTCCCCTTTACTTTGGTTATCTTTATCCCTATTTTATTGTACAACCTTCCACTCACCTGCTTAATAAGGTATCCAATGGTTTCAGACTCTTTCTTTCCGTTCTACTATCTGAACCTACTTTCCAAAAAAGTATATGAACATTTAAGGTTAAGGAGTTCATACAGCTTAAAATATTACCTCTCCCACAATTATTTATCTCTTAATATGAAGAGATTAAAGTTATCTATACCAAGTAATGTAATTGCAAACCATCAACCATTTATGAGAAATGTAATTTTGCAAGCAATAAGAATTTCTAGTACTTCTTTGCACAGATATGAGACTGACATTGCTAAGAAAATTTCATGAGGCATTTGAAACCATTTAAGCTGAGTTTTAAACTGGCCTAGAAGTCAAGCAAAGAGCAGCCATGGACAAGGTTGGTTGCATGATTTACTGTGAGAGTATCCCCTTCTCCTGGGCTCCCTTGGTACTCAAGTCTGCATTCATCTAACATTTCTCACACCATCTGTACTGAGCTTTTGTTTCAGTTTCTCCCCTCCCCTCAACCAGACTGTGAACAACTCACAAAAACAATCCAAGTCTGAGATGCTGGCCTATAAGACATCTCTTGATTATATCCCCCTCAACAACAATAGTTCGGCATCCATACACATATAAAAGTGACTTGTGGGAGCTGTGGGATCCCAGTAGGATATTCTGAAACCTCTGTGCAGTCCAAGAAAGAGGAAAGCCATTTTGAGAAAACAGGCTGCATCCAGGAGGCTGATTTGCTGACCAGGGTCCTGGCTATAGACCCAGAAATGGCTCCATACCCCCAAGGACTTGGCTACAACCCATTTGGCTTTAGTTCTGTCATCAGCACCATGCATCAAGGCCCCAGGAATCTTGCCCATCTGTGCATCAGGTAATAAGCAAACAGACCCTGTGGACCCTAAGTGCCTGTAAGCTACCTCCAGCCCCTCTCCACCATGGCCTGGGGGCCCCTGGAGAATAACTTAGACAATCACCACCAGACAAGCGAGCCTTTGTGGAAGTCCAGAAACCTAGGGGGAAAGTTTCTGCACACTGAAGGAGCAAAAAACTCCAAGACTGGACCCCTGGAAGAGGGCAAGAGGAAGAGCTTACCTTTACCCCTCCCCCAAGGCAGCACAGCCCCAGTACAAGACAGCCCTGCTCAGCCCATGATTTTTCCCACCAGCGAAAGTCAGATGTGTGAGTGAGCATCCAGCTTCCCCAGCTGTGTGGGAGGCTGCCAAAGATCCCCATTTCTCTCTCACCTCATCCAGAGTAGTGAGTTGTGAGCTGCTTGACTGGGTTGGGGGTGTTGAGCAGCTGGGAGAACAGCAGCCAGGGCTCAGAATAGATCCTCCTAATGGTACTCTGGACTCCATCAAGAGGCCTGCCCACAAGCCACTGGGGACTCCTCACCTGTAGATCCCCCCCTAGCTGTCCCACAAGCAACCCCAGCACTCCATGCCCTCACCCACACACACCCCCACCTCACAGCTGGCTCCCTGTGTGTTCTCCCAATGGCAGTTAGTGTGAGCTTTTACAGATAGCTAGTGAGCACACACAGAAAGCTGGTCCAAATCTGTGGGTCTGGGAGAGACCACAGACTTGAGCATTCAGCACCACCCTAGGAAAAGGAATGAGAAGATGTCAACATTCAGCCTGGCTTTGCAGGATCAAAAGAAAGCAAACAAGTTTAGGAATTCTGCCATAAGAGAGAGCAAGAAGTGTAGTGCAGGGATATCCATAGAGCAGGTCTGAGAAAGCCTCAGAATCCCTAGAAGGGCTGATAGAAGGTATTTCTCTCCCAAAGTCAGGCAGTGAAACTGAAGGAGATGACTACTACTTCAAATGTGAAGACAGCAACACAAGACTTCAAGGAACATGAAAAATCAAGGAAACATGCCACCACCAAAAGAACACACTGTTTCATAGTAACTGATCCCAACAACATGGAAATCTGTGATTTACCTGATAAAGAGCAAAATAGCTGTTTGAACAAAGCTCAATGAGCTACAAGAAAACACAGAAAGACAATTCAATGAAATCTGGAAAACAATACATGAACAAAATGAGAAGTTTAGCAAAGAGATAAAAGCCATAAAAAAGAAGCAAACAAATTCTGGAGTTGAAGAATACAATGAATGAAATTTTTTAAATGCAATAGCGAGTGTCAATAGCAGAATAGATCAAGCAGAAGAAAGAATCTGTGAAGTAGAACACAGGAACACTTTGAAATTATCCAGTCAGAGAGAACAAAGAAAAAGAATGAAGAAGAGTAAAGAAAGCCTACATGAACCATGGTATATTAGTAAAAGAAAAATCTTCAAATTATTGGTGTGCTGGAAGGAGAAAAAAGGGAGAAGGGGGAAGCAAGCTTATTTAAAGAAATAATAGCTAAGAACTTCCCAAATCAGGGTAGAAATCTGGACATCAAAGTTCATGGAGTTAATAGAGCACCCCAAAATTTCAATCCAAAACAATCTTCCCCAAGACACATTGTAATAAAACTGTCTAAAACCAAAGACAAAAGAAGAATTCTAAAAGCAGCAAGAGAAAAAAAATCTCTTATACAGGGAAACCTTCATAAGGCTATCAGTGGATTTCTCAGCAGAACTTTCAGGCCAAAAAGAGGGGGATGATATATTTAAAGTGCTAAAAGGAAAAAAACTTCACAAAACCCTGTGAACCAAGAATACTTCACACATCAAAGCTGTCCTTCAGAAATGAAGGTGAGATAATACTCAGTCTAGTCAGGATGATATCAAAGTAAAATGCAACGATATTCTTTGAATATATTGAGCATACCACAGATTTCATATTATGATATGGCCTAAAAAAATTTTTTAATGCTGTGGCCACCAATAATCATAGAGCCATTAATTCAAAGTAGTATATCCTTTAAGCACTTGCCTCAATTATCTGGAGTGTTCTAAAGATACAGGTGCCTAGGCCTCCCTCCAGACTTGAATCAGAAGGTACACTTCAAAAGCCCACCAGAAACTCTTATGCACCAAAGGAAGACAAAAATGAGAGCCATTGATACAACAGATGTTGAACAACACATTGGGGACTGTTTACTTGAAGGCATTATGCAGAACAAGGACTGGTGATTTAGAAGGGATTTGGTGCTGGAAAATCAAAAGAATTCTCTAACTGCTGAGAATTAATTAACATAACCTCATAACCTGCCAATGGTGTACATGACTTCCTGGGAAGGCTTTAAGAAGCTGTGGTCAATAATCCATGATGATTTTTCAAAAACATTAAGAGACACAAAACTCCTTGATTGTGATGGACATAATCATAAAATGCCTTGAAGAGTTCTCTGCTCCATCTCACAGTGCTGCCACCTACAGTCCTGCTCTGTTTACTTGGAACATGGGAATTTACAGGCAATATCCATTTTGATACATCTGCATTTGTGATACATCTTCGTTTGTGTTAGACTTAGGAACCTTGCACCACAACCATATCTAAACAGTCAGCATTGAAATTTATCCCCTCCTGCAAATAACTAGGCAGAAAAGAAGAATATAAATGACTAAGGATGAACCGAATGAAGCAAATGTCCAGAGAAGGTGGGTAAATAAGACAAGCTGAATTTCCGTCTTTCAGCTTGCCAATCTCCAGCATCAATATTGTTGATGGAGCATTATGTAAATGTAAACTGACCATTTCTATTCAGGCTTACTCAAACTAGAACTGACTGCACTCTGACTGGAATTCTCTTCTCCTACTCCTTCTCATGGCTACTGCTTTAACTAAAAAAGTTTCCATCTTTCTTCCCACCCACTCCCTCCTATGTTTCATCTCCTTCAAGCATATAGCTCACTGTATTTTCCAAAGACGGACGGACCTGCTCTTCTGCAATGTGACTTTGCCACTCACCTACTAAGAGACAGAATCTATTTCTCAACCCCCTCTTGAGTTTAGATGGGCACTGAGATTGATTTGACCAATCGAATACATCAAAAATGTCCTTGTATCACTGCCAGGATCACCCTTAACTATTCTAACTTCGTGATTTTTTGGAAGCCAGACACAATGTAAAAGTATGACTACCATGAGACAACCATTTTGTGAGAAATCTGTTAAAGTAACCAAATTGGGTCCAAGATGGAGTCACTCATGCTAAGCCCCATCCTGGAGTATGAGACCCCACATGGCAAGAAAAAGATGCCAAACCACCAAAACACTAGTCGTGTGAGTACAGAAGTCGTGTTGGAAGTAAACCCTCTGTGCCCATCTATCTCAGTTGATGCCATGTGGATCAGAGATGCCTGCCTAGCCAAAACCCACCCCATTCCTAACCCTGGAAATCAAGAACAAAACAAACAGTTGTTTTAAGGCACTAAGTTTTGGGTGATTTATTATAGAGTGAAGGAGGGCAGAATATGCCATCCCAGAATATGCCTCTTTGACATAAAGATTATTTTGAGCTGATTATTTTTGAGAAAGAGCAGTGTAGAAGCTCTGAAAATAAGATAGAAGTTAAGCTTTTTAAGGGAAAGTTACATTTATAAAGGAAATTTCCATTTGTAAGTGTCTCCTTCTCTGTACCAGGAAGAGATGGATGACTCTAAATCACAAGAGAATCTTGTCAGTGGAAAGGTGTCCACTTAAACCTGTATAACAAACCTTACCCTTATTTACAATACTTTTCCTGGTAACCTCCCATAACTGGCCTCCCCTCTCCCCCAACTGGTCTCTTTTATCTTTAGCTGGATATGGTATTTAAGCTGGTGGCCGGGTCTCAATTTCCCTGGGTCTTTCCCGAGTATATGCGAGATACACATTAATAAATTATTTGCTTTTCTCTTGTTAATCTGTCTTTTATTATGGAGGTCTCAGCCAAGAACTTAGTATGGTTAGAGGAAAAAATAATTTTCCTCTCTTACAACAGTAATAGATAACTGGAATAGAACACTTAACTTTTAAATTACTTATTTATTTACTTATTTATTGTCAATATTCATTCACTAGAATATAAGCTCCAATCAAGCCATGGCCTTTTGTCTTATTCATCACTGTGTGCACAGTGCCTGGAATAAAGTAGGTGTTCAATAAATATTTGTTAAATTATTATTAAATGCCTTTTCTCCCTGGAGACTCTGAAGACTCGCTTAATAATGTACTCTGGCTAATATTCTGCTTGTGCCGGTTCTTCTTTCATTTTTATTAAAGGCATTCATCTTTTTGAGGAAATACATGTCATGCAAAGTCCAGAAAACATACTGGCAATGCAGCATCATCACACTGATCAACTGCAATTTTCAAAAGCAGAACCAAGAGAAGCATTTCCTTCGGGGCCCCCAGTATTTAATTTTGAGTATAGTTCCTAAGTTCCCACCCGTGTCACAAAATAAAAAAAAAAATTAAAACTAAAAAACCCCAGTATTTCCTCTCTGATCACTGCAATGGCTGATGTTCAGCCATACAAAGGAAGCGAACTTCATATATTAACTGGAGAGAGAGAGCATATGGCTTTCAAGGATAAGGGACTGTATCAGAAACAACCAGCAAGAGCTTAGGTTCAGGTTTTATTATATTTTCAAGGTCCTCACAGTCCTTCACTGATTGAATATTTGATTATCCCAGCATAGTATGATTTTCTCCATTGAAAGGCTGATATTGAAGTCTGTTCATTTCTTCCTTTATATACAATAAAAACCCTAAGAACTCCAGTGGTTTTGCATCTTCTAGCATAAGTGTCAAAAGCCATCCTAAATGTTTGCAAACTTGCAATTGGAACCTTTCCTTTAGCTTATTTATGCACCAAATATGTTTTTTTCAAAAACAATTTCTCTGCTTCTGTAAGCAGCCCAATAGCAATAGACTCCTTTTGTTTGTCTACAAAGTAGCTAAGAACCTTAGATGGCAAGCATACCATTGCTTTGCCAAAGAAAAGCAAAATCTGTTTCTTCCCAAATATCAGGAGTTCATTTTCCCCAGTGCAGCGTGGCAAGCAGTCACAGACTAAGGGATATGCTGTCCCATGTTCTGCACAGATGTCATAGGTAGATGAATGTACACGTCTTATATACAGCCATTAGCCCTAGGATAATGGCAGCAAGAATGTTAGCAAGCCTTTGTTTGCCCTTCTCTGTTTTATAAGTTTTCTTCATGCTTCTCCTTTCCCTTACAGAGCATTGTAAACACATTTGGCACTTGGGGTTTTGTCAAGGCTTTTTTCAGGTTTTTCCTTATATAGATGCTATTCATCTATTCTCACAATTCTCTGTAAAATTTGCAGCATTCTGGTACTTAATATTTACTTTTTAAGGTGTACAGGATACCCACTAACGGAAATTCACATTGTTAGCAGGTTACAATTTCCTACCTCGATATCTGATAACTGTATTTGTGAGTTTTTTCAGCTCCATGTCTCAGTTTTAAAACATACCATCCTTAATACAGGGTGCAAACCATCATACATATTAAATGAGTCAAACTGCACCTTCCGCCAATATCAGCATGATACCAGCCTTCCCACCACACCTACCATGAGCAACACTGGCAACCTAAACAATCCTCCCTAGCTCCCAGCTTTGGGACAAAGAGAGATTCCTATGGTTGTGTTCAAGTAGGATGAAACTATTACAGAGTAAAATACCGGAGCTGTTTCTGATTGTAGAAAGATGATGGGGTCGTTAGCAAGAGATTCTGACATTGACTTTGGTCAAAATTTTGAAAAGTCCTCTTTTCCTCCTCTAAAGTAATATCATCACATGATGGTTATTAAGATGATGAAGAAAACACAGGAGCAAAGCAAGGCTAAGAATCCATTAGGGTCAGTAGTGAGCTCATTTTTTGGTAATAACCAACTATCCAGGATCTGTCTACAGCTCTCTCCCTTTGATAGCAGAACTTGACATCTACATTTCCGTACAATAGGGGGCCAGTTTTCAGCTTTTATGTGAAAGTAACAGAAGTTCCACAAAAAGAGGCAAAATTAAAATTGCCGAATAAGAGAGGCAACCATCCTGCTAAACCTTGTACTCTGAGTAAAGATACAGATAGCTGCAGAGCTGAGGACAGAAGAATAAGAACTTCCAGGGAGACTTAGCAAGCATCAGGGATTTTATAGGAGGTTTTGCAGGGGAGCAGAGATTCCTGACTCAAGAACAAGACACCATCAGCTTAAACATGTCAGAGAAGAGCATTAATCTTCTACAGTGTGATCCCTAGAACCTAAAAATTTAAGAAAACGAGACTAGTTCAGAAGAGAAATCATTCCCTTACCTACACTGATTACATAGTTTTACCAATTTCTATTAATGGGACATTGGAAATTAATATCACACCTCCACTTGTTATCATTCAAAGTTTATGCAGTATAACAATATAATTCTCATTCCATTAAACAGCTTCATTACTTCTCAGCCAATCCTTTTGATTATCTTCATAAAGTCATAACTTTTTAAAACCCTCTAGATATCTCATATCCCAGGTGAGAAGGCTAGGTAAATAATACTTCTTTGACATTGCTGTCCTTACAAAGAGTATTTCTACCAAGAACCTGCTACATGGCACTTGGTATACTGACACCGGTTTGAGCCACAGGTGCCATTTTAGCTCACACAACTCTACAAAAGAACAAAGATCATAGATTGCAAATTATTGTCCATTCCTCTCTCAATGCACAAGTCTAACTGAAGCACTCTCTGTCTACCCATCAAGTGCACAGAGACAGATGCCACCTAGTGTTTCATAGGCTCAAATGCATCCCAATTATACTCCTCTGAGTCTAGTTCCATGTTGGGATTATCCAGATATAGGCATGACAAAAGTACCGTGATGTATTACATGCAAAGAAAATTTAACATGTTATGGTCCTAGTTGTTCCATTAACCAGCTGGATTATGTTGGGCAAAACTCCCAGGTGTCTTGAATTAGTTGCTCTCTACAACCTCTTATAAGTAACAGACTCCATTTCAGTTCTGACTAATGCAAAGCCACCCATGGAAATTTAAACTTTTCACATTGAAATCTTGATTTAGAGCAGAACAAAATTCCAGGAAACCAAACAACACTTTCTGAGGCTAACCTGTGATGTATACTGACTCCACTCTGTAAAGAAGAATGTTTTCTCTATTAGTTAATTAACAGACGTGGACTTGAAACACAAGTGCACATTAGATCACTCTAGGCAATGGTTTATCATCACGTACAGTAAGGAATAAAAGAAGTAAAGACAGGGTGACCATAACTCTTGGTGGTTTTTAAAAGACCTCTAACAATTCACTATAAAAAGCATGAGAGCTGCTTCAACTTTTGTCTGATAGTTGGAAGTAGATATAAAAAATGTTCCCCAGTCTTATGTACTAGAGGGGTCTGTAAAATTTCTTTTTAACTAGACCACATGACAATTAAAATCTTTCCCAAAAGAAAAATGAATGGAAAATACAACAAAATATGATACCTGCTAAATCTTGTTTCTTACCCTGCTAAATCTTTAGCTCATGTTCTGTTCTCAAATAAGTCTTGAAACCTAGAAGGTGGTCAGGCCTATGTCAAGTGGTTTATGAAGGCAGACAGCAATATCCTACCCAGGAAATCTGTCTATGGCCTAAGAGACGTGCAATTGATGTGGCCTGCCTGGGGGATGTATTTCCAACCTGCTCCTCAGTATACGGGATTTGAGTGAACAGTATATGGGACACTGACCTTCAGAAGTATAAACACACATTCGTCTCATGTGGACTAACTCTACAAAATGTGATGAATCCTGTGCATTAATGATGTGGAAAGTCTATAAACCCACAGAGGACATTTTGTGCTTTGTGTATCTTTTCTCCCTTTCTGTGCTTCTCGGTGTGGAAATTGTTCCTAATAACTTGAAACAACTCAAGACAAGCCCTTCAGCCTGACCACAAGCCAAGCTTATCTTGATGTAGGTTGAGCTTCTCTGTCTGCCAGGGCCATCCCACATGTCAATTAAGGAAAGCTGCTTATTATGAGGTTTTTTTGTCCTTATCTATCTTGTGTAGAGGCCAATCTCTTCAGGTAACTGAAGCAGGTTCTGTCATCTCTGAAGACTTAAGAGCTGCTAAGAAGTTGCCTCTCCCCACCTCCTGGCTCTGAATTTTCCTGATGTCAATCACCAGCTTTTCTTCAAGATCATGCTTCAGGTCCAGTTCCTCCATGTCATTCCATCCTTAATCCCATCTAGGATCAATTCTATTTCTTTAAGAATGAGTGAGATTTCATTTCTCTGAAATGACTTAGGTACCAAATGGACTTGATGGCAGAGGAGCCAATGTTCCTGATAGGCTGACTTCCTTCTTCCATTTTCTATGACTCTCCCTGAAGGCCAAGGTCTGTGAGCTCCAACGGACTTGTGAATTCTTTGGGAAGATCTAGCCACAGACTGTACTCTATAAAATAAATGTCTTTGTGTCCTAAAAACCAATTATCAGATCACTCTTCAGGGTTCTTCCTTCAAGTTAAATAGCCCAAATACTTTGTATTCACTTTTCCCTGTCCTATTTTCTTCTGCTTTCTTTTAAGTCTTCTTATATCCTGTCATTTTACAGTGTGGATTCTACAAGTCAGATACACTTCGGCACTAAGTGAAACTGACATTAATCTGTCACTTCCAAATATTTATTATTTCTGCATATCACATGCACATCATACTATATAAACAGTATCATTCTTACTTTGTTAACCCCAGGAGAAATTTGCCAAGGCCAGGAAAACCCATAGCCCATTGTGATTTTTCATTTCTTTCTTGCTATGCTTAGTCATCAGCCTTCAGGTCATTGTATATGGGCTTTCTGTCCCATTACATGTTGGAAAATGCCACACTCATTCTCACAGTGTCCTTGTCAATATGAACAGGGAGTGGGTGGCCACTGACCTGAGACTTGGTATATTATCAAGGACATAGAATATTACAGATAACTCTTGCAAGATGTTACTGTTTGTGATTTTGTGATTTCAATAATCTAAAGGGTGATTTTATTAGAAAGGCTAAGGTCTTTCACATTTATAACCTCTTTCGTTCTCATAGCCTCACTTTGATGTAGGCTGAGCAAGGCAATATAGTATCATCAACTTTTTACAAATGCAAAAACTGAGGCTCAGAGCAATTAGTGATTTGCTTATTGTCTACTAGTAGAAACGCAAGTTACAATAAGAACTCAGAATTTACAATTCTTTAGGAATCATCATTCTATACCAGGGTTTTCAAATTTTCTTCAGTGGGAGCTCTAAGGGCTTCTGGGAGCTCACTCAGAGACCTACCACAAGGGAAAGAGGAGGCCAAGTGGCCGGTGCTTTATGCACCAGCCCCTGCTTTGATCAAGCCTGTTCTACATGCATCTATTTTATCAGTTGGGTTTCTGTTCAATCTTTAGTTTAAAAGATTTCTGCTTAGAGGTATATGCATTATTTTAAAAAGAACATGAAGGTAGGTGGCGCAGTGGTTAAGAATCCATCTGCTAATGCAGGGGACATGGGTTCAAGCCCTGGTCTGGGAAGATCCCACAAGCTGTGGAGCAACTAAGCCCCTGCGCCACAACTACTGAGCCTGCACTCTAGAGCCGGTGAGCCGCAACTACTGAGCCCACGTGCCACAACTACTGAAGCTCACGTGCCTAGAGCCCCATGGTCTGCAACAAGAGAAGCCACCACAATGAGAAGCCCACGCACCACAACGAAGAGTAGCCCCCACTCGCCGCAACTAGAGAAAGCCCGCATGCAGCAACAAAGACCCAGTGCAGCCAAAAATAAATAAATAAAATAAATAATTTTTAAAAAGAAGAAAGAAAATCCACCACAGGATTGCCTTTACACCTGTGTCAAAAATAAATTTAAAAAAAAAACCAACATGAAGGTAGTAGGGGCCATGAAGTATGAATGGACCCAAAGAAGAAAAAATAAGCTAAGACATGAGTGATTAGGGATCACTGAGTGTTCAACTAGTGCCCGCTCAAGTTTCTGTCTGGCAGCAGCCCTGCTCATCAATAGGTGATCCCTCCTCACAGAATAATGAAGGTGCAGCAGACACTGTTCCTACCCTTAATGAATGTGACATCCTCTGAGAAAATGGGACAGCTACATACAAAAATGCACAGACACATATGACACGATTATGCTAACATATACGAGACAATAATGGTTCAGAAAGCTCTAGTGCTGGCATGACGCTGCAGCAGCCACAGCAAAACCCCATCCAGCTCGCTCACTCTGCTACTGTCAGTTGTGTCACTCCTCACAAGGGACAGAGCATTTTAAAGAGAGGACTCTGCCAAGGGAAAAGGCAAGGTTGAAGAGAAGGAAGTGATTGTTCATGGTTCAGGGTGAGTCTTCAGTGAAGGAGACAGTTTAGAATGAGAGAGCTCCCCTTGATGGTTCATGTCTGTCCACACAGGCACACACGCATCCCTTAGCACATGACCGCCACACCTGAGAGCCAGGAAGATCTCTGGTGAAGCAATGGAGCTTAAGCTGTAGAGCCACTTACATGCATGGACCCCCTCCAAGGCCCTGGGAGAGATGCTAGCAATGTGTTTTTGTAAAATTTGCCAAAAGTGACATTTTTTGTTTTGGGTTTTTGTTTTTGTTTTTGTTTTTTTTAGCCACAATTGTTTTGGCGATTGGATCTTTCCATTTGGACTTCATCATACTTCCCTCATGTCAGGTGGCACTGGAGTGGCTATGGGCTTTTGTCATAACCAGCTAAGAGGAAGTTGAGTTGAGAAACATTTAATTTGGTTTAATGGGATATGTTTATGTGGCTCACAATTGCTTCTTTATATAGTAAGTTTATTCCTGGCTATCCCATTCTAGGAATGGCTTCCAGACGTACTTGTATCGCCCTCTGAGGCAAACTATAAGAGCCCAGTCTAGAGGTCATATTAAGATATGCTTGTTCATACAGCACCAAACACTTAGAAGTACGTGGGAAATAGAGGAAAAAACAAGTCTTGAATCGTATAGAACCAAAAGCTAGTCTGTAGAAAATTTTTCCAATCATCATATGGGCAAAATTTTAAGTAGAGGATTCATTTACCATCCTCATCAAAACAGAAGCTCTCACCTATTGGGAAAGATTCAATAATGCTGAGTGTATAACTGTAGGTGAACCATATTTTTTTCTGGGAATTATGTGAAATTGAATTTGTCAGCAGTCCTATGTATGTTTGAAGGGCACAGTCTTGGATTAGTACTACACAGTAGTACATTTATGTATGGTCATACTTAAGCATCCCAACTATCAAACTATCAAACAAATTTTAATCAACCATGTTAAAGGAAACACTGAATTATCTTCATATCTCCTCTGTAGAAAATATTACAAAATCAGTTCACATGAAAAAGCAATCAAAAACTAATCAGCCAAATGTAAACAAAATTGTACTGTAAAGACGTGTCAGGCAGTTATAATTTAAAATATGATGATGTTTTTCTAGATATAATTATACTTGTAGTTATTTGTCAGTTTTGTTTTTTTTTTTTTTTTTTGCGTTACGCGGGCCTCTCACTGTTGTGGCCTCTCCCATTGCAGAGCACAGGCTCTGGACGCGCAGGCTCAGCGGCCATGGCTCTCGGGCCCAGCCGCTCCACGGCATGTGGGATCTTCCCAGACCGGGACACGAACCCGCGTCCCCTGCATCAGCAGGTGGACTCTCAACCACTGCGCCACCAGGGAAGCCCTATTTGTCAGTTTTTAATTATAATTTGTTTAATTATTCTTCTCATTCCAAATAAATACCATCTTTGATTCTCATTATGTATTCTTTTAATATTCTATTATTTCTTAAAGGGTTCCAAAATTGTATAAGCTTCTGGCCTACAAATCCTAGATTTTCTCATGGGAGTGACATTTGAGGTAAATTATGCTGGGAAGATTTTGTACCTCAAAGCTATTCAATATAAACTTCATAAACACAGTAAAGATTAAATATTATGATTTTCTTCCGTGTCTAAACTTTCTATCTGCTTGAGAACTCTCCTTCTACACAGCACTTAGAGCAAAACTGCAAGAGTCTTCATGATTTATACTACTGTTTTCTTCTTCTAGAAAAAGATGAATCATGGTTCTAATTTTTATTTTTATCACACTCTTTGTTCAGCCTCACAAACGATTTAAAAAGCACAATCATTCTTGCAAAAAAATTCAGAATCATTGCCAAATGAAAATGATTCATGCTTCACCAAAAAGGAAAAAAACAATGCATTATGAACAATAAAACCTCTGTAAGCATAAAATTCATGAATCCATTTCTCAAAAATCTATTTTGCCAGACTATTCATGCCTCTTATTTAAGGAAGTAGTAGTCATATATTTTAAGTTTTCACATGCATATCATTTACTAAATTTACATCAAATATAATATAATGTATCTCCAACATAGTATCTAAGTATGAAAGTCAGTATTTTAATATAATTGCCCATTTATATTAAAAGCCTCTTATAAAAATCTTTCCCCTTTTGTAATATCTCTTTTTTCCCAATGAGAATAATAGTCATAATTACAGAGTAGTAACACATGACAGATAATGTTCCAATTTTAGAAAATTAGCTCTTTCTTAGCCTTGCAATGAAACCCTTTTTATCTGACTTTGGTATCGGTGTCATATAGAATGAGGGTATTATTTGGCTTTTCAGGGTAAAGAGACACCTAGTAAAGAATTCACTGAGACAAAATTGTTATATTAGCTAACACTGACAGTACTCAAAGAAAAACAAGATAACTAAAGAAAATGCTTTTGTTCAACGTGAAGCAGCTTTTTAAAATCACACTTTAAGCCACTACTTAAATTAAAATCAAGTTTTATAGTCACAGCACATTGAATTTTTTCTTCTGGTAAATCTGGATGTCCAATGCGCTATTTCAAACTATTTCTTGACATTGTGTAAGTCTAGTAGTATATCCAGTCTGTTCATCGAATGGTTTAAAATTTAGTCTCCAACTCCTCAAACCAGGTTATCTAGAATATTTGAATGTCAATAATAATATAGTGAAACGAGCCCTGGCCAGTGTGTCTATGCCCAGGCTACCACTGCACAACCTCTTACTAAGCCTCAATTTGTCTGTAAAGTAGGAAGTGGGCAGGGTTGGTTAAACAAGGGTGGTTATTTTATTTTATTTTATTTTTTAAGGACTTATTTATTTTTAGTAACTATCCATCACCGTGAATAAATCCATATTCTCTTTAATTCTCACAATAACCTTGGGAAGTAGTTATTATTTTCTCCATTTTGAAAATGAGGAAACTGAGTCTCAGAGAAAGGGAAGAAAACCAGTAGAAAACTCCCATTTGTTAAGACTGATAGAGACTTTGCTTGTTATTGCAGTTACTCCTTTACAAACAACTCAGTCAGATCTTAACCCTACTGAATAGGGAACTTGGTCTCAGCAAGGCAAAGTCACATTGCTATGAAGTGGCAAATTGGGCTCTGAATCAACGTTGCCTTGACTGCAAGCCTTGGGGTCTTTCTCACTACGGGGCTGCTTCCCCTTTTTTTTTCTTTATTGTGGTAAGAACACTTAAAAATGAGATCTGCCTTCTTAACCAACTTTTAAGTGCACAACACAGTATTATTAACTGTAGGCATACTGTTATACAGAGGATCTCTAAAACCTAACATCTTGCATGACTGAAACCTGTACCCACTGAGCAGCAGTTACCCATTTCCCTCCTCCCAGCCCTTGATACCTACTATTCTACTCTCTGTTTCCATGAGTTTGACTATTTTGGATACCTCATACAAATGGAATCATGCAGTATTTGTCCTGTGACTGGCTTATTTCACTTAGCATAAAGTCCATAATGTCCATCCATGTTACCACAAATGGCAGGATTTCCTTCTTCTTTAAGGCTGAATAATATTCCATTATATGTATATACCACATTTTCTTTGTCCATTCATCTGTTGATAGATATTTAGGTTGTTTCCATATCTTAACTATTGTGAAAATGCTGCAGTGAACATGCGAGTTCAGACAGCTCTTCAAGATTCTGGTTTCAATTACTTTGGATATATACCAAGAAGTGGGATTGCTGGATTTTATGGCAGTTCTATTTTTAATTTTTTGAGGAACCTCTATACTGTTTTCCACAGTGGCTGCATGATTTTACATTCCCATTGACAGTATACAGGTATTCTTCATATTGACAGCCATACTTGTTTTTTGGTTTTTGGGTTTTTTTGACAGTAGCCATTCTGACAAGTATGAGGTGATATCTCATTGTGGTTTTGATTTTCATTTCCCCTGATAATTAGTGATGTTGAGCATCTTTCAGATATCTGTTGGTCATTTTTATATCTTCTTTAGAGAAATGTCAAAGTCCTTCGCTCACTTTTTAATTGGGTTATTTGGTTTTTAACCATTAAGTTGTAGGAATTTCTTATATATCTTGGATATTAATCCCTTATCAAATATATGATTTGCAAATATTTTCTCCCATTACATGGGTGTCTTTTCATTCTGTGGATTATTTCCTTTGCTGTGTAGAAGCTTTTTCATTTGCTGTCATCCACTGTCTACTTTTGTTTTTGTTGCCAGTGCTTTTGGAATTATACCCAAAAAACCATTACCAAGACCAATGTCATGAAGCTTTTTCACTATGTTTTCTTCTAGGATTTTACAGTTTTGGGTCTTACATTTAAATCTTTAATCCATTTTGAGTTGATTTTTGTGTATGGTGAAAGGTAAGGGTCCAATTTCATTCTTTTGCATGTGTATATCCAGTTTTTCCAGTACCATCTGTTGAAGAGACTATCTTTTCCCCATTGTGTATTCTTGGCACCCTTGTCAAAGATCAGTTGACCATATATACATGGGTTTATTTCTGGGCTCTCTATTCCACATTTTTTCATGATAAAAACTCTCAATAACTTAGGTATAGAAGTTATCTTTAGAGGTATAAAATTCAAATATGAGAAGTCCACAGCAAACATCATACTCATTGGAAAAAACTGAAAGCTTTTCCTATAAGATGAGGAACAAAGGCAAGGATGCCCACTCTTGCTACTCCTATTCAACACAGTACTGAAATCCTAGCCAGAGCAATTAGGCAAGAAAAAGAAATAAAAGATATTCGGATAGGAAAGGAAGATGTAAATTTATCCCTGTTTGCAGATAACATGATCTTATATGTAGAAAACTCTAAAGATGCCAAATAAAACTGTTAGAACTAATAAATAAATTCAATAAAGTTGCAGGATACAAAATTAACATTCAAAACTCAATTGCATTTTTATATACTAAAAATGAACTATCCAAAGAGGAACTAAAAGACAATTCCATTTCTAATAGAAACAAAAGAATAAAATACTTTGGAATAAACACTTAACAAAGGAGGTGAAAGACTTGTACAATGAAAACTACAAAACATTGAAAAAGACAAATAAATGGAAAGACACCCAGTGTTCATGTATTGGAAGACTTAATATTGTTAAAGTGTCCATACTATCCAAAGCCATCCACAGATTCAATGCAAGCCCTAAAAAATCCCAATGGTATTTTTCACAGAACTAGAAAAGGCAATCCTGAAATTCATATGGAGGCATGGAACGCCCCAAGTAGCCAAAGCAATATTAAGAAAGAAGAACAAAACTGGAGTCATCACACTGATTTCAAAATATATCACAAAGTTCCACTAACTAAAACAATATGGTACTGGCATAATAACATCTTCTCGAATCAATTTTTCTCTCAGCTCTCTTCCAGTTAGATAAATGGACCAAAGAAAGTGAGTGGACTGCCTAACCATCAAAGATATTTCAATGTTCCCCCACAAAAAAGCTCCAATTTGACTTGTGAGGATATGTTTACCAGAGCATTTCCATCAGGCCAAAAGTGGGTTGGGAGAAAGAAAATTATTAATAGGCCTCAACTGCATTCAAGCTCTGATGGCCCAGAGAAATCATGAATATCATTTTGGAGCCAGGACTTCATAAGAATAATTAATCTTTAACAATATCACTAATGCAAGACTTAAAGGAATGTTTTTTAACACATAAACCTGGATAAAATGGAAAGTGAGTGCATATCAACATCAAGATGCTCTAATTAGCAGTCTCACTGAATGAACTATTTCAGCCATACTAGAAATTACATCAGTTCCTTTATCAAGAAATTTTACAACAACTTTTCCAGGAAATAGTCTTGCTTAACAAACCAAGATATGCAATGTCTTTTTTCCAATATCAAGAGGATTCAGTGGCAGCCCCAAATCATGGACGAGAAACTGGCCCAGTCCACTTCATAGACCAATATCTAAACAGCCCAAACAACCTTAGCCTGCCACATCCTCTTCTCTGGACAGAAGAACTGGATTAAGTTCCACTATGAACAGTTTACTAAAAAATGAACAACCGAGTGTCTGAAAATTAGCCAAAAGGACCATTAAAAAAACTGACAGGTATATTATTGGCCCCAAGAATAAAAACATAAAGTAAGCCAAAAAGAATACTTGAAATATGAGCAGCTTAGAGACAGACTTGTTATGCCAGACCTATGACAAAGGTACAAGTGAAAAAACCTGAATATTCTACTTATAATCTAAACATGGGGATTTATCAAAACCAGACACACTTTTGACTACTGAGATTAGTTTGAATGATTAAATATTCCCTCTTCTTTGGGAGCAGAGAGTAGCTTCTGTTTCACTATGGCATGAAATGTAATGTAACAAGGACTTAATTAAGTGGAGAACGTCATTCTTCCCAGATGAATCTGCATTATGGGAGTACATAAAGGGTTCTGTCACTTGTCACTCTCTTGTAGTTGTGGGCAAGTTCCTGAAATATTAATACACCCTTAGTTGCATGAATGAATCAGCAAGTTGAGAGCCCTTTTTTAGGATGGAGAAATAAAATTCTACATTTTTGTGCCTATTTGATTATAATATCTTACCAAGAGCACCTGCCACAGCATCTGTTTGACAATAACAAAATACCCAGGTTTGCTCTTTGTATTTTTCCTGTTAGTTTCAGCTGCTCCCTAAGCCATAAAACCAGAAATAAATCAGTTTAAAAGATAAGCTTGAGGTTCTGAAACAGAAGAGAAAGGAACCAATGAGATTGTGAAGCAAAGAGATATAGAGGACAAAGCTAGCAATCAAAAGCTGAATCCAAGAGGAAATGAGGGTTTGGGGAGCCTTTCATTTCTAGATAACCAATTCAATCTGTCAATGATATGTCCCTGTTATGCTGTTGCTAGAAATTGTCACCATCTGACAGATACCTGGTGGATGCTAAAATTCTGTTGTCTGATCTACTTCTGGGGAAAATCTGAGCCAACCTTTCCTTCTTACCTCTAGCACACAGTCGTCTTTTCCCAGAGTCCCCTTAGCAGATCGGATATCTAGACTCAAGGAAAAACTGCCACAGATACAATGTATAACCACCCTCATCATATATGAAATGTGTTCTTTCCTCTAGAGGGCTGATATATTCTATTACAACCTTCTTACTCACCTAAGATTGTATCAAAAATGTCTGTCTCCTTGACAAAGACAGACCATGTGGGTTCCCATTTATCCCTCTTCTTACTCAAATTAATTTCTACTCCCTAAAATGGAATGCATTTTACATGACCCCCCAGGCTGTTGTAGAAAATAAGACCACAACACAGAAACTAAACTAAACTAACTAAACTACTGTTCTAGTTCCTTTTTTTTTTTAACATCATTTTTGGAGTACAATTGCTTTACAATGTTGTGTTACTTTCTGCTGTATAACAAAGTGAATCAGCTATATATATACATATATTCCCATATCCCCTCCCTCTTGCGTCTCCCTCCCACCCTACCTATCCCACCCCTATAGGTGGTCAAAAAGCACTGAGCTGATCTCCCTGTGCTATGCAGCTGCTTCCAACTAGCTATTCTACATTTGGTAGTGTATATATGTCAATGCTACGCTCTCATTTTGTCCCAGTTTACCCTTCCCCAGCTCCATGTCCTCAAGTCCATTCTCGATGTCTGCGTCTTTATTCCTTTCCTGCCCCTAGGTTCATCAGACTCTTTTTTTTTTTAAGATTCCATACGTATGTGTTAGCATATGGTACTTGTTTTTCTCTATTTGACTTACTTCACTCTGTATGACAGACTCTAGGTCCATCCACCTCACTACAAATAACTCAATTTTGTTTCTTTTTATAGCTGAGTAATATTCCATTGTATGTATGTGCCATATCTTCTTTATCCATTCATCTGTCAATGGACACTTAGGTTGCTTCCATGTCCTGGCTATTGTAAATAGTGCTGTAATGAACACTGTGGAACATGACTCTTTTTGAATTATGGTTTTCTCAGGGTATATGCCCAGTACTGGGATTGCTGGGTCATGTGGTAGTTTACTTTTAGTTTTTTAAGGAACCTCCATACTGTTCTCCATAGTGGCTGTATCAATTTACATTCCCACCAACAGTGCAAGAGAGTTCCCTTTTTTTCACACCCTCTCCAGCATTTACTGTTTGTAGATTTTTGGATGATGGCCATTCTGACCGGTGTGAGGTGATATCTCATTGTGGTTTTGATTTGCATTTCTCTAATGATTAGTGATGTTGAGCATCCTTTCATGTGTTTGTTGGCAATCTGTATATCTCCTTTGGAGAACTCTCTATTCAGGTCTTCTGCCCATTTTTGGATTGGGTCGTTTGTTTTTATGGTATTGAGCTGCATGACCTGCTTGTATATTTTGGAGATTCATCCTTTGTCATTTACTTCATTTGAAAATATTTTCTCCCATTGTGAGGGTTGTATTTTTGTCTTGTTTATGGTTTCCTTTGCTGTGCAAAAGCTTTTGAGTTTAAGCCCCATTTGTTTGTTTTTGTTTTTATTTCCATTTCTCTAGGAAGTGGGTCAAAAATGATCTTGCTGTGATTTATATCAAAGAGTGTTCTGCCTATGTGTTCCTCCAAGAGTTTTATAATTTCTGGCCTTATATTTAGGTCTTTAATCCATTTTGAGGTTATTTTTTTGTATGGTGTTAAGAAGTGTTCTAATTTCATTCTTTTGCATGTAGCTGTCCAGTTTTCCCAGCACCACGTATTGAAGAGGCTGTCTTTTCTCTATTGTATATTCTTGCCTCCTTTATCAAAGATAAGGTAACCATATGTCATGGGTTTATCTCTGGGCTTTCTATCCTGTTCCATTGATCTATATTTCTATTTTCGTGCCAGTACCATACTGTCTTGATTACTGTAGCTTTGTAGTATACTCTGAAGTCAGGGAGCCTGATTCCTCCAGCTCCGTTTTTCTTTCTCAAGACTGCTTTGGCTATTCAGGGTCTTTTGTGTTTCCATACAAATTGTGAAATTTGTTTTTCTAGTTCTGTGAAAAATGCCATTGGTAGTTTGATAGGGATTGCATTGAATCTGTACATTGTTTTGGGTAGTAGTGTCATTTTCACAGTGTTGATTCTTCCAATCCAAGAACATGGTATATGTCTCCATCTGTTTGTATCATCTTTAATTTCTTTCATCAGTGTCTTATAGTTTTCTGCATATAGGTCTTTTGTCTCCTTAGGTAGGTTTATTCCTAGGTATTTTATTCTTTTTGTTGCAGTGGTAAATGGGAGTGTTTCCTTAATTTCTCCTTCAGATTTTTTGTTGTTAGTGTATAGGAATGCAAGAGATTTCTGTGCATTAATTTGTATCCTGCTACTTTACCAAATTCATTGATTAGCTCTAGTAGTGTTCTGGTAGCATCTTTAGGATTCTCTATGTATAGTATCATGTCATCTGCACACAGTGACAGCTTTACTTCTTTTCCGATTTGGATTCTTTTATTTCTTTTTCTTCTCTGATTGCTCTGGCTAACACTTCCAAAACTATGTTGAATAATAGTTGTGAGAGTGGGCAACCTTGTTTTGTTCCTGATCTTAGTGGAAACGGTTTCAGTTTTTCACCACTGAGAACGATGTTGGCTGTGGGTTTGTCATATATAGCCTTTATTATGTTGAGGTATGTTCCCTCTATGCCTACTTTCTGGAGGGTTTTTATCATAAATGGGTGTTGAATTTTGTCGAAAGCTCTCTCTGCATCTATTGAGATGATCATATGGTTTTTATCCTGTAATTTGTTAATACGGTGTATCACATTGATTGATTTGCATATATTGAAGAATCCTTGCATCCCTGGGATAAACCCCACTTGATCATGGTGTATGATCCTTTTAATGTGCTGTTGGATTCTGTTTGCTAGTATTTTGTTGAGGATTTTTGCATCTATGTTCATCAGTGATATTGGCATGTAGTTTTCTTTTTTTGTGACATCTTTGCCTGGTTTTGGTATCAGGGTCATGGTGGCCTCGTAGAATGAGTTTGGGAGTGTTTCTCTCTCTGCTATATTTTGGAAGAGTTTGAGAAGGATAGGTGTTAGCTCTTCTCTAAACGTTTGACAGAATTTGCCTGTGAAGCCATCTGGTCCTGGGCTTTTGTTCGTTGGAAGACTTTTAATCACAGTTTCAATTTCAGTGCTTGTGATTGGTCTGTTTATATTTTCTGTTTCTTCATGGTTCAGTCTCAGAAGGTTGTGCTTTTCTAAGAATTTGTCCATTTCCTCGAGGTTGTCCATTTTATTGGCATATAGTTGCTTGTAGTAATCTCTCATGATCCTTTGTATTTCTTCAGTGTCAGTTGTTACTTCTCCTTTTTCATTTCTAATTCTGTTGATTTGAGTCTTCTCCATTTTTTTTTGATGAGTCTGGCCAATGGTTTATCAATTTTGTTTAGCTACTCAAAGAACCAGCTTTTAGTTTTATTGACTTTTGCTATCGTTTCCTTCATTTCTTTTTCATTTATTTCTGATCTGATCTTTATGATTTCTTTCCTTCTTCTAACTTTGAGTTAGTTTTGTTCTTCTTTCTCTAATTGCTTTACGTGTAAGGTTACATTGTTTGAGATTTTCTTATTTCTTGAGGTAGGACTGTATTGCTATAAATTTCCCTCTTTGAACTGCTTTTGCTGCATCCCATAGGTTTAGGGTCATCGTGTTTTCATTGTCATTTGTTTCTAGGTATTTTTTGATTTCCTCTCTGATTTCTTCAGTGACATCTTGGCTTTTTAGTAGTGTATTGTTTAGCCTCCATGTGTTTGTAGTTTTTACAGTTTTTTTCTGTAATTGATATCTAGTCTCATAGCATTGTGGTCGGAAAAGATACTTGATATGATTTCAATTTTCTTAAATTTGATGAGGCTTGATTTTTGACCCAAGATATGATTTATACTGGAGAATGTTCCATGAGCACTTGAGAAGGAAGCGTATTCTGTTGTTTTTGGATGGAATGTCCTATCAGTATCAATTAAGTCCATCCTGTCTTATGTGTCATTTAAAGCCTGTGTTTCCTTATTTATTTTCATTTTGGATGATCTGTCCATTGGTGAAAGTGGGGTGTTAAAGTCCCCTACTATTATTGTGTTACTGTTGATTTCCCCTTTTATGGCTATTAGCATTTGCCTTATGTATTGAGGTTCTAGTTCCTTTAACACAGCAAAACTATAGGTTTTCCCTTATTCATAGCCACAATCTACGACCCTCTTACCTAGGTACATTACAACACTCAAGGAATGTGGAAGGGAGAATTCTGTGATAATCAGAGAAGGGAAAATATAGAGCGTTAAAAGAGGGTTACAGTTGATGTTATCAAACTTTTACTTGAAAGGCTCTTCCAAAAGAGTCTGTAATTCTCCAATAAAGTGTCAGGGCTCTGTTAGTTTTCTTCCTCTAATAGGCTATATTACCTGATGACATGCCTTTTAGGGAAGCTGATTTCTTCATCAACACTCACCAGGAGACACTGAATGCCACTGAATGACTGAAATCAGTGAAACACTCCAGAACTCAAAGCCACCCCACAGCTCACAGCCCTGAGGATCCCAGGACTGAACCTTGCTGGACGCTGAGCCCCACAACTCAGCATGTCAACGACATTTGAATGCTCTTCTCCCTTCCCAGTCTCACTCAGCTGGTGGGCTATCATTCTTATAAATCCAAAGACATGGGTTCAACGTATGCACTGTTATATTTAAAATGGATAACCAACAAGGACCTATTGTATAGCACAGGGAACTCTGCTCAATGTCATGTGGCAACCTGGATGGGAGGGGAGCTTGGGGGAGAATGGATACATGTATATGTATGGCTGAGTCGCTTTGCTGTGCACCTGAAACTATCACAACATCGTTAACTGGCTATACTCAAATATAAAATAAAATGTGTAATAAAAAGAAAAAGACATGGGTTCAATTTAGCCCTAAGCCAAATGGTTTTGCCCTGTTCCAAGAGTGTAAACTGACTCCCTAACCCACAGCCTTCATGTAATTATCCAGTCCAGGTCCAAGTGGGGATGGACATCAGTCCAACTGTGTCTCACTTCTGTAAGGAAACTAAGAACACCCACTCCTCCTGAGGTATGTCGGCTTGCACTTGCTGAGAAGACAAGGACTCCATGTCTTTGTATTGTATCCTCAATGAATGAAGGCCTTATTCAGGAGATGTGGAGAAAAAGTAATGTTATCCAACAGGACTGCCAGGAGTCGGCATTATGTTCATGTTGAGAGGAGCATACTGAGGTCCAGCCTGTCTTGCATATCACCCTCAAATCTGTCACATTTTGGATTCAAGACAAAGATTTGCAGTGACAATGATGAGTTGTGTCTACAATACCCAGGAAAGTCAGCTTACTGGTCTTCCTACCACCATGTGTCAGAATCAGGGGAGAGTGGCTGGCTGTGTAGGAACCTTGCTGTGCCAAGAAGGTACCCCCTATATAGGAAAAACATACTCCTGTGTGTTTATCCTTTACTATTCACATAGAACACTTCACTTCTGACACTTCTGGTCACCAAATGCATGGGGGTTTTTTCCACACCGAGCAATGCTCTGCAACACCAGTTGGGTGTCCTCCAATTTCACTCAATTCTGACACTATCTACCTGTAGGCAGCATCAGATCCCACAGGTTAAGGGTTCAGTCCCACAAAGCTGCTACCCTCCACTGCAGATGCCAATCTCCAGTCACAGGTTGTCACCTGTACTTCTGATCAACTGCCTGTAAGTAGCAGCTCCCATGACACTCTCCTTGGATTTGATAATTTGCTAGAATGTCTCACAGAACTCAGGGAAACACTTACATTTGCCGGTTGATTATACAAGGATATGATGAAGGATACACATGAACATCCAGAAGGAAGAGATGCCTAGGGCAGGGTATGGGGGAAGTGGTGCAGAACTTCCATGCCCTCACCAGAAGCATGCTACCCTCCCAGTACCTCCATGTATTCAACAACCCAGAAGCTAACCAAACCCCATACTTTCAGGATCCGTATGGAGGCTTCAACACATAGACAAGATCAATCATTAACTCGGTCTCCAGCCCCTCTCCTCTTCCCGGCGGTGGGACTGAATGTTCCAAGCTTCTAATAGTGGTTTGTTCTTTCTGATGACCAGCCCCCATCCGGGAGTTATACACAAGCCACTCAGAGTCACCTCATTAGAACAAAGGATGCTCCTGTCACCCAGGAAATTCCAAGGGGTTTAGGAGCTCTGTGTCAGGAACTGGGTCAAAGACCAAATAGAACAAAAGGTGTTCCTATCACCCTGGAAATTACAAGGGTTAGAGGAGAGTTAGGAGCAGAGATAAATAGATAGATAGATAGATAGATAGATAGATAGATAGATAGATAGATAGATGATAGACAGATAGAGATACGTAGATACATAGATAGATACACAGATTTTGCTATTATTTCACACTGCCCATCTGTCCCTTCTTCTCTAGGAGGTCTTCTTGTTCCCAGGTTTCTCACAGTCCAAGAACACTGAAATTGATCCCAAAAGATAGCAAAGGCCAGAACCTCCTGGGTTTTTCTGTTTTGTCACTTATAATTCAAGGTGTTATCCATTTCATCATCCCCATCAGTGAGCACTCACAAACCTCCCCAGCTTCCCAATACTCCTCCCTGAACCCCTGTGCTGCTTGTTTTATTTTTGAACATCCAAAGGGTTTAACTGTGTTACTATAACTAAGAGGAAAGAGTAAATTAATCAAAATTGTTACCTCACATATTGTACTCTTGACTCTAAATAGCATTTACTCCATTCTGCCTTAAGATGTTCGTGTCCACTCTGGCAGAACTAAAAAGGGCATCACCTCAGGTTCTAAGCTTTGTGAATAATTGAAAACTATGTTAAAGGAGATGATAAAGAAGGAGAGTGCTTGCCATCTTTGCACTTTGCTGTGACTGGGAACTATCACTGTAGTGAGTCTTCCATGTTTGACACATGAAAATGTTTGACTTGTTACCAGAGGAGGATTACATGTATGGTCTTCACTATCAAAACTCATCTTACCAACCAAAACAAGAGGCAGTTTCAGAGAACCATTCTCTTATCCTAGTATTGTTTGTTTCCCTTCTTCCATTAACTTTTTAATCTTCATTCTTTTTAGCCCAATTACTGATGTACAAATGAACATTCTTTTAACTTAGGAATTGCTTTGTCTGCAAAGGGATTTATCATAAAGCTGCCAGGATCTATATTTTAACTTAACATATTTCCTTAGTGTGTTGTTGTACCTGATACATTTCCAGCCCTAGAAATTCCTCTGTCAGATTAAGTGACATTTCCTGACTGGATGAGACTTCACTCCACCCCCTGCAATGCTAATCTACCCCCAGAAATGAAAGCAACTGCTTTCACAGCCGAAGCCAACACCGAGTCTAACAGGAAATGCCTGAGAATGCTTAGTCTGTCAGGTGGCAATAGCTAGGGCTCATTAGGGAGGCTCTGGTTCCAGTTTTGCCATGGCAACCTCTAAAGATACATATCTAGTATGTTAGTGACATGCTGACATCACAGTTTGCTCCTTGAAAGAGGAACAAACAGAGGCGAGACTCCCTGATTTTCACGTGAGGTTAAAATGATGCCATGTATGGGGAGTGCAGAGAGAGAAAGCTGCTTTTACATGGTTTAAACCGCTGTCCAAGATAAGGGCAGTGAATATGTTACTGTTTTGCATCTTCTTTTTCAGAAGAAGTGTGATCTGCTATAGACTAAAAAAAAAAAAGCCTTTTTTACAGATAAAATAGTCTTGGTATCTAACAACAACCAAAAATCTCTTTTATTTTTTAGGTTTCCAACCAATACTTTACCTCTTGTGAAAAATAAACTACAGAATACTGTTTATTTGTAATTATGCCACAAAGTTTACATCTTTTAAATCTTAATCATAATTCTTTCTTTCCTTAAGCACTGGAATAACAACGGATTATTACTTTAGCAGGATACTGCAATGAGGGAATATTATTTTTGTGGGATACTGAAATGATGACTGGACAGGGCATTCAGGTGCTTTCAAAACTGTTGGATTCCACTTCAGTACCCCTGAAGACAGAAGGGGCACAGAGAAGATGGAGGGAGTTAGTGGTGATTTTTGAGAGTCACCCTCTCTGTGCTACTCTTTCAGCTGGAAGGAGAGATGTGCAGAGTAGCAAGCAAGTCAGAGAGACAGCAGATCTGGCAGGGAAGAAGGGGATTATGCTCATCAGAGACTGATGTGAAGGATTTCCTGTTAAACTCGACCTCTGAATCCTTCAGGTGTGCTTCTAGCTCTGGGAAAAGGGGAGAGAAACTGCACAGCCGAATTGAGAAGGTCCCTGTGGCCTGGGTGCTGTCTTCAGGCCCACCCAAATTGGAACCAGATCTCTTTGTTTTTTATCATGAGATAGAAACTGCAGGACACTAGGAGACACAAACCGGCTAAAAATGTCTCCTCTCACTTTATTCCCCTTTAAGTGAAGCACCAAGTCACATCTACACATTATGTTGATTCCACTTCTTCCACCAGCTTCTACCCTGTTTCTTTGCTCTCTTATCTACCTCCAAGACCTTCAATTCTTTCCCCATTCTCTATTCAAACCAATCCAGAGAGAATTTTGTCCACCTCCTTCAACCAAATCCACTCTTACCACAGTCATAAATGACCTCCCATGGTCCAAAGGACTCTAACTCCATTTGCCTCAGGGGTACCAGAGTCTCCAAGTTTTCCTCCTTCCTCATTAGATCACTCTTTTTTCATTTCCTTGGCTGCTTCATCCTCTTTCTCCCCTCCCCAAACTCACCCCAGGACATTAACTCCCTTGACCATCCCAACTAGTCTCATGGTTTTAAACAACACGTGTGTGCTGACAACAACCAAATTTCACAACTCAGACATGTTCTCTAAACTCCAGACAAAATAGCTTACTTAATATCACCACTTGAATGTCCAATAGAAATTTCAAATTTAGCATGTCAAAAACTCAACTCCTGGGCTTCCCTGGTGGCGCAGTGGTTGAGAGTCTGCCTGCCGATGCAGGGGACACGGGTTCGTGCCCCGGTCCAGGAAGATCCCACATGCCGCGGAGCTGCTGGGCCCGTGAGCCATGGCCGCTGAGCCTGCGCGTCCGGAGCCTGTGCTCCGCAACGGGAGAGGCCACAACAGTGAGAGGCCCGTGTACCGCAAAAAAAAAAAAAAAAAAAAAAAAACTCAACTCCTATTTCTGGCAGTGAGAATGGAGGATAAAGAAGCTGCCTGTGCCTTGCAGCTCAGAGCATCACAGGCTGGATGCAATGGCAGTACATGGGGTTGGCAAAGGATAATTAAAGAACTGTGAGGAACTCCACTGTACACTATGGAGGTGTTAGTAGTGACAGTAGTCACTACTTTATGTGTGGCATCTAAAGTGGGTCAAGAGCCCCGGAGGAAGATGGCGGAAGAGTAAGACGCGGAGATCACCTTCCTCCCCTCAGATACATCAGAAATTCATCTACACGTGGAACAACTCCTACAGAACACCTACTGAACGCTGACAGAAGACCTCAGACCCCCCAAAAGGCAAGAAACTCCCCACATACCTGGGTAGGGCAAAAGAAAAAAAGAATAAACAGAGACAATAGGATAGGGACGGGACCTGCACCAGTAGGAGGGAGCCGTGAAGGAGGAAAGGTTTCCACACACTACAAGCCCCTTCGCGGGCGGAGACTGCAGGTGGCGGAGGGGGAAAGCTTCGGAGTAGCGGAGGAGAGCACAGCAACAGGGGTGCGGAGAGCAAAGCGGAGAGATTCTGGCACAGAGGACCGGTGCCCTCAGGCACACACCAGCCCGAGAGGCTTGTCTGCTCGGCCGCCGGGGCAGGCGGGGCTGGGAGCTGAGGCTCGGGTATCGGCTTTCAGTCGGAGCGCAGGGAGAGGACTGGGGCTGGAGGCAGGAAGAGAGCCGGAAGGGGTTAGTGCACCACGGCTAGCCCGGAGGGAGTCCGGGAAAAGGGTCTGGAGCTGCCGAAGAGGCAAGAGACTTTTTTCCCTTTTGTTTCCTGGTGCGCGAGGAGAGGGCATTAAGAGGGCTGCTTGGGGAAGCGCCAGAGACAGGCGCGAGCCGCGGGTAAGGCGCGGACCTCGGAGACGGGCGTGGGACGCTGGGGCGGCGGCTGCTGCTGCTGCTGCCGCCGCCGCCGCCGCCGCGGTGCCTGTGTGCGAGCGCGGGTCACTGTCCGCCCCGCCTTCCAGGGGGCCTGTGCACCCCGCCACTGCCGGGGTCCCGGGACCCGGGGACGGCTTTCCCGAGAAAGCGCACGGAGCGCCACGGGCTGCTGCAACGTCACGCCGGCCTCTGCCGCCGCAGGCCCGCCCCACACTGCGCGCCCCTCCCTCCCCTCTGCCTGAGTGAGCCAGAGCCCCCGCATCAGCGGCTCCTTTAAACCCGTCCTGTCTGAGCGAAGAACAGACGCCCTCCGGCGACCTACGCGCAGAGGCGGGGCCAGGTCCAAGGCTGAGACCCGGGAGCTGTGAGAGCAGAGACAGGGAAATCTCTCTGTGCAGCCTCGGAGGCAGCGGATTAAAGCTCCACGGTCCATTTGATGTGCCCTGCGTCTGTGGAGTGCATGAATGGACAGCGAATCATCCCAAATTGAGGAAGTGGACTTTGAGGACAAGATTTCTTTCCCCCCTTTTCCTCTTTTTACAACGAATTATCCCAAATTGAGGAGGTGGACTTGGAGAGCAAGATTTTTGATTTTTCCCCCTGCTCTCTTTTTGTGAATGTGTATGTGTAATCTTCTGTGTAAGATTCTCTCTGTATAGCTTTGCTTCCACCATATGTCCCAGGGTTCTATCGGTCCGTTTTTTTTTTCAATAATTACTTTTTAATTTTAATAACGCTACTATATTTCATACTTTATTCTATTTTACTTTACCTGCTCTTTCTTTTTTTCCTACCTTCCCTTCCTCCCTCCCTCCCTCCGCTCCTCCTTTCCTTTTCTTTTTCTTTCCTCCCTCCCTCCCACCCTTCTTTCCACTTTCTTTTTCTTTCCTTCCTCCCTCCCTCCCTCCTGTCTTTCTTTCTTTCTTTCTTTCCTCCCTCCCTCCCTCCCTTCTTCCATTCACTCTTCCTTTTGCTTTCATTCCTCCCTCCCTCCCTTCTTTCCTTCTTTCTTTCCATCCTTCCTCCCTCCGTCCCTCCTTTCTTTCTTTCTCCCTTCCTTTCTTCCTTCCCTTCTTCCTTTCTTTCCCTCTCTCTTTCTTTCTTCTACTAATTCTTTCTTTCTACTTTTTCTCCCTGTTATTCTGAGCCGGGTGGATGAAAGGCTCTTGTTGCTGCAGCCAGGACTCAGTGCTGTGCCTCTGAAGTGGGAGAGCCAATTTCAGGACACGGGTCCACAAGAGACCTCCCAGCTCCACATAATATCAAGCAGCGAAAATCTCCCAGAGATCTCCATCTCAACACCAGCACCCAGCTTCAGTCAATGACCAGCAAGCTACAGTGCTGGTCACCCTATGCCAAGCAACTAGCAAGGCAGGAACACAACCCCACCCATTAGCAGAGAGGCTACCTAAAAACATAATAAGGCCATAGGCACCCCAAAACACACCACCAGACGTGGACCTGTCCACCAGAAAGACAAGATCCAGCCTCAACCACCAGAACACAGGCATTAGTCCCCCCCACCAGGAAGCCTACACAACCTACTGAAACCTTAGCCACTGCGGACAGACACCAAAAACAACGGGAACTACGAATCTGCAGCCTGCAAAAAGGAGGCCCCAAACACAGTAACATAAGCAAAATGAGAAGACAGAAAAACACACAGCAGGTGAAGGAGCAAGATAAAAACGTACCAGACCTAACAAATGAAGAGGTAATAGGCAGTCTACCTGAAAAAGAATTCAGAATAATGATAGTAAAGCTGATCCAAGATTCTATTTCCAAGATCCATAATCTTGGAAATAGAATAGACAAAATGCAAGAAACAGTTAACAAGGACCTAGAAGAACTAAAGATGAATCAAGCATCGATTAAAAACACAATAAATGAAATGAAAAATACTCTAGATGGGATCAATAGCAGAATAACTGAGGCAGAAGAACGGATAAGTGAGGTGGAAGATAAAATAGTGGAAATAACTGTTGCAGAGCAAAATAAAGAAAAAAGAATGAAAAGAACAGAGGACAGTCTCAGAGACCTCTGGGACAACATTAAACGCACCAACATTCGAATTATAGGGGTTCCAGAAGAAGAAGAGAAAAAGAAAGGGACTGAGAAAATATTTGAAGAGATTATAGTTGAAAACTTCCCCAATATGGGAAAGGAAATAGTTAATCAAGCCCAGGAGGCACAGAGAGTCCCATACAGAATAAATCCAAGGAGAAATACGCCAAGACACATATTAATGAAACTGTCAAAACTTAAACACAAAGAAATCATATTAAAAGCAGCAAGGGAAAAACAACAAATAACACACAAGGGAATCCCCATCCGGTTAACAGCTGATCTCTCAGCAGAAACTCTACAAGCCAGAAGGGAGTGGCAGGACATAATTAAAGTGATGAAGGAGAGAAACCTGCAACCAAGATTACTCTACCCAGCAAGGATGTCATTCAGATTTGATGGAGAAATTAAAACGTTTACAGACAAGCAAAAGCTGAGAGAGTTCAGCACCACCAAACCAGCTTTACAACAAATGCTAAAGGAACTTCTCTAGGCAAGAAACACAACAGAAGGAATATACCTACAATAACGAACCCAAAGCAATTAAGGAAATGGGAATAGGAACATATATATCAATAATTACCTTAAATGTAAATGGACTAAATGCTCCCACCAAAAGACACAGAGTGGCTGAATGGATACAAAAACAAGACCCATATATATGCTGTCTACAAGAGACCCACTTCAGACCTAGAGACACATACAGGTTGAAAGTAAGGGGATGGGAAAAGATATTCCATGCAAATGGAAACCAAAAGAAAGCTGGAGTAGCAATTCTTATATCAGACAAAATAGACGTTAAAATAAAGACTATTAGAAGAGACAAAGAAGGACACTACATAATGATAAAGGGATCGATCCAAGAAGAAGATATAACAATTGTAAATATTTATGTACCCAACATAGGAGCACCTCAATACATAAGGCAAATACTAACAGCCATAAAAGGGGAAATAGACAGTAACACCATCATAGTAGGGGACTTTAACACCCCACTTTCACCAATGGACAGATCATCCAAAATGAAAATAAATAAGGAAACACAAGCTTTAAATGATACATTAAACGAGATGGACTTAGTTGATATTTATAGGACATTCCATCCAAAAACAACAGAATACACATTTTTCTCAAGTGCTCATGGAACATTCTCCAGGATAGATCATATCTTGGGTCACAAATCAAGCCTTGGTAAATTTAAGAAAATTGAAATTGTATCAAGTATCTTTTCCGACCACAATGCTATGAGACTAGACATCAATTACAGGAAAAGATCTGTTAAAAATACAAACACATGGAGGCTAAACAATACACTACTCAATAACGAAGTGATCACTGAAGAAATCAAAGAGGAAATTAAAAAATACCTAGAAACAAATGACAATGGAGACATGACGACCCAAAACCTATGGGACGCAGCAAAAGCAGTTCTAAGGGGGAAGTTTATAGCAATACAATCCCACCTTAAGAAACAGGAAACATTTCGAGTAAACAACCTGACCCTGCACCTAAAGCAATTAGAGAAAGAAGAACAAAAAACCCCCAAAGTTAGCAGAAGGAAAGAAATCATAAAGATCAGATCAGAAATAAATGAAAAAGAAATGAAGGAAACGATAGCAAAGATCAACCAATCTAAAAGCTGGTTCTTTGAGAAGATAAACAAAATTGACAAACCATTAGCCAGACTCATCAAGAAAAGAAGGGAGAAGACTCAAATCAATAGAATTAGAAATGAAAAAGGAGAAGCAACAACTGACACTGCAGAAATACAAAAGATCATGAGAGATTACTACAAGCATCTCTGTGCCAATAAAATGGACAACCTGGAAGAAATGGACAAATTCTTAGAAATGCACAACCTGCCAAGACTGACTCAGGAAGAAATAGAAAATATGAATAGACCAATCACAAGCACTGAAATTGAAACTGTGATTAAAAATCTTCCATCAAACAAAAGCCCAGGACCAGATGGCTTCACAGGCGAATTCTATCAAACATTTAGAGAAGAGCTAACACCCATCCTTCTCAAACTCTTCCAAACAATATCAGAGGAAGGAACACTCCCAAACTCATTCTACGAGGCCACCATCACCTTGATACCAAAACCAGGCAAGGATGTCACAAAGAAAGAAAACTACAGGCCAATATCACTGATGAACATAGATGCAAAAATCCTCAACAAAATACTAGCAAACAGAATCCAACAGCACATTAAAAGGATCATGCACCATGATCAAGTGGGGTTTATTCCAGGAATGCAAGGATACTCCAATATACGCAAATCAATCAATGTGATACACCATATTAACAAGTTGAAGGAGAAAAACCATATGATCATCTCAATAGATGCAGAGAAAGCTTTTGACAAAATTCAACACCCATTTATGATAAAAACCCTGCAGAAACTAGGCATAGAGGGAACTTTCCTCAACATAATAAAGGCCATATATGACAAACCCACAGCCAACATTGTCCTCAATGGTGAAAAACTGAAACCATTTCCACTAAGATCAGGAACAAGACAAGGCTGCCCACTCTCACCACTCTTATTCAACCTAGTTTTGGAAGTTTTAGCCACAGCAATCAGAGAAGAAAAGGAAATAAAAGGAATCCAAATTGGAAAAGAAGAAGTAAAGCTGTCACTGTTTGCAGATGACATGATACTATACATAGAGAATCCTAAAGATGCTACCGAAAAACTACTAGAGCTAATCAATGAATTTGGTAAAGTAGCAGGATACAAAATTAATGTACAGAAATCTCTGGCATTCCTGTACACTAATGATGAAAAATCTGAAAATAAAATCAAGAAAACACTCCCATTTACCACTGCAACAAAAAGAATAAAATATCTAGGAATAAACCTACCTAAGGAGACAAAAGACCTGTATGCAGAAAATTATAAGACACTGATGAAAGAAATGAAAGATGATACAAATAGATGGAGAGATATACCATGCTCCTGGATTGGAAGAATCAATATTGTGAAAATGGCTCTACTACCCAAAGCAATCTACAGATTCAATGCAATCCCTATCAAACTACCACTGGCATTTTTCACAGAACTAGAACAAAAAATTTCAAAATTTGTTTGGAAAAACAAAAGACCCCGAATAGCCAAAGCAATCTTGAGAACGAAAAACGGAGCTGGAGGAATCAGGCTCCCTGACTTCAGACTATACTACAAAGCTACAGTAATCAAGACAGTGTGCTACTGGCATAAAAACAGAAAGATAGATCAGTGGATCAGGATAGAAAGCCCAGAGATAAACCCACGCACATATGGCCAACTTATCTTTGATAAAGGAGGCAGGAATGTACAGTGGAGAAAGGACAGCCTCTTCAATAAGTGGTGCTGGGAAAACTGGACAGGGACATGTAAAAGTTTGAGATTAGATCATTCCCTAGCACCATACACAAAAATAAGCTCAAAATGGATTAAAGACTTAAATGTAAGGCCAGAAACTATCAAACTCTTAGAGGAAAACATAGGTAGAACACTCTATGACATAAATCACAGCAAGATCCTTTTGGACCCACCTCCTAGAGAAATGGAAATAAAAACAAAGATAAACAAATGGGACCTAATGAAACTTCAAAGCTTTTGCACAGCAAAGGAAACCATAAACAAGACCAAAAGACAACCCTCAGAATGGGAGAAAATATTTGCAAATGAAGCAACTGACAAAGGATTAATCTCCAAAATTTATAAACAGCTCATGCAGCTCAATAGCAAAAAAACAAACAAGCCAATCCAAAAATGGGCAGAAGACTTAAATAGGCATTTCTCCAAAGAAGATATACAGACTGCCAACAAACACATGAAAGAATGCTCAACATCATTAATCATTAGAGAAATGCAAATCAAAACTACAATGAGATATCATCTCACACCAGTCAGAATGGCCATCATCAAGAAATCTAGAAACAATAAATGCTGGAGAGGGTGTGGAGAAAAGGGAACCCTCTTGCACTGCTGGTGGGAATGTGAATTGGTACAGCCACTATGGAGAACAGTATGGAGGTTCCTTAAAAAACTAGAAATAGAACTACCATATGACCCAGCAATCCCACTACTAGGCATATACCCTGAGAAAACCATAATTCAAAAAGAGACATGTACCAAAATGTTCATTGCAGCTCTATTCACAATAGCCCGGAGCTGGAAACAACCTAAGTGTCCATCATCGGATGAATGGATAAAGAAGATGTGGCACATGTATACAATGGAATATTACTCAGCCATAAAAAGAAACGAAACTGAGCTATTTGTAATGAGTTGGATAGACCTAGAGTCTGTCATACAGAGTGAAGTAAGTCAGAAAGAGAAAGACAAATACCGTATGCTAACACATATATATGGAATTAAAAAAAAATGTCATGAAGAACCTAGGGGTAAAACGGGAATAAAGACACAGACCTACTTGAGAATGGACTTGAGGATATGGGGAGGGGGAAGGGTAAGCTGTGACAAAGCGAAAGAGAGGCATGGACATATATACACTACCAAACGTAAGG
Organism: Mesoplodon bidens; assembly: GCF_964165515.1. Taxonomy (NCBI): domain Eukaryota; kingdom Metazoa; phylum Chordata; class Mammalia; order Artiodactyla; family Ziphiidae; genus Mesoplodon; species Mesoplodon bidens. Next base: position 45,939,053 of record NC_138165.1, on the reverse strand, counting down.
TAGATAGATAGTGGGAAGCAGCCGCAGAGCACAGGGAGATCAGCTCGGTGCTTTGCGTCTGCCTGGAGGGGTGGGATGGGGAGGGTGGGAGGGAGGGAGATGCATGAGGGAAGGGATGTGGGAACAGATGTATATGTATGACTGATTCACTTTGTTATAAAGCAGAAACTAATAAAAATAATAAAAATAAAAAAATAAAGTGGGTCAAGGGGCTTCCCTGGTGGCACAGTGATTAAGAATCCGCCTGCCAATGCCGGGGACACGGGTTTGATCTCTGCTGGAAAGTTCCCACATGCTGTGAAGCAACTAAGCCCGCGCGCCACAACTACTGAGCCTGCACTCTAGAGCCCACGAGCCACAACTACTGAGCCCAAGTTCCACAACTACTGAAGCCCACTTGCCTAGAGCCCATGCTCTGCAACAAGAGAAGCCACCCAATGAGAAGCTCACGCACCGCAACAAAGGGTAGCCCCTGCTCGCCGCAACAACAGAAAAGCCTGCGCGCAGCAACAAATACCCAATGCGGCCAAAAATAAAAATTAATTAATTTTAAAAATAAGGATAAAAAAATAAGAATAAAAAAATAAAATGGGTCAAATATAGGGACTTCCCTGGCATCCAGTGGTTAGGACTCCGTCCTTCCACTACAGGGGGCGTGGGTTCAATCCCTGGTCAAGGAACTAAGATCCTGCATGCTGCACGGCATGGCCAAAAAAAAAAAAAAAAAAAAAAGCCATCTAAAGTGGGTCAACAGAAACGGGAAGGACCTTCAAGATGACAGAAGAGTAAGATGGGGAGATCACCTTCCTCCCCCAAATACATCAGAAATACATCTACAGGTGGAACAACTCCTACAGAACACCTACTGAACGCTAGCAGAAGACCTCACACTTCCCAAAGGCAAGAAACTCCCCACGTACCTGGGTAGGCCCAAAGAAAAAAGAATAAACAGAGACAAAAGAATAGGGACGGGACCTGCCCTTCTGGGAGGCAGCTGTGAAGAAAGGTTTCCACACACTAGGAAGCCCCTTCACTGGTGGAGAGGGGGGTCGGCCGGGGGAAATTTTGGAGCCACGGAAGAGAGCGCAGCAACAGGCGTGCGGAGGGCAAAGCGGAGAGATCCCTGCACAGAGGATCGGTGCCAAAAGGCACTCACCAGCCCCAGGGGCTTGTCTGCTCACCCGCCGGGGCGGGCGGGGGCTGGGAGCTGAGGCTAGGGCTTCGGAGGTCAGACCCCAGGGAGAGGACTGGGGTTGGCTGCATGAAAGGGGCTAGTGTGCCAGCTTTAACTGGGAGGCAGTCTGGGAAAAAGTCTGGACCTGCCTAAGAGGCAAGAGACCATTATTCAGGTGTGCGTGAGGAGAGGAGATTCAGAGCACCGTCTAAACAAGCTTCAGACACCTGCGCGAGGCGCGGCTATCAGCGCGGACACCAGAGACCGGCATGAAACGCTAACGCTGCTGCTGCCGCCACCAAGAATCCTGTGTGCAAGCACAAGTCGCTATCTACTTACACCTCCCCTCCCGGGAGCCTGTGCAGCCCGCCACTGCCAGGGTTCTGTGATCCAGGGACAACTTCCCCGGGAGAACACATGGCGCGCCTCAGGCTGTTGCAACGTCACGGCGGCCTCTGCCGCCGCAGGCTCGCCCCGCATTCCGTGCCCCTCCCTCCCCCCAGCCTGAGTGAGCCACAGCCCCCTCATCAGCCACGCTTTTAACCCCGTCCTATCTGGGCGAAGAACAGATGCCAGACGGTGACCTACATACTGAGGCGGGGCCAAATCCAAAGCTGAACCCCAGGAGCTGCGCGAACAAAGAAGAGAAAGGGAAATTTCTCCCAGCAGCCTCCGGAGCAGCGGATTAAATCTCCACAATCAACTTGATGTACCCTGCATCTGAGGAATACCTGAATAGACAAAGAATCATCCTAAATTTGAGGCGGTGGACTTTGGGAGCAACTAGTTTCTTATTCTTATGTTTATCTTAGTATAGTTTTTATCGCTTGTTATCATTGGTGGATTTGTTTATTGGATTGGTTGCTCTCTTTTTTTTATTTTAATATTTTTTTTATTTTTTATTTTAATAACTTTATTTGATGTTTTTTCTTTCTTTTTTTTCTCCCTTTTCTTCTGAGCTGTGTGGCTGACAGGGTCTTGGTGTTCCTGCCTGGTGTCAGACCTGAGCGTCTGAGGTGGGAGAGCCGAGTTCAGGACATTGGTCCACCAGAGACCTCCCAGCCCCACGTAACATCAATCAGCAAGAGCTCTCCCAGAGATCTCCGTCTCAATGCTAAGACCCAGCTCCATTAAATGACCAGCAAGCTGCAGTGCTGGACATCCCATGCCAAACAACTAGCAAGACAGGAACCCAACCCCATCCATTAGCAGAGAGGCTGCCTAAAATCATAATAAGGCCACAGACACTGCAAAACACACCACTGGACACAGTTCTACCCACCAGAAAGACAAGTAAGACCGTGGCATGGCCATATATACACTACCAAATGTAAAATAGATAGCTAGTGGGAAGCAGCCACATAGCACAGGGAGATCAGCTCAGTGTTTCACGACCACTTAGAGGGGTGGGAGGGAGACGCAAGAGGGAGGAGATATGGGAATATACGTATACATATAGCTGATTCACTTTGTTATACAGCAGAAACTAACAAAACATTGTAAAGCAATTATACTCCAATAAAGATGTTATTTAAAAAAGAAAGAAAGAAAGAAAAGAAACAGTATACCAGACACAAGAATAGCTGGGGGAAAAAAAAGTGTGTCAAATATAAAGGGAGGGACAAAACCAACATACGTAGATCAGCATGCAGTAAATCCTTCCAATGACCTCACCTTTCCCAAGAGTCACCTGCTAATTTCCACTGGTAACTGCATTCACAGCCATGCAAATCTCCCTATTTTAGGAAAACCCCATCATCTATCCAGCTGTAAGATCCAGCTTCACTTCAAGAATATTGTGCAATTCAGTCACCCATGAAAATATATTCCCCAAAATTCTGAGTTAGTCAAATATGGTGTTTTCTGAGGTGTCCCTACCCAAATGAGGTGACTTCTCATTCTTCTTTAATTCATCGAATAAGTAAATATAGTGTTAAAAACAAGACAACAGTCCCAAAGTGGAGTTGCTTATGTTAAGCCCATGACATCAAGCAGAGATCTAACTTAATTACAGTTTCAGTTCTCCCAGAAGAGGAATCTTAAACCAGTCCCCCAGGAATTGCCTGATCAGCATTAGTTGGGTCATTTGTCTGATAGAGCCCTGTCATCCACTAAAGGAAAGTAACCTTGCAATAACCAACCTGCTTTTTTGCGAAGTATAACCTACTGGTTCCCGCTCTCTTCTGCCTATAAAGGATTTCATTTTGTGCTGCTCCTCAGAGTTCCTTGCTATCTGCTAGATTGGGTGTTGCCTGATTCATGAATCATGCAATAAAGCCAGTAAGATCTTTAAAATTTACTCAGTTGAATTTTGGTTTTTAACAATAGGAACATACATGAACACACATACACACACACAGACAAACACACACATACACATCTTCCAGATATATAGTAATGCTCAGGAGAATAGAGTTGCAAACCACACTAAGGAAAGAAACACTTCTCTATCCACCGCTACACAACTACACAACATCAATATTTTACATCATTTGAAAAGCACACATGCCCTTTGTATTCCTTTTATTTTCCTTATGAGAAAATACTCTATGTATGAATAATTCATATCATAGGAAAATATTATTTTTAACACCTGTGTAACAATCAAGCCCTCTACAAAAGCATCTTTCTATTGATGTTCATCTGTTACCACAATAAGACCCAGCAAAAGTTTTTTTTCTTTCTTTTTTCTTTTTTATAAATTTATTTATTTATTTATTTATTTTGCGGTGTGCAGGCCTCTCACTGTTATGGCCTCTCCCGTTGTGGAGCACAGGCTCCGGACGCGCAGGTTCAGTGGCCATGGCTCATGGGCCCAGCCACTCCGCGGCATGTGGGATCTTCCCAGACTGGGGCACGAACCCGTGTCCCCTGCATCGGCAGGCGGACTCTCAACCACTGCGCCACCAGGGAAGCCCCATAAATTTATTTTATTTTATTTATTTATTTTTGGCTGTGTTGGGTGTTCGTTGCTGCGTGCGGGCTTTCTCTAGTTGCGGAGAGCGGGGCCTACTCTTCGTTGCGGTGCATGGACTTCTCACTGCAGTGGCTTCTCTCATTGAGGAGCACGGGCTGTAGGCGCGTGGGCTTCCATAGTTGCGGCACATGCGCTCAGTAGTTGTGGCTCACGGGCTCTAGAGCACAGGCTCAGTAGTTGTGGCGCACGAACCTAGTTGCTCCGTGGCATGTGGGATCTTCCCAGACCAGTGCTCGAACCCGTGTCCCCTGCATTGGCAGGTGGATTCTCAACCACTGCGCCACCAGGGAAGCCCCCCAGCAAAAGTTTTGAAATTCAAAATTCTTTTCTTAGTTTTCTAGCCAGGTCAAGTCTCACACTTCACTTTTCTTCTATAAAATCAGCACAGGAAACAGTTTGAGAGGTGTAATAGCTCTGCAGGAGTATACCTCCAGAGACTGAAAATTGAGCACGCATGCACACACACACGCATGCACGCACACACACACACAAGCACACACACACATCACCTCTCATCGCTGATGCTGAAGATAGTACCTTCTTTGCCAGTGGCCACAGGAGACACTGCCACCCTGCCAAGCTGGTGGAGGTCTGCCCAAGGCTGCCAAAGTACAGAGGTGTTGATGCCAATGCTAAGGAAACGAATAACAAGGCCAAGAGTGCTGGGGGAGATGCCTGTCTTGGACTGATACTGCTACTGACACCAATAATATCACCTCCGTTGCCAAAGCTGCCCTAATCACTATTGCCTACTAGGATAGTGCTTCTGGCACATTGCCATTACGTTTTGTACTCTATATCCCTCAGAGATTAAAAAGAAAGATCACATTTGGTTTTTAGAGTCTTTTATTTGAAACCCCCTTAGAACTTTTCAATGATAGACATGGTGACCTCAGAAGTGCATTTTTCTGTAGACCTTGGCCCTGAGTCTTAATAAATTTGAGTCTTTCCTAGGAGAACTTTCAGCCATTCACACAAATAGAGGCCTGGCAGGCCTGCCCCATGGGTCAACACATGTTCCCAGGCTGCTTGAATCCTTGGAGGAGCAGCTTAGGCTACTCAAGTTGAGGGCTATTGCCGAAATTGGGATCTGAAAGATGGGCTAGAAAGAATTGAAGTTTAGGAATATAGATGGCCAAAAAAGCAGCCAATGCCCAGGTAACTGAGGAAAGAAGTGGGAAACCCTAAATTGACACAGCATAAAACAAATAATAATAATAAAATAAACGGGGGCTGGATTGAACGGCATTAGTTTGTAAGAGCACATGAAGAAGTTGAGAAAGATGGTCTTCTTCATCCCTCATATCTTTCTCTAGCTTTGGAAATCTTCATGATATGCCCTAAGATCATAATTCTTAGGAGACCTTTAGTTTCAGTATGTAGGATGCTTTGGGTGTGGATTTGAAGGTTTGTTATCAAAAATCAAACATACATGGAATACCACTAAGCAATAAATAGGCACAAAATATTGCTAATTCAACAACTTGGATGGATTTCAAGGACATCACACTGAGTGCAAAAAGTAGTCTCAAAGGGTTACATGCCACATGATTTCCTTTGTACAGCAATCTCTAAATGACAAAGTTATAGTGGTGGAGAACAGATTAGCAGTTGTAGGAGTTAGCTTTGGAGGAAGAGTGTGACTTTTATGCGAAAGCACAAGGAGTCTCTTTGTGGTGATGGAACAGTTCTGTATCCTAATTGTGGTGTTGGTTACTAGAATCTGCACCTGGTACAACTTTACAGAACTACACACACACACACACACACACACACACACACAAAGAGTACACTTAAAAACTGATGAGATCTGAGTAAGTTCTGTACTTGAATAATATTGTACCAGCACCAACTTCTGGATTTTGACAATGCACTTTAGTATGTAAAATATTATCACTGGGGGAAGCTGGGTGAAGGATACACTGAAAATTCTCTGTACTATTTTTGCAACTCTTTGTGGGTCTAAATATATGTCAAAATAGGGCTTCCCTGGTGGCGCAGTGGTTGAGAGTCCGCCTGCCGATGCAGGGGACACGGGCTCGTGCCCCGGTCCGGGAGGATCCCACATGCCGCGGAGCGGCTGGGCCCGTGAGCCATGGCCACTGAGCCTGCGCATCCGGAGCCTGTGCTCCGCAACGGGAGAGGCCACAACAGTGAGAGGCCCACGTACCACAAAAAAAAAAAATAAATAAATAAATAAATAAAAAGCTATTTTACAAAATCAAATATATAACTTTCACGAGAAAATAGAGAAGGGACTAATAGGCTGTTCAGAATTATCCAATTAATGAAGTAATAGGAAAGAATGCATAGACTTGTTGGGTACTGCAATTGTGAATAAAATGGTCACAATATTATTAATATTCACTAAGTGTTATCATCATCTTCTAATCCTCAAGTCTAAAATTTTATCATTAAAGAGTAAGTTTTTCAAAAAAGAAAAAGTCTTTAATAATTGCCCCAAACCAAAGTCAATTTGTATCTGTTGATAATGAACCAATTAAAAGAGTTATTTAACCCGTGACAATATAAATCATCTCCATATCTGAGAAATAACAGTAGTATGAAGAATTAAAAAGCATACTAGTTATTTTTATTACTCATTCCATATTTATTAGGTGCTTACTTTATAATAGGTACTATGGGTGGCACTGGGAATACCAAATAAATCAACATGAGTTGTAACTTCAGAGAATTCACATTGGGCCTTGAGAGTAAAAATAAACACAGTGATGCACACATCTACCCATCTCCCACACCCCAACTCATTTTACAATAACTAGTTTTCTTCCAGTTCTATGAACGCAGACAAATGAGTTTGCCAAAGTTACCCTGCAACAAGAATTAAAACTTGTTATCAAGCAGTTTCTTCCTGACCACAGCGAGGTAATAGGAGTTGATAGCTCTCAAAGTGGAGTGGAAGCTAAGGCAAGATAAGAGGTGACTGATTATGGTAGTAAAATAATTAAATTCCATTAGGATCAATTACCGACTTAGAGATTTTAGCAATTTTCTTTCTAGTCATTCACAATGACTTTCCCTCTCTTACTGCCTTATGCCACAAATTTATTACCTACAAAGGAAATTAACCCAATCTGCTCTTCTCCCCTCAGTTTGATGCACAGTGCTCATATTTTCATCAGAATGGATCTTGTGGGCTTCCCTGGTGGCGCAGTGGTTAAGAATCCGCCTGTCAATACAGGAGACATGGGTTCGAGCCCTGGTCCAGGAAGATCCCACATGCCACAGAGCAACTAAGCCCATGCACCACAACTACTGAGACTGTGCTCTAGAGCCCATGAGCCACACCTACTGAAGCCGTGCACCTAGAGCCCGTGCTCCACAACGAGAAGCCACCACAATAAGAAGCCCGCGCACCGCAACAAAGAGTAGCCCCCGCTCACCACAACTAGAGAAAGCCTGCGCACAGCAACGAAGACCCAATGCAGCCAAAAATAAAATCAATAAATTTATTTTAAAAGAAAAGAATGGATCTTGCATTCATTCCATTCTTTATTTGTGTCATATTCACATTTCCTTTGGCCTGCCTCCAGCAAAACTTCAATACTCAGCATGAAAGCCACTTACTGCAAAGCATGACTGGCCCTTGCTCAAGTTTCTGTAAACCAGAGCTGTTATCTGCTTTATTCCTAATCTATTCTTTTGAACATTCTTGTTTTAAAAATCAGATGCTTCACACACCCTTGAGGGTATTGCAAATTTTAACTTGAAAAAAGTTATATATATAATGTTTATTACTGATATATATACTTTTAAATTTATTTGTTAAAAAGAGGTAAACCTCATGTCCACTCACCAAGTGGCAGTTATAGTCCCTTTCAGCCACATCAGCTTAAAGTAGGTCCAAGTCTACTGTCCTTGGTCCAGCACTACAAACTCACCAGCTGCCCATCACTAAAATAAATTCTGTGTATCCTCCATCCTTCAATTTTCTTTACCTTAGTCATCCCTGATTAGTATCAGTGTTGGGGAGGAAGGGGGGGAAGGGGGTAAATTAGAAACTTCCCTTCTTTCATATTTGGCATGAAATTTATAATAAAATAGACATTAATCCAAGTTGACATTCTCTTCAGACACATAGCACTTCTTTATGGCAAAAAAGTAGTCATTTGTAGGTAGTGTGTAATCCTTACAATATTCATTTATTCAACAAATACGTATTGAGCACTTATTTGCGCTAGGCACTGTTCCACAGACTGGGATAGAAGAGTGACCAAAACTAACACCTCTGCCCTTATAAAGTGTCCATTCTAATGGACGAGAAATAATCCATGGATATGAGAAATAATCCAGGGAAATGACAAATAAATTGCTCATTTGCACAGAAATTAGTGGCAGATTATTTTATAGGGGTCACAAAGTTATGTGACAGGAAAAATAGTTTGGGGGGGGTTCCATGTGTGATTAGAAAAAATAATTCTCTCCTTAGTGTAGTGTGCTTGCTTCTTAGGGAAACCAGTGAGGGAATCAGCCATAGGTCACACTATTGGGTAGACAAAACAGGAACTGGGTACCACATTAATTCTCAGTCATGGTATCTGGGCCCAGCTCCTACTGATGAGTAGAGGAGAGCTTCTACTAGCACCCAGACGAATATGAGGCCCTGGGGGTTACAAGACCCAAGAGAGGGTCAAGGTATGTGTTGAGGTGGTTGTTTCTTCCTCTTGTGAAAAGACTGAAGCTTCCCAATAGAGTTCTGCGGGCACCTGACCAAGGAACATGAGTGGTTGCTTTGAAGCTAAAGGAGAAAAAGGAAAGAGGAGGGATCAAGAGAGAGCACCTATACCTTGAAGCAGGGAGTCCACAGACCCTTCCCTTGGGTCTTATAAGGGAACAACAAAGTTACAACTTTGAGATTCGTGCCTTATCTCCATTATAATCAGGTGTGTGTTTGACCTGGGAAAAACTAAGCACATAGGAGCGTCTCAGGAAAAAGATGGCAAATGGCCCTGAAACATACTGCTGGACTTTCCAATGGAGACAACACACGTGCGTGCGTGTGCGCACGCACACACACACACACACACACACATAGACTTGGCAGAGCTTCCATGGGTTATCAGCAACAACACAATGATCCCTAATAGAGGGGAAAAAAACCCCACAACCTCTCTACATAAGACTGTGAGGCTGAATTCTAGGTTATCCCCTATACACACACAAGTGAGCAAAGAATATCTTTAGGACAGAGGAAGGACTTTGTCATACCAGAGTATAATCATGCAAGTAAATTTCCAAGCACTTCTATATGATTCTACACCAAGTAATTAGGTAAAAATAGAGTCTAGGCCCTATGTAACCAATTAACTCTACAAAAACACACACAAACCTTAGGACAAATTTGAGCCACAAAACTGACTGATATAAAAATCTATACTCATGCTCTGCCTACTAATATTTTACATGTGGATTTTACATATAAAATATATTATATTACTGAAAATGGCCCAGAATACACAGCACACTTTTTATTAATATTTCTTGGGGACCTATAGTATAGAGTAGAGCCACAGGAAAAAGAGTATCAGCAGTTGCAGGACTGACTTTTTGGTTAATATATTACATATAGTATATTTCTTTCCTTTACATAGAACTTGAGCCATGTGTATAACATAACTTATGAATATATACTTTATTAATTAAATTCTAACCTTACAGAGGTAAAAATATGGATAAATCATTAAATTTTTTTAAAAGAAATTTTTCAAAGTTTTGATGTTTGAATAACTACTTTAGTTAATGTATTGAATATGTTTATATTTTGTTCATGCCCATTTACTGAGTATCAATTGAGTGCATTGCAGTATAATTAATTATAGAACTACCAAAACATTTGCCTGGCTTAAAAAATAAAACATTTTTTTAAAATAAAACGTTTTATTTTTTCAAAATATGTTTCACTTCAAAGTATCAACTTGCTATATTAAATTATTTTAACAACAGCCAAAACAAACACATTTTTAAAGCAGGACAATTTTAAATACAGAGTCGGTAGTACTTCAGGTTATCATTACAAGTTCTCCTAGACAGTTTACCTACTGGCAAATACGCTCGCAAAGACAGAGCTTTTGAATAGTGAGGAAAACACTGGGTTTCATACCACATTCAGCCTAGACAGTCTTGAGGATCCTAACTTCTTTGGAGTGCAAATAGCTCGGCTTCAAAGAGAATGAGAAAGCTGAACACACTCGCCAGGGACATCAGATATTGCCAGAGCCCACAGCCAACAGAAGACACGCTGGGAAGGTGGTCTCTCTTAGCTGCCTCCATCATTACTTCAGAAAAGAAGACAAATATCTTGCAGACACAGCTCGCTAAGCAGGATCATTCTCCAAAATACTGGAGGAGGAGCTACTTCTCCCTAGTACAATGACCCCTGCAGCAGCTGGGCCAGGAGAATAGGTATTTCCATGAGCCTGCTAGGAAAGATGGTGTAACAGGCTCTTTGTGACTTCACTTCTATGTCTTCTGCGGGAGGTTTACAGAAATGCAGAAAACTGACCCATTCTTTTAGCACTAGGGCAGGTGTGTTTCTAAAAGTGACTCTGAAGATAGTTCCTAGTAAGTCTAACAAATATCTTCATACAGATGAAACGGTAAGGAGAACCTGAATTTGGCTTACTACAAATAGAAATTCTATTTTAGACATCACTGGATTTAGATACAATAAATATGTGCGAAATTGAAATGATATCTATTATCTCAGTATAACTGTTCTAATATATATATACATTTTGAAGAACATCATTCTAGATGGACAGGGATCTGGATTACCAAATAAAACAAGGTGAGGAAAGATTTTTCTAACTCTAAATATCCATATCATGCACAGTGTCAACCACCTAGATGACTGACTTTATTTTTGTTTTTATTTTCCTTGCTGGATATACACAGGGTCCACCTTCAGCTTGTTCAGATCCCAGAGTCACTCCTCAAAAGGTTTACTCCGACCACCCTATATAAAATAGTATCCCCCTGCTCTCTAATTTTCTACCTCGCTTTATTTTTCTTAATGACACATACATCATACTAACATTATAATACATATTTGTTTGCTAATTGTCATATCCTTCAGTAGCATGCAAGGCTCTTCAAAGAGGAGGGTATTTTAATTAAATTCATTGCCATATTGCCATCGATGGATGAATGGATAAAGAAAATGTGAGATATACATTATTCAGTGATAAAAAGAAAGAAGGAAATCTTGCCATTTGCAACAACATGAATGGAATTTGAGGGCATTATGGTAAAGGAAATAGGTGAGACAGAGAAAGAAAAATACCACATGATCTCACTTATATGTGAAGGGGGGAAACAGCTCATAGATACGGAGAACAGACCCATGGCTTCCAGAGGCAGGAGATGAGGGAATGGGCCAAATGAGTGAAGGCGGTCAAAAGGTGCAAGCTTCTAGGTATAAAATAAATAAGTCCTGGGGATGTAATGTACAGCGTGGTGACTACAGTTGATAATATTGGATTGTATACTTAAAGGTGTTAAGAAAGCAGATCTTAAAAAGTTCTTATCAAAATAAATTTTGTAACTATGGGGAGTGATGGATGTTAACCAGATTCACTGTGGTGATCAGTTTACAATATATACAAATATCAAATCATTATGTTGTACCCCTGAAACTAATATGTCAATTATATCTTTATTAAAAAGTTATTTTAAAAAATCACTGCTAGACTCACAGATATAGAGAACAAACTAGTGGTTACCAGTGGGAAGAGGGAAGCGGGAAGGGGCAATACAGGGGTAGGGGATTAAAAGGTACAAACTATTACGTATAAAATAAGCTACAAGGATATATTGTACAACACAGTACAAATGGAGTATATAAATGGAGTATAACCTTTAAAAATTGTGAATCAAAATATTGTACACTTGGGCTTCCCTGGTGGCGTAGCGGTTGAGGGTCCGCCTGCTGATGCAGGGGGATCCCATGTGCCATGGAGCGGCTGGGCCCGTGGGCCGTGGCCACTGAGCCTGCGCGTCTGGAGCCTGTGCTCCGCGACGGGAGGGGCCGCGGCACTGAGAGGCCCACGTACCGCAAAAAAAAAAAAAACCCAATATATTGTACACCTGTAACATGTAATATTTTACGTCAACTATACTTCGATTTTTAAAGAAAAAGTTTTAAAGAAGAGGAAAAAAATCACTGCTATATCCTCAGCACCTAAGTCAGGGCTTTGCGCAAAGTAAGAGCTCAATAATTATTTGTGGATAGAACAAGTGAATCGAGACTTTTAGGGCAAATAGTTTCATTGAAATGAAGTACTAATTTCTGAATGCTGACCCTTACATTACGTCAGTACTTTTGTATACTTCCAGGACACATGCACATACTTGGAAAGCCATGTTACAGCGTTCTCTAGAAGTCTATTTTAAAAAATGATTGTGTAAGGACTATGTAATAGGATAAAATATATTAATAAGAAATAGTTCTATTATTAAGATCATTTTATCCTCATTATATAATTGCTCTGTATTTCTTGAGGCAGACGCCCAAGTAAAGTCAGGATATACCTTGAGTCTCACTGAACATCAAGTGCTTCAAAAATGCAGTTTGTGTGAGCTGGTAAAATACAAGAAATGAGAGAGAGGATTAAAGGAAAATAGTGTCCCACCCTATTCCATTTCTAACTTTGGCTACAGTTTGGTCAATATCATCGCTGATAGTCAAGCACCATTTGTGTAAGAAGTAGTATAACAATACAATTCCAATTTTTTTTTCAGAAAGGAAATTAACAGTGGGACTTGTGGTTAAATAATTTATTACTTCTACTCCTTCCTAAAATCCAACAAAATAACAATAAAAGGATGGATTTTTAAAAAATACCCAAGGACCAAAAACTCTGTGACTGCGAAACAGATGGATAAATAGTAACTGACTTGGCAGAGAGAGGGAAGCCCAGAGTTAAGTCAGCAGAGGAGAAGGTACAAGAGCAGCTAATTGATACTTCAGAACCCCCCAAGAGTTCAGCAATTAAAGACAATAGGTAGGTAGCTCTCGAGGTGGGGATTCAAGTGAGGCAGAATACAGAAGGGTAGATTGAGTGTCTGTATAAACTTGTACGTGTCTTTATACAAAGTATGTCCCAAATCATAAACACACACATTCACACAACCCCCCCTTGTTCAGCATGCAGCTATCTCTGTAACATGTAGGTTACAGTCAAGTGATATATGTGTAATCAGAGTCTCAGAAGGCCAAGTGAGAGATAAAAATCCATTTTTCTAAAGAAGATATACAAATGGCCCTCAGGTACACAAAAAGGTGCTCAACATCACTAATCATCAGGGAAATGCAAATCGGTTTTGATTTGGGCTTCCCTGGTGGCGCAGCGGTTGAGGGTCCGCCTGCTGATGCAGGGGGATCCCATGTGCCACGGAGCGGCTGGGCCCGTGGAAACAATGAGATATCACCTCACACCTGCTAGAATGGCTATTCTCAAAAAGACAGTGGAAAAGTGCTGGTAGGATGTAGAGAAAAGGTACCCTTGTACACTGTTGGTAGGAATGTGAATTGGTGCAGCCACTATGGAAAACAGTATGGAGGTTCCTCAAAAAAAGTAAAAATAGAACTGCCATGTGATCCAGCTATTCTACTTCTATTGATAGATATATATCCAGAGGAAATGAAATCACTATCTTGAAGAGATATCTATACTCCCATATTCATTGCAGTATTATTTATAATATCCAAGACATGGAAACAACCTGCCTGCCAATAGATAAATAAAAAAAGAAAATGTGGTGTATACAGATAGAGAAAGACAAACAGGGTATGATCTCACTTACATGTGGAACCTAAGAAGCTGAATTCAAAGAAACAGAGAATAGACTGGTGGTTGCCAGTGGTGGGGAGTGGCAGAAATGCGTGAAGGTGGTTAAAAAGTACAAACTTCCAGTTATAAGATGACTAAGTTTGAGAATATAATTATAGCATGATGATTATGGTTAACGATACTGTGTTGTATGTTTGAACATTACTAACAGAATAAATCCTAATAGTTCTCACAACAACAACAACAACAAAATGTAACTATGTGAGGTGACGAATGTGTTAATCATGTGGTAATCATGTTGCAATATGACAGATGTCTAACAATATACTGTATATCAAATCACCACTTTGTACACCTTAAACTTAAGCAGTGTTATATGTCAATTGTACTCAGTAAACCTGGGGAGGGGGGGATCTGGGGAAGAACACGTGTTTTGTTTTTGTTTTTGTTTTTGTTTTGAGAATTAAACAGAAGCACCATTTGCAGGGAAAATGGCTGAGATTTTCTAAAACTGATGAAAAACATAAACCCACAAATTCAAGAAGTACAATAACCCCCAAGCAGAACATGTAAAAAGAAAGCCTCCCCTAGGCACATCATAGTAAAACTGCTAAAAAAAACCCTTAAAAGTAGCCAAAGGAAAAAGTTTGTATTACTTTCTAAGGAGCAACAATAAAACTGAGAACTGCCTTCTCCACAGAAATATTAGAAGACAGAAGACAATGAAATGACATCTTAAAATCTTGAAAGACAATCATTGCCAACCTACAATATTATATAGTTAGTGAATACACACTTCAGAAACCAAGATGAAATAAATACTTTTCCGACAAACAAAAGCCCTGAGAACGTATCACCAGCATACCTGAATTAGAAGAAATACTAAAGGAAATTCTTTAGGCAGAAGGAAGATGAGTCTAGAAGCAAAGAAATAAAGAAAGGGATGAAGACCGCCAGGAAAGGTAAGATTGAAGTAAATATAAAAACAAAGAATTTGACTATGCAAAACAATGATTGTAGTGTTTTTGCCTGATTTCACATACATGTAAAATACTTTCACAACATGAAAACAATCATTCAAAAGGCAAGAAGAAGAGAAATTGCATTAAAGTTTTCAAATTTTCAAACATTATCAGGTAAGTGGTAAAAGTAAATGGACAGCCCAGTGTCACCAGCTACTAGAGGAAGACTCCTAATATGAAAGGCAGACTACGGTAACAAACAAACAAAGAGAAACTGTCTTAAAAGAAACAGAGACTACACAGATCTATATTTAGAAAGATAAGACAGTGTATCCATGAAACGAGAAAAGAAGTGAAAAAGGAACATTTAGAAAACAAAATATAAAGTGCTTTTGAAAATTAAAATGACAGCAGAAATTAAAATTTCAACAAAAGGATTTGAAGATAAAATTAAGTAAATCTTTCTAAAGGTATAATAAAAGTAAAAACATATGAAATATAGGAGAGAAAAGATTAGGGTTAGTCCAAAAGATCCAACATCAGAATAATAAGATTTTTAGAAAAAAAAAATAGAAGAGATAAAACAGAGGGAAGGAAATTATTTTTTTTTTAATGTTTCAAGAAAATTTCCTCAAATTGAAAGGCAGGAGTTTCCAGATTAAAAGTAGTAACAAAAGGATTGGAAGAAAACTCATTATAAGGCACATCAATAAAATTCAGATCAGCAGGAGCAAAGAAAAGATTAAATAATTTCCATAAAGATTTTTTTTAAAGTTCAGATTCAAAGGATCAAGAATCAATATGACATCAGATTTTTCAATAGCAACACTAGAAGCTCCAAAATTAGGGGCAGTTCTTTCAAATGTTCTGCAGAAACCTGACTTCCATCTTAGACATCTAAACCTGACCAAACAAGAAAACATTTGTGATAACAAAACAAAATTATGAGCAGACATGTAAGTTTCCAAAGGATGTTCTCAACTAAAATACAGGAGAAAACCTTGAAAGAAGACATGAGATCCAGGAAGCAGGGGATCCATCACAGAAGCAAGGTAAAGAGAACCCTCCCAAGGGCAGGAAAGGGGAGTCACAGGATGGCAGTTGTGCACTGAGCCTTGTAAGTACACAGTCCAGATCAGAACAGAAGAAAAAGGGGCCCCAGAATGATGTGCTTTCAGCTCTCCACCTCCCCGCAAAAAAGGGCATAGATGGATAGATTACCGAATATTTTCATATGTGTTTGAGATGAGATTTACACTTCTGGCAGGCAGTTTGAGAATGAGGTACTAGTCATTTTTGCTAAATTACATAGAAACCTAAGGAAAGATAAAAGAAGGGAAGAGAGAAAGAGTGAGACAGAGAAAGCCAATTACTAACTCCAGGAAAACCCAAGCTTGTAAAATATAGAAAATGTTACCATACCTTGCCATACTTCACAGCAGTGAATATTTCTATCGTACCAATAGTGTAATTGGTGACTACTGATGTAATCAAAATGATCATGCAACAATAAGAGAGGATGAAGAGGCGTTGTGGGAGGTGGGTTTAAAGCACTAAATTCTTACCTTCCATAGTAAGAAGCCAGTAAATATAACCTAAAATTGAAAAAAGAAATCAAGAAATAAGTTTGCACACAAGTTATTTAGAAATATAGCAGTAAACAGCAGAAGAAACAGCTTAAAGTTGAAAGATGTTGCCTCTGGAGACTAGAAATCAAAGAAGGAAGGGGTGGAGCAGGAGATAGCCATTTTTCATTATGAGATGTGTAAAAAATTTGACTCTTTAAACAATGTACATGTAGAGCTTTGATAAAATAATATTAAATTTTAAAAGAGAGGGTGACATGAAGCTTTGTGAGCCCCCAAATAAAACTAGAGTGAGTCACTGGTCTGACACTAAACTTGAAATGCTTGGATTCTAAAGCTAAAACCCTGATTTTCTATTCCCCATTCTTCTTAGGGGATTGATTAATTTTTAGTGGGGGGGGGAACCTCTGTGAACTACTAATTACTAGCAATTAAAGTCCCTTTTCCTTATGTCCAGTTGCAAATCATTGTTGCCTAACAACTAGGACTGCCAAGCTCATTCTAAGGAGGTGTATAGCTTATAAGGTACCTTATAAAAGCCAAGGTGAAAATCTACACTTCTTGTTCCAGTTTCCTTGTGTGACTAAACAAAAGGAATGAATAGCAATGTGACTCTGGAAAGCTGCGTGTGCACCAGGTGCAAGGACAGATCACACTTCATGTTAGTGAATACACCAAGGATTTCATTGCTAAACAACTTCACTCTGTTGAAAAGCATTACTGCCACCAGAGGACCTTTATTAGCAGAAGCAACTATGAATGAATGAAAATGCAACATAAAGAAACACAGGCATTTCCAAAAAGCACTGGAAGATCAATGGCTCTTTTAGATTTATCCAAAGAACAGCTCCTCCTCCCCACTTCAGATCCAGCCGGCACTGGTATGCTGCTTTCTTTATCACACCAGTTTTCCAGATAGATATTAACAAAGAAGCCTCTCCATTGTTGCTTCCTTCTGCCTATAAGCATTTTTAAGCTAATACTGAGCTTAGAATGACATCCGGTTAGCATGGCACTGCAGCCATAATTCTCAACTCTGGTTTGGGGGAAACTAAAGTATAATAATGGAATTCTACTGGGCATCCTCTAAATCCCCTCATTACCTACTTGTGTAAATACTGATTCTTGCCCGATGACAATAAATGGTGAAATTTACAATGGGGATTTCTTTGTCCCCCTGGTTAAGTGAGCCCACCAAATATTGGATTCTCTATCTCCAGTTAGTGAGTTCAGTCACATCTGATTTTACCAACTCCTAGCTGCCAACAACAAAATATGCCTCCCATTTTGAAACACATCTCCCACAGAGGGAATAAGAATGGCTATAGAACAAGCAGTTACACATCATGTGTTGTGAAAAGAAATCAATGTGATCCGGGTTTTGAGAAGTTCTTGCTGTGGAATGTTTCTGAAAATAATTATGCAGTCACAGCATCCAGTTAGCCATTTCTGAAAACTTGATTTCCATTGTGCTGGCCACTTTGGTATGCTTTCTAATTCTCAGATGGTTTCCATTCATACAACTCAAAAATGTAAGTGTTAATTGCCTTGTTCTGGACTCTCTTAGTAGGTGTAAACTTTCCATCTGAGGCGTGAGGGCCTAGTCCCATGATTCTTGTTAATGTTAATAAATAAAGCGCTATAGTAAAATGTTGGCCAGGGTAAAATAACTCTCAAAACATATGGACTCAAGATGATCATTCACACACAGGCAACAAAGAACTGAATCCAAGAACCTAAATGTTTCGTTTTCGTCCTAGCTCAGACTGGTTTTCTGCCTCATATATCTGCAAAAAGGTGAAAAGAATGTATCCCTTGACCCTTCTATTCATCAGTTTCTAGTTGGGAAAATTGTGTTGCACTTTTCCTGTGTAGAGAGATATTGTCAAGGTGGGCATTTTTCACCCATCAACACCTGATGCAAGTAAGATATTTACTGGGCATGATCCATGGAGCTCAAATCTTTGGGGACAGACAGGATCTACACATGAAACAGTTAATTGACAATGATAAGGAGAGTTCCTTATATGACAAATAAATAAATGAAGCAAATAAAATAACGCTATAGGAATTGGGGGAGGGGAGGTACACTAGGCAGGGGTTATAGATGGGGAGGAAGTGACAGTAAGTTGAGATTTTAAGAAAGTTTGAGATTGAACAAAGTGGAGAGGCAGCGTAGTTCAAAGAGTATGAACTCTGGAACAAACCGCCTGGCTTCAAATCCCAGCTCTGCCACTTAGTAGCCTTGAACAGGTTGCTTATCATTGCTGAGCTCTAATTTCTGCACTTGTAAAAGTGGGATTAAATAGTATCTGTCATATTAAGAGGGTGGTGAGATTAAATTTAGTTAAAACATGTAAAGGTCTTAGAACAATGTGTAGCACAGAGCAAGTCCATAAATATAGTTGCTGTTATGATGATTATTATCATTATTATGAATGAGAGCAGAGTGGAGAAGACATTCCTGGCAAGGAAAATATCCCAACACATCAAACTAATAAATTATTAAATCACATTTAATCACATGATTATGCCGATAAGAAAAGCTCATGGCACACCAGCATCAGGAACTTTTTCCATTTGTCCCTGATACTAGTGAACTGGCAGTTTTGAAAGGTAAGTATTCAAACGGTGAGATTTCACTTAAGTTACAGATTACCCATAGCTGCATTGGAAATTTTCATTATTTGCCCAAAACATAAAGAGTGGAAGCCTATGTCATTAATCTAAAAAGAGACAGTTCACATATTTGTTTAATGACTTCAGCTCAGTCAAACATGAAGACCCAGGTGCACTGGATGCAGGCATTAGTACAACACTAAAAAACAAGAAAATGAGGTGCCAAACAGTCCACATGATTTAGAACCCATTCCTCCAGTCACTATGAACGCAAATGTCTCATTTACATAAAATCCACTCGCATTGATGTTAATCGGGAGCAAAGGAGAGGCTATCACTTCTCTTATCTAGAATCAGAAACAGGAAATTAGAATTCAAATTATTCCCATTGGAAATGATGATAGGATCTTTCAAATTGTTATGTTGATCAGCTTTAATATTTGGATATTAATACAAGAAATATTCATTGAATAAAGAGCACTTATTGAGTGTTAACCCGACCCAAAAATTGTCCTAAATGTTTTTTATACATTTTCTCATATAAATTTTTACAATAATCCTAACAAGAAGGTTCATTATGCCCTCTTTTACTGATAAAGAACTGAGGCTTAAAGAGAATGAGCAAATTGCCTAGTATCCTACAGTGTGTCTATCTGATCTTAAAGCCAGTGACGCCTAGTTAATATTAATTAAGGGGTTTAATCTAGCTCCATGGGCTCCCACCTCCATCCCCTCCTTCCCACTTCCATCCCTAGAAACAAAGTATCCAAAGAGAGGCTCCTCTTCTTTTAAGTCAGGCAGAAAGTGATGCAAGGAAGACATATGGAAGGAATAAGAATGGAACAAGTGAAAAAGCCATTGAATTGTCCACCTGCGTACAAAGGAGAAAACCCAGTCCTCATATTGTCATTACATGCCATTATGCCAACAGTAGCAACAGTCTAAGCCTAACTAGGAACTATATTGACTAAATGGTTGTCTTTAGCAAATATTGAAGACAATTTGAGAGATCTAATGCACGGAAATAAATTCTGTGTGTTTATAGCCAGATGCCTCTGATAATCTCTCATGGTACCAGAGTTCTTAAAATGTTTTATTTCAGGCAACCTGTAGGAGTGAGACACAGGAGCCAAGTGAATCAGCATAGAAACTTGCTGTTGATTCTTTGATTTTTGAAAGCAATACTTGTTTTCATCTTGAGAAGATTGTTTTGGAATCTTACATGGGCTTCTGTGCCATTCAGCTGGCAGCTGCTTCTCCACTGCTTCTCCCAAACATAAGTGGGTCTCAGCTCCACCAAGGACTCCCACACCCTTGGGCCTCTCCCTGGGTCCTCAGACCCGCACTACTGCGCAGGCTCCCACAAGTTATCCTTTTAATACTGCATCTCTTAATTCCAAGCGCCACCCATATTACAAGATTCACGGGAAATTCACTTTACAAACAAGTTGTGGGTAATTGAAATCACGACCAACATAAGGAAACAACTTTAGAATCTTTATTTAAATATGGTTATTTCCAGAATTCATGGGAAAAGTAAAAAAACAAAGCAACAGGGCTTCCCTGGTGGCGCAGGGATTGAGAGTCCACCTGCCGATGCAGGGGACACGGGTTCACGCCCCGGTCCGGGAAGATCCCACATGCCACAGAGCGGCTGGGCCCGCGAGCTGTGGCCTCTGAGCCTGCGCATCTGGAGCCTGTGCTCCACAACGGGAGAGGCCGCAACAGTGAGAGGCCCGCGTACCGCAAAAAAAAAAAAAAAAAAAAAAAAATTCAGAGGGGAAGAGAGAGCTCAATGAAGGCTGCAATGGTCACATAAGAAAGGCTTCACAGACGAGGAGAAATATGAGTTGATGCTAGTAGGTAGAGAGAGCAGGAGAGATCCTGCAAAACAAAGAATCACAAGTGCAGTCTGCTGGGCAGTGGAGAGACCACACTGACTGTGGTTATGAGGTGCAGTGGTCAGATGCCACATGTGAGATGTGGACTTGGCCTCAAATTTTTTTTTAGTAATTTCTAATTTATTTTGCCAATACTAACTACAGAAGATGAAAAGTAGAACTATTTTTACACCTTTAAATATATCTGTTTATTCATTATATCTGTCCAATGAGCTGTTATCCAAAGCACTGTCCTGCTTGTATCAAAAAGAAAAAATATCCTTTGGAGAGGCTCGAAAAACAGTTCACACAGTTCTGAGCCTACCAAATGTGTTTCTTATGGTTGGAGTTCTCCCCCTTGGAAGGCAATGATAAAATCTGGACTTGGCCTCAAATTTAATGGCACAAATAATATAAGAAAATGAATGAAGGATGTAGAGGGGTTTAGTGTGGGCTTTTTATGGAAACTGCCAGCCTCTTAAGCTTTCAAATGGGAACATTAGTTTTATAGTATATGATGCATTTAAAACCTGTTCAGCTCATGGTTGGTTGTCGTGTGCAATCCCACACGTGGGGACAGGAAAGGAGGTTGGGGCAGGTCACTTTAACTTAGAGTGGAACAATAAAATGGAATGTTAGACTCTCGACAATTTGTCAGATGGTTCAGAAGAGAATCACACAGAGTCAATGAGGAAACTAAGCCATGGTCAAGGTGTAAAGTGGGAAGTACATTAACATGGAGACAGGAAAGACTTTCAGAGTGATAAGTGAGGTCAATAACACACCAGTCACAGGGAATGAAGTAGGGGAGGGGAATTAAAGATCACCCAAGGGCTGCCGCAGAGGACGTTAGGAATAATGATGCCCTTGACCACAATTATAAAGTGGCAAGGAATACAGGCTCTGCACCTATACTTCCAGTTCTCTGCAATGGTACCCCAGAAATGAATTGTCAGAACAATAATTCTACTGAATTCCTTTCAGGTGAGCTTCAGAAGAATGGTCATAGCTCCAGTATTTTTTTATGGTATCCATAACTCATTATCTTGAAAATATTTCCTATAAAACTGAAACCCCAATCTGAATATGGGAAGCTGACTCAGAGCCAAGCTATGCCTTTGGCAGCAATCTGGGGAGAACCACCTACTGCTGCAGAGTCAGCTCTTCTGACTGTGTATTTGGTTAAAAAGAAAAACTTAGTGCCCTGAACACACTTCCCAGTTACACCTACATTCTAAAATTTCTTGTGCGAACAACCACTACTCAATAATCCTAAATACTCTGAGTCCCCAGAACAGAAGAGAATGACTTAGACACCCAATGGGGTGATCACAGTGTGAAGGAAAAGATGGGAGCATGTGTCTGAAATTTACCAATTTATGGTAGATCTGATTCTTTCAATTTAAGCAATCTCTGTAAGTAAATGTTGTCTTTCAGATTTCTCCCCTTCCTCTGCTACTCCCCAAGGTGGCACCGGGCCAAATTTAGAGGTTAAAGAGGTTGAGGTGGCAGGAGGGGGCTCTAGATCTATGTACTTGGCTTCTTGTGCTGGCCTCAGGACTCCATGGCAATGTGGCCATTGGAGGGTCCAGCCCTCCTGATGGTGCATATGAGAAATGATAAGACAGCTGTTGGCTCCTTCAACAAAAACATTACACTGCTTTCCTGCCTTACAAGCTCCAGTGCACCAAGGTGAGTGATGCCCTGCAGACAGGGCAGAGTAATGGCAGCCTCTCTGCCACACCAGTGGCAGTGCCTCCTGGCTCAGCAGTGCCCAGCAGGAGGCGCCACAGTGCCTGGATAACTGCCTAGAATCCAGGCAAGTGAGCCTGGGCCAGGAAAATAGAAGATCAAATAAGTGCTGATATTCATGAGCTCATCTGAAAAAAATATTGGGTTGGGTTTTCAAAAGACTTGAAGCTCTGCAATGTCCAACAAAGGTAAGAGCCGGTATACAAGTTATGTACATATTCAGACTGCATTATCCTGTCTTTAGGCAGTGTCTCACTCTGTTGCCATGGTCAGCAGCTTTAAGAGAAGAGCCTGCTCCCAGCCTCTGCTTCACTAGCACCACTGACCCAGCCCCATCTTCTTAGGACTTCTCCTTAGCTCAGCTGTCTTGCATTCCAGCTCCTAAGGTCTAGGACTTGGGACATATTTTTGAAGGAGAAGGGCCTAGCTACCTTACACACACACACTCTCTCTCTCTCCCTTTCTCCCTCTCTCTCTCTCTCTCTCTCTCTCTCTCTCTCTCTCTCTCTCTCTATATATATATATATATATATATATATATATATATATATATATATATATATATACACATATATATATACAAAATTATTATTATTATTTTTTTGGCTGGGTTGGGTCTTCGCTGCTGTGCACGGGCTTTCTCTAGTTGTGGTGAGCAGGGGCTACTCTTCGTTGAGTGCACAGGCTTCTCATTGCGATGGCTTCTCTTGTTGCAGAGCACAGGCTCTAGGCACGTGGGCTTCAGTAGCTGCAGCACGCGGACTCAGTAGTTGTGGGACATGGGCTCTAGAGTGCAGGCTCAGTAGTTGTGGCACACGGGCTTAGTTGCTCCGTGGCGTGTGGGATCTTCCTGGACCAGCGCTTGAACCCGTGTCCCCTGAATTGGCAGGTGGATTCTTAACCACTGTGACACCAGGGAAGTCTCTCTCTATATATATATTTAAATTCATTTTAAATGTCAGAGGTTTACCCAGATTATAATAATGGCTAACATTTGCTGACACTGAGTTCTTACATTGTGCTCAGCACATTTACATATGTAATATGTAATACAGCAACATTTGGATAGATAATATTCTCCCCTCCCACCTTTCCATAGCTGAGGACTGAAGCACAGAGAGGTTAATTAGCTTATTTTAGGTCACACAGCCAGTAAAGTGGTAGAATGAGATCACAAACCCAGGCATTCTGATTTCAGAACTATTTTCTTAATAGATACAAACATACATACACACTTACATACATGCATACACACATACAGATAGTGGATGGATGCCTGGGCAGACAGATATAGCCTGACATGATACCTGGAAGATTAAAAGGAAGCAATACTGTAGCTAGACTTTTAGACCTTAGTATGTGAGAAGCACTTCAGAGGCCACCTAGTACAGCAGTTTTCAAACTGGACTAAAGCCTTTCCATGGAGCAGACTTGAGAAGTATCACGTAGGTTAGGGAGGCAGGGAATAGGCAAGCCAGCAGGCCTCAGAGCCCCTCTGTCCCTGCTACCACCCGCACAACTCCCCATTTGTCTCGTTTATGAACTGGGATTCTATGCAAGATAGTTTTATAGAAAGAATTATGCTGTTACAAATAATCTGAGGATCATTGTTATCTATCCCAATGCTCTCTCAAAAATGAGAAAACTGAGGCCCAGCTTCATCTAGATCACTAGAAAGGCTGTGGCAAAACTGAACCAAGCACTCACTCTCCTAACTCACTGGTGGAAAATATGGAACGCCTAAAGGTGACTTTCAACATTCCCATCAGGAGCTGTTGTTGAGGAAACTGACTCCAATTTTTTTTCATTAAAAATTTTTTTTATTAAGGATAGTTGATATATATTATATTAGTTTCAGGTATACAACATAGGGATTCAAAATTTTTATAGATTATACTCCATTTACATTATAAAATATTAGCTATATTTCCTGGGCAGTGCTATCCTTATAGCTCATTTATTTTATATATAGAAGTTTTTACCTCTTAATACCCCACCCCTACCTTGCCCCTACCTGCCCCGACATCTCCCCACTGGTAACCACTAGTTTGTTCTCTATATCTGTGGGTCAGTTTCTGTTTTGTTATGTTCATTCCTTTGTTTTATTTTTTAGATTCCACATATAAGTGATATCATACAGTATTTGTCTTTGACTTATTTCACTAAGCATAATTCCGTCTAGGTCCATCCATGTTGTTGCAAATAACAAAATTTCATTCTTTTTCACAGCTGAGTAGTATTCTATTGTATATATGTACCACATCTTCTTTATTCATCTGTCGATGGACTTAGGATGCTTCCATACCTTGGCTATTGTAAATATGCTTCTATGAACATTGTGGTGCATGATTCTTTTCAAATTAGTGTTTTTGTTTTCTTTGGATATATACCCAGAAATGGAATTGCTGGATCATATGATAGTTCTATTTTTAGTTTCTGGAGGAGCCTCCATATTGTTTTCCATAGTGGCTACACCAATTTATATGCCCATCAACAGTGTATGAGGATTCCCTTTTTTCCACATCCTCGCCAACATTAGTTATTTGTGGTCTTTTTGATGATAGCATTCTGACAGGTATAAGATGGTAACTCATTGTAGTTTTGATTTGTGTTTCTCTGATGATTAGTGATGTTGAGTATCTTTTTATGTGCCTTTTGGCTATCTATATGTCTTTTTTTGGAAAAATGTCTATTTTTTTGGAAAAATGTCTATTCTGCCCATTTTTAATCATGTTGTCTTTTTGATATTGAGTTATATGAGCTGTTTATATATTTTGGAGATTAATCCCTTATTGGTCATACCATTTGCAAATATTTTCTCCCATTCAGAAGGTTGTCTTTTCGTTTTGTTAATTTTTTTTTTTTTTTTTTTTTGCTTTGCAAAAGCTTTTAAGTTTAATTAGGTCCATTTATTTATTTCTGCCTTTGTTTCCTTTGTCTTAGGACTGACATCTATTTTTTTAGAGGGAGCAGGAAGGATGATGGATTTGCCATGTTATGACAAATGAACAATCCTTCAATATTAAGGTAAATGTGACCTGGAAAAAAAATTGCAAGGGAATCCTACTCTGTTACCTGCTACCTGCCCATTGATTAGGAATTTGTCCTGTGATCTACTTGAGTATCCTACTCAAATAAGAGAACCCTCCACTAGTGCTATGTCTGATACTGTAGGCCAGGACTGCTGAACAGAGAAGAAAGACTTCAGCAATCCTCATCCTATGTCAGCTTGTTCTCTTAGGCATCGAAGAAGGACCAGTTTGCTGGCAGAGAGTTCCTACTAAGTACAGATATTGTGCTGCAAGGAGCACATAAAGGCACAGTTCTCTTGCAGGCTGCTTGGATAACTCAAAATGGAAGGTGTACTGTGGTTAATCAACTTACAGGCTCAGAACCCTGAGATGCTATCCCAGTCCTATCAAGAGGGACTCTATCTCACAGGAACAGCCTCAAAAGATTAAGCAAACACACAGATACTTGAATACACACACACACACACACACACAGCACAGTGCCCATTTATTAACTCACAATAAGAAATTCTGCTCTTAAGCAGACTAAATTGTCCACATCTACAAAGTACCATTTTCCTTCCCAATAAGCAAGATAGGCACATAGTAGGTGATCCATACATATCTATTTAATTTAACTATCAAATTATAAGTAGAATGTGGAGTCATCAACTTACAGTCAGGGACACATCTCTCAAGGAAACTGAATGGTCACAGAGTCGGCACATTCATTCCCTGTAAATGAATGGTTTATGCAGGATGCCAAGTTATCTGAAGGTTGTTGGGAAACTGCAGAATTAGAAATGAGGGACAAGGTATCTCAAGAAATGACTCTCAAGAAAGGAAGATTAAGACCTGTTCGTGTAATACTGGGTGAGTCCTGTGAAGGAAAACATAATGCTTGAGTGCACTAGAGATACCTCTTCTCCTTGATGAGGGTGGATGGGCCCTGCCTACACTGACCCTAGTTCTCCTTCTGTAACTCCATGGCTGGCCAGATGCATTCTGATGCACTCAGACTTTTTCCCCCTCGGATCATAGCTGGTCTCACCAGCCCGAATATGGTTCTAACTTTCTTTTCACATTGACCCAAGTCTGCTCAGATCCATAAGGTACTAAACTTAAATGTTAAGCTTTCAAAAGCAGTACCATTTTCCTCATTTTTGGGTTATTTTTGATAGAGAAAGGAAAGAGGGGGAGATGAAACATATTGTAGCCTCTGGGTAGCCACAATCCAGATTATATAACATGAACTCTGTAAGTTTAGAATTCCATATAGAATTTTTATGCCTGCCAAAGTAAGATGAAGCATATTTTATGAGAGAATCATTAATATCTGTCACATATAGACAACTACTGCTTAATTATAAATCAATTCCATTTTTGAGCTCTTTGCACTATTTTGGAAGTATGTTTTTAAATCCTTACCAAGCTAATGAGATTTAAAGTGTTTATTTTATTGATATATTAAACCTATAATAAATGTGAGAACAAATGTATTTTGTTACACCAATATCACCAATATTCTGTGTATTAACAAAACAAAATAGGTCACGTCTTAATAATTTCACGTCACATGCTCCTTCTACTAAAACTCAATCATCCGTCCTTGTGTCTTAAACCTACTGCTCATCCTAAGTACAGCATGTGCCCAAATAGATGCATTTACATCATGTTCTCTATTTTAACAAACTTCTATTAGCACATGTGAGGTATATCTATTCTGAATCTAAAGCCTTTCCACCAAGAATATGTACCGTTCTCTTGTTCTGTAATAGGCAGAAATATAACCAAAATGTCACAAAGGCAATAGAGAACCCAGCAGACAGACAAAGAAACAAAAATCCCCTCCTGGATGCATCAGGGTCGAGGCCAGTGAAACTCTATCTGAATTTGCCAGCTCTGGGATTTCTCCAAAAACAAATGAAAAGCCTACATAGAGCGTGCATTCCAGGGATTATGAACTCATTTTGGTTTATGCTCTTTAAAAAGGTCTACAGCTGTATTCAAAATACATCCAGCTAATCTCTAGGCCTGGGGACAGACACGAAGCCAGAAGCCCCAGCTGGGACATACAGGCAGGAATCAATTTAAACCCTTTTGGCAGGACATGGGGTGGTTTGCTATAATGAATGTTAAGGAGGGATACCAGACCATGGAAAATTGGGTGTTTTTCTTTCCTGAGTATTAAAGAGATGATAAATTGATGTATAAAAGTATGTAGGAGACTCTCAGAAAAGCTATTGTTCAAGCTGGGTAGGTGCTATGTCAGTGTGACAATGAAGACTTAATAAAAATAAATCAGGGTTTAAGGGTTGGGGAAGTCCTGACTGTGCTATTGAGAGGAGAAAGATCACCTAGGACTTCAAGCTAGGACTTAACAGAAAAGAGAGGGCATTCATTTGTAGACACTTCAACATCAGTGAAGCAACAAAGCTCCCAAAGTTCTTAGAATTCTACATGTTTCTTAGTAACTACTTCCAAGGGAGCTAATAATCGTATTCAAGAACCACAATTCAAAAGTAAAAATGATAGAGGAGGGGATATTTAAAGCTTGAAATCAGTTTTGTAAGTACTAAGTGAAGTGATCTATAAATATAGTTATAATCCAAAATGTACCTCTTCAGGTTATGAGAATTCACATTTATGAAGCATTTTATATAATACTCCTTCCTTTGGCTTCTGAGCCATTTCTTCCCATTAACAGGGGCCAGTTTGGATTTCCTTCACCTCCTGAGCCACATGTAGTCACCCTTGCATATCTAGTTAGCTTGTTCTGCATCAAATTCTCCCCTCAGGAAACTTTGGTTTTGCTAATTTATAGCAGCAGAAATAATCTCAGGCCATTTATGATGTCAACATGTTTAGTGAATGTGACATACTTTGCCTTGTTTTCATTGCTTTCCTTTGTCTTTGAATTGTGTTTATTATTGTTAAAAGTTTACTTGTTTTGTGGTAAAGTTTGAGTCATAGTATTATCTTGTAATAGTAATACTAATATATAACCTTCTGAGCACTGACAATGTGAGGCACTTATGCCAAGCACTATGCACATGTTAATTTGTTAATCCTTGCACATACTAAGAGGTAGGTATTATTATTATTCCTTTATCTGACATGGAATCTGAAGCACAAATTCATTATCTTATTCAAGATTATAGAGTTAGTAAGTGGCAGAACTGGGATGCTTTGTGTTTGAGTGTAGTCTTAAGTACACTATGATAAGGGGTAAAAATTGCCTAACAAGAGCAAAGGAACAGCTATTTTCTAATTAATGAAGGGAAAAAACCTTGTCAGGGTCCCTTATGACAACTTATTTTAACAACTATTAAAATAATTGTGCCCAATTTAATGGAATATTGTGTTGTTTTAGTCTAAGTAAATGTTCATGTGAGGGCTCAAAGACACATGACCTAACAAAACATGTACAAGGATCTGAATGCTGAACATTATAAAATGCTGATTTAAAAAAATCAAAGAAAATCTAGAGAAATGTACCATACATTGGAAAACTCAACATAGTAAAGATAGCAGTTCTCCCCAAACTGACCTATAGATTTAGGAGGATTTCTATCAAAACTCCAACCAGGTTTTTTATAGATGTAAAACAGCTTATTCTAAAATTTATATGGAAAGACCAAAAGAAATTAAAATAGCTACAACAATTTTGAAAAAAGTGAATAAAATGAGTGGAGTCACTCTACCCAATACTAAGGCTCACTACTAGCTGCAGTAATTCAGACAGTTGGTACTGGTGGAGGGAAAGACATATAGATCAATGGAACAGAAGAGAGAACCAGTGTGACCCATATAAATATGCCCAATTTTTTTTTTTTTTTTTGCGGTACGCAGGCCTCTCTCACTGCTGTGGCCTCTCCTGCTGTGGAGCACAGGCTCTGGATGCGCAGGCTCAGCGGCCATGGCTCACGGGCCCAGCTGCTCCGCGGCATGTGGGATCCTCCCGGACCAGGGCACGAACCCGTGTCCCCTGCATCAGCAGGCGGACTCCCAACCACTGCGCCACCAGGGAAGCCCTGCCCAATTGATTTTTGACAAAGGTGCAAAAGCAGTTCAGTGGAGAAAGGATAGCCTTTTCAACAAATGGTACTAGAGCAATTGGACATCCTGGGAGAGAGAGAGAGGGAGAAAGAGAGAGGGAGGAGGAGAGAAGAGAAAAAGAAGGAGGAGGAGGAGGAAAAAGGAAGGAAGGAAGGAAGGAAGGGAGGGAGAGAGGAAGGGAGGGAGGGAGGGAAGAAGCTACATCTAAACTTCATAACTTATGAAGAAAAATTAACTTATGTGAAAAATTAACACAAAATGGATCATGAACTTAAATGTAAAACTATAAAACTTTAAGAAAAAAAGAAAACATGAGAGAATCTTCAGGATTTAGAGCTAGGCAGAGTTCTCAGACTTGACATCAAAAATGCAACCCGGGCTTCCCTGGTGGCGCAGTGGTTGAGAGTCCGCCTGCCGATGCAGGGGACACAGGTTCGTGCCCTGGTCTGGGATGATCCCACATGCCACAGAGCGGCTAGGCCCGTGAGCCATGGCCGCTGAGCCTGCGCATCTGGAGCCTGTGCTCCGCTACGGGAGAGGCCGCAACAGTGAGGCCTGCGTACTGCAAAAAAAAAAAAAAATGCAATCCATAAAAGGAAAAATTGATAAATTGGACTCTAAAATTAAAAATGTTTCTTCTGCAAAAGACCCTGTGAAGAGGATAAGAATACAAGCTACCGACCAAGAGAAAATATCTGCAAACTACAAATACCTATCAGACAAAGGATTAGTATCTAAAATACAGAAAGAACTCTCAAACTCAACAATTAAAAAAAAAATCCAATTAGAAAATGAGCAAAAGACATCAACATACATTTCATTGAAGATATACAAATGATAAATATGTTAACTTCATTAGCAACCAGGAATATGCAAATTAAAACCAAAATGAGATATTAGTATACACCCATCAGAATAGCTAAAATAAAAAATGACTGATAACATCAAATGTTACCAAGGGTGTAGAGAAACTGGATCACTCTTGCATTGCTGGTGGGAATGTAAAATGATACAGCCACTCTGGAAAAATGTCTGGCAGTTTCCTACAAAATTAAAAACTACACATGCACTTACCATATGACCCAACAATTGCACTACTGGACATTCATCCCACAGAAATGAAAACCTATGTTCACACAACCACCTATACATGAATGTTCCTAACAGCTTTATTCATAATAGACAAAAACAGGAAATAATCCAAATGTCCTTCAAAGGGTGAATGGTTAAACCAACTGTAACACATCCTACCATGGAATAGTACCTAGCAGTAAAAAGGAACAAACAAATTGATGCATGGGACAGTTTGGAATGGATCTCAGGGAAATTAGGCTGAGTGGGGAAAAAACCCAATTCTCAAATACACAGTGAGTTATTCCATTTATAAAACACTTTTGAAATAACCACATTATAGAAATGGAAAACAGATTCATGGTTGTCAGGAGTTAGGGATGGTAGAGACAGGGTGATATGTGGCGACTAGGAGATAATATGAGGGAGCCTAATGGTCATGGAACACTCTTGAATCTGGATTGTGGTGGTTGTTACACAGATATACACGTGATAAAATTAAATACAACTACACATACATATGAACGCAAGTGTCTGGACTGTACCAATGTCAACTTCCTCGTTTTGGTATTATATTTAAGCTGTGCAAAAGGTTACCATCAGGGAAAACTGGGTGAAGCATAAGCAGGACCTCCCTGTACATTTTTGGGCAACTTCCTGTCAATCCGTAATTATTTCAAAACAAAAATTTAAAACAAAACATGAAATTTGCCCCATTTAAATTTTTGGCAATCACATTTTTGAATTACAATGATTTACCCCTTTAAGGTTTTCCTTTCAGGCGTAAATTATACTTGCAAAACAGGGGAAGACTGTTCAGATAAAAAGCTGTCCTTTTTCTTTGAGTAGAATGTTCCCTAGAGGGATTTGGGATAAGATGTAAAATACATTTTGTGCTGGGTTCCCCTCTCTGAAGCACCCATATCAACTCCCAGCATTTTGATACCAGGAAAACCAAGTTCTATCAACATCAAGGATAACCTTGAGGAGAAAACAAGTCACTGAAAAACAACACTCAGACTGAGAAATTTAAACATGCATTATGGTTTTCATTAAGAATCAAAAACAGATCTTATTAACTTAATTAATTCAAAATATCACTGTGTAACAAATTAAAGATTCACCATCTGCAAATCTTCACCTATAAGCTACATGGCACTATACTGCTATATCTGTATAGGTATAGATACAAAGATAGATAGGGAGATACAAATACAGAATACAGAGAGATCTAGATCTGGATCTGGATGTGTACTTATCTGGTATAATACAACATAGTTTGGTTCTTTTTTTTTTTTTTAATACAACTGATTTTTATTTATTTATTTTATTTTTAAATTTATTTTTGGCTGTGTTGGGTCTTTTTTTAACATCTTTATTGGAGTATAATTGTTTTACAATGGTGTGTTAGTTTCTGCTTTATAACAAAGTGAATCAGCTAAATGTATACATATATCCCCATATCTCCTCCCTCTTGTGTCTCCCTCCCACCCTCCCTATCTCACCCCTCTAGGTGGTCACAAAGTACAGAGCTGATCTCCCTGTGCTATGCAGCTGCTTCCCACTAGCTATCTATTTTACATTTGGTAGTGTATGTATGTCCATGCCACTCTCTCACTTCGTCCCAGCTTATCCTTCCCCCTCTCCATGTCCTCAAGTCCATTCTCGACGTCTGCATCTTTATTCCTGTCCTGCCCCTAGGTTCTTCAGAACCATTTTTTTTTCTTAGATTCCATATATATGTGTTAGCATACGGTATTTGTTTTTCTCTTTCTGACTTACTTCACTCTGTATGACAGACTCTAGGTCCATCCACCTCACTACAAATAAATCAATTTCATTTCTTTGTATGGCTAAGTAATATTCCATTGTATGTATGTGCCACATCTTCTTTACCCATTCATCTGTAGATGGACACTTAGGTTGCTTCCATGTCCTGGCTATTGTAAATAAAGCTGCAATGAACATTGTGGCACTTGACTCTTTTTGAATGATGGTTTTCTCAGGGTATATGCCCAGTAGTGGGATTGTTGGGTCATATGGTAGTTTACTTTTACTTTTTTAAGAAACCTCCATACTGTTCTCCATAGTGGCTGTATCAATTTACATTCCCACCAACAGTGCAAGAGGGTTTCCCTTTTCTCCACACCCTCCCCATCATTTATTGTTTGTAGATTTTTTGATGGTGGCCATTCTGACTGGTGTGAGGTGATACCTCATTGTAATTTTGACTTGCATTTCTCTAATGATTAGTGATGTTCAGCATCCTATCATGTGTTTGTTGGCAATCTGTACATCTTCTTTGGAGAAATGTCTATTTAGGTCTTCTGCCCATTTTTGGATTGGGTTGTTTGTTTTTCTGATATTAAGCTGAATGAGCTACTTGTAAATTTTGGAGATTAATCCTTTGTCAGTTGCTTCATCTGTAAATATTTTCTCCCATTCTTAGGATTGTCTTTTCATCTTGTTTATGGTTTCCTTTGCTGTGGAAAAGCTTTTAAGTTTCATTAGGTCCCATTTGTTTACTCTTGTTTTTATTTCCATTTCTCTAGGATGTGGGTCAAAAAGGATCCTGATGTGATTTATGTCATAGAGTGTTCTGCCTACGTCTTCCTCTAAGAGTTTTATAGTGTCTAGCCTTACATTTAGGTCTTTAATACATTTTGAGTTTATTTTTGTGTATGGTGTTAGGGAGTGTTCTAATTTCATTCTTTTACACGTAGCTGCCCAGTTTTCCCAGCACCACTTATTGAAAAGGCTGTCTTTTCTCCATTGTATATTCTTGCCTCCTTTATCAAAAATAAGGTGACCATATGTGTGTGGGTTTACCTCTGGGCTTTCTATCCTGTTCCATTGATCTATATTCCTGTTTGTGTGCCAGTACCATACTGTCTTACTGTATCTTTGTAGTATAGTCTGAAGTTCGGGAGCCTGATTCCTCCAGCTCCGTTTTTTCTTTCTCAAGATTGCTTTGGGGCTTCCCTGGTGGCGCAGTGGTTGGGAGTCCGCCTGCCGATGCAGGGGACACAGGTTCGTGCCCCGGTCCGAGAAGATCCCACATGCCGTGGAGCGGCTGGGCCCAGGAGCCATGGCTGCTGGACCTGCACGTCCGGAGCCTGTGCTTCGCAATGGGAGAGGCCACAACAGTGAGAGGCCCATGTACAGCAAAAAAAAAAAAAAAGATTGCTTTGGCTATTCGGGGTCTTTTGTGTTTCCATAAAATTGTGCAATTTCTTGTTCTACATCCGTGAAAAATGCCATTGGTAGTTTGATAGGGATTGCATTGAATCTGTAGATTGCTTTGGGTAGTATAGTCATTTTCACAATGTTGATTTTTCCAATCCAAAAACATGGTATATCTCTCCATCTGTTTGTATCATCTTTAGCTTCTTTCATCAGTGTCTTATAGTTTTCTGCATACAGGTGTTTTGTCTCCTTAGGTAGGTTTATTCCTAGGTATTTTATTCTTTTTGTTGCAATGGTAAATCGGAGTGTTTCCTTAATTTCTCTTTCAGATTTTTCATCATTAGTGTATTTTAGTGAACACGTGTCTGGATTTTGCAACCAAACCTTTATGGTATGTAACTATAGCTTCCTGGAGGATGGTTTCAACAATCCTAATAATTCGAAAATAACACATTGAAATCAGAGGCCATCTAGCTCTCTTGTAAAATGACAAAGATGTCTGCTTAAATACTGCATAAAAACAGCTTGTGCCTGGAGCTTGCTAAGGAAGCAGGTGACGGTTAAATTATTCTCGTTTATGCACCTTTCACTCTGGTGCTCAATTCAACATAGCCTGTGCTGGTTTGTCATGTCCAGCATTTATTGTGCTTCTTTGTCATAAAATCCAAAGCTCTCTACCATATGGTGTCATTTTTGAAATGTTAATCTGAGTGGAGCTTGTGATGCCAGTTAGGTTCCCAGCTGGTCTCTGTATAGGTTATTTCACAGACATTAGCCCTGTTTTGAATTAAACTAAATTAGAGAATAAAATGAGATATTGTCATGCAAAGTCAGGCAATATTATTTGACATCTGCACCATCTCTGAGAGCTTTATTGAGTGGTTATTTTAAAATTTAAGCTAAGAAGGAAAGAACATACAAACAATAAGTTAGGGCCAGATAACATACCAGTGTAGCAGATAATTAATAATAATATTTAATAATAACAATAATAATAATAATAATAAGTGATTATGATGTTACATGAAGAAAGACCTCTATCCACAGCTCCCCTCCCTTTGGGTCAAAGACTAGGAAGGAAAATAACTTTGCCTAACACATTTCAGACGCAAATCTTCAGTTTTGCCTGGCTAAAAAAACAGCCATTAAGACGGATATGGGTCAGAAATGTGCCTGGTTTTTCCCCTTCCTATCATTTCAAAGGGCCCTATTTGAAAGCAGAGAGATGAATAAAAGGAATTAACCCTACTTTGCATAATAACTTAACATACTAAGTCCACTGTAAGAGAGGAACCTTGCTAATAACTACACGGGGTTGAGGGTGACTAAACTTCCTCATTCTCCTATGACTTTATACTGTCCTTTCCCTGAGAATCAGTATTTGTCCATGGCAGGGGTGTGTGTGTGTGTGTGTGTGTGTGTGTGTGTGAGGGTGCATTCATGTGCAGCAGTATATGTTCATGTGCACATACAAATAAACAGTTAGTTGCTGGAAAATCGGAAACAAAAATTCATCTCTGTAACTTACACTGGGGGTAGACCTTAAAAAGGACAGACTTGGAACACCAAAACTCCTCCCCACCATCCTTCACTTGCAGATTTTCTGCAGGACTTGGGAAATCAAAAGTTGTTAGAAACCCTCCTGCTATAGCAGCAGAGCCTAATTCCATCCCAAATCCCCAAATACGGGGAATGGTTTTACTGCAAAGCAGAAGTGGGTCCAGCATGCACAGCCCCTGTGGTCAGGGAGGTTTCCTACAGGGTGAGGGGAGATTTGCCCAAGGTGGTTTAAAAAGTGGTTCCCACAGAGAGAGGTAGATCTGAAGTGTGGTGGACAAGGGCAGGAATTTGGGTGTGCCCCTGAGAGGACCACTTGTGAAACCTTTAACTTCCCCCTTTGAATGCTTTCTTTGGACAGTATCAATGCCTTCCTGTGTAAATTCCCTTTAATAGGGCCCCAACCCTTCAGTGATACCCAGCTCACCCATCAGCTCGGTGTTCTGGTGGTGCAATGAGAAATAATGGCAGGAGGTGAGAGGAGTCTCATGTTTATTTAGTCCTCCCGTTAGTCCTACACAGTCAAGACACACACAGCCATACATACACAACCACACACAGACACACAGACACACACACACACACACAACCAAGACAAAGGAGACAGGCAAAGGCCTGAGCCAACTACCTCTAATCCATTTTATTAGGAAAGCAAAGCTTTTTCAAATACCCTCAGGATATCCTCCCTTTAAGGTCTCATTGGTCAAAACTTCTCCACTTAGTATCCTGAGTGTCAAAGAAATTAGGAGTGAATATTTAGCTTTCCCAGTCTCCATAGTAGAAAACCTAGGAGGAAAAGGGTTGGTAATTGGCATGTAGAGAGCAGTTCTGTGGTGTCTGCCTTTCCCTGGGTCTGGGCTATAAACCAGTTATCATTAACTTGTCCACTAGCAAGCGAAGGGGAAGATGACACACGAGATGGCTTAGAGACCCATGGCCTGGGTTCCATAAGCAGCTTTGTGAAGTAAGATGAAAAGAACCCCTTCCCCCTCCTCTCAATGTCCCTTCCAGGCATTCTAGGGGTTCATCCTCCTGTCTCAAGCTCATACCCAATTCCAAACACCCGTGTTCTGGGTTTCACAGCTCCACAGGATATACCTATAGAACTACGTGAATACAAGTTTGCCAACATGACCTGGTGTGGACTCTGGGCTGCTGAGGAAACTGACTAACCAAGAGTTAGACTTCTGGGGTGGTGGTCTGGGAGACTGGCAGAAAGACAAGAACAGTGATCTTTGCCCTGGAAAGTCCTAAATTATTGGCAATGGCTTCATCTTTCATCCTAACTCTCACTGCACTTACATATCAGGTTAGTAAGTTCTCCTGAGGGTTATATAATCTATGACTCAGTTAATAGGGGCACTGTGTGCCCAGGAGGACATCTAATGGAAAATGCATCCATATGGAAATGCAATCCAAAAGCATCAAGGAGCACAGACCATGCATTATGATAACCTTAGTTCATTCAGTAAACCAGCAAAAGTGTGTGTCATAGTAAATTAAAAATAGCCTTTTTTGCCCATTTTAAGTAATATTCCTTAATGACCTTAAATGAAACAGAAAATTAAAAATCTGTGAAATGAAAAGAAGGGCAAATTGAAACACTTATTTATATGTGGTATGAAGGCAGCAAGAAGTTAATACTTATTTCTATATTTAGTGCACTGATGGAAAAAATGAGTTGTTTACAAGTTCTTTACAATATTACAATGTGAATGCTATTTTTAAGGTTACTTTTCATTCAAAGGCAGAATCCAAGAGATAAATAAGAAAGGTAATATATAGAAAAGAAATGACTCAGTGTGTGGGCCAGGTGAGAACTTGGTATATATGTAAGATACTTAACTTCTTCCAGATTTGATTATTACAATGATGCCTTACTCAGGGATAGTAGTCTTAGATACCAGCCCATAAATGAAGGGAGAGCTTTTTGCTACACACAGTTTGACAAAGGAAATTTGATTTGGATGTCACAATTCCTAAAAAGTCCATGGGTTTGCACTTAAAACCTATCAGAATGAACTTACCTATATCAAAATAGACCCACTGAAATGTAAACATTAAGAGATCATCGCACTGTGGAACCCTCTTGCACTGTTGGTGGGAATGTAAATTGATACAGCCACTATGGAGTACAGTATCGAGGTTCCTTAAAAAACTAAAAATAGAACTACCATATGACCCAGCAATCCCACTACTGGGCATATACCCTGAGAAAACCATAATTCAAAAAGAGTCATGGACCACAATGTTCATTGCAGCACTATTTACAACAGCCAGGACATGGAAGCAACCTAAGTGTCCATCTACAGATGTGGCACATACATACAATGCAATATTACTCAGCCATAGAAAGAAATGAAATTGAGTTATTTGTAGTGAGGTGGATGGACCCAGAGTCTGTCATACAGAGTGAAGTAAGTCAGAAAGAGAAAAACAAGTACCGTATGCTAACACATATGTATGGAATCTAAAAAAAAAAAAAAAATGGTTCTGAAGAACCTAGGGGCAGGACAGGAATAAATATGCAGACGTAGAGAATGGACTTGAGGACATGGGGAGGGGGAAGGGTAAGCTAGGACGAAGTGAGAGAGTGGCATGGACATATATACATTACCAAATGTAAAACAGATAGCTAGTGGGAAGCAGCCACATAGCGCAGGGAGATCAGCTCAGTGCTTTGTGACCACCTACAAGGGTGGGATAGGGCAGGTGGGAGGGAAACGTAAGAGGGAAGAGATATGGGGATATATGTATATGTATAGCTGATTCACTTTGTTATAAAGCAGAAACTAACACACCATTGTAAAGCAATTATACTCCAATAAAGATGTTAAAAAAAAAAGAGATCATCACACTGTTCTTTTGGCTAAGAGGACAGTTGGTATTGTAAATGTTTTCATATATTTGTACACTCCTGTTCATAGTAGCATTATTCACAATAGCCAAAAGGTAGAAGCAACCAAGTGTTTATCACAGATGAATGGATAAACAAAATGTGTACAAAAATCTCTTTGAGTCCCTGCTTTCAATTCTTTGGGGTATTTATGCAGAAGTGGAATTGAGGGATGATATGGCAATTCAATACTTAATTTTTTGAGGAACTGCCATACTGTTTTCCACAGTGGCTGCACCATTTTACATTTCCACCAACAATACACAATTATTTCAATTTTTCCACATTTTTTTTCATAATGGGTGTGAAGTGATATCTCATTGTGATTTTGATTTGCATTTCCCTAATCATTTGTGATTCTGAGCATATTTTCATGTGTTTATTGGTCATTCGTATATCTTCTGGAGAAATGTCTATTCAAGTCTTTGCCTATTTTTCAATCAGACTGTCCTTTTTTTTCATGCCGAGTTGTAGGAGTTCTTTATATATTCTGAATATTAATCCCTTTTCATATCTGATTTTCAAATACTTTCTCCCATTCCCTGGGCTGCATTTTCACTCTGCTGGTGGTGTCTTCTGATCCACAAAACTTTTTTTCATTTTGATGTAATTCCACTTATCTATTTTGGCCTGTGCTTTTGGTGTTACATCTAAGAAATTGCTGCCAAATCCAAGTTCATGAAGATTTTTCCCTATGTTTTCATCTAAGAGTTTTATAGTTTTACCTCTTCATTTAGGCCATAGATCCATTCCATACTATTTTTATATGGTTTAAGACAAGGATCTGCTTTCATTCTTCTGCTTGTGAATATCCAGTCTTCCTAACACCAATTATTAGAAAGATTATCCTCTCCCCATTGAACATTCTTCACACTCTTGCCAAAAATAACTTGGCTATATATGTGAAGTTTATTTCTTGGCTTGCATCATGTAATTTCTTGTACAATATTTTGTTTTCTTTTGAGTTATTAATGGCCTCATTCTTTCATTTGCTTCATTATCTATGTACGTATCATTAATTCACACCAACTGTCCCCAAGATATATAAAATTTCCCTCATTATAGTTTTTAAAACCTGGCAATATATCAGTTTGATACAATTTCTTAATTGCTCCTTGAGAGACATTGCTCTTAGAGCCCTCTGCCTTCCTTCTCCTCTTTACAGGCTTCTGCACAGCTGTTATCTGGAAGTTTCCCTTCACTACCATCCTGGAAATCCACACTGCTGCTTCTTGTGGTAGGTCCCCCAGGACCTAGGATTCCATATATTTCGCAGGATTCCATATATATTTCCTTTCCATTTACTTGCTTGTACTGGCGAAGCACATCATTCAGTAGCTTCCTGAAAATATTTTTGTCTTCACACTTTAGTTTTAATATAAGTATAGAATTCTAGGTTTTAAATATATTACTTCAGAATTTTGAAAGCTTAGCTCCACTGTCTTCTAGCCTCCAGTGTAGCTACTACAAAGTCTCATTTTAGTAAACAGGACATCACTAAAGGATTTTAGATGGAAAATTTTAGGGTCATACCTTTTAAAAATAGATCACATTGACTGCCATGCAAAGGATGAAACTAAGAGGTATATATATTTTAAACTTT
The DNA here is from genome assembly GCF_964165515.1 of Mesoplodon bidens. Lineage (NCBI taxonomy): Eukaryota > Metazoa > Chordata > Mammalia > Artiodactyla > Ziphiidae > Mesoplodon > Mesoplodon bidens. The sequence continues at coordinate 45,898,908 of NC_138165.1, read as the reverse complement.
AAGTCAATCAGCTCAAGAGAAAATGGACTAATTGATCTTTTGCAAGATATAGTGTAAAGAGGATTTTTGCGTTGACTATGAGGAAAGATCAACGACCTCTAATTAGCTTCCAACTTCCCTTACATTATTCTAATTCTATAAATAATAAAGTACTGTCTATTAGCTGTGTTCCAGCACCAAAAATGCATTGCCAAACTCATCTCATCATGGTGCCATTCATTATTTACATCTTGACCTCCTTGAGGTTAAGGTCGTCCTTTTACTCATTTTGATATCGCTGTCATGGAGCACAAGGTTTACCTAATAAACATTGTGCAATGGTGGCATAGGGAAACCGAAGTAGCATACCCTGTGCCCCGCTAGCAACAAACTTTATTCTTTTCCTTTCCTTCATTGATCACCACCACAATTATTACCCACTAAAATTATACCCAATCTCTCACGTTGACTTCTGTGTCCTAAAGAATTTAACATGCCTATGGGACCCCTGTACCTACTTATTATTAAGGAGTCATATGGAATTTGTTTTAGATTTTGGAAGAACTTTTGATGCCCCTAGTACATTTCCCCCAACAACAAAAATCAAAAAAGAAAAAAAAAGATTTCAATTTTTTGCTTGCTGCTTGAGGAGACACTGTGGTGAAATAGAAAGGCATTAGACTGGAATTTGGGCATTAATATCCAGTCCTTAATTTACTTTGAATCCAACTCCCTTTCTCTGCCTGGGCTTCAGTTTTTTCATCTGTAAATAAAAAGATTTGATCGGACCCCAGTCCAATCAAATAGGCTGGATAGGCTTTATTTAGGACTAGCTCTGAATTGGTTGGCTGTAACGGTGGTGCACTGTATGAGGAGGATTATGCATCTAGGTCTGGGCTCAGGGCTAAACAGCATCCTGTTTGAATAGCAATGTCTGCTGTGGAAGGGGCAGCACCATGCTGTTAAGATGCCAGCCCTGGAATGGATAATCACTACAGTCCCTTTTAGTTTTCAGATACTGTGACTAAGCTACCTTATTTTTCAGACCATTTGCCTTTTTTGTTGCCCTAAAGTGTCTCTGAGTTTTCCATGTCCCCTTATAATGGAAGAGACTAAAATTGGATAAAGATCTCTTGAAAAACTTATCAGATCTAATATGTCATAATTCCTAAATTCTACATTCCTTCTTACACACCGTATTTGCTTCTTTAATTACGGAGTTGAAGTTCCAACCTATGAAACATGAGACAGAGGACACTAATAATAACTGATTTCCAACTATAGGGAAATATGCAAAATTAAGTAACTCAGCACAGCATATTGCATTAGTTTTCCAGGGCTACTATAACAAATTACCACAAACTGGCTAAAACAACAGAAATTTATTCTCCTACTGTCCTGGAGGTTGGAAGTCAGAAATCAAGGTGGTTTTGGTGGGGTCATGTTCTTTCTAAGGGCTCTGGAAAGAGTCCTTCCTTGCCTTTTCCTTGCTCTGGTAGTTGTTGGCAATCCTTGACATTCATTGGCTTGTAGATGTATCACTCCAATCTCTGCCTCCATAGTCACACTGCCTTCTTCCCTGTGTGACTGTGTCTCTAAATCTCTCTCTTTCTAAGAAAAGTGTCATTGGATTTAGAGCCCATCCTAACCCAGTACGACCTCATCTTAAATTGATTACTTCTTCAAAGACCTTATTTCCAAATAAGGTCACATTCACATGTTCTGGGGGTCAGGACTTCAACATATCTCTCTGAAGGTCACAATTCAACTCACAACTTACAGCAACTTCTACATTTGCCAAAAATAATAAAATTATTGAATTGTGATAAATGTTCATCTTCTATTTTGCATAATAAATATCTATAGTTATTTACCTAGACTGGTATCCATAGTTTATTGTTGAATAAAAATACCAGACTATAGTACAGTAGGATCTTATTTACAGGATGTTATAGAAAACGTCTACATGTATATACCTGGACCAAAAGACATTTGGCTAAAGCAAATATCATTTTTTTTTTGCGGTATGCGGGCCTCTCACTGTTGTGACCTCTCCTGTTGCGGAGCACAGGCTCCGGACGCGCGGGCCCAGCAGCCATGGCTCACAGGCCCAGCCGCTCCGCGGCATGTGGGATCTTCCCGGACCGGGGCATGAACCCGTGTCCCCTGCATCAGCAGGCGGACTCCCAACCACTGCGCCACCAGGGAAGCCCAGCAAATATCATTTTTATAAGAAAGATAAAGCTTTAAATTTATAAGCTGGCCATAACTAATAATAATAATAACACCAACAATAAAAACTTTACATTGTTTACAATGCTTTATACTTTTCAAAACAATAACAGCAAAAGTAAGAATAAGAACATCATTTTAAAAGACATGTTTTTTTTTAATATTTATAACAAAGATGTTTTAGTTTCTGTGTTTAGTCCTTATCCTTCTAAAATTTTTGGTTAATCAGTAATCAAAGATGAAGAGTCTTACCTTCTTCCTCATAAAGGAAGAAATCCCTTCAGTGAAGTCCAAAGTAACTTTATTCAAATAGGTCACTTTGTGTCTCTTAATATTATGTAAAAGACTGTCCCTATTATGTGATCACTAACTAGGTTGTGGTAAAAACAAAGATGACATCAGGTATTCAGCCTTAAATGAACCTACAGAAGTGAGATCAGAAAAGCAGTGCAAAGAAGGAGCCAAGCCAAACATGAGCCTGGGGGCTGATCGGAGACTCAAGTATGCACTGTTCAGCTAATCTGCAGGGACATCCTTGGCTGAGAACTAAAATCTGTGGTCAGTGGGGCATGCAGCTTCACTACTTCCACCTGTCTTTTAGTGTGTCATTATTGCAAATTAAATAATTCAGTTGAAAGCTAAACCATTTGCTGCTTTGGCTGTAGAACCTCTTGACTCCAACATGTGACATACTAAATTGAGTCCTCTTTCACTGGAAGTCAGAATATCATGGAGTTCAAACCTGAGTCTCGCAGACTCCTCTGCCCCATTTTAAGAAGGCTGAGTGTATAGAATCTGACATAGTTGACTTTTTAACTACGAAGGAAGGACGTTCCTTTAAGCCTAAGAAAGCAAAACCATCTGGTATCACACAGCTGTGGAAATACTGTGTATCTAATTATTTATGGAGGTACCTATAATTTGGTCTTGGTATATCCCAGAAGACTTTGAAAAAGCAGAGTTTCATCGTGATTTCAGATCAATAGCTTCTAAATCATTATTCTGGTCAAGATTTTTCTCATCAGAATGAAAAATGTTTTCATTAAAGAAATACAGAAATGTCATACTGGTTTATGCAGAGGCATGACAGAGGGCATGCATATGTAGTGCCGTAAGAAAAGTAATACTGTCAGTCGTTCCACAACCTTGGCCTTTTAATTCCATCAATCAGAACAAATGAAAGAAATATATTTAACAACAAATGGGGCATCTAAACACCCAACTATTGAATATTTACTGTCTTATACCCTCTACAGGTTGATTACTAAGAAAGAATAATTCACCCTTTTAAAATAAAATCATAAAAATATAGAATGTTACAGTTTAACACTTGAGAGAGATTTTCTGCTTCCTGTAAAGGCAGATTAGAGTTTTGTTTTTGGTTTTCTTTGTTTTTTGCCAGACAAATCTTCCTTCTGAGAATAAATGGAAAACTAAAAGGATATTTTTAAAAATGTAAATATTTGAAGCAGGGCTTCCCTGGTGGCGCAGTGGTTGAGGGTCCGCCTGCCGATGCAGGGGACAGGGGTTCGTGCCCCGGTCCGGGAGGATCCCACGTGCCGCGGAGCGGCTGGGCCTGTGAGCCATGGCTGCTGGGCCTGCGCGTCCGGAGCCTGTGCCCCGCAGCGGGAGAGGCCACAGCAGTGAGAGGCCCGCGTACCACCAAAAAAAAAAAAAAAAAAAGTTGAAGCATCAGAGAGTTTCAAAAACAGTGAGATTTTGAAAAAGCGGACTCCATAGAGGAAAGGAACACAGAGAAAATGAGCTCAACAGTCAGTGTGTTGCTTTTACCCTGAAGGTGTTTGCCAATTTACCAGTGGTGGCTTAAAGTCTGAAAAGCCAAGTAGGAGGCTGTGTCTGAGAGGATGAGAGGCTAAATAGAACTTCCAAACATCTTGAGAAGCCGAGGAAGACACAAACTGGAGTTCAGAGCACACTAAGGAAAAGGAATCTCAATAAGTCACCAAGACTTTCAGTCAAGACCCCTGAAAGAGTGTTGTGAATCACTGCAAATAGGGGTGAAGCAGACAGACAGTATTCAATCAGCCTCACAAGCCCTGGAACCCAGCTTTGAATCAGCTCAATTCCTGGCTAGGTTAAGGTGGCACCCCCTACCTTAACTGCCTGTTTAAAACACAAGAAACTCCTTTCTGAAAAATAAAAATAAAAATCATTCAGAACCAAATTTTTCATATATGATATCTGGCATTAAATCCTAAATTACCAGGAAACAAAAGCACTTGATCAAAATCAAGAGAATAGGGCCTCCCTGGTGGCGCAGTGGTTGAGAGTCCGCCTGCCGATGCAGGGGATACGGGTTCGTGCCCCGGTCCGGGAGGATCCCATATGCCGCGGAGCGGCTGGGCCCGTGAGCCATGGCCGCTGAGCCTGCGCATCCGGAGCCTGTGCTCCGCAACGGGAGAGGCCACAACAGTGAGAGGCCCGCATACCGCAAAAAAAAAAAAAAAAAAAAAAAAAAGAGAATAACAAACAGTATAAACAGATCCACAGAAAGTTTATTGGCATTATTAGACATGACTTTTAAAAACTATGAGTAATACCTTCAAGACATGAGATGGCAAGTTGGAGAATTTCAGCAGAGAAATGAACATTATTTTTAAAAAGTCTAATAGCAATTGGTGAGTCTAACAGCAGATTAAATAAAGCTGATGAGAAGACTCATGAATTGTAAGGTAGGTCAGGACAAGTATACAGACTGATACATGGAGAAACAAATAGAAAATACAGAAAAGAGCACAAGAGACATGTGGTACACATACATGTGTAATGGGAGCCCAGGAAGGAAAAGCGAAGAAAAAGTAGAGAAGCAACATTTAATGAAATGATTTTCCAAAACTGATGAAAGAAACCAAGCCACAGATTTGAGATGTTCTATTGTACAACCCCCAATAGGATAGATACAGATAAAAGAACACCTAGGTACATCATTGTACAACTGCTGAAAACCAAAGAAAAAAAAAATTATTAAGCAGCCAGAGAAAAAAAAGACAATGCTTCATTCAAAGAAGCAAATAAACTGACAGATGATGCCACAAAAGAAACAATGAAATCCAAACAAGTTGGAGTGACATTTTCATTGTGTGGAAATAACCCTACTACTTATTTAGTCCCACTCTGTCTCATTCATACCTAATGAGAAAATCATATCCAGAGGGGCTAATTATCTAGCCCAAGGACAGCCAAACCAGAACTTCAGGTTGCTCACCACTCTCCTAGTTTACATGCATTCTTCCCCATTATCCCAGTCATACAACCACTAAAAGAAAATAAAAAACATTCTACTCCAACGAAGGAAGTCCTATTTTCTGTATACATTCCTTTCCAAATATGTATTTGGGCATCCTTCTGAAGAAAATCCCTTTACATAACCCAACTGCTAAATTACAATCAAGCATATTAACTCAGCTAAAAACATACAGATTCCATTTTCACTCTTTGCAAATATTTCTTGCTGGGAAAGTGCCCACTAAAAAAAATTACCCTAGTCCTGGCTATTGTAAATAGTGTTGCAGTGAATATTGGGGTGCATGTGTCTTTTTGAATTATGGTTTTCTCAGGGTATATGCCCAGTAGTGGGATTGCTGGGTCATATGGTAGTTCTATTTTTAGTTTTTTAAGGAACCTCCATACTGTTCTCCCTAGTGGCTGCATCAATTTACATTTCCACCAACAGTGCAAGAGGGTTCCCTTTTCTCCACACCCTCTCCAGCATTTATTGTTTGTAGATTTTTGGATGATGGCCATTCTGACCGGTGGGAGGTGATACCTCATTGCACTTTTGATTTGCATTTCTCCAATAACTAGTGACCCTGAGCATCTTTTCATGTCCATCAACAGATGAATGGATAAAGAAGATGTGGTACGTATATACAATGGAATATTACTCAGCCATAGAAAGGAACAAAATTGGGTCATTTGTAGAGATGTGGATGGACCTACAGTCTGTCATACAGAGCAAAGTAAGTCAGAAAGAGAAAAACAAATATCGTATATTAACATATATATACGGAATCTAGAAAAATGGTACAGATGAACCTATTTGCAAAGCAGACATAGAGACATAGATGTAGAGAACAAACACATGGACACCAAGGTGCGAAAAGGTGGGTGGGATGAATTGGGAGATTGGGATTGACATATATACACTACTTATATAAAACAGATAACTAATGAGAACCTGCTGTATAGCACAGGGTACTCTACTCATTGCTCTGTGGTGACCTAAATGGAAAGGAAATCCAAAAAAGAGGGGATATATGTATACATATAGCTGATTCCCTTTGCTGTACAACAGAAACTAACACAACATTGTAAAGCAACTATACCCCAATTTTTAAAAAAGTACTCTAACCTATAAGCTTTATTGATTTATTTTAATTGCTACATCCCCAACTCATCTGGAAATTGGGTAGGGGAAGCATCATTATTCTGTGTGTGATCCTTTATTCGTATGAATACTTTTCATTCCAATATCTCAAACAGGACACACCTGCATTTTCAGACAGCCTCAACAGACCCATTTTATTAAGAAAAAGTTTTGCATATACAACAAAGATCTTTTGGTGCATAGGAACCTCCACTTTCCTGAGTCACCTATTCCACAGCTCCAGCAGTAGATACTTATAAATGTCATTCTCCTTAATGCCACATCAGAAAATGTGGCCTTTCAACATGCACATTTGTGCAATTCGGAACAATGGGTGGTCTCCTTAAACGACTTTCCCTGAATACTTTCAGGGATACAAATTGTTCTGCATGATGACGGAGATTGGCAATACTTTTCATTTTTCTAAAACATTATTTCCCTTTTTTCCATAATTGAAATAGTTAAAGCACCTCTAGCAAATAAAATGGAGGCTGCTCACATTTAGAAATATAAAGGTGATAAAGCCTACTACAGGAGTTTTCTGTCAGGTTTACAGGAAAGAATCAGAGACTGGAAAGCCTAAGGATTTAACTCGGGGAATGTGAGAGCATTTTGTGTCACTGACTTAGCAGTGCCCTCTGATTTTCTCATGAAATGCTGCCTAGCCCTCAGGGCACCAAATGAATAGGGGAAAGCATATTCATTTTGCTGCTACTAAATTCAGAATTTTGTATCTCTGACTAATGTTTTAAAGCTAGTCATTACCTAAAAACAGTCTCATTATTTTTATGAATTGCAGCTCAAAGTTTGCCCTTTAAGTAAGGTTCATGAGTGGGCAAAGTCTATTTTTGCCATTTTAATCCTGTACCTTCACAGTAGCATCTGTTTTAACATTATGTTGCTGTGCTAAATATCTCAGTAACCACCCGTGTGTGTGCCAGATGGAGGTGACTGCTCTAACTCTATGTGGTACCTGTCAGCAATCCAACAAACTAAAGGAGTTAAATTACTCCATCTGCTCTTCCAAATTGCCCAGAGACTGCCCCTCAAATGTTAATGTTTTTGTTTATTAATAAATAATAAAAGGATACTTTGTCAATTATGTGCCTTGACTGATTCATAATTTGTGCTAACAAATACCTGTCAATAATGAGTGCATCAGCCAAGCAGCATTTATTAAATACCCACTATATATTTTTATTGTATTAGTTACTTTAAGATATTGGAGAAAATAACCATACCATTTAGGAGGAGAACGTACCCAGAGGATAATTCATGGTTCAATCAGCATTATGCATCATGGGTAATATAATAATGTGAATTAGATGATACTGACAATTAAAGAAGAAAACATACAAAGAAAATAAAATTTTTAAAAATAGGAAAACAAAGACATCAAAATAAGAAGTGAACATAATGTTCACTTGTTTGTTTGGGAGTGCAGGCGGGGAATCCACATTTATTTAATCAACAAATACTATTGAACGTGGACTACATGTTTCAAGCTATGCTAAAGGCAATAGTGGAGAAAAGAAGAATAGAACGTAGATCCCTCCTTCAAAGAGTTTTCATGCTAGTAGCTGAAATAAGACACAATCACAAGGTGGTGAAGGAAGACCCTGAGCTCACCACCTCCCACAGACACACCAAATCTATAACAATATAGAGAGCAATTCCTCCCAAAGAAGACCTGAAGGCTGATTGAACAGTTGCTGCACATAGTGTAAACTGATACAGCCACTACGGAAAATTGTGTGGAGGTTCCTTAAAAAATTAAAAATAGAAGTACCATATGACCCAGCAATAATACTGGGCATATACCCAGAGAGAACCATAATTCAAAAAGACACATGCACCCCAATGTTCACAGCAGGACTATTTACAATAGCCAGGTCATGTAAGCAACCTAAATGCCCATCAACAGACGAATGGATAAAGAAGATGTGGTACATATATACAATGGAATATTACTCAGCCATAAAAAGGAACGAAATTGGGTCATTTGTAGAGACATGGATGGATCTAGAGACTATCGTACAGAGGGAAGTCAGAAAGAGAAAAACAAATATTGTATATTAACGTATATATGTGGAATCTAGAAAAATTGTATAGATGACCTTATTTGCAAAGCAGAACTAGAGAGGCAGACATAGAGAACAAATGTATGAATACCAAGGGGGAAAGGGGTCGGCTGGGAGGAATTGGGAGTTTGGGATTGACACATATACACTATTGAGACACATATACACTATTGATACTATGTATAAAATAGACAACTGAGGGGAACATACGTATAGCACAGGGAACTCTACTTAATGCACTGTGGTGTCCTAAATGGAGGGAAATCCAAAAGGGAGGGGATATATGTATATGTATGGCTGATTCATTCTGCTGTGCAGTAGAAGCTTACACAACATTGTAAAGCAACTCTACTCCAGTCAAAATTAATTTAAAAAAAAAAAGGAAAAGACAAGAGAAACCAGACCCCTCTCTCTCCCTCTCTTCCTCTCCCACCCCCACCCCCACTACCCCCCACCCCCGCTGCACACGCACAGAAGGCCATATGAGGATGCAGTGAGAAGGCAGCTGCCCACAAGACAGGAAGAGAGGTCTCACCAGACACCAACCCTGATGGGGCCTTGATTTTGGATTTCCAGACTCCAGAACTGTGAGGAAATAAATTTCTGTTGTTTAAGCCTTTCATAAAAAATAATAATAATAATAATACTGTTGGGCATCAGAGGCAGCAACATCATATTCTCGATTTTTGAGGAAGGCCCTTCTCTGGGTTTTGCAGATTTCCTGTTTCTAAGGTAAACTAATTTGCCAACCATTAAGTGGATTGGCACACATTACCTGTCCCAAGACAAGGACAGGAATACTGTATTCGTTTTCCAAACATGGGGTTAAGGAAGGAATATTTGAACTACACAGCTCTTTCCAAATTCTTTTGTTTATTTAAAAGAAGATCTATTGGGAAGACAACATTTATATAATTTTGGGCTTTTCTCATAACTGTGCCACAGTTCCAATCCTTTAGGCTGCAGGCCTGGAGTCATTGTTAACTGCTCCCTCAAGATTGTCCTCATGCACATTTTCCTCAGATGTATTTTCATCAGCTGCATTCACTAATGAAATTCACAGACATAAAGTGGAAAAATATTTAAGGGAAACATTTCAAATGCATTATTAACAAGTAATGACCAGAGGTTTTTCTCAATAAATTATCATAAAGCTTTCTGAGGCAGATTGAAAAGCCACATGTGAACGGCTTTACATATTTCCAACTATAGATATTTTGTAATCAATTATAATAGCATTATATACCTCATTTCTGCCATAATACATTCAATTACAAATTTAACATTTCCTGCTAACCTTTCCAAATACAGGAAAGCAAATCCTACCTACCTGATTGGTATGTTTGTATAATGCATATGTTATTCTCATTATCTTTAATTCAAGTGGACGTTGGCTTTCTTTGGTTATATTGCTGGATAACCAGTTATGTACCTGATTTTTAGATACATTTAAACTCCAATGCCTCAGGGGGTTGATTCATACGTATTTGTTGTCATTCTACTTTATCTTAATAATTTATCTCTCCCAACAGTCTCATAAAGTAGGTTGGTATAACTACCCCCTTTTATAGGAACCCAGAGATATTACCACTACGTTCCTGGGTGAATTTGCGCCCGTCGGTCGGAAGGGTATTAGCCCATAAGGTTCTAATCTATTACATATCCCAGACCTACCCCACCTCCCAGAAGAGCCACAGCTTTGCAGAAATGTTATCACAAAGAGTTAAAAAGGTAGATAGCACTTTGAAAAGTACTTTATAATACAGGTCATTAATAATTAGTAATTCTAAGTAATTCCAATACTACCAAGCATAAGAGACCTTCTCCAAATATACTGTTCTTCCATAATTAACTTGCGGGATCATGGAATAGGAGACATTTAAAGAACATAAACTACTTCGTGTAAGGTTTGGATTTTTAGGGGTGTTTTGTTTTGTTTGGCATAAGCAATGGACTTGAAGGGAGAAGTATAACCTGAAGTGCAAAATGTGCATCTGTGTTTAATTAAGATCATTTTGAAGAGTGCCTATTAAGCAATGTGATTTTAAGGCTCAATCATTGTAATATGACCAAAGGCTGAGTGAAGAGTAAATTGATCAGCTTGTAGTTTTGTCTAAGGACTATAATTTTTGTTCTCACTAAATTGTTTTTCATCTAAACGGGCTGGTGGTATTAATTTTATTTAATACATACTTATCCTAAGAAATAAAATTTTCTAAAGCTACAGGTGCTCTGAAATCCATCTCAGTTTCATCTACTAAAATTAGCAAAGTCGACCAACTCCATGTAAAAAGTACCTAAAATGTTTTCAGTCTTAGAAGATTCTCTCTGTCGTATTAATTCTGCCTCCATTTTTTTCCCCTGAGAAAAACAAAACTTTTGACTGTCTTTCTATAGGTCCAATCCACCTTAAACCAGGTTCTAAAGATACTACAGGGAGAGCAAAGAGGTCCAGAGGCCTTTACCTGGTCTCTACCTGGCCCCAATGCAATCATATGAACACAATCTCCCCAGGAGCCCAAGCCAATTTCACCACTGCCCAACAGTGAAAATTTTGGTCCAAACCATCGGAACAAAATATTCTCTCACAAAGTACCTCAAGATCTTTAATATTCATCCACATAGGAATAGCTGCAGTCAAGCCTAATGTTTAAATTCTAGCCTAGAACATGCCTATATACATCAACTTTGTAGAACCAAAGGTTGACCCAAAGAAGTTTCGGTTAGTTCAAAGAGCAGTCAATCTTTTGGGGACAACTAGCCCAAAATATATCTACAAAACCTAAGTATATTTTATGTAAATAGAAATATGTCTATAAAATTTATGAAATAAAATAACTTGAGGCTTGCCATTTATTTACCTACCAAAGAGCAAGAAATTCTACTGAGAGAGACAATGAGAGAGATCTTATGGCAGAAATTTTCTGGCCCTAAGGTTAAGAATCTTTTTCCAATTTTTGTTGAAAAATATATAGTGAGAAAAATACACATAGTATACATTTTGATGAATTTTCACAAGCTAAACATGTCTTTTACTAGCTCAAGAAAATGTTCAGACCCCAAAAGTCCCTCTCATGCATACTGCCATCGTCTATTAATTTAAATTTTTTAAAATGCTATGAGGTGGACACTATCACCCTTCCCATGTCCAGATAATGAAACTGAGATAAAGAGAACATGTTACTTGCTCAATGCCATATTACCAGCAAATTGGGATTTGAATCCAGGCAGTCTGACCTCAGAGCCCATCTTTTTTACTGCTACACCATGATTTTCTAGCTGATGTATCCATTGAAAGCTGATACAAAAATCTTAAATCTATATTTTTAAAAAACGACTACAGAAGTTTCTGTTAAAATGAACCAATTCCTCCCGTATGTTCAAGTTGCTTCCTTAGTGCCTATGCCACCCCAACAAAGAAAAAAAATCACCTCTTAGAGAGAGTTGATAACTGTGGAAATTGAAAAACTCAGTACATTTGTTTGCCTAGGTTACCACTAGACAATCAACTAGACACTGTGAGAAATTAGACTATCAATAATTACTGTGACCGGGGGGAAGGGTGGAAAAGGGGGATAGATTGGGAGTTTGGGATTGACATGTACACACTGCTGTATTTAAAATAAAATGTCTTTGCATGAAAAAAAACAAAACAAAACAGTTACTGTGTGTACCAGCTATCACCGCCTTAGGGTAGGAGCCAGATGAACAGAAGGGGCACTGAAGGTTCCAGACTCTATGTCATCCAGGCACAGCAGTCAGTACCTGGTAACACTTGTAATATACACACACCAGCCCCACAGAGGGATTACCTGCTGGGGGAGAAGTGGGGTTCATAAAGTGCTTTGAGCAATGGTAATGTCACTGAACTTCCTGGGGTAGGAAACTGAAGGTCAAACTTCTTTTGGATGTACTGATGTCATTGTTTTAAAAGCACACTTCATTATTTCCCAGATATACCTTAAAATGTTAAAAGTCTATATCGATGGAAATATAAATGAGAAATTCATCTATCTTTTTACTAAGGAGAGAATCCACCTGGAAGTCTTGGTTCTGAGCTCCAAAAGATCTACCATTCTTTCCCTCAGCAAAGACTCGTTGAGTACCTACTATGCGCCAAGTACTGTTCTGATGTTAGAGATGGAATGGTAAATAAACAGACAACATATATTCCATCAAACTCTTACCCTGCTAGTTCTGTAGCAAACTATCAACACATCTACTCTCAAAACAAATTTTTAGCTTCTTTAAATAAGGCTTCTCAATCTTCTTTGGTGAAAAATGATTCTGTGCCTCATCTATAATTTTGTTATTGAATGTAGGCAGAGATGAGGGTTGAGAAAAAGAGGTTGACAACTTATAAGTGGTATGAATGTGTGAGAAATATCTGTATAGTAAGTTATGAAGAGGACTATACCATGAGAAGTCCCACCATAATTCCATGCCCAGAGTTCATTGCTTAGAATGCTAATGAACTTTTAGGAAGGGACAGAGTAGTGGTAGTGATGGCCAAGATCCAAACAGCCAGAACCCTGGAGCTGGATACACAAGTTCTGGTAAACCTAGCTTCCTGGTACGAAATGTACAACTTGGAAAGTTCTCATTCATTTGTGAAACAAAACAACACTTTTACTTACTAATGATCACATGGCCTGATACACTAATGGCTATATTAAACACAAAGTCTCTCAATCAAATAAACCATTAGTTGAAGAGTTAAATACATAAATAAAAACACAATTAAGAAATGTGCTAATTTTTCTTCTTACTAAAGACATTATTCTGTCATTGCTCCTAGACAGATAGGTACTTTCAATAATAAATTAGACATAAATATATTCATTTAGGGGACTTTTTTGCTGCCATAATCACCTCACTTAACATTTTGCTTACATATGATTAGAAATGCTAAAACAAAATGTCAAGTATGTTTTGGAAATTAGAATGTAAAATAGGCAGCTGGTGACATTAGTCTTAATGTGGCAGAATGGCCTTTTCCTCTCATTCCCTTCTTGCCTTACCTCCTCACTCCTTCCTAGATGGGAGTGAAGATAACTGAGGTAAAGAGAAAACCCGATTAAAAAAATTTTAGCGTAATAATTGTATCCGTTGAGATAAACAAGATCATGCTGTGGTGATAAATGTGCCCAAGATCTGAGAGTCTCAGAGCTACAAAGGTTTATTCCCTGCTCATGCGATGTGACCACAGGCGTTTGGAGGGGGCTCTGCCCCATGACATCTTCTGGCACGCAGGCTAAAAAAGCAGTGCCTTCTGGAATGAGTTGCCGAGAAACAAACAGTGGTTGAAGCTCCTAAAGTTTCTGCTAAAGTTAAATACCTTAATTTCAAATTGTATTGGATGAAGAAAGTTACACAGCCAATTAATGGGGGCAGGGGAGTGTAATTCTTCCCTAGGGGAGAGGAAAGCAGATATTGGTTAAAAAAAATGTTTTTTTGTTTTAAATTACGATGCTGCACAACAATGCACCAAAGCTTTCTATAAAAGGTAGCTGTTGTGGTCCGAGCACAGGAGGGAAAAGAATTTCCAGACACAAGGCAGAATGTAAGGAAGACAGAGTTTATTAAAGAGAAGGGTCGCTGCAAGAACAGCAGGCCAACCTCCTGGTAGCCAGGGAAAGTCGACAATGAGCATGGGTTGCTTGTCTGTTTTTATAGCCAGGGAAACTGCAAGTCATCTGCTGACTGGGCACAGTATGTATAGTTTCAGTGTGCTGAGCAGGAGAAAAACAGGGCAAATGTCTTTCCTTATATGGGATGGGAAAGAGACAGGGCATGCTGCTTGGGAGGGCTCTGGGACACTGCAATAGTCACACTGTGACAGAGTGACAGGAGTCCTGTAACTCTTTGTTCTGGCAATATTGGCCCTTTGAGTTTATCTTGTTCTTTGTTCTTGGAGCACACCACAGTAGCTTACTTAGGCAAATTTAAGTTTCCATGTCTTTTAGGGGGTTCATTATGATGAACCTAAAGGACCTATGGCAATGAACGATAATAGAAGAATTTGGAAATCTCCTTTTGAAACTGAGTCCAAGAAAAGAGCAAGGCACTTTAAAAAGTATCAAAGGCCACTGGGGAGGGAAAAGAGATAGATACCTGTGAAGGAAGGATGCCAAGATGCCCAACTCTTTCAGACTGCCAATTTTGGCTGTAATATACATGCTTCCTTCTTCCCTCATAACTGAATTTTTAGCTGGGCATATGATCTCCCACAATGAAGATAATTCCCATCCTCTGTATAGCTGGTGTGGCCATATGACTAAATTCTGGCCAAAGGGAAGTAAACAGAGGTAAAATGTGGTAGTTCCAGGATACTCCTTCAAGAGAAAGTAGACCATGTCCTTTGCCCTGTTCTCTACCCCATCCTTTGTACTGCTGCCTTTCAGCAATGTTGCCACTTGGATTCTGAACATGAGTTGCCACACTGGAGTGGTGAGACTAAGAGGTGGAAGAAGCCTAGTGAGGCAGAACGTTCTATGCTTGCTATTTGTTACAAACCCTCCATACTGTCTGTTACTGTATACTTCAATGTGATTTTTAAATATTTAAATTAAGAAAAGAAGATTTTAAAAATTGGCCAAGGAAGCATCATTAAAGGAGGTTGGATTAAAGTGGGTCTTAACAGTATGGTGCTGGCACAAAAACAGAAATATAGATCCATGGAACAGGATAGAAAGCCCAGAGATAAATGAACGCACATATGGTAACCTTATTTTTGATAAAGGAAGAAAGAATATACAATGCAGAAAAGACATCAATAAATGATGCTGGGAAAACTGGACAGCTACATGCAAAAGAATGAAATTAGAACACTCCTTAACAACATACACAAAAATGAACTCAAAATGGATTAAAGACCTAAATGTAAGGCCAGACACTACAAAACTCTTAGAGGAAAACATAGGGAGAACACTCTATGATTAAATCACAGCAAGATCCTTTTTGACCCACCTCCTAGAGAAATGGAAATAAAAACAAAAATTTAAAAATGGGACCTAATGAAACTTAAAAGCTTTTGCACAGCAAAGGAAACCATAAACAACACGAAAAGACAACCCTCAGAATGGGAGAAAATATTTGCAAATGAAGCAACTGACAAAGGATTAATCTCCAAAATTTACAAGCAGCTCATGCAGCTCAATATCAAAAAAGACAAACAACCCAAACCAAAAATGGGCAGAAGACATAAATAGACATTTCTCCAAAGAAGATATACAGATTGCCAACAGACACATGAAAGGATGCTCCACATCACTAATCATTAGAGAAATGCAAATCAAAACTACAATGAGATATCACCTCACATGAGTCAGAATGGCCATCATCAAAAATTCTACACACAACAAATGCTGGAGAGGGTGTGGAAAAAAAGGAACTCTCTTACACTGTTGGTGGGAATGTAAATTGATACAGCCACTATGGAGAACAGTATGGAGGGTCCTTAGAAAACTAAAAACAGAACTACCACATGACCCAGCAATCCCAGTACTGGGCATATACCCTGAGAAAACCATAATTCAAACAGAGTCATATACCACAATGTTCACTGCAGCTCTACAATAGCCAGGACATGGAAGCAACCTAAGTGTCATTGACAGATGAATGGATAAAGAACATGTGGCACATATATACAATGGGATATTACTCCGCCATAAAAAGAAACAAAATTGAGCTATTTGTAGTGAGGTGGATGGACCTAGTGTCTGTCATACAGAGTGAAGTAAGTCAGAAAGAGAAAAACAAATACCGTATGCTAACACATATATATGGAATCTAAAAAAAAAAAAAAAATGGTCATGAAGAACCTATGGGCAGGATGGGAATAAAGACGCAGACCTACTAGAGAATGGACTTGAGGACACAGGGAGGGGGAAGGGTAAGCTGGGATGAAGTGAGAGAGTGGCATGGACATATGTACACTACCAAATGTAAAATAGATAGCTAGTGGGAAGCAGCCGCATAGCACAGGGAGATCAGCTCGGTGCTTTGTGACCACCTAGAGGGGTGGGATAGGGAGGGTGGGAGGGAGGAAGACGCAAGAGGGAAGAGATATGGGGATATATGCATATGTATAGCTGACTCTGTTATAAAGCAAAAACTAAAACACCATTGTAAAGCAATTATACTCCAATAAAGATGTTAAATAAATAAATAAATAAACAAAGTCAGTCTTAAAGAATCCAGAGAGTTCAGAAAAGCAGAGTCAAAGAGAAGAAAGGGGGGAAGGAAAGGAAACTGAATTTGTCAAGCACCTCCTAACAATCACTTGCAATTTCTGAGCACTTTCTCTAACCAGAACTTGCGCTAAGCACGTTATTTTATTCATTTCTTACAAAAACCCAGAAATGACAGTATTATTATTGCCATTTTTAGATAAAGAATCTGATATTTTTTTTAAGTGTTTAAAAATTTGCTCAGAATTATACAGCTAGTAACTGGTGAACCCAGGTTTCTCTGCTATAGAAACTCTTCTCTTTACATAAGGTAAAAATAAACATAGGCACTCTGGACTTCCCACCAGGGAAGTCCCCGGGTTGCTAGATTTTTTTTTCTTGCTGACTTACTACTGAGTTTCTTGTACAACTTAGATTTTAATTCTTTACTGATTTGTTGCATATATGCTGCAAATACCTTTTCCCAATCTGCTAATCATTTGTTAACTTTGTCTGTGATGTCATCTATTGAACAGAAATCCATCAGTCATTTTCTTTATGGTGTTTATTTAAGAAATGCTGGGCTTCCCTGGTGGCGTAGTGGTTGAGAATCTGCCTGCCAATGCAGGGGACACGGGTTCGAGCCCTGGTCTGGGAAGATCCCACATGCCGCGGAGCAACTGGGCCCGTGAGCCACAATTACTGAGCCTGCGCGTCTGGAGCCTGTGCTCCGCAACAAGAGGGGCCAAAATAGTGAGAGGCCCGCGCACCGCAATGAAGAGTGGCCCCCGCTTGCCACAACTAGAGAAAGCCCTCGCACAGAAACAAAGACCCAACACAGCCATAAATAAATTAATTAAATAAATTTTTAAAAAATAAAATAAAATAAAATACCCGGCTCACTGCTTACTCCTATAAAAAAAAAAAAAAGAAATGCTTTCTTGGGCTTCCCTGGTGGCACAGTGGTTAAGAATCCGCCTGCCAAGGCAGGGGACACGGGATCGAGGGCTGGTCGGGGAAGATCCCACATGCCACGGAGCCCGTGCGCCACAACCACTGAGCCTGCGCTCTAGAGCCCACAAGCCACAACTACTGAGCCAATGTGCCACAACTACTGAAGCCTGCATGCCTAGACCCCATGTTCCGCAACAAGAGAAGCCACTGCAATGAGAAGCCCACACACCACAACAAAGAGTAGCCCCAGCTCGCTGCAACTAGAGAAAGCCTGTGCGCAGCAACAAAGACCAACGCAGCCAAAAATAAAATAAATAAATAAATTTTTTTAAAAAAGAAATGCTTTCTTCACTCCATGTCATCGTGATTTGCCTTTCAATTTTTTATTTTTTACTATCTTTGTTGGAGTATAACTGCTTTACAATGTTGTGTTAGTTTCTACTGTATAACATAGTGAATCAGCTATATGCATACATATATCCCCATATACCCTCCCTCTTGCATCTCCCTCCCACTCTCCTTACCCCACTCCTTTAGGTGGTGGCAAAGCACCAAGCTGATCTCCCTATGCCATGCAGCTGCTTCCCACTAGCTATCTATTTTACATTAGGTAGTGTATATATGTCCATGCTACTGTCTCACGTGATACCAGCTTACCCTTCACCCTCTCCATGTCCTCAAGTCCATTCTCGACGTCTGTGTCTTTATTCCAGTCCTGCCCCTAGGTTCATCAGGACCATTTTTTTTTAGATTCCACATATATGTGTTAGCATATGGTATTTGTTTCTCTCTTTGACTTACTTCACTCTGTATGACAGACTCTAGGTCCGTCCACCTCACTACAAATAACTCAATTTCATTTCTTTTTATGACTAGGTAATATTCCATTGTATATTTGTGCCACATCTTCTTTGCCCATTCACCTGTTGATGGACACTTAGGTTGCTTCCATGTCCTGGCTATTGTAAATAGTGCTGCAATGAACACTGTGGTACATGACTCTTTTTGAATTATGGTTTTCTCAGGGTATATGCCCAGAAGTGGGACTGCTGAGTCATACGGTAGTTCTATTTTTAGTTTTTTAAGGAACCTCTATACTGTTCTCCACAGTGGCTGTATCAATTTACATTCCCACCAACAGTGCAAGAGGGTTCCTTTTTCTCCACACCCTCTCCAGCATTTACTGTTTGTAGATTTTTTGATGGTGGCCATTCTGACCACAGTGAGGTGATACCTCATTGTAGTTTTCCTTTCCATTTCTCTAATGATTAGTGATGTGGAGCATCTTTTCATGTGTTTGTTGGCAATCTGTATATCTTCTTTGGAGAAATGTCAATTTAGGTCTTCTGCCCATTTTTGTATCGGGTTGTTTGTTTTATTGGTATTGAGCTGCATGAGCTGCTCATATATTTTGGAGATTAGTCCTTTGTCAGTTGCTTCGTTTGCAAATATTTTCTCCCATTCGGAGGGTTATCTTTACATCTTCTTTATGGCTTCCTTTGCTTTGCAAAAGCTTTTAAGTTTCATTAGGTTCCATTTGTTTATTTTTGTTTTTATTTCCATTTCTCTAGGAGGTGGGTCAAAATGGATCTTGCTGTGATTTAATCATAGAGTGTTCTCCCTATGTTTTCCTCTAAGGGTTTTATTGTGTCTGGCCTTACATTTAGGTCTTTAATCCATTTTGAGTTTATTTTTGTGTATGGTGTTAGGAAGTGTTCTAATTTCATTCTTTTGCATGTAGCTGTCCAGTTTTCCCAGCACCACTTACTGAAGAGGCTGGCTTTTCTCCATTGTATATTCTTGCCTCCTTTATCAAAAATAAGGTGAGCATAGGTGCATGGATTTATCTCTGGGATTTCTATCCTGTCCCATTGATCTATATTTCTGTTTTTGTGCCAGTACAATACTGTCTTGATTATGCAACTTTGTAGTGTAGTCTGAAGTCCGGGAGCCTGATTCCTCCAGCTCTGTTTTTCTTTCTCAAGATTGTTGTGGCTATTCAGGGTCTTTTGTGTTTCCATTCAAATTGTGCAATTTTTTGTTTTAGTTCTGTGAAAAATGCCATTGGTAGTTTGATAGAGATTGCACTGAATCTGTAGATTGCTTTAGGTAGTATAGTCATTTTCACAATGTTGATTCTTCCAATACAAGAACATGGTATATCTCTCCACCTGTTTGTATCATCTTTAATTTCTGTCATCGGTGTCTTACAGTTTTCTGCATACAGGTCTTTTGTCTCCTTAGGTAGGTTTATTCCTAGGTATTTTATTCTTTTTGTTCCAGGGTAAAAGGGAGTGTTTCATTAATTTCTCTTTCAGATTTTTTATCATTGGTGTATAGTAATGAAAGGGATTTGTGTGCATTAATTTTGTGTCCTGATACTCTACCAAATTCATTGATTAGCTCTAATAGTTTTCTGGTATCATCTTTAGGGTTCTCTACATATAGTATCATGTCATCTGCAAACAGTGATAGCTTTACTTATTCTTTTCTGATTTGGATTCCTTTTATTTCTTTTTCTTCTCTGATTGCTGTGGCTAAAACTTCCAAATCTATGTTGAATAGTAGTGGTGAAAGTGGGCAACCTTGTCTTCTTCCTGATCTTAGAGGAAACGGTTTCAGTTTTTCACCATTGAGAATGATGTTGGTTTGTCATATACAGCCTTTATTATGTTGAGGTATGTTCCCTCTATGTCTACTTTCTGGAGAGTTTTTATCATAAATGGGTGTAGAATTTTGTCAGAAGCTTTTTCTGCATCTATTGAGATTATCATATGGTTTTTCTCCTTTAATTTGTTAGTATGGTGTATCATATTCACTGATTTGTGTATATTGAAGAATCCTTGCATTCCTGGGATAGACCCCATTTGATCATGGTGTATGATCCTTTTAATGTGCTGTTGGATTCTGTTTGCTAGTATTTTGTTGAGAATTTTTGCCTCTGTGTTCATCAGAGATATTGGCCTATAGTTTTCTTTTTTTGTGACACCTTTGTCTGGTTTTGGTATCAGGGTGAGGCCTCACAGAATGAGTTTGGGAGTGTTCCTCCCTCTGCTACATTTTGGAAGAGTTTGAGAAGGACAGGTGTTTGCTCTTTAAATGTTTGACAGAATTCGCCTATGAAGCCATCTGGTCCTGGGCTTTTGTTTGTTGGAAGATTTTTTTTTTTTTTTTGCGGTAGGCGGGCCTCTCACTGCTGTGGCCTCTCCCGTTGCAGAGCACAGGATCCCGTCGCGCAGGCTCAGCAGCCATGACTCACGGGCCCAGCCGCTCCGCGGCATGTGGGATCTTCCCGACCGGGGCACGAACCTGTGTCCCCTGCATCAGCAGGTGGACTCTCAACCACTGCGCCACCAGGGAAGCCCTGTTGGAAGATTTTTAATCACAGTTTCAATTTCAGTGCTTGTGATTGGTCTGTTTATATTTTCTATTTCTTCCTAGTTCAGCCTCGGAACATTGTGCTTTTCTAAGAATTTGTCCATTTCTTCCAGTTTGTCCACTTCATTGGCATATAGTTGTAGTAATCTCTCATGATCTTTTGTATTTCTGCAGTATCAGATGTTACTTCTCCTTTTACATTTCTAATTCTGTTGATTTGAGTCTTCTCCATTTTTTTCTTGATGAGTCTGGCCAATGGTTTATCAATTTTGTTTATCTTCTCAAAGAACCAGCTTTTAGTTTCATTGGTCTTTGCTATTGTTTCCTTCATTTCTTTTTCATTTATTTCTGATCTGATCTTTATGATTTCTTTCCTTCTGCTAACTTTGAGGGTTTTTTGTTCTTCTTTCTCTCTCTAATTAATTGCTTTAAGTGTAAGGTTAGGTTGTTTATTTGAGATGTTTCTTGTTTCTGGAGGTAGGGTTGTATTGCTATAAACTTCCCTCTTAGAACTGCTTTTGCTGCATCCCATAGGTTTTGGGTCGTCGTGTTTTCATTGTCATTTGTTTCTCAATATTTTTTGATTTCCCCTTTGATTTCTTCAGTGATCTCTTGGTCATTTAGTAGTGTATTGTTTACCCTCCATGTGCTTGTATTTTTTACAATTTTTTTTCCTCTAACTGATACCTAGTCTCATAGCATTGTGGTCGGAAAAGATACTTGATACGATTTCAATTTTCTTAAATTTACCAAGGCTTTATTTGTGACCCAAGATATGGTCTATCCTGGAGAATGTTCCATGAGCACTTGAGGAGAAAGTGTACTTTGTTGTTTTTGGATGGAATGACCTGTAAATTTCAAGTCCATCTTGTTTACTGTGTCATTTAAAGCTTGTGTTTCCTTATTTTCATTTTAGATGATCCGTCCATTGGTGAAAGTGGGGTGTTAAAGACCCCAACTATTATTGTGTTACTGTCGATTTCCCCTTTTATGGCTGTTAGCATTTGCCTTATGTATTGAGGTGTTCCTATGTTGGGTGAATAAATATTTACAACTGTTGTATCTTCTTCTTGGATTGATCCCTTGATCGTTATGTAGTGTCCTTCTTTGTCCCTTGTAATAGTCTTTATTTTAAAGTCTATTTTGTCTGATATGAGAATTGCTACTCCAGCTTTCTTTTGATTTCCATTTGCATGGAATATCTTTTTCCATCCCCTCACTTTCAGTCTGTATGTTTCCCCAGGTCTGAAGTGGGTCTCTTATAGACAGCATATGTATGTGTCTTGTTTTTGTATCCATTCAACCAGTCTATGTCTTTTGGTTGGATCGTTTAATACATTTACGTTTAAGGTAGTTATTGATATGTATGTTCCTATTACCATTTTCTTAATTGTTTTGCGTTTGTTTTTGAAGCTCTTTTCCGTCTCTTGTGTTTCCTGCCTAGAGAAGTTCCTTTAGCATTTGTTGTAAAGCTGGTCTGGTGGTGCTGAATTCTCTTAACTTTTGTTTATCTGTAAAGGTTTTAATTTCTCCATCCAATCTGAATGAGATCCTTGCTGGGTAAAGTAATCTTGGTTGTAGGTTTTTCTCTTTCATCACTTTAAATATGTCCTGACACTCCCTTCTGGCTCGCAGAGTTTCTGCTGAAAGATTAGCTGTTAACCTTATGGGGATTCCTTTATGTTATCTGTTGCTTTTCCCTTGCTGCTTTTAGTATTTTTTCTTTTTATTTAATTTTTGATAGTTTGATTAATATGTGTCTTGGCGTGTTTCTCCTTTGGTTTATCCTGTATGGGACTCTGTGCTTCCTGGACTTGATTAACTATTTCCTTTCCCATATTAGGGAATTTTTCAACTATAATCTCTTCAAATATTTTCTCAGACCCTTTCTTTTTCTCTTTTTTGTTCTGGGACCCCTATAATTCAAATGTTGGTGCATTCAATGTTGTCCCAGAGGTCTCTGAGACTGTCCTCAATTCTTTTCATTCTTGTTTCTTTATTCTGCTCCCTGGCAGTTATTTCCACCATTTTATCTTCCAGCTCACTTATCCATTCTTCTGCCTCAGTTACTCTGTTATTGATTCCTTCTAGAGTATTTTTAAGTTCAGTAATTGTGTTTTTCATCACTGTTTGTTTGCTCTTTAGTTCTTCTAGATCCTTGTTAAATGTTTCTTGTGTTTTCTCCATTCTGTTTCCTAGACTTTGGATCATCTTTACTATCATTACTCTGAATTCTTTTTCAGGTACGTTGCCTATTTTGTCTTCATTTATTTGGTCGTGTAGGTTTTTACCTTGCTCCTTCATCTGTAACATATTTTTTTGTTGTTTCCTTTTTTTTTTTTGATGCGTGGTGCTGTATTCCTGTCTTACTGGTTGTTTGGCCTGAGACATCCAGCACTGCAGTTTGCAGGCAGTTGGACAGAGCTGGGTCTTGGTGCTAAGATGAGGCCCCCTGGGAGGCCTCACTCTGATTAATATTCCCTGGGGTCTGAGGTTCTCTGTTAGTCCAGCGGTTTGGACTCAGAACTCCCACAACAGGAGCTTGGGCCTGACCTCCAGACTGGGAACCAAGATCCCACAAGCTTTGTGGTGCAGTAAAACAAGAAAAAAGGAAGAACGAAAGAAAAAAAAGGAGCAGTACAATATCAAAGAATAAAAAAACAAAATAAAATTAGAAAGATAAAAAATATATTAGGAAAAATAAAACTATAATTGAAACAACTGCCACAAGGTAAAATAAAACCACAACAGAAAAAAGAAAAAGAAAGACAAACAGGTGGGGGGGGGGGGAACAAGCCAAAAGGAGAGATCACTAACAAAGTACAAAGAATAAAATAAAATTAGAAAAATAAAAGATTTATTAGGAAAAATAAAAATATAAAAGAATCAACAACAATGAATCAACAAGGTAAAACAGAACCCCAATCTAAGAGAAGAAAAAAGAAAAGAAAAAGAAAAAAGCCTTGGCTATGGGGGCAGAGTTTAGGCGGGGGTGGAACTTAGGCAGGGGTGGGGTTTAGGGCGGGGTGGGACCTAGGTTGGTTGGGGGGTGACATTTGAGCCTGGGGTGGGGCCTAGGCCAGGCGACATTCAAGTGTGGGGCAAGGCCTCTGTTTAGGTCCTGCATGGAAGGGGAGAGGCAGCAAATCCTGAGGATGGAGTTAGGGAGTTTGGAGGTAGGGCCCTGAGTGAGAGTATGTGGGTGAGGTTTTGGCCCAGCTCGTTGGAGGGGGGTCTCCAAGTGTAGAGGTGGGGCCCTGGGTGGGGGTGTAGGGACGGGGCTTGGGCTCTGCACAGCAGGAGGGAGGCTCCAAGGGCAGAGGATTAGGCCCAGGAGCCAAACAGGCTTCCCAGTGCCTAAGTGGACAGGGCAAGCACTGGCCCCATTCCCTTCTGTTCCTTCGTGCCCCTCCCCTACTGTCTCCCCCAAGGTCTCCCCTGTCGCCACTAGACCCCTAAACATGGGTGGGTCCCGCTGGGTGTAGGAACTCCTTCCCTCCCCCAGCTGCCCCTCAGGGGTGCCGGTCCTGTAGGTCTAGCCTTTACTTTTGCTCCCCCTTCCCTCCCTCCCATTCCCTCAAGACCTGCGCAGCTGGAGAGGGCCTAGGTGGGCAGAGGATCAGGCCCAGGATCTCAACAGGTTCCTGGGGGTCCGAGTGGGCAGGGGAAACCTGGCCACAGTCCCTTTTGATCCTCTGCCCTCCCAGTGGTTCCCCAATTTCTCCATTCGGGTGTGGGATCCCTTCCCCTCCCCCAGCCGCCCCTAAGGGGCACCAGTCCTGTCCCGCCTCCACTTCTTCTCCCCCTTCACTCCCCCTGCGCTGCACGTCCTACCCGATTGCTGGGGGTTCATCCCGTCCCCTTAGGTGTCCGTGGTCCCACACCAGTGCCTGGTAGGTGCCCTAGTTGTGAGGAGACACGAATTCCACGTCCTCCTAGTCCGCCATCTTGGCTCAGCCTCCCCAAATTTATTTTAGGGAAACACTAAAACTTTCTCCCATGGACTGGTGAATGCTCTCTGAATCAAATCTAAATTTAATATTGACTCTAAAAGAACACAATTATAAGGATATATTTGCAACCAAAATAAAAATCTCATAATACTTTCCAAAGTCAAGTGAAAATATTTTTAGATTATGTGCATTTAAAAATTATTTATGCTACTACTCCTACTATTCCTCTCCATCAATGTAGAAAATTAAGTGCAATGTATCCTAAGTGAAGCATGCCTTTAGATTTAGGAGGGTAATATGCTTACATTTCAAATATATATTTTATATCATACTCATTTGAACATCTCAATTATCTTATTTAACTATGGATTAATATGCTTTGCAAACAGTCTATTACTCCAATGTACATTCATTTAGCAACACAACATAAATGTTAAAACATCTGGGAAAACAAGCTAGGTCTATCTAGTAGAATGCTTTGCTGTGGTTCCTAACTTTTGTTTTCTCATTAGTGGTAGAACTGACTGCTGAATTTGTAGTGTTCATACTTTCATCTGAATGAGCAAATGTAATTCTGTGTAATATCCCAGATACAATATACATTATGTGCTTCTTTAGAGAACAATAATTACAGAGTTTCTACCTATAAGAAGTAAACCTGCAATTGTCTGGCACTGAGAGGCTTCAGTGAATCAAAGAGCTGATTGAAATTAGAAAATTTCCTCATTCTTCTACTTTAAAGCCATGCATGTTCAATGAAGGACTTCTACAGATACACCAGACTGCAGAGAACATTTATATTTTATCTGAATATGAACTTAGTATCTACAACAATTTTTAAAACTAGAAGAAATTACTGGAAATGGCCCACAGTTGACAAAGGTTACAACACAAACTATCTAATGCCAAGTCCTATAGTTGGGGAAATGGAATAGTGAGAGTAAACGCACCCCATGTTCATTGCAGCATCATTTACAACAGCCAAGATATGGAAGCAACCTAAGAGCCCATCAATACATGAATGGATAAAGAACATGGGTACATATATACAATGGAATACTACTCAGCCATAAAAAGAATGAAGTCGTGCCATCTGCTACAACATGGATGGACCTTGAGGGTAACATGCTAAGTGAAATAAGTCAGACAGAGAAAGACTAATACTGTATGATTTAACCTATACATTAAATCTAAAATTAAAACAAATGAACAAACATAACGAAACAGAAACAGAGTCATAGATACAAAGAACAAACAGGTGGTTGCCAGAGGGGAGGAGGTTGGGCAGAGCAAAGAATTAGGTGGGGGAGGTTAAGAGGTACAAACTTCCAGTCACAAAATAAATGAATCACAGGTATGAAATATACAGTGTGCAGAATACAGTCAATAGTTATGTAATATCTTTGTATAATGACAGATGGTAACTAGACTTATCATTGTGATCATTCTGAAAAATTTAGAAATTTCAAATCACTATGTTGTATATCAGGAACTAACATAGTGTTGTAGGTTAGTTATACTTCAAAAATGAACAAGTAAAGAAACTCATAGAATTTTGGTTACCAGTGACAGAGGTTGGTGGGAGAGGAATTGGATGAAAGTAGTCAAAATGTACAAACTTCTAGTTATAAGATAAATAATACCGGGTGTAATGTACAAAATGATAAATATAATTAACACTGTTGTGTGTTATACATAAAAGTTAAGAGAGTGAATCCTAAGAGCTCTCGTCACAGGAAAAAAATGTTTTCTCTTCTTTTATTTTGTATCTATTATTAGATGATGGATGTTCACTAAACTTACTGTGGTCATCATTTCATGATGTATGTAAGCCAAATCATTATGCTGCACACCTTAAACTTATACAGTGCCATATAACTCAATAAAACTGAAAGAAAAAAAAAGCTTACTCTCTTTGCTAACACCTTTGAACCCCTGCTGACACTAAAGCAATAGTAGATGGGCTCCTTGCCAAAAGTCTACAAATAAACAGTCTTTTAAATTTGAAGAAATAAAAAGTCTAAGTGATGTGGAGAACCTGCAGCAGAACCAAAGAATAGGTCCGCCATGGAGAAACAAGTCCAAAGCCACTAAGTATAAAATGCAAAACAGATAAAGATGGGGGTAGGAGTAAGGAAAGCAAAATTTAAAACACAGCAAGCAGATATAGAGCCATTCTTCTAGCTTCTCTGAGGACTTTTTGTCCAAAATCACAGACAGATTGAAGCCTACCTCTCCGTCAAACTTCCAATGAATGCTCTCTCACACTGCTGGTGGGAGTGCAAATGGGTACAATATTTTTAGAAAATGACTGTTATTAAGAACCTTAGAACTGTTTAAAAAAAAAAACAACTGTGATCCTTACTGGATCAATTCTAAAAAAATCTATCTTAAGGGAATATTTCTAAATAAGGGAAACAACAACATGCACAAAGATGTCATTTAGGGATTGACTGTTTACAATAAACAAATAAAAGAATAACACACTATTAGCAGAACCATTAAATAAATTACTCTTCCCAAAGGAATATAACCATTTAAAGTGAAAAACTCCTGCAAAAAAAAAAAAAGGGAAAAAATGTTTATGTTGAGTGAAAATGCAGTATGATCAAACTATGTCAAACAGGCTAAAACTCTACCTAGGTGAAAAGCAAAATGTGTGCACATTGGTTTTTCTTTCAGTGGTGGGACACCTTCTACTTTTCTGTATTTAATCATCTATGAAGAAGATATGTTACTTTTTGCAAGAAAAAATCTGACAAATTTTATTTTTATATAAACCAGAATATACTCCACAAAATGTTAAATGAGGATAAAGCCCAAAGAAGGCAGTAAAGAGAGAAAGAGATTATTTTCATTCTCCTACCAGCTAAGTATAGTACTGCAATGTTGATCCAGCCATTGGGTTTTCCTACTTCTAATGAGGGGCCGGCCACAGCTCTCTGTATGAGGCTCGTCATCATTCAGGGCTGGCTAGCAGTCAAAGCTTAGTTGGCAGAGTGGATTAAACAAGGAGGCTGTGCATGCTCCTCAGTTTATCAGCAAATCCACAGTGACACGCATTTTCTTTTCTCCTCCACTCATGGACACTAAAACTTCAGGTGGGCAGGCTATGCAGTTTCAGGGTACACTAGCAAGGCTAGTGGGTCAGCCAAGAGCCAAAAGTGACATGAGCAGTTTCTTTGAATAATGATTAAGAAAGTTTATGTGGATGAATAGATGAAAGAAAAACTCCGTTTTATCTTTTTCTAGTGAAAGAAGGCCAGCTTAGCCACAACCTGAACGTCAAAGTCCATGACTATTTTAAAAGGCTGAAAATACTAAGTGGTAGGGGATTAGTTTGGTTAAAAATTTTTTTTAACAGAGAAGCTTAATTGTGGCAAATGGAAATCATAACCCTCTTTATTTATTCTACTCATCCTCCTTTCCTCATACCTTTTGAAAAGTCCTGTGAGGCCAAGTTATACCATCAAATTTTGCCTCTCTCAGAGCATATCAGACTATAATTAGTTTCCTTTGGTTTGGGGTCATTTCTTCTGCTCAAAAATGCTAACTGTAAAACCAGGGTATAGATACCAGGTTGACTCTTTGTTTTTTGGGGGGGTTTTTTTGGTTTTTTTTTTTTTTGCGATACGCAGGCCTCTCACTGTTGTGGCCCCTCCCGTTGCGGAGCACAGGCTCCGGACGCACAGGCTCAGTGGCCATGGCCCACAGGCCCAGCCGCTCCGCGGCATGTGGGATCTCCCCGGATCGGGGCACGAACCCGTGTCCCCTCCATCGGCAGGTGGACTCTCAACCACTGCGCCACCTGACTCTTTTGTTTTTTGTTTGCTTCTGTATTGCTGACCCAGAAAGCCCTTATCTATGTCATTAAAAAGCATTATTCTGTAATTCAGAAGTTTCAGTGCTTTTCATTCGGTTAGAACCTCTGAGCATGGAGACAACTGACAAAAGGAAGAGCTAACAGATAATCCCTATCAAGGAATGTTTCATTACCTCTTCATATAGTGCCCGACAACATGAGTGCTCAAAAAAATATTTGGTGAGTTGATGAAAGCTATCTTCTATTGTTCTAAAATCATTTCATAGGCAAGAACCATGACTTATAAATCTTTTGTCTCTTGCAGCACACACTACCGTCATGGGTTCATAATAGGCAGTCAATCAAAATTTTAGGTAAATAAACCCCCCAAAATTGATATTATGAGCACATAAAACCTGCTAAGCACGTTTTATGCAGGGTACCTAAGAATAAATTTGTCTTTTCGTTTCCACATTCCTCTGATGTCCAGTTGCCTCTCATAGACAGATATCCCATCTTTCTCCCCCTTTTAAAATTTAATCATATACTGTTACTCCCCACTTATACCAGCTTAAATTGAATCTGAACAGAGATGTGAATGATTGAAAATTACAACTCGTAATGAGCCCCTCCTGCACCCCTCTTTGTGCAACCTCACTTAGTGTAATAAACGCACCCTACCACCCCTGAAAGGAAATGCATTAGCCCCAAGACAATATCGAACCACCACGGACACAGCTGAAAAATCAATAATCACTTTGCACTGGTATTTGACTAGAAGCAAGGCAACTGCTTTTCAAAATCTGATTTTTTTGGAAAATATAGTGGTAAAACAAAGCAGATTATATAGCCATTTAAAGTATGTCTGACACCTCCCAAAGCAACTTTTTCTATAAGAGAGTAGTCATGCAATAAATATGGCCCCATATAAATACATTATAGCATAACACATTCGAGTAACTTACACAGTCATTCAGAGCAGCAGATAATTTCTCAGGGCTCTGTGAGAAAACTGACAAGCTAAATAACTCAGTCATCAAGGCTGTACTGAAGATCCTGGGCAAATAATACCCATTAATAGGAAACGGGATTGGGAATTAGGTTTGTCTAAGGAAACTTGGTTCTTTGCAAATTCTATTAGGCAGAACTTGCAAAGAAGGGAGAATATATAAAAGAATCCAGTTGGACAGGAAGGCCTGAATAAAACAACTTGGTGGAAAAATAAATGTGCCCAGGATATTGGCATTCCTTTTAGATATGGGAAACAAAATTTGGGTACTGTCCAAATTACTGCAGGAAATTCAGCTTACATGAAAACTATAAACTGTCTGTCTTTGGTCCCATTTGTTTTCGTCAGACCAGTGCTTTGTGCCTCAGTCTTATTCTGTTGGCCAACCATGCCCCTGCTCACGCTCAGCTTCCCCGGGAAGGCGTTAAGTCCTGTCCATGACCCTACATATTTGCCAGCCCTCCTCTTTGCTCTCAGACCTCATCTTCCAATCCCCTCTCCCTCGTCCACCCCCACATTAACCCCCTTTGCCTTCCTGGCCTCCTTGCTGCTCTTCGACCCAACCAGGCCCCCACCCACCTCTGGACCCCCGTGCCTGCTATTCCCTCTGACAAGAACAGTAACAGTGTTCTTATTTCCATGTGGCTTGCTCCTCACCCCCTGCTCAGATAGCTTCCTCCCTGTAGACCCACCCTAATAGCCCTATTTAGTACCGCAGCATCAAACACACACACATACACACACACTCATTTGGATATAAGCCTCGTTCAGGCAAGTGTTTCTGGTGGTTTTGTTCACTACTGCCTTCCCAGCACCTAGAAAACTACTCGGAACATAGTAGGCTCTCACTAAATGTTTATTGAACGAATGAATGGAGGACTGGATACTACTGTGAGGTTAATCGATTTACTTTAAATACCAACTGATAACATATGAAACAGTTTGCTTTCACATGGTTTTAGATAACAGTGCCAAGATAAAATGTAGATCAAACCTCTCGAACCATAATGGCAATTGTCAATTTTTCACTGATCAAAGGTTTTTTTGTTTTTGTTTGCGGAATCTCAAGTTCCCTGACCAGGGATTGAACCCGGGCCACGGTACTGAAAGCGCCAAGTCCTAACCACTGGACTGCCAGGGAATTCCCTGATCAAAGTTTTTTTAAAAAATTGATGTCCACTTTATCCATTTGTCAAAAATTATTGAGTGGTGGGCAGGAAGGGGGAAGAAGTATAGATGAAATAAGAGTGGCAGATGGTTACACTGGTTGAAACTGCATGGTAGGTACACGGAAGCCCATTATACTATTTATGTTGTATAGGTTTGAAATGTTCCATATATTACGATCTTTTAAAAACGTATATTGAAGATTAAGAGGTACAAACTACTACATATAAAATAAATAAGCTACAAGGATTTATTGTATAGAACAGGGAATATAGCCAATATTTTATAATAACTATAAATGGAATATAACCTTTAAAAATTGTGAATCACTATGTTGTACACCTGAAATATATATGACACTGTAAATCAGCTATACCACAATTTAAAAAAACCCTATATTGAAGTTTCTTTCCAAATTGAACTGGGAAATAGGGAAAAAGGAGCTTATCAACTTTCATGGTAGCCTGTGGGCTATTTCTCTACGTTCACATTTTTAAAACTCTGAGCTTTCCCCAGGAAGTTTGCTTGGAAACACAGCCACTAGAAGTCAGAATTCCCCCAAGTAAACTTTGTTGGCTTTCCCATCTTGATCGAGGTCGTGGAGCTATCCAGGTATGAGGCCAAACTGTACAGAACGACATGTTTGGAAGGGAGAATGTGATCACAGCCTTTGGAGTCAGTAAATGGATGCTCGTCCCAGTAGGGGTGAAAGCAGGTAAAGGCACATTGTACACACCTGCACCAACCTCCCATGCTGCCTAGAAGGGGACAATAGGCCTGATTACAAACCCAGCTGTGGCAAGCCAGTCCTCCCTCCTCCTGACTCATCTCTCTAAAATACAGCCAATCTATGACTCCAGGAATAGCTAAAATCCTTTACAAATAATGATAGATTCTGGGGTTAAAAAAACTTTTTTGAATGCTAAAATAGTCCTGAAACAAATAAAAGTCAGTTCTGCATTTTTATATCCCTTTTTAGATGTCTACAATCCTCAAAATTCAAAAGACACATGATTTTATACAAAAATTATGTGTGTCTTACAGCATGGTGATCATTCAGCCTTGTTGATGTGCTTTTTTAATTTATTCAGCATATGGAATATTTTTTCGAGGTCTGGGGCAAGTTCTAGCCTCATGGTTAGAGAAAGACCTATATCTTCCGGAACAGCCTGGAAGAATATACTACTACCCTCATCTCCCTGAATATGACCAATTGCATTTGGAAGAGATATTAGAGTTTAATGATTCTACTCTGACCTCTAATCCATTTGCCTGCCACAGTTCACCAATTCATTGAAGCCCTAGCTTGAGTAAAAACAGAATACCATCCTTAGGTTCATTTAAGCCCCTGATTGCTGGGCCAGTTATTACCTAGCAGATAACTGACACGAAATTTTCAAAAGAAACTAAAGTAGAGGTTTTAAAGACTGGTGACTAGCAACAGTGTAATGAGTTTGGTTATGTCTATTGTCCACCTTAGATATTTGTTACAAACAGTTTCAGAAAAATAATTTTAAAATTCAAGAAGACATTAGTTCAATAAAAAAGTTTTTGTCACCACCTAATACCCATTAGGATGACTACTATACAAAAAACAGGAAATAACAAGTTTTGGTGACAATACGGAGAAACTGGAACACTTCTGCATTGTTGGTGAGAGTGTAAAGTGAAGCAGCCACTATGGAAAACAGTATGGTGGTTCTTCAAAAAATTAAGAACAGAATTACCAAACAATTGCTGGATCATGTATTACATGCCGAAAAGAACTGAAAGCACAGTCTCAAAGACATATTTGTACACTCCTGTCCATAGCAGCCTTATTCACAATGGCCACAAGGTAGAAGCGACCCAAGTGTTCACCAACAGATGAATGGATAAAGAAAATGTACTATATACATGCAATGGAATATTATTCGGACTTAAAAAGGAAGGAAGTTCCAACACATGGTACAACACAAATGAATCTTGAGGACAGCATATGAAGTGAATAAAGCCAGTCACAATAACAATAATAATAAATTATGATTCTACTTACATGGCGTACATAGAGTACTCAAATTTATAGAGAGAGAAAACAGAATGCAACTGCCAGAGGCTGGGGGAGTGGGGAGTTGTTGTTTAGTGGGTGCAGAGTTTCAGTTTTAAAAGATGGAAAGAGTTCTGGAGACTTGTTGCACAACAACGTGAATACACTTAACTACTGAACTGTATGCTTTAAAATGGCTGAGATGGTCAATTTTATGTTGTATGCATTCTACCACAATTTTTAAGTCAAGAAAAAAAAGGCTTTTGTCTATCTGGTGGAACAAAGCCTTTCTCTGCCTGTTCTCTGTGGTCTTGAAATCGTTACTGACACTGGATGTACAGGCAGCCATGCTCTGACACTTACAGCATTCAGATGAATTGCTCCAAGGATCTAGTGTAAATCAACTGGAAGCACCAGAGCATGGCTGCAGATGGCAGAGGAGACATCGTGGCTGATAGAGCTTGATGAGAAGTGACTTTGAGGGACAGGGAGGTTGAGTCTGGCCATGTCCAATGCCATAAAAGGCACCACATTGAAAAAGTCCAAATCAGAGCTTTCAACTATTTTGGCAACTAATGCATACTATAGCAAGATCCATCTATCGAATGTACCACCCAGGGCAGGAAAATATGAATGTATGGACACAATTTTAGACTAAACAAATGCAACAATAATTGTAATTGGATCACCCCTTCCTGCTGTTCACCCATCCCTCATGCTCCTTACCCACAGATTTACTGAACAGCAACTGAAAACCAACTACTGGATACAACTGTGTAGTTCTAGAGCCAGAAGAGCTTCTAGATATAATCTGTCTCAAGGCCACCCTGATCATTTGGTATTAGCTGCCTTGAATGTGAGAAAGATTCTGAGGCTACATCTGGGCTCAGTGGGAAACCATGACTTGATGCCTTGGTTATGTCTGGCCCAGATCATTCAGAGAGATTGAAACAGAATTGGGAATAAAACTACCTGTCGAGAGTCTGTTCTGTTGAGGAGCAACTTCTCATGGATGAAGAAGCAAGTTGGTAAGCCATAAAATGGAATTTGCTTTACATATCACTTCCAAGTTCCAGTTCACAGAATAGGAAATGACTTGGGGGTGGGAGGAGAGAAAGGGGGAGTTTGGGAATACCTGCTTCAATATAACTAGAATTTTCATAAGTGAGGTGGGCCTCTGGATATGAATGACTCACCAGAAAGGAGACAGTAGAGAATCACAGAGGCATAAGGCCGCCAGCAGGAAATGAAAAAGAAGGCTAGGGCTTCCCTGGTGGCGCAGTGGTTGGGAGTCCGCCTGCCGATACAGGGGGCGCGGGTTCGTGTCCCGGTCCGGGAGGATCCCACGTGCTGCGGGGCAGCTGGGTCCGTGAGCCGTGGCCGCTGAGCCTTCGTGTCCGGAGCCTGTGCTCCGCGACGGGAGAGGCCACGGCAGTGAGAGCCCCGCATACCACAAAAAAAAAAAAAAAAAAAAAAGAAGGCTAGTAAGAGAAAAAACATTCATAACAAGATAAGCTTTGTAAGAAGCCAAAGAGACCTTAGAAACTTCCAATCCAATGTATTTCTTTTGTTTTCTCATGATTCTTTTTTTACAGAAATTGTCTACTTTGTCATCCCTGTTCTTGTGCACATTAATCATATCATTTTAGAGTTTACATCTAATAGCTCTACTATCAGGACAATCCATGGATCTATCTGGTTTTCCTTTGGTTTTTAGTCATGTGGTCCTGTCTCCTGGCATCCTAGTTAACTCTTAATTGTCATGTATTGTATATGAAAAGTTAAAAAGGATATGCTAGCTCCCTCCAGAGAGCGTTTAATTTTTCTCCCAAAAGCTATTAGACCAAAGGCAGATCCAATTAGGAGCTGAGATGCTTTGAGACTAGTTTTTAGCCTTTGAGAGGGCTGGTCTACTTCTGGTTTATCCTAGAGTCCAGTCTTTCAACAGTCTCAACTCAGGCATTTACCATGGACACTCCTCCTTGGAGTTCTGAACGCCATTGTTTTTTTTGTTTGATTGGCTGGTTGGTTTTCGGGGGAGGGGTGTTTGGGGGAGGGTTTGGGGGTTTTTTGGTCTCCCAAACTCTAAGAGAAATCCAAAAACCCTAGGCCTCCACTTTTTACCCAGCCTCTCATCCCTGCTTACAAATCAGCAAAAACCTAGAGTGGGGAAGTAACAGAGAATTTCAGGGTTACTTCAATGTGTTTCCCTTTTCTCTGTCTTGGCTCTTCAAGTCCTGGCTGCCTTGGTTGTTTTCTGATGATTTCAACAGCTATTTGTGTATATATGTGTGTGTGTGTGTGCCTGTGTGTGTGCATGTGTGTGTGTGTATTGGTGAGAGGATTGATCTGATACAAGTTTTCTATTACAGCCAGAAGCAGAAGGATGTTTTATTTTCAATAAATTAATTATTCCACTATTGGATGGTACAAAAAAAGCATAATAAAACTGAAAAAGACAAAAGGAAACAGCTCACCCATAATCCTATTATCTTAATATAATCAATTTAGTATTTTGGTATTTTCTTAAATTATTTTCTCCTATGCCTTTTTACATCATTCTAATAATAGTGTAAATACAACTTTATATCCTAGTAAGAACTCTAAGGAAACATGTACAAAATTTTAAAGTGTAAATCCCTTTAGAACTCTTTAGTAAGTGATGTGAGGATTCAAATAGACGTAATCTGTGGTACTTACGTGCTTATGATTTGTTTAAGGAGACCAAAAAAATGCATAACTCCTAAAGGTTTTTCAACTCAGTGATGAGGGCTATTCTCTAACTTCTTGACTTAGCAACAAATAATAAAATCATTTTCATTTTTTCATAAACAAATGACCCAAGAGAACTTTAAACCTAAAAACTGAATAACTGGGCCTCCCTGGTGGCGCAGTGGTTGAGAGTCCGCCTGCCGATGCAGGGGATACGGGTTCGTGCCCCGGTCTGGGAGGATCCCATATGCCGCGGAGCGGCTGGGCCCGTGAGCCATGGCCGCTGGGCCTGCGCATCCGGAGCCTGTGCTCCGCAACGGGAGAGGCCACAACAGTGAGAGGCCCGCATACCGCAAAAAGAAAAAAAAAAAAAAAAAAAAAAAAAAAACTGAATAACTGGACAAAATTAACATCACAGGACAAATTAAAAAAAAGAAAGAAAAGAATCTTTCAGGACTTCTGCTTAAGCTTCCTTTCTTTAAAAAAAAATCTATAAAAATTACTTTCCTCCATCTTTCATTTATTATATCCTCCCAGTAGTAAATACTCTATATGTGCTTGTGAGCCAGCCAGCCAGCTCTTGGCTGACTGATATATCTAGTTAATTTAAGATCAAGCCACCAAGGTACTAAGCTGACCACAACGTCTGCTTCTGATGAGCTGTTATCCTGTGAAGCCAATGTGCTAAGGATAGAATTTCACATAGATTTTCCACATCTATGTTGCAGAAGAAATTTTTTGTGGTGTGATAGATTTTTTTGCCAGACCAACTGAGTCAGCACTTTGTAGTGTCAATCCCTCTTCCCTCTTAGGTTTTAGATACATGCTTGTCCTGGAATTGATGCAGGCCAGCATGATGCCTTACAAGTCATTCTTCAGACCAAAGAGGACCAGGAAGGCCTCATGACATTTCTCATTCATTTGCAGCCAGACCTGATGGGTAGCTGTCTTTAGAGGGGTCTCCCCCTTCAGGTACTGCTTAGCCAACAAATCTGTGAAACACATCATGGGTATTAAACCTGACTAGTATGTATGAATCTAAGGATTTCTCAAAAGCAGAGTATAAAATTTTGAAAAAAATAGTATTCATTCTCTTGAATAAAGTGACTTGGCTTTTTCTATTTGCATACCCAAGTTGAAATTTCTTTGTAAATAAAGTGTGGTGTGATATGAAGTTTATGTTTCAAAGAAAATACTATTAATAATACTTTGAGTTTTATAATATCCATTATATCCAACATAAACATATGAACAAGCCCATAAAGACAAATAAATAATTTAACATGAAGCTGGGAGATGTTTCAGGTAAGTCACAGAGGACTATGTTGGCAGGGAAGTAACATTTTTTACTCTTTTTTGGTACTACTCCTAGATTTCTTTAAAATGCATGTAAAGCAGCCCTTTGACACTCACAAGTACATGTGCCCAGATATTCATAAATTCCCAAATCAGAATTGTTTCTGATACCTACTGGTTCTCTTCCAAATCATGTTTCATCAAGAGCCATACGTTTCTTAGGCAGATCTTCACATCACTCAAGTTTTACCCTCTCACTCAGTGATCATTTTCACACACACACACACACAACTATTGTGTATGAAAATTAGCAGAGAAAAACAAAGCTTTAAAACTATATTAAAATACAGAAGCCAGGGAGCCGTCTAGGCTCACAGGAAAGCAAATATTGA
This sequence comes from Mesoplodon bidens, assembly GCF_964165515.1. Lineage (NCBI taxonomy): Eukaryota > Metazoa > Chordata > Mammalia > Artiodactyla > Ziphiidae > Mesoplodon > Mesoplodon bidens. Next base: position 45,861,369 of record NC_138165.1, on the reverse strand, counting down.
GCTGTCACCTACCATCTTTTACCCAACCTCAATTCACACCTTTTCAAAACTGCAATATAAAGTACATATCATGGACCTTGAGATCCAAGAGAAATCACTGAAAACTGCAAATATCAAATCCTTGAAGGACAAAGATCAATTGGTATTGACTATCTGATAATGATGCAAAGCTCCCAGTGTGGTATATAAATATTCTTGGAAGGTTTAAAAAGATATCAAAGGACTCTGATATCAGAAAACAACATCATGGGCTTCCCCAGTGGCGCAGTGGTTGAGAGTACGCCTGCCGATGCAGGGGACACGGGTTCGTGCCCCGGTCCAGGAGGATCCCGCATGCCGCGGAGTGGCTGGGCCCGTGAGCCATGGCCGCTGAGCCTGCGTGTCCAGAGCCTGTGCTCCGCAACGGGAGAGGCCGCATCGGTGAGAGGCCCGTGTACCGAAAAAAAAAAAAAAAAAAAGAAAACAACATCATGGAACTACCAATAGGTTCACTTTAAAAAATGGCTGGTACCAGTGTAGAGGATCAACTAAACAAGCCTTATAGGGTCTAAATCAAATAGACTCTTCCTTGTGCTGACTGCATCTTCAAGGGATCGCTGGAAGTAGGTGGTCTCTTTCACATTACTATACTTGTAACACATAAGAGCAAGTGTCCCTTTTATTCTACCCACATCTATAGCAGACTTATTTCCTTAAGTAAATATTTTTCTAAATATGACATCTTAAGTGCTTTCAAGATCATTTTATTACTACAACACCCAAGAAATATATTCCATTTTTTCAAAGGTCATAAAAGAAACCCAAATAGAAAGGCACAGAAATGTGACAACAATTATCATTTATTACACCAATAAGTAAGCTTTGGTTTCCACAGCCAAAATCAGAGTTTAAGCCAGGAAAAAGCCTGAGCAATGACCAAGGAAAATACTTTAATTTTTTAAATAACTTTTCCTATTCCTTTAAGATTTCTAAAGGATCACTTGCATAATCCAGGTAAACCACAAAAGGAAATGGGTGGCAAATGACAGTGATAGGATTACAGCACAGTAATACTAGCACCAAGAATATAATGAAATGAAATTCTAGTCCTATAGATTGCAACAATATAGGACCTGCTAACGGGTAGTATTTAGACAGGCTTTCTTCACTGGCTCAAAGACTCAGCCAAATGTCTGAATCTGACAAACTTGTTTTCCACCTAGAATGCATTAAATCTTTAAAAATCCAAAGACACAAAGAAAAAATAAGTCTTCTAGTGTAGATTGAAAATAAAAATCTGTATGTTTGAAATGCAACAGAAGGGAAGCTTTCCTTTGCCAGTGTTTACAGACTGGAATATTTTGAAGAAATATCTAAGGGTGCCCAAGCTTTAAAATGGATCAGAACATGTAAGGAGATCACTGTCTTTTTCCATGTGGTGGGAATTGAGTAAATAAAGGGGAAGAGAGGGATTTGAACGTGCACTTAAAGAGGAGGATTTTTTTTCGACATGGGGACCTTTGTGTGATGGTTGTTTAGTTGTTATAAAGCAAGGAGTCTAATATTGAATTTCCTGATGTTTATGTCACAGTACATACCATCCAAGGACTGGTCTTGGGGCCAGTCAGTTCAGCTACCTGAGCCGTAGCTTTGCATCTGTTTAAGAAGAGAGAGATCATTCCTGTCTTCAATCCTAGCTCTAAAAGGCCTTCAATCTGTAAACAGGAAAGACCCTTTCATATGTAGGTACAAGTCTAATTTTTACCATTGTTTCTCCTTCTGAGTCAAAACCATTGCTTGTATGCATGTCCTCAGCCTCCTAACAAAAGTAACAGGCAATTCATTTCTGATTCTCAGGAGTGAAATATACTAGGTGGGAAATTATATACTAGGATTACACAGGCAATTAACCACCTCTGTCACTTGAAGTAGTGACAGCTGTTAATCAAATCTTTTAATTCTTCTCTATTTTTTAATCTGTTATTATTACTCTTATAACAATTTTCTGATCTCGCAATCTTTTTCTCCTTCAGAAAATCCTAACTGAACTATTCCTGACCTTCTTTTATGTTGGATAATTTTCCCCCTGGAAACATTGGCTTCATTTCATTTCAGCCCTCTAGTTTCCTCATTCTAGCTCCCTCTGCTGATTGCAACCAATTTTTTTTCAAAGGTCTAGGCAGCCCTCAGAGGAAAGCACTAACTCACACTCCTGCTCTGTAACCTCCAATGATGATAGAAAAGAATATGTTTCTTGGTCAAACATGGAGGCATTTTTCAGGCTATATCGTCCAGCCCTTTATAAATAAGAAAACTGAGATTTTTAAAGACTCCACTAAAGTAACTGTACTATAGGATTTTAACATTGCTTCCATAACTAACCATTGTCACATGACATATGGAGGGACCTGCTGACTTCTTGCTCTGATTTTAAGTCCGAAGCTCCAAACAAATCATGTGATTATTATCATCATTACCATAAGAGGAGTTGGTTCAACAGCAGCTCTATTAGTCGGGGTTGCTAGTGGAAACAACAGAATCCCCTCTGGCTAATTTAAGCAGAAAGGAGATTTATTAAAGGATAGTAGGTAACTTACAAAATCATAGAGAGACTAGAGGCTCAGGTTCCAGGAACCTGAGGACCTGACTTTACGGTCCCTGCCACCACCTCCAGTACAAATACTACTTCTTACCACCTATGCCATACCTGAAAGTCAGCTGCCTCAACAGCCAGGCAAGCCAGAGAATGGAAGTCAGCGCTGTCCTGTTTCCTCCTGCTCTTGCAAATCAACGCCTCACACAGACACAAGCCCAGCATCCCACATTTATTTCAAGTGCAAAGGGCACTGACACTCATAATGTGGGAATTTCCCCAAATACACAAAGGCTATTCAAAAGTAAATGAGTAGCCAAAGATCTAACAAATGTGGACTTCAGTTGCTAAATGAAAAGCAGAATTCCAGCCTCCTTCGGCTCCATCCCCCTGGTCTTGACCATTTTATTACAGCACAATTACATTCACAAATGATTCATTCCTGCAGTGAACAGAGAGAAATAAACATTCTCTTTATGCACACACACACACATCCAGAGCAATACGGGGATGTAGTAAGTCCTCAGCTAGACTCATTCCCCCAAAAATGAATGCTTATACATTGCTTATGTTCAATGCAACAAATAAATATCAAGCACGTGCTATATCTAGAGCTTGTTCTGGGTGCTGAGGGATGATAAATAGATGAGTAAAATATGGTCCAGCCCTCAAGGAATTTATAGCTTGGGAACAGGAGAAATATACGGGGACTAAATGTAATACACCTTGACAAATACCATGCAATAAAAAAAAGTACATGAAATGTGTCAAGGAAACAAGTAACTAACTCTACCTTGAACTGGAAAGCTGGGGGAGTGGGGTAGCGACCTTTGGACCCAAGTGCAAAAGCGTTTTACAGATGAGGAGAAAGGACATTTCAAGCAGAGGACTTAGTGACAGCTAAAGCTTCTAAGCACTTAGCAATACCAGGCATGTTTCCAAGCATTTTACATGTAGTAACTCATTTAACCCACTCAACAAACCTATGATGTAGCTACTATTAATATTCCTGTTTCACACAAGAATTGAATGTGGGTGTCCTGATTCCAGCATCTGAGCTGTCACCATGATCCCAGCATCCATGCTGCCCTCCTGCAGTAGCAAAAGTACAGATACTGAGGTGTGAAAGAGTACAGTGCATTCCATGCAGAGCTGAAACTTTAAGTGTTGTCACTGTATATAATGGTTTGGTACTAAAGAAAAGGCTGAAAGATAAAGTCATCCTTAACTGCCTTAAATTTAAATACCTTTCTTAAGCAGCAAGAGTTAAGATCAGAGTGGCTAATCTTTGCCAGGACAACAGTGGTGAGGGGGAAGGGTAACCTTTTTTTTTAAATTATTTTTCAAAATTGGTAGTAGAAAAAGTGAAAGCTGTGCTAAAGAAAGTGAGTCTTGCTCTATGCTGCTATGCTTCCCAGCTTAACTTTGGTGCCTGGTTGTGCCCGGTGACAAGAGTCTGCCCTCCCCCTCTGACAGTGTCTACGCCCAAGGTGGCTAGGGTAGGCACCTCTTTTCTCCTTCATCCCTCACACCACATCCCTAGGACCACAATCACTTCAGAGGGAAGCACAGTCAATATTCTACTGAAGCCAAGTTCAGAAACCTTGTGACTTGAGGCACAGAAAGTTAAACCAAGCTACTTTTTTGAAATCCTCCCAAACAGAATAATTCCCCACTAGAAAAGAAGGATCAGCTGGTTTACTTATGCGACTCATCCATCCCTGACGTCTGTGATCCTGTGATATGATTCCAATCTGCCTTCATGGAGGGCTGTCTGCTGAGTTAATTGTATGTACCCCTTTGTGCTGGCCTCTTATGTTTATTTCATTACAATATTTACAAAAGGACTTGAGAAATAAGTCACTATGCAAATGGAAGTATGAATACATGATTCAGAGGAATATTAAAATTCATTAACCTTATTTACATTTAAACTATTATCATGTATATTTGAGCACAGTGCACCTGCCAGAATGGATGTGAAGCCACATCAGCAGTCCACTGAATAATCTATTCACTGTCTTTATTTCCCCGTCAAGTAAAGTAAAAACTTCCTCATCTTGGACACATTCAAAATCACTACCAAGCTGATTTATTCATTAGCAGTTCTTATTTCTAGAGAAGTCTAACACAAATTTCAAGTTGTCCTTTGGCATTTGGAGGCTCTATTCCCTTAAAGAATTTTTCTCATCTTTGTTAATTTTGAAATACTGTGTTTCTCTTATCACCCACTTGGAAATGAAGCAGACCAAGCTCATCATTTTAAAAACTGACAAAGAAAAGCTATATCTGCATGACACCATCCCTCACCCCCCAAAACTCAGTTCTATAAGAAAAGGAAAAATATAAAAGAAGAACAGTCAAATTGGTGACTTGGTATTAGTTAGGCAAAGCAATCAACTGGTTGGAATTTTCACTTTTTCAGTCATTTATTTGGCACTATCTTGATCCAGTTAGTGTATGGGATCACGTGACAAGTCAAAACGGTGAGCAGAGCCACTATGATGATGTTTTACGCCCTCTACGACAGTGAGAACTGAATCTGCCTCAGACAGTCCACTTGGCTTTGGATTATGTAGCAGAGGAAACAACAGGAAAAAAATGTGTGATTTACAACTGCTGTCTGATAGGGTAAATCCAATTAAAGGGCAGTTTTTCTGTTCTACCAATGCCTTCATGAGTTTGTGAATGCAAGGTGACAAGTGGGAGCTGATGAGAGATCCACACAACAGAAGGATGATATTCTGAAGACCCAAAGAAGCTAATGAGAAGGGAAGAAGCTGAGCACTGTAGGATGCGAGGGTCAGAACAGCCCAAAGGCCAGCTCAGCTGAAAAGAGAGAACAGGAATTTCCAATAGGCCATTGTTAACTTGTTTCTTGTGGGGTATGTAATATAAATACCTCCTCACCACTCTTCAACTTATCTTCAGTAAAGTCTGCATGTTCATAAGTGCTTTTTGTGAGTGGATTCTTAGAAGGAGCGTTTAGATTTCTAAGTCAATGTGGTGCAGCAAAGAATCAGCATAAGAACTTGGAGCCTAGAAGCAGAAGGTTCAGTGCAAACAACAGGTCGTAAGAACATGTGGCATCTAAGAGCTGCAACATAATCAATAATCAATCATAATAACAATCAAGCCATGGAAATGGCGGGTTTGAGCAGTGGCTCTCAAAGTTTAACTTGCATCAGAATCACCTGGGGGACTTGTTAAAACAAATCTCTATGCCCACCCCTGAGGTTTTCATTCAGTAGGTCTGGGCTGGCCCCGAAATTTATATTTCTACCAAGTTCCCAGGTTATGCTGATGCTCCTAGAATGGGGACCACACTTTGAGAACAATTCTCTCTAGCTCTAGAGATGGCAGGAGGCCTGAAAGCCCTACTAACTATAAGGCAGTGATTCTTAGTTCTGGATTCATGTTAGTATCACATGGGGAGATATTTTAAACTATTAATGCCTAGGCCCACCCTACTAGTTAAATCAGAATTCTTAGAGGTGGGAAACTAGGCCTTGATATTTTTTAAAAGCTCTCCAGACAGTTGCCTGTGATGCCAGGATTAGGAGGCACCACCATAAGGTAACAATCAAAGGCAGAGTCCTAGACAGCAGAAGTTGTGCTTTCTGGCATATGGAACTCTGATGTGGAGAACGGACAACAGGACACAGTGGCTTAAGTGGACAACCCCAAGTGCAAAGAGAGGCAGCATTTAAAGAACCACACTACATGGGCTTCCCTGGTGGCACAGTGGTTGAGAGTCCGCCTGCCGATGCAGGGGACACGGGTTCGTGCCCTGGTCTGGGAATATCCCACATGCCGCGGAGTGGCTAGGCCTGTGAGCCATGGCCGCTGAACCTGCGCATCTGGAGCCTGTGCTCTGCAACGGGAGAGGCCACAACAGTGAGAGGCCCGCGTACGGCACAAAAAAAAATAAAAATTAAAATTAAAAAAAAAAGAACCACACTACAGCTTCTCACTCAAAGGCACAAGGGTAGCAGGCAGTCAAAGGTGGTATAGTCTCTTCTAAAGAAAAGCCTGGAGATTAACATAGGTCAAAATAAGAATAGAAAGCTTAGGAAAAGCTTTGAAAATAGCATCTATACCATCTACATATACCTACAGTATCAACTACAGATGGAGTAGTTTACAAGTCTTTGCATTAGAACCACATGAAAAAGAAACTTATCAATCTAATCTCTTTAGCTAACTCTATACATAGTAGTAACAACCATCATCCTAACACCATGTGTACAAATTGAAAAGTGGGAGCAGAAGAGATATAAACACAATGGGGAGAAGACAACTGAAGATTCAAAGGGGCTAATAATCATGTGTGTGGTGGGCAAGGAACGGGGTGGGGGGGTGTTGCACACACGTGTGTATTTGTGCGTGTGTGACTGTGGGTGTGTAAGTGTCCCAGCAGACTTGGAGCTAAGGCCTAAGGACACTTAACTTGAGAAATTAGATGGCACCTCCCCCTTCCATCTGGTCACAACCTTTGATGTGCATGGAGCCCATGAACCTCCTGTAAAGAACACACGGTGTATGCACACTTGGAGGTCCAAACCCATAGACTTGTGTACCCACTTTGGTAAGAGAACTCAAGTTGGCTAAATTATGTGAATCTCTATGGAGCAGAGCCCTTGAGGAAAAAAATAACGGAGGCGGGGTGAGAGGAGACACCTGGCCAGCACAGACAGACTTCACAGAAGAACGCAAGCATCTGGGAGAAGTAGTGGTTCCAGGTATCATAGGAGGCTTTATTTGAATCACTTTATAGGCACTTTTGTAAAGCAAATAATCATTGCATTAAGATTTTCACACATTATTTTTAGCATAGGAACACTGTCATCAAGCGAAAGTATATCGGAAACAAAGTTATAAAGCAGAAAAAGACAGAACTGCTCCACAGGGAAGAGTGGCAAGCCTCGTCCCCAAACTGAGGCTCACCTTACTCCCTACTGCAGTCCCTGAGAAGCCCTGCACATCATAGTTTGAAAACCGCTGGATAACACATTTGGTATTGTGAATCTGAATTTTCACTCAGAAAACTGATTTTTATACAAGATAAAAAGGGAACTGGGGTATTTTCATTGAACCCTGGCAAATAAGAGGTTAGACTATTCTTTAGTTTCTAAGTCATGAGAGGTGCCAGAGGAAGAACTACCAGCAGAGTTCAGCCCAGCTCAGAGAGCAGTTCTGCAGATGTCTAGTAGAGCTGCCTTGGTCAGGAAGCCAGTCAATGTGTCTTTGGTGCACAAGTCTACAGAGGTCAAGTAAATTACCACCTTAGCCTTTTCCTCTCTGTGTATTTATTTTCTTAAGGTCAAAAAAAAGGTAAATTCAGAAGTACCTTTATGCCTGAACGTCAAAGTCAACCTGCCTGGAACCAGGTCCTGTGGCATAAACTCTTTTATAGCTGGGTAGTTTTATTATTAGATTTAAAACCTCGTATCACCAACTGACAGAAGGTCTCTATAAAATAGGAGGCGTAGCAATGAAGGAAGACACCTGGGAATGGGAATATATGCAGATGGTGCATCTGGCCCAGCAGACGGGTCAAATTTCAACTGGAGATGCCCATCTGGGTTTATCTTGATACCCTGAACATCCTTGCTTCCCTTCTCTAGTGTTTATTAAATTAAATCTTTAGTCTATCTCTACCCATGTTCCCCACTTAATGTTTTAATCTTCTCTCTACTCCAAACACCACTTTCCATTATCCAGACTACCAGCACAGTTTCAAAATGCTGTGTCCTAATTAGGCGAGTCCAGTAGTGAAAACATTTCCAGATCCTGGGCAAGTTGGAGCAAACATCCTCACTCACTTTTCTTGGCCATGCTTTCCCTGCTATACACTACTCAGGGTTGTGCTTCCTCAGTAGTAATAGTTAAAATATTTAATGAAGGGAACAGTAAGGGCACTCATGGCCCTACTGAATGCCAGTACATCATTTATGACACACACTACTGCAGTCTTTGACATAAACACTTTGAATCCTCAATAAAATAACAGTATTCCAGATTCCAGGAAATAGGGTAAAATGAAAGTTTACTAATGTATTTGTAGATATGCCACAGTTAAAGAGATCCTTAAATACATTGTTATAGAAGATTACGTTATAAGGATTCAATATATATTAATTAGTATTCACTACTCTCTATTTTTAGCTGTCATATTATTCCCATACACGTCACAACACCTACAAATACCCATAAATACACACCCAGAAAATTCTTATTACAAAATCAGAAATTAATTTTATTCCTAAAAGCCAAATATCTTAATCAAAAGGTTCACCAACTTCCATGGACCATCTGTCTCACTAAGGCACTTACTCTTTTCTAACAGAAGCTGTACTACCATCAAATTCCTCTTTTGCATGTACCTGCTTTCATCTTCTGGAACAAAGAATTATAATTTCGTCATGAAGAAGGGAAGATTTAAGACATTCCCTTCCAGAATAAATCAAATCAGACTTATTTTAAAGGATATTTCATTTTTAGGACTTTTTTTAATGAAGGAAGAAATAGGTTGTTAATTTTTATAGGTTTTAGTATAAGTAAATATACAAACAAAGCTCCCCCAAATATTTTTTCCCTCTTGAGTGTATGTTGAATTTAATTGTAGAGTTAAACTTTTGTAAAGTGTTTAAACCAGCAAATCATCTTAGCTAGCCCAAAGGACCTATTTTCTATGCTTTTCCTCTTGTTTACTTAGAGCCACTAGTCAATTAGCTAATTGTTCACATTCTGGATTATTAGTGGCAAATCCCTTTTTTTCAGCTTTGAGAAATCCTTTTAGATTAAAAAAACATAAACTTTAGTATGACTTTGAGTGCTCCTGTCATAGTAAAGATGCATAAAAAGAGGTCAGTTGCTACAGAGTGAGTCTCCTCTTAGTAAAGATTAGCTCAGGTTTAGAAACACGATATTAGAGGTTTCTCTTAGGGCTCCTGGGAGAAAAGGACTACATCTTATATGACACTGATTTAGAAAGCAGAATACCAACTTCTTAATTTACCATCACAGGATATTCCCTCAGGAGATGGTCACCAGGAGAACAAGTCACAAATGAGAAAGATGTTCATGACCCTAGAACTGGGTGTGGGGGGAAAGAGCGGTCCTAGTTAGCCTAATATGTGGAAGTTAAGCTAAAGTATGAAAATTAATCTAAGGCAGGGATTCTCAACCTTTAGCTTGCATCAGAATCACCTAGAGGGCTTATTAAAACACAGATTGCTGGACACTGTCCCCCAGCATTACCAAATCAGTGGGTCTGTAATAGGACCCAGGAATTTGCATTTTTACAACTTCCCAGGTGATACTGCTCCCAGGCCCACAGTCAAGGAACTAGATGAATCAGCCTTGTCCACTGATGGATATATCTGTCTGTATAACCAGTACTGGTATTAGAACTAAAGTCCATCCTCTCCTGAGCAATGGTTAATTCACAAATTTTTTACTCTATAGATAAGGAATTCTTTATCAGTCAACTATGGGACAGCTATAGCCCATGTTATAATTCTCAAAAACTTAGTGTGTGCTACTTGTGCTTTACATTAAAGCCTTCCTGATGAAATCATTTGGAAACATGCTATTCTCTCATTTAAAAAGCATGTTTACAACAGACCTGTTAAATGTGCTGCTTGGGCCAGTTAATTCCATGCATTGAGCAATGATTATTGTTAGCTTCTACTTCAATCTGCAACATTTTACTAATTTCAAGGTCTGAAGATGCCACCCGGATCAGCAAGGAATACATTCATCTAAAAGTAACAAGAAACGTGATGCCTTGACCTCAGGTTTATTTTTTCACATAGTAAGAAATTTGAATTGAAGCAGTCCAGGGCTGCTGCGGCTTTTCGAGTACGCTGCCAATGACCCAGACTTGTGCTTCCTACTCTGCCATTCTTTGCATGTTGGATTTTGTCCACCTGCTTATTGCTTCATTGTAAAAAGATGGATGCTGCACCCTCAGCCTCATGTCGTTATTCCAGGTAGAAAGAATAACAAAGTAAGGAAGAAAGGAGAGTACCTGTATCAGAAACTGAAAAGCTTGTCATGAAACCCAATTTAAATTTCATCAGCTGGCACTATGAAAAATGACCAACTCTAGTTGTTCAGAAAGGTGATAATTGTAGCTGGATACATAACTGTCCCCTTCCCCATAAAATTGGCATTCCATTAGGAAAGATGAAAGGAAGAGCTCACTTACCAATGTATGCTCCACTGCTGTATTTGAATATAGCATCCCCATCACAGACCTCAGCTCTCAGGATGTCAGAACAGTCCTGGGAATCTTCAACCTAAGCACAGAATCACCAGACCAGGTCATAAAGAAAGTAAGCAAGCACCATTTTTTTCTTTTGTAAGAACTGTAAATTCCACCAAATCATTAGCATGAAATATCAGTGTCACCACTGATGCCCAAAGTGCTAGAGATTTGTGAAGATATATATGAATAAAAGTATTTTCCCATCAAATATTTCTATAGCAGCCCAGGGGCTCACCCTCCACAGTAGGCAGGACTCCAGGGAGGGAGTTTCAGTATTCCCATGATACACTGTGTGCCAAGGCATTGCACTAGATAACAAAGAGTTGCAAAACTGAATAAGACATCATCCCTGACCTCAAGGAACTTAGAGACTAATTTGAGAATGACCAGGGTAGGAAAGAAGAGGAAGGACATGCTGGATCTTATTCCTTTTACATTCATTTCTTCTCCCACTACATAGGGCAGCTAATCTCTGTACAAAGGAACCAAAAGGTGATGCTGCATCTGTGTCATGATGGAACAGCATTCCTGGCTCATGGCAGCAGAGATTCACTGTCCAATTGTTGTGTCTCCTTTATTCCCAAGAAAAACTATCCTCCAAACCCAGTCTGGCACAGTGGTTCAAGGTACAAGCCCTGGGGTAAATGCACAGCTCGTACGCTTAATGCGTGAACCTTGAGCAAGTGCTTAACCTCTCTGCACCTTAGTCTCTTCACCTGAATATGAGAGGGATGATAATGGAATCAATCTCACAGAATCTGTCATAGGTTTCAAATGTATGGACACATGTGCTCAAACTCTCAATGTTATGTGGCATCCTGTATGGGAAGGGAGTCTGGGGGAGAATGGATACATGTATATGTATGGCTGAGTCACTTTGCTGTGCACCTGAAACTATCACAGTTATAGTTAATTGGCTATACTCCAATATAAAATAAAAAGTTAACAAAAAGAAAATCTCTCAGATTGGTTGACTGATGTTAACATTTTCCAAGGCCCAAATTAAAAAAAACAAAAAATCCCGATTTATGTCTAGCTAAACTCACTTAAGACAAACAAACAAACAAACAAAAAGAGCTGTGCTCAACAGAGAAGCACTAGAGGAGCATTAACTGGTACTTGTAAACAGCATCATGTGGGAGAAGCCGGGACTTTCATCACACACAGCACTCTATACTCATACTCTGCCTCAGGCAGTGCCTGGGCCTTTTTCATAAAAGCCCCCCAGATTTTTGCTCAAGAATTTTCCCTGTTGAAAGATCTGTACCCCATCCTAAGGCCTGTGTCTAAAATCAGTCCCAATGGCATCAAAGCTTTTGTTTTCCAGAAGAGAAAGCCAGAGGATGAGTTTTCTTGTTTTTACAATAAAAGAGTTGGCATGACCCAGGGAAAACAGTTCCTCTCTTTAGGGGAGAGTCTCAGATACAAAGCAATTGAAGTAGAAACTTGACTTCATTAGAATTCTTTTGACCACCTGAGCTCATTCCTCCATGTGCTCAAACAAGGCAAAATAAGCCACAAAGGAGTCAGACTGGCAGAAGTTGAAACATAAAGAGTATTATTTTAATCTTAAACTGGCAACTAAAAGACCCCTCAACCAGGCTGTCCCAACTGGATCCGGCATTCATACCCAGAGATTTGGGATTTGGCTGCAGCTAATTCCAGAAGGCTGAGCTGAGGTTTGGAAGCCTCTTCTTCCCTCACAAACTGGTGCCAAGCAGGTCCAGTGTTCATCAGCTCACTCAGACATCACCAGCTCCCTGAGGAGGAATGATTTTCACAGTCCAGGACAGTCCAAGATGCAAACAGAGATGATTTTCTGTTTTACTAACATATGAGTCCCTGCCTGTCAGTGTTCCATGCAGTATGTTAGTCCTTTCCTTTCACCTTCCTGAGGCCAGGGTGGTGTTTTCCTCTTCTCTCTCTAACCCCCACAGGACTAACACTGCATCTTGAACACTGTGGGTGTTCAACAAATATTTGCCATATATATAAATGGCCAATAATCCAAAGGTCACCTCGGGTGCCATAACTGATGGCTGCTTATCTCTGAATGAGATCTTCCCTACTGCAGTCCGTTCCAAAACAGGATTAGAAACAGCCTCCGTGGGCACATAGAGGACCACGACCAGGGGAATCTTGGCCCAGACTTCAGCATTCAGCATCACCAGGACCTTGCCTTGGAAGCCCGACAGAGAATCCCCACCGAAAGTGGAGTCAAGCCATTGTCTGATGAGGCTCTCAAGGATGCAGAAGGGAGGACTGCCAGGTTGGCTCAGCTGTTTGCATCCCATGAAACCACCCCTTCCTTGATTTGTCAGGTTAATCACAGCTGCCTGGATCCTACTAAAACTGGGAAATTAAAGCACTGCAGCACTGCTCCATTATCCCATTAGGGATACATCCTATTCCTATTTCCATTCCAGCAGGCAGAGAGAAACGCTCATTCATCACCCTGAAAATGTGCTAATTAAGACCTGGACGCTCATCTCAATTCTTCTCTTTACCTTGAGAACAGCTATAAAACTGCAATTTCTAGCTATCACCTTGACAAAATTCCCTCAAGCTTTGGAGGGTTCAGTGACTTGCCTCCTTCCAAAATGAGGACAGTGGTCTTCTTGATTCTCTTTTCTGGACACTTTATATTCACTTAGGCACATATCCTTTCAGCATTCCTGCACTTCATGGTGGCCTCCACATGGCTGTTTTGTGCCTAGACAGACATTTGGTATTCATTCAGCAGCTCAGAATCTAAACCCTTTCTATGTTTGGTGCATTTCTATCTGAAGATAAAAATTCTAGGTACTTGCTTTCCTAGCATTATCTATAACTAGGCTCAAGCTTGTAACCAACCAAAGAGATCCATTCACACCAGAATAGACTTAGGATCTAGGGACTTGAGCAGGAAAGGACAGAGCATTTCTCTCTCTCTCTCTCTCTCTCCCTCCCTCCCTCCCAGACACACACACACACACACACTCAGCGGCTACAAGGATGAGTCCTTGACAACAGTGAGGTCAGCACTGATGTGGTAAAAGCAATTTCCTAGTGCAGAAGTGGTACAAATGTTTGCATCTGTATCTTGGTAGCAGCTGAAGACCAGTTCTGATGCAAAGTCTGGGATGTTGATTCTGGCAGATTTGCCTTGGCTTGGCACTATAGCCCTCCCAAGGATTCTATAATTTGCCCCACCTCCTCCTGATAAACTCTTTTTCTGATTAATCACTCAATCTCTATTGTTTGCAACTGAGAGCTCTGACTAATGCAATAAATTTCTTAAACTGATGCTTTTCTCCAAAATCTCCTCTCATAGTAGTGATCATTTTGGACCCCAGTGGGTTGAGTCTAAATCTTGATTCAGGGTTCAACTTTCAGACACCCATGTGGGCACACTGACATGGTTCAGGTGAAGCCCAAGCTCACGCAGCTAGTGAGTAGAAGAGCTGGAGCTGAGACTTGGATCCAGATTTTCTGACACCAAACAAGTACTTTTTATACAATTCTGTTTCTCTTGGCACAAACAAACACCTCTTGAGTTGGCAAGCCAGCTCAAATAAGTGCTGTATTTTACATTTTCTTGAAACGACTTTAAAAGTATGAGCTGAGCTATTCATCCTTGCCCATAGAAAGCCAGATTGTTGTTTCTCATTGTCACAACATAGATAACTGCTAATAACACAGCTTTCAGTCCACTCAAGGCAAAGCTTGTGCTAACTCTACAAAACCTTTTTCCCACTCACAGCTAACTGGCTACTCGGCAGTGTGCATTTTTGCTCCCAACCATGGAGTTGTACTCTTACCAAGAATCAGTTGTGGGGCTTCCCTGGTGACGCAGTGGTTAAGAATCCGCCTGCCCATGCAGGGGACACGGGTTCGAGCCCTAGTCTGGGAAGACCCCACATGCCACAGAGCAACTAAGTCCATGCGCCACAACTACTAAGCCTGCACTCCAGAGCCCACGAGCCACCACTACTGAAGCCCGCGCACCTAGAGCCCGTGCTCCAAAACAAGAGAAGCCACTGCAATGAGAAGCCCACGCACCACAACAGAGTAGCCCCCACTTGCTGCAACTAGAGAAAGCCCGCGTGCAGCAACGAAGACCCAATGCAGTCAAAAATAATAAATAAATAAAATAAATAAATCTATTTTTTTAAAAAATCAGTTGTGTCTGTTCTGAAACCTATTTATGAAAATTGTACTTGTTATTGAAATTTCATAATTTAATAAAGTATTGGGGAAAACCAACAAAATACTCATCTAAAAAGAATTTATTATTTTGAAAGGATTCAGTAGAGGCAAACTGGTGAGGATTTAGGAGGTTTATAACCATAAAACTACAGAAAATCATATAGGTATAGAAAGATTTTGTTCTCAGAATTCTTTCCAACTATACTGAAGTTCTCAATCTAATTTAAAGACACTGACGCCGGGAATCACGGAAGATGCATTATGGACAACGTTTATGTAAGAGAGAAAAACAGGTATTCCAATCAGCAGAACAGTACTTAATGAATGCCCTGACCCCATATCAAAATACTGAATGATGAATGTGCATGCACATGTTTTAAAGTACATTTAAATAAACTGTGTAAGTTATCACGCATCCTCTTTTATGACTTTCCACTTTTAGCTGACTTTGTTGATTAAATAACTAGCTCCTGGGTCCAGTCACATCAGATAGGAGACCAGCTATTGTAATTCTGTTTGTGGTTCCTCTCCTGGCAGACGAACCTGCCTGTTCTGGATGATGCAGTTATGGGACAGGCTTGATTCTCTGTTGCCTATGCCAGGATGCTGTTGATCTAGAGTTTCCAAACAGAGAACCTCAGACACCAGGGAATATTCATCAGTGAGGTCTCACGGAGGTCCTCATCTCAGCACCAAGACACAGCTCTACCCAATAGCTTACAAACTCCAGCTTTGAAAGTCTCAGGCCAAACAACCAGTAAAACAGGAACACAATCCCACTCATAAAAAAAAAAAAAAAAGAGATGGCAAAAATATATGTCACAGATGAAGGAGCAAGGTAAAACCTACAAAACCAAATAAATGAAGAGGAAATAGGCAATCTACCTGAAAAAGAATTCAGAGTAATGAAAGTAAAGATGAGCCAGAATCTTGGAAACAGAATGGAAGCATGGATTGAGAAAATACAAGAAATGTTTAACAAAGACCTAGAAGAACTAAAGAATAAACAAACAGAGATGAACAACACAATAACTGAAATGAAAAAATACACTAGAAGGAATCAATAACAGAATAACTGAGGCAAAAGAATGAACAAGTGAGCTGGTAGACAAAATGGTTGAAATAACTGCCGAGGAGCAGAATAAAGAAAAAATAAATGAAAAGAATTGAAGACAATTTCAGAGACCTCTGGGACATAACCAAATGCACCAACATTCGAATTATAGGGGTCCCAGAAGAAGAAGAGAAAAAGAAAGGGTCTGAGAAAATATTTGAAGAGATTATAGTTGAAAACTTCCCTAACATGGGAAAGGAAATAGTCACCCAAGTCCAGTAAGCACAGAGAGTCCCATACAGGATAAACCCTAGGAAAAACATACCAAGACACATATTAATCAAACTAACAAAAATTAAATTCAAAGAAAAAATATTAAAAGCAGGAAGGGAAAAACAAAAAGTGACATACAAAGGAATCCCCATAAGGTTATCAGCTGAACTCTGCAGACCAGAAGGGAGTGGCAGGATATACTTAAAGTGATGAAAGAGAAAAACCTACAACCAAGATTACTACACCCAGCAAGGATCTTATTCAGATTCAATGGAGAAGTCAAAAGCTTTACAGACAAGCAAAAGCTAAGAGAATTCAGCAACACCAAACCAGCTTTACAACAAATGCTAAACAAACTTCTTTAAGTGGGAAACACAAGAGAAGAAAAAGGCCCACAAATACAAACCCAAAACAATTAAGAAAATGGTAATAGGAATACACATATTGATAATAACCTTGAATGTAAATGGATTAAATGCCCCAACCAAAAGACACAGACTGGCTGAATGGATACAAAAACAAGACCCATATATATGCTGTCTATAAGAGACCCATTTCAGACCTAGGGACACATACAGACTGAAAGTGAAGGGATGGAAAAAGATATTCCATGCAAGCGGAAATCAAAAGAAAGCTGGAGTAGCAATACTCATATCAGATAAAATAGACTTTAAAATAAAGACTGTTACAAGAGACAAGGAGGGACACTACATAATGATCAAAGGATCAATCCAAGAAAATATAACAATTATAAATGTTTATGCACCCAACATAGGAGCAAACATAGGAGCATACATAAGGCAAATGCTAACAACCGTGAAAGGAGAAATCAACAGTAACACAATAATAGTAGGGGACTTTAACACCCCACTTACACCAATAGATCATCCAAACAGAAAATAAATAAAAAACACAAGCTTTAAATGACACAATAGACCAGATAGATCTAATTGATATTTATAAAACATTCCACCCAAAAGTGGCAGAATACACTTTCTTCTCAAGTATACATGGAACATTCTCCAGGACAGATCATATCTTGGGTCACAAATCAAGCCTCAGAAAATTTGAGAAAATTGAAATCGCATCAAGCATCTTCTCTGACTACAACACTATGAATTTGGAAATCAATTACAGGAAAGAAAACTGTAAAAAACACAAATACATGGAGGCTAAACAGTGTGCTACTAAATAACCAAGAGATCACTGAAGAAATCAAAGAAATAAAAAAATACATAAAAATAAATGACAATGAAAACACAATGACCCAAAACCTATGGAACGCAGCAAAAGCAGTTCTAAGAGGGAAGTATATAGCAATTCACTCTCACCTCAAGAAGCAAGAAAAATCTCAAACAATCTAACTCTACACTTAAAACAACTAGAGAAAGAAGAACAAAGAAAACCCAAAGTCAGTAGAAGGAAAGAAATCATAAAGATCAGAGCAGAAATAAATGAAATAGAAATGAAGAAAACAATAGCAAAGATCAATAAAACTGAAAGCTGGTTCTTTGAGAAGATAAACAAAATTGATAAACTTTTAGTCAGGCTCATCAAGAAAAAAAGGGAAAGCAAATCAATGAAATTAGAAATGAAAAACGAGAAATCATAACTGACACTGCAGAAGTACAAAGGATTATAAGAGATGACTACAAACAACTATATGCCAATAAAATGGATAACCATGAAGAAATGGACAAATTCTTGGAAAGGTACAATTTTCCTAGACTCAACCAGAATTAGAAAATACAAAGAGACCTATCACAAGTAATGAAATTGAAACTGTAATTAAAATTCTTCCAACAAACGAAAGTCCAGGACCAGATGGCTTCACAGGAGAATTCTATCAAACATTTAGAGAAGAGCTAACACTGATCCTTCTCAAACTCTTCCAAAAAAGTGCAGAGGGAGAAACACTACCAAATTCAATCTATGAAGCCACCATCACCCTGATACGAAAACCAGAAAAAGATATCACAAAAAAGGAAAATTATAGACAAATATCACTGATGAACATAGATGCAAAAATCCTGAACAAAAATACCAGCAAACAGAATCCAAGAGCACATTATAAGGATTATACACCATGATCAAGTGGGATTTATCCCAGGGAAGCAAGGATTCTTCAATATATGCAAATAAATCAATGTGATATACCATATTAACAAATTAAGAAATAAAAACCATATGATCACCTCAATAGATGCAGAAAAGGCTTCTGAAAAAATTCAACACCCATTTATGATTTAAAAAAACTCTCCAGAAAATGGGCATAGAGGGAACCTACCTCAACATAATATAGGCTATATATGACAAAACCACAGCAAGCATCACACTCAATGGTGAAAAACTGAAAGCATTTCCACTAAGATCAGAAACAAGACAAGGATGTCCACTCTCACCACTCTTATTCAACATAGTTTTGGAAGTCCTAGCCACAGCAATCAGAGAAGAAAAAGAAATAAAAGGAAAACAAATTGGAAAAGAAGAAGTAAAAATGTCCCTGTTTGCCAATGACATGATACTATACATAGAAAATCCTAAAGATGCCACCAGAAAATAACTAGAACTAATCAATGAATTTGGTAAGGTTGCAGGATACAAAATTAATGCACAGAAATCTCTGGCATTCCTATACACCAACAAAAAAATCAGAAAAAGAAATTAAGGAAACACTCACATTTATCATTGCAACAAAAATAATAAAATACCTAGGAATAAACCTGCCTAAGGAGACAAGAGACTTGTACTCAGAAAACTATAAAACACTGATGAAAGAAATCAAAGATGACATAAACAGATGGAGAAGTATACCATGCTTTTGGATTGGAAGAATCAATATTGTGAAAATGACTATACTACCCAAAGCAATTTACAGATTCAATGCAATCCCCATCAAACTACCAATGGCATTCTTCACAGAATTACAACAAAAAATCTTACAATTCGTATTGAAACACAGAAGACCCCAAACAGCCAAAGCAACCTTGAGAAAGAAAAACGGAATTGGAGGAACAGGCTCCCTGATTTCAAACTATACCACAAAGCTACAGTAATCAAGACAGTATGGTACTGGCACAAAAACAGAAATACAGATCAATGGTACAGTTAGAATGCCCAGAGATAAACCCATGCACATATGGTCACCTTATCTTTGATAAAGGAGGCAAAAATATAAAATGGAGAAAAGACAGCATCTTCAATAAGTGGTGCTGGGAAAACTGGACAGCTACATGTAAAAGAATGAAATTAGAACACTCCCTAACACCATACACAAAAATAAACTCCAAATGGATTAAAGACTTAAATGTAAGACCTGACACTAAAACTCTTAGAGGAAAACATAGGAAAAACACTCTTTGACATAAACCACAGCAAGATCTTTTTTGACCCACCTCCTAGAATAATGGAAATAAAAACAAAATAAACAAATGGGACCTAATGAAACTTAAAAGCTTTTGCACAGCATAGGAAACCATAAACAAGATGAAAAGACAACCCTCAGAATGGGAGAAAATATTTGCAAATGAAACAATGGACAAAGGATCAATCTCCAAAATATACAAACAGCTCATGGAGCTCAATATCAAAAAAACAAACAATCCGGTTAAAAAATGGGCAGAAGACCTGAACAGACATTTCACCAAGGAAGACATACAGATGGCCAAGAGGCACATGAAAAGATGCTCAACATCACTAATTACTAGAGAAATGCAAATCAAAACTACATGAGGGGCTTCCCTGGTGGCGCAGTGGTTGAGAGTCCGCCTGCCGATGCAGGGGACGCGGGTTCGTGCCCCGGTCTGGGAGGATCCCACATGCCGCAGAGCGGCTGGGCCCGTGAGCCATGGCCGCTGAGCCTGCGCGTCCGGAGCCTGTGCTCCGCAACGGTAGAGGCCACAGCAGTGAGAGGCCCGCGTACCGCCAAAAAAAAAAAAAAAAAAAAAAAAAAAACTACATGAGGTATCACCTCACGCCAGTCTGAATGGCCATTATCAAAAAAGCTAGAAACAATAAATGCTGGGAAGGGTGTGAGAAAAATGGAACCCTCCTGCACTATTGGTCGGAATGTAAATTGATACAACTACTATGGAAAACAGTATGGAGGTTCCTTAAAAAACTAAAAATAGAACTACCATATGACCCAGCAATCCCACTACTGGGCATATACCCTGTTTGTTGATTCTTTAGTTCTTTTAGGTCTTTGTTAAGAAAACCATAATTCAAAAAGAGACATGTACAACAATGTTCATTGCAGCACTATTTACAATAGCATGGAACCTACCTAAATGTCCATCGACAGATGAATGGGTAAAGAAGATGTGGCACATATATACAATGGAATATTACTCAGCCATAAAAAGAAACAAAATTGAGTTACTTGTAGTGAGGCCGATGGACCTAGAGTCTGTCATACAGAATGAAGCAAGTCAGAAAGAAAAGAACAAATACCGTATGCTAACACGTATATATGGAATCTAAAAAAAAAAAAAAAAGATTGTACTGATGAACCTAGTTGCAGGGCAGGAATAAAGAGGTAGACATAGAGAATGGACTTGATGACATGGGGTGGGAGGGCGAAGCTGGAGGCAAAGTGAGAGTAGCACCAACATATATACACTACCAAATATAAAATATTTGGCTGGTGGGAAGCAGCAGCATAGCACAGGGAGATTGGCTCGGTGCTTTGCGATGACCTAGAGGGGTGGGATAGGGAGGATGGGAGGGAGGCTCAAGAGGGAGGGGATATGTGTATGCATATGGCTGATTCGGTTTCTTGTGCAACAGAAACTAACACAGTATTATAAAGCAATTATACTCCTTTAAAGATCTTCTTTTTAAAATATTCTGAGATAAACTAAAAGGGGAAAAAAATGCTTGCAGGATCCTTCCCTTGGACTTAGCTGTCTTAAAGAAATTATTAAGTTATGCTTTGTCCTATGCAGGAAGATAGCCCTGAGACAACAGTGGGTGATGCAAAGTTTACATCCAAATATACCAGGTTATAATCCAGAATTTGAAAAGGGTGGCAATTTTTGTGATCCTCTATAGATGATAACAGGGATTGGATAGGAGCATGCTCAATTTTCCTACTAGTGAACATTGGTCATGCAAGTACATGATAATCAGAATCTTCTTCCAACATAATAATCCATCCCTTTTTTTCTTATTCAGAAGTTATTAATTAAGCACCTACTGTTATGGATTGAATGTTTGTGCCCTCCCCTAAACTCACAAGTTGAAATCCTAAACCCTAATGTGATGGTATTTGGAGGGGGGACCTTTGAGAGGTAATTAGGTTTAAACTATGTCATGAGGGTGGAGCCCCCATGATGATATTAGTGCCCTTATAAGAAGAGGAAGAGATGTAACAGCCCTCTCTCTCTCCATGAGCACACACTAAGGAAAGGCCATGTGAGTACACAGGGAGAAGGCAGCTGTCTGCAAGCTGGGGAGTAACTCCTCACCAGACACTAGATCTGTGGACAACTTAATCTTGTACTTTTCAGCCTCCAGAAGTATGAGAGATCAATTTCTGTTGTTTAAGCCACCCAGTCTACGGTATTTTGTTATAGCAGCCTGAGCAAATTAAAACACCTACTATGTGCCAAAAACTATTCTAGACATTAGGGATGCAAGAGTGAACAAAACAAAGTTCTGCTCTCATGGAGGTTAGATTCAATGGAACCATTTATCCTCCCCACCAGTCTGTGAGTTCCTAGAGGGTACAAATTGCATCTAAATCATCTTTGTATTTCTAGCACTTAGCACAATGTCTGCACAAATTAAATGTTCAGTGAGTTGAATTAAGTAAAACTGAATCAAATTGAAGCTAATTTTCTGAGAGTAAGATCTTACCAAACTTGGTAGTTATTTTTCTATCATATTAGAACTTTGGACTGTTCTCTATTTCTCCAAATTTAATTTGAATGATATAACAACCTTGTTTGAATTATGCCTCAACTGCACAAAGACAACCCTATTTCCCAAGGAGGATTTTTTTTTTTCCAAAAGCAGACTTCACTTCAGCAAACTGTATTTCAAAAGATTACATCAGGGCTTCCAAAACAGTTTTTAAATATGGCATGTTTACATACAGGAAACTTAGATCCTGAAAGCCAGTTCCAAAGTAAGCAATGGAAATAGTCAAGATCAAGATCTATAACAAAGGAATTTCATCCAGTCGGGGCATAAGAGGAATGAATGTTAAGTCTTCACAAGCTGTATATAAACATGCTGAGTGTATCTGCATGCATCCACATTAGTCATTTTGTCTTCTTCCCACAACAACCACTATTGATACTTAATATTTAAAATGCTATTTTTGTTTTTCCAGTTCATAGATATTTTTAATACAGAAATTTCGATTCAGCAAATATTTGAATGCCTACTCTTTTGCCAGGCATTGTGTTAGAGACTCCATATAGGATATAGCATCATCCAGTTTTCACACTGATTTCTCCCCTGAAGAAATACACACTGTCTTTTAAATCTATTTCTACAGACAACTTTTCACGGCTTGTGAGAAGAAAGTTGCCATGTAATTCTGAGTATCTGTTTCCCTGCCACACCTAAAAGGAAATTATTTTCTGGAAACAGTAGAAGAAAATGAAATCTGACAGTCTCCATGAAATCTGATAGTCTCTTCTGGGGATGTTGTTTTCTAGACCTAGTAACTGTGCCATTTGCTTGTGGAACTGAGGAAACAGTGTCCGGCGAGGCTGAAAAGGAGAAGGTTCTGGTCTACTACAGCCTTCCTGCCCTTTTTGGGCTCCCAGGCAACTCACCTGGAGGAATAAAAACAAACTTCTCCACATTCCTGGGAACTTACAGAGAAGCACTCATCCATGCTGTAATAAGTAAAGCAAACTGCAGTTTTAACAATACTATTAGTGCTATTATTCTTAATGTTAGTCTCAGAAAAAAAAAAAAAAAAAGGTAGGCTTGGAGAGTGGTGCTGAAACTTAAAGGAGGTGATACAAAACCAAACATCCAACTGACAAAATGTAACCTAGAGTAAATCAACTAGATCTTCCATAAATGTAAATAAAAGACACAGATCTTCAAGAATGCCTTCTTCCAGGAATAAAGATGCAGACACAGAAAATGGACTTGAGGACATGGGGAGGGGGAAGGGTAAGCTGGGACGAAGTGAGAGAGTAACATTGACATATATACACTACCAAATGTAAAATAGATAGCTAGTGGGAAGCAGCCGCATAGCACAGGGAGATCAGCTCGGTGCTTTGTGACTACCTAGAAGGGTGGGATAGGGAGGGTGGGAGGGAGACGCAAGAGGGAGGGGATATGGGGATATATGTATATGTATAGCTGATTCACTTTGTTATACAGCAGAAACTAACACACCATTGTAAAGCAATTATACCCCAATAAAGATGTTAAAAAATTTTTTTTTAATAATAAAAAAAAAGAATGTCTTCTTCAAACAGATATTTATGTAGCCCTAGCAGCATTAAGGTCTAAGGCCCAGGGAGATGACTGTGGTGCTGTGGGGATTTTATTTCTTTAATTGATATAATAATCATCAAGAAGATAAATGGAGAAAAGTGCAATATATTTATTAGAAAAACCAAAAATACTGGGTCTCATAATAAACTCTGACATGGATGTCTGTTTACCTGAGACTTAAAATGTCTCATCCAGTTTGTATCCTTTCAGAAACAAAAGAGCAAAGAATAAAACTCATTCATGTCCTCTGGACAACGGCCAGCCCATCTCTAATGTCCCTCACTATAGGAAGCTAAGAATATGCACAAAGAGAAAGCAAATGACATTTAGTTGAATGATTTTTTTTTTAAATTAAAGGTGGCTTTCCTATTGTGCTATTTTTCCTCCCTATATGCACAGCTTCTCTGGATGGAGCTATGTTATGTAACTGCACTTGCAGAGAGGGGATAATTTGCTAGACCCAAAGGAGTTCTTGGAATACTGAGAGAATATGTTACGAGATGGACCCTGAAAGAGGAGCATCTGGTTGCCCTAAGTATAATGCTTGTGGCAGAGAAATCACCGTAAATAGCTTTAACAGAGACCAAATGTGTCCACTTCAATCCAGTATTTTATCACCCACTAAGGGAATGTATCGGGGTGAAGGGAGAGAGGGGGGGAGTGGAGTCATTTTAGCAGGGCATGGTTCATAACTCTTTTATTAGGACCAACAGGTCAGGGTCTTCAATAGCTGTAAGATGGAAAGTTAAAATCACTGTTATCCAGCCACATTTAAAGAATGAAAAGAGAGAAAACTGAGAAAGAAGAAAACTAGTCTCTCCAAAGCTGGGGCAAGAGGAGGGATTGTATTTAAAACGTGATTTAGAGAATTTGAAAGGAAGGTTGTATGTGCTTTTTTTGCTTAAACAAAATATCCTTTGGTGGGGGAAACAAATTATAACTAAAATTTACCAAGGTGAACAATAGTCAGATCCTGATAAATTTGGGATTTTCTTACCCTGTCTCCAAGGAAATGAATTGAAGACTCTAGTCTTAGGAGAATTAGCATGTACTAGAAGTGAAATAATAGGCTTGTTCATAGGAGGAATATAACCATCAAACACACTGGTTTGCTGCAAATTAACAAAAACACAACAAACAGTTGGTAATTCAAATACATGTCTATACAAAAAGTGCATGCATATTTAAGAATTATTTATTTTGTTTAAATAGCAATAAGCTGCCACATGGCATGGATTAAAGGATATTTTAGTACATTGTAAGGCACACCTCACTCTGTTTCTGAGGAAGGTGGGGAAATACCATACAAAAAAATCAACTGATCGAATTCTGGTGAAATACAATCTCAAAGGGAAATTCAGGCATCCTGTGAAGAGCCCATAGGATCAACTAAATCTCTGGCATTTTTCCTTGTCAGGATGGCAAAAAAACACCGTGTGCCACTTCTGCTGGAGTCCTTGCCTGATGTCCTGGCATCACCAGAATCCTCTTGCTTTGGAAAATTATTCTCAACTTGGACATAAAATTTGACCACAATAATCACGGCACTCTCCTGCCTTATGTGAGTCTGTTTTAACTGCTCTGAATCCACTCTCCAGAGAAGTCACTATTTGTTAGATGTCTTTTGGACCAAGTTGCATGTCCTTCGATTTAAATGCTGCATAAATGGAATAATAAAAAATAAATAAGGCCTGGCATATGGGCAAAACTGAGGCTTCTATCTTATTCCATCTTTCAAACTATTCTTTTCAGATCTAATTGTATGCAGGCAATTTAAATCAGAAATAGCATTTGTGTTTCCCCTGCTGCAGTCCCTCCATTCTTATAATGAAAGAGCTAACTGCCATCTTCATCAGCACATTACAACATGAAAACAACCTGAACCTTACTGCAGATGATTGATTGAGCCACTAAAGGCATCGAAATCCTATAATAGAGCTGTCTGAACAATATCAGACGCCCATAGAGATGTGCCGTGGAAAGAACTCAGACCTATCTCAACAAAAATAAACCCTGTTTAACTGGAATCACCAGTCTTCTCGCCTTTGCCTCACCCTCTCACCTAATACGTCAACCAGGATAAAGTCCCACCTTTGCCTTGCCCAGGCGGAATTATTTATTTTTATTTTTTTAACATCTTTATTGGAGTATAATTGCGTTACAACGGTGTGTTAGTTTCTGCTTTATAACAAAGTGAATCAGTTATACATATTCATATGTTCCCATATCTCTTCCCTCTTGTGTCTCCCTCCCTCTCACCCTCCCTATCCCACCCCTCTAGGTGGTCACAAAGCACCGAGCTGATCTCCCTGTGCCATGCGGCTGCTTCCTACTAGCTATCTATTTTATGTTTGGTAGTGTATATATGTCCATGCCACTCTCACACTTTGTCACAGCTTACCTTTCCCCCTCCCCATATCCTCAAGTCCATGCTCTAGCAGGTCTGTGTCTTTATTCCCATCTTAACCCTAGGTTCTTCATGACATTTTTTTCCCTTAGATTCCATATATATGTATTAGCATATGGTATTTGTCTTTCTCTTTCTGACTTACTTCACTCTGTATGACAAACTCTAGGTCCATCCACCTCACTACAAATAACTCAATTTCGTCTCTTTTTATGGTTGAGTAATATTCCATTGTATATGGAATTGTTTGATTTAATAAAGGGCCAATACCTTGACCAGTGTGCTCTGTAAATACTCTGGATACTTTCTATTCTTGAACACATACTTCTAACATCTTCTGACTCTCTGGCAGCTGCCTTTGGTCTGTATACCAAACCTACATTTGTTGAATGACAATTCAGCAAGGCTCTCTGACCTCTACCACATCTGACATTTTTTCCTCTGGGTCACCTTGCTGCCTTCATTGCACATGTCGACTATCATTCATCCCTTCTGCTAAAGCCACAGAAAGCCAGGTCCTTCAAAAGCTGAAGCCAGTATCCTGAGCTGACTGCAGTTATATAAACTGCTATCCAGCAGCCACTCATTTCCACCCATCCCCCCTTCCTCCTCTCTGAGCTGTCAGTCAAGAGTAGGAACTCTTAGTGCCTGCATGTTTCTACTTATAATAAAGCAATCAGAGTGAATGTTGCTTTTGTTAAAGAAAAGCCAGCCTTAGCCACAGAGTTACAACTAGGCTTTGATGATGGGTCTTCATCTAAGAATGACAGTCTCTGAAGGGTGTTCTTATCAACCTTGGAAGGGGCATGAGGAAAGATTGGGGGTGACAGAAATGTTCTATAAATCGGTTAGGGTAGTGGTTACCTGAATATATACATTTGTCAACAAATTCTACTTAAAATTGACACATTTTATTGTTCAAAAAGTATACTTCAAAAAGGGGATTGTAAAAAAAAAACCTATAAACAGATAGTAGGTAGGTAGGTGACAGACAGATAGATAGATAGATAAAATGAAGCAAAACTGAACTCATCCGAGTGACAAACCATTCCCAATTTTCTAATTGTATATCCAGGATCGAATTTCCTAAACTGAATATAGTTTGGAGTTTTTATTTTATTCAGAAATTGTTAATGCAAAACTCTAACAGGCCAGCAAGTCATCTAAATCCTGCCAAGTGTTTGATCAGACAGCATGAGTTATTACCTTGACACAACTATAGGAAAAGCAAGGAACCTAATTTCCCCTATATCTACACTGCTGGAGGCAAGAAACTTGGTTTCACATGAGGATTTCCCAGAATCAGCGTCCTCCACAATTCTCACTTTTGGTGGCTAGGGAGGGATTCTAAACCGAGGGGCACGAAGTCAAAAGACATGTGAAGAAAATTCTCAACTATAACGTTTATAGAGGAAAATAACATTTGTTTTCTTCATTGTGTAAGGACATCCAAGGTGAGAGCCAAGCTCAGCTGCTCCTTGTAAATCAAAATAACCTTTTCATTTTTACCTAACAAAGCAGAGAAAGGAGAAAGAACAAGGCTACAGAGTGTTCTTACCTAGTGGGAATACTAAAAGGAATGGCATTGTTGACGAAATGTGCAAGGTATATAAATCACACGGGTTAGAAGTAACAGGGCACACAATTAAATGTAATATTGGGAAGGCACGATTCTTCTTTGACAAGGTTGAACTGTTGAATATAAACCCTGGGAAGAACCAATATGAATGAGGAAAAAGTAAACAAGATCTGGAATGTGGTACAGTTTCTGACTATCAGATGTTACAGACCAAAGGAAAAATACCATAAAATATTCTGTGTGTGGTCAACCCTTGATTATCCAAATTAGTAGTATATAGGAATGCACATAAATTCCAAAAGAGCAGGTGATTAAGAAACAATTTATATTTAATTTTGGAGGGCAGTCACACACAGAGACTCCTACACACATACACACACACACACACACACACACTCTTACACTCCCCTGGTCTTAACATTCTTCACACTCCATGGTATCATTCACAGTGTGCATTCCAGCTGAAGTGGAGGAAGCCAGGCAACAAAAGACATGTGTACGTGTTCGTGAGAATTTTACTGTGTTCTTAGGATGGATGCTGACAAATAACTTTAAAGTAGCTCAAAGAGAGAGACATTATTCCTTGAAGATGCTGCTCCTTTGCTCATACGAGCTAATATATTATAACATTTATTTCTATTTAACAAGCTGGCAGTTCCCCAGCTGTAAATTAGGAGGTATTTCTAAATGAGTTGCACTAAGTCTTCAACACAGCATTTCTTAACTGTTCAGAGGGACTGCTGCCTAACCAATCAAGTCATGAGAATAAATCTAATCAAGTATACTGTGTCCCTTCAATGATTAAAAAAAAAATCTACACTTCTGAATGTTAGCATTTAAAAACTACTTAAATACCCACAAACATTTGCAAATATACACCTGTCTTCCTAGAAACACTTAGCTGCCTAATTTATGTACCCATATTATAATGCATAAGTACCAATATGCACCAGGCATGGTACAAAGCATTCTGTACACATCAACTCACAACAGTTCCATGAAGCAGGTATTGTTATATCATCATATAACAAACAAAGGAACTGTGGTTTATAGAGGATAAGCAATGGGCACAAAGTCACATGGCTAATAAGTGACGGAGCCAGGGTTGAAACTCAGTCTGTCAGAAACCTAAGTCCATGCAGCTGCAGAGAGCAGCACTGGCTTGTGGTGCTCAACATGACACCCAACTAATTAGGATAATAAGAGCATCAAAAGCTGAAACCTCACGTGCACTGAGAAGAAATTACTCTTTATAGTGTGAAATAAAATTCACATTGTATGGTAAGACAAGAAAAATTTAAACATGAGAACTTTTCTCTGCCCTTTGGCCTCCTCTCTCCTCTCACTGTGCACTGTGTATCTGCATTATGCATCAACCAACCTCCCCCACCGGCAGAAATACCTGCTCAACTATAAAGAGCAACATTTTCCTAGCATCAACAAGACAACTCACTAAAGATAACATTCCTTCTTGATCTTGTAAGGGGCTGCAATGACGCTTAGATCTGGATTGTGTAAACTGTCAATAATACGTCATTTAACGTGCAGCCCTCTGTCTCAAAAAACTTCTATAACTGTGCCTTAACTTCTAACAGGTGCAACAGTTCTTAGAGCTTTCTGAG
The DNA here is from genome assembly GCF_964165515.1 of Mesoplodon bidens. Classification (NCBI taxonomy): domain Eukaryota; kingdom Metazoa; phylum Chordata; class Mammalia; order Artiodactyla; family Ziphiidae; genus Mesoplodon; species Mesoplodon bidens. The sequence goes on along the minus strand of NC_138165.1, from coordinate 45,831,929 downwards.
ATGCTGTTCCTTAGGTTATAACCTCAATTTGGCTCGAATAAAATTTTCCATGTCTTTCTTAGATTGACTGATTAAGTTTTCGTGGACAAGAGCACTTGTTCATTAGAGAAGTTGGTACGTCAAACTGGTTAAGAACACAGACTATGTAGCTAGACTACCTGGTTTCAAATTCCGTCTCTGTCACTTACTAGCTATGTGACCTTGGGAAAGTTACTTAACTTGTCTGTGCCTTGGCTTCTTTTTTTGTAAAATGGGGATAACACTACCTAACATATAAGGTTTCTTTATAAGGGTTACATTTATGTGTGATACTGGCATTGTGAGAATCTTTCTTAAAACGTCTTTTCAAGATACATAGCATACTGAACTATTCAGAGAAAAATATTTATGACATTAACATAGTGGGGTTGGAAGGCTATAGATAAAACAAAACTGACCATGAGGGAGTAATAGTTAAAAATGAAATATGAGTATGTGGAGGTTCATATATTCTACATACACAGGTACTCCTGTTTGTGTTTGGAATTTTCCATAATAAAAAGTTTTTTTAAGTATTTTATGTAAAACATTTAAAATTATACCTGGCACATAGTAAGCACCATAGACAAGTTGGTATTAGTACAGCAAGAACTGCATTTTCAAAGCACTTACATAAATTTATTTTAATTCTATTTACATTTAGACTCTTTTTTTATTTCTAGTACATAAGGAAAAGTAAGTAATAAAATGTTCTTCTATATCTCTAGTTGGCTTAGGAGAAAAGGCAAATGAAGCCATCCAAGGAACTGTTATCAAAAAAAAGGGAAAATAGTCCATCATTCAGATAAGTGTTAGAGTGACAAATCTGATTTAGTGCCCAGCTCCTAAGAGTAAAAGATTCCAAGTCATGAGAAAAAAAGTTAAGATAGAGACGTCTATACACAATCTGAGTTAAGTAGCATCGTATAGTAAAAAAGAGAATAGGATGTAAAATCAAATAAAAATAGCAGTAATAATAACAATACTAGCTCTCATGTATTGAGGAGATATTATGTGTGAGGCACTGTCATAAGTGGTTTTACATTTATTACATCATTTAATCCTCCCAACCATTAATTATCTCCATTTTATAGGTATGAAAACTTTGGCCAAAAGAGGATAACTAAGACCTGTCACGTAAGTCTACGACTGCAATATTTTTCTTCCCCAAACATAACTGGCTCAGGAACTGAGAAGTTCCAAAGTATTTACCAGGCTGACAAATAATGGCATGCCCATCACCACTCAACCAGCTAGTTAACGCAGGAGCCGACACACTCAAGCCAGCAGCAGGCAGATTCTAGAGCCCTCACTCACAACCACATCACTACAGAAAACCTGGGTTCAAGTCCTGACCACCTCAGCTTATACTCTGGTGCAAGTCGCCTCACTTTTAACCTGTCCTAAGTCATTTCCACTGCTTCACCTTCCCTTGTTCTTTTTGTCTGAAGCGATAGATGGTGCCCTTTGGCAGACCTCAGCAGCTCTGAGTTTTAACAAGTCACAAGGAGTCAGGAAAGATCTCAGCAAAGCCCAGATCACCACGTGGTTGTTGCCAGATACTGCCAGGGACTGCTCGTCAACACACAGCTAACGCAGTAGCTGTCAACCCTGATGATACATTAGATTCATCAAGAGCTTTTAAAAATTACCAGTGCCCAGCCCTACTCCCAGATCAATTAAATCAGAATCTCCAGGGAGTTCCCTGGTGGCGCACTGGTTAAGAATCCGCCTACCGGGCCTCCCTGGTGGCGCAGTGGTTGAGAGTCCGCCTGCCGATGCAGGGGATACGGGTTCGTGCCCCGGTCTGGGAGGATCCCATATGCCGCGGAGCGGCTGGGCCCGTGAGCCATGGCCGCTGGGCCTGCGCATCCGGAGCCTGTGCTCCGCAACGGGAGAGGCCACAACAGTGAGAGGCCCGCATACCGCAAAAAGAAAAAAAAAAAAAAAAAAAAAAAAAAAAGAATCCGCCTACCAATGCAGGGGACACGGGTTCGAGCCCTGGTCCGGGAAGATCTCACGTGCCGCAGAGCAACTAAGACCGTGAGCCACAACTACTGAGCCTGCGCTCTAGAGCCCATGAGCCACAACTACTGAGCCCGCGTGCCACAACTACTGAAGCCTGCATGCCTAGAGCCTGTGCTCCATAACAAGAGAAGCCACCACATTGAGAAGCCCACGCACTGCAACGAAAAGTAGCCCCAACTCGACACGACTAGAGAAAGCCCATGCACAGCAATGAAGACCCAACGCAGCCAAAAATAATTAATTAATTAATTAATTAATTTAAAAAAAAAAAAGAATCTCCAGAGATGGAGTCCGGGCAGTGGAATTTTTTTTAAGTTCCCTAGATAATTCTACTGAATCTGGTGTTGAGATCTGCTGAGCTAAAAGATGGGAGACATCCACAGTTAGCATGGAGATTTAATAGAAGTAAAATAACCTAAATATTGAAGTAAACACTCCAAAACAGTGTTTCCCCATATACTGTACCCTACTTCTGCTTATTTGGAAAATCCTAACTCCAAGATTAAATATGTTAGTGTATTATTCATAAATTTACAAGATAGGCATATATACATGTGTATACATACATATACACAAACATATATGTGATGAGTATGACTGTGTGAGTGAATAATTGTTACACTACTACAGTCCTATAGTATTCTATGCATCAGGTTTTCAGGTAATAGTAACATCAAAATGTCAGTAGTACTTCCATTCTACCACCATACACATACACACACTTCATGCTAGTGCTCTGTAAGGCTGGAACCTCACCTTCGCATCTTTCTAAGATTGAAGAACGTAAGTTATTTGAGCTGCTGACAAATGAAAATGTCTTGTCTCTAGTTATAGTCACATTTGAACAAAGGAAAAAAATGCCTTAAACTCTGCTGGTTTTCTATTGTCATTTAAATTGGAACATTTTGATTTTTACAGCAACTTCTGTAGATTTTTATATAGGCATATGTTTAATAATTTTTCATGTGTCACACAAAGAATTTAATGTGCACAACTGAAAGGGGGAAAAGGCCATGGTATTAAGATATTTAAAATAAACTGAACATTCTTTCCACATTTTTCTGGATGACTTACCTCCATAAATTATACCTTTTGCACTATGCCATTTGTTTCCCCCAACTGTTTCTATATGGTGCAATAATTACATGCTCTGTTGAATTCAAAAGGGTTATTGAAAGAGCAAATATAAGGAAATGTAAAGGAAAAGCTGCAGTTTGGTCTCTGTTGGTACATAAATAAAGATAAGTGAATAGGAATTTCATGGAAAGGAAGGAAGACATCAAGATTCTGTTCAGGTTACATTTTACACAAAGCTCTCCATTGGAAAACACACACTAAGCCACCTTAAAAGTGTCATTTTCTCATGTCTCTTTTTCCTTACATAGGCAACAAAGAATCCCAAAATGATAATAAGAAAATCTGCTTGAATACCATTCTAATAGCATATAAGAACAAATGAACAATTTATACTATAAAAATTAAGATAAAAGTAAACAGTATTGGATAGTCTACCCTCATGGACCTGTGAGCAATTTGAATCTGAGTACATTCTTTACAATGCTTCCAGTTTTGTCTTAGTATCATAGATGTTTAAAGCTGAGAAAGCTGATGAAGCTTATCAAGTGCAAAAGCCAGAAGGTGCCAACAAAACCTCAGCAACCGATATACACAGCTTCAGTCTAAATCGCTCTCTGACCGCCATTGGTAAGGTGAGGATAGGATGCTGCTGTGTACATACTTCCCTGCACTCCACACATAGTGTGCTTTGGGAACCACCTTTCAAGGTTGCCTCTGGCGTTCTTTTTCCTGTAGCAAAAGATGGCACGCACAAGGAGAGGAAGATGAGAAAGTAAGGAAAAACCACATTATAATTTTCCCTGGACCTCAGCTCCCCTGTGAAGAGCCCAGTGTACTCCAAATGCATTTATGCTGAATTTCTAAATAGATTCCTGATAGAATAAGAACTAAAATTATCTCACTGCCAAACAAAAGGCTTCTGCATTGAAATGTGACAGCTCATTGCTCAAGCAGCTTATTGCCAGAAGGATACACACCGTTTCCAGCAGAAAATTGGTTTCGGCAACTCACCCAACAACCCAGACACAAAATAAACTTCCCTGGCTCTTTGCAACTGGTCAAGGCCATTGGGATTCACCCCTAGTCCATTCAATAGAGCCTTGAATCTCCTTCAAATTTAAAAACCCAAACTAACTAGACCAGATTATGCCTCAAATGCCAAAGACTGGCATTTCTTTCTCGGGCATTTCTATTTCATCAGTGAATTTATTCCACAGAATTGCTCGTAACTACAGACAGCATTCCTTAATTAAGCCCCAGTAGAACTAAATTTAAGCTCTCACCTGAGAAAACATATTCCACCATTGCTCAAGAATATGGTTTGCCACTACATGAACCGTTTTTTGTTATTTATTTATTTATTTTTGGCTGCATTGGGTCTTCGTTGCTCTGCACAGGCTTTCTCTAGTTGCAGCAAGCACGGGGTTATTCTTGGTTGCAGTGCGCAGGCTTCTCATTGCAGTGGCTTCTCTGGTTTCGGAGCACGGGCTCTAGGCACGCGAGCTTCAGTAGTTGTGGCACGCGGGCTCAGTAGTTGTAGCTCATGGGCTCTAGAGCGCAGGCTCAGTAGTTGCAGCACACGGGCTTAGTCGCTCCGCAGCCATGTGGGATCCTCCCGGACCAGGGCTCGAACCTGTGCCCCCTGCATTGGCAGGCAGATTCCTAACCCCTGTGCCACCAGGGAAGTCCCACAGGAACTATATTTAGCTCTGTTAAATATATAGGTTTCCCAAAAGTTCTGGGTCGTTTTTGCCTTCAGAAAAGCACAACACATGTGTCCTTGGTAGTTAGCATTTGAGTATGAATAAAGAAATTCATGATTTGGTGGTGTTTTCAAAGATGGACTCTAAATTTTTTTTTTTGTTTTTTAAGATTGCACCGCCAGATGAGAATTTAGCAATCATGAAGTCTACTCTGCTCATTTTACTGATTGGAAAGAAGGAGACCCAGAGAGGCCAACAGATTTATTCAAATCATGCAGCTATGTAGGGTAGAACCAGAGCCCAAATCCACTTGCCTGCTTCCTTGTGCCTCTGTTCAAAGGAACAGAGAAAGTACATGAAAAAATAGGAAGTCTAAAATATGCAGATGCTCTCACAGAAGATGATATGTTCTTGCAGGTGGCTCCTAGGGGCCTGTCAAAAGCTGCCAAAGATTCCAGTCACTTTTCCACCTGAAGGGAAGGAGGAAGCCTAAAAAATGGAAAAATCATGAGGGATCCCTGCTCAAGCTCCAGCCTCCCATAAAACTGTTAAGGTCTTTTCAGTTTTATAGGCATATATTACTTAAAAGAAAATCTGAAAAATAAAATCCAAATGTGTAAATCAGATAAATCAGGAGGTATGGTGTATTTTGCAAAAATGGAATCTCTGCTTTACTAAGCTCTTTAATACGTTTTCTCTAAAATTATGACCCCCTTATGATTAATAAATATTCCATTCAGGTGCAACCTTCAGGGCCATTTCTATTGCATTAAGCAAGGTATGTCTCCATGGTTTACTCCACTGAATTTTAACTTTCTTTTTTTTTGTTTTTTGGGGTTTTGGGGGGGATTTTTAAATTTTTATTTATTGTTTTATACAACAGATTCTTATTAGTTATCCATTTTATACATATTAATGTATATATGTCAATCCCAATCTCCCAATTCATCCCACCACCATCCCCTGCCACTTCCCCCTTGGTGTCCATACGTTTGTTCTCTACATGTGTCTCTATTTCTGCCCTGCAAACCAGTTCATCTGTACCATTTTTCTAGGTTCCACATATATGCGTTAATATACGATATTTGTTTTTCTTTTTCTGACTTACTTCACTCTGTATGACAGTCTCTAGATACTGTACCATTTTTCTAGGTTCCACATATATGCGTTAATATACGATATTTGTCTTTCTCTTTCTGACTTACTTCACTCTGTATGACAGTCTCTAGATCCATCCACGTCTCTACAAGCGACCCAACTGCATTCCTTTTTATGGCTGAGTAATATTCAATTGTATACATGTACCACATCTTCTTTATACATTCGTCTGTCAATGGGCATTTAGTTCCTTCCATGACCTTGCTATTGTAAATAGTGCTGCAATGAACATTGGGGTGCATGTCTCCTTTTGAATTATGGTTTTCTCTGGTTATATGCCCAGTAGTGGGATTGCTGGGTCATATGGTAATTCCATTTTTAGTTTTTTAAGGAACCTCCATACTGTTCTCCATAGTGGCTGTATCAATTTACATTCCCACCAACAGTGCAGGAGGGGTCCCTTTTCTCCACACCCTCTCCAGTATTTGTTCTTTGTAGATTTTCTGATGATGCCCATTCTAACTGGTGTGAGGTGATAACTCACTGTAGTTTTGATTTGCATTTCTCTAATAATTAGTGATGTTGAGCAGCTTTTCATGTGCTTCTTGGCCATCTGTATGTCTTCTTTGGAGAAAAGTCTATTTAGATCTTCTGCCCATTTTTGGATTGGATTGTTTGTTTTTTTAATATCAAGCTGCATGAGCTGTTTATATATTTTGGAGATTAATCCTTTGTCCGTTGATTCATTTGCAAATATTTTCTCCCATTTTGAGGGTTGTCTTTTCCTCTTGTTTGTAGTTTCCTTTGCTTTGCAAAAACTTTTAAGTTTCATTAGGTCCCATTTGTTTATTTTTGGTTTTATTTCCATTATTCTAAGAGGTGGATCAAAAAAGATCTTGCTATGATTTATGTCACAGAGTGTTCGGCCTATGTTTTCCTCTAAGAGTTTTATAGGGTCCTGTCTTACATTTAGGTCTCTAATCCATTTTGAGTTTATTTTTGTGTATGGTGTTAGGGAGTGTTCTAATTTCATTCTTTTACATGTAGCTGTCCAGTTTTTCCAGCACCACTTATTGAAGAGACTGTCTTTTCTCCATGGTATATCCTTGCCTCCTTTGTCATAGATAAGTTGACCATAGGTGCATGGGTTTATCTCTGGGCTTCCTATCCTGTTCCACCGATCTATATTTCTGTTTTTGTGCCAGTACTATACTGTCTTGATTACTGTAGCTATGTAGTATAGTCTGAAGTCAGGGAGCCTGATTCCTTCAGCTCCGTTTTTTTCCCTCAAGACTGCTTTGTCTATTCGGGGTCTTTTGTGTCTCCATACAAATTTTAAGATTTTTTGTTCTAGTTCTGTAAAAAATGCCATTGGTAACTTGATAGGGATTGCATTGAATCTGTAGATTGCTTTGGGTAGTAGAGTCATTTTCACAATGTTGATTCTTCCAATCCAAGAACATGGTATATAGCTCTCCATCTGTTTGTATCATCTTTAATTCTTTCATCAGTGTCTTATAGTTTTCGCCTACAGGTCATTTGTCTCCCTAGGTAGGTTTATTCCTAGGTGTTTATTCCTTTTGTTGCAATGGTGAATGGGTGTGTTTCCTTAATTTCTCTTTCAGATTTTTCATCATTACTGTATAGGAATACAAGAGATTTCTGTGCGTTAATTTTGTATCCTGAAACTTTAACAAATTCATTGATTGGCTCTACTAGTTTTCTGGTGGCATCTTTCAGATTCTCTATGTATAGTATCATGTCATCTGCAAACAGTATGAGCTTTACTTCTTCTTTTCCAAATTGTATTCCTTTTATTTCTTTTTCTTCTCTGGTTGCCGTGGCTAGGACTTCCAAAACTATGTTGAATAATAGTAGCGAGAGTGCACGTCCTTCTATTGTTCCTGATCTTAGAGGAAATGCTTTCAGTTTTTCATCATTGAGAACGATGTTGGCTGTGGGTTTGTCATATATGGCCTTTATTATGTTGAGGTAGGTTCCCTCTATGCCCATTTTCTGGAGAGTTTTTATCATAAATGGGTGTTGAATTTTCTCAAAAGCTTTTTCTGCACCTATTGAGATGATCATATGGTTTTTAATCTTCAATTTGTTAATATGGTGCATCACATTGATTGATTTGCATATACTGAAGAATCCTTGCTTCCCTGGGATAAATCCCACTTGATCATGGTATATGATTCTTTTAATGTATTGTTGAATTGTTTGTTAGTATTTTTTTGAGGATTTTTGCATCTATATTCATCAATGATACTGTTCTGTACTTTTCTTTTTTTGTAGTATCTTTGTCTGGTTTGGGTATCAGGGTGATGGTGGACTCATAGAATGAACTTGGGAGTGTACCTTTGTCTGCAATTTTTTGGAAGAGTTTGAGAATGATGGGTGTTAGCTCTTCTCTAAATGTTTGATAGAATTCACCTGTGAAGCCATCTGGTCCTGGACTTTTGTTAGAAAACTTTTTTTTTTTTTTTTTTTTAATTTATTTACTTTTGCGGTGCACAGGCCTCTCACTGTTGGGGCCTCTCCCATTGCGGAGCACAGGCTCCGGACGCGCAGCCTCAGCGGCCATGGCTCACGGGCCCAGCCGCACCGCAGCATTTGGGATCTTCCCAGACCGGGGCACGAACCCGTGTCCCCTGCATCGGCAGGCGGACTCTCAACCACTGCGCCACCAGGGAAGCCCTGTTAGAAGACTTTTAATCACAGTTTCAATTTCATTAATTGTGACTGGTCTGTTCATATTTTCTATTTCTTCCTGGTTCAGTCTTGGAAGGTTATACCATTCTAAGAACTTGTCCATTTCTTCCAGATTGTCCATTTTATCAGCATAGAGTTGCTTGCAGTAGTCTCTTAGGATGCTTTGTATTTCTGCAGTGTCTCTTGTAACTTCTCCTGTTTCATTTATAATTTTATTGTTTTGAGTCCTCTCCCTCTTTTTCTAGATGAGTCTGGCTAATGTTTTATCAATTTTGCTTATCTTCTCAAAGAACCAGCTTTCAGTTTTATTGATCTTTGCTATTGCTTTCTTTGTTTCTGTTTCATTTATTTCTGCTCTGATCTTTATGATTTCTTTCCTTCTGCTAGCTTTGGGTTTTGTTTGTTTTTCTTTCTCTAGTTCCTTTAGGTGTCTAGCTCCTTTAGGTGTAAGGTTAGATTGTTTGAGATTTTTCTTGTTTCTTGATGTAGGCTTGTATTGCTATAAACTTCCCTCTTAGAACTGCTTTTGCTGCATCCCACAGGTTTTGGATCGTCGTGTTTTCATTGTCATTTATTTCTACGTATTTTTTTTTATTTCTTCAGTGATTTCTTGGTTATTTAGTAGCACACTGTTTAGCCTCCATGTATTTGTGTTTTTTACAGTTTTTTTCCTGTAGTTGATTTCCAAACTCATAGCGTTGTGGTCAGAAAACATGTTTGATGCGATTTCAATTTTCTTAAATTTTCCGAGGCTTGATTTGTGACCCAAGATGTGATCTATCCTGGAGAATGTTCCATGTTCACTTGAGAAGAAAGTGTAATCTACTGTTTTGGGATGGAATGTCCTATAAATATCAATTAAATCTATCTGGTCTACTGTGTCATTTAAAGTTTGCGTTTCCTTTTTAATTTTCTGTCTGGATGATCTGTCCATTGGTGTAAGTGAGGTGTTAAAGTCCCCCACTATTATTGTGTTACTGTTGATTTCCTCTTTTAGAGCTGTTAGCAGTTGCCTTATGCATTGAGGTGCTCCTATATTGGGTGCATATATATTTATAATTGTTACATCTTCTTGGATTGATCCCTTGATCATTATGCAGTGTCCTTCCTTGTCTCTTGTAACATCTTTATTTTAAAGTCTACTTTATCTGATATGAATATTGCTACTCCAGCTTTCTTTTGATTTCCATTTGCATGGAATATCTTTTTCCATCCCCTCACTTTCAGTCTGTATGTGTCCCTAGGTCTGAAGTGGGTCTCTTGTAGACAGGATATATATGGGTCTTGTTTCTGTATCCATTCAGCAAGCCTGTGTCTTTTGGTTGGAGCATTTAATGCATTCACATTTAAGGTAATTATCTATATGTATGTTCCTATTACCATTTTCTTAATTGTTATGGGTTTGTTTTTGTCAGTCCTTCTCTTCTTTTGTGTTTCCCACGTAGAGAAGTTCCTTTATCATTTGTTGTAGAGCTGGTTTGGTGGTGCTGAATTCTCTTAGATTTGCTTGTCTGTAAAGCTTTTGATTTCTCCACTGAATCTGAATGAGATCCTTGCCAGGTAGAGCAATCTTGGTTGTAGGTTCTTCCCTTTCATCACTTTAAATATATCATGCCACTCCTTTCTGGTTTGTAGAGTTTCTGCTGAGAAATCAGCTGTTAACCTTATGGGAGTTCCCTTGTATGTTATTAGTTGTTTTTCCCTTGTTGCTTTCAATAGTTTTTCTTTGTCTTTGTCAATTTGATTACTGTGTGTCCCGGAGTGTTTCTCCTTGGGTTTATCCTGCCTGGGACTCTCTGCGCTTCCTGGATTTGGGTGGCTGTTTCCTTTCCCATGTTAGGGAAGTTTTCAACTATAATCGCTTCAAATATTTTCTAGGGTACTTTCTCTCTCTCTTCTCCTTCTGGGCCCCTTATAATGCGAACGTTGTTGTGTTTATTGTTGTCCCAGAGGTCCCTTAGGCTGTCTTCATTTCTTTTCATTCTTTATTCTTTATTCTGTTCCACGGCAGTGAATTCCACCATTCTGTCTTCCAGGGCACTTATCCGTTCTTCTGCCTCAGTTATTCTGCTACTGATTCCTTCTAGTGTATTTTTCATTTCAGTTATTGTAGTGTTCATCTCTGTTTGTTTGTTCTTTAATTCTTCTAGGTCTTTGTTAAACATTTCTTGCATCTTCTCCATCTTTACCTCCATTCTTTTTCCAGAGTCCTGGATCATCTTCACTATCATTATTCTGAATTCTTTTTCTGGAAGGTTGCCTATCTCCACTTCATTTAGTTGTTTTTCTGGGGTTTTATCTTGTTCCTTCATCTGGTACATAGCCCTCTGCCTTTTCATCTTGTCTATCTTTCTGTGAAAGTGGTTTTTGTTCCACAGGCTGCAGGATTATAGTTCTTCTTGCTTCTGCTGTCTTCCCTCTGGTGGATGAGGCTATCTAAGAGGCTTGTCTTAACTTACTTTCTGATTGTAATTGGGAGCAAAACACAAAGTGTGAGATACCCAAGACCACAGTGAGCTGACACCAGCTCACAGCAGCTCACAAGAAGCTGTTGTGGGCACCTCTTTCCAACTCTGCATTCAGTGGTTAAGGAATCGGACAGCTGATTTTGAGTGGACCACATAGCGGGGCATAGAGAAGGCATAAAGACAAGTTTGTACAGGTTCCACCAGTTGCTTAGAATGTAAAATTTTAAATCATACAGAAAAGGCCCAGGGCCCTGGTGGGATTTCATGTAACCTGGAGCCTAAGGCCTGAGCAGCTTAACTCCCTGCAAAGAAAAAGAAAAGGAAAGGACACTCCAGTTTGGAATAGAAGTTCAGGGAAGCCATCCCAATGCCTCAAGTTCTATGCCAGGCACAGAAACCACGGCCCACGCAATGTGCCACTACCAACAGTGCAGTGACAGTGAAACGGGGCAGCCAAGACTGTACTGGGCAGGGGATGACTGGGCTTAGTGACCCCAAGCATAGCCATAAAAGAGGGGTGACTAAGGCAGTCTCACCACTCTCACCCAAATGCAAGAAAGCATGGGGGAATATGTAGGAGAGGACAATTGTTTGGATCAACTAAGAAAAGATGTCACATCTGTTACCTCTTGGCTGGTGTCATCCAGAGATATATCTGTTAAGTGGAGCATACAGGATGGGAAAACACTAAATGAAAGCTGCTGCTTTGGCCTAATTGTCCCAGACCTATCCTCTAACATCCAAATTCCCTTCAACCTGAATTATTTCATCCGAAGCCTTAATGACAGAGCAAATAGTCAATAAAAAACATGCATGTCCACCACCCACCTAGGGGTCACTAGTTACTGAGACTATTTGTGTATGGGAGTAATCACCAGGTTCACAGCATGTTAATGACAATATTAAATGAGGTTCATTATGTCACTCTAGCAAAGAGTAGAAAGTATTTGTAATTAGCAGAGTCCTGATAAATTCAATACTACAACCTCAATTGGGGAATAGCACATTTAGGGTCCATTTAGCATCATTATATTCCCCATGGGCTCCTTTGTGATCTTTATGCACCCAAGCCATGGGTACGGGTGATATGAACCAACTGAACCTGAAAATGGCCCATTTGTTATCCCTTGCTAAACATTACTGGTCTTGCATTAATTAAAGACACAGCACGTGAGTTATCTAGCATTCAGTCTATAGCCAAACCATCCTATTTTGTCCTAAAGCCACTGTGGCTTTCCAAAATTCAGAGGATACACACGAACAAGGATAGGTTAAAATCATGACTGCTATTTAAACTGATTTTCCCACTGAGCCAAACAATTATAATAGATATGTATGTGTGGGTAACAAATTTAAATATCCAATTTCATTCATGGAATCAAACATTTCTTTTCTTATAACCCAATTCCTGAGGTATGAATAAAAGCTTAACTGAGAATAGAACTTGTTTATCTTCTCATTATTGATAGCTTTGGCTCCATTTACATCACTGGGGTTAATGAAAATATTTAGGACAGGAAACATTTTTAAATTTTACAAGATTTATTGGTCCAGTGTTTTTAAAAAATTATTATCTAATACATTTTGTGTTGGGTCAATGGTGAAATATTTTGGCATTAAGAACAAAAGGGATTTTGCCTAGGGCTTTTGTCATTTGCAAAATGAACTAAAAAATAAAGCCCAACATTCACCTTATTCCATTACCCCATTATGGGCTCAATCACCCAATAAAAAGTATCCAGCTGGGTACATGGACTAAGGTCCAATAGTAATTTATTCAGTTCAAATTCTTCCAATTAATCATCTCAGCTCAATAAGTTCCAACTCTTAGCTCATTTTGTCCCAGATAGACGCAGTTTAAATGACTGTTTTGGAAGAAAGTAACTGTTCTACCAGTCGATCAAGAAATTTCCACTAGAAGATAAAAGGCAAGTGGACTGTATATGGAAATTTACCCAATTCCAAGAGAATCTGTTGTATCCTGTGATAATTTGGTCTTACATCTGTGCCCCATCTAGGCAGGATCAGTCATCCAGTCATTGCACAAAATACCAAATTCTCAAACTATCTGCAAATACACTAAAGTTCATTTGGGTAGATTTTTTTACACAACGTTTTTATATATATTTTTTTTAATAATACATGTTCACTGTAGACAAGTCAGAAAGCATAAACAAGCAAAAATAAAATGAAATCACCCATATTTTCCTTCTACTTCTAAGAGAGATTCTGTGAACGTTTTGCTCTGTAATTTTTCAGCCGTGTGTGTGTGTGTGTGTGTGTGTGTGTGTGTGTGTGTGTAATATTCGAGAGATCTGAGTCTTGGACTACCTTGCCCACATTACTTGCTTTAGCCACATGTACTCATTTATCTCCATCACACTAAGACCATATCCGGTCTCTATCTCAGAAAGTTTTGAGCTTAGAATCCTAAGTTTTGAGCCATGATCATCATTGCTTCTCCTGGCCATTAACTGTTACTGAACTTCTTGCCTGGATTCTGTCCCCTTTACTTCTCACCCACTCCAGACTTCTAGCTAACATTTTGTTTCCACCTGTGAGTCCTGCTGGGCTTGCCTGCCCTGCTAGACACTTGGCCCTACAAGGCAGGCCCTTTTTTTTATTATTATTATTTTTATGTATTTATTTATTTATTTATTTTTGGCTGTGTTGGGTCTTCGTTTCTGTGCAAGGGCTTTCTCTAGTTGCGGTGAGCAGGGGCCACTCTTCATCACGGTGCGCGGGCCTCTCACTGTTGCAGCCTCTCTTGTTGCGGAGCACAGGCTCCAGACGCGCAGGCTCAGTAGTTGTGGCTCACGGGCCCAGTTGCTCCGTGGCATGTGGGATCCTCCCAGACCAGGGCTCAAACCCGTGTCCCCTGCATTGGCAGGCAGACTCTCAACCACTGCAAGGCAGGCCCTTTTGATAGCAGCCTGTGTGTTCTAACCACCCTCCCCTCTGGTCTCCAAGCTCCAGCATCACCAGGCTTCCTGCCTACATTCTCTTTCTTTCCACATACACAGCTCTGTCTCTTGCTAGATCTCCCAACACTGCAGTCTTCTTTGTTGGACCTTCCATGATGGGTGACCTAACCTTCTGGTGTCAGCCCTATTGGTCTGACACATCCCTTCACTAAAAGAAACCCATTTCTGACTCTTGATATGTGTAGACAGCCCATTAAGTACTCTATTTAATATTTGAAGCCTGAGGAGATTTCTTACCCCTTTTTTCCTAAGATCAACATGAAATCATTTTTGTAGACCAGCATTTTAAAGCAGTTAACTGCATGATCAATTATGCTAAATTTTATGCAGTTGTAAAATAAGTATAATGTCCATTCTTGGAAAGAAAACCACAGATGCACATAACTTATCATGTTCATCCCAGACAGGAAAGACTACTGCGTGATTTACAAGTTCAGGCAGTTGTGATAATACTCTTCAGTGTCAATATGTTATGAGAACTCACTGGACTTAGAAATAATATAATTTTCAATAGGACACTTACACCTTGTTCTGACTTTGACCCTTCTGGTCTTATATTCTTATCCTGAGTCCACACGCCATCTACTTAGAGTAGGCACCTGAAAGTATCTGGCAAGATGATTTACCTTGCTAGGCCCAGATGAGGCCTGCCAGAAGAATGAAGAAAATTTAAAAGGAGGGGAGGGAAAGCAATGCTGCCTCCATAGGATCCCCTGCAATATGCTATAAATGGCACCAGTTGGACACCAAAGATTATAAAATGCAACACACAAGAGTCAATGCTGGATGTCATCCACATCTCCAGAGTCAACCATGAACATCAGTAAGCATTAACATCTGGGTAAGAAATGAGATTAAGGGAGTGGACAGCCATTATGTTGCCTCACCATACACCATCTCCATAAACAAACTCCCTCTCTTCCTTCCACTGCCAGGTGATGGAATCTTGAGCCCAGAGAAACAGAAACAGGACTGTGAGTCAGAGAAAGAGAAGATGGGGAGGGGGGGCTGTGAAGAGCTATGTGAGAGATAATATCATGTAAATTTGACTGAATATTTACACTAAAGCAAGATTTAAAATTTAGTTGACAAAAATACATGAACATGACAACATTGTTTTTCCACTGCCAAGTGAGAATAGTGGCTTAAAAATCAATCAAGTTCTAGTAAAGATATAGAGCTTTGATTTTTCCAACCTAATTTGTAATTATTTATATAACTTCTGATGTCATATATACATAGAAATCAGAAGAAAGAGAGCTGACCCATTATGAAGAGGACTGAGAAATTAGATGATGAATAAAATGAGATCACAATGACCATATCAAGCAGAGGGTATTCGCCTGGTTTGAGACTGATATTCCAGGTCCAAGGTGAGGCCAAGAGCAGGTTCTTTTATGCCTAGGGAAGTATACCCTTACACAGTAACACAGACTTACAGAACATGGTAAAAGGACAAGCAGGGTTTAATGCCTCCACCCAACTTCTCAAATCCAATGGGAAAGAAAGGGAGTACCTCTAGCCAAATGGGGGAATAGCTCTTTCTCAGCACTCCAGGAAGGACATCACCATGGTTGAGAGGTCAAATTGGGGAAGTAGGTACAGTTTGGCGGCCACAAGTCCTCAGGAAACTGGGTTCTTTATCATCAGTCTAGCCAAAAAGAAGTCCTTCCATCAGCAGGACCCAGCAGAAGCAAGGCAGCAGCATAGGTCAGCTATGCATCATACTGCCTAACTCAGCTGAGAGAGAGAACATCAGGCACCCTGGCAATAAGGTGGCTGAGTTTAGTCTGACTTATCGGGAGTAGCCAGGCAAATTTTACGTTTTTTAAAATCAGGAGTGGCCAGGCAAAGTTTTTAAATACACAATTAAAAGCCCATCATACAATCTGGCTTCAAAAAATCAAAGTGAAATTTTTTAAGCAACTTGCACCAACCAACTTTATATTTAAGGTCTATGGGTGTCTCTTACAATGTAGGGAATGATCTGGAAATCAGAAAAAGGAAATCTCAATTATTAGTAGAATTTGCTTGGAAGGGCCTCAACCCCATGGAGGAGTGTGCCTAACCAAGACTGCCTGCACTGTCTGCTTAATTTTTAATATCATAGTACCAAAGTACTGTTGAAGATATAGGACTATTTGTGTCAATTGATGTTTATATACAGAAATAAAATATTTTTAAATTTCTTCTAATTTATTTATAAAAATATTTCTGCCACTAGCAAAACCCAGTTTATATATCAAAATGCAAATGTTAACATTTAGTCAAGCTTGTGGTCTGAACAAAAAAAAAAGAAGCTGTAAAGATTCTGGCAAGTCAAACAAATATCTGCATAAATAATCGTAATTATCTGAATTATTTATTTTCTAACTTTTTTTTTTTTTTTTTTTTTTGCTGTACGCGGGCCTCTCACTGTTGTGCATAGGCTCCAGACGCGCAGGCCCAGCGGCCATGGCTCACGGGCCCAGCCGCTCCGCGGCATGTGGGATCTTCCCGGACCCGGGCATGAACCCGCGTCCCTGCATCAGCAGGCGGACTCTCAACCACCGCGCCACCAGGGAAGCCCTATCTGAATTATTTGTATGGCCCCCTAATTACAATTACAAAAGGGATGAAAGATAACAAATTATTGAATCCTATTTTTAAATGACTTATAATCTTAATCTCCATTGTAACTTGCTAAAATTTCTAAGAAGATATTTAACTACACTCCCACTTGGCCTCATTTAATTTTGTATAAATGTATTTACCATCATGATTATAACTTTGAAAATATTGCCTTATAAATATTTTATCAACAAGAAGTTTTAGTACTCCCCCACCCACTGACTACGAGAAAGAACAAAACTAAAACTGTCTTCCTCCAGTTGGATAGAAGAAAAATTTCAATATATATCCACAAATTTTGACAAATGTGGGGAATTTATCTTGAGTCATTCTGAATGGAAGCTTCTAAATTCCAGTTGTGAGAGACCTGTGAAGAACATTAGTTATTGAGCTTTTAGAATGAAAACTCAGCCTGTTTTTTTGTGATAACAATCTTTATAATCTACAGATGATTCAGCTAATATACATGGAAAAGCTAATGTGAGATTAGATAAAAAGGCTGTTTGTTAGAAATAAGATGTATTTTCCTCTTATAATTAATAGCTTTAAAAAACAATCATACCATCCTACTCCCTGACACACACATAAAAGCATCAATAATTATCTTTCTTTACCTCAGTTTGCATTTTAGGATTTAAGATTACTTGAACCCCCTCACAGTGTTAACTTGGAGAGAAATAAGAAAGGGGCATTATGACTTTCTTTAAAGGATAATAATACCTGTCCTTGTCCTACACTGAATTCTTTGAGCCCAATTTCGAAAACTAAGTAAATGATACATGAGCATATGTACAGGCTTATGGCTGTAAATCACTTTCTACCCCTGAAACCTGAAAAAAGGGAAGACAACAGTTCAGAAGAAAAATACTAAAATAAAATAAAAATTTATACCTGTTGAAGTGTTTTTTCAATCATTTCCAGAAATAACTGGCAAAATAATGCTAAATGTTTAAGCCAAATTAAATTGCTTACAAATGATCAGAAATCATGGTTGCCATGGTTTCAGGTGCCCAGAACATGGTATATAGACTAAATACTGCCTTGCAGCAAAAATGCCCACGTATTAAGTACAAGCCTCAAAAAAAAAAGAAAGAAAGAAAAAAAAAACTAATTATAGTGTTCTCAGGCATTTGAAATCTTTCAAAAATAACAATAATAATGATTAATAATAATTCTTTTGAAGTGTCAGCTTATCTAACCTGTTAATGTGACAGCAATCACTCATCCCTGTCCTGGGTTCTCAGGCTTATCCTTGCACTAAACCCCAAACCCTCCACAGATGTCTAGCAGAGAACTAAATGGCCTCATGCTAATGACGAAGAAAGTCCAGCCAGCCTCTGACTCTACAGGTAATCAACGCTCAATAAGAAGCCCTCGATTTGCTTAGAAGTTGCTTAAAGTTACCTTCCCAAAAGAATCTCAAACTTCATGGTGGATTTAAATTGTTTTTTTCACTAAAGCAGATCTCTGTTTTCTCTTCCTTTATTTCCTCAATCCCACTCCAAGATGGAGTTTTTGTGGACTTAAAATCAGTCAGTTGATCAGTCAACATTTATTGAGCAACACTATATCAGACACTATTCAGACACCAACGGAGGTAGAGACCCTGGAAGTGAGGGCGCAGGCAAGAGTTTACGATACAAGTAGTTACCATGAGACATGTTAAGTTTTGAGGTCCCCTGAGCACCCGAGTTAGATATATGAGTCCATAGCTCAGAGGACAAGTTAAGGCTAATGTAAATTGGGAAGGCATCCTCCATTATTTAGAACTACACACATGAGACTAAGGATGAAGGAAGAAAAAAGCAGTGAACCAGAGGCAGAACTTTGAGAAACATCCATGTTTAATCAGTGGACAAGGAAAGTAAACCACAGAAAGCCTTATGACAGAAATGTCAAGAATTGTGAAGAGTTAGATTTTAGCCAACGTGCAGGCTAACTTGTTTCATGGGTGCTGGCAGAACACAGGAGACTCCTGGATCAGAGATAAAGGACTTCATGACTGACAACAACTGTTGTAGCCAGAATATCAACATTTTCTTGCATTGGTCCCCCAAGTATCAACTCCCACACGGTGGTGCTACACTACATCTCTTCTGTTTCCCCTAGGTAAAGGGTTAAAGAAAGGAAAGGGCCTGGAAGACTTGTGAGAAAGTCATTATAGACAGTGAAGATAGAAAAACTGAGCAAAACGAATAAGCCCTTAGTCCAAGGGCTGGTCCAAGGTGACTAGAGTCACTTCCTGCCATGGACCAGAACCATGACATCCACCAAGCAAAATGGATTTGCTATACCTGTCAATCATCTATGCAGACCACCAGTGGGCCTAGGTCATTGAGAACAAACCAAAATCAAACCATTATGGGAAAACACCCAGATTTAGTTATAGCAACATCAAGCAATAGTGAGAAATCCTAATCAGGGAAATTAAAACCCTTTTTCCATCATTTACTAACTCACCATATCCCCAAGCCACAAGTACAACAACACATTCTTGGCACAGAGAAACAAAGAAACAAAAAATCAAACCTATGTGTTGAGGAAAGCTAGTCACTAGGTACTGTGAGTTCAGTGGTACAAATCACTGCTGTGTTGAGAACTGGCATAACCTTGCTTAGGCAAGCAGTTCTCTGGAAAAGTACTTACAAATTTGTTTGGGAACTTCAGGCATGTTTTAACCCCATAAGTACCCTTAATTACTTGAGCATATGTATTTTATGGTTCACTGAGGAAGTTATAAGCTCTAGACACAGGTTTATGAATTGGGGGCAACTCGAAGACCTTTCCCTGTTGCAAAATATGGCACTTCTATGGAGATCTAAGCATGCAAAATATGGCAATTCTATGACGATCTAAACTGTGGTTTTTGAAAATAAACAGATGACTAGGAGAAAGAGAATCTAATTGTGGGTCATAAAAATGTATATTTTGTATAATTATATGTATATATTTTTAATTATATAAACTATATATATAGTATCTTATTAAACTATATTATAATTATTAAGATAACAAAATCACTCAAATTAACTATAATTATTAAGATAACAAAATCACTCAAATACTATTCGGATCAGCTTCTATACAAATACGTGGTATATAAAGAGATCACCCATAGTTTCATACCTCCTGTGAAAGAACTTAACCAGACACAGAAATCAATTTTAACAGTACTTTCTATCACCCAACACTTCAATTATGGGATTTTTTTTTAACTCATACAAGTCTTTCATGATTCTTCTGTGCCCATGCTTCATAACAGATTTATTAGTCTCTCAAAACCCAGATCAGGATCTACCTTAACATCACACCCCATTCACTACTCCCACACTAATAGAGCTTGTCACACTCTCCAGGACTGATCATAAGTCCGCCTATTGTTGCTTCTACAATACTGTATGGTAATTTATTTGCTCAAGCATCTGTCTTCCCAAAAGTCTTCCCAGCAGGCTGGGACTCTGTCTTAAACATCTTTGAAGGGGATGGGAGAGTGAGTACAGAATCATTTCCAAACCTAATAAGGCAAGTAAAGAAATTCCAGTGAAAAAGAGCACTGCCATCAGAAAGGAAGCTTTTAATGAGGTCTTTTCTCCAACAGTCATCATTGCTCCCTCTTGTCCTGCCTCCTTCTAAATCTGTTTTTTTCATTAATTTGTTTGGGATTGAATATCTCCTAAATGTCAAGCAAACAATGTTAGATACTATAACTATACCCCAAGAGAAAGAGATTAGAAGCTCAAGAATAGAACCAGCCACTTTGAAAATATGGTGAGACCATCGATTAACTCGGTGGTACAGGCTACTGGGCATTCTGGGTCACAGAATTAGTAGCCAGTCCAGATCTCCCAGAATCAGGCAGGGAGGCCTCCTGTGTGTGTCTCAAAGCAATTTCAGAGGCTTTGAAAAAGCCTACAAAACCCAACAACCCACAGAAACACAGGTAGGAGGCAGGGGTGGACAAATCTTAGAAGTCAATAAGGTCTTTGTTAATCAATCGAGAAAGAAAAACATTTATCAAATTCTCACTATCATTTCTTACTAATCATTCTATTGGATGTTCCTTGGAATCTAAAAAAACAGGTAAATGTCAAGGTGCTTGCCAATAAGTAACAGAATTAAAATGTGGAACAAGACTTCATCTAAGAAACAAAATAATTTGCAGCAACATGGATGGACCTAGAGATTATCACACTTAGCAAAGTAAATCAGACAGAGAAAGACAAATATTATATGATATCACTTATATGTGGAATATAAAAAATAATACAAATGAACTTATTTACAAAACAGAAACAGACTCACAGACATAGAAAACAAACATATGGTTACCAAAGAGGAAAGGGGGGGCAGGCATAAATTAGGAGTATGGGATTAACAGATACACACCACTGTATATAAAATAGATAAACAACAAGGACTGCAAAGCACAGGGAACAATATTCAATGTCTTGTAATAACCTATAATGGAAAAGAATCTGAAAAATGTTACTTACTGTCCACATCTTTCACATAAGAGAAAGACACAAAGTCTGTGTAAGAAAGTCTGAAAAGCCTAACATATTTGGAACAGATTTTTAAAGCTGTAGTCATAGCATGTGCACTGCCACATGTGCTGCTGCCGTGGAAATGTTTTTATACACTCTGTTTGTTGTTGTTTTACATTCACTTTAAAACTCCAAGGAAAGCCAGAGGAGGGATTAGGGTTCATAATAAATTTTACAAGCTTGGGCAGTGAAGAAAACTCCAGAGTGTTATGAGGTGTTAAATAAATTGAATTGGCTAAACTTTCTGCCCCATTGTCATGATGGCCTTTATACTTCTCACAATGTGGAGAGAATTAGGTGTTAGCCTGGCCTGGAAAGATAAATGCCCAACTTCCAGACAAGAGTGTTGATTTAGCATGTGTTGTGTGGGCCACAGAATTCTTGTTCTAATCAATTCTGGCTTTAATGTTTGCAAAAAATGCATATAAGTAAGGATAAAGAAGCGAGACAGACAGAAAACGATGGCAAAACTTAATTCAAAATGCAAATATTTTTCATTTTCTCCCTCATTACTGAAGTTTTCCTGCAGGGATAGTCATAAAAGGACCCCAAGGGCAGAATAGAACTGGTAAAGCTTTTTTCAAGTATTACTAAGAAGCCAGTCTTCTATGCATTTTAGATGCAAACTCAAAATGGATGCATAATTTTTGTGCAAAACTATTTGCCTCTTTTGCTATATAAGTTAGTTTACCCAGACTTCTCCCCTGTTCATTATATAGTCTCCTTATCAACTTATAACTGTATGCATTATGGACAGGTCTACAGTAACAACTAATAGAGCAGGCATCCTTTGTGCATGAAGTTATTCCAGTCCCATCCAAGTCAGCTTGTTAAGACAAACACCAATGACATTCTTCCCATGGAATGGATCCTAAGACGTTTGAAAATTTGCAAATCTGTGAATACCACTATAAAGTTTTGCTCATACTGAAAAAAGAGAATAGAAAAATTAAAGCAACCCAAAACTTCTATTTTTGTGGGAATGGAGGGAAGCAGGACTTGTTTGCTCTTCTTTTTCCATCACAATACATTTCTAGTCAAAATTTTTTCCACAAAAAGTTAACTTTTTAAATATTTGGAGTTACTTTGTCTATAAAAAATAATAGAAATGAATAAATCAATCAAGTAAATACAAAACTGATTATTGGAGTAGACCCAAAAAATGATTAAAGAAAACACAAATAACAACATTAATACAGCATCAAGAAAGATAATATTAAATGTATATAAAAAACATTACTTTTAATTTTAAGATAATGTGGTACAACTTCATAGCAGTAAACTTGAAAATCCAGATAAAATGGGCGATTACCTAGGAAAATACAAATGAACAAAATTGGCTTAAGAAGACTTCTTAAATTTAGATGGAACCATAAACATAGAAGAAAAAAATTTTAAGTACTAAAGTCTCTGCCCCCATAAGGTACCAAGATGTTTTTATAAGAAAGCATTACCAAATCCTCAAGGAACAAATAATTTCTATGCCAAATGAACCAAGTAGCATTCTTCCCAGGAATACAAGAATGGTCAGTATTAGAAAATCTACTGATACAAATCACTGAATTAAGAGATTAACGGAGGGGGAAAAAATATAGGAGTTTCTTTAAAAGCATTTAACAAATTTACCATTAATTCTCAATTTAAAAAAATCGTATTAAGCAAGGAATAGAAGGAAATGACTTAAATTTGATAAAGGACTTCTACCAGCAACCTACAGAAAATCTCATACTTAATTATGAAATTTAATAGTTAAGAATAAGACAAGTGCTTCTATCACTGATATTCTTCTACATTGTTTCTGTTTAAGATTAATAACTTATCATCAGTCCTTGTTTTGAGCACATACTAATTCATATGATTGAAGGTGTACAATCTAAGTCATGAGGACCATAGATGGAGAAACTTGTTAGAAAATTCAAACAACAAATATATATTTTTAAAACTCAAAATTTAGTATCTAAACCTTTTGAGAATTGTTTTCTCTTTATAAGTCTGATGAGGAAGCTCCAACTTCTCTAAACAGAATTCTCTGCTAAAAAGTCATCTAAAAATTAAAGAAAATACATTTTTTTACATATACTGCTTGACAGGGATATGAGTCAAATGATAATCAGTACAGTGAGAAGCATTTTAATGCCTCAAGTTCCATAGCAGCTCAGGTTAACTACACCATAAGTGCATCTCAACAGACCTAATTCGGGGAAATGGCACTACAGTAAGTGAATGGATCATAAGCTCCAGAGGCACTGTGCCTCCCGTGGAGTAGCTTTCATTGCTAACAGAGAATGCTGATTGTATTTATTTTAATTAAAGTCTGTAACTGTGTACAAGTAGAAGAGCATTTCTTTAGTGTATCAATTTTATCTTCTTCGGATCTAAAGGCTATAGGTTAGAAGAAAGACAACTAGACTATTCTGGGCCTTTGTGCCACAGCACGTCTGAAATAAGTATTACAAAAAGAAATATATAAGATAAATGTTAGTAATACTGAATTATGACCCAAAGTATAAAATTATTATCCATGAGTCAATACTGATATAAATAAATTATTGAAAAAAAATTATTGGAAAAATAAATGAGGGGAGAGAAGATAAATCTACCATACAGAAGAATTCCAAATAATCTATGTAGATACTCTACCCATAGGGAGGTGGAGCATAACTCCTACCCCATAAGCGTGAGCTGCATGCACACAGTGACTTCTTTGCAATGAGTACAGTAAGAAAAGGGGGAAAGAGTAACTTTACAGTGGAGAAACCTGATAAACAGTACTTCAGCCAGGTGATCAAGGTCAACAGTAACAGTGATGTCAGATTGACAGCATGTACCCTTGATATGATGAGAATGATACTTTAACTATGTGGTCTTCCTCCCCAAAACCTGCAACCCCAGTCTAATCATAATAAAAAACATCAGACAATTCCCAGTTGAAGAGCATTCTACAAAATACCTAACCAGTACTCCTCAAAACTGTCAAGGTCATCAAAAATAAGAAAATTTGTAAAACTGTCATAGCCAACAGGAGCCTGAGATGTGACGTCTAAAAGTAACATGGGGCTTCCCTGGTGGTGCAGTGGTTAAAGAATATGCCAGCCAATGCAGGGAACATGGGTTCGAGCCCTGGTCCGGGAAGATTCCACATGCCACGGAGCAACTAAGCCCATGCACCACAACTACTCAGCCTGCGCTCTAGAGCCCGCAAGCCACAACTACTGAGCCCTCGTGCCACAACTAGTGAAGCCCACATGCCTAGAGCCCATGCTCTGCAACGAGAAGCCCGCGCAATGCAAGAGTAGCCCCCGCTCACTGCAACTAGAGAAAGCCCACGCGCAGCAACGAAGATCCAATGCAGCCAAAAATAAATAAATAAGATAAATAAATTTATATAAAAAAATAAAAGTAACGTGGGGTCCTGGATGGGATCCTAGAATAGAAAAAGGACAAGGAGATGTGAATGAAGTACGGATGTTAGATGATAATAATGTATCAATATTAGTTCATATTAGTTCATAAATTGTGACAGATATACAATACTAATTAATGTAGGGTGTTAATAATAGGACAAACTGGATGTGGAGAAATGGGAACTACTCTCTTCACAGTTTTCTGTACATCTGAAACTATTCTAAAATTAAATGTTTATTTTAAAACAACAACAATAAAACACAGAGAAGTGACATGTCTTCTTTTTTATTTTTCCAACAGCACCCAGCAAGTCAAATAATAAAGTAGAGCCTCAGCACTCACAAAATTAATATTCATTAAACATCTTGATTAATAAATTAGCTGGGTAGAGAATTTTACTTTGGAAATGACTTTCCATCACAGTTTTGAAGACATGTCTCCCTTATCTTCTAGATTCCAGCACTGCTGTTGTAATACAGATGTCATCCCAATTTCTAAATCTTTTTTTTTATATCTCTCTAACATTTGTAGAGTGCTCTTATTGTCCCTGGAATCCTGAGATTTCATGATGCTGTGCCATTTTGCTAGGAACTATAATGGATCCTTCAAATGAAAAATTCATCCCTTTCCATTCTAGGTTGCATATTATTCTGTTGATTTCCTCCCATCCATTTTCTCTGTTCTCTCTCTGTTAGAACACCTATTATTTTGGTTTTGTATTTTCTGACCTGTTGCCCTAGTTTTACCTTATTTTTCTCATTTTCCATCTGTTTTTTCTTTTATCTCCACATTCTGAGAAATTTCCCCAACTTGATATTCCCACCATTTTTTGAATTTTTCCAATAACTTTTTGTTTTGTTTTTACTGTTCACTTTTTTAAATAGTTATCCTATTCTTGCTTCCTGTATGATATCTTCTCTGACATTTTAATTGATGGTTTTTGAAAAGTTATCTAATCCCTAAATAGTCTGGTGTCTCATGTTTGTTTGTGTCTCTCTGTCTTTCATGAAAGAGGCCTTCCTCTGATGCCTGGTAATTGCACATTGTCTGCACATATTTAAGACTGGAGCATTAGAAGTTGATTAGAAACTGGAATATTATTCAGACTTAAAAAAGAAGGAAATCCTGTCAGATGCTGCAACATGGAAGAAGCTTGAGGACATTATGGTAAGTGAATTAAGCCAGTCACAAAAAGACAAGAACTACATGATTCTACCAATAGGAGGTATATAAAGCGGTCAAACTCATAGAAACAGAAGAATGATGGTTGCTAGGGGCTGGGAGGAGGGAGAAGTGAAGAGTTGTTCAGTGGGTAGAGAGTTTCAGTTTTGCAAGATGAGAAAGTTCTGGAGGTCTATCGTACACCAATGTCAAAGTACTTAATGCTACTAAGCTGTACAGTTAAAAAATGACTAAGATGGCAAATTTTATGTCACGCATTTTTTACAACAATTTAAAATAACTTTTTTAAAATGTTGGTTAGAAGCTCTGAGCACAAAGGTGGGACTGGTTTGTCATGGGCTTCAGTTCCAAGTGGTAAGATGAGTTATTTCAGTAAAGAATCCCTGGTGTTGATGTCATAGAGCTTTCCTCTTGGAGAGCCATGGGATGCTCAGATCCCCAGAGAATGATTACCCAAATTCCTCTTCTACAAGGTATGGGCCTGGCTGCCAGCTTTCTGTGAGGTGTGTAGGGAAATAGAGTCAATGATTTCAGCATTCAGTGTGCAAACTTTAACTCTTTCCTCCTGCTTTCAGTATGGTCGGTCCCCTGTTCTCAGTTGTGCTTGGGATCCTCCAGTGACATTCTGCATTACCCTCTCCAGAGAATATATCTTTAATCTTCCAGGATGTGAGAAAAGCAAGCCATCATACAGGTCTATGGAGTTGGGATATGGATCTGGGGAGCCAAACTGCTTCAAAATCAGACTACTTTCCTTGCCCTTACACGGGTATTAGCTCTAATTCTTGAGTCTTGGAGATACAATAGTGCAAATCAATTTGTTACTCAAATTTCCCTACTGATAGTGTGAGATTCAGTTATCTCAGGTCTGCGTAGTTAATTCCCACTTTTCCTTCTACTTATCAATTTCTCAAATTTTGTTGTTCATTTCCTCCCCTTTTCTCTTGTCCTTGTGTTTATGCCTTAAAAAAAATAGTTACTGTTGTTTTAGAGAGGTCTGGTGTTTGACAAGCAAGTGGTGGCTATTGCATATATTCAATCCACCACCTTTACCTAGAAAAAAGTGGTTTGTTTTCTACAGTTTCAGACTCAATTTCCTGTGTTAGCAGTGATGTAGTGGAAAGAATAGAAGATTTAGATTTACCTTAGCCAGATTTTGAGTCTAACACTTTCTTGTTATATGAGTGTAAGTTAACTAACTTTTTTTATTCTCAGTTTTTCTGTTTATAAAATGAAGGTGGTTAAGTTATGGGCTTATTTTGAGGATAATGTGAAAAACATGTGAAAAGCATACGTAAAATAATATATGTAATGCTTATGTGGAACATTAGACTTGCTTATAAATATTAATTCCCCTTCCTTGTCCAAGATTTGTTATTCAATTGACCTTCCCTTAGCAACTGTAACATTCTGGTAATAACCTCATTCTGGGCTTAGTTTCTATAATGATGCCTCCAATCATTTACCAGCCATCCTCTCCAACCTGAGGTCCTCCTCCAATTCAGTCTCAGCTGGATCTATGTCTCATTTGAATGCTATGCCATTTAGTTGGAGTAGTGCAAATTTTTAATTTTTGTATTTTTTATAAAAATGAATGCATTATTTTTTAGTCCTTCAATCAAATCTGCTTTTACCTTATTATAACTGATATTTTCAAAATTTCTCTTAAAAAATAAAATGAGCTTAGGTTAGATATCAAGATCTGGAAGACCATGTAGAACTTTAACCGTCTATGGAGCCCATAGTATTGTTCATTTCTCTGGGGGTGGAGAGCAGCTGGTTACTGTCCTCCATGTAATTACATTTTCTCCCAACCCACACAGTGATAACAAAACAAAACCATCTGTAGCAAAAGCATGCCAACATTTTACAATGAACTGGGACTAAGCACTACTCCATACAGACAATCAAGAGATTCAAAAACCAGTGACTTAGATTTAATTATTAATTAAGTTTACAAATATTTCTTCAGTACCTTCATAACAGTACCTGTTATGTTCCAGGAATTGTCCTAGGTACTTGGGATATAGGATTCATAGAACCAGATTTAAATAAATAATTCTTGCCCTCATAGAGCTTATATTCTAGTAAGGTAGAGAGACAAAACACAGTTAATAATTATAAAGTGTATTTTTTAAATAGAACAAGGAAAGGAGGATCAGAAGAACTATTGGAAGAGAGGTTGCAATATAAATACAGGCATACCTCATTTTATTGCACTTTGCTTGACTGCACTTCTCAGATATTGCATTTTTTACAAATTGAAAGTTTGTGGCAACCCTGCATCAAGCAAGTCCATTGGCACCATTTTTCCAAAAGCATTTGCTCACTTCATGTCTCTGTGTCACATTTTAGTAATTCCCACAATCTTTCAAACATTTTCATTACTATTATATTTGTTATGGTGACCTGTGATCAGTGATCTTTAACATTACTATTGCATAAAGATAACAACTTGCTAAAGGCTCAGATGATGATTAGCATATTTTAGTAATAAAGTACTTTTGAATTAAGGTATGTACATTGTTTTTTAGACATAATGCTATTGCACACTTAATAGACTACAGTATAGCATAAATATAACTTCTATATGCACTAGGAATCCAAAAATTTGTGTGACTCACTTTATTACGGTGGTCTGGAACCGAACCTGCAATACCTCCAAGGTAGGACTATAGATTGAACATTTCTCATATATTCCGGCTATCACCACCAAATCAGTTGTAGCTGTTTGGCTACAAGTAACAGAAACCAGCTCTAAACAGAAAATGTATTAAGTGTGTATCCGAGAATGCACAAAATTGACAGTAAGACTGGAGAAACAAGCTGGAAAAGGCCAAGAATCAGGGCAGCTCCAAAGCAAGTGGATTTAATCAACATTCTTACCACAATACCATCACTGAAATGAATGATCTACCATCTTGTAACCTTTCTGCATTAGTCCAATCAATATTGGAAGCTTCACAAGAGTCTGATTAATCTAGCTAGTATCACATGCCTACTCCTAGTAGCTAGATAACTTCCCAAAGGTAGAAAATTTCTAGAGGGAGAGGTAATTCTTCAAAAGGAAATTAGCTACACACTCTAAGATTCCAATTATATGACATTTTGGAAAAAGGCAAAACTATGGAAACAGTAAAAAGATCAGTGGTTGCCAGGGCTCAGTGGGAGGAGGAGAGGGAGGGATGAAGAGATGGAGCACAAAAGATTTTTAGGGCAGTGAAAATACTATGATACAATAATGATGTATGCATGTCATCATACATTTGTCCAAATGCACTGAGTGTACAACACCCAGAGTTAACTGTAATGTGTAACTGGACTTCGGGTGATTATGATGTGTCAATGTAGGTTGATTAACTGTAATAAAAATACCACTCTGGTGGGGGACACTGGTAATGAGGAAGGCTGTGCACATGTGGGGGCAGGGAGTATATAGGAAATCTCTGTACCTTCCCCTTATTTCTGCTGAGAGCCTAAAACTGCTGTAAGAAATAAAGCTTTAATTAAAATTTTTAAAAGGCAATTATTGTGCTTATGCTGATGTAGGGGAAATGGGTGATGGGTAACCAAAACACAGTACATGTCTACTACCATTAATGCCAGCTCCAGAATTTCTATGTAGGAGTAGCAATCTGGGTGAAAGGAGACAACAGGATATTTTTTTAATGTTACATTTCGATAGCCATCACACAGCTTTGACTTAGATTATATCTTCATTTGGGTAGTTTGAAGGGTTGCTGAAAATTACTGGCTAAATTCAATGTCTCCAAGCCACACCTTGGCCCCTCTACCAACCATAACCCCAAAGACACCCCCTAATTGCTATGATAGTTCTCTTGGCCTTATTCTTGAATTCCCAGTAGGATTAACCAGAGAGGCCACCACACAGAATCATGGCACAACAGGGGCCTTTAGAAATAAACCACAAGGCACATCCTAGACTGAATTAAACAATGATTAGCCAATTGGATTACTCCTTAAGTATTTCTAATTATCCAAGGAAGACTTCAAAACTTTTCAAAAGAGGATTGAGCTGGTATATGCTGCCATGGAAGGAGCAGCATAGATTT
Organism: Mesoplodon bidens; assembly: GCF_964165515.1. Classification (NCBI taxonomy): domain Eukaryota; kingdom Metazoa; phylum Chordata; class Mammalia; order Artiodactyla; family Ziphiidae; genus Mesoplodon; species Mesoplodon bidens. Next base: position 45,802,024 of record NC_138165.1, on the reverse strand, counting down.
TAATCCCCCCAAATCCCCATGTGAAAACAGACAAAACAACACACACACATCAAAAAAAAAAAAACCACACACAGACAATATTTACAACAAAGTTAAGTGTTTTCAGTTATCATACTAGCAATGATTATATTAATACTATTATTCTGAGATGAGTCTGTGTGTAATAAAATATAAAGCGAACTAGAAATAAAAGTATAGTGTAATTTCCTTATCCCTCAAGTCCTTGACAATTATGATTCCCAATGTCAAAGGAGTTAGAGATTTAATATATGAGAATATAAGTAAAAGTCTTATATTTCTGAATTTGAATTGGAAGTATCAGCATGAATTCATGAGGTTTTTATCTTTAAATATATATACACTTAATTATACATTAATATATAATATACATAATATATTAATATGTAGATAATATAGATTAAATATATATTTATATATGAATTATGTATGCATATATATATAATATACATTTAATTTTTTAGCTCTGTTAACCGAAAAGGCCTAAAAATACTGACCAACCCAGCAACAATGAGCATCCCTAATACATAGATGTGGTCTTGAAATTCTGTTTTCCGGGGGCTTCCCTGGTGGCGCAGTGGTTGAGAGTCCGCCTGCTGATGCAGGGGACATGGGTTCGTGCCCCGGTCCAGGAGGATCCCGCGTGCCGTGGAGCGGCTGGGCCCGTGAGCCATGGCCACTGATCCTGCGCATCCGGAGCCTGTGCTCCGCAACGGGAGAGGCCACAACAGTGAGAGGCCTGTGTACCGCAAAAAAAAAAAATTCTATTTTCCACAAGAGAAATCAAGGCTTCATGGAGAAATGGCTGATTCCAGGTTAGGAACAGGAAATGTACCAGGTGAGGCTGAAAATTTTGTCACACCAGCAGTAAGGAAGCTATCAGTGACTCCCAGGATCATGTCAAAAGAACCTGGAAGACAATTTGAAGAAGCTCCCACTAGCAAAAAGGAAAGTGCTTAATAATTATTGAATGAATAAATGCACCAGGTTTTCATATTTGTATGGATATATTTCTGGGCTTTTAATTTTGATCCAATGGTCTACCTATCCCTTCACCAATAATTTGCTTTAACTGCTATATTAATAATATATTTAAGGTAATTGACTCGATATCTAGTAGCAGGACTGGTGTCCTTATTCTTCCTCAAAATTTTCTTGACTCAGGATCACAAGTTTCATGAAAAAAAACCATTACTGATATTTTCATTTGAATTTCATTGTTTATAAATTAAACAGGACAGTTGCCATATGGCATTGGGTAACCTCAACCATAAACAGAGAATGGTTCTCATTTATTTAGACCTTCTTTCATATTTTTCAATAAAATTTTATAATTTTAGAAATAAGGTCTTGCATATTTTCTATTAGTTATTCCTGGCTCCTTATCATTGTTGTTGCCATTGTATATGAGACCGCTTTTCTAATTACATTTTCTAATTGCTTTTTGTCTCCGAATAAAATGCCATTAGCTGTTCTATAATTTTATTGTATCTGGTAACTTACTGAATTTTCTTATTGGTTTTAATTTTCTCAGATTATCTACATAGACAATCATATAGCCTATGAATGCCAACCAGTTCGTTTCTTGTTTTCCAGTCCTTATACCTGTTATATGTCCTTCTTACGGCATGCAATAACAGGAGTCTCAATATAATGTTTATACAGCAGTCATTGTTACTACCTAAGTTAATAGCAGTACCCCTGTTATGGGTTTTTCCAATGCATTTGTATTTTATTTACATATGAATAAGATATTATATGAAATGTATATATAATCAGATTTAAGGATAAGTTTAAGTTGGAATGCTCTAAAATATAAGCAGCCTGTCGTTGTCAAAATGTCAAAACCAAACATCTAGCACTAATATCTAGAAGTGTCTGAATGAGCTGTTTGACACCTAAGAATCAACTATTTGTAGATCACTGCTCTTCTGACATGAACTGCAGCTTATCACTTAGTATAAAAGTTTTCAAATATGTAGTTCTTCGAGATACAAAAGAGAACATTCTTCAATCATCCTAAATAAACCCAAAATAAACAACATGTCTGCCAAGCAGAGTGCAGTTTTCTTTTCAAATGTATCACCACTAAGCATGATACTTGCTGTGCGTTTGACAGATATTCTTTTTCAGCTTAGGAAGAGCTCCTGGTTTGCAATTACATTTTATCTGATGTTAATCTCTTTTATTCTTGGAGTAAAATTAACTTAGACATGATGCATTTGATCATAATAAGCACTTGCAAATTTTGCTTGCTGACATTTTTTTATTTTTATATCTATGTTCAGAATTTTCTTTTCTTATATTGTCCTTGTACATTTTGTCTTATAATCAGTTATACAAGTTATCATAAAATGTGTTTGAGAGTAGAAAATCCCTCTTTTTTCATTGCAATAATTTGTATACAGATAATCTGTTTCTTGAGGGTTGTTAGAATTTACCCTTAAACCAACTGTGTCTGTATTTTGTACTTTTTTATATGGGGTGATTTTATTTTACTCAATGTTGTTAATGAATCTAGGTCTGTTTCAGTATTCTATTTCTTCTTTAATCCAATTTGAAAACGTCTATTTTCTTTTTTAGAAAACTGTTCCTTTATTGTAAGGCTTCAAATGCATTGGTAGAAAATTGTTCATGATAATCTCTAATACTTGTTTAAATCTTCTCACCATCAGTAGTTATATCTCCTGCTGTCTCTCTAATATTGTTTTATTCTGCATTCTCTCTTCTTAGTGACATATATCACTTAGTAATTCTTAGCAGTGTTATAGGAGAATTAAATTATGAGTCTTTCTCTGAAAAGATTATATCACCCTCTCTCTTGAATGAAAATTTAGCTTGATATAGAATTCTACACTGATAGTTTCAGCCCTTTAAATATATTGTTCACTGTCTGGCTTCTATTTCTGGTAATGTAAAATCTGTTGCCAGTCTATCTATTGTACCTTTGTAAGTAATCTTTTTTCTTTCAGGTTGTTTTTTTCTTTGCAGATTTTTCTCTTTGTCTTTGGCAATGTGCAAATTTACAATAATAACTCTAGATGAAAGAGAGAAATTTAAAAATTAGGAAAATGGAGGAGCTTATATTCAACTAAAACAAAAGCAGAAAAATTTCCAGAACTAATAAAAGGCATGTTTCCTTAGATTGGAGAAATATAACAACATCACAACAGAATAATTGAAAATAAGTCTACTACATAGAATATCCCAAAATACTGATACATATCTAAAAGTGATCAGAAATTTTAAAAAGAATTTAGCAAGGTCACAAGATACATGGTCAATATTTTTAAATCAATTGTATTTTTATATGAGCAATAAAAAAATTAGAAAATAAACTTTTTTAAAATATCATTCCACTAGCATCAAAAAACATCAAATGGGGCTTCCCTGGTGGCGCAGTGGTTGAGAGTCCGCCTGCCGATGCAGGGGACACGGGTTCGTGCCCCGGTCTGGGAAGATCCCACATGCCGCGGAGCGGCTGGCCCCGTGAGCCATGGCCGCTGAGCCTGCGCGTCCGGAGCCTGTGCTTCGCAACGGGAGAGGCCACAACAGTGAGAGGCCCGCATACTGCAAAAAAAAAAAAAAAAAAAAAAAAAAAAAAACATCAAATGCCTAAAAATAAATCTAATAACAGATAGGCAACACCTCCATGCAAAAAGTACCATGTGCATGGTTTAGAGGATTTGATATTATAATGATGTCAATTCTCTCTAAATTGATCTATAGATTCAATGTAACCCCAATCAAAATGCTACCACTTAGGGGTGGGTGGGGGAATTAACAACCTGATTATAAAATAGCCAAGATCATCTTTAAGAAAAGGAACAAAATTGAAGGTCTTCTTTACCAGATATCAAGACATATTACAAAGCTACAGAAAATAAAATATGCTACTGGTACAAGAATAGATAAATAGACCAATGGATCAATTGAATCCAGAAATAGACCTAGACATTTGTAATAGTGTGGAGAACAAGTGATGTTATCAGTAAATGGTTCTAGATCAATTGGTGGAGGGGGAAAATGTTAATGTCTACCACACACCATATATATAAATACCCATTCCAAATGAATTGCAGACCTAAATGTGAAAGGCAAAGCACTAAATCCCCAGAAGATTACACAGGAAAATGTGTTCCTGATCTTAGGTCAGGCAAAGATAATTTTCAAAGGGACACAAAAAGCACTATGTATAAAGGAAAAGATCAATAAATTAGACAATTTTATTTTATAATTTCTGTTCATTAAAGGGCACCATTAAGAAAGTGAAAAGACCAGCAAACTTGGGAATTAATTATTAATATTATTATTACTTTTGCTTTGTCTTTGTATGTCAGTCCCTACTTCTCGCTTTCTACTTTATATAGTTAAATTTTTATCTGTTTTTTTATAACTCTGTCAAGCAGAAAAGACCTGATCAGGCTCTTATCAAATTTGGAGTTATGCCTGGAATCACCTGGACATAAAAAAAGAAGCTATATGATAGTGTTAATCAAATGTGCTTGGGAAGAACCCAGAGAACATGGCAAAAATACAGACTACAACGCTTAAAAACAGCTGGAACTGAAGCATAAGATAGTAAGTTGAGTAATGGTCTGAAAAAATATCATATACATATGAAAATTCTTTGAATAGAGAAAATAAACTGTAGCTTCAAACATGAACCATAAATCAAAAGTTATAAAGGCAAATAATATACATAATATAAGCATTGGTTTGTGATAGAGCTGCTTCTCATGTGGGCAAACCCTATGAATTCTGCTCCAAGATGAGTAACAGCAGGAATTTATTTATTTGATGATGATTAAAGATGTTCCCTAGTGGAGATAAGTCTACCAGCTAGTAAAAAAAAAAAATTTCAAAGACAGACACTTTGTATTGTTGCATCTTTTCTAAAAAGTAGTTTTTTTAATATTATTCTAATCTTCCATAAACTATAGAGATGCAGTTAGCTGTTTCATATTTTGTTCACAGGGCCTAAATCAGACATCCGTAGTTACCGCTAAGAGCCAAATTCTTTATTTTGCTCTGTCAAGTGTTTCATAAATTTTACTGAAAATGATACCCCAATGTAAATGGCTTTGGTTAAAATTAATTTTTGTTTAATATCCATCCTAATTATTACAGATGTAGAAGCAACATGCTGGTATTTCACTATAGTCAATATTTATATTCCTTGAAGGCTTAAGTATTTCTAGCTAAAAAAATATGTGAAACAGTTCTGTAATTTGAGACTTCAAGACAGAGAAAAATGAACTGACTGAAATTAATCAAAACAGCTTTACAGAATATACATATTCTATATATATATATCCCATTTATATATATTCCATATACATATACTCTATATATATGCTTTATATATTCAGGAATCAATTACTATGGAAACAACTACACTGTCTATACAGGCCAACAGTCCTTTACACCACCTTGGGAGATCTGGGCAGGCAAAGTGCAACTAGCAAGTTTGCCTTGGAGGAAATCAATAAGTTCCTTTCTACTTACCCTCTCTTACATAGCAACAGAAGCAAGAAACAAAATAAGCCTATTTAACATGCAAAAGATGTACCTTGCTTTTAAATATTTCTCGTCTAGTAGAGAAGCCATTTTTATTTTAGCACTTTCAAGTCTTTGAACATTTTCTGGCCCTACTCTATATGTCAGTTTATATTCTTTATATATCAGGTTTGCCAATTACCCTGGGGGAACATAAACATACCCCAGTTGTTTAGCGTAAAGATAAAAGCAAATACCTTCAAGTCAGACTGCCTAGATTCAAATCCTAGCTCCATCACTGTCCAGTCACTTAATTTCATATGCTTTAGTACATTCATCAATAAAATGCAGGCAATAATAATAATTAATAATAATATCTTTCTCCTAGGTTTGTTATTGCAAACTGACCCAAGTCAAATTGGCCATTCAACAATCATCAGGTTCTTTTGGTAAATGATGAAATCCTCCTTGATAACAGACTCCACAATTAGAAATAAAGGGCAGCATCTCCCCCTTCCCCACAATTTCCTTCTTGGTAGAGTATTAAAATGAAAACAAGTCTTAGGCAAAATTCTACCAAATGCACCATCAATTACTAGCAAGCAAACACAAGGAAAGCCACATGATCTATTGTTTTAAGTTTGAAAAAGCCCCACTCTCTGTGTTCGAGCCCTCCAAAATTCCCCTGGCATGAAAGACTCACTCTGAGGCCAATGCAACAAATTTCTGATGGCAGGACGCAATCTGCTCAGGAAAGGCAACACAGTCCTCCATAAACCAAAGGGGTACTACAATAACACACAAAGCTAAGTCACCTTGGGACAGAGTATGCACTCTGCACTGTACGCCATTTTATCGCAATATGGAGAAAGTTCAGTTATAAAGATTATAAATCAAAGATCTTAAAATGCAAATGAAGAAAAATAGCTTTACAGTAGGCTATGGAATGGATCTGTACAGAATCCTCTGTTGCTTATTCAGTAGATATTAAGTTGAGACCTATTTTCTTATATTCTAAGTGGAAGTTTCTGAAAGTCATGGACCTACCAAAAGAGAACTCCAAATGAGGCCGAGTAAATATTTATTTGACACTACCATGTCCTTAGCACCATGCTAAGAGTGATTCAATATGCAAAAGAAATATGGTATTTTTCCTACTTTCAAAGAGCTTATAATCAAAATGAGGCAAGGAAAACACAAGTAACAGCTAAAGACTAATATTGTATCTATAAACATATATACAAAATTTGTGTGCAAGATCTACAAATGCTTTAGAAGACCATGAAGAGAGAAACCAAAGAAGGTGAGGTTTTCATGGGAAGTCTCAGATAAAAGGCATGAACCTTTGAGCATGAACCTTAAATAATAGTAGGATTTAGATGGATTGAAGAGCAGGCATTCCCAAATATGGATATGATGTGGGAAGAAGTAGGAAGCCATTGAAGCTGTCTAGCTGGACTCATTTTAGTTGGGAGGTTCAATATGAGTGGATACAAGGTAAGTATGGCTCACCAAAGAAGACCATCACCTAATCCCTCGAACCTGGCACATATCACCATACATCACAAAAGGGACTTTGCATGTATGATTATGTTAAGGAACTTGAGGTGGGGGGATTATCCTGAATTATCCAGCTGGGCCCAGTGTAATCATGGGGTCCTTATAAGGGGGAAGCAAGAGGGTCAGAGCCAGAGAAACAGATATGACAAAGGAAACAGTGGTCAGAGTGACATGGCACCATGGGCTAAGGAATGCAGGAAGTCCCTAGAAGCTGGAATGGCAAGGAATGGATTCTCCTCTACTCTCTCCAGAGGAACCAGCCCTTCCAAGGCCTTGATTTTATCCTCGTAAGACACACTTTGGATCTCTGGCCTCCAGAATTATGATACATCTGGAACTCATCAGGATAGAGGCAGTTGTTTGAATGGCAAGGTTCCTAAGCGTTCTAGAACTCAAACAACTTATCTCACTGACCCCCATGCCACTATGTTACATGTTGCAGTTAAATGTCAGGACTTGGGCAAAAGTAAATGCTGACTAGGAGGAGGTTACTGTTGCTGAGCCGTGATACAACATCTCAGGAAGGATCGTTGAGCACAGAATTGAACATTTGTATGCTCCTTTACTTAACCCACAACTACTCCTTGAAATGTTCAGAGGCATATTGAAATGATTCAATGACATGTTACACGTAAAATCCTTAGCACAGTGCTTGATACAGAGTAAATGTTCAATAAATAATAGCAATGTGGAATTTAATGATGACAGTAATTATTGGCATGCAGATAGAGGGTTATGTCTGAGCCTGAATAAACTAGACTCCCCCAACAACCTACCTCCAAGTGGAAGGGGCTAAGCCTAGAGGAAAAACTTCCATAATGGCCCTTGGCCCCTGGAACACAACTGAGTTCTTTCCTAAGCTACTTAGCTGCCCTAAATACCATGATAGTTCTGCCACTACTGTTTCAGGACTTAAGAGGTGGTCCAGGAGAAGCTTCCAATTCAACACTCAAAGGCTGCAGGAATTAATAAGCCTACTTTCTAATCTCTTTCATACTCACCATGACCCAATATGTGTGATAAATACAAAGATGCATGATCCGTATCATCCTTCAAGGGTGATCAGCAGACAGCCTCCAACTGTTGGCTCTTTCACAATCTGCCTCAGCTGCAGAAAGCTGCCTGACTATAGGTAACACCTATTCTGCGGCTGAGCAAGGTGGGGGTATGAAAGCTTGACCATTCTGGCCCAACACAGGACAACTCTGATAGCAATTAGCCTTGAGTTGGCCAAGGTTTTATCAGGCCTGCATCAAAGTCCAAATATTTTCTCTACCCATGCTCATTTCCTTCCTCAGGTGTTAATCCCTAATATGTTTTTTGCAACCCAAACTGACTTTCAGTGTCTAAAAGTCACCCTAAAGGGGACAGAGAGAGGATGAAATAAAAGAAGATTGTCAGATTCCCAAAACTGTATAGGCAAGAAACAGGCCAATAAAACTACTCAACTGCAAATACATGCTATCCTTCATGAAAACGGATGACTCCAAAGGGAGAGAGCCTCAAGCCCAGAGGGTGGAGTTGTGAACCACAGAAAATTATTCCCAGGCCTTGAAACCTAATTTCATGGATGGATGAAATTTGCATGGATGTATTTCAAAGTTGCCTGGCACCGGTGACTCCTTTATTCCTTCCATTTTCTCTACCTGAGCAAATTTCTCTACCTGAGCATGGGTAGAGAAAATATTTGGAACTGGAATATTTTGAACTGGAATATTTATATCTGCCCTAGGCCTATCCCACCATTGTGTTTGGGGAGCAGGTAATTTGCTTTTTCAGTTTCACAGATTCACAAATGGAGATGAACTGTGCCTCATGACTACCCAGAACCTCACCCATATCTGATGAGATTTAGAACTTTTGAGCTGATGAGATTTAGATGAGATTTTTGGACTTTGAGTTAATGTTGCAATGGGTTGACACTTCTGGAGCTATTGGGAAGGGGGTGAATGTATTTTACATGTGGGACAGAAGTAAATTTGGAAGGGATAGAAGGTGGACCGTGATAGGTAGAATAATGGTCCCCAAAGATATCCCTCCTAGTCCCCAAAACCTGTGAATATAAGAAAAAAGCAACTTTATAGATATGATTATGTTAATGATCTTGAAATGGAGAAATTATCTGGATGGACCCTTCACAGGGTTTACAGTGGCAATAGAAACTACTACAAGTGCCCACCAAGGACACTTTTTTAAGAGCTTTGTGTTAAATAGTAGTGTGAGATCAACTGATTTCTGAATATGAGTCACATTTTTTCACAGAACTGACTTTAATCAGTAAAGCATTAAAATTTAATGTAACACTCTCAGTGAATATTAATTAATAGATTGTATTTGAATAAAGAGACTGTATATATTGGAGACTGCAGTTTCTGACTCCAAGCCAATTCTTGGCACCTTACCATCACCATACTACCTCTAGAAGGAGGCCAATTACAGAGCTGGACATCTCTACCAAGGGGGTTGGAATCCAATGTCCAAGAGCAAAGAGGAATCAGAAATCTATTCAACACAGAATCACTGTCAAGTCCCTCCAGGAAAACAGAGGAGCAATTTACCTTCCCCTCCTATCCAGAACACCAAATCGAACGGGGGGGAAAAAAGAAATTAAAAAAAAAAGTGTGAGTAAAGTAACCTTGCTTTTTCTTATACTACAGGAGAGGGACCTGGCATCTGTTTGGATTTTCTTTTCACTCTGAGCAGAAGGTCCTGGCAATAAACATCTGGAAGCTTGCCCACTATAAACTGTTTGGTTTCTTTTCCCCTGTTTCATGAGGCCATGGTGATATTAGACACTTGGAATTCCTCCTTTCATCTGCTTCATTTCCACTGACAGTTCATAAAGGATGGGCCACACTGGGAATGAAAGCTAAGCAGTTACTCTTAAAATACCAAGAGAATGTAGGCTCTGTATACAAGAAAGATAATTTTTTTCTAAGTTGTAGTAGTTTCAGTTTTCTGGGGCAGCACCCGAATTCCCATGTGGTCCTGAAAGACCTGATCTAATAACTTGGGAACTCCATATGGGGCTTTTTGTTCTTATGTTATTCTTAATAAAAATGGTTGTCATTTACAGGTTTTAAACAAAGGGCCAAATTCTCTTTGTGCACTCTCTCTCTATATTCTTATTTAACTCTCCCCAAAACATTTTAGATATTAACTGCCTCTGCTCTATACATAAGAAACTGAAGTTTAAAAACCTTAACAAATTCGTGCTGATCCCTACTAAAAAGACACAGAGGCAGGATTAGAACACTGGTCTATCTAAGCCCAGGACCCACATGCTTAACCACTATTTACCTACTGCTTCCCCTCACTTCTGCATGAGAAACAAGCAGTAAGTTTAGAATTAAAATTATTCAGTAGAATGATGTTTTATTATATTAATTTGATCAAAAATGTTCTTCCTAATTCCTGTTAATCCCTGACCCTTCTCTGCATCCAGAGCTCTGAAGGACTTGGGCATGTTTATGCTATAAGCAATCATTACAGAAAATTATGTGCTGGCCTTCCCATCAGACTAGACAGACACTACGGGCTTCAGGAAGAGATATTAGATATTGTGATATTTCCTTAAGAAGGTGGCCTGTGTGCATCCCTCTCTTCTGAGTATGTCCCAAAACCCCCAGATTTGTAAAGGGTTTTAAAAGCAGAAAGTACCTGTGCTTTTGTCCCCAAATAGAACCTATGAAAGTGTGAAGTGTCCCAGGGAAGTCTTTCAGAACCTTCCATGACAAACATGGTATAGGAGAAGTAGAGCTGAAACGGCCAAGGAGGGTGAGAAAGCCAGAGTCAAGTAGGACAACCTCTGGGTCTTTCCTCCATTCCAAGAGGTTTGGCCACCCTGAGGAGAGGCAGCTCTGGAGAGGCCCTTGCAGAAGTTTGTCCAACAACATGACTGTCATCTGCAGGACAAACTGACAGGAGAGAAGACAGACGTTGTCTTTCAGGATGTCTGACTACAGAGGTGACAACCAAGGACCAGCCCCCCGTCACCATCACCACCTCCCACTCACTGGCTTTCACCGAGCAATTCTAAGAGATTTAGATCCTGCCATGCAGATAGAGGAGGGAAAATCCAAAATTGACTAAGTTCACCTTGAATTAAGTTTTTGACTCAGTGCAATGTGAGATTATGCTGAGTTAAATGATATTTAGTTTCTGATATCTAGTAGAATGGAAATTCAAAAGATAAATTAAATTATGAGGGGTATAGGGAGGGAAAAAATAATTATCCCTCTACCCTTCTGAGTTCTTGGCTGAGACCCCTGTAATAAAAGACAGATTAACAAGAGAAAAACAAACAGACACTTATTAACAGGTATACTCATATATACCTGGGCGATACCAGGTAAAAATGAGTAATTCCCCGAGATGGTTTAGAATTCAAGGTTAAAGCCCATCTTAATAGGGAAAGGGGAGGGGGCACGTAAGCCTCTTGGGGCAGAGTAAATAATTTTTAGGAAAGATGAATGGGCCCTTGAAGAATAGATGGGAGGTATAAAAGTTCAAGACAACATTTGTCTGGGTGTGGTGCTGACTTCTGGTCTCTTCTCCTGTGATAAGAGTCAATCTTCTCTGGTTGATGAAACTCCTTCCTGGTGAGGGGATTTATGACAATTGAGTTCCTTTGGGAGGATCTGTCTTTAAGCAGAAAAGGGGAGTTAGGAGAAAGCCCCTCCCTGCATTTGCTGTTTGTCAAGTGCCTATAGCCCAAAATAATCAATAAGCCAAAGCAGCATATTTTGGGGTGGAATGTCCTAAACTCCTACAGTCACAGTTTGGAGTGTCATATTCTGCCACACTTCAGGGGAAAAGATGATATTTCCTTGAATACCTGAGCTTGTAAGAAAGATGCATTAGCCATAAATGATCATAAACTAGATCATAAATATAAATTGTGAGAAAATAATGTCTGTGCTTTCTAATTTTTACTTTTAATGAAAAAATGTCAAGCACTCACAAAAGAAGAATAATATAATGAACCCCAGTTCAAGAAATTATCAAGATATTGTCAGTCTTGTTTCATCAGCTATCACATACATGCACACACATGCACACGCACACACATGTACCCGCACACACACACTTTTATACTGCAGAATATTTTATAATGAATTATAGGCATCATATAATTTCAAGCAAAAATTCTTCTGCATGTATCTTTAATAGGATTTAAAAGGAATTTCTTGGCATTACCAAGGTACCATTATCACACCTAATAAAATTAACAATAGTTCCCGCATGTAATATTTATGCCTGTTCAAATTTCTCTAGTTGTCCCACAAACATCTTTTTTAGGTTGGGTTGTTTGAATCAGGACCCAAACAATGTCCACAGATTGCATTTAGATGATAAGTCTCTTAAGTCCCTTTTAATGTATAAAAGTTTACTCTCTAAAATCTGTGATTTTTAAATTTCAAATACACATGTAATCACGTCTATGGACGGAGGTGAGCACTAAATTCACAAGCTTACAAGCTGATCTAAATGTTGTGCTCCAGCTCCAGGACAAAGAAGAATTCATCAGAAAGGGGTCTGTCTCCCTCTAGTGCTTTTTTCAAATTGTAACTGATTCTCAAACCAATTAAGAAACAGAAAAGTAATCCTGATGTAAATAGTTCCATGCTGTAAAAAAGAGTTCCGTGCTTATAGCTGCGTATTTCTTACATCATACTACTATAAGAAAGGAATTATTTCTTCCTTTTAATAATGAAAGATAAGTTACTGAATGCCGAATACAGAGTCAATTCATCATGATATTTTCTATCATGGAAGATGTCACAGTTCATCATTCAAAGTAACATTACGGTTGTTCACACCAGAATGTCTCTAAGATACCCCTACTGTTTTTTTTTTAATAGATCTTTATTGCAGTATAATTGCTTCACAATACTGTGTTAGTTTCTGTTGCACAACAAAGCTAATCAGCCATATGCGTACACATGTCCCCATATCCCCTCCCTCTTAAGCCTCCCTCCCATCCTCCCTATTCCACCCATCTAGGTCAACTCAAAGCACCGAGCAGATCTCCCTGTGCTATGCTGCTGCTTCCCACCAGCCAACTGTTTTACATTCGGTGGTCTGTATATGTCGATGTTACTCTCGCTTCGCCCCAGCTTCCCCCTACCACCCCATGTCCTCAAGTCCATTCTCTATGTCTACCTCTTTACTCCTGCCCTGCAACTAGGTTCATCAGTACCTCTTTTTTTTTAGATTCCATATATATGTGTTAGCATACAGTATTTGTTTTTCTCTTTCTGAATTACTTCACTCTGTATGACAGACTTTAGGTCCATCCACCTCACTACAAATAACTCAATTTTGTTTCTTTTTATGGCTGAGTAATATTCCATTATATATATGTGCCACATCTTCTTTATCCATTCATCTGTCGATGGACATTTAGGTTGCTTCCATGGCCTGGCTATTGTAAATAGTGCTGCAATGAACATTGTGGTACATGTCTCTTTTTGAATTATGGTTTTCTCAAGGTATATGCCCAGTAGTGGGATTGCTGGGTCATATGGTAGTTCTATTTTTAGTTTTTTAAGGAACCTCCATACTGTTTTCCAGAGTGGTTGTATCAATTTACATTCTCACCAACAGTGCAAGAGGGTTCCCTTTTCCCCACATCCTTTCCAGTTTACTGTTTCTAGGTTTTTGATAATAGACATACTGACTGGCGTGAGGTGATACTTCATTGTAGTTTTGCTTTGCGTTTCCCTAATAATTAGTGATGTTGAGCATCTTTTCATGTGCCTCTTAGCCATCTGTATGTCTTCCTTGGTGAAATGTTTATTTAGGTCTTCCACCCATTTTTTAACAGGATTGTTTGTTTTTCTGATATTGAGCTCCATGAGCTGTTTGTATATTTTGGAGATTAACCTTTGTCTGTTTTTTCATTTGCAAATATTTTCTCCCATTCTGAGAGTTGTCTTTTTGTCTTGTTTATGGTTTCCTTTGCTGTGCAAAAGCTGTTAAGTTTAATTAAGTCCCATTTGTTTATTTTTGTTTTTATTTCCGTTACTCTAGGAGGTGGGTCAAAAAAGATCTTGCTGTGGTTTATGTCAAAGAGTGATTTTCCTATGTTTTCCTCTAAGAGTTTTATAGTGTCTGGTCTTACATTTAACTCTTTAATACATTTGGAGTTTATTTTTGTGTATGGTGTTAGGAAGTGTTCTACTTTCATTCCTCTACATGAAGCTGTCCAGTTTTCCCAGCACCACTTATTGAAGAGGCTGTCTTTTCTCCATTGTATGTTCTTGCTACCTTTGTCATAAAATAGGTACCCATATGTGCATGGGTTTACCTCTGGGCATTCTGTCCTGTACCATTGATCTATATTTCTATTTTTGCACCAGTATCATACTGTCTTCATTACTGCAGCTTTGTGGTATAGTTTGAAGTCAGGGAGCCTGATTCCTCCAACTCCATTTTTCTTTCTCAAGATCGCTTTAGCTATTCAGGGTCTTCTGTGTTTCCACACGAATTGTAAAATTTTTTGTTCTAATTCTGTGAAGAATGCCATTGGTAGTTTGATAGGGATTGCATTGAATCTGTAGATTGCTTTGGGTAGTATAGTCATTTTCACAATATTGATTCTTCCTATCCAATAACATGGTATATTTCTCCATCTGTTTATGTCATCTTTGATTTCTTTAATCAGTGTTTTACAGTTTTCTGAGTACAGGTCTTTTGCCTCCTTAGGCAGGTTTATACATAGGTATTTTATTCTTTTTGTTGCAATGGTAAATGGGAGTGTTTCCTTAATTTCTCTTTCTGATTTTTCATTGGTGGTGTATTGGAATGCCAGAGATTCCTGTGCATTAACTTTGTATCCTACAACCTTACCAAATTCATTGTTTAGTTCTAGTAGTTTTCTAGTGGCATCTTTAGGATTTTCTATGTATAGTATCATGTCATCAGCAAACAGTGGCAGTTTTATTTCTTCTTTTCCAACCTGTATTCCATTTTTTTCTTTTTCTTCTGATTGCTGTGGCTAGGACTTCCAAAACTATGTTGAATAACATGGTGGGAGTGGACATCATTGTCTTGTTCCTGATCTTAGTGGAAATGCTTTCAGTTTTTCACCACTGAGTATGATGCTTGCTGTGGGTTTCATATATGGCCTTTATTGTGTTGAGGTAGTTTCCCTCTATGCCCATTTTCTGGAAAGTTTTTATCATAAATGGGTGTTGAATTTTGTCAAAAGCTTTTTCTGCATCTATTGAGATGATCATATGGTTTTTATTCCTTAATTTGTTAATGTGGTGTATCACATTGATTGATTTGTGTATACTGAAGAATCCTTGCATCCCTGGGGTAAATCCCACTTGATCATGGTGTATGATCCTTTTAATGTGCTTTTGGATTCTGTTTGCTAGTATTTTGTTCAGGATTTTTGCATCTATGTTCATCAGTGGTATTGGTCTATAATTTTCTTTTTTTGTGATATCTTTCTGTGGTTTTGGTATCAGGGTGATGGTGGCTTCGTAGAATGAATTTGGGAATGTTTCTCCCTCTGCAATTTTTTGGAAGAGTATGAGAAGGATCGGTGTTAGCTCTTCTCTAAATGTTTGATAGAATTTGCCTGTGAAGCCATCTGGTCCTGGGCTTTTGTTTGTTGGAAGAATTTTAATTACAGTTTCAATTTCATTACTTATGATAGGTCTGTTTATATTTTCTAATTCTTCCTGGATCAGTCTTGGAAATTGTACTTTTCCAGGAATTTGTCCATTGCTTTGTGGTTATCCATTTTATTGGCATATAGTTGTTTGTAGTAGTCTCTTATAATCCTCTGTATTTCTACAGTGTCAGTTGTGATTTCTCCTTTTTCATTTCCAATTCTATTGATTTGAGTCTTCTCCATTTTTTTCTTGATGAGTCTGGCTAATGGTTTATCAATTTTGTTTATCTTCTCAAAGAACCAGCTTTCAGTTTTATTGATCTTTGCTATTGTTTTCTTCATTTCTATTTCATTTATTTCTGCTGTGATCTTTATGATTTCTTTCCTTCTACTGACTTTGGGTTTTCTTTGTTCTTCTTTCTCTAGTTGTTTTAAGTGTAGAGTTAGATTGTTTGAGATTTTTCTTGCTTCTTGAGGTGAGACTGAACTGCTCTAAACTTCCCTCTTAGAACTGTTTTTGCTGTGTCCCATAGGTTTTGGATTCGTTGTGTTTTCGTTGTCTTTTTTTTCTATGTATTCTTTTATTTCTTCTTTGATTTCTTCAGTGATCTCTTGGTTATTTGGTAGCGCACTGTTCAGCCTCCATGTATTTGTACTTTTTACAGTTTTTTCCCTGTAACTGATTTCCAACCTCATAGCACTGTGGCCAGAAAAGATGCTTGGTATGATTTCAATTTTCTTAAATTTTCCGAGGCTTGATATGTGACCCAAGACGTGATCTATCCTGGAGAATGTTCCATGTGCACTTGAGAACTATAATCTCTTCAAATATTTTCTCAGACTCTTTCTTCTTCTCTTCTTCTCCTGGGACCCCTATAATCCGAATATTGATGCATTCAGTGTTGTCCCAGAGGTCTCTGAGATTGTCTTCAATTCTTTTCATTCTTTTTTCTTCATTCTGCTCCTCAGCAGTTATTTCCACCATTTTGTCTTCCACCTCACTTATTAGTTCTTCTGCCTCACTTATTCTGTTACTGATTCCTTCTAGTGTATTTTTCATTTCAGTTATTGTGTTGTTCATCTTTTTATGAGTGGACTGTGTTCTTGTCTTACTGGTCGTTTGTCCTGAGGCTTCCAACACTGGAGTTTGTAGGCTATTGGATAGAGCTGGGTCTTGGTGCTGAGATGAAGAACTCCATGAGACCTCACTCCGATGAGTATTCCTTGGGGTCTGAGGTTCTGTTAGTCCAGTGGTTCCAACTCGGAGCTCCCACGGCAGGAGCTTCGGCCTGACCCTGGGCTTGTGAACCAAGATCCCGCAAGCCGCATGTGGCAGCAAAAAAAAAAAAAAAAAAAAAAGAACAATAACAAAGTAAAAAATAAAATTAGACTAGGAAACTAACAGATGTTAGAAAGAATGTAAAAATAAAAATATAGATCAATCAACAACTGGAAGGTACATCAGTACCACAACAGTAAAAGAGAAGAGGAGGGAAAAGAAAAAGAAAAAAAAGAGGGTGGGGGGAAAGGCCTTGGCTGTGGAGGGCGGGGCCTAAGCAAGGGGGAGGTTTGGACAGTGAGCGGCACCTATGTTCAGGACTCACAGGGCTGGAAAAGGGCCTGGGGGACTTCCGGGGGAAGATGACAGAAGAGTAAGAGGTGGAGATCACCTTCCTCCCCGCAGATACACCAGAAATATATCTACACGTGGAACAGCTCCTACAGAACACCTACTGAACACTGACAGAAGAACTCAGACCTCCCAAAAGGCAAGAAACTCCCCACGTACCTGGGTAGGGCAAAAGAAAAAAGAATAAACAGAGACAAAAGGATAGGGACGGGACCTGCACCAGTGGGAGGGAGCTGTGAAGGGGGAAAGGTTTCCACACACTAGGAAGCCCCTTTGCACGCGGAGACTGCAGGTGGCGGAGGGGGAAAGCTTCGGAGTCGCAGAGGAGAGCACAGCAACAGGGGTGCGGAGGGCAAAGCGGAGAGATTCCCGCACAAAGGATCGGTGCCAACTGGCACTCACCAGCCCGAGAGGCTTGTCTGCTCGGCCACCAGGGCAGGCGGGGCTGGGAGCTGAGGCTCGGGCTTCGGTTGGAGCACGGGGAGAGGACTGGGGTTGGCGGCGTGAACACAGCCTGCAGGGGGTTAGTGTGCCACAGCTAGCCGGAAGGGAGTCCGGGAAAAAGTCTGGAGCTGCTGAAGAGGCAAGAGACATTTTCTTCCCTCTTTGTTTCCTGGTGCGCTAGGAGAGGGGATTAAGAGCACTGCTTAGAGCTCCAGAGATGGGCACGAGCCGCGGCTAAAATCGCGGACCCCAGAGACGGGTGTGGGATGCTGGGGCTGCTGTTGCTGCCGCCAAGAGGCCTGTGTGTGAGCAAAGGTCACTGTCCACATCCCCCTTCCGGGGAGCCTGTGCAGCCCGCCACTGCCGAGATCCCGGGATCCAGGGATGGCTTCCCCGGGAGAGCGCACGGCGCACCTCAGGCTGGTGCAACGTCACGCCGGCCTCTGCCGACCGCAGGCTCGCCCCGCACTCCGTACCCCTCCCTCCCCCGGCCTGAGTGAGCCAGAGTCCCCGAAGCGGCTGCTCCTTTAACCCCCCGTCCTGTCTGAGTGAAGAACAGACACCCTACAGTGACCTACATGCAGAGGCGGGGCCAAATCCAAAGCTGAGACCCAGGAGCTGTGAGAACAAAGAAAAGAAAGGGAAATCCCTCCCAGGAGCCTCAGGAGCAGCGGATTAAAGCTCCACAATCAACTTGATGTACCCTGCATCTGTGGAATACATGAATAGACAACGAATCATCCCAAATTGAGGAGGTGCACTTTGAGAGCAAGATTTATGATTTTTTCCCCTTTTCCTCTTTTTGTGAGTGTGTGTATGTATGCTCCTGTGTGAGATTTTCTCTGTACAGCTTTGCTTACACCATTTGTCCTAGGGTTCTATCTGTCCGTTTTTTTGTTGTTTTTTGTTTTTTTTAATTTTTTTCCCTTAATAATTATTTTTTATTTTAATAACTTTATTTTATTTTATCTTACTTTATTTTATTTTACTTTATCTTCTTTCTTTCTTTCCTTCCTTCCCTCCTTTAGACAACCAATCATCCCAAATTGAGGAGGTGGACTTTGAGAGCAAGATTTATGACTTTTTCCCCTTTTCCTCTTTTTGTGAGTGTGTATCTGTATGCTTTTGTGTGAGATTTTGTCTGTATAGCTTTGCTTCCACCATTTGTCCCAGGGTACTATCCATCCGTTTTTGCTTATGTTTTTATTTTTTTCTTAATAATTATTTTTATATTAATAACTTTATTATATTTTATCATATTTTATTTTACTTTATCTTCTTTCTTCCTTCATTCCTTCCTTCCCTCCTTCCTCCCTCCCTCCTTCCCTCCCTCCTTTCTTTCTTTCTTTCCTTCTTTCTTTCTTTCTACTTCTCCTAAATCTTTCTTTCTACTTTTCCTCCTTTTTGTTCTGAGCCGTGTGGATGAAACCCTCGTGATGCTGCAGCCAGGAGTCAGTGCTGTGCCTCTGAGGTGGGAGAGCCAATGTCAGGACACTGGTCCAAAGGGACATCCCAGCTCCACATAATATCAAACGGTGAAAATCTCCCATAGATCTCCATCTCAACACCAGCACCCAGCTTCACTCAACGATCAGAAAGCTACAGTGCTGGACACCATATGCCAAACAACTAGCAAGACAGGAACACAACCTCACCCATTAGCAGAGAGGCTGTCTAAAATCATAAAAAGTCCATAGACACCCCAAAACACACCACCAGACGTGGACCTGCCCACCAGAAAGACAAGATCCAGCCTCACCCACCAGAACACAGGCACTAGTCCCCTCCACCAGGAAGCCTACACAACCCACTAAACCAACCTTAGCCACTGGGGACAGACACCAAAAACAACGGGAACTATGAACCTGCAGCCTGCAAAAAGGAGACTGCAAACACAGTAAGATAAGCAAAATGAGAAGACAGAAAAACACAGCAGGTGAGGGAGCAAGATAAAAACCCACCAGACCTAACAAATGAAGAGGAAATAGGCAGTCTACCTGAAAAAGAATTCAGAATAATGATAGTAAAGATGATCCAAAATCTTGGAAATAGAATAGACAAAATGCAAGAAACAGTTAACAAGGACCTAGAAGAACTAAAGATGCAACAAGCAATGATGAACAACACAATAAATGAAATTAAAAATACTCTAGATGGGATCAATAGCAGAATAACTGAGGCAGAAAAACGGATAAGTGACGTGGAAAATAAAATAGTGGAAATAACTACTGCAGAGCAGAATAAAGAAAAAAGAATTAAAAGAACTGAGGACAGTCTCAGAGACTTCTGGGACAATATTAAACGCACCAACATTCGAATTATAGGGGTTCCAGAAGAAGAAGAGAAAAAGAAAGGGACTGAGAAAATATTTGAAGAGATTACAGTTGAAAACTTCCCTAATATGGGAAAGGAAATAGTTAATCAAGTCCAGGAGGCACAGAGAGTCCCATACAGAATAAATCCAAGGAGAAATACGCCAAGACACATATTAATCAAACTGTCAAAAATTAAACACAAAGAAATCATATTAAAAGCAGCAAGGCAAAAACAACAAATAACACACAAGGGAATCCCCATCAGGATAACAGCTGATCTCTCAGCAGAAACTCTACAAGCCAGAAGGGAGTGGCAGGACATAATTAAAGTGATGAAGGAGAAAAACCTGCAACCAAGATTACTCTACCCAGCAAGGATCTCACTCAGATTTGATGGAGAAATTAAAACGTTTACAGAGAAGCAAAAGCTGAGAGAGTTCAGCACCACCAAACCAGCTTTACAACAAATGCTAAAGGAACTTCTCTAGGCAAGAAACACAACAGAAGGTAAAGACCTACAATAACGAACCCAAAACAATTAAGAAAATGGGAATAGGAACATACATATCGATAATTACCTTAAATATAAATGGACTAAACGCTCCCACCAAAAGACACAGATTGGCCGAATGGATACAAAAACAAGACCCATATATATGTTGTCTAAAAGAGACCCACTTCAGACCTAGAGACACATACAGACTGAAAGTAAGGGGATGGAAAAAGATATTCCATGCAAATGAAAACCAAAAGAAAGCTGGAGTAGCAATTCTCATATCAGACAAAATAGACTTTAAAATAAAGACTACTAGAAGAGACAAAGAAGGACACTACATAACGATCAAGGGATCGATCCAAGAAGATATAACAATTGTAAATATTTATGCACCCAACATAGGAGCACCTCAATACATAAGGCAAATGCTAACAGCCATAAAAGGAGAAATCGACAGTAATACATACACAGTAGGGGACTTTAACACCCCACTTTCACCAATGGACAGATCATCCAAAATGAAAATAAATAAGGAAACACAAGCTTTAAATGATACATTAAACAAGATGGACTTAATTGATATTTATAGGACATTCCATCCAAAAACAACAGAATACACTTCCTTCTCAAGTGCTCATGGAACATTCTCCAGGATAGATCATATCTTGGGTCACAAATCTAGCCTTGGTAAATTTAAGAAAATTGAAATTGTATCAAGTATCTTTTCCGACCACAATGCTATGAGACTAGATATCAATTACAGGAAAAGATCTGTAAAAAATACAAACACATGGAGGCTAAACAATACACTATTTAATAACGAAGTGATCACTGAAGAAATCAAAGAGGAAATAAAAAAATACCTAGAAACAAATGGCAATGGAGACACGACGACCCAAAACCTATGGGATGCAGCAAAAGCAGTTCTAAGAGGGAAGTTTATAGCAATACAATCCCACCTTAAGAAACAGGAAACATCTCGAATAAACAACCTGACCTTGTACCTAAAGCAATTAGAGAAAGAGGAACAAAAAAAACCTAAGTTAGCAGAAGGAAAGAAATCATAAAACTCAGATCACAAATAAATGAAAAAGAAATGAAGGAAACGATAGCAAAGATCAATAAAACAAAAAGCTGGTTCTTTGAGAAGATAAACAAAATTGATAAACCATTAACCAGACTCATCAAGAAAAAAAAGGGAGAAGACTCAAATCAATAGAATTAGAAATGAAAAAGGAGAAGGAACAACTGACACTGCAGAAATACAAAAGATCATGAGAGATTACTACAAGCAACTCTATGCCAATAAAATGGACAACCTGGAAGAAATGGACAAATTCTTAGAAATGCACAACCTGCCAAGACTGAATCAGGAAGAAATAGAAAATATGAACAGACCAATCACAAGCACTGAAATTGAAACTGTGATAAAAAATCTTCCAACAAACAAAAGCCCAGGACCATATGGCTTCACACGCAAATTCTATCAAACATTTAGAGAAGAGCTAACACCTATCCTTCTCAATCTCTTCCAGAATATAGTAGAGGTAGGAACACTCCCAAATTCATTCTATGAGGCCACCATCACCTTGATACCAAAACCAGACAAGGATGTCACAAAGAAAGAAAACTACAGGCCAATATCACTGATGAACATAGATGCAAAAATCCTCAACAAAATACAGGCAAACAGAATCCAACAGCACATTAAAAGGATCACACACCATGATCAAGTGGGGTTTATTCCAGGAATGTAAGGATACTCCAATATACGCAAATCAATCAACATGATACACCATATTAACAAATTGAAGGAGAAAAACCATATGATCATCTCAATAGATGCAGAGAAAGCTTTCGACAAAATTCATCACTCGTTTATGATAAAAACCCTGCAGAAACTAGGCATAGAGGGAACTTTCCTCAACATAATAAAGGCCATATATGACAAACCCACAGCCAGCATCGTCCTCAATGGTGAAAAACTGAAACCATTTCCACTAAGATCAGGAACAAGACAAGGTTGCCCACTCTCACCACTCTTATTCAACCTAGTTTTGGAAGTTTTAGCCACAGCAATCAGAGAAGAAAAGGAAATAAAAGGAATCCAAATTGGAAAAGAAGAAGTAAAGCTGTCACTGTTTGCAGATGACATGATACTATAAATAGAGAATCCTAAAGATGGTACCAGAAAACTACTAGAGCTAATCAATGAATCTGGTAAAGTAGCAGGATACAAAATTAATGCACAGAAATCTCTGGCATTCCTATATACTAATGATGAAATATCTGAAAGTGAAATCAAGAAAACACTCCCATTTACCACTGCAACAAAAAGAATAAAATATCTAGGAATAAACCTACCTAAGGAGACAAAAGACCTGTATGCAGAAAATTATAAGACACTGATGAAAGAAATTAAAGATGATACCAACAGATGGAGAGATATACCATGTTCTTGGATTGGAAGAATCAACATTGTGAAAATGACTCTACTATCCAAAGCAATCTACAGATTCAATGCAATCCCTATCAAACTACCACTGGCATTTTTCACAGAACTAGAATAAAAAATTTCACAATTTGTACGGAAACACAAAAGACCCCGAATAGCCAAAGCAATCTTGAGAATGAAAAACAGAGCTGGAGGAATCAGGCTACCTGACTTCAGACTACACTAAAAAGCTACAGTAATCAAGACAGTATGGTACTGGAACAAAAACAGAAATATAGATCAATGGAACAGGATAGAAAGCCCAGAGATAAACCCACGCACATATGGTCACCTTATCTTTGATAAAGAGGCAGGAATGTACAGTGGAGAAAGGACAGCTTCTTCAATAAGTGGTGCTGGGAAAACTGGACAGCTACATGGAAAAGTATGAGATTAGATCACTCCCTAACACCATACACAAAAATAAGCTCAAAATGGATTAAAGACCTAAATGTAAGGCCAGACACTATCAAACTCTTAGAGGAAAACATAGGCAGAACACTCTATGACATAAATCACAGCAAGATCCTTTTGGATCCATCTCCTAGAGAAATGGAAATAAAAACAAAAATAAACAAATGGGACCTAATGAAACTTCAAAGCTTTTGCACAGCAAAGGAAACCATAAACAAGACCAAAAGACAACCGTCAGAACGGGAGAAAATATTTGCAATTGAAGCAACTGACAAAGGATTAATCTCCAAAATTTATAAGCAGCTCATGCAACTCAATAACAAAAAAACAAACAACCCAATCCAAAAATGGGCAGAAGACCTAAATAGACATTTCTCCACAGAAGATATACAGACTGCCAACAAACACATGAAAGGATGCTCAACATCATTAATCATTAGAGAAATGCAAATCAAAACTACAATGAGATATCATCTCACACTGGTCAGAATGGCCATCATCAAGAAATCTAGAAACAATAAATGCTGGAGAGGGTGTGGAGAAAAGGGAACACTCTTGCACTACTGGTGGGAATGTGAATTGGTACAGCCACTATGGAGACCAATATGGAGGTTCCTTAAAAAACTACGAATAGAACTACCATATGACCCAGCAAACCCACTACTGGGCATATACCCTGAGAAAACCATAATTCAAAAAGAGTCATTTACCAAAATGTTCACTGCAGCTCTATTTACAATAGCCCGGAGATGGAAACAACCTAAGTGTCCATCATCAGATGAATGGATAAAGATGTGGCACATATATACAATGGAATATTACTCAGCCATAAAAAGAAACGAAATTGAGCTATTTGTAATGAGGTGGATGGACCCAGAGTCTGTCATACAGAGTGAAGTAAGTCAGAAAGAGAAAGACAAATATCATATGCTAACACATATATATGGAATTTAAGAAAAAAGAAAAATGTCATGAAGAACCTAGGGGTACAACAGGAGTAAAGACACAGACCTACTTGAGAATGGATTTCAGGATATGGAGAGGGTCAAGGGTAAGCTGTCAAAAAGCGGGAGAGAGGACTTCCCTGGTGGCGCAGTGGTTGAGAGTCTGCCTGCCAATGCAGGGGACATGGGTTCGTGCCCCGGTCCGGGAAGATCCCACATGCCGCAAAGCGGCTGGGCCCGTGAGCCACGGCCGCTGAGCCTGCGCGTCCGGAGCCTGCCCTCCGCAACGGAAGAGGCCACAACAGTGAGAGGCCCGCGTACCGCAAAAAAAAAAAAAAAAAAAAGATACTTTTAGGGCTTCCCTGGTGGCGCAGTGGTTGAGAGTCCGCCTGCCGATGCAGGGGACACGGGTTCGTGCCCTGGTCCGGGACGATCCCACATGCCGTGGAGCGGCTGGATCCGTGAGCCATGGCCGCTGGGCCTGCGTGTCCAGAGCCTGTGCTCCGCAATGGGAGAGGCCCTCGTACCGCAAAAAAAAAAAAAAAAAAGCGGGAGAGAGGCATGGACATATATACAGTACCAAACATAAGGCAGATAGCTAGTGGGAGCAGCTGCATAGCACAGGGAGGGTGCTTTGTGACTGCCTGGAGGGGTGGGATAGGGAGGGTGAGTGGGAGGGAGGGAGACGGAAGAGGGAAGGGATATCGGAACAGATGTATATGTATAACTGATTCATTCTGTTATAAAGCAGAAACTAACACACCATTGTGAAGCAATTATACTCCAATAAAGTTGTAAAAAAAAAAAGGGCCTGGGGGCTGTGGGGGGTGGGGCTTAGGCTCAAGGAACAGAGGGGCCCAGGCGTGCCCCCCACCCCTGTCTCAGAGGGCAGGGGAATCTCACCTGGGAGCCCAGCAGGCTTCCTGGGCTCAAGTGGGGAGGGCAAACACCCTCGTCTCCTCTCTTGCTCCTCAAGTCTGGGAGGGCCCCTCCCACCTCCCTCTCCTAATCTCCTCGGCTTCTCTCCTATGCCCCCCGGACCAATGCGGCTGGGGGGAGTGGCCTTGGAGGGCTGGACACCGGCCTGGGAGCTCAACAGGCTTCCTGGGCTCGAGTGGGCAGGGCAGTCGCCCTCCGCTTCTCCTGTTTTCCTCTCAGCCTCCTTCCTATGCCCTCAAGGACCCATGTGGCCTGGAGGCGGCTTTGGAGGGCAGGGGACCGGCCTGGGAGCTCAGCAGGTTTCCTGGGCTCTAGTGGGAGGGGCAATCGCCCTCTGCTCCTCTCCCACTCCTCCGGGATCCCCTTATTATTTGAATAGCACCTTTATGTCAAACTGCTATTGTTTCTTTCTATACATTACTATATTTGGAGGGTACACAGGGGGTTCTCTAAAAGCAATTCCGATGTCTTACAGCTCTTTGTGTCATTGCACAGGATGATGAAAGATAGAACAGAAGAGAGAGATACAATGAAAGAAAAACAGATTATGACAATCCTTGAAACTGGGAGATAGCACCAGGCAGCATAGGAAGAGAGAGGCATAGATACTATTATATATAATCAACATATGCTAAATTAATATATTTTAAAATAATAATTGATTATACAAAGTGTTATAATTGATATTAAAAAAAATGAAGTGAGAGAGTGGCATGGACATATATACACTATCAATAGTAAAATAGTCAGCTAGTGGGGAGCAGCCGCTTAGCACAGGGAGATCAGCTCGGTGCTTTGTGACCGCCTAGAAGGGTGGGATAGGGAGGGTGGGAGGGAGACGCAAAAGGGAGGGGATATGGGGATATATGTTTATGTATAGCTGATTCACTTTGTTATACAACAGAAACTAACATACCATTGTAAAGCAATTATACTCCAATAAAGATGTTAAAACAAAATAAAATAAAGGAGAAAAAAAAAACAGGAGAATAACACTAAAAGATCTGCATGTCTCAGGAAAAAAAAAAAAAGGTAAGAAAAGATACACCTAATCAAGTTAAGACTTGTTTGCCTTGAATAATTTTCGCACCTATGAGTGAGTACATGGATAGGCATGCATTCGTCTGCCAAAATGCTAAGCTTTAAAGATATTTTGTTTATTTATGTTTAAAAATTGTCATTGTTCTGCCACAAGCCATTTTTAAAAATGCATTCCTAAAAGAAGAAAGTAAAGCTGAATTAAAGTGAAAAGGAGGCAGGGTATAAATTATACCCCATCTCTTGAATACTAGGCGAACACCCCCAAAGTCCCTCATATAGAAATTCTCAGGATAGTAGTAACTTAGGTATTCAAGACTGGTCTCTTACACACGTGAGAAATCTTTTCAACTGTGTCAAGAGAATGCCAAATTTAGGAAAACATTGCCACCTTCAAATTCTTCACAAAAAGCTAAGGCTCAACAACAAAATCCAATATAATTTTGATTAAGCATGAATTCAATCTCCAGCCCAGCTCAAACCTGACTTGACTGCAGGCAATGTTGATTTATTTCTCACTCTCCACTGAAGCCTCAGGTTTTATTCTAGCAATGATAGAAACAGGACCGATGGATAACTGTTTTTAGTGTTTACATCACTCTCCATCAGGGTGACCTTGGCTTCAACTGGATAGCTCAGACCTTAGGAAATGGATGAGTGTCTGTTTTATTTTTGCAATTACATGTTGGGGGGATGAGAGCAAAGACAGTAGATATTCCCACTACAATTCATTCTGAGGCCAGAAAGAGGAATTTTCTCCATAGCTGAGTTCAAAGGAGAGACACGGGAGTGGGGCTGGTGGAAGGCTGCCCACAGAGGCAAAGGTGAGTTGCACTGTCACATGTCTGGATTATCCTCATGCCCTAGGCCACACCCTCACTGCCCCACCCCAGCCAGTGGCAGTGACAAGGAAGACACAGCCCCCGTGTGGGTTCCACCCCAATGGGAACAGCAAGAGGGCCAGGGCTGACCCCTGTGGAACCTAGGAGAGTCTGGTCCTTCCACAGGTCTTACAGAAGGACCACTTCTGACTCATCCTCCAGGCACCATGGGCACATCTTAAGAGAAACAGCTGTCCAGACTGCCAATTCTCATTATCGAGGGTAGTTCTGTCCTATCAAGTTTTAGTGAACACTGAAACAGATGATGGGACTGAGCCATCACTTCTAGGCAAATACAGAGTTAGATTCCTGCAAGCCTCTGGTCTCAGCATTTTCGTCAACCCATCAATACACAACCTTGTTTTATGTGTGCTTCTGCTGAAAGGTGCCTTATTTAATATCTGTTGTTGATTCATTAACACTGAACTCATGTCCTCTAAGTCCTCAGCTTAGAGGACATGAGTTCAGAACTCAGCTCTCTAAGTCCTGCCTGAAATAAGTTTATTACCACACGTCTCTTCTGGTAAAGCCCACGGCAGCCTTCTCAAACTTAACGCACACTAGACAGTACTGCAGCTCTCCACCGGGGCCACTTTAAAAGGCAAAATCGCCCCCCAAAAAGCACAGACATGGGGCTTCCCTAGTGGCTTAGTGGTTGGGAGTCCACCTGCCGATGCAGGGGACACGGGTTCGTGCCCTGGTCCGGGAGGATCCCACATGCCGCGGAGCGGCTGGGCCCGTGAGCCATGGCCGCTGAGCCTGCGCGTCCGGAGCCTGTGCTCTGCAACGGGAGAGGCCACAACAATGAGAGGCCCGCGTACCACAAAAAAAAAAAAAAAAAAAAAGCACAGACATGTGAAAAACATGGCACTAAATACCGTGTAAACAACACGTGTCGACAGTGACACAGCTGAAATAGGAAGCTAGCGCGTCACCTTGTTCCCCCTCAGCTGGGTACATGCCTGTCAGGCGACTTTTGTGAGCTTTCGCGCATGTCTGGGAATGGGGCTTACAGATAAATTTTACAGCGTATATGAATTTGTAAATACAGACTCCAAGAATAACGACAACCGACTCTGTGTGAGAGGAGCGAGCTCCGTCCCTAAAGAAGCAACTCCCCAGGAGGCGGCCTACCTTGGCGCGTCGTGAAGACCTTGGTGAAGACCGCGTATGACAGCTGCCAGGCTGCTTTCTTCACTTGCAGAAACTACTACCGGTACAGTGACGGGCACTGGGCTTGACCACCCTGAGGACAAGGACCGCACTTGTGAAACGACGTCAGTCAAAAACGGACCCGGAGGAGAAGAAATGGCGGCTCTCACGCATGCGCCCTCGGAAGAACGGAACCAACCGAGACTGATTTCCCATCAATGCCTGATTGACAGGAGACGGGGAGTTACCTGCTGACCAGTGAGCATCCCCCAAGAATCTCTCCCCAGCTTCAGGCCAACTAATTCACTGCTTGGACTCTGACTACTTGCCCATAGATAACAGCCAGCCCTAAAGCCTCAACGTACTTGCTATATAAAATGCATTTACCGAATTGCAATTTCTCTCGGTTATTCCTGTAAAAATTCAGTTTCTGGTGATGTGAGCTTGCCTCAGTTTACCTCTTTATTTAGGATGACACACCACTTGGGACAACTTGTTAACCAGGATGAATTCCTCTGGTAAACTGGGCGGGCTTACCAGTTGTCTCTCCTTCAAGTCTGACCCTCCTGACATTTCAGAGTCAGAGACAGAGAGGACCCCAGAAAAAGAAGAAAGGCCTTCTCACTGTGGAAAAAAAAATAAGGATTGGAGTCATTCATTTATATATTTTAAGAGTCTAATCTTATACCCCGATGTGATGAAACAGTATAGATCAGTTAAAAGGGTTTAAAGCAGTTTCCCAGGTGTAGTGGTTGATGACATACAACTAACTGCAGGTGTACACTCCAGTACTCCCTCTCCCAGTGCCCCCACCCCTGCCCACACCCACACCTCCCACACCTCCACCCCCCCTCCACCCCCACCCTTGCAAAAAAATCAAGGGGGAAATTTGAAAACTACAGGAATCTATTAGCTGGTCCAGGCTCCTGGAGGCTAAAAGCTACTGAAAGTCACGTCCCTTAACATAATAAAGCCAGAGCTCAGCCCTCTAAGTGGGTGAGAGGTCGAGTCACCTATTGTCATCTGCCCAAACAGAAGCCACTTCCTCTTCCCCCCGGGGCATGAAAAATATTGAGACATTCTGATATTCCTTCCCAAGATTACGCTGTGAAACAATGAAGCCTGCTTCAGTTATACCTCTGTACCTATGGGGAGACCACTTTGGAGGGCACTCTCTTTTATAAGAGATGTTTTTTACCATCAAGCAGTGTCTTCCTTCCAATGTTCCTCCTATTATAGATAAAGGCCTGAAACAAGAGCAAATATAAGGAATACTTTTTAAGTCATCTTCCTGTATTTAGTCTGAACCACTGCAAGTTCTCTCCTCTGATTGACAGGAGTGACAGAAATGGCTTCGATTTGCTGCGGGGAGCCAAGCCCTGGGCTGGGAACTTCATCGTATCATCACAAAATCTTATTGGGTCAGTTATTATTCCCATTTTATAGATGTGGAAACTGAAAGCCCAGAATCACAAGTCAGTAAGTAGTGTTGCTAAAATCCAATCTTAGACCCATCAAGCTGCAAAACCCATGCTCTCAATCTCTATGCCGTTTGACTACCACATAGGCAGTGTTCTCCTGACCTAGTGCTACTGTTGCAAGAAGGGGGACCCCTTCCAGGGCCCGAGAGTGGGCTCTTGTCTAACACTTGGAAATGAATTGTCCAAAGAGACACACATGCTGACAAAGCAAGGGGCTTTATTGGGAAGGGGCACCCGGGGGGAGAGCAGCAGGATAAGGGAACCCAGGAGAACTGCTCTGCCACGTGGCTCAGTCTCAGGTTTTATGGTAACTGCCTTAGTTTCCGGATTATCTCTGGCCGATCACTCTGACCCAGGGTCCTTCCTGGTGGTGCGTGCATCACACAGCCAAGATGGATTCCAGCGAGAAGGATTCTGGGAGGTTGGTAGGACATATGGACTGGCGTCTCCTCTCTCCTTTTGACCTTTCCCAAATTATTCTGGTTGGTGGTAGCTTGCTAGTTCCTGTTCCTTACCAGGACCTCCTATTGTAAGATAACTCATGCGAGTGGTTACTATGGTGCCTGGCCAGGACAGACGGCTTCAGTCAGTGGTTCCCCTAACACTACCTATAAGTAAGTTATGCTTACTAGCTCTAGCTTAAAAAAAAGAAAAGAAAAACTTATTCACTTCTGAATATTAGACATTAAAAAAAAGAATATGAGTTAATATATGACAAAACACTCATCTTTTATGAGCATGAGTAGTATATACCTATCAAAAAACACATGCTATAAAGGGATAAGGAGAACATAAGATTAAATGTTGCAATGAAATTTCAGGGTAGGACAACACCAGCCAGACAGCAGAAGCCTCCCAAATTTCACTAATCGCTATAGACACATTAATCTGGTGGTGGCATATAAGGCGGATTGAGGGCATGGGGGTGGGAAGGGCAGAGCCAGGAAAGCCCGTTAGGAGAATATGGCAACAGTTCAGGTATGAGCTCATTACAGCAGTGTCATTGAGAATGGAAAAGAGGAAACAAATACAAAGGATGATATGGAGATAGAATCCAAAATGCTTGGTGAGGGAAGGAAACTGTGAGGTTTTCAGTCAAAGAGGAACCTTGCCAGGGAGAAAGAAGGGGACTGAGCTGTCTACTTTGGCTGACATTTTTGATAAACCTTAAACAGTTAGCCCATAAACATCTATCTTCAAGCTGTTCCTCCCAATCTTCATACACATCCCTCGAAAACACTACCATTTTTACATTTTATCTTTTTATTCCCCTCATGAAATCACTTATTTATTTTAAGCAAGTTTCTCCAACAAAAAGAACCTTTATATTCTATATCCCTCTTCCCACCCACTCCCTAAAAGTCCCTACTTTTAAAGTTAATCCTCTTATAATATCTAAGTCAGTAAAATATTTGTTAGACTAATTTCCTCTAGCACTAAATTTCATAGATAATCAAAAGGAGGTATATTCTACTCCTATTGCTTTTCTCAGAAATTTGTTAACTGAAGGATGGTCTTAACAAACTTACGCATGCTATATAGTATTTTCTTCTAATTAAATGCTTTACTATCTCAAGCATTAATGGGTAGACAGCTTATAGACATTGAGAATTCTCCAGTGAGCTGCTAAAGCTGACAACAACCAGATACCAGCATGGACAGACCCCATGAATCTTCATAACTATCAAATTAAGTCACAAGAGACTTTTATCTCACTGGTGAAATCTAGTCAGGAACTAGGCAAATGGAGGGAATTCAGGGAACATGCCCAGAGCCTTCCTGCCAGGGCAGTAACTGGCCAACCTGCTTGAGTTGGTCTTGCCAGAATTTCCTACATTGGAGGAAATGATACAAGTAAGAAATGAGGACATATCCTGAAGAGATGGTAAGAGATTAGTATTAGTTTTATGATGTTGGCAAGTGGGAAGACTGTATCAAAAGACAGAAAATTCCAATGAACACACATTTATAAGACACTTATTTCAGTAAAAAACCCTGTACTAAATTCTGTGGCTAACACAAAAATCGTTCATATATTTCATAAATATTTATGGAATGCCTACTTTGTGCCAGGCACTCTGTTATAAACAGGGGATAAATACAGTAGAAAAAAGACAAAATTCCTGTCCTCGTGGAAACCACTATGTACTGGGAAAGGAAGACAAGAAACCAACAAACAAAAAGTACTGTGAAATGCTGTCACAGAGAGGGTGTTATAGAGCATACAACAGGATCCCACACACAGAGCCAGCTGCAAGGATCAGGGGGTCGCAGGATTTTTTGAAGAAAAGCCATGTGTATTGGTTTCCTAGGGCTGCCATCACAAATTACCACAAAGTTGGTGGCTTAAAACAACAGAAGTTTATTCTCTCACAGTTCTAGAGGCTGGAAGTCTAAGATCAAGGTGTTGACAGGATCACACTCCATCTGAAGACTCCAGGGAAGAGTTCTTCCTTGCCTCTTCCAGTTCCTAGTGGCTCCCTGCCATCCTTGGCCTTCCTAAGCTTGTAGGTATATCACTCCACCCTCTGCCTTTGTCATCACATGAACTTACTCCCCGTTTTCTCTGAGTTTCTGCGTCCTCTCCCTTATAAGGACACCAGTCATCGGGTTAGGGCGTCACTCTAAACTAACCACATCTGCAAAGACCCTATTTCCAAATAAAGGCACATTCTGAGGTTCCAGGAAGACATGAATTTTGAGGGAATACTATTCAACCCACTAAACCAGACAAGAAATTACAGAAGCCTGATCTAAGGTTGTGGCCATATAAATGGAGAGAAGAGGAAGGAGCCCAGAATGACTCTGTGTTCTCCAGCATGGATGACATATTGGTGCCAGCTCTGAGATGAGGGATTCCAAGCAAAGGGAGCTTTTCTTGGGGTGTTGGTATTACCAAGTTCTTAAGATTATAGCTACTATTCTTGAACATCTGTTATGTAACATGTTTTCTAAAACTCACAAGAACCCTGCAAAATAGGTATGATTTTCAGGTTACAGCTGAGAACACTGAAGCTAGAGGAGTGAGGTACTTTCTCAGAATCCCTCAGTTTGGAAGAGGTAAAAGATGGGAGAGAAGGGGTGAGTGGAGAATATGGAAGAGCGCCCACACGAGTTTCCTAGGTCAGGAAATGATCCTAGAGTAACGAAATCTTGGCAGGATAGTTACATTCCTTAAATTACTATCTTTGGGAAACTCCATACATTGTCGCTAACATGGTTTATATGGAGAAATTCACAAGGCAAAGTTGACGTTTCCTTCCCTTTACACCTTTATATGTGTAAGTCTTCTATTGAGGAATCAAGGAAACTTGTCCCTCAGTTAAAAGTTGTAAAAACTAAGCTATCAAAATTCAGCCATCCCTAAACTTGGCATTCATCTGCCAAACCAAGAGCTGTCCTGCCTTTTCATCCCATCATTGGACTAACCCATCCACAGGCTCTCAGCCTCTGGGAGCTTCTTCTTGCGCTTGTTAAAGAAAATTACTCAAAACACAGAAGTAAGGCAAAAAATAATTTTGTGACCTTTTAATGCCCTGCTGGACAAGCTCTAATAAGCCCACTTGTGGGTCATCTCTTTTGAGGAATGTAAGTTCGTTTCACTTAATATCACAGTTGATAAGGGCAATGACATTTTACAACTCTGTAAAATTATGAGTTTAACTTCTTAAAAAAACAATAAAGTGTGATTATTTTCTTTTCTGTCTAGCAGAGAAAATAACTTTCCAAATCAGGTTTATAACACCAAATTTTGTTTCTAATTTAGCAATTTTTACTAACATGCATTTTCCTATTGACTTTTTAATTTCACTTCTTACTTTCTTTTTGAAGGAGTTCTGTCATTCTGCTAGTTTACTCCTTAATAATAATATAAATAAAACTTTAATTCATGCTTACCGTCTTTTTCTGAGGCTCAGGCTGATAATATTGAAATGACTAATATATCCCAGGTAAGAAATGACCCTCCAACCCTACCCCAAGTACTTCTATAGCAAGCACTATTGTAATGGCTTGTTTGCCTGCCTTCTCTGCCAGACTAGGCAGTAACTTCTAAGGAGTCACTGAACATTTCTGTCTTACATCCCACTGTTGTCTCCAGAACCCAAAGGATGAGCTCAACAAAAATCCCTGAATGAGTTTCATACTCAAAATGCCTCTCCTTTCTCCCACACTTTCTCCCACTCTTCTTTTTCATCATAAGCTGAAACTCCCACATCTTCTAACTTGAGAATGGCGTTCTTAACCATCTGCAACCTCTTTGAAAAGTACCAACTTATTATCTAGTCAAATGATAAGTTTTTCTCCCAATGGCAGACACACACAGGGTCTAGGCTAGAACAGGATAGAATTCACATCATCTTCCTAAGCATCAGTAACCTTCAAAAGTAAATTTTAATAAAAATTACTACCATTTTGAAAATTAAAATGTCAGTTTTTATTGATAGAAATTGGTTACACGACTAGCATACTATAAGGACAGTGCTGTTAAATGAACTCTAAAATGGACAGAAATATGTAAAACACCTGAAATACATAATCTTCTCAAGCAGAAGATGCTATAGTCATACCCATAAACCAATTAGCATTCAGTGTCTATCCAGTCAAGGAATGAGACTCACTATTCTGATCCAGCTCTTTGTTGAAAGACTTTTTTTTTAATAGGATTTTTTTTCATTTATTTATTTATTTTTGGCTGTGTTGGGTCTTCGTTGCTTTGCGCAGGCTTTCTCTAGTTGAGGTGAGCAGGGGCTACTCTTTGTTGCAGTGTGAGGGCTTCTCATTGTGGTGGCTTCTCTTGTTGCAGAGCACGGGCTCTAGGCGCATGGGCTTCAATAGCTGTGGCACACGGGCTCAGTAGTTGTGGCTCGCAGGCTCTAGAGCTCAGGCTCAGTAGTTGTGGCACACGGGCTTAGTTGCTCCGCAGCATGTGGGATCTTCCCGGACCAGGGCTCGAACCCGTGTCCCTGGCATTGGCAGGTGGATTCTTAACCACTGCGCCACCAAGGAAGTCCCTGAAAGACTATTCTATTGGTATTAAATTTGTGGTAATAATGAAAGCCTTGGTAGTATCAAATATAACTGCCAGTTATCAATTTATTGACTCAGCTTTAAATTTATCCTATGTGCTTACTCAGTAAAAACAAATTTGGGCCCTTTATCCTTCCTTTGTAGCTGGCAAGATATTAAGCTTTCTCAGTAGAGGGCACTGTAGAGGCACTGCAGGAGGAAAGAGCCTTGTTCCTCCTTCAGTGTGTTCAATTGGCAGGCTCCTCAGAATCCAGGTCCCCAGCAGAGGAAGGTTCCCCCATACACAGCTTCTTCAGCGCACGCAGCTTCTCCAGCATTAGGCTCGTGCAGCATGGGCAGCTGCTCCAGTGTCCAACGCCCACACCCAAGGCCTCCCCAGCACTGAGTGCCCATAGTACCAAATGGCCAGCAGCACCCGGCCAACAGCAGCTCCCCCCAGAAATCCCCTCAGGCATGTTGTAATGGAGGGTCGCTGGAGAGACACCTTCTAAACAGATTCCTCCAGTACCCTAGAGGATGGATTTCCAGCAAGATTCCCTGGCACAAACCCTACGGCAAAGTCTGAATCTAAGTTCGGGGCTGTAGGGTGGGCGGAGGAGGTTTTCCCTGGGTGCTCTGTCTAAACTACTCCTTATATCTGTTACTCCTATATCGGGTAGAGTTTTCTCTGTTTCTTACGAACCAATCCCTCATTATTCCAATCCCGTCATAGTTAACAATTCTTTATATTAAACTTTCCCTGTTCAAATTACTGTGTGCCTTCTCTCTCCCGACTGGACCCAGACTGAGACAAACCCCTAGAAGCAAAATGAAAGTCAAACACCTTTTTAAAGATACCTTATTGGACACTTCATATAAAGAGAATTTTCCCATGCAAAAAGTTTAGTCATACAGAAATGAAATAACATATTTAAAGAAATAGAAATCATTTACATATTTGGGATTTAGGTAGCTAAGAAAAATGAAAGCATATAGATTTTTCTTATGCTTTTCTACTGATATAAAGTTCAAATCATCATAACCATGTTTGTTTACTTTGAGATGAGCAAGATGTATTGTTTTATTATCCTGGGAGGGTCTCTGCAGTGTCCCCAGTACTTAAAATTGGCTTAATGCTAAGTTAAATGCAGGTCAGTCACAGACAACCAAATGACTTACAAGCTCTGGCTGCCCCTCAGTAAAGAATTTTCAAATCCTCTGTCATCTTTAAGGAAACATTTCTCAATTGTTTAAGTAGAATTGTGAGAGACTAC
The DNA here is from genome assembly GCF_964165515.1 of Mesoplodon bidens. NCBI lineage: Eukaryota > Metazoa > Chordata > Mammalia > Artiodactyla > Ziphiidae > Mesoplodon > Mesoplodon bidens. The sequence goes on along the minus strand of NC_138165.1, from coordinate 45,765,809 downwards.
AAAAGGGAGAAGCACCGTTCGGTAATCAGAGCCATGGGCAAGTTACATTACATCACTAGGCACCAGTTTCCTCATGCGTGAAAGGGGGATAAAGACAGCACCTACCTCACAGGGCTGCTGTCAGGACCAAATGAGTAAAGATATGTAATGCACTTAAAATTATGCCTAGCAAGTAAGTGTTTGCTATTATTCTTATCATCCATGATCTTATTCCTGAAATGCTATTAATTTTATAATACAATTATAAAATAGACACTATACTCCCTTCATAATTCCAACAGGAGAACCAACATTTTATGTAAGCACTTAGCCTAAGTAAGCAGCAGTAAAAATGTTCTGTATGTCCAATAGCCTTATACTAATATGGGATTTGGTCAAGTAATGACTACCTGCATCAGAAATACCATGTAAGTAGCTTCTCAAGTGAGTTTTGCTAGGAGTCTAATTCTATTTGGAGTAAACGCAAATTTTGTAAATGTTAAGAAATTGCCAATGGCATAATAATCATCCAAACTTCTTATATGTTAGAATGAAGGCTACCTCTTTTTTCTAAGAATTTGGGGTTGCAGAGAAAGTGAAGTTTCTTTAAATTTAGTTTTATAATTTTCGAAGTTTTATACCTTAGATATTATCTTTGGATTTAACTCCTGCTGATGGGCAGGTAGATAACTTCAGACAAGTGTTTTCACCTATTCAAATCCTAGTTTCTTCCCCTATAACATGAGGATGGAAATGCCTGTGATGAAAGATGGTCACAAGAATTAAATGATAGGGAATTCCCTGGCATCCAGTGGTTAGGACTCCACGCTTCCACGGCAGGGGGCCCAGGTTTGATCCCTGGTTGGGAAACTAAGATCCCGCAAGCTGTGCGGTGCAGCCAAAAAAAAAAGAATTAAATGAGATAATGTCTGTAAAGCTGGGATCACTCATGACATCACCACTGCTCAGTAAGGGAAGGCAGCAGCCATTCTTGTTACTATTGCTGAGGATTTTATTACCTAACTTTCTGCCTTATTAATTTCATGACCTCTTTTTTAAACAAGTACGTGTCAGAAGAAGATCCTATAATGTCAATGTGCGTATAATAAAAATTAACCAGAACCTGAAGGTACCTTGAACTTAGTTGCTCACATGCCAGCTTAATATTTCTTTTCTCTCTATTTTCCTTTCCTTCCAAAATAAATGTCTCCTTTCTAAGCTCGAAGTGAAGAGCATGTGAATATTTCTCAATGAGCTCTTTTACCTGTTTTTCATTGTTTGGCTGAGAACCACTTTGAGCATTTCTTATACAAAGTGTGGTAATTTCACCATCCACTGTCTCTTGACATAGAGCATGAAATTTTTTCAGTGTGCTTTCATAAAATCCACTCATCTTTTTCAGGTAAAGGAAAATATCTGTGTCGAGAACAAGCCTTTCTCCTCTTCTCATAGTCTCAGGTGTTGAGGACCTGGGTGGCTTTAAAGAGTGACTACTTTTCCATGTACTTCCTCTGGGGCTCTGTCTACTCCTGTTTTTTTCTAAAAGAGAACTTGCTTTTAATAGCAAAGATTCTTTGAGCTTCTTGATAGCCAGAAATGATCCTTGAACGGAGATTCTTCCACTGGCTTCCAAAGGACTGAAGCATAAAGATGGGATTTCCCTTTTCAGGTCCATTACCAGACTTCTCAGACCAAATTGACTCCGAAAAACAGAAAGATCAAGGACAGCATTTACAGAGCTGAAGACCTAAAATTAAACAGAGAAATTAAAACAGCACCACCTAGTGGAGCAGACTACATAAACACATTCTTTTTCTGTCACTTTCTTGGTTTCCCCTGCAGTAGCCCCTAAACCAGGCCTCAACTGCCTAGCACAGCTGGCTTCTTGCGCCATAGCTGCCCATCAGACGGATGCCACAACCCTATCAAGGCCACAGTGTTCGATTTGGGATTCACATTTCTCACTGGATTACCTTAAATAGAGGTGGTCAAATATTTTTTCAGAGGCAGAATGTTTTTTTGAAACAAAGTCTGAAGCAGAACCCAGAGAAATACACTGTTCTGGTTCTGCTCTGTGGATAGGGGTCCCCGTAGAGAGCCCTCCAAGTTAGAAGTTCCTCAGATGGCTGCACAGAACCCTAGGTTTCTTACAGAATAAAGTTTTAAACCAATGCTTTGAATTTTACTTTTTCCTCTTACTTCCACCTTGACTGTGTCTTCAAAGCTCCTTTTTAATGTTCATCCTAATTGTTTTTTCCCCCACAAAAGAAGTCTTTAGGTAGATGCCTGACATCATCCATGACAGCAGAAAAGCTCACTGTCACTTTAAAAGCATTAAGAGAGTCATAGAGAAACATAAAAATGACCAGGCAATAACCAAAAAATTTCAAGACACAGTTTTGACCTTTAACACCGACTCAGGTTAACAGGAGTTTGCACTTTCTTTTCTAGAAGTCATGGGATGAGGGTGCTTTGTGCCTCCTATGTAGAGGAGATACTCTGCAGAAGAAATGGGATCCAGATAATCAGCATTACACTTACCTTTTCACTAAAATGGGAGACGGTGAGTTGAGCGGGTCTGACTATCTCTGCTAGATAGTGTTTCTTTTTTCTGATGACATTCTCTGCAACTAAGTGGAAAAAGGGCCACCAGAAGTGTTTATGGCACAATACACTAATAATTATTTTAATTAATAATAATAGAGATGTTCAATTCTTTTTAAATACCTAAGACTTTTTCTGTGTTTCCTCTAAATTCAGCATTTACATAGTTTTTCCTTCTACTTTAACACATTAAAATTTATACATATATATGTATACATACATACATAAAACACTTGCATGTTTTGTATGTTATATATAATACATAACAAACACCTAAAAGTAAATCCCCCACCACTCTGTTAATTATGGTCATGAGGAGACTTCACCTTTCTGAATCCAGGATATCACACTGTCCTGGTTTGTTTTCCTCTAATTCACTGGCTGACCTGCTCAGTCTCCTTCGCTAATTATCCTTCTCTCCCCATTCTCTAGGCTTTGGCATGCCCCCTCCCACCCCCCTGCCCCACCGCCTCAGGCCTCACACCTCTTTGCTAACCTTACACCCACCCCCTGGGTGATGTCAACCATTTCCACAGCTTTAGACATCATCTCTCTATGTATCACCTCGAAAATCCTCTCTTCAACATAGACCTTTCTCCCTTCTGCCTGTGGAAATCTCTACTTCATTATCTGAATAGACGTCTCAACGACCAAAATTCGACTCTTAATAACTACCTCCCTTCCAAAAGTACTCTTCCTCCCGTGTTCAGCATCTCAGAAAATGACGCTTAGTCCATCTACAAATTCTGAACACCCACCAGTTTTCAATCACCTGCCCTGCTACCAGCCTAGTCAAGCACCGACTAGTAGCTCTTATTCTCCACATGGCTGCCAGATGGATCACGTTAAAAAAGGCCATCACATTCTGTCAGTCCTCTGCTTAAAACCCTCCAATGGCTTCCCATGTCACCTAGAATAAAATCCAGACACCTTGCTTTGACCCATGTGCTCCTAAACCTAATCTGGTCCCAGCTACCCATCTAACCACATCTCCTATTCTCTCCTCCTTGCTCATTCCACTCCAGTCACATGAACCTCCCCACTGCTCTTCAGAACGCCCAGCAGGCTGCCCCTCAGAGAATGTTTCCCAGTCCTTCCCTGTGCCTAGAATTTTCTTCCCCCTTATCTGCATGAGTCATTCTCTTACTTCATTCAAGTCTCTGTTCAAATGTCACATAAACAGAGTATTTTCCTACCCACTCTACCTAAAGTAGCACTATCCATCACATTCTATCCCTTTATTCTTCTTTATATTTTTAATAGCACCATATTATATATTAATATGTATAAATATAAAAGTATATATAAATATACAAATAAATAAAGCAAACAACAATTATATATTCATTTATTGGCTTGTTTATTATCTCTCCACAGACGTATGCTTCATGAAAAAAAAAATTTTGCCTATTTCATTCATTGCTGTATAGCCTCAAGGCCTAGAATGGTGCCTGAAAAGTAATAGGCACTCAAGAAATACTTGGGAATAAATGAATGAATGAGCCCTCTCTTTCTCTCTCTGAGTTAACCAATGCAATACACAAAACTAATAATTTCCCTTAATAATATAAAATTATTAACTTCTACGTTCCGCTTAGAGAAATAATAAGGAGCCCTTCCGGCCATCCCTTACCTGAACATCCCCATTGAGAAGGAATGACATAACTAATGGTGAGAGATAAAGGTACTGATAACCCACAGTCTTTTGGATCTCTCTCTAGACCCTATCTTCCCTCAAGCAGAGCGAGGTCTCTTCTGCTCCTACTCTTATGTAGTACTTTTACCTCCAAAAGGCTGGCATGGAGACTCACCTTTCTTTGGCAATTTATTCTACCAGCCACTGTGCTGTACAGAAGGCTGCCCCATCCATGAGGCTGGAGGGGTGAATAGCTCTGCGGACTCAACTTCCTCACTTATGTCAGGTTGGAGGTGGGGAACAGAGTGGCTCACTCTGACCTCAGATCCAAGCCATATATCTTCAGTCCAACTTTCCCAGTAATAAAGCAGATACTATATGAGAATATCCATTTGTTGGTTTGATCAAAGAGAAGCAAATGGTATAATTAAATTGCTGAAGCCACCTCAAAATTCTCCAAGTATTTATCTTTTTTGTGAGATTATAGATAACTTTTGTGGGGGTTTTTTCTGTATTTTACAAATTTTCTACAATAAAACATCTTTATCCCAAGATATAGACAGATTTAAAATATAGAAAAAAAGTCTTTAAGACTGCCTGTTATTGACAACTCTATCATGAGACATTTTCACATTTATTCTTGCTTAACACACTATTGTGCCACTTTTATATTTAAGAATAGAATTATTGAGGAGGAGCTTCAAGATGACAGAAGAGTAAGACACGAAGATCACCTTCCTCCCCACAAATACATCAGAAATACATCTACAGGTGGAACAGCTCCTACAGAACTCCTACTGAACGCTGGCAGAAGACCTCAGACCTCCCAGAAGGCAAGAAACTCCCCACGGGCAAGAAACTTACCCTACCTGGGTAGGGTAAAAGAAAAAAGAAAAAACAGAGACAAAGAATAGGGACGGGGGCTTTCCTGGTGGCACAGTGGTTTAGAGTCCGCCTGCCGATGCAGGGGACACGGGTTCGTGCCCTGGTCCGGGAGGATCCCACATGCTGCAGAGCGGCTGGGCCCGTGAGCCATGGCCGCTGAGCCTGCGCGTCCAGAGCCTGTGCTCCGCAACGAAACAGGCCACAACAGTGAGAGGCCCGCGTACCGCAAAAAAAAAAAAAAAAAAAAAAAAGAATAGGGACGGGACCTGCACTAGTGGGAGGGAGCTGTGAAGGAGGAAAGGTTTCCACACACTAGGAAGCCCCTTCACGGGCGGAGACTGCAGGTGGCGGACGGGGGAAACTTCGTAGCCACGGAGGAGAGATCAGCAACAGGGGTGCGGAGGGCAAAGAGGAGAGATTCCCACACAGAGGGTCGGTGCCGACCAGCACTCACCAGCCCGAGAGGCTTGTCTGCCTACCCGCTGGGGCAGGCAGGGTCTGGGAGCTGAGGCTCGGGCTTCGGAGGTCAGATCCCAGGGAGAGGACTGGGGTTGGCGGTGTGAACACAGCCTGAAGGGGTTAGTGAGCCACAGCTAGCCGGGAGGCAGTCCAGGAAAAGTCTAGAGCTAATGAAGAGACAAGAGACTTTTTCTTGCCTCTTTGTTTCCTGGTGCGCGAGGAGAGGGGATTCAGAGCGCTGCTTAAAGGAGCTCGAGAGATGGGCGGGAGCCGCGGCTATCAGCGCGGACCCCAGAGACGGGCATGGGACGCTAAGGCTGCTGCTGCCGCCACCAAGAAGCCTGTGTGCAAGCACAGGTCACTCTCCACACCTCCCCTCCCAGGAGACTGTGCAGCCAGCCACTGCCAGGGTCCCGTGATCCAGGGACAACTTCCCCAGGAGAACGCATGGCATGCCTCAGGCTGGTGCAACGTCACGCTGGCCTCTGCCGCCGCAGGCTCTCCTGGCATCCGTACCCCTCCCTACCCCCGGCCTGAGTGAGCCAGACCCCCAAATCAGCTGCTCCTTTAACCCCGTCCTGTCTGAGTGAAGAACAGACGCCCTACGGTGACCTACAAGCAGAGGTGGCGCCAAATCCAAAGCTGAACCCCAGGAGCTGTGCGAACAAAGAAGAGAAAGGGAAATCTCTCCCAGCAGCCTCAGGAGCAGTGGATTAAACCTCGACAACCAATTTGATGTACCCTGCATCTGTGGAATACCTGAATGGACAACAAATCATCCCAAATTGAGGAGGTGGACTTTGGGAGCAATAATATATATACTTTTTCCTCTTTTTCTGAGTGTGTATGTCTATGCTTCTGTGTCTGATATTGCCTGTATAGCTTTGCTTTTACCATTTCTCCTAGGGTTCTGTCTGCCCGTTTTTCTGTTTTTTTTTTTTTTTTTTACCTTAAAAAAATTTTTTCTTAATAATTATTTATTTTAATAACTTTATTTTACTTCATTTTATCTTCTTTCTTTCTTTCTTTCTCTCTCTCTCTCTCTCTCCCTCCCTCCCTCCCTCTCTCTCTTTCTTTCTTTCTTTCTCTTTTTCTCCCTTTTATTCTGAGCCGTGTGGATGACAGGCTCTTGGTGCTCCAGCCAGGCGTCAGGGCTGTGTCTCTGAGGTGGAAGAGCTAAGTTCAGGACACTGGTCCAGAAGAGACCTCCCAGCTCCACATAATATCAAACGGCAAAAATCTCCCAGAGATCTCCATCTCAACGCCAAGACCCAGCTCCACTCAACAACCAGAAAGCTACAGTGCTGGACACCCTATGCCGAACAACTAGCAAGACAGGAGCACAACCCCATCCATCAGCAGAAAGGCTGCCTAAAATCATAAAAAGGGCACAGACACCCCAAAACACACCACCAGACGTGGACCTGCCCACCAGAAAGACAAGATCCAGCCTCATCCACCAGAACACAGGCACTAGTCCCCTCCACCAGGAAGCCTACACAGCCCACTGAACCAACCTTAGCCACTGGGGACAGACACCAAAAACAACGGGAACTACGAACCTGCAGCCTGCAAAAAGGAGACCCCAAACACAGTAAGATAAGCAAAATGAGAAGACAGAGAAACACAGCAGATGAAGGAGCAAGGCAAAAACCCACCAGACAAAACAAATGAAGAGGAAATAGGCAGTGTGCCTGAAAAAGAATTCAGAATAATGATAGTAAAGATGATCCAAAATCTTGGAAATACAATGGAGAAATTACAAGAAACGTTTAACAAGGACCTAGAAGAACTAAAGAGCAAACAAACAGAGATGAACAACACAATAAATGAAATTAAAAATTCTCTAGAAGGAATCAATAGCAGAATAACTGAGGCAGAAGAACAGATAAGTGACCTGGAAGATAAAAGAGTGGAAATAATTACTGCAGAGCAGAATAAAGAAAAAAGAATGAAAAGAAATGAAGACAGCATTAGAGACCTCTGGGACGACATTAAACACAACAACGTTCGAATTATAGGGGTCCCAAAAGAAGAAGAGAAAAAGAAAGGGTCTGAGAAAATATTTGAAGAGGTTATAGTTGAAAACTTCCCTAATATGGGAAAGGAAATACTTAAGTCTAGGAGCACAGAGTCCCATACAGGATAAACCAAAGGAGAAACACGCCAAGACACATATTAATCAAACTATCAAAAATTAAATACAAGGAAAAAATATTAAAAGCAGCAAGGGAAAAACAACAAATAACACACAAGGGAATCCCCATAAGGTTAACAGCTGACCTTTCAGCAGGAACTCTGCAAGCCAGAAGGGAGTGGCATGACATATTTAAAGCGATGAAGGAGAAACGCCTACAACCAAGATTACTCTACCCAGCAAGGATCTCATTCAGATTTGACAGAGAAATTAAAACCTTTACAGTCAAGCAAAAGCTAAAAGAATTCAGCACCACCAAAACAGCTTTACAACAAATGCTAAAGGAACTTTTCTAGGCAGGAAACACAAGAGAAGGAAAAGACCTACAATAACAAACCCAAAACAATTAAGAAAATGGTAATAGGAACATACATATCAATAACTACCTTAAACGTAAATGGATTAAATGCTCCAACCAAAAGACAGATTGGTTGAATGTATACAAAAACAAGACCCGTATATACGCTGTCTACAAGAGACGCACTTCAGACCTAAGGACACATACAGGCTGAAAGTGAGGGGATGGAAAAAGATACTCCATGAAAATGGAAATCAAAAGAAAGCTGGGGGCTTCCCTGGTGGCGCAGTGGTTCAGAGTCCACCTGCCGATGCAGGGGACACAGGTTCCTGCCGTGGTCCGGGAAGATCCCACATACCGCGGAGAAGCTGGGCCCGTGAGCCATGGCCACTGAGCCTGTGCTCCACAACGGGAAAGGCCAAAACAGTGAGAGGCCCACGTACCTAAAAAAAAAAAAAAAAAGAAAGAAACCTGGAGTAGCAATTCTCATATCAGACACAATAGACCTTAAAAAAAAGAATATTACGAGACAAAGAAGGACAACACATAATGATCAAGGGATCAATCGAGGAAGAAGATATGACAATTGTAAACATTTATGCACCCCACAGAAGCGCACCTCAATACATAAGTTAAATACTAAGAGCCATAAAAGGAGAAATCCACAGGAACACAATCACAGTAGGGGACTTTAACACCCCACTTTAACCAATGGACAGATCATCCAAAATGAAAATAAATAAAGAAACACAAGCTTTAAATAATACATTAAACAAGATGGACTTAATTGATATTTATAGGACATTCCATCCAAAAACAACAGAGTACACTTCCTTCTCAAGTGCTCATAGAACATTCTCCAGGATAGATCATATCTTGGATCACAAATCAAACCTTGGTAAATTTAAGAAAGTTGAAACTGTATCAAGTATCTTTTCCAACCACAACGCTATGAGACTAGATAACAATTACAGGAAAAGATCTGTAAAAAATACAAACACATGGAGGCTAAACAACACACTACTTAATAACCAAGAGATCACTGAAGAAATCAAAAAATACCTAGAAACAAATGACAATGGAGACACGACAACCCAAAACCTATGCGATGCAGCAAAAGCAGTTCTAAGAGGGAAGTTTATAGCAATACAATCCTACCATATGAAACAAGAAACATCTCACATAACCTAACCTTACACCTAAAGCAGTTAGAGACAGAAGAACCAAAAAGCCCCAAAGTTAGCAGAAGGAAAGACAGCATAAAGATTAGATCAGAAATACAGGAAAAAGAAATGAAGGAAACAATAGCAAAGATTAATAAAACTAAAAACTGGTTATTTGAGAAGATAAACAAAATTGATAAACTATTAACCAGACTCATCAAGAAAAAAGGGGAGAAGACTCAAAGCGATAGAAATAGAAATGAAAAAGGAGAAGTAACAACTGACACTGCAGAAATACAAAGGATAATGAGACATTACTACAAGCAACTATATGCCAATAAAATGGACAAGCCAGAAGAAATGGACAAATTCATAGAAAAGCACAACCTTCTGAGACTGAAGCAAGAAGAAATAGAAAATATGAACAGACCAGTCACAAGCACTGAAATTGAAGCTGTGATTAAAAATCTTCCAACAGGGCTTCCCTGGTGGCGCAGTGGTTGAGAGTCTGCCTGCCGATGCAGGGGACACGGGTTCGTGCCCCGGTCTAGGAAGATCCCACATGCCGCGGAGCGGCTGGGCCCGTGAACCATGGCCGCTGAGCCTGCACGTCCAGAGCCTGTGCTCCGCAACGGGAGAGGCCACAACAGTGAGAGGCCCGCGTACCGCAAAAAAAAAAAAAAAAAAATCTTCCAACACACAAAAGCCCAGGACCAGATGGCTTCAAAGGTGAATTCTACCAAACATTTAACACCTATCCTTCTAAAACTCTTACAAAATGTAGCAGAGGGAGGAACATTCCCAAACTCATTCTACGAGGCCACCATCACCCTGATACCAAAACCGGACAAAGATGTCACAAAGAGAGAAAACTACATAACACTGATGAACATAGATGCAAAAATCCTCAACAAAATACTAGCAAACAGAATCCAACAGCACATTAAAAGGATCATACACCATGATCAAGTGGGGTTTATCCCAGGAATGCAAGGATTCTTCAATATACGCAAATCAAACAATGTGATACACCATATTAACAAATCGAAGGAGAAAAACCATATGATCATCTCAATAGATGCAGAGAAAGCTTTTGACAAAATTCAACACCAATTTATGATAAAAGCCCTCCAGAAAGTAGGCATACAGGGAACTTTCCTCAACATAATAAAGGCCATATATGACAAACCCACGGCCAACATCATCCTCATTGGTGAAAAACTGAAACCATTTCCACTAAAATCAGGAACAAGACAAGGTTGCCCACTCTCACCACTCTTATTCAACATAGTTTTGGAAGTTTTAGCCACAGCAATTAGAGAAAAAAAGAAATAAAAGGAATCCAAATCAGAAAAGAAGAAGTAAAGCTGTCACTGTTTGCAGATGACACAATACTATACATAAAGAATCCTAAAGATGCTACAAGAAAACTACTAGAGCTAATCAATGAATGTGGTAATGTAGCAGGATACAAAATTAATTCACAGAAATCTCTAACATTCCTATACACTAATGATGAAAAATCTGAAAGTGAAATTGAGAAAACACTCCCATTTACCACTGCAACAAAAGAATAAAATATCTAGGAATAAACCTACCTAAGGAGACAAAAGACCTATATGCAGAAAATTATGACACTGATGAAAGAAATTAAAGATGATACAAATAGATGGAGAGATACACCATGTTCTTGGATTGGAAGAATCAACACTGTGAAAATGACTATACTATCCAAAGCAATCTACAGATTCAATGCAATCCCTATCAAACTACCACTGGCATTTTTCAAAGAACTAGAATAAAAAATTTCACAATTTGTATGGAAACACAAAAGACCCCAAATAGCCAAAGCAATCTTGAGAAAGAAAAATGGAGCTGGAGGAATCAGGCTCCCAGAATTCAGACTGTACTACAAAGCTACAGTAATCAAGACAGTATGGTACTGGCAAAAAAAAAAAAGAAATATAGATCAATGGAACAGGATAGAAAGCCCAGAGATAAACCCACACTCATATGGTCACCTTATCTTTGATAAAGGAGACATGAATATACAGTGGAGAAAAGACAGCCTCTTCAATAAGCGGTGCTGGGAAAACTGGACAGCTACATGGAAAAGAATGAAATCAAAACACTCCCTAACACCATACACCAAAATAAACTTAAAATGGATTAAAGACCTAAATGTAAGGCCAGACACTATCAAACTCTTAGAGGAATACATAGGCAGAACACTCTATGACGTAAGTCACAGCAAGACCGTTTTTGACCCACCTCCTAGAGAAATGGAAATAAAAACAAAATAAACAAATGGGACCTAATGAAACTTAAAAGCTTTGGCACAGCAAAGGAAACCATAAACAAGACAAAAAGACACCCCTCAGAATGGGAGAAAATATCTGCAAATGAAGCCACTGACAAAGGATTAATCTCCAAACTTTATAAGCAGCTCATGCAGATCAATATCAGAAAAACAAACAACCCAATCCAAAAATGGGCAGAAGACCTAAATAGACATTTCTCCAAAGAAGATATACAGATTGCCAACAAATACATGAAAGAATGCTCAACATCATTAATCATTAGAGAAATGCAAATCAAAACTACAATGATATATCATCTCACACGGGTCAGAATGGCCATCATCAAAAAATCTAGAAACAATAAATGCTGTAGAGGGTGTGGAGAAAAGGGAACCCTCTTGCACTGTTGGTGGGAATGTAAATTGATACAGCCACTATGGAGAACAGTATGGAGGTTCCTTAAAAAACTAAAAATAGAACTATCATATGACCCAGCAATCCCACTACTGGGCATATACCCTGAGAAAACCATAATTCAAAAAGAGTCATGTACCACAATGTTCAATGCAGCTCTATTTACAATAGCCCAGACATGGAAGCAACCTAAGTATCCATCAACAGATGAATGGATAAAGAAGATGTGGCACGTATATACAATGGAATATTACTCAGCCATAAAAAGAAACGAAATTGATTTATTTGTAGTGAGGTGGATGGACCTAGAGTCTGTCATACAGAGTGAAGTAAGTCATAAAGAGAATAACAAATACCGTATGCTAACACATATATATGGAATCTTAAAAAAAAAAAAAAGTGGCCATGAAGAACCTAGGGGCAAGATGAGAATAAAGATGCAGACCTACTTGAGAATGGACTTGAGGATACAGGGAGATGGAAGGGTAAGCTGGCACAAAGTGAGAGAGTGGCATGGACATATATACACTACCAAACATAAAGTAGATAGCTAAGGGGAAGCAGCCACATAGCACAGGGAGATCAGCTCAGTGCTTTGTGACCACCTATAGGGGTGGGATAGGGATGGTGCGAAGGAGGGAGACACAAGAGGGAAGAGATATGGGGACATAGGTATATGTATAACTGATTCACTTTGTTATAAAGCAGAAACTAACACACCATTGTAAAGCAATTACACTCCAATAAAGATGTTAAAAAATAGAATTATTATTTTTTAAATACACTTTAAACTTTACCAATCCCGTGAATTATTTTAATGAAATTCAATTTTTAATTTCATTTCAAAAGTATTTCTAAGATTACAAAAACTTGATTGGGAAATACCTTTTTTTTCTTTGAATGTTACATATGCAACTCCCTTGGTTCTTGTTGGATATATCACATCTTCAACAACTCCACCCGCATTCTCAATATCTTGAAAGTGACTCTTCACTAATACGGCCAGTGACTGATCATTAACGGAACCAACTGGAAGACCAGCAACTACAATTGTTCTTTCAGAAGCTTCAGATTCCTTGACCTTCAAGACTGATGCCTGCAAAAAAACAGTAGGATACTCTTCAAATATATAGGATTCGACTTAATATAGGCAATGCTACACACCAGTAGGAAAAGCTATTTTATTCAATAAAGGTGCTCTTGCAATTGATTAGATACTTGAAAAAATATATTAAGGTTAGAGCCTGGCCTCATACCATATGCCAGCATAAACTCTATATAAATTTGAGAGTTAAAATGTAAAAAGGAAACCCCTTTTTTTAATAAATGGAAAACACTGGTTAACATTTGTCTGATTTTAGAAAGACCTAAAAATAATTGTAACCACAAAGGAAAAGATTGAGATATAAATTTTTCTTAAGATTTTTTATTTTTGATGTGGACCATTTTTAAAGTCTTTGTTGAATTTGTTATAATATTGCTTCTGCTTTATGTTTTGGTGTTTTGGCCCTGAGGCATGTGGGATCTTAGCTCCCTGACCAGGGACCACCTGCATGGGAAGGGGAAGGGGAAGTCTTAACCACTGGACTGCCAGGGAAGTCCCGGGATATAAATTTTTTAAATCAAAATTTTTTAAAAAGTCAAGCTAACCAATGAAAAAAACAGAACAAAATACCTAGGAATAAACCTACCTAAGGAGACAAAAGACCTATATGCAGAAAACTGTAAGACACTGATGAAAGAAATTAAAGATGATACCAACAGATGGAGAGATATACCACGTTCTTGGATTGGAAGAATCAACACTGTGAAAATGACTATACTATCCAAAGCAATCTACAGATTCAATGCAATCCCTATCAAACTACCACTGGCATTTTTCAAAGAACTAGAACAAATAATTTCACAATTTGTATGGAAACACAAAAGACCCCGAATAGCCAAAGCAATCTTGAGAAAGAAAAATGGAGCTGGAGGAATCAGGCTCCCAGAATTCAGACTGTACTACAAAGCTACAGTAATCAAGACAGTATGGTACTGGCAAAAAAAAAAAAAAGAAATATAGATCAATGGAACAGGATAGAAAGCCCAGAGATAAACCCACACTCATATGGTCACCTTATCTTTGATAAAGGAGACATGAATATACAGTGGAGAAAAGACAGCCTCTTCAATAAGTGGTGCTGGGAAAACTGGACAGCTACATGGAAAAGAATGAAATCAGAACACTCCCTAACACCATATACCAAAATAAACTTAAAATGGATTAAAGACCTAAATGTAAGGCCAGACACTATCAAACTCTTAGAGGAAAACGTAGGCAGAACACTCTATGACATAAATCACAGCAATCCTTTTTGACCCACCTCCTAGCAAAATGGAAATAAAAACAAAAATAAACAAATGGGACATAATGAAACTTAAAGGCTTTTGCACAGCAAAAGAAACCATAAACAAGACGAAAAGACAACCCTCGGAATGGGAGAAAATATCTGCAAATGAAGCCACTGACAAAGGATTAATCTCCAAAATTTATAAGCAGCTCATGCAGCTCAATATTAAAAAAAACAAACAACCCAATCCAAAAATGGGCAGAAGACCTAAATAGACATTTCTCCAAAGAAGATATACAGATTGCCAACAAACACATGAAAGTCTGCTCAATATCACTAATCATTAGAGAAATGCAAATCAAAACCAAAATGAGGTATCACCACACACTATCAGAATGGCCATCATCAAAAAATCTAGAAACAATAAATGATGGAGAGGGTGTGGAGAAAAGGGAACCCTCCTATAATGTTGGTGGGAATGTAAATTGACACAGCCACTATGGGGAACAGTATGGAAGTTCCTTAAAAAACTAAAAATAGAACTACCATACAACCCAGCAATCCCACTACTGGGCATATACCCTGAGAAAACCGTAATTCAAAAAGAGTCATGTACCAAAATGTTCATTGCAGCTCTATTTACAATAGCCCGGATATGGAAGCAACCTAAGTGTTCATCGACAGATGAACGGATGAAGATGTGGCACATATATACAATGGAATATTACTCAGCCATAAAAAGAAATGAAATTGAGTTATTTGTTGCGAGGTGGATGGACCTAGAGACTGTCATAAAGAGTGAAGTTAAGTCAGAAAGAGAAAAACAAATACCGTATGCTAACACATATATATGAAAACTAAAAAAAAAAAAAAAAAAGTAGTTATGAAGAACCTTGGGGCAGGACAGGAATAAAGATGCAGATGTAGAGAATGTACCTGAGGACATGGGGAGGGGGGAGGGTAAGCTGGGACGAAGTGAGAGCGTGGCATGGACATATATACACTACCAAATGTAAAATAGATAGCTGGTGGGAAGCAGCCGCATAGCACAGGGAGATCAGCTCGGTGCTTTGTGACCACCTAGAGGGGTGGGATAGGGAGGGTGGGAGGGAGACGCAAGAGGGAGGAGATATGGGGATATATGTTTACGTATAGCTGATTCACTTTGTTATACAGCAGAAACTAACACCCCATTGTAAAGCAATTATACTCCAATAAAGATGTTAAAAAAGAAAAAAAAAAGTCAAGGTAACCACAAAATTTTGTAGTTTGGAGTTGGCTGTATGTTTTCTTGATTGTAGAGTTGAAAGTACATAAGGTAATAAAAAACACATTCTTTTTTTTTTCTTTTTTTGGTAAAATTAGGAAAAAGTCACCATAAAAAAATAAAACCCTGGCAATAACATTGGAGCTCCCGTGAAGTAAACCCTGCCTTCCAGCACATATCTGAAATAGAATTCAACCACTGAGAGCACATGCTACTGTAGACTGTGCCACCCTGGGAACAGAGGACCAAGTGCAAGTAGATCCTTCCCTGGGCTCACTCTCTGTGAACTTCTTGTATTAAGGTTTTAATTTGTTCCCCAGCTCATTTAGGGCAGTGGACCTATAAACTTCTCCCAATGCTTACATAGGTAGTCCAGCTTGATTACACCAGAGCTCAGACATAATCTATCCTAAATTACCCCCAGGGAGGACAGGATGTCTCACAGGTCCAAATAATGGTTAATAGATCATAAAGATGTTTTGGTTTTCAGTTCAGAGGACTCTATATACTCAGAGTAGGGCTTCACTGGGGATAGGCAAACAGCTTCTAACCTTCCCGATCAAGAAAACAGTCTAAGCACACACACAGTGTCCATTCTAACCCAGGAGCATCTTAAAATGAAAGTAGAAGAATAAAAAAGAGAGTAAACACAATTAAGGGGAGCAATCAGCAGCATAGGGGAGATTTCAACAATTTCTTGAAGACGGAAGAGATACAGAAGTAT
Organism: Mesoplodon bidens; assembly: GCF_964165515.1. Classification (NCBI taxonomy): domain Eukaryota; kingdom Metazoa; phylum Chordata; class Mammalia; order Artiodactyla; family Ziphiidae; genus Mesoplodon; species Mesoplodon bidens. The sequence goes on along the minus strand of NC_138165.1, from coordinate 45,749,550 downwards.
GTTGAAGGATAAGACAGAGGGAATCCAGAATAAAGAAAAGGGGGTTGCAATGGAAAGGTGACACCTTTCATGGCAGAACCTGAGAAATGAAAAAAGCGACCAAAACCAGAAAGATTAGTTGAAAAGCTAGCGGCAAAACAAAACTGAATGGACACTAGGGAGAATCTGACCTGCTAGTATGGGTGCTGGCACCCCAGAGCAAGCCCCCTCCCCCTCCACTTTCTGGCATTTGAAAGGGCCCAAGCCTAAAGATCATAAGTAAATTAAAGTGTGCATGTTTTCAGTAAATTATAGAATACCAAAAAAAGAGAATCTATTTGACACAGCTGCGAGGAACATTTTTCTGTAAGTGGAAAAAGGAAAAATACACATGACATTGGACAAAAAGGAGAAAAAGTAATCACAGCACACTATTATTAGGCCCTGCTGTAAACAGTATTTACTGTTTGCATAATAATATAGACACTCTCATTGGTTTTTATCTTTTAGACTAATTCTGTTTAATCTTCAAAATACCAAAGACTTAAATATGATTACAGAATAAAATGGAAACATTCAACCCTGTCAATGTAAGAATAAAGGTAAAACTAACAGAAGTTGAGAAAAAAAGAAACATCTATACTTATATTACTGAAAATCATGTAATACCATCAAAATTTTAAGTATATTATGAAAGTTACAAAAATAGTCCACAGGAGAATTTAAAATATTACTAAAACTTTCAAGCTTGAAAGGTGGGAGAAGTCAGAGGTTACTTGAGTGAAATCCTCATTTATCACAGCAGGAATTCAATAATAGAAAATGCCTAAAGTCAATGATGACCGCCCCCAGGATATGCACTCTCTCAGCATCTCCTTTGACTTTTCAGCTGGTGGTTATAAAATAAGGTGGCAAAAATGTACCTGCATTTCTTAGAATACAGAGTATCTTGTCAATTAGTTAATCAATTTACAAATACAGTATTAATGAAGCAGGTGTTCTATATCTGGCAATATGCTGGGTACCAAAGATGACACATACGAAGACGTAAAGCACACCCCTCACCCTGAAATTGTTCCACTATAAAAATTTACTGAGCATTTATTATGTGCGGGGCACCTGGATGGGCCTTAAGATTACCAACACACACACAAAAAGAGCCTCTAAGTTATGGATGAGAAGGAGGCAGGCACACACATAAGTCATTTCAACAGAGCTTGGTAGGCACAGAAAGAGGGAGGTCTTCTTCTCTACAAGAAGAACAGACCGGGCTTCCCTGGTGGTGCAGTGGTTGAGAGTCCGCCTGCCGATGCAGGGGATACGGGTTCGTGCCCCGGTCTGGGAGGATCCCACATGCCACGGAGCGGCTGGGCCCGTGAGCCATGATCGCTGGGCCTGCGCATCCGGAGCCTGTGCTCCGCAACGGGAGAGGCCACAACAATGAGAGGCCCGTGTACTGCAAAAAAAAAAAAGAAGAACGGACCAACACCCCAAAATCTGAAAAGGATACAGGACCATTCACAATAAAGGTCACTTAGGATTAGGAAGCAAGATTAATTCTGGCTAAAGCAGTCAAAGAAGGCTTCATGAAAGAGAGAACTTGAAGGCTGAGGTCGAATTTTAACTAATGGTCAAATTTAATTAAAAATGCAAAAAAGTTCACAGCAAAAGCAAAGGAAAAGAGGAATGGAGGATGAAAATGGCTCATATTGAGGCATATAAAGCAAAGGTAGTGTCTCCTGAAAAGGAAACTCATAATAATTATGGACTCTTTGTTATGGGAGGTAATTTTAATGGATGAAAACAGTTTCTTAAAATATTCAGGGACAAATAAATTGCACAGGAAACAATAAAAATATAAAAATGTGTTCCTCCATCCTAGCCCCAAGTGGTAAGATGTAATTATCCCAAAATAGTTCTTTCTAGAAAAGGAAAAAAAAAAAAAAAAAAAAGATTTTTGAGACTTTAAGGGGATTTTTGTTTCACATGAGATTTGTCTTGATTTACTATACATCTGGCTCTAACAGTCCACACCAACCTCCACGGATAAGTGGCTAGTGAATTAGCTTCCTTTTCTTCATCAGTGTCAAAGAAAATCTTTAAATCAATTTAAATTCGGAAAATCTTACTCCGCCTCTGCCCTCATCAACTAATACCATATTTCTTTATTCAAATGTCTACATTTATCTTTGAAATCAAAGAAACTTCTCCTTGATGGCTATTAATCTCTTCTATCCACCGTTAAGAAGAAAAAGAGAGGTCTTGGAGATAGCGCTTTCAAGAGTTACCATATGGAGATAAAGAATTTTGAAACATGAGCAGCATTTTGGTCGGCAGGTATTAAAATGACGGCAATTTCCCTGCATCAATGATACATTTTAAGAGACTTTTGACCATAGTATCAGCAAACAAAAAGATAAAAAGAAAAACTGAGTTTATTTTTATAAGTAAAGCACTTGGGAGAGATAGTTAAATTTATTCACTGCGTTCGCTTACATTCCTTTTCTCAAAATTAGGTGTCTATTTTCATCCACGTTGCCTTTACCGCCACCGGTAAACAAAGTCGCACTTGCACTTCACAAATGCTTGGGCACTCTGACCAGGAATTGAAGGCCCTGCCACTGCCTTTAAGCGCTTGATACAGAGTACACGGAAGCCTAAATCTTAAATTTGCTAACTGTTCTTGCTAGGCAGCAAAGATGGTGATAACAGAGCCTTTTGTGTCTGGAGAAAGAACTAAGGCCACAAGAGAAAAGAATTCCCGCTAAGACGTCAGGCTGCTTTCCCAACTGTGTCCTTGGCTCGAATCCTTCCCTTACAAAAGGAAACGGTGGCCTCCATTTCTGGGCAATTCTCTCCTCTCCTGCTCCCAAAGTGTGGCAGGACAACAGTTAAGCCTTAACACAGGCTGCGAGGCCACTCGTCGACCAACCAGCTGTGTCCCTGACAACCAGGCACTAGGTGCCGGAGGAGGCCGCGGCGATGCGTCCCTTTGGAGCTGGCCTGCGGTGAAGCGCGCGGAACTGCCACCCGTACAGGTGCAGAAAGACCGGGCTAGGTTTGCCTTCGGGGTCCCTCCCCACGCCTCCCCGGTCACCCCGCACCCTCGCCCGTCCTGCCCGGCTCCGCGTCCTCCTGGGGGACCGTGGTGACGGGACGAGGACCACTCCGCTCTGCAAAACCCAAAGCAAAAGCAACTTGCCATGGCGGAGGAGAGACGAGCCCTCGGCGGCCGGCCGGGCCCAGAGCTAGCGGAGCGTGGGTGGCGCGGCGGGAGCTGGCTGACGGGTTTTGGTTTCGGTTTTCTGTTCCCGCTTGTTTGGAGACAGCCCCTCCACCCCAGCCCGCGGTTCTGCGGCCTCGGGGCCTCGGGGCCTCGGGGCCTCGGGATGAGAGCCCGGACCTGGGGCGGCTGCTGTCCGGACGCCCTCGGTAGTTCCGCAACTTTTGAAATCAAGCTGGAGAGAGGTCGGGGGGATTCCCCGGCGCGAATGCGGGTATTCTCCGGGTGCTGTGTCTGTCCTGTGGGCAGTGGATCGTCCTTGCTACGCCATCTTTATCTCCCTAGTTGTGTTCTCACCGCACCACGCCTGTTTCTCCTCTCGTGCCCTGCCCAGGACCAGTGACCAGGTGCGCAGGGCACAGATGAAAGGTCCCTGCTAAAAGAGAGCTCACCATCCTGGCCATCTCGTGCTCAGATTCCTGAGTCTGGCACCTACAGGGACACAGGGAATCTACATACATAGCTTCAAAGTCAAAGAGAGCATGAGTAAGAAAAGCAAATAGCTGGCTAGTATGGAGAAGTTCAATTCCACTCCTAAGAAATACAAATTGAAATCATAACAGGATCCCCTTTTTTCATGATTAGAGTGGCAAAACTTAAAAAGTGCTGGTAATACCCAGTGTCAGCCAGAGTGTGAGGAAACATCAATGTTGCTGCAAGCATAGATAGGTGTAAGCATTTCTAAGGATTTTGGCCCCTCTCAAAAATGTAAAGTGAAAAAAAAAAGTAAAAATGCATATATATCCTTAGAATTAGCAACTCCACTTTCAGAAACGAACTGAAGTTACAGTGCACGAGTAGAACTAAGATATTGTACATATATTTTAATTGTGCATTGCTTGTAATACAATAATTTTTTTTCAGAAAGTCTGGGATCCACCCAGTTAAACCATGAAATAGAACTATTTATTATATGGTCGATGGCACATCTGTTAAGGCCTAAGGCTATGAAGATTTTAAAACAATAAGGTAGATCTATATGTAATTCCCCAATTTATATTTTATATTCAGATTCCTACACTTAAATGCCCACTTGAATGTCTGATAAGCATGTGAAGCCTAATAGGACCTTCCTCCCGTTCTTCCTTCTCAGTAAGTAGCACTACCACCCACTGAGGAACTTAAACTCAGAACTCACTTGTCTTCCTTAATTCCTCTTTTCCTTAGCTCCGTTAGTACATTCCATAAACTGCACACTATCTCCAACTTTATCTCTACCACCCAGATCAACTGCGTCCTCCGCCTTCGGCCTTGTTCAATTCATTCTGGATACCACACCCAGGATGATATTTTTTAAATGTAAATCAGGTTTGATCCCTGTCTGAACACTTCATTGTTTTCCCATTGCACTTTGAATAAAATTTACTTCCCCACCAAGGGGGCTTTTCCCCAGCCCTGTTTCTATGTCATGGCCTGGATGGTTCCTCCCAGATATTCACTTAACTGGCTCATTGCTGTCATTGGAGCCTTAGCTCAAATGAGCCCTCTTCAGGGAGACTGTTTCTGATCACCCAGTCTAAATTTGTCCCCCCAATTATTATTCTATCACCCTGTTATTCCATCTAAATATCACTCACACCTTTCTAAAAATATGAAGATACATTTGTTTATCTTTTCTTACCTGTCACCCACCACCCCCCCAACACAATAGACAGTAGTGTTGCCGGAAGGGGGACCCATTCCAGGGCCCGAGAGTGGGCTTTTGTCTAACTCTCAAAAATGAATTGTCTGAGGAGACACACGTGCTGACAAAGCAAGGGACTTAATTGGGAAGAGGCGCTCGGCAGAAAGCAGCAGGGTAAGGGAACCAGGAGAACTGCTCTGCCACGTGGCTCGCAGTCTCGGGTTTTATGGTGATGCGGTTAGTTTCCAGGTTGTCTCTGGCCAATCACTCTGACTCAGGGTCCTTCCCGGTGGCAGGTGCATGGCTCAGCCAAGATGGATTCCAGCGAGAAGGATCCTGGGAGGTTTGTAGGACATATGGACTGGTGTCTCCTCTCTCCTTTTGACCTTTGCCGAATTCTTCTGGTTGGTGGTACCTTGTTAGTTCCATGTTCCTTACCAGGACCTCCTGTCATAAGATAACTCATGCAAGTGGTTACAGTAGGGCCTGGGCAGGGCGGGTGGTTTTGGTCAGTGGTTCCCTTAACAGTAGTGCTGCTCACCAACATTCCTTGTTGTCAATTCAATCCCATGTGGAGGGATCGCACTTCTCCCTTTGATGTTAGGCATGGCCATATGATTCATTCAGCCAATGAAACGTGAGGAGAATGGACATGTCTCATATTTGGATGGAAGCATTTCATTGCCATTGCCAGTGCAAGAGTCTGCAACACTCTTTGCCTTGGTGCACATAGAAGCATGTAATGAAGGCAACATGCATCAGTGAGCCAACACTTAGAACACAGCTGCAAGAGGGAGTTGCCTGGACCCATAACAAAATTTACGTGAATGAGAAATAACTTTGATGTTTAAAACCACTGAACTTTTTTTCAGCAATATCACCTAGCCTACTCTGACTAATATATCCAAGCCATTAGAAAAAAAGAACACCATGAAAATATTCGCAAATCACACATCTGATAAGGGATTTGTATTCAGAATACACAAAGAACTCTTACAACTCAAAAATAAGATAACCCACTAAAAAATGGACAAAAATTGGGGCTTCCCTGGTGGCGCAGTGGTTGAGAGTCCGCCTGCTGATGTAGGGCACACGGGTTCGTGCCCCGGTCCAGGAAGATCCCACATGCCGTGGAGCGGCTGGGCCCGTGAGCCGTGGCCGCTGAGCCTGCGCGTCCAGAGCCTGTGCTCAGCAACGGGAGAGGCCACAACAGTGAGAGGCCCGCGTACTGCAAAAAGAAAAAAGGACAAAAATTGAATAGATATTTTATCAAAGCAGATACATGAATTCATAATATGCACATGAAAATATGCTCAACATCATTAGTCATTAAAGAAATGCAAATTAAAACAATGAAATACCACTCCATACTGACTAAAATGGTTGTAATCAAAAAGACAGATGACAGCAAATGTGGAGAATGTGGAGAAATGAGAACTCTCATGCATCGCTCGTGGGAAAGCAAAATGTTACAGCCACCTTTGAAAACAGTTGAGCAGTTTATCAAAAGTTAAGCATAAATTTACCGTATGACCAAGAAAATTCACTCCTAGATAAATACCCAAGAGAAATGAAAACATGCATGCAAACAAAGACTTATAAGCAAATGTTCATAACGTTATAGTAATAGCCAAGAAATAGAAATAACCCAAATGGCAATCAATTACTTAAAGGATAAATAAAATGCATTTTATATATATATATATATATATACTATGTACATAATATATATATATTATATGTATATTATATATGTATACACATACACACATTTATACACAATGTAATATTACTTGGCAATAAAAAGGAATGAAATACTGATACATGCTATAACAAGGATGAAGCTCAAAAAAATCATACTAAGTACAAAAAAACTAGACACAAAAGGCCATATAGTGGCCACATTTAACCAGAAAAGACAAATATGTGAAGAGCGAAAGTAGAAAAGTGATGCCTTGGGCTGGAGGTGGAAATAAAGATTAACTGTAAATGGATATGAGCACCATAATCCAAACTGGGATCCTCTCCAGGGAATAATGAGAGATCTCATATTAGAGTCGACAATGCAGGTCTATTCATCTGTGAGATCAAATCTGACTCAGGGTGACCCTTAACCTTGTATGTGCCAACTCTTCCAACTTGTATGTGCTGACAGCATTCAAGACATGCTACCCCAAAATATGGCTCCTTGGCATATTGAATATTTCAAACTGAAGGAAATGGCATGTACTAGAAAGACTTTCTGACCTTCCCCCCGAAGCAGGTCATAAAACCCTCATGTGAGAAGTGCTCTCCCTATACCCACAGGAAAGGAACATCCTTATTTCCAAAGACAGAGGGACACAGAGAGGAATCTGAGTGACTAGGCCTTACTAAGTTTCCCTCAGTTTACTACACTTAGCTGATACTCTAGGTCCTATCATTTTCCACTTTCTACCACATTACTCTTCATCAACCCTAGCATGGAAACACTCGGGTTTAACCATTTCTTCCCGTCTTAATTTCCTTGTGAAGCTTCCCATGTCACAAAAAAATTATATTAAATAAATGTGTATGCTTTTTTCCCATTAATCTGTCTTTGTCAGTTTAATTTCCAGATCCAAACAGGGACCCTAAGAGGCTTGAGGAAAACTCCCCCCACCCCACACCCCAGTGCCAAACTGTCTCTGAGGAAGCATGAGTCCAAATGTGGCCAAAATAATTCTCGCAACTTATTACTAAAACTACATCCAAAAGAAAAAATTTTAATCTCTCACAGCCCCAATTAGAAGGCCTCCTATCTCACTATACTTTTTTTCTGTCTCACAGCTTAAGTAAAATTAAATTGGTCAACATTTTCCTGAATATTTTAAATTTGTGATACTGAAAAAACAAAAACAAAACCTATTACTAGATGTTTCACCTGTATCTTGATAATTACTTATTTTCATAAGATGTGGCATTCATTGGGAAGATTTCTAAAAATAGGATAAAAAGAAAGTTATTTTTAAAGGTGTAGCAGTCAATGCTGAAAGGGAGCAGTGAAATAGTCCTTTATTGCACTATTTATAAAAGTACAGATTGATGCCTACCTTTCTGGAAAGCAATTGTAGCCATATGTATCAAGATCCTTAAAAGAATTTATATCCTTCAACCTGTCACACTAGTAAGTATCACCTTGAAATAAGGTCAAAACTGCAGAAAAAAGATCTGTATAACAAGATATATAAAGGTTTATGTACACCTTAGCACTTATAAGTATGAAAAAATTGGAAGCAATCTTAATGTCCAACAATAGGGAAAAAATAACATGGGATACTTTCACAAGGTGAAATGTAACATGATTAAAAAATAAAAAGACTGGAAAGGAGGACATAAAAATGTTTACCATTATCTGTGGGGGTGAATTTTTGGTGATTTTTATTATCTTCAATATACTTTGTGTATTTTTCAAGAATAAGCATCTTTTTCTTTACAAATACCGACAGGATATCATTGATGCTATTCACTATACAGTTTTGGCTTTCTGCCTTCCAAGCATATGATAGGATTGAACATCCAAGTTCTTTTATAGTTGGGTGGAGCTGTATATTTAGTTCTGGTTGAGTTGTGAATGGAAGGAACATTTTTGGACCAAGAATTTCATTGCCAGTTCAAGACCCTTCAAAATTCTTTTCCTCTGGCATGGCATCTAGCAATAAAATTGGTGGCTGCTGTTACTCTAGTTCACTGAGTGTCTACCATGAGCATTCCTTTCGTTGACCCAACATGGACATGTAGAATGAGCAATGAGTAAACTTTTGTTGTTTTAGATCTCTGAAATTTAGAGATAATTTGTCACATCAGCATCAGTCTATCCCAACTGATACAGAAATTGGTATTCTGAAGTGGAGTATTGTTGTAGCGAAAAGAAAAGGAAAGGAAAGGAAAGGAAAGAAAAAATTCACAACACAATCTAAAATACAGGGTTTGGCTCAGAGACCAAATGGCAGGTGATTAGAAAATAGTTATCAGAGGGCTTCCCTGGTGGTGCAGTGGTTGAGAGTCCGCCTGCCAATGCAGGGGACATGGGTTCATGCCCCGGTCCAGGAGGATCCCACATGCCGCGGAGTGGCTGGGCCCGTGAGCCATGGCTGCTGGGCCTGCGTGTCCGGAGCCTGTGCTCCACAACGGGAGAGGCCACAGCAGTGAGAGGCCCGCGTAACACAAAAATAAAAAATAAAAAAATAAAATAAAATAGTTATCAGAGATTAGGATGCTGATCCATATTATGTAGTGGAAAAACATTCAGTAAAACTGTCACACATGATAGCTTGGAAGGCAAATAATATACCTAATTAGCTTGTAGGTTTTTTTAAAAAAGTGTGAAAACCAAAATTAGTAGCATATGTCTTGGTGCATTTAACAATGTAATATAAGAAAGAAATGAGCTTAGAAAAGAATTTGGCCAGTTTGAAAGCAGGAATAACAGGGAATAGATAAAGTCCAGAAATATGGGAACTTGCAGTGTTGGAGGTAAACAACACTTTCCATTCTCAAATGATAAAACTGAGAACACCTTTGAGTAAAAAAGGCTGATTAGAACTTTGCTTTACAGCAAGGATCAAATCAATGATCAAATCAAGGTTTAAATCTCTGAACAAGCTAAGGTCCCTCAGAGCAAAAACAGCAAGTAACATTGCAGAATTCAATAAACCCTTTCAACTGGACTAATTCAGGGAAAAGAAATTTTAAGTGTCCTGATAGACTCAAATTAAGTGAAGACAGGGAGAGAAGGGGGCCAAGAAATCAGAGAATTACATCTACTCTAAAAAGAGAAGTCTAGAAAAAAAAAAAAAAACTGTATGTGTGGCTATTGGCATATGTAAGCTGACCAGACTTTAGTCTATTTTAATAGATAAGAAGCCTGTTAAGTTTTTGAATTACACCACCTAACTTGCCACTGGCCCAGGTAAAGAGACTATGACTGTTCAAAACTTTAAAAACTTGGTCCCAAACATTAATCATAGGAAGTGTGCCAAGTGAGGACACTTTTCAGCCTCCAAGAAAAATATATTATGAATCTCCATTCTAGATATGGCCCAGGAAAATAATGGAAAATGAAGAATGTCCAGGAGCTATGAGGACAATGAGCAAGAGAAGAATTTCCAGAGTGGAATCACAGCCTACCCAATAACTCCATGGGATTTCAGAATGACTTTGGCCTAGTGACTGCTATGTGTCTCCCATTGCTTCCTTTTTCAAATGTGAGAGAGTTGATTGCAGTGATCTTGTTCTGGTCCCACCACTGCATATTGGGGGTCTCTAGATAAAGAGAAGTAACATTCAGCCCTGATACAGAAACTTCCACATATCACATAGAGTTCTTGCACTTTGAGTATGTTGTTATGATTGGGTGAAATTTGGGGGTTTTCTCCCTTGGGGATGGGGTGAGTGTGAGTGTATTTTGTGTGTGAAGAACAGTAATCCAAATATTGATGACCAGGAAGGACCTTCAAGATGGGGGAGGAGTAAGAGGTAGAGATCACCTTCCTTCCCACAAATACATAAAAAATACAACTACAGGGCTTCCCTGGTGGTGCAGTGGTTGAGAGTCCGCCTGCCGATGCAGGGGACATGGATTCGTGTCCCGGTCCGGGAAGATCCCACATACCACAGAGCGGCTGGGCCCATGAGCCATGGCCACTGAGCCTGCATGTCCGGAGCCTGTGCTCTGCAATGGGAGAAGCCACAACAATGAGAGGCCCGCGTACAGCAAAAATAAATAAATAAATAAATACAACTACAGGGCTTCCCTGGTGGTGCAGTGGTTAACAATCCGCCTGCCAATGCAAGGGACACGGATTCGAGCCCTGGTCTGGGAAGATCCCACATGCCACAGAGCAACTAAGCCCATGTGCTACTGAGCCTGCGCTCTAGAGCCCATGTGCTGCATCTACTGATGCCCCGGTGCTCTAGGGCCTGTACTCCACAACAAGAGAAGCCACCACAATGAAAAGCCCGCACACCACAATGAAGAGTAGCCCCCACTCGCCGCAACTAGAGAAAGCCCGCGTGTAGCAACAAAGACCCAACACAGCCAAAAATAATAAATAAATAAAAATAAATTAATTAAAAAAAAATACAACTACATGTGGAACAACTCCTACAGAACACCTACTGAACCCTGGCAGAAGACCTCAGACTTCCTAAAAGGCAAGAAACTCCCCACGTACCTGGGTAGGGCAAAAGAGAAAAGGAAAAACAGAGACAAAAGAATAGGGATGGGACCTGCCCCTCTGGGAGGGAGCTGTGAAGGAGGAAAAGTTTCCACACACTAGGAAGCCCCTTCACTGGCAGAGAAAGGGGGTGGGTGGGGGGGAAGTTTCAGAGCCATGGAGGAGAGCACACCAACAGGGGTGCAGAGACCAAAGCAGAGAGATTCCCACAAAGAGGACTGCTGCCGACCAGCACTCACCAGCCTGAGAGGCTTGTCTGCTCACCTGCCGGGTAAGGTGGGGGCTGGGAGCTGAGGCTTGGGCTTTGGAGGTCAGATCCCAGGGAGAGGACTAGGGTTGACTGCGTGAACACAGCCTGAAGGGGGCTAGTACACCACAGCTAGCAGGGAGGGAGTCCGGGAAAAACTCTGAAATTGCCTAAGAGGCAAGAGACTATTGTTTCGGGATGCGCAAGGAGAGGGGATTCAGAGCACTGCCTAAAACGAGCTCCAGAGATGGGTGCAAGTGGCGGCTATCAGCGTAGACACCAGAGATGGGCATGAAATGCTAAGGCTGCTGCTGCAGCCAAGAAGCCTGTGTGCAAGCACAGGTCACTAACCACACCTCACCTCCCGGAAGCCTATGTAGCCCGCCACTGGCAGGGTCCCGTGATCCAGGGACAACTTCCCCGGGAGAATGCACGGCATGCCTCAGACTGTTGTCACGTCACACTGGCCTCTGCCGCCGCAGGATCGCCCCGCATTCTGTACCCCTCCCTCCCCCGAGCCTGAGTGAGCCAGAGCCCCCGAATCAGCTGCTACTTTAACCCCATCGTGTCTGGGTGGAGAACAGACACCCTCAGGCGACCTACACACAGAGGCAGGGCCAAATCGAAAGCTGAACCCCAGGACCTGTGCGAACAAAGAGACAGGGAAATCTCTCCCAACAGCCTCAGGAACAGCGGATTACATCTCCACAATCACCTTGATGTACCCTGCATCTGTGGCATACCTGAATAGACAACGAATCATCCCAAAATTGAGGCGGTGGACTCTGGAACCAACTGTAGACTTGGGGATTGCTTTCTGCATCTAACTTGTTTGTGGTTTTATGTTTATTTTAGTTTAGTATTTAGAGCTTATTATCATTGGTAGATTTGTTTATTGATTTGGTTGCTCTCTTCCTTTTTTTTAATATATATTTTTTTCCTTCTTCCCTTTTTGTGAGTGTGTTTGTGTATGCTTGTGTGATTTTGTCTGTATAGCTTTGCTTTTACCATTTGTCCTAGGGTTCTGTCTGTCCAGTTTTGTTTTTTGTTTTTGTATAGTTTTTAGTGCTTGTTATCACTGGTGGATTTGTTTTTTGGTTTGGTTGTTCTCTTCTTTCTTTCTTTTTCTTATTACTTTAAAACGTTTTAATTTTTAATAATTTTTTTCTTTTTTAGTTTAATAACTTTATTTTATTTTATTTCTCTTTCTTTCTTTCTCTCTTTTTCTCCCTTTTCTTCTGATCTGAGCAGCTGACAGGGTCTTGGTGCTCCGGCCGGGTGTCAGGCCTGAGCCTCTGAGGTGGGAGAGCCAAGTTCAGGACACTGGTCCACCAGAGACCTCCCAGCCCCACGTAACATCAAATGGTGAAAGCTCTCACAGAGATCTCCATCTCAATGCTAAGACCCAGCTCCACTCAACAACCAGCAAGCTACAGTGCTGGACACCGTATGTCAAAGAACTAGCAAAACAGGAACACAACCCCACCCATTAGCAGAGAGGCTGCCTAAAATCATAAGTTCACAGGCACTCCAAAACACATGACCAGACGTGGTCCTGTCCACCAGAAAGACAAGATCCAGTCTCATCCACCAGAATACAGGCACCAGTCCCCTCCACCAGGAAGCCTACGCAGCCCACTGAACCAACCTTACCCACTGGGAGCAGACAGCAAAAACAACGGGAACTACAAACCAGCAGCCTGCGAAAAGGAGACCCCAAACACAGTAAGTTAAGCAAAATGAGAAGACAGAGAAATACACAGCAGATGAAGGAGCAAGGTAAAAACCCACCAAACCAAACAAATGAAGAGGAAATAGGCAGCCTACCTGAAAAACAATTCAGAGTAATGATAGTAAAGATGATCCAAAATCTTGGAAATAGAATGGAGAAAATACAAGAAACGTTTAACAAGGACCTAGAAGAACTAAAGAGCAAACAAACAATGATGAACAACACAATAAATGAAATTAAAAATTCCTTAGAAGGAATCAATAGCAGAATAACTGAGGAAGAAAATGGATAAGAGACCAGGAAGATAAAATAATGGAAATCATTACTGAAGAACAGAATAAAAAAAAAAAAGAATGAAAAGAATTGAGGCCAGTCTCAGAGACCTCTGGGACAACATTAAATGCACCAACATTCGAATTATAGCGGTCCCAGAAGAAGAAGAGAAAAAAAAAAAGACTGAAAAAATATTTAAGAGATTATAGTTGAAAACTTCCCTAATATGGGAAAGGAAATAGTCAGTCAAATCCAGGAAGCACAGAGAGTCCCAAACAGGATAAATCCAAGGTGAAACACACCAAGACAGATATTAATCAAACTGTCAAAAATTAAATACAAAGGAAAAATATTAAAAGCTGTAAGGGAAAAGCAACCAATAATATACAAGGGAATCCCCATAAGGTTAACAGCTGATCGTTCAGCAGAAACTCTGCAAGCCAGAAGGGAGTGGCAGGACATATTTAAAGTGACGAAAGGTGAAGAGCTACAATCAAGGTTACCCTAGCCAGCAAGGATATCATTCAGATTCGACGGAGAAATTAAAACCTTTACAGACAAGCAAAAGCTAAGAGAATTCAGCACCACCAAAAGAGCTTTACAACAAATGCTAAAGGAACTTCTCTAGGCAGGAAACACAGGAGAAGGAAAAGACCTACAATAACAAACCCAAGACAATTAAGAAAATCGTAATAGGAACATATATATTGATAACTACCTTCAATGTAAATGCATTAAATGCTCCAACCAAAAGACATAGACTGGCTGAATACATCCAAAAACAAGACCCATATAAATGCTGTCTACAATAGAACCACTTCAGATCTAGGGACACATACAGACTGAAAGTGAGGAGATGGAAAAAGGTATTCCATGCAAATGGAAATCAAAAGAAAGCTGGTGCAGCAATTCTCATATCAGGCAAAATGGACTTAAAAATAAACACCATTACAAGAGACAAAGAAGGACACTACATAATGATCAAGGGATCAGTCCAAGAAGAAGATCTAACAATTGTAAATATTTATGCACCCAACATAGCAGCACCTCAATACATAGGGCAAATGCTAACAACCATAAAAGGGGAAATCCACAGGAACACAATCATAGTAGGAGACTTTAACACCTCACTTTTACCAATGGACAGATCATCCAAAATGAAAATAAATAAGGAAACACAAGCTTTAAATGATACATTAAACAAGATGGACTTAATTGATATTTATAGGTCATTCCATCCAAAAACAACAGAATACACTTCCTTCTCAAGTGCTCATGGAACATTCTCCAGGATAGATCACATCTTGGATCACAAATCAAGCCTTGGTAAATTTAAGAAAATTGAAATTCTATCATGTATCTTTTCCAACCACAACACTATCAGACTAGATATCAATTACAGGAAAAAATCTGTAAAAAATAAAACACAGGGAGGTTAAACAATACACTACTAAGTAACCAAGAGATAACTGAAGAAATCAAAGAGGTAATCAAAAAATACCTCGAAACAAATGACAATGAAAACACGATGACCCATAACCTATGGGATGCAACTAAAGCAGTTCTAAGAGGGAAGTTTATAGCAATACAATCCTACCCCAAGAAACAAGGAACATCTCAAAAAAACAACCTGGCTTTACACCTAAGGCAATTAGAGAAAGAAGAACAAAAAAACCCCAAAGTTAGCAGAAGGAAAGGAATCATAAAGATCAGATCAGAAATAAAGGAAAAAGAAATGAAGGAAACAAGAGCAAAGATCAATAAAACTAAAAGCTGGTTCTTTGAGAAGATAAACAAAATTGATAAACCATTAGCCAGACTCATCAAGAAAAAAAGGGAGAAGACTCAAATCAATAGAATTAGAATTGAAAAAGGAGAAGTAACAATTGACACTGCAGAAATACAAGGGATCATGAGACATCACTGAAAGCAGCTATATGCCAATAAAATGGACAACCTGGAGGAAATGGACAAATTCTTAGAAAAGCACAACCTTCCAAGAGTGAACCAGGAAGAAATAGAAAATATAAACAGACCAATCACAAGCACTGAAATTGAGACTGTAATTAAAAATCTTCCAACAAACAGAAGTTCAGGACCAGATGGCTTCCCAGGTGAATTCTATCAAACTTTTAGGGAAGAGCTAACACCTATCCTCAAACTCTTCCAAAATAGAGCAGAGGGAGGAACACTCCCAAACTCATTCTATGAGGACACCATCACCCTGATACCAAAACCAGACAAGATGTCACAAAAAAAGAAAACTACAGGCCAATATCACTAATGAACATAGATGCAAAAATCCTCAACAAAATACTAGCAAACAGAATCCAACAGCACATGAAAAGGGTCATACACCATGATCAAGTGGGGTTTATCCCAGGAATGCAAGGATTCTTCAATATATGCAAATCAATCAACGTAATAAACCATATTGAAAAACTGGGGGAGAAAAACCATATGATCATCTCAATAGATGAAGAATAAGCTTTTGACAAAATTCAACACCCATTTATAATAAAAACCCTCCAGAAAGTAGCCATAGAGGGAACTTACCTCAGCAAAATAAAGGCCATATATGACAAACCCACAGCCAACATCATTCTCAATGTTGAAAAACTGAAAACATTTCCTCTAAGATCAGGAACCAGACAAAGTTGTCCACCCTCACCACTATTATTCAACATACTTTTGGAAGTTTTAGCCACAGCAATTAGAGAAGAAAAAGAAATAAAAGGAATCCAAATCAGAAAAGAAGAAGTAAAGCTGTCACTGTTTGCAGATGACATGATACAATACATAGAGAATCCTAAAGATGGTACCAGAAAACTACTAGAGCTAATCAATGAATTTGGTAAAGTAGCAGGATACACAATTAATGCACAGAAATCTCTTGCATTCCTATATGCTAATGATGAAAAATCTGAAAGACACTGATGAAAGAAATTAAAGATGATACAAACAGATGGAGAGATATAACATGTTCTTGGATTGGAAAAATCAACACTGTGAAAATGACTGTACTACTCAAAGCAATCTATAGATTCAGTGCAATCCCTATCAAACTACCAATGGTATTTTTCACAGAACTAGAACAAAAAATTCTACGACATAAATCACAGCAAGATCCTTTCTGACCCACCTAATAGAGAAATGGACATATAAACAAAAATAAACAAATGGGACATAATGAAAGTCAAAAGATTTTGCATAGCAAATGAAACTATAAACAAGATGAAAAGACAACCCTCAGAACGGGAGAAAATATTTGCAAATGAAGCAACTGACAAAGGATTAATCTCCAAAATTTATAAGTAGCTCATGCAACTCAATAACAAAAAAACAAACAACCCAATCCAAAAATGGGCAGAAGACCTAAATAGACATTTCTCCAAAGAAGATATACAGACTGCCAACAAACACATGAAAGCATGCTCAACATCATTAATCATTAGAGAAATGCAAATCAAAACTACAATGAGATATCATCTCACACTGGTCAGAATGGCCATCATCAAAAAATCTAGAAACAATAAATGCTGGAGAGGGTGTGGAGAAAAGGGAACCCTCCTATAATGTTGGTGGGAATGTAAATTGATACAGCCACTATGGGGAACAGTATGGAGGTTCCTTAAAAAACTAAAAATAGAACTACCATATGACCCAGCAATCCGACTCCTGGGCGTATACCCTGAGAAAACCATAATTCAAAAAGAGTCATGTACCACAATGTTCACTGCAGCTCTATTTACAATAGCCAGGACATGGAAGCAACGTAAGTGTCCATCAACAGATGAAGGATAAAGAAGATGTGGCACATATATACAATGGAATATTACTCAGCCATAAAAAGAAACGAACTTTAGTTATTTGTTGTGAGGTGGATGGGCTTATAGACTGTCATATAGAGTGAAGTAAGTCAGAAAGAGAAAAACAAATACTGTATGCTAACACATATATATGGAATCTAAAAAAAAATGGTTATGAAGAACCTAGGGGCAGGACAGGAATAAAGACACAGATGTAGAGAATGGACCTGAGGACATGGGGAGGGGGAAGGGTAAGCTGGGACGAAGTGAGAGAGTAGCATGGACATATGTACACTACCAAATGTAAAACAGCTAGTGGAAAGCAGCCACATAGCACAGGGAGATCAGCTTGTTGCTTTGTCCACCTAGAGGCGTGGGATAGGGAAGGTGGGAGGGAGACGCAAGAGGGAGGAGACATGGGGATATATGTATATGTATAGCTGATTCACTTTGTTATACAGCAGAAACTAACACCATTGTAAAGCAATTATACTCCAATAAAGATGGTAAAAAAAAAAACGATGTGGTACATATATACAGTGGAATATTACTCAGCCATAAAAAGAAATGAAATTGAGTTATTTGTAGTGAGGTGGATGGGCTTATAGACTCTCATACAGAGTGAAGTAAGTCAGAAAGAGAAAAAGAAATACCGTATGCCAAAACATATAAATGGAATAAAAAAAAAAAGGTTATGAAGAACCTAGGGGCAGGACAAGAATAAAGACGCAGACGTAGAAAATGGACTTGAGGACATGGGGACGGGGAAGGGTAAGTTGGGATGAAGTGAGAGAGTAACATTGACATACATACACTATCAAATGTAAACTAGATAGCTAGTGGGAAGCAGCTGCATAGCACAGGGAGATCAGCTCAGTGCTTTGTGTCCCCATAGAGGGGTGGGATATGGAGGATGGGAGGGAGATGCAAGAGGGAGGGGATATGGTGACATATGTATACACATCGCTGATTCACTGATTCACTTTGTTATACAGCAGAAACTAGCACACCATTGTAAAGCAATTGTACTCCAATAAAGATGGTAAAAAAAAACCATATTTATGACCACTAGGACAGGACACACTACGCTTATTATTCTTTATTATTCTGGCTCAACTATATCTAGTTCTCATTTTTACAAGACAGAATTTTCTAGCCCCCTTATATTTTCTTTCTTTTCTTTTGTTTTGACACACCGCATGGCATGTGGGATCTTCATTCCCCGACCAGAGACTGGACCCATGCTCCCTGCTGGGGAAGTGAGGAGTCCTAACCACTGGACCGCCAGGGAATTTCCTAGCCCCCTTCTGTTTCAGTGAGGCCCTATGAGTATTCCTGGCCAATGAGATGTGAGAGGAAATGGCACAAGTCACTTCTGGGTCACAGCATTTAATTGCTGGTGCCAAGACTCTCCAGATTTCACTTTTCCCCACCTGCATGATTCTGGAAGCATGTCTCAAGATGGGGCCTGCAGTGATTAAGACAGAGTCCCTGACCAACTTTTGCTGGACATTCAGCATGAGCACGAACTAAACTTTTATCTTACTAGGTCTCCAAGATTTGGGGGGTTGTGCTATCACACCGTAGCCCAGCCTCTCCTGATAAATCTACAGACAGCAAAAGGGACTTGTAATTCCACATTATCTGTCTTTCCTGACTTCTATGGTGACAAAGTCTTTTCACACATTAGTAAGTGCAGATAGCTTATCCTGGACACAGAGTTGAAGGCTTCCTACCGTAACATGCAATATGTTAAAGAGTCAATACAGTATCTTTTGGTATATTTTAAAGAAAACTTTCCTCCTGTAAAATCTGTAAAACTCTGGAAATAAGCAGGAGAGCCAGTGCTTGATTTCTGAGTTTTAGTCAGATAACACAGAGCTGGAATGGTGACAGGAACACAAAGAAAAAGCATAATTTTCTAGGATAAGTAACATTTATCAAAACCATTGTGAAAATTTAAGATCAGATGAAATTATCTATTTTACTGCCTGAGGAAGGCCCCCAAAAGGAACAAAAGTGACTGCTTCCAACTTTGTACTAAATATTAGGAAAAAATCATTTCTAATTGGCAGTCTACCATAGACTAAATATAATACCCTCTGTGCTAGTGAGACTGTACCAATCGAAATTAAATGAGGTTCTTTAAATTTTTCTTCTTAATATATTTTTAAAACTAATTTATTATTTTTGGCTGCGTTGGGTCTTCGTTGCTGCACGCGGGCTTTCTCTAGATGCGGCGAGCGGGAGCTACTCTTCATTGCAGTGCACAGGCTTCGCATTGCGGTGGCTTGTCTTTGTTGAGGAGCATAGGCTCTAGGCGTGCGGTGGGTTTCAGCAGATGTGGCTCGCAGGTTGAAGAGCGCAGGCTCAGTACTTGTGGAGCACGGACCCAGCTGCTCCGCGGCATGTGGGATCCTCCTGGCCCAGGGCTCAAACCCGTGTCCCCTGCACCGGCAGGCGGATTCCCAACCACTGTGCCACCAGGGAAGCCCCATAGGCAACATTTCTTATTCCAAAGAGAAATGTGAGAGTAATGAGTATTTCTGATGGTGGTATATCAACTTGAAAACCTAAAAATAAAATATCAGAAGCAAAACCAAGCCTTTTTTCTTTTTAGTTTTTCCCTTTATTTTAGATGGCAGGCAGCATTGGATAGGTCTAGGTTTAGAATCTTTTCTAAAGGCATTTCATTTCTGCCAGCATTTTAATATGAATTTAATTCTGCCGTTGGCTCAGACCATGACAGAATGAGCCAACATGGCAGGCGGACAACTGGATCACTTATGGTTCATTTCAATTGGCGTGGCACCCAGCCACAAAATTGATGAACAAAACTGTTTTAACATAGTTATTGCATTTGTAAACATTCAGCACAGGTGGAAACAAAGAATTCAAAAACAGAAATATATTTTGTATCTAAGAATAAACAAACACTAAAGAATTAAATTTTTCATTTTTTTAAGGGAAAGGATATTCATTTTTGTCAAGCATTAACAGTGATTTGGGTTCAAAAGCTCTAATTTTCATAGGACTCCATGAGTCTATTCTTCAAAGTATGCTATGTAAGGTTGCCCAAGGGAACACCTGACTACCTCAACTTCTCCACCTCCATTTTTCTCCCGTTGAAAGTGAATGTTAATAAAATCCTCCACAGTTTCTTCATCTACTATCTGAAGGTCTTCCAGTCCACTCAGAAGCACTGTCTTCTTAGATACTCCTGAAAACACCTAAGAAGCAAAATAAAAAGATAAATAGAAAATTTTCTAAGCGCTTTGAATTACAAAACTACATTTATAAGCTCTGCTTAATATTTTGGATGTTATCTTGAGAGAGACAATGAGCCTCAGGAAGATTTTCAAGCAAGAGAATATCAGAGTCGGATCTGAGTTTCAGAAAGATAACTCTGGTGGCATTGTGACAAATAAAGGAAAGAAGGGCAACTCTACGGACAGAGAGACCAGTTAGAGAGGTAGTGAGAGGTGGAAGTGACAAGATCAATAACGACATGAATGCTGGAGGGGAAGCGAAACCAAGAGTTAGGCATGAGTTCTAGCTTTCAGGATGGCAGGCTAGGTTCATTAATAAGATTCAAACGGAAACAGAATCACAACTTTTTATTTTTTGTGGACTTTACCTGAAACTTTTTCAGGTATGTTTCTGTGTACGGAGAAACAGTAACTCTCTGGCAGTTTTGATTTATATAAAGAGGATAGTCTTTTATTTTCAAAATCTTGTCAGCAACTAGAAGTAAATTTAAAAAAATTATTTTCTCCTTTATATCAAACATTTTTAACCAAAGTTAAAACCTCCTTCAAACAGAATGTCAGAGTAAACAGTGGCTTGAGGGATTAATTTTTAAGAAACTCTACAGTCCACTTTAAAAAATTCACAGTACATAATTTTAAAAAACATAAGACCAAATGATAATGAGATTTAAATAGCTCCATCTGTCTTAAACTATCAGTCAATCAGTGCACAGTGAGCTGCGATGTCCTCAGATAGACCTACCTTGAGCTACATAAAATGTGATAAATAAATAACCCAGCAAAAAATTATTGCAAAAAATAACCCAGCCATCCTAACAAAACCCAGTGTTTCCCAGTCTCTCAAGAAGTACACGTGCAAATTACGATTAGAATACCCTCTTTCTCTCTCTCTTTCTGTGCATATATATATATATATATATATATATATATATATATACATACATACTTATAGCAAATTACTATATTACTATTATATATATAATTACTTAATTGTCCTGTAACTAATACACGACATTCAATAAACCTGTATAATGATGTTAATCAAAGGTGGAGGGGTGCTGAATGTCATCTAAAAAAAATGAAGGCAAATAACAAAAATTCATCAATTTCCTCCAACACAAAAAATAACCTGATTTATTTTTAGCAGCTTTTCTCTCCTAGAGGGAAAAAAGGTAATGTGTCAAGATTGCATAGAGTTTAACAGAAACAGTTCTTAAGAATATCCAATCACTTTTTTTCTCCTCTCACCAGTCCACCTTGAATCAGCAATATAGTACAGTGGCTAAGAGTGTAGATCCTTGCTGGCAAGGATGTGGAGAAACTGGAACCCTGGTACATTGCTGGTAGGAATGTAAAGGTGTAGCCACTGTGGAAAACAGTATGGCGGTTCCTCAAGCATTAAACATAGAATTACCATATTATCCAGCAATTCCAGAAGGATCTGGAAAGACATTCACCTAACCATAACTAGCTACATAGCAGGAGAAAGGGAAGTTTGGAAATTTAAGGAAATGTCTCAATATTTATTAAATTAATCTTGTTCTCTATTATTTCCACTTTCTTTAAAAAGCATGCATTACTTTATTATGTAAAAACTTAAATCAGTCAACGGTTTTTAATTGTATATTTGGATTTCTATCATATGTGTAAACCCAGGAGAAGCTCTAAGAACTAGATTAACTAGAGGAAGAGATTTTTACATTGAGAATCATTTGAACATATTAACAAAAGAACTTGGAGAATCTTCTATTTTTCATTATAAGAATATAAACCTCCCTAAGATGATTTGGTAAAAGTCCATTTCTACCTAAAAAAGGAACAGCTGTTCTATTACCCCCTTTTCTTCCTGGAATCAATTACCTCCACCTGAGATCCTTGTCAATCATAATAAGTGAGATAAAGAGACAGTTTTATATATATATCTTTTCAGAATGTTTCTCTGCCACACACCCATTGTGAGATCTTGGGTAAGCTGCTTACCTTGAGCACGCCTTAGTTTCCTCATCAATAAAATGAGTATAACACCTACATCCAGAGCTGTGCTATGGATCTGAGCAGATATATATATAAAACACCAGACTCCATGCCTGGCACGTGATAGGAATGCACTAAGATGTAGGTACTTGTTATCTGTAATCCTATCATTCTCAGTAGCACTCAGGGAAATCATTTTGAGGACTCTACCATTTCATAAGGTTAAAGAAAAAAATCCCCTGTTATTATGCTGTCTAATAAATTCCAAATAAAAGCAGTAGAAAGCGGGCTTCCCTGGTGGTGCAGTGGTTGAGAGTCTGCCTGCCGATGCAGGGGACACGGGTTCGTTCCCCGGTCCGGGAAGATCCCACATGCCGCGGAGCGGCTGGGCCCGTGAGCCATGCCGCTGAGCCTGCGCGTCCGGAGCCTGTGCTCCGCAACGGGAGAGGCCACAACAGTGAGAGGCCGGCGTACCGCAAAAAAAAAAAAAAAAAAAAAAGATAAAATCAGTAGAAAGGGATACTTTCAGACATGGCAGAACGTAATTTAAACGCTAGAATACAGTCTAACTCTCTGCGGGAATACCTCCACTTTCCACAAACGTGACGACGGCGCTCCGGGACTGCTTGTCGTACTCCACGCTGTCCACTTCTCCGCCTCCGTTGCGGGACTTACAAAAACTCAGTTCTAGCTTGTCTCTCATCTGACTTTCAGGCAGTTCATCAGGAATGTCAGTAACGTGGATCTTCATTTTAGACACTTCTACGTGAACCTGGGTTCACGTTCAGAAATATGGATGAGAAAAGTGTCCGTGTTTAACAGAATTCTGAAACGCTTTAATCATCATGTTACCTGGAATCTGATTCCTGAGTTTAATGGAACCGGGCTGGCCATAACCTGCACATTTACATCCTGTATCTGCACATGATGGTGCCCCATTCTGATCACATTTTGGGCAACTGAAAAATAATTTGGGAAGTATTAATTTCCAATATTTCAATACATTTTTACATGTTTGGTTTAACAACAAATAATCCTGAATATTTTAAATTTTCTTTAATTTTAAGGGATCTAATTTTTACATTTTTCTTAGGATTTCTAAGTGATGATGGTCTTGCCACCATAGTAGGATATATTAATGTCAAAATACATCAGCAAAAAATTACAATGTAGAAATTCTCAATAAGTTCTAGATTCATCTCTTAGGAGATAAGCCTGATGATCCTTCAGAAATTCATATATTACTTCAGTACAGCCACACACCCTTCCTTTCCACTGTTGACAGAATTATCAGAGAATTCCCTTAGTACATTAAAGCTCAGCCAGAAATTTCTTCCATGTTGAGTAAGCTGGGAAAACTTTTTAGGTCAGTGTCATTCTGACAATCTTATTTATCATTTGTCACTGCTCCTTAGTATGTTACAAGCAACAAAGAAATAAATATTTGTTCTTGTCTCTGTCTTTCCCCAGGATTACATATTAAAGACCACAAAGACTTGAATACCAAAGAGTGAGTCTTTTTTTTTTTTTTTGGTCATATTTAATGAAGAATTCTACTTTCCTTAAAATGCTCTTGAGATCATTCATTAAAAAGTCGATAGTCTTGATATACTGATCACAAAACTATCTAGTCTAATTTAGCCATGCAAATGGGAAAGGCTTAGTAATATAATTATGCCAAAAATCATTAGAAATCCAATAGCAACTATATGACAGTTTAAAATGAATGGCGGGGAATTCCCTAGTGGTCCAGTGGTTAGGACTCGGTGCTCTCACTGCTGTGGGCCTGGGTTTCAATCCCTGGTTGGGGAACTAAGATGCGGCCAAAAGTAAATAAATAAATAAATAAGAATACTAAAAAACCAAAATAAAATGCATGTGGGTATGTGTTTATTTTTAATTGTGTGACATAAGAGTTTATAACCCTTCAGTTGTTGATATTTGGAGCTGCTTACTCTAATATGTCATAAAGACTAGAGACAAATTAGTCCCGGTCTTATAAACCTCACATGTGTTTATAACAAGACAGCACACCACAGCTGGAGGAAGAGAGAAACAAGGCTAGAAAACAGGGTGTTGTCATGTGGGAATTCAGACTCATTGTACCATGATATGGCTCTATAACTTGAATTACAGCTTTTTGTTGTTGTTATTGACAACAGGCAACAATAACAGAGATTATCAACTGTAAGTAATACTGAGATGATGATCTTTCCCTCCCAATCCCCACCCTTCCCCCACCCCCCAAACCTCCAACATCTGGTGATCTGACACAGCTGAGAGGGCCTACTTGTGTTTCAACTTCTGTGACTCTGTCAAAAGCCAACTCCTGTTTAATTGTGTAGAAACCCAAAGTTGTCCAGAAGAGCATGACCTCAGAGCCATGCCAAGGGTGGAAGCAGTGATGCAGCTGTTTTTGAAGAAAATCCTGTTCCCAGCATCCCCAGGTAATTCCTATGCAGAATCCTTGCTTCCCAAATCCTCACTTCCATCCTTCAGTTATATCCCAATTACCACTGCCAACTGCCAACTGCCATCAGGGCTCTTGGCCTCCCCCTTCACCCTCAGCTGCAGGGGCGGACCCAGGGTGGACAAAGCATATGTGCATACAGTGACCTGCCAGAATGCCTTTCTATTTATTTTCAGGCTATAGTAACAAACCAGGCGTCAAGGAGACATGAGTTATAATCATAGATTCCCAGAATCTGAACAGTGGAAGGGCTTGTGAAGACCATTTGACCCCACCCATAACTTAATCTAACTTGGAAAATATGAGAACAAAAAGCGCAGATGGTGGCCTGCTCAGAGGAATGTTGGTCCAGTAGAAAGTACAAGCGTACTTGAGGTTTGGCTCTCAGCTCTGCAATTTATCACCTGTATGGACCTTGAGCAATTTCCTTATCTTAGGTAAGCTTCTGTTTCTTTAGCTGAAAAATTCCTAACATGTAGCAATAATGACAGCTAACATTTATTAAGTGTTTATTACATATCAGACACTGTGCTAAGTATTTTTCAACATTTCTCATTTAATACTCAAAGCAACCCCCTGAGGTAGGTACTGCCACAAAACCCGTCATAAAAAAATTGAGATTTATAAAGAACCCAACCAAATTACACTTCTAGAAAGGGGCAGAGCTGGCACTCAAAGCCAGATTCTCCTCATTAAGGTGCCCCCAGATCTCAAGAGGGTCCCACACCACGACGGACTTGGCAAACATCAGGTCCCACCCCCAAATCTCTGACTCCAGGGCTTTTGCCATTCACAGGTCTTGTGCACTTAGGTAAATCACTTAAACACTTGAGAATCTGTTTTCTTAGTTATAAAATGTAAATAGTAACTCTCTATCTTATTTCTTTCATGGATTCATGTGAGTATACAATGAGATAATGTCTGTGAGAACTCTCCGAGAACGATGTAGAGCTTTACAACCTTGAAACATTATCACTAGTATTATCATTTGCAGGTAGCAGTTGCAGTAGAAAGGCATTGGTATTGGACATCACAACACCTGGGCTTGAGTCCCAGCGTTGTCACTTCCTGAATGAGTGATCACGTTCAAGTCACTCAACGTCTCAGAGTCAGTTTTCTCATCTGTAAAATGGGGATAATCATACCTACCTCAGGGTGTCACTATGAGGATGAGATGAAATGATAAATGTAAAAATTGTAAAGCAATGGCCAAATATCTTCAAAAACTCTTTGAAAGTCCCAGTGCTTTCCAAAGGTAACATGGTCAAATTTTTGAACATGAGTCATACCTTCTTCTTTTTCAAAGGTGATAAGTGCTTGTCCTTTTTGTAGCTCATAAGGGACTTTTGAGCTCATTTGACACGAATAGGAGATATTTGAAAACTGGCTGTCACTCTCAGGATTCTCTACAGCTGTGAACTTTATCTTTGTTTCGGGAATATCCTCGTTAATCTAATTCAAACAGAAATGTTTGATTAAAATCAAGACAAGAAATAACCTAAGTCCTTCCAATGATAATGCGATTTGATCATCCAATAATTCACTCTCCACTGACTTCAGAGCCCCACAGAATACTGAGCGTGGTCTTATTTAATATCTTTAGTAATTGCTTCTTCCAGGGAAGTACTCAGCAATGTAGTCAGATGCTGATACTTTAATATTATTTCACAGATGAAATTGTAAATATATAATCTCTCACTTTTTCTAAGTGTTTAAACTGGTCAATATTGTGTAGTGTTTGAGTCTAAAGCCTACATCATTCCTGTAGAAAAATACCCTTTAAACAACTGTGACAATAATAGGCTATCTCACAAAGAAATCATTGCACAGTATATTTAGCCTCACTACAAAGAGGTATGAAATAGTCAGGTGTATATGGTTATTTTGATGGCAAACTCAGATAACTTCATCCAAAAAGAAAGACTCCTGAATTCAATGACTTAAAATTTATCAAATTTAAATTCCCCCTTCCTCAACACCTGCCCATCAACTTTTTAACCATTACCCCAACTTAGGTTTATAAAAATGTGAAGGGACACTACCAGCAAGATCTGTAATCTGGAGGATAAAGTTAAGGGGTTATACTTAGCTGCTTAAAATCACTGGGATGAACAGTCAGTACAACCACACATAAATGCACAAATGAATCGAGTGTTTGCATTTCTATTTCCCATGGTTATTTTACATGTTGCAAGAAAATGTTTTATTGCAAAGAGATTAGAAATATCAAGTGAGTCATTTGATCTAATCTGACATTTATTCTACATGTAACTTTGGTAGAATTTCTGATTACCACAACTCTGATTTCAAAATGATCTGCAGTGTCTTGAGAAAAGGCAGAGTGTTTCCCAGTAATGTAGAAACATCCAGTATACCCTGAGAAGTCAAGAGCTTTCCAGAGTGAGAGTGAGAATGCCTGCTTCTAGTCCTGAGTAGACCGTGGCAGGGAGCAATTCACTTATGCTCTCTAGACCCCAGTTTCAGTCCTCTGTGAAGTGAATCAACTGAGCTGGATGGGTTCCCAAGTCCCTTTGAGTTGTAGGACTAAATGATTCTGGCTCCAGCCTGAGAAGTATCCAGAATCTTAACAGAGACTTCTCTAAATCTCACAAACACCGGAAACTTCACTTCCCGATATTCAACATCCTATCCCCCAATTCAGAAACAAAAAGTGACAATGCTTAAAGCACTGTCACTTTTTGTTTCTGAAATGGGGGATTGTTTAAAGTATTTTTTAAAGTATTTAAAAAATACTTTAAAAGTATTGATTAAAATATTTTTTAAAGTATTTAAAAAATACTTTAAAAGTATTGATTAAAGTATTTTTTAACAACCTGCGTTGTTATGAAGAAAAAAGGAGTGAAAGCTATGTCTAACTCAAACACAGGAGAAATTAAGAAAGAATTTAAATGGTGAAGATACTCATCCAATTTTTTTTTAACTGTGAAACTCACTTAAATTACTTGGATGAGGAAAACAATAAAAGAACTTGGTGAGAAGACCAAGAATTTGATCCAAAAGTGATTGATAATGACCATCATTTGGGGGTAGTTTTGGATTAACATATACATGAATATTAAAACATGTATTAGCATAAGTGTGCAGCAAGATGAAATTCTACAGTGATCACACACCTGTGACCAGCACCCAGATTAATAATCAGAACAAGACCAACACCCCAGAAGCCCTCTTGGGTTCCCTTCCAGTTCCTACCTGCCTCTAAGAGTAACCACCATAGTAACTTCTAACATCGTGTTTTCATGCTCTATTTCAATGGAAGCATATGGTGTGCCCTCTTTCTCCTTTTCCGGCTCAGCACTGTGTTTATGAAATTCATTGATGTTATTGCATACAGTTGTAGCCTGTTCATTCTCACTGTTGTGTAGTAGTCCATTGTGTGAATACACCCTAATTTATTAATTCATCCTACTGCTCTCAGTTTGGGGCTGTTGCAAACAGTGGTGCCATGGATGACCATAATGTTTTAGAAATGAATTCTGTATCGATAAATTGCTTTTCCTGAAAAAGGGGGTCTGTGAAAAATGAGATACATAAAATAATTAAAGAAGTACCTGGGAGTTCCTGGTTGTCGCTTGCAACTCAGCTTCAAGCTTTTGGATCTCCTCCTTTAACTGAATATTTTCCTTTTCAATTTCACTAATTAATTTCTAAAAATAAAAAGGAAATAAAATAACACCCAAAATTTAAACAGTCCTGACCTCATTTTTCTTTTCTTTTCTTAATATTTATTTATTTTGGCTGCACAAGGTCTTAGTTGTGGCATACAGGATCTTTGTTGCAGCATGTGGGATCTTTAGTTGCGGCATGTGAGCTTCTTAGTTGCGGCATGTGGACTTGTTAGTTGTGCATACACGTGGGAGCTAATTCCCCGACCAGGGATGGAACCCGGGTCCCCTGCATTGGGAGCGTACGGTCTTACCCACTAGACCACCAGGGAAGTCCCAGCCCCGACCTCATTTTTCTAATTAATTAAAGAAGCAAAATTTCTCTCACTTTGAACATGGCAAAGAAAGACATTAGACAGTCTCAGAATAAATATGATCATGTGAATAATACCTTTGTCAAATGTTTTACATCATCACCTGTTGACTTTCTTACCACTGCCAAGGATTATTATCTCCATTATACAAAAAAGGAAACCACCTTCCACACTAAACCAAAGTCACAGAAATGTTTACAGTAGAGCAAGGATTGATACCCCTATCTTCTGGATCTTAGTTCAATGCTCTGTCAATTCCTTCCTAACTATTTGTGACTCCAATATGACTTTTAAGTTGCACAATAACTGTGGACATATGTTACTCTGGGGCAATTAAAAAATTTTTTTTTCTGTGATTCCCACAGTATAGCTGCCTTGACATGCCAGACAGATGGCCTTGAGTAAGTGGTTTAACTACCTGAGCCTCCATTCCCTCTTAGGTCTAATTGGATAATTGCTAACGAAGCTCTTAACTTCTAGGTGCAAATCAAAGAAATGAGAGAGGAAGTGAAAAAGCAGCTAACATTGTAAGCTGTGTAAGAGAAAGAAAAGAAATATGATTCTTCTTGTCAGTCTTGAATAATAGAGGTAAAAAAAACCCTGAAAACCCTAATATTCTTCCAAATTCAACATAATGTTGGACAAAGACATATGAAACATGCCTCACTGCAAAACTAATAGATGTAAGTTAATTTTTAATAGTACTCAGTAATTTTTCCTTTTTACCTGGTTTTGTTCATCTTTCATAAATTCTTCAGCTGGCCCATACTCCTTAAGAACTTGTTTTTTGTTATCTTCATCAGTTGCCATGATTCCCTAATTACTACAAAAAATAAATACTTTAAAAATAGTACAAACACACAAATTCAAGAAGAAAAAATAACTTTTACCCTCTTACAGAAGAAACATCTCTTCTTTGCTATATGTTTTTTTCCTATCACCGAAGTCTTTATTATCATGTGGATTATATCCAAAGCCTCTATTTCAAATAACTTTCACACCTATAAATATATAAAAAGGTCCTAAAAATTCTTTGCTTTTCAACACTGTAAGAGAAAATAATAGGTATTAACATTCCTTTGTAGTTCTCATTTCAATCATAATATGATGCTCCATTTTAAAAGACTATTATTTTGGTCTTCTAGACTTTTTCAAAGGTTTTTATTTAAATATTTAATTCTCCCTATTATACTCCCCAAATGTAATGGAGTAAAAAGACCTCCAAACACCGTTCCTCTATGCGTACAGGGGTTTTCACAAACCCTCCCGAGTTCATACACTTGGACAGGAAAAAAACTTCATCTTTATTTCTAATAACCTCTGATTGAAACTTAGCATTCTCTTCAAATATGAATATAGGCAACAAGCCACATAGTATTTGCAGCCCCTGTGACCAAAGTCACCAAGACAGTACAGATATTTTCATAAAATATTTTAACTCTTCCAGATATCCTGAAACATTGCTTGTGTTTAACCCTGCTTCAAAATTATGATAGTTATTAAACTCACGACTAGGTCTTGTAATAAACTGTAGTGTATTGATATATATTACTATATTAAATCTTTGCTTTTTAAATAACCTGATAATCATATTTCAGTGTAATTGGTTTCCTTTATAATTCTATGTATTTTGTTTTATACAACTTAAAAACTTTTTATTTTGAGAAAGGCCCACAAGTTTTTTCAGACTGGCACCAAACAAGTTAAGAAACCTTGCCTGCATATCAATTTACTAAGATGGAGTTGTCCCAGATCAAATATGACACAAGGATTATCACAACAGTTTTTATTGTTTTAGAAGCACATTAATAATGTGTCTGTTAACACAATCTTCCAAGATTTCAAGTGGCTAAATTCTCACTATTCCTATAGAAGAAACAGAAAAGACATGTATTCTTCTCTAAAAATAAAATAGAAAACTAGCAAAAAATTAGTCATGGCTTAGTTTACTCAGTGTGAACACAAGCAGTGTCCAAAAAAAAGGGGTCATATAGTAGTTCTACTTTTAACTTTTTGAGGATCCTCCATACTGTTCTCCATAGCGGCTGCAGCAATTTACATTCCCACCAACAGTGCACAGGGGTTCTCTTTTCTCCACACCCTCTCCAGTATTTGTTACCTCTTGTCTTTTTCATGATGCCCGTTCTAATAGATGTGAAGTGGTATCTCATTGGGGTTTTATTTTTTTTGTTCTCCTTTTTTTTTTTTTTTAAACATCTCTCATTGGGGTTTTAATTTACATTTCACTAGTGATTAGTGATGTTGAGCACCTTTTCATGTACCTGTTGGCCTTTTGTATATCTTCTCTGGAGAAATGTGCCCATTTTTTAATTGAGTTATTTGTTTTTTTGGTATTGAGTTTTATGAGTTCTTTATATATTTTAGATATTAAAGCCTTATCAGATATATGGTTTGGAAATTTTTTTTCTATTCCATAGGTTGTCTTTTCACTTTGTTTATGGTTTCTTTTGCTGCACAGAAGCTTTTTAGTTTGATATGATCCAGCAATTTCATCTCTGGGAATATATACAAAGGAAAAGAAAACACTAACTTGAAAATATATCTGTACCCCCTGATCATTGCAGTGTTATTTACAATAGCCATGACATGGAAATAACCTAAGTGTCCATCAATGGATGAATGAATAGATAAAGAAATTGTGGTATATATATTGTGATATATACAATGTGATATTATACAGCCATAAAAAATGAAGAAATTCTACCATTTGCAACAACATGGATGGACCTTGAAGGCATTATGCTAAGTGAAATCAGGCAGACAGAAAAAGACAAATACTGTATGATCTCACATATGGAATCTTAAAAAAAAACTCATGGAAAAAAGATCAGATTTGTGGTTACCAGAGGCAGAGGGTGGAGGGAGGGGGAATTGGAAGGAGGTGGTCAAAGGTACAAACTTCCAGTTATAAGATAAATAAGTAGTAGGGAGGTAATGTGCAACATGATGACTATAGCTAACACTGCTATGATATATAGGGAAGTTGTTAAGAGAATAAATCCTAAGAGTTCTCATCACAAGGAGAAATTTTTTTCTTTTTTTCTGTCTTTTCTTTTTATCTATCTGACATGTATCTATATGTCAAGATGGATGTTAGCTGAACCTATTATAGTAATCATTTCATAGTATGTGTGAGTCAAACCATCATGCTGCAAACTTGTACAGTGGTGTATGTCAATTATTTCTCAATAAAACTAGAAAAAAAGGGGTCATCTAGCACCCAGATCTTGGTTTCCAATCTGTTCTCCAATAAAAGGAACTAGGGTTCCTTTGAGCAATGGTTGATTCTACCTTTGGGGCAGGAAATATACAAGATGAGCCTGGAGCTCCCAGTGGCCAAAGGTACATAAGCACAATTTATCAAGTAAGTAAATATATGGAGGATAACAGAAGTCAGATTTTTCATTGTCAGAGAACGTGATTATAAATATGAAAAGGGAGAAAAATAGAATGAATGCTATGAATTGGAACTGGAGATATCAGCATAATCTCATGATTTCTGATAGAAAAGTACAGAAATTTAAATCTAGATATAAGTGTGTGAGTGTGTGATATTCCCCAGTTCTGTCTGCTAAAAGGGCCTGGAAACAAAGACAATAGCAGTGAGCACATCTAGCACCCAGAATTTAGTTTCTAGTACCATTCTCAGCTACCAGGAACCAAGGCTATTCAGAGAAATGGTTGCTTATAGGAGTGGGACAGGAAAAGTACAAGACAAGCATCTTATGATGTCAGAAAGCAAGAAGTGCTCAAAGAATGATGAGGATATGTCAAAAGAACATAGAGTCCACCTTGATGAGGTTCTCACTGGACAAATCTGGGAATCAATTAAGCACAGAAAGAAATAATGACAGTAATAATTAAATCCACTGAGCAAAACAGAGAACTATGAGTTGGTAAACATAGCTAGCTAGCTAGATAGATAGATAGGTAGATAGATAGATAGATAAATTGATAGTTTTGTGAGGAAAGGACCATTTAATTAGTTTCAAAATACTTACCCACAAGTACTGCAAACCAAAATCCAGTGCAATTTCAATCATTTAGGTGTTCTGAGCACTCACAAGTCCTGGCACTGACAAGCCCTTAAAGGAGATCAACAATTTCAATGGGGATAAATATCAGTTTGCCCTTTTGCATTGAACATGTCAAGCTGAACTACAAGAATATAAGCACTGTAAGGGCTATGATTTTTGTTTTGTTCTCTAAAGTATGCTCTAGTTCATCCAGAACGCTACCCTAATAGTACCCAAAAGAGTGCCAGGGATATAGTCTATACTCAAGAAATGATTGTTTTCAATTGAGTTAAAATTTCCTTACACTGAACAACCTGTTATTGCACTTCATATAAGTGGAATCATTTAGTATGCACCCTTTTATATGTGCTAGAGTTTTAAGCTCAACATGTTTTGGAGACTTGTCCTTGTTATTGCATGTATTAGTAGTTTGTTCCTTTTTATTGCTGTGTAGTATTCCATGCATGGACAGCCTACAAGTTGTTTATCCATTCTCTCGTTGGTGGCTATTTGGTTATTTCTGGTTTGGGGCTATTATGAATAAAGCTTCTCAAAACAAAACAAACAAAAGAAATACTTCTCCACAAAACACTAATTTCAAAGGGGAAAAGAATAACTTTACAGTGAAGAAGCCAGGAGGACAACACCATAATGAAGTAATCAAAGTAAATAATGAGATACATCAAAATCATCTGACATATGATAGGCACACCGAGAACACAGCATGACTCCTATGATATTCCTGCCAAAGATGCATGAGCCGAATCTAAACATGAGGAAACATGAGATAAACTGGCCTGTTCTCTTCAAAAGTGTCAAGTTCATGAAAGCCAAGGAAAGACTGAGAAACTGTCCCAGGCAGGAGATTAAAGAGACATCACAACTAAACACAATGCATAATTCTGAACTGGGTCCTTTTGTTATAGGATATTATAGGGACAACTGGCAAAATTCAAATTAGATCCAAGGACTAGATGGCATAATGTATCAATATTAATTTTTCTGATTTTAATCACTGTATTGTAGTTACATAGAGAACACCTTTTTTGTAGGAAATAAATACTCAAGAATTCCAGGGTAATTGGTCATGAAACCTACTCTCAAATAACTCAGGAAAAAGACAATTTTTTACTTGCAGCTTTTCTGTAAGTTTGAGGAGTTTAAAAATAAAAAAGGTATATATAAGTAGCTCTTTACTGCGTTAACAACTGCAGAGTCCTTATAACGGTATTCATCCCAGGTCTTACACAATCTAACCCCAACTAGTCTTATTTAGACAACTCCTGGACCAAGTCCCTTAACCACACTGAACACTCTAAGGGTTTCTCTTCTCTCTCCTGTCCCTCAATGTCACATCCTTCCTCCCCTCCCAACCTTAACCTCCACCTAATGAAAACCTACTGTTCAACATCCATCCCAAATTCCTCTCCAAGTTCTTGAAGCCTTGTCTGATTCCCCCAAATGATTTTACTTCTCCCGCTATTATCTCTGTTGGGGAGCTTTATTTGTGTACCTGTGTCATTTTCCATGACTAGATGGTCATGACCTTGAGGCCAGGGACCACGTCCATTCTTCCTTGTATCCATTCAGAACACAATACACATTCACACACTGAAAACATTCAATATTTATAGAATTGTGCAGTATCTTGACTGAGGTATTTATTCAGCTCAGGACATCCCAAGCATGTGAAGTTCTCTTATTACATTTCCAGAAAGCAGAAACTGCAACATTATTTAACTGTTTTTTTAGTCTATATTCTTAATATAGACTAAGAATAATAATAAAGGCTTGTAATAAAGGCTCTCAATAATATATTTAACTCATATGAATGGTCTACTACATAATATTCCCAGGACTTCTTACAGCATATCTAGTATCTGGATACTTTCCCTCTTTGCATAAATGGGATGTACAGTAATAGCTTTCCTTTTATACAGTCAAATGGTAGGCAGAATAATGGTCCCCTTAAAGATGCCCACATGCTAACCCTCAGAATCTGTGAATATGTTAGGTTACACTGCAAAGGAGAATTAAAGTTGTAGAATGATTTAAGGTTGCTGATCAGCTGACTTTAAAATATAACGATCTTGGACTTCCTTGGTGGTGCAGTGGTTAAGAATCTGCCTGCCAATGCAGGGGAACCGGGTTCGATCCCTGGTCCGGGAAGACCCCACATGCCGCGGAGCAACTAAGCCCGTGCACCACAACTACTGAGCCTATGTGCTGCAACTACTGAAGCCTGCGTGCCTAGAGCCCGTGCTCTGCAAAGAGTAGCTCCTGCTCGCCACAACTAGAGAAAGCCCGCATGCAGCGACAAAGACCCAACACAGCCAAATATATATATACATATATATAAATACAAAGATCTTCCTGGATTATTGGTGGGGAAATAATGTAATCACCAGGGTCCTTCTTCAAAGTGAAAGAGGAAGGCAGAAGAGTAGAATCAGAGTAAGATGTGACAACAGAAGAATAGTCAGAGAAATGCAACATTGCTGGCTTTGAGGATGGAGAAAGGGCACCATTGAGCCAAAGAAGGTGAGCAGTCTACAGAAGCTGGAAAAGACGAGAAAACAGGTTCACCGCATTAGCCTCGGGGAAGGAAGGCAGCCCTGAAGACACCTTGATTTTAGCCCAGTGATGCCCAGTTGGACTTCTAACCTGCAGAATTTTAAGATAATAAACTTGTGGCTTTTAAGCCACTAAGTCTGTGGTGATTTGTTATGGCAGCGAATGAAAAAACCAGCACAAATCACCTATACCCATTCACCACCTATTTCCCTTAATATACTCATATCACCGTGGTGCCCCGCCTGATAGAAGCAAATCTTCCCATATGCATGCCTGGCGGCAAAAAGAAAGGAAGTGAGGAGAAGGAAGGAAAAAAGGAGGTGGTGATGCACAAAGTTGTTTTTAGTTTTGTTTTCGTTTTTTAAACTTCTGCATGTTGTATAGATAGGGAAACATCGCATTCTCTTTTGGATGTCTCTTTCAAGAAAACCCCTGCATATTCTGAAAAGTGAGACACGACTGCCAAAACCTGCGCCTGCCAAGAGAGTAAATGTCCTGAAGGAATCTGTTTTCCTAACAACTGTCTCCAGAGATACTACAAGAACAGTGGGGAAACACAAACCATTTTAAGTTTCAATTTCCGAAATGAAGCAAAGCAAAGGAGACGGGGTCAGAGGCCGGGGCGGCACAGAGAAGGCCCCGTGGGCCGGGGGCAGGCGCGTCCCCTCGGCGTCTGTGTGGTCCCCGCGACCCCGGCAGCGGGCAGCGCAGGCGCGCGGCGCTGGGGGTCTGCGCCCGGCACCCTTCCGCCCCTGGCTCTCCGCCGGGCGTCTCCGCGCGGGAGGTCCCGAGTCCCAAGGAACCTGCCTCGTCGCCATCCACTGCCTCTCCAGCCCTGGACCACTAGGAGCCGGGATGGCAGGAGGGGAACGGGGCACCCACTCACCCGCCTCGGCCCGCCGAGCACCGCGCCCCGGTTCCCGGAAACCTCGCTGGCGGCGCGTAGGTGGAGCGTCCGCGGGAGTCGCTGGAACCTCCGGGCCCGGCTGGCGCTGCCTTGTCCAGAAGCGCCTTGAGCCTTTTTCAAGTGGGTGTCCCCCAGATCAACAGTTTGGTTCCTTTAAAAAAAAAAAAAGAAAGAAAGAAAGAATAAAAGGAGAAGAAAACTACTCAAATGATGATTTTCTTTAAATCTAGGCACTGCTCGAATACCAAACCTGGTGTCTCCAATGATTAGTCACTAACAAGTTACACCTATTTTCACTTTCGAATTTTAAAACGTGTTGGTTTTGTTTTTGTTTTGAGGGAATTTATTCCCAAAATATTCCTTAAGTTTCCATAGACACTCATTTTAGGACATGCTTTAAAAACCACTCCTTTGTATGTGTTACAGGACGTGTTTTTGGAAAAAGTGGATAGAAACCAAATAAAACCAAAGTGGGAGTCTCTCATCAGATTGTAATGGTAACTCTCATTGTAATTTATTGGTCATTATAACCTTAATCTACAAATCTTTGCAGCCAGCACAAGGTCAACTTTTGTGTACAGGTATTTCTTTTGCAACTTCCCAGGAAGTTGGGAAAGCTGTGGTGTTCAGTTGGTTTCTACGACCCGTGTCCCTTGAAAGTTTTCTTATATAATCTTTTGTTTTGTTGTGAAGCTTATAAATAAATACTTCACTAAGTGTGATCTTTTCCTCTGAAATGGAAAACATCTGGTTGACTTCAAAAATTGCATTGTTTCTGAATCCTACACAGAGAACCACCGCACAGCTGCACTGGCTGGTAAATAGAGGTCAGGGAGGAGATGTATCAAAACGGCTTCCAGGCATAAATTCTAGTTTACAGTGCTGTATATTCATATATAACTGATATATAATCTGATAAAATGAAATATTAACCAAAGTCAAATTCCTTTATATCAAGAATATTATATGCGGGCTTCCCTGGTGGCACAGTGGTTAAGAGTCCACCTGCCGATGCAGGGGACACGGGTTCGTGCTCCGGTCTGGGAAGATCCCACATGCCGCAGAGCGGCTAGGCCCCTGAGCCATGGCCGCTGAGCCTGCGCGTCCGGAGCCTGTGCTCCGCAACAGGAGAGGCCAAAACAGTGAGAGGCCCACGTAATGCAAAAAAAAAAAAAGAATATTATATGCATTTTCAAATAAATTAATACATTGAGATATTTCCAAATGATGTAAATATCAATAGGTTTTGATTGCATGCCACTCCTGGATTAAAAGTTGATTTGCTCTGCAAAGGGAAAAGGAAATAAACATGTACAGGTGTATTAAATATTCACCTTTTCTATGTAAAAAAAAAAGAATATTGATGGCAATCAGTTTAAAGTGGCCTTTCTAAGTGAAAAAAATAAAGTGGTGCATAGACACTTGTACTCATCAGCCCAGTCAAAATAGTACCAAAACTCTAACTGTGGCAGCCTGAGAATTACTTTTGGTCTCCCCTAAAATTCTGTTATTTATTTATTTATTTATTTATTTAAATTTATTTATTTAATTTATCTATTTTTGGCTGCATTGGGTTAAAATTTTGTTTTTTAAAAATTTTATTTTATTTATTTATTTATTTATTTAAATTTATTTATCTATTTTTGGCTGCGTTGGGTCTTCGTTGCTGCATGAGGGCTTTCTCTAGTTGCAAGCAAGCAGGGGCTACTCTTTGTTGCAGTGCACGTGCTTCTCATTGCGGTGGCTTCTCTTGTTGCAGAGCAAGGGCTCTAGGTGCATGGGCTTCAGTAGCTGTGGCACCCGGGCTTAGTTGCTCTTCGGCATGTGGGATCTTCCCAGACCAGGGCTCAAACCCGTGTCCCCTGCATTGGCAGGCGGATTCTTAACCACTGCACCACCAGGGAAGCCCCTTTTATTTTATTTTAATTAATTAATTAATTAATTTGTTTGTTTGTTTGTTTATTTTTGCGGTACAGGGGCCTCTCACTGCTGTGGCCTCTCCCGTTGCGGAGCACAGGCTCCGGACGCACAGGCTCAGCGGCCATGGCTCACGGGCCCAGCCGCTCCACGGCATGTGGGATCTTCCCAGACCGGGGCACGAACCTGCGTCCTCTGCATCGGCAGGTGGACTCTCAACCACTGTGCCACCAGGGAAGCCCCCAACCTTTTTATTTTATTTTATTTTTGGCTGCACCGCAAGGCTTGAGGGATCTTAGTTCCCTGCCCAGGGATTGAACCCTGGTCCAGGGGAGTGAAAGCGCTGAGTACTAACCACTGGACCGCCAGGAAACTTCCATCCCTTAGAGTTTTAGAGAACATGAACTCTAAAGGTTATTTAGTTCAAACCTCATTTCTTCTTTTATCTTATTTTTGTTTTTTATGACAAGATACTAAGCAATAGGACCATGACCAGAACAGGACTCATCTAAGATTGACTCCAATCCTGTTAAAGAACAAAGGACACAGTTAGTAGGGAAGCCTTTGGGCCACCCACATGCTGAAGCTGAGCCATGTGTAACAGTCTGAACTCAAGTCAACTTCAGGTCCAGTACTCTGCAAAGCACAGGGGTTCCGAAGATGAATAGGCAGCTCCCAGATATATATATATATATATGTTTTAAATTTTATTTATTTTTGGCTGCATTGGGTCTTTATTGCTGCGCGGGCTTTCTCTAGTTGTGGTGAGCGGGGGCAACTCTTCATTGTGGTGCGCGGGCTTCTCATTGCAGTGGGTTCTCTTGTTGCTGAGCATGGGCTCTAGGTGTGCGGGCTTCAGTAGTTGTGGCGTATGGGCTCAATAGTTGTGGCTCATGAGCTCTAGAGTGCAGGTTCAGTAGTTGTAGTGCATGGGCTTAGTTGCTCTGTGGCATGTGGGATCTTCCCGGACCAGGGCTCGAACCCGTGTCTGCTGCATTGGCAGGCGGATTCTTAACCACTGCGCCTCCAGGGAAGTCCCAGCTCCCAGATATATTACTGTTAACAATCGTAATTGCGAAGATCTACTGAGAACTCCTAGGCATTTTATAAACCTTTTTTGTTTTGCCAACAACAATATGAGATATAGGTATTATCCCCATTTTGCACATCAGGAAACTATGGCTTAAAGTGCTGACCCAAAACCAGGAAATTAATCTGTGATGACATTGATATCTTTCTCTACTCTCAACCATGAAGTCAGTCTCCACACTATGTTCTACAGGGCATGAAAAAAGAGGGAATTCTATGGGCAAGTATGATTAGGAAACGCTGCATACTGGATTCACACTTGGGAGATTCACAATGCACATCCGCATGTTGAGTTTTGAGAAGTATTGCAGGGAAAAATTATAGCATACATTTAAAAGTTTAATTTTATTGAATCTTGAATTTATCAAACTCATTTGACCACTAAAGCCTTTTTTTCAAGGAGCAGCTATTAAAATCTTGAAAAGTTTCTAGTGGGGCAATTTGAGTAATGCTTTACTAATGATTTTAATGATTGAGGACTTGCTTCCTCAAAATATGGCACCTTGGCATATTGACTATTTTAAGTGGAAGGGGTTTGAGAAAACAGTAGAAGCAAGACGGTCACTCTGACCTTCCCCCCCACTACCATCCTTCTCTGAAATAGTTCAAAAAGGCTCCTGTGAGAGGTGCTCACCCTATACCTGTAGGAAAGGAGCATTCTTATCTCCAAAGACAAATGGACCCAGAGAAGAATCCTAACAAACCAGCTTTGCTAGGTTTTCTCCAGTTTACTTCAATTACCTCATACTCTCTGACCTATCATATTCTTCCATGACTATCCTCTCCTCATCAAACCTAGCATAAAAATACTCAGTTCTGTTTCCATGGGTCTTCATTTCCTTATGAAGACTTCTGTGTCATGTAAAACTTATGTTAAATAAATTTGTAGGCTTTTCTCCTCTTCATCTGTCTTTGTCAGTTTCATTTTCAGACCCAGCCAGGAACCCTAAGAGGACCAAGGAAAACTTTTTCTTTCTATCTATCTATCTATCTATCTATCACAGACTCAGTAAATATTATATCGCACATGAGATGCCTTGAACATGTCATGTAAATCTACACTGCCATGATATGAGATGTATACTGTGTTAGAAATTTATCTCCCCACCAGATGGCAATGGGCTCCTCCCAGGCTTCCCTATAAATGCACCATCCCCACACACACCAGTGCTACATACTGTACCATGTGTGCTATGAAGTGTGATACGAGGAGTATTAGAACACCAAGGAGAAAACAGTCCCCTCTACCTCAGGAAGTCAGGGAATGTTTCCTCCGCAGAAGAGGTGAAGATTGAGTTGATTCTTAAAGGTAGAGGAAGTGAACTGAGACCAAAGGTCAGATGAAAAATTCCAGAGGCATCATGAGTTTAGTGGATATACAAACCATGAGAAAACCACCTGATATCTATTATATTATGCTCTTTCTTTTAGAAAAGGTCTAGCACACCAAGTTTATGCTGCTAGTTGCCAAGATTTTGGTAATCCTGTTTGCAGTTCATCCTTGGGGAAGTTGCAACATTTATACTGTGCCCAGCATTGTGCAGGGTCCTGGGTGACACAAAGGAATTAGGTAACATCATTTTCATTTTCAAGAGGTTTGCAATTGAAATATCAGGAGTAAAGGACTGTTGCCAAGAGAGTAGATCTTAAATACTCTCACCACAAAGAAGAAATGATAATTATGTGACATGATGGAGGTATTTAGCTGTGGTAATCATTTGACAATATATAAGTGTATCAAATCAATATGTTGTACGCCTTGTTCACCTTAAACTCACGCAATGTTATTTGTCAACTGTATCTCAACAAAGCTGTAAAAAAAAAAAATAGTAGACAACAAGTTTTTTTAAAAGCAAATGAAAATAAATATTCTATCCCTTACTCTCTATCAGGCAGGAAGTACTATATAGTTAAGAGCATGGTTTTGATATGCAATGTTGGTTTGAATACCAATTTCAAGTTACTGAAGTTTCCCAGCCTCATTTTTCTCCTCTGTAGAATGGAGCTGTTGTGAATGAGATACTGCTACATGTCAAGGTCTAAGCACAGTGCCTTACCCAGGATAAGCATTCAAGTAGCTTGACACTGGTGGCCCAGGTAGCTGTTACCATCATATACCTGGGTGAGAATTTTTTTTTCCATTTTCTTCTTGCACATTTCTTCTGCTTTGTCTTCCTACCTGAAAAAGTACACTTAAGACAAAGACCATTTTTTATTTCCTTTGTGTCACCTGCAGTTACTAGTAAAATGACTATACCTAGTACTAGTAATATAAATATTACACCTATTTCTAACTAGTAGTTAGATACAAGAGTAGGAGTCAAATAGTCTAGGCTCAATATTATAACCCCTTTGTATAGGTTTTCATGTTAGTGTATGAATAAGTTTGTCTAAGTGAACAAAATATTGTGAGCTAGATCAAATATTTATAAATAGAAGTTTATAATAGAAGTTAATCCAAGTAAAATAATAATAAAATTTTTTTTTTAGTTTCTGCTTTATAACACAGTGAATCAGTCATACATATACATCTGTTCCCGCATCCCTTCCCTAATAATAATAAAATTAAAGAATAAAGGACATTACCTTCTTGAATCATGCCTGGGCCACTGATTTATCATATAAACATACTTGATCAGTCAGAAAATTCTGTTCTGTTAAAGTATTTAGAGAATAAGGCTACTGTCCTTGGACAATGCTGCAAAGAACAAGTAAGTGTTTTGCTCATGAAACAGAGGTTCAAAAATAAAAATTGATCCTTGATATCCTTAAGATATCAAGCAGTAAACCTCAATATTATATTATGGAAATTATTTTAAGAGAATCTGAGAACACTGCTGATGTTTTCCTGCTTTGCTTGCAAACTGAATACTGCTTTTTTCTTAAAATTAATTTATTTTATTTATTTTTGGCTCTGTTGGGTCTTTGTGGCTGTGCCTGGGCTTTCTCTAGTTGCGGTGAGCGGGGGCTACTCTTTGTTGCTGTGCGCAGGCTTTTTGTTGCCGTGGCTTCTCTTGTTGCAGAGCACAGTCTCTAGGCACGCGGGTTTCAGTAGTTGTGGCTCGCGGGCTCTAGAGCACAGGCTCAGTAGTTGTGGCGCACGGGCTTAGCTGCTCCTCGGCATGTGGGATCTTCCCGGACCAGGGCTCGAACCCATGTCCTCTGCATTGGCAGGTGGATTCTTAACGACTGCACCACCAGGGAAGCCCCTGAATATTGCTTCTGAATTGGCTATACTCCAATAGAACATAAAAAGTTATACAAACAAATGAATACTGCTTCTGAGAGAATTCTCTCGGGGTGAGGTGACAGTAGGATAAATCCAATTGTTTGGCTTTTGAACTTGAAATCACAGGGGAGGAAACGCTTAAAGAAACTTGAGAGTCTCAGAATGCTTAAAAGGAACATAGCTCTGGAATGTTGGAAAAATCGAAACATTAAG
The DNA here is from genome assembly GCF_964165515.1 of Mesoplodon bidens. Lineage (NCBI taxonomy): Eukaryota > Metazoa > Chordata > Mammalia > Artiodactyla > Ziphiidae > Mesoplodon > Mesoplodon bidens. Next base: position 45,706,727 of record NC_138165.1, on the reverse strand, counting down.
TTCTGATTATGTTCTCACCAAAAATCCCAAATGAGAAGGAATTGGGCAAAGCATCCAAATAAATCAATATAGCTTCCCAGGGAGTTCAGCAGTTAAGAGAAGATGCACAAACATAGTGAAAACAACTAAAAAAATTATTTTGCTTAACTATCTATGTTTTTTGGACTAGGGAATTTGTAGTTTGTTTTTGCCTGAGGGGTTCTCAAAATTGCCAAGTAGCAAGATTTGGGGTGGTGTTTGATAAGTTGTTTCTGATTATTTCCTTGGTTTGAATAGTTCACAAGAGGTGTCAAGTCATTGCAACAAGGAAATTCACCAGTCTATTCAGAGTATTAAAAACATATCAGGCAAAGAACTCAACTTTTTTTTTTTTTTTTTGTGGTACTCGGGCCTCTCACTGTTGTGGCCTCTCCCGTTGCGGAGCACAGGCTCCGGACGCGCAGGCTCAGCGGCCATGGCTCACGGGCCCAGCCGCTCCGCGGCATGTGGGATCTTCCCAGACCGGGGCACGAACCTGTGTCCCCTGCATCGGCAGGTGGACTCTAAACCACTGCGCCACCAGGGAAGCCCAGAACTCAACTTTTTAAGTTAAATTTGTTTTCAATTTGTTCTTACTGTACCTAGGTATATGTAGGGGCATAATTTCTACTAAGATATACCTCAGTATAGTGTATGATTTCTGTTGAATCATGTCCCAAACTCACCAGAAAGGGAAAATGTGTCTGTGGGTAAGAGGACGTCCTGTAGACCAGTGCTTCTCAAACTTTAATGCCCATCCGAATCAGCTGGGGATCTTGTTAACATGTAGATCCTGGGAATTCCCTGGCGGTCCAGTGGTTAGGACTCAGAGCTTTCACTGCTGGGGCCCGGGTTGAATCCCTGGTTGGGGAGTTGAAATCCTACAAACCATGTGGCATGGCCAAAAAAAAAAAAAAAAGCACATCCTGATTCCATAGGTTTGAGGTGGAAGTTCTTCACTTTGAACGTTGCTTGGTGACGCTGATGGCATGATGGCACTGGGTCTTGGACTATACTTTGAATAGCAAGGCTGTAGACTAACCAGTTCCCTAAAGAACAAAGAGGGAGCAGAAATGTTCACTCCAGAGTCAGGGTACTGTGTACTGTGTGGCTCAGCCAGGGAGCACAGGGCCTCTTCCTGTTTGCCAGCCTGGTGGCCTAGGTTCATGAATAGAAGGAAAGGCATTTCTTGACGTCCATGGTAGACAGGACAACAGCAGTTCCTGTCTTTCATGCCATCTCCTTCAGAGGACAAAGTCTCCTTGTCTGCAGCTAGGCTGCCATTACAGCTACTCTGAAATGGAAAGGAAGGAATAAGCCATGAGGGTGAATGGGTCAAAATGATGCAAAAGCGGAAAGAAGTAAGGAGAAGCCAGAAAAAAAGAACAAGACTAGTATATCCAGGAACCCTGAAAGGAATATTCTTTTCTCTTTCATTAGTTATTCATTTCAATTTATTCTAAATAGTTTGCCTTGGTGTCCGGTGTAACAAGATAGAATGACCTCACACACAGGGCTCATTTTAGCAACAAAATATCTTCATGGGGCAGTTTGATGATGTTGGACACATAAAGCCAGAGGTAATTCATCCCTCTAAATGCTTAAACTCCTCCAGAAAAATTAAAAAAGACAAACAGTCTTCACTCCCAATAAAAATAAAACAAAGAAGTGTCCTTCAGATCTTATTGCTTGGTGACTTTATGCATTGGAATAGAAACACTATTGCCTTTTGGGAGGTTGACCTCAGCTGTTTTTCAACCATTTGAAGAATAAGAACTCTAATTTTGGTGCCAATACTCAAAGCAAAGCTTTCTCAGGTGGAGGAACAACAGCTGTAGCTGGCTTCTCATGGAAATTGCACCACCTTAAAATCGCCAGGAGAACTGGGTTGAGTCTCTGCTTTGACCCTTACTACAGGGTCACACTGGTCACACTACACATTCACATGCAGTGTGTTCCCTGGAAATTCCTGGTGTTCCCTGAAAATGTGCAATGCACGCTAGGGAGGGATTCTGGGCTGCCAAGACTTGCTTGATTGCTGGTCTAGAATTAGATAGAACAAGTAAGAACAAGTCAGTCAAATAAGTCCAAGATTCAATCATATTCTCTCTCTCTCTCTCCCCCAGCTATTTTGTCATGTTAGTTTATGAACTTTACATAAGACAGACAGGTAATTGTTGAGTGGCTTTTTTTGTGGTCTAGTCTCTATCCTACTACCCTGAACGTATCCCAAACAGCAATGCGATTTTCCCTGCTCTTCACTGGCTCCTTTCTGTGGTCACTAACCTGATCTGCCCTCTCCTAGGGACACTGTAACCAGATGGCCCAGGTTTCTTAAGACTCCCTTTCAAATAGTCTATCCAGTTTCATTCTGTGCCACAGCCAGTGTGTCTTTTCCTCCACACCCTCTCACATTAAAATTCATAGTTGATTGTCTAATTTTCACAGGAAAATTTTCATGATGGCTAATTTACATCTAGAATTTACCTTGCTAATGATTCCCTTTGTCCTTTCATCCTACACACCCCTGCCATATTATTCTTCTAAAAGTTCCGCTGTCATCATGTCATTCCACACCTTAAGCATTTACAGGTGACATCTAACATATACAGCCCAAACTCCAGAGTGCAGCACCTACCCTCCCTCCCATGCTCCCAATCCCAAACTGTTTCCACAACAAGCTGGCTACAGCTTGTCTTTTTAACTTTATCATTCACTATTCTTCTTCTCTGTATCCAACCAAATTAGTCGGCTATCCTCTAAATCCAGAATAGTCTTATCAACCAACTGGTCTTCTTTCTTTTACCATTTCCCTTTCCTTAGATGTTTTCCTTCTCCTTTCTATTATTTCAGTCATACGATTATACACATAAACTCCTAACAAACACATATCATACCTTAAAGGCAGTGGTGAGGGCTTCCCTGGTGGCGCAGTGGTTGAGAGTCTGCCTGCCGATGCAAGAGACAGGGGTTCATGCCCCGGTCCGGGAAGATCCCACATGCCGCGGAGTGGCTGGGCCCATGAGCCATGGCCGCTGAGCCCGCGCGTCCGGAGCCTGTGCTCCGCAACGGGAGAGGCCACAATAGTGAGAGGCCCGCGTACCGCAAAAAAAAAAAAAAAAGGCAGTGGTGATATTCAAGATATCAATAACTGATCAGTATGGACCCTGAACCATCAGAAGAACTCTAGCCAGAAGGCTGGAGTGGTGTCCTAGAAGATCTTTCTGGGCTAGGCATTAATCCTACAGTTACTGGATCCTAGAAGGTGGTGGCGGGGGGAGTGCTGGGAATTCCTGGTGGAGATACGGTCAGGGCAGTAGAGGCACTGGGGTGGGCTTGGGGGAAGACTGCAACCAACTGGCACAGAAATATTTCATTATTTAACATCTGATATGAACACCCAGGGTACGGTGGCTGAACACCAGTGTCAGGCTTTGTTGCTACATCTCCAGGCTCAAGTTCAGCTCCTGTCCAACAACCCCAGAAGTAGTGATCCCTCCCTCTCTAAATTATTTTAGCATGTTTTGCCCATACCACTTACTAGGTACATTCATAACCTTGCATTGTTAATTGTCTTTTTGGGAACTATTGTGCAATTCATCCCCAAAAGATAGTAATCTTTTCCAAAACAAGAGTTGTACTGTATCTTTGTCTCTCCCTAAATGTCAAACATAGTGCCTTTCTTGGGCAATTACTTATCCTATATTTATTAATGAAAATCGATTGAATGAGTAACTGAGAACCAATACACCATAATGTGGTCATTTTAAATGACCTCACTTAGAAAGTGAGGGAGTTACAGACATCTTTGAGACTCTGATAAGAGCTAGAGACTTTCTTCTCAGAAATATCCACAGCAACACGAAATTGTGCATACAATTTCAGGTGTCTTACATATCCCCTAAAGCCGTTCATAGATTCCTGGGAGTCCATGGAATCTAGGTTAAGGACCCTGGTTTCAAAGGAATGTTATAGAACCAGAACATCAACCTAATGAATTAACTGGGTTTTGTTTTGCTTTGTTTTTGCATCTTCTAAGTACATTTATCCATTCCATGAAGGATATGGCCCTTATACAGGTGTACAGTGATGTTCCATGTTTCCATATAACAGAGCTTACTTAAATTCACAGCCAGACTGCATTTCACCTGATGTGCACTCTAAGTAAAGCTGGTTAATGATGGCTGTGAGCAGGCCCAGGACTTGAAGTTTTCAAAACTTTACTCCTTTTATCAGCACTCTTGATTTTATAAACGATGAAGCCCATCAGCGCCATTCCTACCCAGATCTCCTGGTAAGCTTGAGTACAGTAGGGCTTCGTGAGGGATCCAAACATTTTTAATAAGGTTTTTTTTTTTGTTGTTGTTGTTGTTTTTTTGCAGTATGCGGGCCTCTCACTCTTGTGGCCTCTCCCATTGTGGAGCACAGGCTCTGGAAACGCAGGCTCAGCAGCCATGGCTCACGGGCTCAGCCGCTCCGCGGCATGTGGGATCTTCCCAGACCGGGGAATGAACCCGTGTCCCCTGCATCGGCAGGCAGACTCTCAACCACTGTGCCACCAGGGAAACCCTTAACTTGGGTATTAAGTTAAGAGACTTAACTTGGGTGTTACCTTGGTGTTCCAGTGAGAGGGCTATTTAGAAGAGCTCATCCTAGTTCACCTCTGGGATCATGGTGTCTCAGTGCTATCCCCTTGCCTCTACCTGGAAGGCAGAAGAGCAGGAGGACCTACAGGCTTGCCATAGTGGTCCAGTCTCCCCCAGGAATATGGTACTGCTGACTAAGGTTTCAGCTAAAGTGCACTCATTATCAGTTATACTTGTAGATGTCAGATGACAAATGCCAGCAACAATCTGGAGTGGGACCATCTTTGGTTGAATTCATTAACAGGTGCCACATGCCAAAGTGTGGTTAACTAAGGGGGAAAGGGACAAGTGAAGAGGCAAGATCACTTTGCCTTAGACAGAACTTTGTTCATCAGGGAAAGCAATCTTGGCACATAAACTAAAGCACAGACATGAGACATAAAATAGTGAGATCATCGTCACTAAAACTCTGTGTGGAATTCACTCCCACCGAGGTACGCGCCATGACTCAAAGAGATGGGACTTCCATCAACTCCCCAAGGCAGTTAACTAGCCTCCTGTAATAAATTTCTTTCTGGAAGAAAGAAGAGCACTTATTTACAAGGGAAGCTGCCTGCTATGGTAGAGAAATGAGAGTCTAGAAAAATTACACTGTCTCATATTTCATACGGATTTGCTTCACTTCTTGGGAAAAAGTAGAAAGTCTTTTATATACTATTAATCTTTGGATTGGTTCCTATGTCAGAAACTTCTTCTTGGGGCTCACTACTACTACAAAGACATTAGACGTGGATAGTGAAGAGAACGCCAAAAGCCAATAATATGGAAGAATAGGTCAATCAATGCTAATTAAAATTAGAGCCAACTGGGAGGGATAAGTTGGGAGACCGGAATTGACACATATACACTACTATATATAGAATAGATGACTAATAAGAATATACTGAATAGCACAGGGAACTCTGTTCAATACTCTGTAATGGGACGTCCCTGGTGGCGCAGTGGTTAAGAATCTGCCTGCCAATGCAGGGGACACGGGTTCAAGCCCTGGTCAGGGAAGATCCCACATGCCATGGAGCAACTAAGCCTGTGCACCACAACTACTGAAGCCCGCACGCCTAGAGCCCATGCTCCACAACAAGAGAAGCCACTGCAGTGAGAAGCCCGCGCACCACAATGAAGAGTAGCCCTGGCTTGCCACAACTAGAGAAAGCCCACATGCAGCAACAAAGACCCAACGCAGCCAAAAATAAATAGATAAATAAAATTTAAATATATATATATATATATATATATATATATATATATATATATATACATAAAATACTGTGTAATGACCTATATGGGAAAGGAATCTAAAAAAAGAGTGGATATATGTGTATGTATAATTGACTCACTTTGCTGTACAGCAGAAACTAACACAATGTTATAAATCAACTATACTCCAACAAAAAAAATTAATTAGAAAAAAATAAATATTGGGACCAACTCAAAAAATAAGTTAAAAAAATAAGTTTTAATTCACACACACAAAAAGATGTCCATCAACAGATGAATGGATAAAGAAGATGTGGTACATATATACAATGGGGTACTACTTGGCCATAAAGAAGAATGAAATAATACCATTTGCAGCAAGTTGGATGGAACTAGAGATGATCATACTAAGTGAAATAAGTCAGAAAGAGGAAGACAAATACCATATGATATCACTTATGTGTGGACTCTAAAATATAACATAAATGAACTTATCTACAAAACAGAAACAGACTCACAGACATAGAGAACAGACCTGTGGTTGCCAAGGGGGCCCAGTGGGGAAGGGATGGAGTGGGAGTTTGGGGTCAGCAGATGCAAGCTATTATATATGGAATGGATAACAACAAGGTCCTCCTGTATAGCACAGGGAACTATATTTAATATCCTGTGATAAACCATAATGGAAAAGAATATATTTAAAAAGTTTATATATATATATATAACTGAATCACTTTGCTGTACAGCAGAAATTAACACAACACTGTAAATCAACCATACTTCGATAAAAAATAAATTAAAAAAAATTAGAGTCAACCTATGCTTTTCTGGCCATAGACCAAAGTAATATTACTGAGAGGCACAAAAAACAGCAGATATTTTCCAAGAACTGTTTGAAGAAATTACATCAATTCTCTGGAAACACACAGAAGAGAGGATGTGCGATAAAAGAGGCTGTGACTCAACAGCAGCCCTAGTTTTCATCTGCTTTGACAACTGTGATGAGATATTGAGGTGTCTGAAAAGAAAAGATGAATTCTCTCTACAGCATTCTGCAGTGCCCTGCACCACATGTGGGTGTATCCTCACCGAAAATACTGTGATGATAACGTAAGATTCAGGGGTGCTCGGGTGGTGCAGGAAAAGAGCGTCAGGAGAAGCAATTTCCCTGCTTTTGTGCAGCTAATTTACAACAGGCTCTCAAATCCAAGTTACAGGAAGCAAGGAGTTGGGGTGAGGAGGGTGGGATGGTGGGGGTAGCAAAGAGTTACTTGACTATCTTCTGCTGTTTCTTGATTTATGGCAATCCCTGTGTGTGAGTGAAACATACAACTTCTCTCCAACCATCTGTCTTGGTTATTGGGCACAGAGTCGAAGTAGTATTAAGCCTACTGTTTTAGCACTTTTGTCCACTCTCTCCACCAAACGGACATCTGGCCATTGTGGGAAGAGTGATTAACGTGATGCCTTGTACACAGAAGTGACCTGTGAATACTTGTTGAATAAGGTAATATGAACCAACTTATGGCCT